>NC_132980.1:7783571-9198571 GCF_047496725.1 Anoplolepis gracilipes | reverse complement strand
ATATAAAGAATATATATACACACACACATATATATATATTGCATACATGCATATATGTATAATTATTACATTATATAGAATAAACGAAATTTTTCAATATCTCCGCGTGACGAGATAGTTTCGGCAAAGAGCCACGTCGTAAACAACTCGACTAAAACGCGGTACGGATTAAGCTCTCGGAGTAGCGTGACATATAAATCCAAAATTCGCAGCGGAATTTGCGCGGGCGCGCTTGTAATTTCGCGAGATCCCGGGCGAGCTTCAGGACGATAGGGAATAGTTGGCAACGATTCTCCCTCTCTCTCTTTCTCTTTGTATATGTGTCTATCTCTCTGTCCGCGCAACACTGTCATTCTCCCCCGACATATTTGGAATTCAGCTCGGCGTTTATATTTTGGAAGCACTTTGGAAAGTGCGCCGGCGGGGACGTCGGCGTACGGATTTCGGTGATTGACACTGACGCAACAACTGCGAGAGACCGAAACGGCGCGAAAGAGCATCGTAATATAAGCGGGTATGAGCTCCAAAACGAGAGCAAACGAACAACAACAGGGGGGAGAAAGAGGCGCGCGCGCGCACGAAAGAGAGAGAGAGAAGAAGAGCGACAAGGGTGGGGGTGGGTGGGAGCTTAATGCAGCCAGAACGGCACGTATCGGCGACGATCGTGCCGGGACGGCCGCGGGGTCCGGGCTTGATGAAATAAATGAACGCCAGTGAGCGCCGACGGTCGCATCTTAATGAGGCGACTGTCACACAATGAGCCTACCCAATCAATTATATGCGGACCGCGGCGCGGCATGTTTCGTGCCGAGTTACAAGCGCGCTCGCTCGTGTCGTCGATGATACGTGCGGGGCCGCTCTCCCTTTCTCGCATCGCTAATATTATTGGCGCGATCGCCGAGCACGCCAATTACGATCACGCGATCACCGGGGTTTCGCTCCGGATCTCGCGAGCGAGAAAAGCGGTTGCATTTGTCGCGCGCCAGTTTAACCCCCATCCGTCAACCCATTTCCCGAACGCGAATGTTTTTTAATTATTTTCTGGAAAAGTCACGTTACGTAAAATATGTATGAAAGTATATAAGAGCGTGTATTAATTTCGATGAAAGATTTCGCGGAATTTTACGAGTGCGGTCAACTTTAGCGAGTAATCTTAATTGGAATTAGAAATCTTTTATATCTTTTATATCGAATAATTATCACGATATCGATTCAATTTCACCAAAGTTTCTGAAAACTTGACGAGTGTGGCACGTGTACAATTGAGTTGAAGCGTTTTACATATATTATTTCTCGGACGAATCCAAAATACCATTCTTCATGGATTACAGATAACGCATTCACCTCGATGTGACGACGCGTTCGCATCGACGATCGATTATCGATTCGGAGAGTGAATACCGAAGAAAACCACGGACATCGCGTCGCGTCGCCTCGCGTCACGCAGGGAACGCCGACAGATTTCAATCCTAACGCTAAGTTATTCGCTTGTCAGTGCGCTCCCAAGAGCGTCGCGAATGGAATATGACGCCCACTTGTTCAACCCATCTCTCTACATTCATTCCCATTTTTACTCCCACGCCCCGTCCATTCCCATGCAAGAGAGCGAGCGCGCATGTCTCTCATCTTGAACGACCCGCCGTTCGTTCGGGCAACCAAGCATTTCTCCCCCCCCCCCCTCTCTCTCTCTCTCTCTCTCTCTCTCTCTCTCTCTCTCTCTTTCTTTCCGCCGTTATCCAAAGAGATTCTCCCGAAGCAAAAAAGTCCCCGGGCCCCAGGACAAGATAAGACATTCGGGCATGCAACCCGGGCGTGAAACGACCCGATCGAATGTCCCGAGCTGGCGTAAGCTCGTCTCGTCCGCCGCCGCCCGGCTCGCTTCTCGAGAAGATGCCCAATAAACTTTTATGTCGCTATTCCTCCTTCGCGCTGGCAGAACAGCTCCGGAATATGGGTGGCGAAAATTTATCGGTGCGCGCTGTATAACGCGAACAAGGCACGGCCCGCTTCGTTTTCCGATAATGGCCGGATGTACACTCAAGCGCTGTCCCGCGCAGTCGATTACAACGCGCTGACGACGTTATGTATGTTAAATTGCCTCGAAATTCTATTCATTTGTTCGTTTACCGTTGCCCGTCGTTGTCGGGATTTTCGTTCGTCCGCTCTCTGCGGACACAGCCGAGAGAGCGAAGCAAATGCGCGATTTCCCGCGGAATTTAGTTTATTAATTTCTAACAAACGATACGATTGCGATTATTAGCCCATCTATGATGCAAAATGTAAATCGCGTTGAATATTGTCGCGCTGTGATTAAGGAAGAGTCATAACGGCAGAAAGTTGGAACGTTTATACATATATGTATAATACAAGTTTCCGTCCTGCATCTCAAAGTCTAGCCAGAGTTATTCGCCCCTCGGGTCCATTTGGACCCAAATCAATTAAATTAAATTGTTCTCGGAAAGCGATCCTATGAAAGCAATCCAATACATCCGTGTTATCTTTGGTACTCTTAAATCAATAAGTGGAATTAAGATCTGCAGACATCAGAAATAACAGTGGATAAACGCTGGATCGAATTGACAGAACAATCTAATTTAAGTGACAATAAAACAAACGTGCAAGTTTTCTTTTAATAAATTATATTTTCCAAGTAAATAAATTAATATCGCTTCTCTCGCGAAAGCGTTATATTTAATAATGAAATAACTAAAATTCGAAAAAAGAACACGTAATGTACCAACATGTATATATTTCAAAACGCGTATAAATCCTTCTCTATTTTCCCAAACGGGCACAGTCTTTAAACAACGCCCACGTAACGCGATATACTGCCATACTAAAAATGGTGAAACGTTTTTGTCCCATTTATGGAGAGGATCGAATGTTTGTACAGCTCGCAGGCTCGGCTGGATCCATTACAAAGGGATCGGTTCAATCGTTTCGGGCGACGATGATGATGATGATGTTCGAGATACACTCGAAAGAATCTTGGGCGTCGCTCCGGAAATGTATTTTTGTATACGGACGATCGTTAACGGAGAAACGTGCAAAGTGTCGTGAAACGCACTCGGGGGAAGAAAAAAAAAAAAAAAAAAAAGTCGCCGCGGCCGACGAGATTCGAGTCGGAATTTTTTTCCGAAGCGGAGTGTCCGTCGCACGCGGGCGAGAAGAAGCGCGTTTCTGCCGAAACGGCACGTTCCCCGCACGGTCGCGCTCTATTTTCAAGAGCGAGACTCGGAGAAAGGCCAAGGAGCAGGAAGAGGTGATCCGTGCTCGCCATTGTTATCCGACACTGGGAACGCTCGACAGGAATAGAACATGGAAACCGACTCGCTTGCTTCGTCGCGCTCTCCGCTCTCCGCCCCCGCCCCTCGCCC
This sequence comes from Anoplolepis gracilipes, assembly GCF_047496725.1. NCBI lineage: Eukaryota > Metazoa > Arthropoda > Insecta > Hymenoptera > Formicidae > Anoplolepis > Anoplolepis gracilipes. Next base: position 9,195,194 of record NC_132980.1, on the reverse strand, counting down.
GCGCGCTTTTGTCGCCCCGTCGCGGTCTCCGCGATTGACACGCCGCATTGTTCGTGCCCGCGAATGGCTATAATTTTATCCTTACTCCCGTGTGATGAGAATGTCGAAGCGCGCGTACGTCTCCAGGCCTGCCCCATTGCCCCTCCCTCTCGTTTTCGTGGGAATGAAACGTAGCTCCTACGAGTTATTTTTACAGTCGAGACACGAAAATTTGCAAATTTCTAATTTTCAATACTATTCCGATGTGTCGGCGTTTTATTTATTTTTTTTTTCCTGCAAATTTATATGCGATAATTATGTTACATCGTTTTTTTTTTTTTTTTTTTTTTTTTTTTTACGATGTCTTCGATTATCGAAAGAATAGACGGTAAATAATTCAAGACAATGCGATACTCGAAAGCGACTGGACCAGACCTTCGCCCCCTGTTGCTTCGGGATCCAGATCTAGATTAGAAAGGAGCAGGAAATAAACGCTCGGCCTTAAGTATAATCGAAGCGGTCGGTGAGTATCATTGTCGACGGTAGCTGGTTGGCCAACAGTGTATTTCTCGTCCTTTCTTCGCCGGCGCGCTCTCCGTTTTGTTCCGTCGCGGACGTGTTCCGTCGCAAAAACGTTATTTGAAAACGACTCTCCCCCTCCGGGACGGCTGATTGGGGTGCGCTATGGCGAATGAGGGCCACTTGTATTCAAATGTTTCACCGACCCTTTCCCCCTCGTCGGCCCTTACGACCGAACGAAGCGCTCCGTAGCACGAAAGTGTGCGTGTCTGCATGCGTGCGCGAGCACGTGCGTATCGTTGGCGCATGTGTGCGTAAGCGTTGGCGTACGTACGCGCGGCGATCGTTATACGTGTGTGAGGGTACATGGATGTTGCGTGCGTGCGTGCGTGCGTGCGTGCGTGCGTGCGTGCGTGCATGCGAAGGCGTACCAGCCAGATCTTGCGGAGAAAGGCCGCCTGGCGCCGCGTGTTTCAACGACACCACACCACGTCCGTAGTCGAGCTGCCCGAATTTTACGATTATGTTCTTACGTGTATATGTACACCCGATACAACATATACACATATATATATATATATATATATATATATATATATATGTATGTACGTACATACTTCTATTCCCCGACTGTAATTAAACCGGGAAATATTTAGCGCGACTACATGACTCTCCGCGCCGCGCGGTGGTCTGTGCTCAGGGTATTTCCCCGAGTCGCGAATTCGCCAGGATAATATAGGGTTCAGTGACACGTTGTACAGGCTGCGCTTCCCAAGCCGGGAGAGCATTATGTCGCGCATACGATTTATTTGGTCGGAATTCTGTCGCCGAGGCAGGAAAGCGCTCTAAATGCCGTCGAAAGTAAAGTCCCGATGTGCCTGTGTCTCGGATAACCCGGCTGGGTTATCTCGGCTATATACTTCTGGGCGTCTCGATTGTTTCAATATGCGCGAGAATATAAAACTTTCGACACGAGAGAGTCGCAAGGGGAACGGTTCCCTTTTTCGTCCTTATATATCAATGATAATGTTAGAATATCGTTCACGTCTGCACGTTTTACGTTGTACGTACGTTCTCTCTAGTTTCGAAAGAGATGCTTTTAAAAAAGCGAGACAAAATAACTACTAGAGTTTTCCATTTCTCTTTTAGAATCTTTTAGTATCGCATCGAATTTTCCCGACACCTGGTATATAATACGTATCTGCCAGACCCGACTGTGCTACCCTTGTCACCGAGAAAAGCACTACACGTCCCATCTAATTGTATCCTCCCCTGGGCTGCTTGCCAGCGATTATGGGAGATAGAAAGCAATCTGCAATTTTCAGGAAGTTCGAAATACAATGTAATTCCTGTTTATACATGCATACATGTAGCTTTTTGTAAAACTTTGTATTTTTAACCTGACATGGATATCGTAATATCCTATTTGCAGAGGAAAAACTTGTACTAAATTCGAAACTACAATTTTTAAGATTATTTTAAAATTATAATTGAAATATAGATGCTCAAAAGTAACAAAATATTAACGTCTATCGATTTTACGACAATTATAAACTTGAATATATAAGTGTTTTTTTTTTTTTTCTTTTCTTTCTCGCAAAATTATTTCCCGTGAAAAATTAAAAAATAATATTCCTCAAATTATAATATATTCCCTCAAATCAACAATGTATTACAAATCACGAATATTATTTCAGTTACTACGATTCTAGATTGCAGTATTAGGAGAAATAGCCATATTCTATCTTTATGTTACATAATTATTTTCTTAGAAAGTACTTTCATCCATTAAAAGTGTTAAACGGCATCAATGAAATCGCGATCAATTAGCAACGCGGCTAATCGAGATTATCCCCGGGATTTTTTAGGTCATTACAACCGTCCCAGTGTCCCTATTCTGACGAGTCGCTATTCACTCCGAGGAAGCATTTAACTACTTCTCCGTAATCAAGAGTCATCACGATTCGTAGAAGGTACCGTCCGTTCATTCAGCCTCCCCCAGTAAGTCGCCCGCTATGAATTTCCAACAGCCGCGACACGTCTCTATTTAACAACGTTATCGTCGTTTTCCCTATCTGCCGTTCGTCGCAATTATCGTTATTATTATAGCACAACCGAGCAAGCCGATGTAACGTATACACACTGGGCCGAAAAGAAAAGGGGATTCCCTTTACTCGCTCGAAAACTTGTTCGCCACATCTCACGCGCCCGGTTTTCGTGTATATATATATATATATATATATACATATATACCATCTTCCTCATTTTCTGGGTAATCTTGTCCATGCTCTCCTGTTTGGAGTCGTGCCCGTGCGCGCACCGTAATCTTAGTCATGAGCCGGCGACCAATCTGCCGTAAATTCGCCAAAATGTAACGTCAAGCGACGGACAGCCCTCTTACTACGGCGCACTTAACGCATTAACGCCGAGGAAAATTAGTACAGACTAATATGGCGAAGAACGCGCCCGCGTAGCGGCCATTATTTGCGATTATAACACCTATACTTAAAGCGGACAAATTATAGGGAGGAGTCCCCTCGGATAACGTCGGTGCAAATACGCGGGGTATCCTCTCGTCGCTAGATCGACGAGTATCACATCCATACTATGGTGTTATTATCAATTACAGATGTGACTGTCGTTTGAATGCGTAGAATGGACGATACTTTTGTAAACATCTCATCTATTTCAAACAGTCATTCGTCGAGACCCAGTCGCGAGATATAAATTAAAAGATAGCCATAACAGAGGCAGAGGGTAAAAAAATTCATTCGATTCTTTTTCAATCAAAAGATTAATGTAATGTTTCTTATCGTTCCATTTATGCGCCTATCATTTACAAGACGATTTATCTGACGTCAGCTCGAGCCACGGTTAAAGGAAGAATTAAATATTCGTGACGCGCTAGAAAGCGCATGCATCAAAAACGAGATAAAGCGAAGAGACACGATGTAAGCGATTAATCAGACGGAGGATTAATTCCAGCCGGGTTTCCCCGATCGCCCACTACGACGACGACGACGACGACGGTGATTTCTTTCGTAACTCGTCGAAAGGAAATCTACAATATATCACTGATTACTCGCCTCTCGGATAAGCAACCGACAGAATAGATGCCATTATGTAACTCGGATAAGATTCAATGTAACACGGGAAAACGGCGCCACGGACCGTCTCTCTCGTCCGAGACGACGACCACGCGAGTTGCACGAGAGAGAGAGAGAGAGAGAGAGAGAGAGAGAGAGAAAGAGAGAGAGCTCGTCGACCCGTATCCCTCCCCCCCATTGCCGATTCGAATCGAGCAGCCCGATTCGAATCGTCTGCCTGATTCGACTCGATCCGACGCGATGCGGCTTTAGAATAGGCGAGAGAAGCTTCGGGGAGAGATCCGGGACTCTGAACATTAAATAAGTCGAGCAGCAGTTGCACATAGAGAGCGGCGGCGCGGTTACCTCGTTAGGGGTATCCAAACCGCGGAAGTTCCGACTCTGTATCGCGTTACCCATCCGGCATCAGCGCGGCTACAGCGTTAGCTACGCTTGTTTCGTTCTGTTGCCCGAAGCGAATCCCCTCGCTTCGGGCAACAGAATGAAATTCTCCCGGCGAGCGGCGGCGGCGGCGGTGGCGGTGGCGGTGGCGGCTCTCGTGCTAAACTTAATTTACCCGTACAGCCACCATTTTGTTTCGCCGCACCCGCGAAGGAAACGTTCCCGCGAGGGTGTCATCGAGAAAGAAAAAGGGGCCGTCCTCCCCTCTCTCTCTCTCTCTCTCTCTCTCTCTCTCTCTCTCTCTCTCTCTCTCTCTCTCTCTTTCGATTCTCATTCCTCCCGAAAAGAAGTGAAATAAGAAAGGTTCTTTCTTTCCTCTCCCAGGGTTGATTGTATCGCGGGGGTTATTTCAAGCCGCGATACATTTCTTACGAGAAAGCGATCCCCGCTTTGAGAGACACTGCACGCGATGCACAGAGAAAATTGGCACGGGATAAAGGAGATATCCGTGCATGTGCCAATTTTTTCCTCTTTTCTGCATGCAGAGTTCACTGTACCGTATTTCTATCTCCAGAGCCAAGGAATTACTCAAGTAGATTGAGGGACTTGTACGTCGGAAAATATGGAATCAATTAATTATCGCTTCTTGCCCGCGTTGGCTCTCTCGCGGATTAGCCAAATAGATTTAAGGATTTCTAAGATTGAAGATACGAGAAATTGAGATTAATAACCATCATCTTTGATCGGCTGTTACGATAAAAATATATTTTATCGCGTACCGATAATAATATAACATTACTGATATGATCAATGTCAATTTATCACATTATATATTTATTTAAATATACTTAATTATTCAATAATCTTTTTAACGCACGACCTCGATAAATAACACAGAATTACAAGAAGAACTAAACGCTATAATTACCACGATCTAATTTTCGTGAGAGTCGATACACGTGATTATAAATTCTCGCGTCAACGAGAACCTGAGATACAAGTAGACTGCAGTTACATTTGTACTTATCAAAAACAATGGTAGCTGCGTGAAATCGCGCGCGGGAACGAGCACGCGGTGGCCAGATGACGAGGGATGAAGGATGAGGGAGGCGCGGGACAATCCAGGCGGATGCCAGAATGAAAACGAAAGGAAGAGTGAGTGAACCGTCCGATCGGATCGGATTCCGCGACTCGCCAATCGGCGATTGCGAGTATCGGCGAATCAGTCCGGAGAGAAAGTGAGATAGAAGGGTAGAGAGACAACGATAAAACTCGCTCTCGCCCAAGCCGAGCCGAGCCGAGCCGAGCCGAGCCGAGCCGTGCTGCGTTACAGTGGCACGGCTCTCGAAAGGCAGGATATATCAGCGAGAGAGCGATGGATTAAAAGCTGCAAGAGATCCCCACCTTTCGCCGGCTTGTCCAGGGCATAGGCAGCGGAGGAAAGAGATAGAGAGACAGAGAGAGAGAGAGAGAGAGAGAGAGAGAGATACAGACAGCGAGCGCCGCGTCAGGCTAGCTAGCTAATCGATACATGCGCGCGCGCGAGAACTAGCGAGAAGAGCGAGCGAGCGAGCGAGCGAGCAAGGGCTGTGCGAGCGCGGCGCGAAAGAGGGTGCTCGGAGCGAGAGCGGAGGGTGTCTAGGTGTTATTTTATCCCGGTCTTTTCGGCGGCAGCGGCGGAGAAAAAACCAGAGAGCGAGAGAAAAAGACACACAGCGGCATACTCGGGGAAGCTCGGGGGGGGGGGGGGAAGGGGGACAAGGGCAGGGACCCCAGGAACGAACGTCTGGCGGCGCGTGTGCGCCTAATTGACGAATTCCGCTTGGAAATTTTTGCCGCGCCATACGCGCTTAACAGACGCACTCGCGTGCGCTGTAATAGCCGACGATCAAAAGTCCCAATCACGGGCGAGGACAAGAATGACAACGGTGACGACAATCCAATCCGTGCGAAACACATTTTTTTTTCCTTCTCTCTCTCTCTCTCTCTCTCTCTTTCTCGGAGTGTAATCGGGCCTGGTATACAGCACGAAATTACATCGTATCGTGCTGGTTTATCTAGGACGCTAACGAGCGCCGGTATTCGTTCCTTTTCATTATCGCGGTAAACTTGCTCGCTCGTTCCTCCATCTCTCTCTCTCTCTTTTTCCCCTCCGTCGTTTATGCAAAACATTCGCGGATATATCGCCGAGAAAGAAGTTTATTAACCCGTGCGCGACGGTGTCTACGAGGTAGCTGCGTAAGAACTGGCAACTCTCGCTCTCGCGAAATTTGTACAGTCATCGAGCACGAGTTTTTGTCAGTCCGTAAAATCTAAGCGAAACAGATCGCATCTAGTTTTATCGGTTTCGCAAGATTGATTGAAATATTGGTTTAAAGTATGTTAGCTATATAAATTATATACATGTTTGCGTATTTTAAATTGCATGCTCTACTTATTTAAATGATACTAAACTTATGATATTTATGATACTCAGTTTCTAATCGGAATAAAGATAATGACAAGAAAATGACAGTTATATCAGTATGCATCACAAAATCTCTCTCTTTAAGAATTTAAAATTTAATATCTTTCGCGACGCATCTTGATAGCTGTAATTTTCTGAAATTTAATTTTACATCTATATCTAAATGATAAATATCGTTAAGATTATATGCGACGCAAAGTGCGCAACGAAACAGACTTTATATATAACATATATTTTAGACTAATTTCAATTTACTTTGTAAAATGAAATTTGTATTAAAGACGCTGCATTTTATAGATACCTAAATAGCTCAAAAATATAATTATATGCGATTCGCATTAATCGCGATAAAAGCAATTCGATGAGAATCGGTATACAAAATCGGCACGCGCTTAAACGCAATGGCTCGCGGTATTAAATAAATCTGTATAATCCGATGTTTCCGAACGGATTGGACAACTGAATTGTAGGTGGACGGTAGTTCGTAAAACGGGTAATAAAATGCGGTAAATAATTACTACCGTTGTATTGTTCATTGTTAATGTTGTTCGAGCGTTCACGTCGCGGTAATTCCGGACGCGGCCGCGACGCGAAATTCGCGGCGGAACAACATTGCAAACAACAGGGTTACCGAAATTTCCGACAGGAACTGAGCGTTATCGCCGCCTGTTTATACAGTTGTCGGGGGCAAACATCACGGAATCTTTACCCCAGTCTCGTCGTGCGCGGCGAAAAGTAGTCGAGAAAAGTTGCGCGCGTCAGAGAGATGTAACTAGGGTGATGTAGTCGAGTGCAATGGCTCGGTGTAGCGCGCAGGATCCGTCCACTTGTCAACATCGATCGACATGTAGCGCTCATTAAGTAATTTTATAGGTTCTCATTCATTAAGCAACTTCGAGTCGCTGATAAAATTGAATAAATAACGCTGTGAGCAAATATAATTTATTCCTTCTTTTAAGAGAGAGAGAGAGAGAGAGAGAGAGAGAGAGAGAGAGAGAGAGAGAGAGAGAGAGGAGATGCCTGGCGCATCAGAAGATGAAACTTGAATTAACATCATCGGTATGATGATGAAATATGCCGGAGGCGAAAGAGACGGGAAATTATCATAAAGTTTTCCGCAGGTGAAGTCGCTTGTCGAAGGGCAGAAATCGCGCGCGCGACGGGATTATAGATTCTTCCGTCGAGAATGTCGCGTCAGGAAAATCGCGCCATTGTTCGGCAACGCCATCAGAGACTCCGGCATTCATTGCCAAAATTTTGCAGCGCATAAAAGATGTTGGGCGGAGAAAATACGGCGACGTGGAAGGAAAGAAATAAGTAGAGAGAGAGAGAGAGATTTATCACGCAACGCGCGCTCTCACGACATTTTTCACGCGGCGGCGTTCCTTTAAAAATATCCAACGATTATCATAGTTATCATCGCGTCTACATTTATACGCGTAATATATAACGATTGTAATAATCATTGTTCTGAATAGTGAGAGAGAGAAAGAGAGACATAGTTATTTACATTGTAGAAATGATTTGGAAATAACGATAGATAAATTGTTGCGAGGCTCGTTCGAACGGTTAATCGCTGCCGTTAAGAATCCTAACGAGAGAATAATTTTCGATTTCGATGCGGGACTTGACAAAGAGCGCGGCGGCGGCGGTGCCTCCCAAAGGAAACTACTCCGCGGCGAAACTTGTCAAACCGGCGAGCGGGCGGCACGTGTTGTAAAGAGCGCAAGGTTATAACCATTTAATAGCCCGGCCAATAATGAGGGGTGCCCGTAGGGTTGTGTGTAGTTCGTAGTAATATGGATCGAGTCGGAGAAAAAGTGTAGAAAGACGGGAGGCGCGCGCGAGTTGAGCTCGATGAAAGAGTCTGGTTTGCGAACGTAGGTTCGGGGATCGAGGGGGAAGGCACGCGGGAAGGGCGAGCCCGAGAGGGAGCGGACAGATGTATGCACCACGTGGCGTGGTATGTGTCGGAGGCGCAGAAAATGGGGTGACCCCGAACACAGTCCATTCGTTAGATCATATAGTAAGTTCTCTGCGCATTTGTTCCCGCTACACTTTTATCCTATTCCCTTCCTTGGTATGCATGTATGCAATGCATGCAGCACGAAAGGATCGAAGGGTAACGCGCGGTAAGTGAAAACCGATAGACTTTTCTTATACGTGATGTATAATTATTCGCGAGCGGATTTTAAAGGAAACCCCGGGGCTCCACCCCATATATATATCGGATAAAGGGAGGTGTTTCGTATCGATTGAGATGCAGTGTACTTCTCTCGTTGCTAGTGATGTCATGAAATGTAATATGCAATTACAATATTAATGTTTCGATATTAATGAATAATATTCATGTTGTAGCTTAATGTATTATATGAATTAAATTATCTTGATATTAATAAATATTATTTTTCATATTTTATCAATAAATATTATTAATAAATATTTTGTATTTCGTTAGTAAATATTACATGTATTATATGTATTTATAATAAATATCATCACATATATATAATATTTCGCGATAATTTTCACAGAGGTAAGTAAACAATTAAAATGAATAGTTCAAATAAAATGAAATACACGCAAAAATCAATTTTTTTTCTTTTTTTTTTTTTTTTACAGAGAGAGAGCGTGAAAAAATATTTCATTATATATCTTAAAATATATCTCATTACATATTTTATTACGTCATATGAAAAAAAAAAAAAATAAAAAAGTTATATTTATTCAATAAAGTTTTTAGCCTCGCCCTTTCTCTTTTCATTATTTCCCGCCCTTTCTCTAATTTCCTTTCACATTCCAAATTGGTTTTACCGTCTCTGCATCAAATCAATTACCGTCAGACCTATAATTGCCTGTCACCGCCTATCCGTCTAGGATTTCTTACAAGGAGAACCCGTGTTCACGACTATGGTCTTTTCGTGACATCAGTTAAACTTTGACTGTAAGTATACCATCCATCTATAATATAACTCACATTCCAATAACAAATTCGTGTAAAACACATTGCATTTTCCATCAAATTGAAACAAGTTATTAAACTATCACAGAATTCCTTCAAACTAAACAAAAGTTTGAAAAGAAATTAAATTTTTCTATCGGCCAGAGGGAGATGAGTTTGAAAAAAAAGATGAAAAACTTACTGTCGTCATCGTATTGAACATGCTGCCGTCGCACAAAGACGGGCGTAGGCAAGAGTGTGAAACGAAGGGCGAACGCGAAAGGGCGGCGAACAAAACAGAAGCTTTAGCGGCATCGCTCATTAATCCCCTCGAGCTTTTTCAATTTTATTGGCAGGACAAACACGCAGCGTCATATCCGACGTTGTCGCATGGCTGCAAAATTATTATCTCAATAGTCCGATGAATAATCAGCCGCCGGCGACGCGTCGCGCCGTTTTTTAACAATCGTGCCGCCCGGATATATAAACGAGTCCGACGAACCCGGAATGACGTTCCACTAAAAACGTATCTAGTACTCCGTGACAATCCCGATAACGTTGCCGTCGCGAGACGAGTCAGAAGAGACAGGAGGCACGTTAGCCTTAATGAAGATTAAATAGCAGCGACATTATACCTATTACCACCTATTTACTCTAATTTATCTTCATTTTCTCCCGTTATTCTTTGGCGCTCTAAACTCCCCCATCGTCGTCGTCATCGTCGTCGTCGTCGTCGTCGTCGTCGTCGTCGTCGTCGCCGCCACCGGCGCCGTCGGTTTCGCAAGGTGTGCGACGCATTAATATAAACAGCCCGAAAACAGACCTTGATAACGTTTAAAGAGGATAAGTACCCTCGGCGCCTGTCACGAGGCTAATCTGTCAAAATTCAGTCGCATTTATCTCGACGGGAACGGTTGAATTTCGACCACCGGATATTCGTACAAGCTCGTACTTTGATATTTTATATTCCTAAAGAGCGGATGTAGATAATACCGTTGGGAGATGTTTAACTTGAGAGGAATGATCGAATTAAGGTTTTGTGATTCTCTCTTTATCTTTCTTCGGTTTAAGTTATTTGAAGAAACGAGGAGAAGAGAAACTTTAAGATTCTAATTGAAACACATTTCTTGTTCATATATATAGTAAAAGAAAAAAAGAAAAAAAAAAATAAAAAAAAAAATCACTATTTTATATACTTTTATTTCCGAAAACATGTCGGGAGGAACTTCGATAATTATGCCGCTGGAACTCGCGATTCGCCAACTTTCGCTTAACTTGGAACGGACTCTCTAGCTACAACTTTATTTCAGCTTTAGTTTCACCGACACGAACTTCGACCAAAGCCAATTATAAATTTATAAGGTACGCTAAGAGAACGCGTTTCTTTATATTCCTCCTCCTAAAAAGGAGACGGATGCAGAGCTATCTTACGTCGCGATGTATCTCGCGCTGCGCTTGATGCACCGCGCGTCGCGTCGCATCGTATGTCGTCTAAGGATAATCTAGCTACTACTCACGAGAGGGATCATCTTCTATCGCTTTAAAAATATATCTGGGTCATTCACACACGCTCGTCGTGTTTCTCGGATACACGAAAAGGAATCCGCGCGCAATTTTATATGAAAAAGCTGGTATCGAGCTCTTAATAATTTTTGCAGCCGAGAAATAAATCACTGTCAGTTTGTAAAAGATAAATATGTTACTTAATTTACGAGAAAAAAATCAGATTGTATGCGCGCGTAAGCACATTTTAAAACGATAAATTACTCATCAATGTTGAACGCAGACAAACTAGAGAGTACTTGTAGAGAGGTTATTTGGAGGTCGTAGAATGACAGGTCCATTTATCAAAATAAAGAAATTTTAGATAGCATTTGCATTATTCGAAAATGAATGACAAGGTAGTTTAATTGACGTTACTAACCGGTATATCTAATGCAAATTTGGAGAAAGTGTGTGGTGAGATTACGTCATCACGTATATTATAAACCGCCTTAAGAAATAGATATAAATACGTTATAAAATATCGCGGGCAAAGGCACAAGCGCGAATAAATATAAATATTCTAAGCTTGAGGCTGTGAAAGAGAGTGTATCTAAAAATTTCAAAGTGGATAAACGAAGGCGAACAAAAAAAAAAAAAAAAAAAAAAAAAAAAAAAAACTCTGGGGAACACGAGTGAAAAGAATTCCACGCCGATGCGGCATCACTCGATAAAAAAGAAAGATGAGCGTGGCGGCGCCCATGGTCGAGGCCTTATGGGGTACTTGACTATTGTGCGTAAGCTCCCATTATAACACCGGTAAGCAGCTATGCATTATACGCGATAGCCCGAATCGAGAAGCCGTGTCCGCCTGTCACTACGGCCGGGTCGCGTTCCGTATGGGGCGAAAAGACTGCTTGTTCGTGCGGCGATCTCCGGAGCCTATTTATATTGCACCAAAAGAGAAAGAAAAAAAAAGAGAGAGAGTGAATCGATGCGATGCTGTGTGGTAAAAACAACAAAGGGATAGCCACTTGGCGAATCTAGTTACCGAGAAAGGCGAGACTCGGGCGACGCTTAAAACTGCGAACGCGAGAGATCCTCTCTCGTGTCTTTCTTCGCGCGCTTCCGCTTCCCTTCAAAAGAAAAATAATTAACCGTTTTCTCGGCTACAACTTGACGCGAGATAAAATTTAATTAGGTACATTAAAATATATGTTTACTTTGTGCAATAGTTTATTATTATTATTATTAATTTCTTATATTTAATTTGACTGGATAACAATTAATCTGAGAGAGAGAGAGAGAGAGAGAGAGAGAGAAAGAGATTTAAGAGCTTTGTGCGTAGATTAATATGATCGGGAGAATTATCTGAGACAGATTTAGCTCAATGACACTCGCTTTGAATGCGCATAGGGGAACCTGGGCATTATGGCACGCGAATAATTACGGCACAGATGCCTGCACGGAAATTTTATTGCGATGCAATATCAATATTCTGGAGATTCCGGGGCTCCGCGAGATAGAACAGCCCGTTCCGGTTTGCTCCCCGCTAAGCACTCCCATTACGACTGCATATTTAACGTGCGCTGTCGCATAAATGCACGTTACGGATAGCTGCGCGTATTACAATAAGCAATTAACGAGCGATATCGTGTTCTATAAATTACGAGGCTCGAATGCACCGGCGTAACCGATGCTCGCGTACGCGAAACGTGAAACGCGGGGGTGCATATGTGTATATATAGAGAGCTTGTACGTGCATATATACGTGTACACGCGTACGTGCGGAATACATGTACGGCGGTTACATATGAACTCGAAATAACGAGCCTACGGAAAAGGTAATAACATGGAAGCGGCGAAAGGGAAGGGGGAAGAGAGAGCGCGATTCGCGCTCTGCATTATCGAGATTCTCCATTACCGTTCTTAAATCTTTCGTCCCGCACATTTACATTTTTCGATAGTCGCATATATATATATATATATATATATATATATATATATATATATAAATCTCTCAATGCTTTTTACACATAAAGTGCGACGACCACGACAGCGATATAAAAATGCGGAAACGATTCAATCGCGACGACAGAACACTAGAGTATTCAGTGACGCATTTTATATCGGACCGTGTTAGTAATCGAATATACACACATACACATATATATGTATACAGATGTTTCCCGGTATTCCAGACGATTTTGGAGGCGCGCGCTACATTAACTCCCCGGGCACTAATTCAATTTGTATGGCATCTTTTCTCGAGAGATCATAATCGGGATTAGCTTGAGCGCGAGAGCGAAAGGAAGAAGGAAGGGGAAAGAAAGCAAGCCACAATACCCTGCTATTGTGGGGGACAGACGCGCGGATCCCTCGCTCACTGTACATGTATATCTATATACATGTGTGTGTGTGTATATATATATATATATATATATATATACACACAACGCGTCGGCGGCGAAGTGCATTCTTCGCCAGTATAGCAGGCGTCGTTTGGTGTCGCATCGTCAGGCTCGTAGATTGTAGAGCCTGCGAGGCGAGAGGCGAGTGAATCGGTCGTTACCAACCAGCGAGCCAGCCAGCCAGCAAGCAAGCAAGCAAGCAAGCAAGCAAGCAAGCAAGCAAGCAAGCAGGCAAGCAGGCAAGGCAAGGCAGGCAAGCGGGCGGACGGACGAACATATACCACGGACGGGGCAGAGGCGAGGGTGCGTCGCCCGGGATATCGATCGCCTCTAAACAAACATGGCTCGTTTTAGTCGAAGGAGTCGACTTCTATCCCGTATAAATCACGGTTATTCCTTCCTGCGCGCGTATATACGGGGTGTCCGTTTTCGTCCGGGTGACCCCGTCGCCACCACTGTCAACCACCGCTCGCTTTGGTCGCGGAGGCGAGAGACATCGGGCTTGTTCCTCGGGCTCGGAAAGGGGGATGATGATTCGCGCGGATGCAACAATTTTTGCTGTCAGACATCGCGCCTCGAGGGAGAAATTTATTCGTTTACTCGTTAACGCGGCACGACACCGAGAATAGATTCAATTATTCTCACCGCGCGAAAATTATATTTTCCATTTGTGTGCAATTATTTTATTTCATCGTATAATTATTTAATGCGTTTTTTAAAAATGTAGATATGTATATAATTTTTTAAATATTTTTTTTACGTGACACACTCGACAAGTAAATGTTTTGTTAAGTTCAATGTTACGTAACAAAGTAATTAATCTCCATTATTTAAGTGTATTTTATAAAGAGTGAATGAGAAATGTGTATGAGATTATCGTGGAAAAGAGAGGGACCATGATGAATGGCACTTTGAGATAAGTAAATGCACCGCGTAAAATTATGAGATCGTATATAAAATTTGCAATTTTTACCGTAGAATATAAAATTACGTTTATTGGGACCTTTACTCTTTTTAGACAAATTGTACTACCTACGCTTCAGCGATTTGTTAACTGAACCAATTTATCAGCTAACAAGCCTTTGGAATAAATCGTATAAATCGACACTGAAAAATTACACCGGGAATGTAATTCTCGCGATAAAATATCGTACAAAGAGTGTATCGCGATCGAATAATTACAATGTTTCCGTTTCGCGCGTAAAATTTTATCGCGAATGCACGTTCGGAGTGTAGAAATGTACGTTTCAACCATTTCGTGGCGATTCTTTGAATAACAAAAGACCCCGAGGTATATCTTATCAGCCCGATACTTGCTACAAGATTAGGCTAATTGACAGCTGCGCGGAAAATAATTACAGACCGACGGTGGACATACGCTTAATCGTATCGCGACAATGGCTAATCCATAGTGCGCCGGTTCACGCGACAGAACGACCTCGGTCGATGCTACCTGATTTGCATGCTTTGCTTTAGCTGTCGCTCTTCGCGGAATTGTCCGACACCGCCGTTTCATCGAGATAGATTCGGCGGCCAGGAGGGGGTCAGGGGAAAAAAGTGCTCGTGGAATTCTTTCCGCCGGACGAGAAGCTCGTTTCACGGGGATTCGTTCCGAGTTTAACGAGTGATCTCACGAGGGCCGTTACGCCCGGCTACCCGGTACATAATCCGAATGTAAGAAAGACGAAGACGAAGACGAGGACGAGGACGAGGACGAGGACGAGGACGAGGACGAGGACGAGGACGAGAAAGATGACAACGGTCGGCTCTTACCTGCGACTGTGAGAGTGGCGTTCCTGCTCGGGACGGATCCCGCTTTATTCCGCGCGACGCACCAATATACACCGCCATCTTGCTCCTTCTTGCCGTGCATCACCCGCAGAAAGAACAGGGATCCCGTAGGCAGCAGAACCCGATGAGACTTGGCGTCGCCCGGCGATGTCTGCACGAGCTCACCGTCCTTGTACCACTCTATCACCGGTTCGGGTTTACCCTCCGCCTTGCAGTTCAACGTCACCGGCTCATTTTTCGCCACTATTATGTCGGACGGGTGCTCGGTTATCCGTGGACCTTTTAGTTGCCCTGGAAAACAAGAAAAAAAAAGAAACGGTGACTCTTTAGTGGATCTCTTCTCGAGACGCTGCGCGTCGTGTCGTCTCGGCAATCTAATTAGTTCACCCCTTCAACCAGAGATATTTTCGCCGCGGCATTGCGTTCTTTTATGTTGAATTGTTTCGTCTTAAGTAAGAATAATGAAGACTAATAACGTACGATTAATGCCTCGTGATATTTTAAGAATAGTTATTTATTTCATTCATTCGGAAAATTTCATATTTAAATGATTTTATCAAATTATATAAATTATTATATACTAATTGTAAAACACGAGCGCTGAATAAAAGATGCTAAAAGATTGTTATATCTACAAGGAAGTAAAAATTGTCAAACAACACAAATATATTATTTTTGTATCTTAACTACTTAAAATTAACTCAGGTTTTAAACTCATTTCGCAATCATATATAAATTAACAAGCTATTTCAGCGACGATTAATTCAAGATACAATTTGATATCATTTCTCCTGAAATTTATTCTTGATCATTTTACATTAATTAATAATTAATTCTGGTATGATTGTCTTTTTGGTTTAACAAGTGCTTTTTAAAGATATCTAGTATATTAATAAATCAGTAATACTTTCGTTTTTAATAACAAGTGCTAATTTATTGCTAATTTGTTGTTCTAATTTTGAATTTATCGGACCTATCAATTTTCTGCTAATTAATAGGAACGATAAATTCAGAATTAGAACAATAAATTAGCACTTAATTATGTCCGAGTTTAATTTTCGCGGTGGAAAAGGAAAGCATATACTAAAACGAAAGTTAAAAGATAAATTTTCTATTGTTTCTCGGACATGGTATACATGCTCGCTTTCGGGACACTGCGTGCAACATACCTATAAATTTATTGGCACGTCGAAAATATTAATCTCGCGAAGAAGCTGCCGCCTTGCCAATATTAATAGAATATACAAAACCCATGTTTATGTACTTGCGCGATCGAAAGGTTTTCTTCACCGCGTCATGAATTTTCCTCTTGTTTTGCGTTGACTATCCCATCTCTCGACTCTTCTCAATTTTGTATAGAACGGCACTGCGCAAAGGTGTGCATACGCCGTCATCTCGTTAATTTTCTAACACCTCGTCGTAAACCAGTTCAGAAACGAAAATTAAATCAGGCTTCAATCTGCCTTATTTTTAAGCCCCGTCTCATAAAATGTTCAGTATTTAATGTTTATTGTTGCGCGCACAACAAAAACAGAGAAATTATGCACAACGGTAAAGCTTGCGTTTATATAGTAAAAAATATGTTAATGTGAGAGCCATAATTTGTATCCACTGCGCGATGATATTAAATCCACGTAAACTCGATTCGACATGTTTACGAGTCACCGCAATTAGCGGCAATATAGAATCGTATTACTAGGAATTAATTCAAATAATGCAGGACATTTGCGACGCATATGTGGGGACCACATTTCTAGCATTAATTAATTTTAATTCAATTATTCTCGTTTTTATGCGTGGCTGAAGAGAGTGATTTATTGATAAATGCGAAACAACATGTGTTTTCATCAACGTGGTATAAACAAATCATAAACCGATTTGCCGTGACACACTGTGCAACGCTTTCTGGCTCGGCTAACATTATATAACATCATGCTGTGACATTTTATAAATAACGAACGTACAAATTATGCATCACGATAACTCAAGCAGCCTGACAGCTATATGTAATAATAAAAAAAAAGCAAAAATCCTATTAAAACTATTATTTTTCATTACATTTGTCACACACGCGTCACGTTGATTATCCGTGACTTCCAATTTCACATTTTTTTCTAAAGAAAAGATTTTAAGAGTACTTTGACCTACCTTTCTTGCGTACAAAAGGCATAGAAATAATTTTTGAAAGAAAATTACACGGTTGAGAGAGAGAGAGAGAGAGAGAGAGATATGTTACAATTAATACAATATAATACAATTAATATAATATGCCACGCTAAATACAAATAATTCACTGAATAATTAAACGCCTGCAAACTACGTACGTACTATGCGCGCGACTATACGTCGGTGCTTTTTGACAAAAGGCGGGACAATAGCGTTCCGACCGACAGGGACTCCGACATTTGCGCAAACGAGAGCGAGCGTGCAGCGAATTTTTCGCTGTTCGCCCCAACAGCTACCAGAGATCGCGCTCGTCCATGCATTCCGCGTATATCCAACCCGCTTTGACGCACACGCACGCATACCGCGAAAGTCAGCCGTGTGTGCGTGTGTGTGTGCGCGTCTGTGACGCGGGTGTCCTATTTAGATAACTGAATTATGGATGAATTATTGGCCGCCGGTGTGTACGTAGTGCAGGTATATAATTTGATAATATCGCCGCCTCTGGCGTCCTATCTCCGTACCACGAGATTTCGGCCCGCCGTGATGGTATATGTCGCCCGCCGAACGTCCATATGCATTATGCGTGCGCGCTCGCTCGCATACGCGCGTGTACTATATGCAGCGTTACGTGATGCACGCGAGAACGTGAACGTCGCGTCGCGTCGCGTTGCGTTGCGTTGCGTTGCGTTGCGTTGCGTTGCGTTGCGTCGATGTGTGAGCGAAGCAGACGGGGTATTAGTCATCGATAGTAGCTCGGATTACCTGTGGTTACACGCATTATTAGATCGACGTATCATGCTGCTGTCTAGTCCGGGCATTCCTCCGCCAAGTGCCTGTTCGCGTACGCGTGCATCCGAATTTAGTCAATAGAAGACGTCGATTGAACAGCTTTAGTGTGTACAAAGAGAATCGATACGTGTATGTAAAACAGAATGGAGAAACTCCTTAACGTTTATCTCTGCTGGAAACTGACAGTGTACGTGTGGAGTGATATAAATGTAATTTATGCTCGAACAATATACAATAATGTATCTCACATAATATATCATATCATTTGTATTTATAATTTCTATTCGGGATGAATAATTTTAAGTTGAAATAAATCTAGTACAATTTAATATTCACTCGGTAACAGATTTTAATTCATTTTAATTTTGACGTGGCTAATTTAGATTTGCTTTTTAAATTATAAATGAGGATAAAGGGAACTCATTTAACTTTATTAACATGGATATTCAAAAACCTTTTAAACGTTTTCGACTTCAAATAATTAAATTTGATGTTTTTTCCCCTCTTTCGTGAATTATCGCGCTATTATCAAGCCGATGATTTTCACGAGCACAAAAAAGCGCAGGTGCAATCTTTCGGTCACTAATACGAGTAAAGGGCGACTGTACCAGAAGAAGGAAAAAAGTGACGAAGCAAATTACACGAGTGTACCTATTATTAGCCCGTTATAAAGGCTTATGGATGCCGCCTTTTTTTATTATAGCAATATAGCCTCGCTGGAGGTGTAAGAAATTGAGACCCTGCCGAAATCAGAAAGCGTACGAAGGATGAAAAAAAGGGAGCTCAGTAACACAAGAGTGAAACTACAAGAGCCTCGGTGGAAGCAAGAAAAGGCTACGAGATTTTTTATACCTCCGTCGAATAATGTGGACACACATAAATAGAATTTATTTCTTAAAGTAATAGGGAAAAAAGTTTTTAAACATAAATTTGTAAAAGTTTGGCGAAAATTATAAAGGGGAAAAATATTTCCATTTTATAAAAACAAAATTCTGTCTTTTATAAATTTATAATAAAATCTTTTTTTTTTTTTTCAATTACTTTAAGAAATAAATTCTGTATATATATATATATATATATATATATATATATATATATATATATATATATATATATATATATTTCTGCGCGCCAACTTTATTCAATCTATCTTCTCTCGATTTAACAGTAAATTCAAGCACATAATTTCAATGATTAGATAGCAATTGACCTTTAAATATAAACTGTCGAGATTTAAATTGGCTTTTATCTCGGTAATTTGCGCGCTTTTCTCGACTCCGCTGTTCGGTATACGCGCTTCGCAAGCAAAATACAAGGAGATTTGCGCTGTTTGTAACTCATTATCATACCAGTTTCCACTTTTGCTATCACTAGAGCATATTATGTATGTGTGTGTTGCGTGTATGTACGTGCAGAAGGCTAACCAGACGTTATATTCACTAGTCATTTGCCTCGTTGCCATTGTGTATTCACTTAGCTTTCTCGTGCGTTTGTCGCACAAGGTTAACGCAGCGTACTATAATCCCTTTCTGTATTTTATTTAAACAGACACAGAGTAAATTATTCATGTAAAACGTGGCACAATCCTGGTTTTCGAAATCCTCCTTTTCTTGAAAGTGAAGAAAATTAAACGTCAAACATCAAACAATTTCTCTCGTGTATAAACTTAATATAACATGTAATATATAAAAGAAATTTTGTAATTTTGAAAAATAAAAAAAAAATACGTTATTTCTCGCCTATAAGTATGATTATTCTTGAAAATATCGTTAGTTGATTGCACTGGCTCGGATGTTTTATTTAATTATGTCTCGTTCCTCTACGACGTACTCCAAAACTTAGAAACGCACCGCGTTTCGCATACCAATGTTTCGACGGGAATCTCCAATTTAACGTAACTTTCCTAAGTCCATAAAATTTAAACGGGGATACGAATGTGCTCGGGATGTCGAATGCCGTTCCTAACATTGGTTAGAAGACATCCGGTGCTACAGAACGCTGGCTGCACAACGCTTAATCCTTTGTTTGAATTATTCAGAGATGCATGTTGTAGTAGTAACATGGGTGTCGAGCACTTCCAGAAAAGAAAACAGATACCTGTTTTATATGCAAACGAAACTAAATACGTTCACGTAGTGCCATCCGCGAAAAGGTATTCCAATAAGAAATAACGCGATACGTATCACACCTGAGGAGAACAATCAATGCGGTCGGGAAATCATTTGCGCGTATCAATTTTTTCGGATTTTTCAGGTCTCCTTCGATTCACGGGATCACGAAATTGCGCGATATTCCGACGCGTAGCACCGCCGTTTCCACCATAATCGGATTTCTGTCGCTGCGAATGCTCGTACAGAATCGTTCGATATCTATAAATCAGCATAGTGCGCTAGGTTATGCCAACGGCGCAGATTTATATTGGTCACGTATGCGTATGCGCTGCATTTACCGATAAATTGCATTTATGTGTGGTACTTCTCGAATCGTTAAAATGGCTAGAATTTATTTTCTCACCGAAAAATATCGACTTGCAATTTGCGAAAGAGCGAGTCGTTAAAATTTCACCCGGTGTTATTGAGATACTACTTTCGATCAAGAAAACTGGATTTTCTCTCTCTCTCCCTCCCTGCCTCTTTTTCGGACAATCGCTGCGACAGTCGCTTAAAGCTATATTTAAACATTAGAAGGATTAAGATTGTAAGTTGTAGCGACTAAATTTGTCTCGATCCGCGTGACTGCCTCAGTAATTTATGCATCAATGGCCGAGTTCGACGTTAACCGATTATGCGCTCGGCGCAGGGTCATTGTATCTATATGCAAACACATACATAATATAAATATTTTATAGGCATATAAAAACGTTGAGAAAAATTTAAGTGGTTTAAAAAATTAATTTTTGCGGTAGTTGATAAAAGATTTAACTAGATGCCTATACAACAATTAATAAATATTTAAATGAAACTTTTCTATTACGTTTATTATTTTGATAGAAAAAGTCATTTTTGTAAATCGTCAAAATTACAAAAAATACAAAAGTAATTAGTAAATTTATTTTTCATTTTTTTTTTTTACAGGTAATGTTTGTTCGTTTCTGCAATTATTTGTTGAAACGTATAAAATAACATCGTCCGATTAATAAACGAAATAAAAATTGTTCAAGGTTTCATAAATGGAGCAGATATACATTAGATTTTATGTGGCTATTGAAAGCTGTGAAAGTTAAAAGGGTTCAATATTCGCACGACGAATTAAACACGGGTTTGCAAAACAACAACGCGTTGGCAACTTGGAAAACTCATACATGGATGTACGCGCGCTTGTTCATTTCCTCCTCCATTTCCGATTGCGCCATTTAAATCGCAACTGCCCTAACTAACTGGAAATCGAAGTCCCGCAGAGCCCGTCCTCAAGGGGTATGTTGACAGAACGTGTATATATGTGAAAGAGAGAAGGAGGGAAACAGAGAAAGAGATAGAGAGAAAGTGCCGAGACCTATTTGCCACGGAGTTTGATTTGTCCTGAACAAGCGCGCGTCGAGAGAAGAAGAGAGTTCTGCTTCTCTGCCTCTCTCTCACTTTATCTATTGGCATTAATATATATGAGAAATTGCTCGAGAGAACCGACGAAAATCGATGGGCGCTATTAAACCTAACAAAGAACTGCTTGACGTTCTCGTGCGCGCGGCCAATTGCATAAGCGCGGAATAATGTAGTTTTACACAATGGAAACACGGAATGAAATTTGCAATTATAAACGGATCCATCGTTTATACCCTCATTTCGCGTCGCCGTATCGTTACCATCCATCATTTACATTCGCGTATGAGATATCAACCGTAATGCGCGTAGACGGGAACGAAACGCATCGCGTTCATACCGAGAAAAAAGCATTTAGCTTTGATTTTATTAAAATGCGCTGAATTCGCAAAACCAACAATTCTCATCAATTCCGAGTTGAAACGAAATATCCACGCCCTGGGGATAGAATGTACAGTGATGGCGGTGGAGGGGGAATGGGAGGGGGGCCGGGGGGCGCCGGGGGGAGAGGGGGGGGTCGAACAAAGCCCCTTCGCGATTTTGATTAATTTTTCGGTATTTTAATAGAATATAGCTTTCATTTCTTTCTCGAATATCCGAAATTATCTCGTGATACAATGTGAAATATCAAATGCAAATATTGACTTCGTGATTCGGATAATAATCTCGTGGAGATATATCAAATCCAGGAATATGTAATTTATCAACTTTCCGAAGCAGCTGTGCCAAAAATTCACCGATTGTATTGTTAATCGAAACATCAAAGTCCACGCCTCCCCGTCGTCGATTTTGTCTCCTTCGTTCCGCGATGCAAAAATTACGCGAAAAATAATAAAAAAAAAAAAAAAAAAAAAAAAAATCGATTCTTCGGCAATATCATCACTTTTTAATTCCGGCGCTCGCCCCGTCGTCGAAAACTTTGTTTTCACACCCCTGGTTCTTCGCCCGCGGCGCGTAATTATATTACACCTACGTCGCAACAGATGTCATCTCGCCGTTGATCTATTAAATAACGTGATTTATGGGGACGGTATGCATTCTTTCTCTCTCTCTCTCTCTCTCTCTTTCTCTCGATATCTCGGCGCTCTTTCACGCCCGGCCTGACTCGATTCGAATCAAGCTTGGGTCGAGAATCGAGTCGAGTCGAGTCGAGTCGACTCGACTCGCCGGCCCTTTTCCTCGCGTATCTCGTCGGCCCTATCGCGGTTCTCGAGCAAGCGTTGCGCGCACACGCCGTTCCTCGCCAGGGGCTCCGCGATTTTCTTTTGTTCGCCGCGCGTCGTGCAGAGAGACGGGAAACAATGGTGGTATTCGCGGCGAAATTAAAACCGCCTACGGACTTTTCATATTCCGTCGACGAGCGACGACGAGCGAAGTAGTCTTCGCTCGTGGCTCACTTGCGCTAAATCGCCTCTAGGCGTTTCCTCGTTTCATTTTAGTTTCTCGCGTGTACCAAACGAAAGCTAGATATATGTACGAGTAGCTACGTTTATAATACCAAGTATCTGTCCCCCGCCCCCTGCTCCCTCGGTCTCTACGAATACTTTGGTGGTTCGATTTTTATTCAACAATAATGTCGAGCTGCCCGCGAGATATGACCCTGAAATTTTAAAATTAAAAAATCCCAATCAGATTTAAAAAGCATAAAATAATCGTAAACAATTCTTCTTTACTTAAAAGAGATTTTAAGAAAATGTTTCTTCTAAAGTTAACGACATGATTAAAAATAGAATTTCGTAACGACTGCATGTCGGTGTATTAGCATACTTTTATAAAAAGATTCCACCTGTATCAAAGTCGAGCATGTATATTCGAAGAGTTTATTTTCACAAGCTATAATACAAAACATTTAATCTTATCTTACGAGACATTTTATCTCGTCCATGAAAATAAGCAGATATAACGCAAATAACGTCTGGCGAATAATAGAGATTATTTTTGAACAAAATTAGCGAGATTGAATAATGAAAAATATTTCGAAAATAGAGGGAGGTTAGCTATTTATTATTCGCGTTGTATCACAGTTATTTACGACACTGTCAAATTTTATGTTCCACAGCAATATTACGCTTGTTTCCTCGCGGTAAGAAAAAGATATGTCAGATTTCGTTAATAAAGCACGATTTATTGTATTTAGTTGATTTGTAGCCGGAAGGCAGCGCGATTCAATGGAGGGTTGATTCGTCCGGTACAATAGAACTCTTCAGGTTTACCCCGTCGGGATAAAAACCGAATTCATCTCCCGTGGCGAACGTACGGCAGCGGTGGCGGCGGCGGCGGCGGCGGTGGCGGCGCCGACCGTGTGCCGGGAAATATCCGTCCGACAGGAAGGAATTGCGTATGCGACTCCCGACAGCCGGAGACGTAATATTCTCATTGTCGGTACATAACAGGCGCCGGGCACTTCCGCGCGTTTTACGCTGCGAGGGACGGCAATCGATAAGTTTTTAAAGCGGATAGGCCGCGCTCGCGGCAGAAATGTCGAAATACACAGACTAGGAGAGATGGTATAAAATAGAGCCATCGCCGTCGTAGATCGTACATTCCGGCCGATCGCGTAAGCGCTCGGTACTTTAAGAGTATACCACTTGGCGTATCTAACGATATCGGTACACCGGCTGCTCGCGCGGCAAATGCAATTCCAAATTCCGTACGTACTCCGATATTTGGATATCGCTGCACAAGTCGGGCTTGATATTGGAATATTCGAATGATTCAGGCGACTTGAATTCTTTGAATATCGTATGTGCCAACGAAATTTTGTCATTTTTATTTCGCAAATAGAGTTTTGAGAATTTCAAACGCGTGAAATCCGCACACTTTTACGTCTGCCTATATAATATAGGGATATATTAGGGTTAACAGACCTCGTGTGTGTGTGTGTGTGTGTGTGTGTATATATATATATGTATATAATTCCAAACAGAGACATTTCCGTTAATCTGAAAGTGAAAAATTCTCGCCATTTCAATTGACAAATAGTACAATACAACATTCGCCATATTCGCGTTAGATTTATTAAGCAGATTATTTCGAAAATTTATAAGAACAACGATATCATATCGCGACGTGATCGATTCGGACGTAACGTTAATCCCAAAATAATGATACGTATAACGAATGTTTTCCCAACTGCCGTTGCTAGTCTTAATAGCCGTTCCATCCGTTGTACGTCCGATGACTTGGCGTATGGCGTCACGACCGCGATGTCAGTATTGATTTACCGTCGGTTTGGTGGCTCCGGGCCCTGCTATCTCTCTTCATCTCTCCGATCCCTCTTCTCCTCTCTCTCTGTCTCTCTCTCTCTCTCTCTCTCTCTCTTTCTCTCTCTCATTCCGGCGCTTATCATTCCCATTCGCTCTAATTCGCCATTTCCTCCCTTGTTCTGCTGCGGGGAAGAGTGCCCAAAGCGGGAAGAGACTAAAGAAAGACCGGGCGAGCCGGCCGTTAGATCGATCTACAGAGGGAAGGAGGACACTCTGAGTGCGCTCACAGATTGGCGATGGCAGTTTCTCTTTCTTTCTTTCTTTCTTTCTTTCTCTCCATTTCTCTCTCTCTCTCTCTCTCTCTCTCTCTCTCTCTCTCTCTCTCTTCTTCGATGCTGCTTGATGACGACGATAGCGGCTACCATAGACGGAGGAATAGTTGCGCGATGACTCGGCGCGCGCATTTCACGCGCGCGCGAGCCGAAAGAAAGAGACACGAAGATCGGCCTCGCAGCTAAATGCGTGCGCGTGCGAGAGCACGCACGTGTGCGTGCGCGTGGGTGCACCGAAGGGGGACCGCAGGCTGAAAGAGAAATAGAGAGAGAGAGAGAGAGAGAAAGGGAAACTCTATCTCTTTCTCGGTAAGCTTCTAAAGAATCTTTTTGCCTCAGAAATACTTAATTACGGCGCTAACGGTAGTTTAGTGTGATTTTAATTTGGTGGCAGCGGCGCTCTCTCGGTGGCCTCCGGGGTTAGTTCCACTTCTCGATCGTTATCTCTTCTTTTGTGCGTCTGAAATTATTACGGTCACGAGGACTACGACGCCTTTGCTAACGAACGGGCTGATTTCTCCGAGAATGAGCGAAAGAAGAGGTAAGGACGGAATGCGATGCGCGTAATTAGCACGTAATTAGATTTAAGCGAGAGACTTGCTTTGGAAGAATCGGTTTATCGACCTGTCGGCGGATTTATCACGTTATAGATTAATTTTCAATAACGCAATTAATATAATTTATCTACAACAGCATTAAATCTGTTATTATAAATTAATTCTGCTTATTACTTAACAGCAAATTAATTCTCCATATTACTTATAACAGTAATATTATGCTAATCTCGCATAATGTTATTATTAATAATTCATTATTAATGTTAATGGCTAATGAGTTTTAAAAGGTGTTCGATAATCCATGGTAGGTAATAACGTTGTAAAAAATATCGGAATTCTCGGGCGGAATTTTTGCGGAAAATGCCAGAATCGCTGACACTGTTCTTTCAAGTTCATAGTATACGATGTTATTTCATAGCCTCCGGGCTGAGAAAACGTTGAAATATTTATACTTAAGTTAACCACTGACACACACAAAATGGTCTGGCACTTTTGCTTGCGCCGAAAATGGTACGGTAAAGGCTGGCACTCAACGAGTTAATTAGACGTCACGTTTCCACGCTCTATTGACGTTTAGATAATAAAAATGGGGAAATCTTTTTATATTCGACATTGATTAATTTGACAATGGAGAAGAATTTAAATTCTGATATAAAATCCTCGTGGATTTAATTAAATAATAAGAGAAAGAGAGATATTTTCTTATCTAGTTATATACTCAATTATTCATTCGTGAGATATCGCTATTTACAATGCAAGCGCGAGAAAAAGAAAAAAGGCAAAGAAGGAGAGAATCTATCATGCAACAATTCATTGTACTCTGGCTTGCGATATCACGCAAATGATTAATTGAAATATTGTTTCGCATCATCGAATACGCGGGTCGCGCAAATCCCATCGCCCTACGTACGATGTGGACGGATAAAAAACTACAAAACTCCAGCCAAAAGAATTCAAAGTGGCGATTGATATCTACCTGATATCGATTATCAATGTCCACTATAGGCTCCGAAATACTCGAGGCCGTAGTCAATTGCGTATTACGGATACCAATACCTTCCGATTGCGTATTATCGATACCCGGTATTATGCGTACCCGAGAGCTTTAAATCCGTGCTCAAGTTCATCGATCGCGGACTTGATAACAGCTGGGACAGCAACGTATACGACCTAACACGCGATCAAATAATAACTTTGCAAAAAACGATGATGAATTGCAAGACAAATGTGTGCTCTGACGTTGTTTAAAACTATTTTGTTCTAAAATACATTATCGTTCTTTTCTTTTTCTTTCGCCTATACGTATACTTTATTCTTATTTAAATATTAATATATTATATTATATATTTCTATGTATGTATTTCTATATTTACATCAATTTATATATTTATTTCTCGCGTCTCCCTTGTGTCTTATCCTTGTACCTTACCTTGTACTACGACATATACTAACGATCGTCGTGGCAAAATCACCCAGTATAAGGAGCAGTCACGTTCCAAGAGAAGGGGCCGCCTTCGTGTGGGCACAGTTGTCGTTCGTTCGTCGACGAAGGGAAGGAATCTCGTGGCGCGTACCCTTCGGGACTCCTCTTCGGCAGGGTCGCCGAAACTTATAAAAAAATAAGACCGTTTCAAGGAGACTAACGTAGGATCGTTTCTCGGAAAAGGGTCCCTTTTCTCGCCGCCGCGTACGAGGGAGCTCATCTCTTCCCTTCCCTTCCCTTCCCTTCCCTTCCCTTCCACCCACGCCGAACTTTCTCTCCCTCCTCCCCTTCATCCCTTGGCTGCTCTTGCACCCTCTCGCTCTCTTTTCCCGTGCGCGCGCACGCATACACCTGTACCTAAAATGGCGATGGGTGGAAAGAAGCCGCTTCTCTCTCTCTCTCTCTCTCTCTCTCTCTCTCTCTCTCTCTCTCTCTCTCTCTCTCTCTCTCTCTCTCTCTCTCTCTCTCTCTCTCTCTATTCATCTCTGTCTCTCTATCTCGTCGCCCCAGAAGAAATTGTCTTACGAGGCGCTCTTATCGATCGTGCGTTTTCCCCCTTGCGATTCTCTTCTCGCACCCCACATCTTCGGCCCTTACGGCCGAAAAAGGGAACTTAACGGGGTCGAAGACACCTTCGGGCCGTACATCTTTCACGAGTCCTGCCGCGCGGTACCCGCGCCGAGAAGGACGCCGCTCTCTCTCTCTCTCTCTCTCTCTCTCTCTCTCTCTCTCTCTCTCGATGAGAGATAGAGAGTCAGCCAACCGCGTGTGCCAGCATCGAAATTGTCTGTCGCGACAGAGCGGCGCGCTACATCGAATATTAAAGGCACCCTAATCGCGAGCGATGGGGTATAATAGTACAATAATAAGATGATATCGGAATATTGAGACTCTACCCTT
This sequence comes from Anoplolepis gracilipes, assembly GCF_047496725.1. Lineage (NCBI taxonomy): Eukaryota > Metazoa > Arthropoda > Insecta > Hymenoptera > Formicidae > Anoplolepis > Anoplolepis gracilipes. The sequence goes on along the minus strand of NC_132980.1, from coordinate 9,167,147 downwards.
CGCTTCAATCGCGGAGAATATCGTGACACATGGAGGGATTATCTTGAAGGACGCTTGGAACATCTCTAGAATGCGAATTTTCATTGTAATAGGAATCAAATGAAAAGTTAATGACATGCTTAATTACAAAGTTGAATCGACATTGAGAAATTAATTTAGGTATGATATGTGAGAGATAGAGAGATCATAATCACTTTCACAGACTACAAGTTGCTAATAAAAGTTCAAACTTTATTTGAATAGAGACATTTTGGTTCAAGATCATCTGTAACATGGAAAAGGGTAAGAGGGAAGACGGTGCTTTTGCCAGGAAAATATTCAGATTAGCCGAAGAAACAGCTCAAGAGAGAAAGAGAGATCTCAGGTATACTTGAAGCATTCGCGTTTTATTTAATGATACTGCTACGATCTCTATCTAACTGCGTTGAAATTTTTAAACCGCCGCGCCGTCTCCGGGCTCCTTTTGTGCCTCTCTTCCGCAACTACTACTTTCTTCTCTCGATGCATTCATACGGGCCATCTGTGTACTCGCTCCATCTTGATAGAGAGGCCGACGCGGCATTATATCCGTAATGGTACTCGCGCGAAATAATAGGACCTAATACGCCCTTTCGGAACGCGACGGCGAACTACACTGACGGAAATGCCTCTCGCGGAAGAGTAGCGGGCAATGAGAGAACGAACAAGAGAGAAGGAGAGAGAGAGAGAGAGAGAGAGAGAGAGAGAGAGAGAGAGAGAGCTAGTCTCGCGCGAACTGGCTGCTGAGCGAAGTTCAGAAAACATCTCTCGGGGCCGGCGAGGAAGGAAGGCCTGCAACGACGCGCGAACAACGGACTCCTTTGTCCGATATATCGCGTGCGATCTTCTGCGATCTCTCGGTCGCTCGTCGCTCGTCATCGTCATCGTCGTCGTCGTCGTCGTCGCCATCATCGTCGTTACGCGCGGTCGGCAACAAAACGTTAGCTGTTGCTCCTACAAACAGCCGATTCCTGTCGCGGTCGTCCCAGTCTCTTAGCCTGGTTTCGTTAAATTAGTTTCTTTGATGTGTCATACGTGTCATGAGAGCTTTCTCTCTCTCTCTCTCTCTCTCTCTCTCTCTCTCTCTCTCTCTCTCTCTCTCTCTCTCTCTTTCTCTGCTCGCGTTTCTTCTTCTTTCGCTCTCCGTCCTAATCGTGCGCTACTTTAAACAGTGCTTTCTTTCAGCGGGCCGTAATAGCCCGTAAAGAATTTCAGCTTGAAAATAAGCCGTTTTCCAAACGTCTATTTTAATTGGCGAGAGCGCGCAAATCGTGGAAAATCGCTGCGTCGTTCTCGTCGCAATTATTTCAGAGATAATTTCGGTGTTGCTCCGTTGCCGTTAAATATCGCGGAAATTAGGCATGAAATTGAATTACCGTTGAAGCGCGAATAGCGCAGATCCGCCTTAATACAAAGTTGATTAAAATTATGAAACCGTATTTTGCATATAATGCGCCGAGCAGAAAGAGAACAAATTTTTATACTAGAATAAACTCATGAAAGTTTGTAATGGATATACATATATATATATATATATATATATATATATATATATTTAATAAACTATCGTGCGCACATTACATTGCCGACTTTTGCCAGTGCAAATACTAGTCCCATTACGAGTGAATCAAATTACGCGCTGGCGTGGCGCGCCAAATAAACGAGACGGACATTTCCTCTTGTCCTCGCTACGACGAGGTGCTTTACCAAGGCAGAGACAAGATCCGTCGCTATGTGCTTTATATTCTCGGATTTGTCGTACCCCGCGAGTGCAAAGTCTCGACGCTGTTTTACATTCTACGGTTAAAGCACGCTGGATCTCGCGCTTTTGTACCGTATGAAATAACGGAAAATCCACCGTCGTCGCGTAGCTCCTCTGACAGCGCGCCCTTCAAAGTCTGTCATCTTGGTTCGCTCATTAAATCGCGAACGGGAGAGAACAACGAAGATGTTTGCGGTGAAAAAAGTTTAACCGTGGATTTGCTAGACTGCGCTAACAGTTTATTTAACGACTGTCGCGAAACATAAAATAGTGTTTTCGCCAACTTTTTAACGTCACATCGCGGTGATGTCAAGGTTGTTGACCTCTTAGCTCCACGTAACCGGGCAATATTCTTATATTAATCTCACGATACGCTCCAGCAAAAAATCTTACTTGGTAATATTCAGATCAATTTGATTCTTCATTCAAAAGATAGCTAAGGAAACACAGAGTGCATTAAAATAATCTTTCATTGCGGAAAGAGTAATAAAACAGTATCTCGTGGAACATTTATATTTTCGTGCCAGACGAAGACGGTGTCAAAACGTAAAAGAAAAAAAGAAAAAAAAAAAAAAAAATTATATACGGATACGACGTTCCATAACACCGTTGGCCGATTCTCAGACACATAATCGCCACGATTAATTTCCAAGGCCCGAATTCACGGGTGTTGCACGACACGCGTATCTTGGCGCGTACGTGTCGCGGCCCGTGAAAGATAACGCGAAGTCACTTGTCATTTCGAGGTAGAGAAGGGACCTCGAGCAAGTTCTGATCAGCCCTTTTTAGTCTTCATTCGAATTTCTCTGGCAACGTGAGCGAGCGCAGATAAAGTCAGAAGAAACGTGAGAGAGAGAGAAAAAAAAAAAAAGAGAGAACGCTCGTGAGAATGCATCCTAACGACATGCGGCATATTTCATCGGAGGTGCTCGATGCATTCGCGCACACGTGCTAAGGTACGATAACGCGAAAGAACGAGTCGAAAGAGTGTGATGAAGTAACTAACATTCCGCTCGTGAACAGCCACAATATGCGAATGACAACGTACAGCCTTTCCGTTCCGTTACTCCTGCTTCTCTCGTTCTGCGTTCACCCGTGTGTCTCGGTACACATTCTCGATACACGTGTTTGCGTTTTTTTTTTTTTTTTGAGATTCGTTCAAACTCAGGTAGCTTATACCTATTCTCTAAAGACTTCGATAATGCTCTAATCTACTTTCCTAAGAATTTTTTTTTAAAGATTGTACTTTTTATTTTATCAATTTTCAAGATTAAATCTACCAATCTTTAAAAAAAAAAAAAAAAAAAAAAAAAAAAGTGAATCAAACTGTTGAACTGGATTCTTCAGTTGGAAAAGATTTCTCTTTCTTCAACTATGTTGAATTTTTCATTGATTATATACTTGGCAATTCTTGTACTTTTTATCAAGTCTCGAAAAAGTATCGAATAAAATCCTGATTATTAAAGATTTATGTTAGCATATCTTTTAAGGATTACTAATAAAATCACTGTTTAACACATAAAGATATAATTAAATTTGCTACTAAAATATATAAATTCCATTTGAGAGAGGAATCTAAGAAATCTGTCATATCTTTATATATATTATATTCTTGGAACTTAATTTTATTTTACGAAATTTTGTTGATTTGATTCAATTTCTCGTATTCAATTATAAAATATTCTAGTATCTAATATATCATATATCTAGCAGATATTTTACTCGTAATTGATAATTGAGAACGATTTCTCCGCATTTCTTTATTCTCAGACTAATAAGTACTTGACAGATATCTTTAAATATAAATATCTATGTACATATGATAACTATCAGAATCGATATCATATTTCTTCTTTTTTAACAATAGAAAACTTATAATTTGTTAGATCTATTTCCTACTCACTCAAACGGAATAGAAACGGATGAATCGAGTTAATAAGTGACGTGAATGCAATGCATCGTATACAGAGAGTTCCTTTATAATTCAGACTCTATACATAACTTGCTAAAGACCATATATGGGATCCGATCGATCTATAATATCTGTCATTAAGTCAGCTGGTCGGGCGTGATGCGGCGATACAAGAAGATTTACGCCACCGCGATACGTTTCGCTCACAGATTTCTCGACAGATTCTATTATTGCGTATCAGAGTATTAATCTTTGAAAATTTGATTTACATGTCACTCGCGAACGATAATCGTAAAATCGAATAAACAAGATCGTCCGTATAAAACGACGGGCTTGAATCAAACTTTATCACGCTGTTCAATGAGAATATGCAATTTAATTGTACCGCATGGGTGTCAGTGTCGTGCAAAAAAAGATAGAAGGAAGAAGGCGGGTGTGCGCGATAGCGTGTTTACGCGACATCACACTTTCACCGTCGGAGGAGAGAGATGTCTATTTTTTTTTTTTTTTTTTTTAGACGACCCTGCGCGTTGTCGCGGGACTGAAACTCTCGGCATTATCCACTTGCCGTTTTTACGTGCAAGCCGCGATGCCGCGGAACAAAGACCATATGTACACGTCAGTCAGTCGCGAAACACTATCTTTAGATTCCTGCTATAGATGGTGATTAATTATTCGTGCGCGTCCGCGTTCGTTGTCGCCCACACAGAGGAAGAGAGAGAGAAAGAGAGAGAGAAAGAGAGAGGGGAGACATAAAGGAGAGGAACTGGCAACCTAGTGGTGGTCGTCTTCGCCATAAATTATTCATCCGTGTGCCGTTTTTGTTTCGCCGGCCGCGTACGCGATATCCCGGGAGTGCGGGTGCATCGATAAAGCTGGAACTGGTTCACGAAGAGCGAAGCCTCGTCTTTCCCTTCTCTCTCTCTCTCTCTCTCTCTCTCTCTCTCTCTCTCTCTCTCTCGTCGCGTCGTTGTTGTTAGCCGCGCATTCGTGGTAACCTTTGACGATACTCGGCGCCGAGTATAAAACGGACTCGAATGCCCATGACGGTTTGGCTAGAATTTCCGCTCGATATAAACTACTCCAAAAGTTACCGTATATAGATATCTCGTTTGTATTTGAGTTGTATGTAAAAAGAGTTGAATGAGAAAAAAAAATGACAAACTGAACCGTCAAGTCGAGAGTAATTTCTATTTTTAAAGAATATTCTGTTATACCTAATAATGATGATAAATAATAGTTATATAATTAAATGAATAAATAAGTAATAGATATAATAAAAAAAAAAATGAATAATATAATTTAGAGTGGATAACAATAACATTGTGTGAGAAAATGCAACTCATAATCTTGTTATGTTTTAACAATGGAATAAATCTAGAAATTTTAGGCATGTTTTATCGCACAGCGTGCACACAAGTATACATACAATACTAATGCTAAGTGCGGTGGCGTGATTAAGGCGACAATTTATTACAGCGATATGAAGAATGTCGTCGAGCATCGTACATCGCGAATCGCGAGTACAACCACGCCTAGGTGGCCGCATAAGACGCGGTTTCTAGTTTGCAAACACTTTCATCGCAAATATGTTGGGAGGGATATCAACGGTAAAGGCAAAAATGTGCGGTAACGCATTTTATGTCTCCCGACATAAAAGGCAGGGAGCCTTCCCTTTCCTCGTCGAGTATCGACGGCGACGATTCGGCGCCGCGGTCGGGAAAATGCCTCGTAAAGTTACGCGATGCGAAAATTCGAATGCTGGCGTCTTTCATATCGCGATCGCACGGGGGCCAATATTCGCGTGTCGTTGACAAAATTTTCTGTCTGCGGTACCATCCGCAAGCTAATTTTGCGAAAACATACGCGTTTTTGAGCATGAAAGAGGCAAAAAAAGATATGTATATTGAACGAGTGTAATATATTTTATATATTTTTATTTAATATATATATATATATATATATATATATATATAAATATATATACATATATTTATTACATAGTTTATATATTTATTTAATATGTTTTATTTATTATTGCATATATTTTATAAGGTAAAAAAATGTAAAAAAATATACAATTTAAAATATGTATATAAGAAAATATTTTCAATATATGTGTTTTTTATTGTTAGAGAAATCTTGCAAGAGTAAATTAATTAAATCACGTTTTTAATGGTACATATATATTTCAACATTCTAACACTTTATATATAAATCTTTAAATTGAATATTACATCCGTATACATAAAATGCCTGGAATACACGTAAATATCCTATATGTGACAAGATTTTTAGCTTTCTAGTGACGATAATCTTTACGGCAATCGCGATATTAACGTTAGAAAATACCATCTGCGTCTCGTCGCCGTAAAAATGACGAGCTTTTTTAGCAAGTTATATACGTATTTAGCTCGTGTCTTACAAAACTGTCATTTGTACAACCTAGCTCATACGCATCGCCCATTTGGGAGCCGGCAAATACGGCGCGAGGTTAAAAGAGAAAACTGACTGTGTGTGAAAAAGAGCTGTAAAGGGGCATGAATAGTCGGAGGAATACATATAGCTTCTTACGCGTGTCAACGTCGGGACACCTGCGAAAGCAGACGGCTTTTCTTCTACGTTGTATAAACTGCGATTTTTTTTTTCTTTCAGTCATGCATTGTCGACGCGGCGGCGATTGAAGGAGATTAATCGCGTCGTGCGCGAAAGATCAATCGTTGTCCACACGTGCGCGCGCGCGCGCGCGCACATAATGGACATTTAAAACGTATTTCCGATCGAGGGCGACGTAGCTCGACGCCAAGTAATAACCAATAACACGGCAACAATTACATCAGAACCGTAATAAAAGGTGAACGATCGTGCGAGAATTAAAAAAAAAGAAAAAGAGAAAGAGAGAGAGAGAGAGAGAGAGAGAGAGAGAGAGAGGCCGAAACACGATCGAAGAACGAAAGAGAAAGAATCTTGGAATTATTCAAGAAATTACGAAACGGGGATAAACTTGGGTCAATTTATCATTTACACATTGTTCAATATGCCTTAGCATAATCGTGTCGCGTGCCGTTCGCCCTTATTTCCAGCACACGCGCGTAATTATATATGGAAATCAATATAACGTCTTGCGTTCAACAGAGAGCTGCTCCCGCATACCTTCTCAAGGAAATTGAAATAGTTGGCTAAGCAATGAATATTACACCTAATTCGCTTAAATTCGAAATTCCACAATAGATTCCCAAAACGTTCTTCATCGTGTATTAGGAAAAAAAAAAAAAAAAAAGAAATTGTAAAACTCTTTTGTAATTGGATATAATTCTAAAAATTTTCAACATAAATAATATATGCTTCGAGTAACGTGTTGATAACAATAATATGCCTGCATATAACGCACGGCAAAATCTACTTAATTCTTAACAAAACTTAATGCGTGCTGGCCGTTGCGACGAAATTACGTTTGAAAAAACACAAACGCGCGCGGTTTGAAAAAATAAAGCGCGAAATATATATCTTGAAATACTCGCTTGCGCTGCAAACGGTATAGAACGCAATGCGCTGGCCGCGTAAGAATGGAGATGTGGAGTTTTGCTTAAATAACGATAAACATCGCGTCGCAAACAAAAATAGAACATCGAAAAAGCCTACCGCGACTCTAGCCGTATCACCGTCTATTTTTAGACGCGCGCTCGCCGCGCGGAAACTACTAAAATAAATAACCCGTCCGCGTCGGAAAACTTTCCCTTAATATTCCTCGAATCTTGTTTTTCCTACAGCCGATATCGGCCCGCGGTATATGCAGTCGTGTATAACGTGCCAGGTAAATATATTCGTGATTATTTAAGCATAAATCTGATCCCGAACCGAGAGAAAAATTTGCTAATTGCTTCTCCATATTACGTAAATTACAAAAAGACAAACAGTTTGAGGAAACGTAGTTTCCACTTGCCATCGATTTAGTAACGTAACGTACTGAAAAAAAAAAAACTTTGTAAAAAAACTACATTTTTTTTATGATTATTACTCGAAACGCAATATGAAATTTTCATTTTATACGACTAGCAAAGATACGTTTGTAAAATAACTCGACTGCGTTGATTATAAAATCTCTACGTGAAACAAAAATCGGGTAAGGTAGAATTTAATAAACCCGTCAAAATTAGCGTGTATCATCATCAAAGGGAATAACTTGCTTTCTAATTAGATGTAGGGAAAAAGGGGGGAAAAAGTGAAAATCATTTGAGCAATATAACGAGTCAGAGTTCAAGATAAAAAGTGATATCTCACAAGCTATCTGCATCGGGGTCAGATGTGTGCCTCCATCAAAGTAATTGAGGGTTAACAGAATTGATTTCGGACGAAATGATACCGGAGCCCGTACGTAAGTATTAGTACAGGCACGAATCAAAGTGTTCCTCGGGGAGGAACACTTTAATAATCGTTCCCTGTTTAAACGATTTAAAGTTGTTTGCGCTTTATGATCAATTATGTATTATTTTTTAAAATGCACTTAGAAATCACAGCAAGAATATAATCGATATGTACATCACACGCATTTCTTTCTTTTCTATTAATAAATGATAAGACAGAGAGAAATATTTGAAAATATATCTCAATAACTCTTGATAGTAATCGAAACGTACATTGCTTTTTGTTGATCTTTCGCTCATACTTCCTGCTTAGCGCTACATCTATCTTATCTCCCCTGTTTTATCTGAAATGCAAATGTTGGCTAATACAAACGTGAGTTAATCAACTATTTCATATAAACATTGTCCGAAACTACCGAAAGCCGAAGCCCTATCGTACGTTCTTCGTTGGAAGTGGGATATAAAAGTAAAAAATGACGTTCTTTCCCTTTTTAGCGTTTTACCGCTTTTTTGCGTTGGAATTTAGCGACGCGATAAAAAACGTGAGAGCGATCAGAGTCCATTTTCGTCCGTCGATTTTAACCGGAACCCCTAAGTTGCAAAGTGCGTCCTCGTTACACGCGAACTCGATTTGCGCGGATTCGGCGGAACGAGATCGACGAAACAACACTAGGAAGGGAGGGTGCGCAAATCAATTTATGCGAATAGGATTCGCCGCCGCAGCCGCCGTCGCCGTCGCGAAGAGCGATGCTGATCGAATCGCTTTTCCCGAGCCTGTGGCTCCTCTGTGCATCTGGCGTAAACGGGACCGAGAGAATCCGTGGGAATATATCCGGCATTTCGTTTAAATGCGTATCGCCACCGAATCGCTATCGCGTAGAACAAGGACACCCCGTATATTATTTACGCACCGTACAGGGGACGCTGGACCGTAAAAGCAGCGGTGCGTGCTAGGGAGAATCATAGAGGATAGAGGAAGCGAGACCGAGGGAGGGGGAGGGGGAGGGGGAGGGGGAAGGGTAGGGATAGGAAGATTGGGGTCTGGAATGGGGTACACCGTCGACAAGGGGGTGAGAGGAAGAGAGAAAGGATCACGTACCTTGGACCGTGATTCCGAAGGCCGCTAGCAGGAGCAACCGATCGATCAATCCGCGGCACATCTTCATTAATATATCCGAGGGCTGCCCCGTCGTGCGTCGTGCTCTTTCCGTTCTTCCGTGATGCCGTGGATCCAGGCACACAACACGCTCAACTCTCTATCGAGGGTAATAAAGAAAGAGGTAGAAAGATCGGGGATCGGGGATCGGGGATCGGGGATCGGGGATCGGGGCACCCGGGCACGCCGATCAGCACACGCGCCAAGTCGTCGTCATCGATGAAGTCGTCTGGAAAATCTCTCTCGTTAACGCGATCTTCCTCCTCGACGTCGCTCTTCTGACACGGACGGAGATGGAGATGATTTTTCTCTCTTTCTTTTCTCTTCTATCTTATTTTTATTTCGACGCACACAAAATATTTCGAGGCACACAGGCAACTTGGCGAGCAAATCCGGCGTCTCGCGCGCGCGCGCGCGCGAACGCGCCAACGATATATGTATCGATATGCGTGGTCGTTGATCACCGACCAGGTCGTTTACTTCAGCCGCGTCGGCCGTCGGGAACCGCTGCCGGAGCGTCCGATCCGCGACGCGTCTGCCATTGCACGGGGACGAGGAGAACACGGCGATGAGTTACATCCATCCCTCCTCTTCGCGGGGGCGATGGGGGGGCCCTTTATTACATCGGTTGTATATCGCGACGCGAATAAACGAAACGACGGCCGGAGCTCTCTCGGCGAGCTTCACGTTTCTCTGTCTCGCCGCCACCGTCCCTCGGCGGCGAGGGTCGCCTGCCCTCACGGGTTGATCGATGCGCGCACCGCGCCGCTGACAACGCCGTCGTTACGACGGCGAGTGTCCATTCTACGAGGAGAGGCGACTGCACACGCGAAGCCGAGAATAACGATAATCCGGCTACGAATCGCTTTGGTCGTGCGTCGTGCGCGATGTCAACAGTCGCGCGCGCGCCGTCGCTTCGAGAAACGATCCATCCCCGCGATCGAGAAAGAAAGAGAGAGAGAGAGAGAGAGAGAGAGAGAGAGAGAGAGGGGGGGGGGGAGAAAGAGTACGATCCTTGACGTTCGATCGATATTTATCGCTGCATTCGATGTCACTCGCGATCGCGGGAAGAAGAAGGGAGGGAGGGAGGTAAACGGTCGCGGTTATTGTCGCCAAGACACGAGACGCCGAGATCCCGCGGGACGTTGTCAGTTGTCACCCGGATCCGGGCCGGCGGTCACCCATCGCGATTCGAGTGTCACTTGCTTGCATATTGCATGACGTTTATCAACTACTGTCGTATTACACAAGCGGCGTTTCGCGAAAGCGTCGGTCGTTCGCGCGAACGAAAACAGAGACGGACGGGGAAAAAAAGCGAACAACCGATACCACTGACGCGAGGACCGATCCACGACTGGCGCGGGGCACGCAAGCGCCCGGATAAAAAGCTGAGAATATAGCGCGCCGAGAATGTCTAGCGCCATCTACGAAGTCGGGGAGAACTAAATCTGTATGTGTTCGTATATGTGTGTATTCCATGTCGTATTCCCCGTGTACGTACACGCTGGACTATATGTTAAGTGTATATGTTAGAAGCATCTCTTTTCTCCGAAACTATTAGAGATAGCGAAAAAATTATTTCTCGGTATTTCGGTCTCTCGTTGAGGCTCTTCGCGGAATAAATGAGATATGTTACCGGATTTTTCAGGAGCGAGGAAGAGGGAAACAGGTGACAAATTACCTTATCTTTTTAAACGGGACCGTGTGTTTTTTCTAAGTCGAATCTTTTCATTTTTTCTGTGTAAATATGTGGAGACGAGGTAGCATAAAATAAAAATTAATATTTTGCTGAATATTTCATAATATTTTATCAGGATATGTATTAGAATATAAAAAATACGTTTATTTTCTGCTACTACTGCGACGACTAAAGATTGATTTTTAGTGGATTTAAAAAATTATATGCATTCTTTTGCATATAATTTTTTAAATCCCCTAAAATATCAGAACGGATCTGTATTAAATAAAGGTGTGCTAAATTATTATTTAATTTATTAAATGGAAAAATAAGTCTTATAATGAGATATCTTATTAATATTTTAGCGATATGAATTTGCCTCTATAGTATATATTTAATGGAAATTTCAACGATGTAACTAATATAAGTAACAGAGATATGTAACATATCATTGAGACCTCTGTGCGAATAGAAATGGGCGATGTTAAATCCGAGCTCATAAATAAACCATCATTCAATATTATTTGATTTATTATTGAAGCCACGAGGTGAAATTTCATTGACATTTTGTATGCGACAGAGATTTGCCTGCCGACAATCATATTTATCGATGTGCGTTTCGTGTATGCATTTGTAATATTTGATAACGCTATTTAAAATCAGAAAGTATCTTGAAAGGCTTTCAGCTCTGGCTCTTTATCCTCCGTTCGAAACACCCTGGACTCGCGACTCTCACAAGCACCACGCGGATCTTCGAGTACGATCGGCCGTCTTCGGGTCATTTTCGTGCGTAGCTCGGGGATATGGGAATAAAACGCGCGCGCGCACCACAGGATTGTATTTAGAAACATGCAAATCCCCGTCTTTTATAATTCATTTGTCCTTTTATAATTAATTTCCTATCAGATATTCGATAAATATTCAGCATAATAGTTCCCATCGATATTTTCAAACTCGCATATTTTATGTATTTCAAAGCGCAGAACTCTGCTTGGAAGAATCGATTTTATAAAAAAAAGTAAAGAAAAAGCAGACCAAGAATATAATAATCTCGAATTTTTAGAAATATCATATAAATAAAATATATAACTTTCAAAAAAAAAGAAAAAATTAGAACGCGAAATTTACTCTCTCATTAATATGATTACAATGCTTTTTTGAGTCACTTTTAGATTTTATATAATTATTATCACACATTTTATTCTGTCAATTTGATATACTATCTGCACGTAATATGATAGTTTCTCGATACTTTTTTTAATTTTCAATATTGCACGCTTACTTTATTATTGACTAGCAATATTTATTTTCGAAAATTTTAATACTTACTTTGATGCTTATTGTTGGAGCAACATGACAGCTCGACGGTTGATGCGGTTCCGTAGATTTTTCATTATCACACTGTATTACATTAATGACTATGTTTTAGATTTATACATAATACGACACTCACCCGATACCTTTTCGGCACTCCCGGCATTATACAGTTTTTGTTTAGATATTTATATTCTCGATCATTTAGTTTCTCTTAATTTTATTAACATGTTTAACACACACGTTGTAATTGTGCAGAACTCTATTAACACAACGTTCGATCGCGGTTATATCATCACAATCGTCTTCATGTCATAAATAATAGCGTGCAACATATACACTGTAGACGAACGCGGAAATGATTGAGTATCTCAATTTCCGGTTCCGTAATCCTAGATACGACACTTTGGTCCGATCCCGAATTCCGAGTTTGTATTATGCTAATTAAATATATTTTTATTAAACGTGATTTACATGTATCAAATATAAACGCGACATTAATACATTATATATCGAATATAGGACGCAAATATCATGTATCAAATATCGTATAATAAATATTCTCGTAGTATAATAAAAACGAGTTGCAATGTTTGGAAAATTAATTTACTACTCTTGATAATATGATTATGTGTACGGATAAAAACGTCCGCATTATAAAGCGAGAAAGATTCAAACTAATCTTCGCGACAGTCGAGGTGATACTGATCTAAGCAAGAACCTATTATCGAAAAATGCGAGGACGAAAAGAAAGAAAGAGAGGGAGAAAGAAAAAAAGAAGATAGAGAAGCGCGCGAGGAAAATTCTCGGAATCGAGTCCGGCTGTACTTTACTTCGCTCTCTCTCTTTCTCTCTTTCTTTTATATTCCTTCTCCTTTTCAAGCGTGCTTATCTCTTGTTTCGATCTTCACTGAAATTATCCGTGTGTATGTAATACAATATATCTCTACCTTTCTAAACGGACAGTACAACACATACATGTAAACATACAGCTCTGTCGCGCCAACTGCATCTATCTATACTAAATGAAATAGTTAGGCTCGTTTTTTTTTTTAGAGTCACAATATTTTTCACATACTCATGATCGGTCACCATGATAGTACGAGTTTAATATTTAATATTTACATTTCGTCATTTTAATTCTTTATTCCTAATTCTCAATGCATTGTGCGTTAGTCCATTTCATTTCCTTGTTTTAAAATAATATAATATTTAATATTTAATATTTTTCCTATTGCGCGCAGGGCCTAAAAATGGCAAAAGGCTCAGAGCAACCCTCATTGATAGCCGGAACGATACTGAGAAAGTTTCGAAAAATGGAAGAAAATCCTGCACAACTGCACTTCTTGAAAACGAGCCTAACTAATTTCATTTAGTATATTTAAAATAATATAATATTTAATATTTAATATTAAAAATTGTCCTATTGTGCGCAGGACCTTATTCGTGCATTAATGTTGCGCTTTTAAATTCGATTTACGTATACACACATGTTAATATCGCGTTTAACAGAAATTAGTGCTCGAGTAATTGACGTCGTGATAGCTATCCTTGATTTGCGTAGAATAAACTTGGAATCTCGGAATCGGACGATACCAGACAGTTACCAGCCTTGACTTTGCGAAAGTTGAGAAGTTAACCGCGGTATTCGTGGCGTCGGGACGCATGTGGTAAAGATTTAATCGTGATCGAGCATCGCGAGACGACTTTATCTCACGAGAATAAATATCGTCTACAAGGGAGGGCGCATAATATCGGGAGTGTCGAGAGAAAAGTATCGAGCGATTGTGTTGTGCACGGATATGGTACGCGTCGATAGCGCGACATTCCGTTAAATGTGAATTTCGCGTAATTATAATTGTCGAAATATATGGTAAAGTGTATTAATCAAATTACCGAGAGAATATAAATATCGTTTTCACCCAAGTAATAAGCGTGTAATAGTGTCGGAAAAGCATCAAGCAATCAGCGTCGTATTATGCGCAAATGAACACAGTATATATCTCGTCAGTGATGTAAATGTATGACGTGATGTGTGTGTGTGTGTGTGTGTGTGTGTGTGTATGTGCGTGAGTGACGAGTAACCTCCGAGACCAGTAACTGGACCGAGCTCCAAGTATCATTAAAGTAAGTATTGATAAAATTATCGAAAAATTAAATTATTTATTGCCTGCAATTAATGGCGAGGCAAGAGGTGGGGACGGAAAAACAATATATTGCGTCGATGAAAACGTGCATTTTCGTGAATTTTATATGAACATGAACTGCAAGCATTGTTAAATGTGAATAAATATTTCATTTAGCCACTTTATTTTTTTAGAACCTTATACGGATTCTTAAAATATACAGTACAATGTTACATATGCATATAATTACTTGAAACACGATTATACAAAAGAAATGAGTTACTAATTTTATCATCCGTGACAATTTTTTTAAATAGATTTAATTTCTCAAAATTCTTGCAGAAATTAGTATTTATATATTTCATTAAGTAATAATATCTGATAGATATATATTTTCGTTTGAGATTTAAATGTCAATTTTGAATTCTCCTGAATATTATTGGAAAGACTCAAAAACTGTGATATAAACGGAGAAAAGATAAATATGGATTATTACTATTTAAATGTTTACATGGATTTATACACGTTATATATTCAATTCAAAATTAGATCAAAGTATATTCTTATACATTCTCTGTAATAGCTACGAGATATTTATGTACAAAACGGATTGAAATTGTAATTTTAAAGCTCAGGTTTCAATCTCACATCGAAAACCGTGCAATTGCTA
This sequence comes from Anoplolepis gracilipes, assembly GCF_047496725.1. Classification (NCBI taxonomy): domain Eukaryota; kingdom Metazoa; phylum Arthropoda; class Insecta; order Hymenoptera; family Formicidae; genus Anoplolepis; species Anoplolepis gracilipes. Next base: position 9,152,147 of record NC_132980.1, on the reverse strand, counting down.
CGCTCCCCGTGTCACAAATAAAATAAATCGACATTACCGTGTGTCTACATATATCGAACATCGAAATCCGAAACGCAGCGAAATTACAGTCGGTTTCAATCCCCGCAGTAACGCGAATAAACAAATTGGCAATAAAGTAACCGGGAAACACCCCGAGTGGGGGAGGAAATCGCACATTTTGCCTGTCTCATAAAGCATGCCCCACGTCTCTAAAGCCAGGGATAGGGAGCAAGGAAAGCGCGCGCTGGAAGAAGAAAATAAAGTAGAGAGAATTGTCTGATTCTCTCCATTGTGTGAAATCGATTTATCCGCTTCTCCTTGGACGGACATAATTAGGTACCAAAGTTCCGCGTCCAACATCTCCGTCGCCGATTGCTCGCGTGGTTTATCACCGGGGGTTCTCGAACATGTAGAGCCAGCTCTGTCCAGGTTGAGTCTAATGTAAGAGGCCCGCCGCGGCGCGCCGATGGCGGGCGATGCCCATCGACCACGCGGTAAAAGTACGTACGGACCGTAAACGTCTCACGTGCATACATATATGTATACATGTATGCGTGCACGTGGACGCGAGCGTCGATCGCGCGTTAATAGAAAATTTCTCGACAGCGTTGTAATAACCGACACAAAGTCCTGTTTGTGAGAGCACGCGACTCTCCTCGCCAAGCCGAGGCCTTATGTAATTTTGCTTGCACCTTGGCGTGTGTCACCGAGCCCCACCTGTACCTCCAAATCGCCACTAACAATAAATACAAAAGTATCGAATCGTTGGTGACTTCGACATGTTGTATTGTTTTTTTTTTTTTTTTTTTTACAAATTAGGAGCGAAGGCAGGGTTTATGAAAAAAAAAAAAAAAAAAATAGGTCTTTATAAATGCGTTTAAAATTAAAACATTGATAAAAGTCGTAAGGTTTTTCTTATTGTTTTCCATATAATTTGAAATATGTATCGTGCGCTGTGTGTGCATTCAAAGTGTTTTAAATTCGAAAACAATAATGAAAACGATGAAAAAGTTTTATACTAGTGTATTGACAAAAATTAGTACTTTGTAATTAATATCGTTTTATAAATGTAATTTATAAATAACATAAAAACGTATTTTACAGTAAATACGCATATTATATTTTACGATAAATTTTATCAAAGAATTATTGTATGATAAAAGCAGACTGCTGAACAAATCGGCTTATTCCTATCAAAGGAAAATGCAACTGAAATATTTTTCAGAAATTTTTAAAAATTTTTCTATTTTTTTAACTCATGTTTATCGCATGCTTTTGTTGGCGGATTTGCTTATGACAGCTGTATTTGTAGCGTAATCGGGAGAAGCATTCGTTGAATATATATTATAATCATTTCCTCTATGTGTGGATTTTTGTGAAAATCGCCTACTTGAGATCTCTGTAATGTAAATTTATCAGATATCATAGTCGCGTATCATAACAGAAAGCTCAAGGATGCATGACACCTGCAAAAAAAAATGGAAAAGTCGTCGTGTTTACAACGCAATCGGAAGGCATGACGTGCAGCCGGTGGTGGTATCAAGAGATACGCGAATAAAAGGAGGCTGTGTTGTAATATACTCGTACCGGGAATTCGAGCGACTGCTCGAATAATCGCGCCTCCCCCTCCCTCCCCCCTCCCGCCTCGCCCTTCCCCTCTTCTCTCGCGCTTAAATACTGGAAACACGTCGACGGAAGTACGTCGGAAGTGCTGTGTGACATACATTGTTGCCTTTATTAATGTTATAATTGCTTTTGTGCGACCTGATTAATTTCGTTCTGCGACTAATCATGCGACCGATCAAGTCGAACGACGACGACAAAAACGTCGGTGAAACTCGAATTTTCTCGCAACGATAAATCGCTTTGACAGGCTTTAACCGATTCTTAATAATGATTAACTAGCTCTCTGTTTTTTCTCATCCTACCGGAGCTCCAATTAAAATATACACAGCGTCTTAAAAGCAATTTAAATAAAATACTTAGTTTTAATGATGTTGTCATTAAAATGAAATATTTTTCTTGAATTGAAAAATCCGCAGTTGACTTTTCAAGAAAAATTTTCGGATAATTCACGATTTATTGCACAATCTATTAGCATTTAACAATAAATGTCTTGATAATATCCTTTTATATCTCTTTATAGATTTTTTTAAATGTCCGTTATGCTTAAGTTTTTTTTACTCATAATCTTTGACAGCTACTTGCGCCATGGTTTTTAGTCGAAGAAAAATTGGCGCGAGATTGGACTCTGCCATTAAAATAACAGTTGTGTGGAACACCCTGTAGATAAAGTAACAAAATTTAATTAATCGAGGTTAGCGCCGATCGGGATCGTTATAACCGGTCCTAACCGCCCATCATATTATCCTGCGAGATAACCGCTGTCGTTAGCACGGCCAGATAAATATTGTCGCTGAATATTGTCAGGTAACTCGGGCGTAACCGCATTTTCGCACTCCATTTTTATCTAATCTATCTATACGCGGTTATATTGCTTTTCCTACGCTCGCGTATTAATTACGAGTAAATGGTTTTTCGCACTGTCGCTCGTTCGACAGTTTAATAAATAAGATAAGGCTTAGATTAATTAATCCACCAGTCGCAGGATATTAACGTGTACACGATCGCGAAATACATATGCGTAATCATACACATCGGCGTACGCGAAGCAAATGTTGGAGTAAGCAGGTAGATTGGAATAAAATTTCGATGATGAAGCGATAATTTAATGAAGGCGAGAAAAATATATATTACCATTCTATAAAAAATCACATCCGTGATGATATTGAATCGAGTTATTATTAAGAATTATAGGAGAATTATTTTCTTGATAAGACTCGAACAAATTGAATTCTAATTGAATCTATAACGAACATATCTGATTGAATAATTAATCGAATCATTATTACAAATTATATGCCAACATTGAACAAATTTAATCTTAAATTCTACAAAAACAGAGTACATATATAAATACATCTTATTGGCATTGCTGAAATGTTTTACATTAAAAATTTCGAGCTGCGCTCTCCTGATTACAGTTGCAAGAGTCATAATCAAATCGCGAGTTTGAATCATTGCTATTATGAGGCTCAACGTCAGTCGCTCGAAATAGTTCTTGTCGAAGACTATCTATTATATCCGGTCGTTTATCGACAGACGACAAGTAATCCAAAAGGTCAGCGACAATTTCACGACGTGGTCTGTTGAAAAATGTACCTACGACCTCGGGAATATCGATGAGCGGCTGCTTCGATAGGACGTGTCTGCGAGAACGATTTTAATGACATATCATTAATCTCAAATATTTCCCGTTGCATATTAAGTATTATAATTGGCACTCCGGATGATTTTTACAAAAATTGTTATTAGAAAAAGGATACAAATTAAATTTCAATTTAATATCAATTGTAAACAATTATATTAAATATCATAATATATAAAATAATTAAATATATAAGATATAGAGAGAGATAAATTATATTATTCTAATCATTCTTAAAGTATTAGGGGCAGATGTGAGTTTACCTTAGCAAAATGGTGATTAAAGCTTTGACTTCCGGATGTGATTTAAAGTAAATTTCGTTTTCCCTTCGAGTGATCATTTTCATTTCGTTCAAAGCTTGCTTCTGATCTCTCATTAAAGCGCCTAAATCATAATTTTGCATACCGTGCGGTGGATCCGCGGGATGGAAAGCATTTTTGGCTTTCAAGAGCCAGTTGGACATGATGATTATCGCTTAAAATTTTAGAATACCATAAAGTTTCTCATATTATTTTTCGGATTAATTTTATAAATTCTATTATTTTATATAATCTTTTTATTATACTTATTTATGCAAAATCATAGATACGACGCAGAAATTCGTAAAATATAAAAGTAAATTGAACGTTGAAACATTTTGACGTGAATGAATTAGCTTTTGTTTTAACATAAATAAATAACACACGAGAATCTGCACACATGTGATATAACAGCAAGGTATAAATATGCAATCTATGACAGCAATACGCAGGCGATGATTCATGCCAGGTATATACCTACGAAGATTTGCAAACTATAAGCTTTTCTAGTTAACAGCTTTATGTGGAAAACCCAAGAAAAGTATTAAAACACTTGTATAGAACGTACGTATATAGAATGTCAATCTAACAATGTAGAAAGCAATATAAAGTGCTTATCAAATTTTACAGATATTAATTTTAAATTTTAATTATAAATACAAGTTATTATATTAATATCCGCGCAAGATAACATCTAAAATAAATAATTTATAAAATAATAACAAATAATAAAATGTATAAAAAATAACGTGACATATAAAAAAAGTTGGAATATATTTTTTTTATAATCAGAAGTATATAGGCATATAAAAAATCATTAGTTCAAATATATGCTTTAATTTTTACAAATTGTTTACATCTCGTTTCAGTTAAATGTTTGTCATGGATGTTTCCATTTTGCTAGGTTTCCCGGGGGGAAAAAAATGTTGAATATTTTTTTACAATTTGAGATAAATTTATTTCCAAATCGTGTTTTTGCATTCTAAATAAAAGAACAAAACTGACTAAATTGTTGTTTTTTCCTCAGAAATATTTAGTTTATTTTATTTTTACATACAATAAAATATTACAAGTTAAAGCGTACAAATGACATTTGTATATATATATATCAATTGCTGTGTCTAATTACCCAGTCTAGCACGTATTAAAAACTAATTAGCATCTTTAATCTTTTTATCTCTCCTAAATATCGACGCTAACAATATCATATTCTCTACCACATTCTCAGAAATATCTGTTCGTGGTATTGCGATTGCCTTAAGCCTTAAGGGAACTATGATACTCTTTTTTTTCGCGCAGAAGGACGTCGAATCAATAGTCTTTAATAAGTCGTTGCCCGTAGGCCGTCACTTATCGATTCCACGCGATCATTATTGCGCTGTCGGGAGCTTCGCGATTCAAGGTAATTTCCGTCGAGTATTATTTACACTTATTAATTGACTTGTTTATTCTTCCATTGACTAGATATCAGAATTTCTATAATATCGATATTTACATTCCGTGGCGCGCGAGATTAAAGTCTCTCTCTATTTAATACTGGACATAAAGTGGACATTTATACGATAGAAAAAGAATACCTCTCGTTTGTTTTGATCATATATGTATATTAATCTATCAGCAGGCGCGAAGAAAGATCGCTTTCTTCTTTCGAGAGGCAGGAATCACGTTCTTCTGTTATGCATTTTTTTTTTTTTTTTTTTTTTTTAGACGCGCAGAAGATTGCCCGCGTAAAACGCACAACTTTTGATATATCGCTCGCGTTATACAACAAACGGATTAATATTCTACATGTCATAAAAAAAAGGAAGAAAGGTAGGAGGTAGGAGGTAAAAGGGGGAGAGCAGACGAGTGGGCGGCGCGTCGCGAATACGGTAATTAAAATGCTCCGGCAGGAAACGACGTCGCGCCGCGACTCCTTTATTATCCGCCGCGCCCGCGCGTCTCGACGCCGCGAGTTTTTCCGCGGCGCGACTCATCGCTCAGCCCGCGCTCATCGGATATTGCGACGGCGACCGTTGATACTTTTTGTTTTTTTTTCTATTTTCCTTCCTCGATGCGGAGTTTCCTACGCGACTTGCGCAAGAAAAAAATGCAAATGCTCGCGGCGCGCGAACGCGACGATGAGCAAGAGGAACTTTGCGGGCGCCCGCGAAATTGCGCAACGACGGTGACGAGTGTTCCGTGATATTCTACGCTCCAATTGCGATTCGATGAATAATGATTTATCACGTTTTTTTTTTTTTTTTTTTTTTTTTTTTTTTTCTCTCTAAACACGTATTTTAATTGAGTAAAGTAATTGGAGCTGTTTTCTTTACGAATTTATCGCAGTAGTTTCTCTTTTCTTCTTGATGTACCGCAACTTGTTTACGAGTTCCTGCCGCATTTTCTTATGGGTGGCGAGCATCAGAAGCCACAGTATCGGCCATATCATCCGGCATATCTTGAGCAAGACGAGCTTGTTCAGGCAAGCGAAGAGTAGACCGAAGAACCAGGGCGCGCCCATCAGCAGGTACAGCTGCAGGAAGAGGAAGTATTTCTTCCTGAGGGCGTTGGTATTATTTCTCGTCGCTATCTCGGTGCTCTGCTGTATTCGTATAATCTTATACGTGGTGAACACGAACAGCACGTTATTCCAGAAGAGCGTCAACAGCGGTATGCCGAAGAAGTAGATGTTTACCACAAAGTTTGGCCCGCCGCGGTACCGATGATAATTCGGTTTCAATGGAAAATCGTCCGGAATTCCGGGGCAAAATTCCAAGATGAAGGCAAAAATGGCAGGGATGAGCGCGCCGCCCCAGGCAAAAAGGCCGTACAGAAGAAGTCGTTTGTTCTCCTCCTCGCTGGTCTGCTGACCGGATCCTACCATCCAACGAAACCGCGTAATCGACAGAGTCATGTCGAAGCAAATTACGTTGAGCCAGAACACAGTGGCGTTCGTGAAGTACTGCAACACTATCCATAGAAAAATGGCGATGTCATCGCTCATCGGACACTCGCATAGCTCGCAGAGACCGAGGAACATCAGAATGCATCCCTGCAGCAACAGACAGACGTTGTGACGCAGTATCGCGCGATTATAGATTTTCTTGCCCAGTTGTGGAACGGACAAGTACACGACGACGACGATGCTGCAGAGGATTACATGGACCAAGTTGGTATCCATATAGGTCTGCGCGCCCCAGAAAACGACCGTTCTTAAATCATTATTGTGGGGAATGATCTCTTCTTTATCTTCCTTTGTCATATTCGGAACCATATTGATGGTGGTGATGGTTGTTACGGTGACGATCGTCGTGGTCTTCATCACCATCATCCTTTCCGTCCAACTTTCTTTGCCCAGAGTCATTTCCGCGCACTTGACGAGCACTGTCGTGCCATTGATCATATTCTCGATACAATAATCTTTCGGCGCGAGGAACGCCGCGTAGCCGCGCAGGGGATGACCGTTCGTGTCGGCGCCGGCGTCTTCGCCGCGGCAGCTCAAGCCAGACACGGACGCAAGTACTGTAACAATCTGTTGGGGATGCTCGGACGATATCGTTTGCCAGACATTGTGCGTGGTATAGTTGACCTTGTCCGGTTTCACGTGGATGCATTCGAGATTCTCATTAAACGCGTAGTCGGCAACGCAGCACTTTTTCGGCGCGTTTATTTCCTGTACGACTTCCGTCGTTGTTTTCGTCATCGTCGTCGTCGTCGTTCTCGTCGGGTAGGTCATGCTGATCGAAATATGTAGCAGGAGAATCGCGACGGACGATCCCGACGCGTGCATCCTGGCCAGATTTCTTTGCACCGACTGACCGTTCGGACGGATCGCGAACGTGTCTTTCCCGATGTTTGACAAGTCGGAAACAGTCGGACCGACTGTGTCTAGCCGGCGTCCTGTTGTCGCAATATCGCTGTTGCGTTTTTCTTCCGTTTCTTCGGATGACGCAGCCACGCCACGGAGTCTATCGTGGAAGACGCGCGCGCGATAGTAGTGGAGACAAAGCTCAAACACCAACATTACTGATTATCACTATTGGCCGCGTATATCACGTGCGGTCAGTTTTCGCAATCGCAACACAATACTTTGCTATTATAAGCGGCAATTTTGATTATTAAATTGATTGAGGTTTCCATAAAGAATAATGTATAATTATTGTAAAAATTATCGTGTAATGTTGTAAGAATAAAAATGGACAAAAGGCTTTAATAGAGATAAAAAGCCACATATTAGTAATAAAAAAATACTGATATCATTTTTTAAATATATATTTAACAAAAAGAAAAAATATATAACATGCATAGATACGTTGTCGTTTATATTTACTATTAATTTTAGTCTTATTTTTATTAACTGATATTCGATTTGAGATTCGATATTTTTTACAAATAGATATAATTTAGAGAAGCAATATTTATCTAGGCACATCCTTTGATTTGAAAGGTGTAATAACGTTAGTCAAGCATGAATTCATACTTACAATTGGACACTTTATGGTTTTCTTTTCAAACTGTTGAGACACGAAGTGTCTAAATATTTGCGACGTAGTGCTGCGAGAAAACAGCGCTTAAAATTTACTTTACGACCGATTAATCGTGAGCTACTAAAGGATTTTAGCATATTTATGTACCAAACGAGCGGCTACTTTAAACGCGCGGTCATGCAGGCAGCGTGCGTGCCAATTGCGCAAAGTTTTCTTCTAGTGTCATACATACATTTCTCGGTATTCGAGACGAGAAGAGGGCCGACGTGAGGAGAAACGACTTTAACGTCATAATCCAATTGTGTGTTACATGTAATAAATTCTCATTTCATTTTCTACAACGAGATGGTATCGGAATGACTACGACTACTGCGGAATAGTAGAGAACGCGGACACGTGAAGGTCAACGTCAGTAGAAGAGCAGGGAGAAAGAAAGAAAGAAGAGACAAGATGGAAAGGAGAAAAAGAAAGGGTACATAATATATGTACCGCAAGAGTAGTGCGTCAGCAGCAAATGTAACTTATTGTATCGAAGAGACGATCGATGTAAATTGAATCTTTTTGAGAAGATAATTGCAAGTCATGAAAATAAATTTTACAAAATTAAACGCGAAATTGTAACAATAAACAACAATAAAATTGGATATCTGTGGATACGTAATAATATTATCGCTCAAATTACATTGCCAAAATTATTTAAAAACATTTAATAAATGATAGATCAATATAAATTAAAGAAATATATACATTATAAAATATATTATAAATATGAAAATTATTAGAGACATTAAAATATACATTACACTGTCTATACTAAACTCTCTCTGGATTATTTTCTTTTTTTGCTATGTGGAATATTTATATATTATGTTATTATAATTATATTATTATTATCATTTACATTATACATATATATACACGGAGTCCTCTGTTAACAAACTAGCCAATAATCGATATCGTTCAATCTGTCGACTATTTTATATATATTGTTTGTTTTGGGACTAATTTTTTAAAGCAACTATTCATACACGTCCATTTTTATAATCTTATTTTTTTTATATTTTTAATATTACTTACATTATAATGTTAATATTGCTGCAGTCGATAAGAGTTTGAGTTCAAGTATCGTTGCATAGCACTAGATGACGTTATACTCGCAATTTACGGTCGATAAATTTAAATTAATGACTATGCATCAATTATGTGTCTTGATCTTTAAGTTAATGAAATCTAATTCAACTTGGGAATAATGGGGATAATGATAATTAAATATTTATCGCATATTTAAAATAGACTGATGTGAAACGGTTATAAAAATAATTTAAAACGATTAATCTTGCAGGAATTAAAAATTAAAATAAAGATTAAAATTATAATTAAATATTAGAAAATGAGGGATTCTAATTTTACAGACATCTTTGCAAGGAATAAATCTCAAAGCTCGAGAATATTAATTTTTCTTTTTACATAGATTGTGTTTCGTTATTCGAATATTAAGAGATGCAGGACATTTAAAGTTTTTATCCATAGATTTAGGGGAAATTATAACTAGATGCTTTATTGATACTGTCACGATGGGTACATGATAACGGTCAAGATAGCCTGCAGCACAAGAGCTAGCAGAAAGTCAGTTTCTTTGATAGTTAGGTCGTTGGCGGTGCCAGTACCGTTGTTGCACATATCGGTCTCGCAACAGGCGGTACAGGCGTAGAGCTTAGTGCGTTCCCCGATTACGATGCATCCTGGCTCGCACTTGTTCGTGCAATTCCTTTCCACGGACCACGTTTGCGATTGGGAGGTCGAGTTCTCGGTGCTCAAGGTATAGGAAAAGCGTTTCACCTGCAAATTTATTCGTTATTATTATTAGATGGAAAAGAACGTAAAATCGTTTTGTACAAAATTTCATGCAACGTATCGCAAAATTCAATCTTTTATAATGCGAGTTTAATTCAAATATAGAAACTGGCGTCGCACATTTGTACATCTACATACAAAAGATCTTTTCCTGAATAAGTTTTCGATTCACTATCTTTTCTTTTTTTTTATCTATTAGATTTATACGAATATAATATAAGATTATTCATAAATTTATTAATTGTAAATGTATTTTAGTATTTACAGATATTTGTAATATTTATTAATGTTTATAACAAAAATTGTTTATTTTATCATTATATGTATATATAAATTCAGGTTGAAAACGATTTTATATTGTTAAAAATTCTCAAAGTGATGTTCTGTCATCGAAAAATTCAACTGCGGTTTTCTGCAAAGATTCGAATCACAAAGAAAATCCAATAACCGGTAGATATTCTACGTACTTTGTAAACTTGCGTGTGATTGAGTCTTTAAAAAAAAATATTGCAAAAAGTGGCACGTGTATCACTGTTTGATGCATACATATATATGTATATTAAAAGAAATAATTATGAAGTTTCAAAGATATTTTACAAATAAATGCATATTTAAAAAATTAAATGCTTTTAAGTGAAGAAATTGTATATATATATATATATATATAAAATATATATAATATATATATAATTTATTTCCTAATTTCCTCTTTTTACATGTCGCTTTTATTAATTGTGTTAACAAGAAATTTGTAAAAATTATATATTTTAAATCCTATTTAAAATATTTATTTTGACATTTCGAGATTACTATAACTGATAAATAGATCACCGTGATTCGAGGTATCTCATGTTTGTAATAATTTACTCGTATGATAGGTGCGCGCTTATGAACGTGATGTGTATAAACAAATAGATATTAATTTGCTTAGATAAACAAGTAACATGATATAAATTGTTTTGACAGGTTCATATTAAATGCGCGCGCGTGAATTTGCCACGTCATCCGTTCGTTACAATCTGGTTTATACATATTCGTAGCACTTCGGTTCTCGTGTCACGTTTCTATGCAATATTATATTTTGTGCAATATGTTGTTTACATATGTTAATACGTTAACGGATAACGGTCAATTTTAATATAAACGCAACGCGAGAATCGCACTGCCATATTTAGCGCTAAACATAATATTGCATAAAAATAAATATATTGCATAACAATTGAAACGAAACGTATCACGCAGCCTTACCATGCACGTTCTTTTATCATCTGTGCACTTATGCCTGAAGGTGCTGGAATTACCGGTATTGCCAGTGAGATTGATACACTTCTCACCATCGTCCATAGTAAAGCACTGGTAGCACCATAGATCGTTAGCTTTTTCGGAAGCCGCTTGAGTTCGATGCTCTTTCATCGATAACTGACCTGCTTTCATAAATATGCCGCATATTATATATACAGAAAAGCACATAATCTCGAGTTATATATAAGTATTTATGTCGAAAATTGAAGCCAGCGTTAGATTTATTTCCATTCTGAAATGCAGTCTAGAAATAAAATACTCTTATATTTTAAAAATATATAGCATGTTGAAATATAAATTTCAATTATGATGGAAAAGATATTGAATTATATAAATTATTTATTATCTATTTCAGATGCTCGCTTGCCAACTTTCGTTTCATGTTATAAACCTTGCATGCTCAAGGCATGGATTATCGATTATTTTTAATTATACGTAATTATACGTAAGTTTACTGTATAGTTATCTGAAATTCTTTCTCATTTATATATACAATATACAATATATTTTTACACGATTATTATTTAGGAAAAAAAGCGCGAATAAAATTAATTTAATCTTATTAAATTTTATTACACTCTTAAGAATACAAAATACATGATAAGAATAAAGATAATAAATAATATTAGAAATGCAACACATTAGCATCTATAAGTCGATTGTGAAAATTTTCGATCATCATGATTGCGATCAGATATAAAATATCATACAATTTGGTATAATTTTCTCGATTACGAAAAAAGTAGAAAAAATTTTTTTTCTAAAAAAAAAAAATATCACAAGCAATATTTTATGCTAGAATTACATATAACCCCAAAATTGTAACTTATGTACTACAAGTATCTCTTTTCCGAATCGCGTACTAATCTTTCTGTCAATTTCAAGTAAATCAAAATAAATTTTATTATGTAAATTTAATACATTTCTAAAAACTGTGGCGTCTAGCGACGATGCACTGTGTAATTAACATCCGATAAATTCCAGAAATTATACTTACCACTCGTGAGGGTTATCAGCGCGATAAGCAGAAAGCACGTGACAGCGAAGCGTACGTCTACGTTCATCTCGTTCGTCTTGGTCTCTGTTCACATACGTCGCGAAACTAATCGCGGTGACGATTCGACGGACAAGTGGCGAGTGGATCACATTTTCGTAAAGATGTTCACGATAATTCGTACATCGGCTTTACGCCAAGAATTGCGTAAGATCTTGACGATGGTCCAGACAAACGACGCTTAATTCCGACGCCATGCTGCATCGGCATGAGCGCCTGCGTCAATACTGACTTGCTCCAGAAACCTCGAAAGTCGAAAATCAATATTCGCGACCAGCGAAGGGATTTGTCCCCGCGATCACGACCACTCGACGTCACATCGTTGCGTGAGCGACACCGTCGATCGTTGTCAGGACGAACCTGAAATGGTACTTGAGATCTCCTTAAGGAGCAATTGAACGAAGTTACAGTTAAAAGTTAATTAATCTAATACATTTTGAGATTCATAAATTTGACATTGAGAATAACATTTTTTAAATATAAAATTAATAATTAATTTGTGAATTAAAATAAAGATTTGTCTTGTAAAATATAATTTAATTTCAAAATCATAAATATTATTTTTATATTGAACTAACATTTTATAGTTATATATATATATATATATATATATATATATATATATATATATATATATTCATACATAATCATACAAATTCATAAAAATATAAATTTTAAATTTATATTTTTATTTAAATTTAAATTTAAATTTGTAGGATAAATCTTTACTTCAACTCATAAATTAATTATTAACTTTACATTTTATGTTATCTAAGAAGCTAAAAATGCTTTGCGCAATATCAAATTTATGAATATTGAAATGTATTTTTATTAACGTTTGACGTAGTTGATTCATTCAATTTCCTCTTAAATGATCCTCCCCTTTATTATCCGTCATCGTCTGCGCGCAAGGTCCGATTAATTTTAAAGGCTTTGTTATAATAATAATTAAAGTCTTGCAATATTAGGAAAAACTGTTTTGTCGTTATTAATGGTTATACCCTTTAAGTACTAAAGATTAATCATCAATACAATAATTATGCGAAGAATAAACGTTTGTCAATTCAAAGTCGATGATTGATAAAGATGGACGTTTAAGATTGTTCTTAATTTCAAAATCATAAATATTATTTTATATTGAACTAACATTTTATAATTATATATATATTCATACATAATCATACAAATTCATAAAAATAAAAATTTTAAATCTTTAGGACAAATCTTTACTTTAACTCATAAATTAATTATTAATTTTACATTTTATGTTATATATAAAAAGCTAAAAATTCTTCTTAAAACTTACAGTGTTCTTGGGGTCCAATACACGATTTTGAAAAGTTTTAAATATATGTTTAATAAGCTTCCTGCTATTAACATTAATTTTTTATGCAATGAAAAAACTTAATTTTCTTGTGATAAAAATATAAAAGCAAAGAGAGAATGATAATACTTTGGGTATTTTATTTTCTCGTTTAAATAGAAAATTAGTTACTTTCTAAAAATTATTTTGAATAAAATTATGTTTATGTAACTTAATATATTATATATAGTATGCAGTATGTAACATTTTTTTAAACTATGCATGCTTTGATGATGTATGTACGCATTGTCATTATTATATGAGTGCAAGATAGTGACATCTAGTGTGATAAAATGAGAAAAAAGTACAATACATTGCAACTTCTTGTTTTAGCACAACTCAATATCATTTTATATGATTTTATTAGATATTTTCGCGAAATGACTAACTAGAAAATTGGCGATAATAGATCTCAAGGAAAAACGTTTCTCATAATTTACAATGATCTTTGCGTTCTGAATTTTATTCCTCATTTTGATGTTATATTTTAGAATTGCCGAAAGCACATTTTCATGTCAGTGAGAAGTATTAAGATTTGTACTTTTCATATCATTTAACATCTACATATGTCTTTAATTATAAAAGCATATTTTTTGGAATATTTTTACAATTGCGAGCCATGACTGGGATTTCAATGAGTTAGTATCTCTGTTTTTTGACATTTTTTATAAAAGAAAATTTTTACATAAAAATGCTTTTATGAATAAACATTTAAATTTTATTTGAAAGTTTTCCCAAACATTTATAACGAATTCACACACACGATGAAAGATAGCGTCACGTTAGTTTCTCTAGGAATTCTGGCCATGTTAAATTAATCTCACTTAGCGTTGTGGTTTTGCAACGATCTAACAATTCTACAAAGTTCTAATTGACCCAACTGAATGCTCACGTTACAGTAACGAATATACTTTTGCGGTCTGTAAATGCATCGAATAAAACTACAAATTGTTTATACAAGATTATGGATATCTCTTTTAATTTATCAGTTCAATTTTGAGATATTGACATCTACTTTATTCAATGATTAATTTCCTCACAGTTTCCCCAACGCAAGGTAATCTGAAAAGTGAAATCTTCTCTTTACTCTGTTGCAGAGTAACTACTCAAGCACTTTAACGATATATAGTTTACTGCGTAATAATGTAACATGTGCTGGAAGAACATTATATTGAGAAGATAATAATATTACGAGATGCGAACAGCTTATTATGCAATAATAATGTAACAGTTATTGCGTAAATGTATAAAAAGAAAATATTTTAATTTATATAATATAAATAGTTTTTAATTTTCTGAAAAAAATACGATGTCTACTTCTCAAACAATTCTTTTCAATTTTAATTTCTTATGTAACATTATGTCTCAGTTTACTCTGTTTATACAGATTATACAACATACTAATAAAACTTTAACGATAAATAAATCGAATACAGGATTTTTATCTTGAATTATTAAAAAAAATTGATTATATACATATATTATAAAGCTTATTATATTAGGCATATATTTTATAATTTATAAGTATTTACAAAACTTTATAATATATTATATTATTTTTGCTCCAGTAATATTTCAAAAACGTGAATCGACGATGTGTACTGTTGATTATACATAATCAATAATAGCTCAACACACGATCAATATTAGTAAATAATTATTTGTTATTGCGCGTGTAAAAGAAAACGCGTTTTCTTTGAGGTATAACGTCTAAAAATTTCAGACGATGTACTCACTACAGTCTATTGCACCTGCACATTGCAGGGGTGAATACCCGCAGGGGAATCGATTTCAGGTTTCCCAGACAGCGACTGTTATGACTTTTACTGGTGAACGAACCTGTCTTGAGAGGATGTATAGAGAGCAAACATTGAGGTGATGTAAGAGAACCGAAACTAAAGGCAAAACGCAAATATGAAATACAATAATAGTATATAATACTAGGTAATACTAGATACAAATATATACAAATATATATAGATAATATTAAATATGACATAATAGTGTAGATAAAAATGATATTGATTGAGAGTTTGAATAAAGCCGATATTTTTAGGACTAATTCTTTTTTCGTAATAAAATACATTTTCTATAAATTTGAAAAATAATGGAAAATATATTTCACTATTATTTAAAAAATTTCATATCGATATTTAGTTTCCGTTGTTTTAACATTTGTAAATTGCTATTATTTATTTTATAAATAATTTAAGATTAGTTTAAATATAATTATATAAATTTTAATCATGTATTTATAATAATTTTCTTTGCAATTATTTTTTTCTACAACATTAGCAATTGAGATAAAATCTTTGTTCGTATTATTTTAACGTACACCATTTATAGCTTTAAAATTACAAATCATGAATTAATATGTTTCTTTCAAATTTAAATCCTTTCGAGTTAAAGTGTAAGTTCTGTCAGGTAAAATTTCAGGGACACATATATGACATCATGTATTCACATGACGTTTGTACGCGAACTGCATCCGTCATCCCCGAAATATCAAATTTTTGATATTTGCAGAACGAATGTCAACAACGGTTTACAAATATCGATGACATACTCCTGTGATTGTTGAATACGACCGATGTAGACAAGTTAAGCGAGAGCTTAATGTCAGTGGATGAATTTCACGCGGGAATATAATCCGTCTCGTCGCACGCGTTATCCCGTGGATCCATTGTGAGATAAAAATGAAGGGCGAACAAATAATAAAATCCGTCTGACCGAAGAGAAGGAATATCTCGAGAAGAGGCGAGGTTGTACGACCAGCTGATCTATAGACGAGTAAAGCTCGCGCGCGGACAAACTTTGATACATCAGGCGAATAATATCCGCGATAAATCGCAAATGTCCCAAGAGATATGCAAGAAACTGCGCTACTTAGACGACGCTTCGAAGAGAAATGTTGGGCAATAAGTTTATAGCTCCAATATCATTTTATGGTCCGTCTTGCGGAGCGAATGTAACTCTCGAACGATGAAAATTATTTATGGTACGAATTTCGCGAACGCATTTTGGCTTGTTATACCAAATTGGAGGGGAAATATTTTTGGCGTATATAATGCGTCTTAGCAACGATGGAATATTTTGTTTTTTTTTTCTTTTTTTTGGAAAAACTAAAAGAATTTGACCCCAATCTTGAAATTTTTAACATTAAATATCTGAAAGTACCTAGATATAAAAAACCGTCTCTATATTAAATAAATAGCGAGGTCTTCTCTGTCCTGCGTGCATATTTTTAAAAGTGTGATTCATTAAACAAGTAATCTTCAATGCTGAATAGCCTTAGACTTATCTTCAGTAAGAGACATGCATTCTTTAATTATCTGAGTAAACCTTTTCTTCTGCTAGGTACAACATCGTATAAGCATCTTCGAGTAAAGTCGTTGATAATCATTGTCTTGTAATGCGCATTGGAATTAATTGCGACAAGATGCAATAAACGATGTAGCTCCCGCACCAGTCAGGGATCTCGGCGAACGCATATAATACGCTTTAAACCTAACAGATTTATCTAAAGCGATGCCGTTCCCTTTTAAGCGCTTCGTTTGCATCTGGATTGTTTCTCTACTTAACGAAACGCGATGCCATTGTCATTTAACAATCGCATAAAGTTTCGATTACCTCCACGCGCTGCATTGTTGGTAACAAATATCGCGTATCTAGGAGATTCTGCCATAACTGCGGTGAAAGCACTTGTCGAGTCGCTACATAAAGAGAGAGAGAGAGAGAGAGAGAGAGAGAGAGAGAGAGAGAGAGAGAGAAAGAGAGATAATTAGATAAATAAACAGTAAGCTCTTTGCATTTTGTTATACTTCGCGCACTTCATCTCTTTGTTACCGACATAATCAAGTGTTATTTATAATTTAACGAGATGTATAAAACCTATATTACCACTATTACGCATCATATATCTTTTTCTAAAGAGTTCTGTGATGGTTTAAAATTAAAGTGCAAGTATTGTATTTCTGATAAAAATTTTCTTTTCCATTGATCTTTATGACTGTGACGTTTTATAATTTTTAATTAAAAATACAATTAAAAGATAAATGATAGCAAAAAGAAATATTTTAAATCTTTGTATTCGAAAAAATTTTTCAATTTCTCTCTAAAATTTTTTGAATGACTTAAAAAGATGTTTCATCATAGTGTTTCATTATAGTGTCTTTTTTGACAATTTGTATATTCTTAAATAGATAATTAATTAAATATTGTTTGAAAATCGATTTCCTAAAATAATTTATAATGAATTTACGTGCACCTGATGAAATGCGTTTCGTCCCCAGTAGTACTTTAGTGAATTCTGATCAAGCTAAATTTTCCAGTTTTATGATAATCTAACAGTTTAATAAAATTCTGATTATAAATACGTATATAAAATAAAATTATTGAAATATCTAAACAAAAATTTAAAGTATATATGAGATTTCTTAAATTCATCATCTTTAGTTTCGATTTTTTTTCCGATCGATTTTTTAAAATTTCAATAATTAAATAAAAAAGATTGTTAAATTTTTTCCTGATTTTGCTACAAAATTACTTTGTACTTTTTAAGCTTATAATATCATAACGTGAGATATTAGAGCATCGCATTACAAAATTCGATAACAGCATTACAATATCATCAACTCGCTATATAATAATGTAAAACGCATGCTGGGAGAATATCATATTACAAAACACTATTCTAAAATATAGAATATATTTCACCGATGGTATATTAAATTCTACCATCAGCTTTTCAACTTGAACAATTAAAAAATTAAAATAATTTTGCACATGTATTAATATTATTAATAATATTATTTTTGTTAACCTTCAAAAAGGGATTAAGCAGTGAAATACTAGAGATTACTCTCTAATTTCTTACAAATTTCAAAATATTTTATAGAAGTTAGTCGACAATATATTATTTCTTCGTGATAATTTTGCGTCGATTGCGCAATCATCTTTCGTCGGATGAACGTTGCAACGGTCGGTCCAAGGCTGTCTTGATATCATTAAATTATACTCCGGGATGTCAGTGTGTTTACATCGAAGCAACACGTGAAACAGTCTCTTGGCCACCGTCGCCGTTTCCGTCGCGTTCGCTCTACAATTCGCCACCCCTTTGCGCGAGTCGAGCCACCCCCTAGGATCCAGCGGAATGTACATAAGCGATGAGAAGGTGTACGCGTCGATTGGTCGAGCGAACCTGGGTCGATGGCGAGAGGGGGCGCCGGGTCGTTCGCGAGGCTCGTAGTGCCGCTCTGACCACCGTCGCGGCTGGATTATCGTAGCCGTCGTCGTCGTCCTTGCTTTACCTTGGTAAGAATCGCCGGCGCGATCGCTCACACAGAGAGATCCATTGATATATCACATACACACCCCCTCCCGATTTTGGCCCATGATCGGTGAAGATCGCGACGCAATCCCAGAGCGAACAGAACCCCTAGCGAAGCAACGATCGAGGAAAACGAAAGATCGATGTGTAAGGGTGACTATTGTACCTAGGTGCAGCGAGGTCGTTACACCGAGCAACCCTGATATCGTCGAGTGGTGCGTGTAGTCCGTGCGCCCACCGTGAGATCAACGAGGAGCAGCAACCGGGATAGTGATAGTACATCACTGGCGAGTGGATCGGCAGTCGGACCGTGAATGCGGTCGCGTTAACAAACCCCTCCGAGGTTAACATCGCTCGGCAACCGACAATTTCTCTGGTAAGTGGGATTTCGTTGCTTACTCGCTCGTCGCGTCAACTGTTTACTTACGTCTCACCTTTGATCATGTAACAACCGTAGCTTTTTGAATGTACCGCGGTTTCACGGAACATATATATATATATATATATTTCTTTCTATATAGAATAAAAAGGATTTTAATGGCTGCAGGAGAGAGGCTCTTGAAATTTTATATCGCGTCAATACGTTCCTGCGCTCTAATTGGTTGTGGAATCAGTCCGGGATAACGACGACGGGATGATATCGGTGACAGATATTTACGATATTACCCGTATCATATCTTAGGGCAGAAACCCTTGAGATACATAATCATAACTCATGTACATAGTTCGTATTACGAGAAACTTTGAAACTTTCTCAAGTAAAGATAGATTATATCGTTATATCCTAGAGTTACTTACAATCAGTTAACCATTTCGAACAATTCGTGCATTATTTTTTGAACGTAGTATTATTATTGTAGCAATTTATATCAAAATATAAAAAGCAATCTATATAAAACTTTATGTAGAAATTTCTTTTGTCGAAATTGTTTCTTATTCTCAAGAAACATTTTCGTTCAAGTACAGACTCGTGAAAATAAATTTGCTGGCTATGTATTTATTTGCTCTGCGATATATTGGAAAAATTATACCATAGGCTTCCACCTCCGCAGAATCTTCTTTATTATTTATATAATAATTATTAAAGTTTCCATACAGGTGAAATTATTTATACTCGTTTTATTCCCAAGTGTTTTGCTATTAAACTGATTACTTCAAGTTTTATAAAGCGAAAAATTAAACGCGACAGATAGACACTAAAGTGTCAAAGAGTAGACTTGTGTATAAGTTGATTTAAATAATAAATTACATTGGTGGAACCGTGGTTTACCTAAGTTACTAGTGTAAATTAACGTAGTAATTACATAAACACGTTTGAGAAACTAACATGTGCTTAAGTTGATAATCACGGAATGTATGCTACAAGAGGAACTACATATCAGAATTAATATTTATTAAGTAATAATAAAAGGAATATTAGAAAATCTTAACGAGATGATAATATAATAGGAAATAAACATAATGTATATAAAATGCGCCAAATAATTATTACAAATATATTGGTAAAATAAAAATTGGTAAAGCAAAATTAATAAAATTACATTGAAAAGATTCATCTTAGACAAAAAAAAAAAAAAAAAAAAAAAAAAAAAAAACACGTGTCTCTAAAAAACCGTCTTAAATATGTCTCATCGTCTTTTGGACATCTTTAGATGTCTTTTGACCTTTTCATGTTGTCTGGGATGTTTTTTAAGAAACGGTGCACTTAGAGTACTTATTCCAATCAAAGAGTATTAATTTTTTACTTTATTTTACATTCTCAAGAGAGAAAATTCTTTGTCGGAGAACCTCATTAACTGAACAATTTTATTAATTTCGAGGGAAAGATTTCTCTCGTATTTCTCTAAAATACGACGCTTCTCTGGAGAAACGTTAAATCCTCGCATTTTACCAGTAATACTAGTCGAATACCAGGATTATCGACGAATCGATGAAATCTTGACAGCCGGTCTAATTGACAATTACAAGCCTCGGCAGGTTTATATAGCTGTGCATTCGCAGCGAATAATTGCCCTCGATAATTTCGGCCTTCTGCCGTTGCACCCTAAATGAATCGCTTCGCTTACTATAGTTAGCAGAATAGAACAGGTCGAGAGGAAGAGCAATGGCTCTTCCAAGTTCTCTCATCTTCCAGAGATACTTTTGATCGATACGAACAAAGCATAGTTTTCATCAAAGTCAAATCTAAGTTTAAACAGAAGTACATGTACCAACTATTAAAGTTCTAATCTTAAGCTTAAAGTTAATAATTTTATCAAATAATTTTAAATTGTTATAATAAATATAGAATCAATATTTCAATAGAAATAAATTCTATTTGCGGATTTGTTTTGTTTTACTTTAATAGCACATTTGTTTTACTTTAATAGTACATGTGTTTTAAGATGGTTATTTTCTCGCTCGATTTGATTAATCGCATATAATGTCATATTGTACGATCAAATGAACGCTTTGCCGTTATTTACACTATCCGAAACGCTCGAACGCTTCCATCATTTTATTGTCACGTAATAATTAAATTCCGTTCTGTGAATAATTCCGTTATTTCAGTTAAAAATTTACTCATGAAATACTGCATTATTTATTACATGAAACGATTGAATCACAGTGGTGAAATATGCTACTCACATTGAAATGCAGGTAATGGTGACCAAAATATTTTTGTAATAAAATCTTTTTGCAACGACATTTTCATCGATTGCGTTCGTAACATGATGCATTAAAAATTTGCTTTGAAATGAGCTTCCGAAATGCTTTAAATTACTTCGACTAACTTAATACTTATGCACTGCAAATGTATTTAAAAAGATTTCGCTTAATATCCGATACAAATCTCGACTAACAAGATTCAATCTAATCGTCACTATTAAACGTTTGGATGAACCGCTCCATGCCTGCGATAAAATTAGAACCTCGAGAATAGAGAGAAAGAGAGAGAGAGAGATTTTTAGATATAGTATCTCTGAGATATTTATTATTAATACAAAATGATATTAATAATGAAAAAATAATGATAATAATAATAAATTAATGCTAATAAGAAATTAATGAAAAAAGTAATAATAATAATAATAATAATAATAAATGTTGATATTAATAATAGGAAAATGTAACGCGATAATGATGATAAAATTTGAGTTACGACATTAATGAATGTTTAACAAGTGTTAAATAATTCAAGTAAGAATAACTTGCGTAATTTGCATTATATAATTACGTAAAATTGACGATACACACAATTTTTGTTTGCGCGTCGAATACAAATATCGGATGGAAAATACGACGATTTATTTATACAGATTTTATATGTACATAACGCTGTGATATATTATACAAAGTAAAAATTCTGATATAAAACGGTATATTATACCGTTATCCGTAATCTTTGACCATAAATTTTCATCTACTATCTATATCTCTCCTTCCGCTTAATCGTAATTCCTCGAAATCCCGGATTGTTATGTCTAAAATGGATGGAAGTTGGAAAAGTATGGTTACCCGGGGGGTTAAATCGTAACACTCTGTTATATCGTAAATCCTTTGAGAAGGCGGTTAAAAAAAAAGAGAAATAAATAGAAAAAAGAAAAAGGGATAAAATTCACGCATGTCGGTCGAGATGACCGATTCTCCGGAAATATTTGCGATGATCAGTCGGCATTCGAGATATTTAATTAAGTTTGGAGGAAAAGTCCACAGTCCCGCAATTGCATGTCCTTGTACTTTGACGCTGGCTCGCTTATCTTCGTAGCAAAATAGATTTTCACAAGGAAAAATTCGATCTGTGAAATGAAAGACGTCGTTCTATAAAGGACTTTTCTTCGAGCTTCATTTTGCGATAAGATAGAAGCGACTCGTTATCAGCGCGAAGAGTGTAAGTGAGATTTTTCAATTTAATTTTGAAGAAAATCGCTAGGGGCGAAAAAGATTTTCCTACTGAATCTTCCGATTCGGGAATTTATTGCTCGCGCATATTCGCGACAAATTGTCTGCCCTCGTCCTGCGTTGCTACGCATCATCATCTCCGCCAGTTGTCGGTGCACAGGTGCACTTACGTAACGTGGTATATACAGTAACGTGTAATTACATGGTACTAAATGTCCGTCAAACACAGAGGGAGGTTGCTCATTGAATAAAAGAATGGAAGTTAACGAGGCAAAAGGAACATCGGTAAGAGAGTTGGAAGGCCGAATGAATTGTCTTTAATAGCTATTCTGTCGTTGCTCTGTAGGAAACGCCTCGTGCATTTCACGCTGGACTATACCGAGAAAATGAGAGAAATTTAA
Source organism: Anoplolepis gracilipes (assembly GCF_047496725.1). Classification (NCBI taxonomy): domain Eukaryota; kingdom Metazoa; phylum Arthropoda; class Insecta; order Hymenoptera; family Formicidae; genus Anoplolepis; species Anoplolepis gracilipes. The sequence goes on along the minus strand of NC_132980.1, from coordinate 9,128,926 downwards.
CAATACGAATTCCCATCATTTCCTCTCGTGGGGATGTAATTATTTAACTAGCTCTTAGTTACCTACAACGAACATTTTTTTAATTTCTTGTTGCGTCAACATGCTAACTAATTGCTAATTAACATTAAAATAGACATAAGTATCCGAATATGTAATATCAATCTCTAATAATTCATAGAAAGCTGCTCAAAAAAGTAATTCTCTCACGATGATTGCATCAATGGAATTAAAAGTAGTAATATTTATATACCAAAAAATAATACCAATAAAATTAAAACGGAAAACAATAAATATTATAATCTTTAATTAATGGTTAATGTAATTTCTATGAGCACTTTATAATTGAGATTTCTATCAATACATTTCTATCATTCGAATCCAGGTAACACAGGACTCTATCGAAATTTTCGAGAATAAATGTGTTTTACAGATTTAATAATTTTTTTATAATGTCAAATATTATTGACAAAATTTATTTATTATCTGAATTCAAAAGATAAATATTATTCTCGGAATTGCAATCTAACATTTAAAAGAGTTAATGCATAATAAAACAAAAATATTTATTTTGATGCACTATTGTTCTATCTAAATTTTCATTTTCCATTATTTCCTCTTTTTGCGCGGACAACAAATAACATTTCGTATTCATCAGCAGTACTATAAAATCCAACAGGAGTACATTGAACAACCATTAATATCGATGATCTCGTGGTTGTGAGATGATGACCGCGGCATTTGTTATAACAAGGGATCGATCACGTGGCTCGTGTGTGCGCCTGATGCAGTTATATTGCAAGGCGAGATTATTCCACACGCCATTAAATCATCCGACCGGCAATTTTCACATACGACCGCGAAACATCAACGGGCACCGTTTGTACAAACCGTTTATATCAACCGGCGCAGTTGCGTTGTGCACGAGACGCGGAATAAAGGCTACCTGCGTGACGTCAAATACGTTGCACCCGTATGACGTCACGTAGGGCGTGAAGGGCGGCCAGTCGGTTTTGCGCGCCCGTCGTCAGCAAGAGATATCGCGTCGCGGTATCGCGGCGCATGTGAGAAAATCCCTTTGTTCGCGCTAGAGGCGTATAAGCTGGCTCGAGATTACTTCAACGCGATGGTTAAGTTCGTGCGAAGGTAAGAGGAGAATTTTTAAATTTAGGATCCGCGCCGCGGTATCCTTGCCACACACGTGGCGGTCGCGCGCACAGCTCGGGGCGCATGGCGCATGTGATAATATTAGATGCAGTTTTATATGTTTTTATTTGCTAACGGATTTATAATATCTTTCGGAGAAAGAAAAAACATGTCGGAAAATGCATTTTCTCCAGCCTTTTCATATACCTATATTAAAAAAAATTAAAATTTCAATTATAATTGGAAATTTAGCTGATATAAAGAGATAGATGATTTCAAATCGCTAATATATGAAATGCCCTTTTTATTGCCTCGTTTATAAATAAACAAGCTTCAATTCGCCTGCTGTTGACGTTAATTGACACATTATGCGGTCTTTTCTAAAAATAAAATCCGGTAGTAGATCGTATCTAACGATAAATGATGTACAGCGTTGCGTCTGAGAAAATAATCGTGCGAAGGTTTATTTATTATGTCAGTAGGTTCTCGTCACTGTCATTGATTGTCCTCTCTCTTTCTCAGATATCAAGCTCGTCGGTTTCACGGCCTTTTCGCCGGTGCGACGTTAATATACCAACGACGATGCAATGTTAACCCTATTCGGAACAATCTCACCCCATCTTACCACAACTCGGTAGCTGGATACTCGGTACCTTTGAAACTCAAAAGCCAAGCCGTCACGTTCGTAGTGACCCCCATCGATCGATAGGGTTTAGTATACTAAAGGTGCATTCACGAGCTCTTTGGTTTATCGGATGTCGCGCCGCGTTTCTCGTCCAACGAATCTCATTTGTGAATCGCCAATACTGAAATTTCCGACACGATAAACGTTCGATAGATATTGAACACGAAGGGAGGAAAAGCAGCAGAGGGAGAAAATTAGAGGAAGGGGGGAAGAGAGAAAAGAAGGACGACGTGATTTGTTCGAATGCGATGGGAATGCTGACCTTTCTCCTTCTCTTTTCACTCGTTATTGAATCCTCTTTGCGGGATTGCGTTGTAACTGGCTCTCGCTCCATAAACTCTTACCCTCATGTGAATTGACTTAAATTTAACCCGCTATTCGCAGCGCGGTTCGTTACCTGGCAGTTTCAAAGTCAATCTATTCGGGACGATCTGATTGATTGCGTTGCCTACGTTTGCACGATTTCTATCCACACGGACTGGAAAAGTTTCGTTTTCTTTCCGATGCTATCGCACATGTTTCAAGCGACGGCGTATGCGGCATTGATCGAATGTTCAAAAATATTGCACATGTATAAATATGCTAAAATAAATACCGAATGATAAATATTCTGCACGTGGCGAATTCTTTCTACGTTTAATAGAGATGTCGTATAATAAATAGAGTTCAAGCAAAGTATCAAGTTTCTAAATTTGAAATGGAAAAATCTTGGTGAAATATTATGTAATATTTTTACTGCAAAATAATTATTCGAGCAAAATAATAATTCTTCTTCCTCAGAAGCATAAAAACATGTTACAAAGTTAAAAGTCCCTTAAATGAAGTTTATAGGTTTTGTTTTGTTTCTCTCTTACAAGCCAGAGAAACTTTTAAAATCTACGCCAAGAATAAGCCTGCTAATGTTTTCGCGAAGCATCTTGAAGACTGAAGTAATAAAATATTCTTTTTATTACCTCCGGCAACAAATACTCGGAAAATTCCGTGAGATTAATGTTCGCATTCATGAGATTAATGTCCGTTATTCAATGAGAGAAGTTATTCTTTTGTATGCCAACATTTCTAAGTATATTTCTGCCGTCATGTGCAATATTAACGCTGCGTGGACAATACATAGTCCGTATAAACACAGTTCAGACTTTATTCCGATATATTGTTCGGCGAATATCGTTTCATTTGCTGACTTCAGCTGGCGGCAAGTTCTGAGACATGTGAGAGGTAGGTGAGAGAGTTCAAAGTCGCCCGGAGGACACGACGAGCTGAGACTTCCTCTCACGAGTAGTCGGCAACTTTGAAACGCTGACGCCGATCGTCCCGTTCGAGCCGCCGTCGAATCTACGTGGCTCTGAAATCGAATTAAGTGTGGCATTCCGATCAAAGCGATCCTTTCTCAAACTCTTCCTTCAGGCATTATATATTTCTCTTTCCCGATAGAGTCCCGGTGTTCTATCGGAGAAAATTGCTGGCGCTTGTGCACCGACCGACGAATCATCTTTCTCGAACGCATAGGAAAAAAAAAAAAAAAAAAAAAAAAAAGAAAGAGATGAGAAAGAGAGGGCGAATCGAATCACCTCAATTTTATATTGCCTCGGAAATTGCACGTAAAATGGTTCCGCAAAAGCGAATATTCAATATTTGCGAGCCGATAATTTTTGCATCGGGTCACGAAATTCTGTTCCATTTAATTATCGTGTATCGGGGGTTTTGTCGGGGAAACTTTCATATCGCCATCAGCATATTGCTTCAAATTTTCAAGTCCCCCTTCCACTCGCAAAGTTGCAACAACAAAAAAGAACACTTGATATCGGTCAGGGACACCTGGTATACAATGCCGCTAATATATTTGTCGACTGTCGTAAACAGAGAAGGATCGTAGAAACTCCTATTCTCCCGTTGAGGACACCTCCGTTTAATCCGATCTTATCTTAATCCGTTGGATCCCACTAATATCTTTCTGCGAGAGTGCATTTTGATACCAAGTAGAGTGCCCTTCTACAATTTCCATCATAAATGACTCTCATCATACGAGTAGAGAGAAGTTAAAGGTCGAGACTAGTATTTCGAGAGGAGAATTTTACGTACGTGATCAGAAATAATATGTGTTTTGAATGCGTAGTATGATCCCAAGGAAACGCTAGGGTCTAAAGGGCGCGTTGAAGAAATTATAATTAAATCTGATAAATTAAGAATAATGACAGGATCATTGCAACTGCATAGATAATTTTTTTCCTGGGATCGAAATCACAGAAATATTATATCGGAGAACATTGATTTTGCTCGAGTATTTAAAGGGGATGCTCCGCGATAAGAGATGTACAGAGTTCTGTATCAGTCAAAGTGTCACAGATTTAAATCTTGAATGCCTAACATCGAATTAATCTCGGAAATCGATTTACGTACGATTGTTTAAGTGTGTATTTTAAATTCGATTAAAATGTCGTCTCCTGGAACAGGTTGAACAGCTTATTGTTCAGCGGTGATATGTGTTTCGTGCACGCTCGCGATGCACGAATCAATATACATGGTGAACCGAAAGATATTACGTTAGTGATTGGATTTATCAATGTGGAACTATTGGCTCGGACCCACATGTTGCTTTCACATACAGAAATAGATTTTGAATGCGCCAGGACAGAGGTCAATTATCAATTACCGGCACGGTATGTTACGTTTTGTTCGATTAATTGCTATTCCATCATCACTTATTTCTATATTGTATTGTATATCATTAAAATCAATTTTGATTTAATGAATTATACAGTAAAATCGCAAATACATAATGGGTGAATTTGTGTAAAACATATTTTGCATAATCTGCGTCGAACTTAAAAAGATTATGTTTTTGTTTTTGGTCAAATTTGTTTTTTTACGAATATAGTCATAAGATTGGAAATTTACATAATTATTGCGATTGAGAAATTAATCTAGCTAGATGGTGTTTCTTTTATTATAAAATAGCAGATTAGATGATTATAGCAGATATCGCTAATTAGCTTGTGGAGCAGGTTTGTAGAACGATTTCTTATTTAAATATCACATAAACACACTTGTATTATACATATTTAATGGTATAAGTAAATGCGCGGTTGAAAACTATCTCACAAATATCGATATGATTATTCTTCAATACCTAATCGATTTTTTTACTTACAATTAGAAAATACATACGCGCATAAATATTATAGATATTTGAGATATAAATATATACATATATTTATATCCACACATATGTGTATATAAATATATGTAGATATTTTTTTTACAAAACGTTTGATTCAGTCAACATTGTACGTATGTGTTTGTTGCAATGAAACAATTGACATTGTTGAAAAGTATACATTTTATATAAGTGCTCATTACGATTATTAATAACGCCAACAATTTTTAAAATTTTTATTTTAATTTCTCGCCCATCGTGAAATTAATGCCCGTCGTTGATAAGAATCGTTACTTTTATTATTAAATTATACGGTACCTAACACAACGAGATGAGAATGATCGCGACAATTTTCATTGATAGTGGCGTTATCAATTTTCGACGAGATTTTGCGCGTTACAATCGATCGGTTACCGTGCGGCGATTAAGCCGATGCGATGTCCCGTCGTGATCCTCGTCATAAATATTAATTTGGATTACGATGCGGTAACATTCACCAACGTAGTCGATAGCGTGGGACAGCAAACGACGATGTGCAAGATCCGTGGGACGTGCGTTGGCCGGGAGATACAGGTCCATTTTTTTTTTTTCAAAGCGGAACACGACGTCTAATTCTTGCAGATGCAGATGCCGTCGCGACAGCGGCCACCCCGGCGACGCTGCACCAGACACTTGGCCGCGCACGCACTGTGGTTGAAAGTGAACCACTTGGACTGCCAGGAGAAAAGGTCGCAGGTTACACGCCGCTGTCGGATAGGTGATAGATTCGATGTCTCCTCGTCGTACCCCGGATCGTCGATGGCAGCTGAAACAATTCGAGCGATTTTTCCATTATCTTTCCTCGTGTAACGATAAAAAGAAAATTCCGTGTTTCACAGAGTACATTGAATTTTTACACGAACGTAGAATATATATTCGATGCCATATATGTTGCGACACGGAATCGTATTTACGAGACGGACGAAAGAGAATTTTGTAGCAGGGATGCACATTCTCTCGTGAAAACCGAATTAGTTTTTCCTTTTGCGTTCCCTTTTTCGTTTAAAGTAAAGGAAGAGAAATTTGAAAGGACTGAGAAATTTGAGAGGACTTATTTTATTTTATGAATTAACTTTCGAGGTTTTTAATAAGATTTTTATTTTTATTTGAGGCTTTGATTACGTAAGATTGATTTTAATATTTGAATAATATTGTAGAGAATAAAATAAATACTAGTTCTAATTCAACATTTGGAAACGATAACTCGTAATCTAATGATTCATCAGAAGAATAGGTCGCGTCGCACTCGATATGAAAGGATATCGACATATGTATTATCAATGTGTACTAAAAGGGTACATCAGAGAAAGGAGAGACGAGAGAGGGAGAGAGAGATAGAGAGACTGACAATGAGTGTGTATGTAATACAATTATATACAGAGTATTATACGGAATATTATATGGAGTGAGATAAAAGGTAGCGCATTCTGGATATGTAATATTAATCAAAGTTGAAAAGTTTCTCTGTATTATATTGCAAAGCCGTATTATTCTAGTCGAAAAATAAGGCTATAATATTTAACAAATATCAATATTTACATATTATAACTTTTTCATAATTAGCATTTAATATTTTTTAATAAATTAACAAAATATCTGAATCTCTCTCTCTCTCTCTCTCTCTCTCTCTCTCTCTCTCTCTCTCTCTCTCTTCCAGACTTCCAGTCTTCGCAAAAAAATATTCGACAAAAATATCTTGAATTAAAATTATATAATTAATGAAATTGTCCAATTATCAATTATCAGAATTTTCGTTTGAACTATACGAGAAAAATTTTCCGTCGTTTTTTTTTTCGATAAAATGTTCTTACTCAGTTCGTAGGTAGGTCCGTCATAAACAACCGGTAGTGTATTTGCCGAAACGTAAGCCAGTACAGCAAAGATGGCGAAAATAGCGAGCAGTTTCATGATTGCAGAACAAGTTTTCGTGTGCACTCGAATGCGTCTCAAACAACGATATTCTCTCAAGGATGTGGAACGCGAACCCTTTATATATCTCATTGCTGCCACCGAGAACATCCTCTGTCGTCTAACGCAGCAATTTTCCTCTTAGTGTTCCGCCACCGGAATTCTTGTGGCTTCGCGCTTCGCTATTTCCAGCCAGCCGACTGACCTACGTATTCGAATATTAATTTCCGGTATTATCACCGTTACCGGGACGACTGCGAGAGAAAGGGAGAGGCGATAAAGCTCTATCGACTGCGGCTTTTCTGTTCGAAAATATCGACGTGACTGTAGCTTGCGAGAAATAAGTGAATTAAAAAGAATTGACAGGTATTCATTGAAAACATTTTTATATTCGAAAGTAAAAGATATTGCGCGAAACATCTTATATTTTGACTTATTTTTTGTATCTTTCGTCCCGATATTGAAGGAAATATCAAATATTAAATTTATATATATATATATATATATTCTTTTATATATAAAAAAAACTTTATATTTCAGAATACATATTTTTAAAAATTATGAATAAGAGATTTTCTTTTTCAATATTTTCGACTATTATACGTAGCACAGGTTTAATCTTTTGCGATAAAAAGTAGTAATCTACCGTTATTAAATAATTCGGATATTGTATGTATGTGTTGCGACCATAAAGGATTAAAATTTATCAGAACGAAATTGAAAAGTTAATCGGAATAATAATGCTTTTTACATTGTGATTGTTTTTGATATTTAATATGTTTCATTACTTTATTTTTTTGCGCGCTAATAACGCGATCTATTTGCACATTGCAAAAATCTCTGTAAAGTATTAGTAACTCGTTTGTGAAAGATATCACGGTTGGTTAAATTGTGAATAAACAGTCAATGGCGAAAAATAATTGCAACACGCGTGCTGCATCATATAATCGCGAGTGATCGCAAATTTCATTAGATCATAACAGCTGACCCAGATATTGAACGAAAATATGACTTCTGCAAACGCTAATATTTGCGTAGCGACGCAATGTGACGTGTAGTATATGTCATTCTCGACAACGGGCGCGATATTTTTTCTTTTTTTTTTCTTCGATCAAACTCGAGGTCGTTGGAACTCTGTGGGCTATTATATCCTACGCAAATATATTTATGGAAATTTAACGCTGAAATTACACCCCTCCCCCTGCCGTGAACGCACTATAGTACTTACGAGGGGTTGTTTCTTCATATCAAATCGAAATGCTTGCACGTGTCCTGAATTACACGATCCATATAAGACGATATATTACGTGCAATGCTTTATCCATATTTTTCACACCAGAGACATACATCTACCAGATGCCTTTCCGTCGCCATGAAAAATAAAAAGTCCTTCTGGGAATCTCTCGAATCTCGATATCGTACACCCTAGAAATCTCTGTGTGCTGGATCTGTTTGGAATTTTAAATGTGTGCAGCGAAAATCTGCTGAGTCTCCATTAATTTCACTTGACATATAGATATAATAAATACCAATAAATATATAAGATATCTAATCGAAAAAAGAAAATATTTATAATAAAAGAAAGAAAAATTTCCATGTCATTTTATTTTTAACTTTTAAGGAGGGTTATTTTAGTGTCAGAGGACTAAAAGATTTAATTTTCTAAAATATCTACATAAAAAAATCAGAAAAATGTTTTAAAGTTTTAAGAAATTTTTTTTTTTAATATAAACATAAAAAAGAATTCTATAGAACATTTAATTGTTGTGCGAAGAGGTGATCTAATTATAAGCGACGAGAGATAAAAGGAAAGAAAATTCGGGAGACAAATAATATTTACAGAATATCAGCATGAGAAGACAGTCGTTTTGTCCGACTACGAGCAGCGGAAGTGGCGGAGCCGAACCGCTGATCGTCGTCGAGGAAAGCACGCTCGGCGAGGAGGAAGCGGAGCGCTGTCGCACGGAATCACCGCCGCGATGCGTCGATCCGGATTCTCCATCCTTGAATCCCTATCTGCTCTCGCCGTGGAGGGACGCCAGGAAGCATTCGTTACCGACTCCGCAATGTACATCCGGGATAACCGCATCCCAGGTATATATGTATGCGCGTGCACAGGAAGTCTTTTGCGGTTAAAGCGATATCGATAAGTAAACATGGTAGTACTTATGATGCTCTAACACGTACGCGAGAATAAACTTATCTGCAGCTCAGAATAATCACGGTAAAGTAATCATTGTTATCTTCTTGGTTTTCAAATAACATTGGAAAATATATACAAAAGCTATCAGGAGTCGTATAATATTATGTTGTTTGTTGGATTTTATAATTATAATTTTGTATATATTTTAATTTAAAACTGATAATATTAATTAATATTAATAAATGATTGTTATTTTAATACGTATATAGTCGGGTTTAAAAAAAAGCTGCGGCTCAAAAGGTTCAAGGTTTAAAAATAATCACGTTTAAGAATGCATCATAAACCCGATATGTTATGGTTGAAATATTTTTAGCGAATTTTTTGTTGAGATTGAGGTTTCTGTTCGATCAACTCATTCCTCTTTCGTAGTGATAAGGTATAAACGCGCGTTGAATGTCGCAGTTAAAGTTACACTGTCCATAAATTATACGCATGAATAGGTGCGACGATTGAGCGAACGCGGTGGAGAAGGGTCCGGTCCTTCAGCGAGGGAGGCTGCCTTCCTGGCGACGCTCTCGCAGACTCCGGCACCGCAATCGGGCGGTCGACGACACTCTGTCGTCACAATCTCCAAGGTACCTACTACCCTCTTTGGTCGCAATCGTCGAGAATCTATCGCCGCATTTCCCATGGGAGGTGCCACCAGGATATTGCAGGGCCGGCGGGACTCGTCCACCGGGATATCTGGTCCGCCAAGTAATAGTGGAAGTACTCACAATCTGCAGCTCGACATTATGGACGACATCGCTGAGATCAAGGCCAAAAAAGTAATACTTACAAATGTATAAACGTTATGAGTAAATTATATAGATAAAGTAAAAAAACTATTAAAATAAAAGACATTCTTCTCATATAAAAGTTAAAATAAGAGACGCGAATATATATATATATATATATATATATATCAAACGATACATAAATCCCGCTGATTTAGCGGGAATGAGGGACAAGACCAAGCTTCGTGTTAATCACTATTAGATTTTTTGGACGATCGGTTGAAGATTTATTACATTGTTCACTCTTATTTTTTCCCTCTAAAATTGAACATATATTGAATCACATGCCCTATTACAGATCCAATTTCAACTTTAAAACCTTCTTTATAGATATAAGAGAGTTTAGATTTAAAAGTTCAAGAGTCCTTGTATTTTACAATTAGTGAAAATAATATTAAAAAGTTCAAGAATAAAAAACTGCAAGATAAAATACAATAAAATAACATGTATAACTAAATTTTTGAATTAAAGACTTTTCGACAAAAATAATTTAAAAATATGTAGCGTTATTAAAATTATAGTTAAATTATTTATGTGTTTAAATTTTCTGTACTTGAAAAGCAAGCCACTGAAAACATATATTTGATTGTATATACACGTCTTGTTCGCTCTCTAATGTTTTACTTAAACGGGAAACGTTTTAATGCTCGTACGTTTGTGTTAGGTTCGTTTAAAAATGTACAAGACATCATCTCGCGAGCGCGTGTGCGAGATTCAGCCTCTGGAGGGCAACGATAGCTCTACCACGCAGAAATATATACAGCATCAGAAACGCCGATTCTCCGATTTCTCGGCATCAGTCGCGGCGTCGACGTCGGCGTTACGTAGACGCGCGTCTGAGATGACAAGGCCGATTTGTGAACTCGATGTACCAACAGTGGGCATCACATGCTCCAACACGGACCTAATATCCATCCTGAGCTCCCTGACGTCGTCCGCGTCAGAGATAAACACGTGCGGTACGTCGGACGCGAAGGACGAACAAAAATCGAGCTGGTCTACGAAAACGGCAGAGCAGAGGCGTAGTCGGCTTAAGAACTCACGATCCAACAGCTTCGACGTGTCCATCCTACGCGGTACCAAGAGCAAAACACCCAGCAGCAGCAAGGGCGCCGTTGGCTCGCTCGTCGCGCCGAGCAACTGGTTCACCAAGCGTCATCAGCCTATGTCGAAAAAGAATCGAGATCTGAATGAAGAGAGCGCGACGACGTTCAAGCTCGATAAGTCGAAGATAGTTAAAAGCGTCAAGGATACGTTGGCGAAGAATATAGACATCAGGCACAAGGTTCTCTGGGATGATAGTAGCGGTACCAAAGTGGACGCTCAGGTAAACGAAACGTAATCACGTTCCATTTATTTAAAATGGAAGGGGGGAAGGGGGCTAGCGTTAAAAATATATTAATCATATAGTCAACATTGTATTTTTCTTTATCGAGGCATTTATAAACATTTAGAGAGAAGTTATAGTTAAAGTTATTAGTTTGAAATAAAATTCTATTTTCGTCTAGCATTTATGTATATATTTGCATCTCGCAAGGAAAAAATATATCATGTTAAAGACACCAAAGTTCTCTCGCGCGACGCGATGGCGTAACTTTTTGTTATCTTATCGACAGGTTCTCGGCAGTGCCATCGAGAAGATTCTTACCTCGACCCACAGGGGAAACGATGCGGAAATGTCGGGCAGCTCATCTGGAAAACCATCTGTGTCACCGAACAAGTCGCGCGCCGGCAAGGTCACCAGTTGGTTCTCGAGCGGGAACAAGGAGCAGGAGCAAGCGGACTGCGATTCGATTTGTTCCACTCTTAAGGACCTCTTTGTCAAGTAGTGCACCATCGGATCGTTTCTTCGCAATTACGCCATTTGTTTCATTTCGTTGCCTCAGGATATGCCCGATTGACAGCACGAGATATTCGTTGCACTGCCATTATTTATCTTCTTTCCTTTTTCGCCGAATGAGTTTTATTATCTGAACTAACTCCTCGTGTAAATACGAAGAAATTTGTTGGAATGGGTCCTCTCCTGTTTGCCTCCTTGAGTTGAGAAGGGTTCGGGAAAAAGAAAAATCGAGTGTGAAGAGAAATGGGGAGAGAGAGATAGAGAGAAATCGCGAAAGAAAACATATTTCGTCGAGGATGTGAGAATTGTTTCCATCCGTTTTTTTTTTCTTTTTCTTTCTTACGCATTTTCTCACAAGAAAAGTTAACACCCTCGCACGTGTATTCTTTATAAAGCAGCTTTAAAAACTCTTTCTTATCAAAACTCTTTAAAACTTAAAATCAGTGAACTTTTAAAAGATAGTATCAAGATCCGTAAGGAGTATTTTCGATCTTTTGACGTGAGGTTTCTGTACGTCTATAATTTTATTTGAAAGTTAATATTCAGTAATAGGTACCGTATAATAATTTTAATTTTTGCGGAGATATATTGTACCGTTAAATACAATAATCAAAGCCTAAAGGCCTTTGCTATTAATTTTTGTGATGTAATACGTACGGATTATTTTATCCTGTGTTTGTATATTCTAGTTACATTTTTATCCATTTCTCAAATGATTACATTTATAATCGCCGCGAGACAGGAAATAATAGATAACGTTACGCTAAATCTGTCTTGTCTATCCTAAATACACACGCGCACAACACTCTATAATTTCTATTGATAGAGTGCGAATCAAAGAGAGATTGTTTATAGAACTATTTTCATATAAAACAATTATTTTTAACCATGTATCGTTTTAAGTTACCGTGATCAAATAACATTACATTGACGTCCTAAGAGTAAGATTATGACGTATCGAAAATATATTCTGTGCTATATAAGTGCATTTCATATGTATATTAATATAATATGAATAATCATAAACGTTAATCTATCCTTTGCGGGTCAAAGGGAGAGAAAGAGAAAAAAAAGAGCCACGTTTTAATTATAATATACAATATATACAATGTATGTAATATATTCTTAAAGTGAGGCAAACATATAGAGAGAGAGAGAGAGAGTGGCGGCTGGTCCGATAAGTTATGCAGACTTACGGCATAATGGCCGTAAGTTGGCACTTTATCTGTCATATATTTCTCTCTGTTTTACTAATCGAATTATCTGTTTTTTTATTTTTTTTTTTTTTTATTATCTGCAATATTATCACGATTTTCAATCGTAGAACGAAACGCCGCTAACGTAGAAAGATATATGTACACGATACTTATATGTGTATAAAAATTGCCACGTGCGTTTAATAATGACATGCAACAATAATATACGTGGAGTTGTACGTCAAATGCAAAAAGAAAAAAAAATTCATGTTGCAGCCTCGAAAATTTTATGTTTCAAGAATATAGGATATATATAATTGCGAATACGCAAATGAATTAATATGGCAAAGCCATAAATGAAGTGTAGGATTAATAAATATCGCGATATGTCTCGCAAATTAATTTTTTTTACAACTTTTCAATTGTATAACTTATATTCTTGATAATTTCGTGAATTTTCTCATTCTCAGAAAACTTAGAGCAGATAAAATATATGTTCAAATTTTTTCCACGTAATTATGTTTTAGTGTTTAATTATATTAAGATTCTTTAATTTTTATTCTTTGAATGACATCTGTGACAATAGCTAAATAAGTAAATAGTATACTAAATACAATTTTCCATAGCTTAAGTTTAGTATTTTTTACATGTATTGATTTTTTTTAAACATATTAATTGATCTTGCCTCACCCCGCGGTGTGATTAGAATGTAATTAGACTGACAATAGATGTGGTCTGTATCTTTTATGCTGCTTTATTAAGGGAAATTTCTCTCACCGTTAAAAGAGCTTCTTCAATTTGTATTAAATGAATAGCTTCAAAACCTAATAATAAATGTGAATTTTATGTGTTGTAATTTGAAATAACTGATGCAATCGAATTAACATTGGAAATTTACAGTTGTACATTTAAACAAAACGGTGTGTAACTTATATAGACGTGTTACTTACACACCTATCTACACGTCTCTTTGATAAATCAATATTTAAAAAAAATTCAAAAATATAATAATCGTCGTTGAGAGTTTTGAAATATATACGAAATTGATTGCATAATGTGATTATCTTAATCTATATGAGAACGTTATAATTTGCTTTTCAGATATATATAATGTATGAGTAGAATGAAAATATTTAAAAGTTCTTCGATTGAGATAATCAACAAGATATATATATATAAAGCCATGAAAAAAAATTTCTCATTTTTTTTACACTACATACAATTTATCTGATAAAGAAAAGAGAACGTAAATAAGTGAAACAAAGACGGTAGTACAAAGAAAGCAAATGAATGAACGAGTTACAATGTGTCATTTATTTTAGTGGATTAAATAATGACGTAAATGAAAGATGTTGGGAACAAATTTGTTTTCTTTTTGTGAATACATTAAACTCTATAGTCTCTAATTTCTTAAATAAATTATTGATGGCATTCAGTTTCAATTAGGATACATATATTCAAAAAGTAAGGATTATATATTTGTGAGTATACGTTTTATCTGTATCAGGAAAAAGTTATTTATGACTCAATCCAATAAGGGAAAAAACATTGCAACTCTTTATTCATTGCGATTAAATTTTCATCAATTTTAAATAGAATATGAATACGAAAGAGGAAGTACAATAATAAAAAAAATTATATATCAGTTGATAAATTATTCTTGTTATAATTCTTATCGGCGCTCTATTTAAAAGATTGACAAAAAAAAAAAAAAAAAAAAAACAAATAAAATCTATCTACGTATTTTTTCGACAAGTACATCCATATGTTAATCAGATTATCGAAAAAGTGTCCTAATGTAATACAAAATTGTAAATAGTATTGGTACTACATGTTCTATCAATGTTCGCGCAGATTGGTAAAACATAAATATATAAAAAATGAAATATACGTTGATCATAAATGTTGTAAAAGGTGTACGTTATTTGCAAATTGATTTTTTAACCTGAATAATTTATAAATAAGTATTGTAGTGTAATATATAAGAATAACAGTAGGATATAGAAAATTAAATGATAAAAATGGCGCATTTCATATTTTCTTCAGGAATATAGTTATTGAGAGTTAAAGAGATTTTATGCAGATTTAGTTTAGCTGATAACTTTTATAAGATTATGATGCAAATAATTATGTAATCCAGTTTTTTCTTTCTGAAAACAATTTTATTTTTAAGAAATCATACTATTCAGACTGTTGCAACTACATGTTTTAATTTGTTGGTGTTGTATTACAGTAAAGTGATATCGTTTTCTCAGGCATTGCTTACATTACGATAAACAAGGATTATCCGTTTATAATTCGATAGAGGAATGGTTTATAAAAAAACATGAATTCTAATGATGATATCCATATGTACTATATATGTATAAAGTCAAAAATGTATAACGCTAAAGAGAAAATGCATTGGTTAAAACACTGGAAACAATACATCAATTATTGATTTAAAATCTGAAATATCTAGTCTATTACTTGAAGATCTTTGTATTCTTAACACTCACTAAAATATAAGATGGTATGGAAACATTTGAGCTCATTGCTTGTGTGCCTTTTTGCTAATTCACTCAGCGATATTAAGCGAGTGTATCCGTGGAAGAATATGGATTTCATAAAAATCACTGCATAACAGATTTTTTGTAAAAAAAACACACATTATATTAATTATACAAAGTATAGAAAAGAGAATTGATATATCCTTCATTTAAAAAAAGTCAGCGAACAATTTTCTATCTTTTAATGAAAAAATAAGCTTATATATATATATATATATATATATATATATATAACAAAAAAAAAAAAAAAAAAAAAAAAAAAAAAAAAAAAAAAAAATAAAAAAAAAATGCAGGCAATTTTGTTTGTTTCTACATTGAACAAGCTTTCAATCTGTGCTCGATCAAAGAAATTAGCACTGATGAGAAAATTGTGATCATTGAGAATGGATAAAGTAGGGTAATAAAGACAGTAAATATGTATGCAACAGCTAAATAAAAATGCATTCATTACAATCTAGTTCATCTACAGTTCTCCACTGTCCGCTACTATGATCTTTTTGGAGGTCTTGCCGCTCTGAGAACCCATGGCCTCCAACTGAAACAAAATTATAACTCATTTTGCAATAATTGTTCAATTATTATAATTTCCTATAATAAAAAGCACTCTTTAGAAGAACATGTAAACTTTCACCAAAAGTATGCGATATGGTTAGAGAAACAAAATCATACCTTTCTAACAACATCCATTCCTTCGATAACTTTTCCAAATACAACATGTTTTCCATCGAGCCAACTGGTCCTGGCGCTGGTAATAAAGAACTGACTGCCATTGGTGCTGGGTCCAGCATTCGCCATCGAAAGTATGCCAGGCTCGGTATGAGTAAGCTTAAAATTTTCATCTTCAAATCTGGCACCATAGATGGATTTACCACCAGTACCATTGTGATTAGTGAAATCACCACCCTGGCACATGAAATTTGGAATCACTCTATGGAAACTGCTACCCTTGTAGCCAAAACCCTTCTCTCCGGTGCAAAGAGCACGAAAGTTCTCCGCCGTCTTGGGGACAACATCTTTCCTCAGCTGAAAAATTTAATGACAAGTATAATTAAAATTTTCTTATTTGTTTATTCTTTGCATATTAACAATAAAGAATTTGCAATTAATTAATATACATTCAAATTACAGTGTTATATTCATAAAACAGTAAGGAAAAATTTTAATTTGCCTAAAATTCGTTAAAAAATATGTATTAATTATTAAAAAAATAGAGAAATTTTATTTGGAAGAATAAAAAAACATAGATACATAAAAAATAATGCTATTATATCCACTATATTCTAGCTGACGCCATCTGTGTTTAAAACTTTAAACCAGTATGTTCATGTGCTCCTAATGCCTCTGCATTATGCAAAATACAAAATAAATAAATTTACATATCTCACACAAAGTGCAAAGTGTTGCTAGTCAATTATCTAAAGTTGCTAATCAATATATGATATTTTTATTCAAGACTTTTTTCTTCGATATACGATACACTCGATACGATTTATTTTTAAGAATTTATATAAAATATAGACGCTCGTGGATTTATTATAATTTTTAATAAAAGATAAGAGATAAGCGCGCTTTATCTTATCGCTAAAATAATCAAAAATGTAGTAACTTTCTGCGTGTAAGAGATTTATTTTTTTACATCCTCATCTGTACAACCGAATGGATGAATCGGCCAAATTTTCCACCTAAATTTCAACGCAACTTCCATTTAAATGAAATAATTCGTTTCCTCGTACGTTTCGCGACTATTAAAGAGTTATATGCGAGTAGTTAAAAATGATACAAAAGCAATTTTCAGATGCACGCGTTACCCTGCCGGTTCCCCCTGCCAGTGAATGGAAAATTTTGCAACGGCCGAGCATGCACGTTCGCATAATCATGACGCATCGCTAATAACGCGCAGCCAACTGCTCATGGCTCGCCGTAATTTCGCGTAGCCGCGATGACAAATGCCGGTCGCGTTGCACGTTCGTTGAAATCCTTGTCGAGCGACGACGATCGAGGACGAGACCCTTGTTAAATCGCGCGAACCGGCACGGCGGAAAAATCAAGATGGCCAGGCATGGCCGAATCGCAAAGGGAGCACGGTCAAGTCGGACGACGTTATCGCTGCGATCGCGCGCTTATTTTCGCTCACCTCCATCACGATGCGACCCACGGGCTTGTCGTCCGCGGTCATGTCAAAGAAAACGCGTGGCAGTGCCATGTCCTTAGCTGCTGCGGCGAAGCTTCGTAGGAGCGTGTCGAATGACGGTCGTCTCGGGCGGGCGGTGGCTCCGAAATGGCTCGACTGCCTGAAGGTCGAATCAATTGACAGCCGGCAAATCGATCTCAACGCCATATTCTACGCTCCTAGAAATCCACCGGAAATCGATCCCACGTGAGCGCGATCCGAATACTTTTTAATGCGATACCGATTTTAGATCAGATTTTTCTCCTTTTTCGGCCGGTTATTCCGTGAAAATATTATATAATAAAAGAAGGTTTTCGATCGTACGATTTTATCTTTCATCGAATGAGAAAGCGCTGCGGACGACAGCCAATCGACAGCCATACTTTCCGGCCAGTCTCTACGACCAATCCGATACCTCTTCACGAATTATCACTATCGTACTGTTGTTTCTAGTAAAAATCTCTAGCAGCTATAGATAAATAATTTTGTAACTTGATTTGATATTCTCTTTTATATAATTTGGAAACAATAAAAAAAATTAACAAATAAACTGGTATTAAATTTAGAGTAACTAATTTATCTGGACTTATATTTTTTTTTCGACAGAGAGCTCTCTGACGGAACAATCGAGCGGTCGAATTAAAGTCTGCGAACACATTATTACTCTAGATAGAAAACTACGTTGAATTTATACTTAATACCCATTAATACCACCAGAGTACGCCACTGTGATACTTTTACTTACTGCAATAACATATTTCTTAACGTTACTATGTCAATAATTAATAATTAATATATGTCAATAATTAATATTATAAAATAAATTAATATTAATGTTATAAAATGCATGTTTTTTAAGGCATGTTATTTTTCTTTAAATTTACTTTGTAATAACTCAGTAATGAATTTTTTTGTATTGTTGTTGCAAAAGGTAACTCTGTTATAAAATGTATGTATATATATATATATATATATATATATATATATATATATATATATATATATATATATATATATACAACAGGCGATTTTTTGTTTCTCTCTCTCTCTCTCTCTCTCTCTCTTTCTTTCTATATTTTAATTGTTATTACTACATATGTATACGTAAATCAACAACAATATATTATACCATCCTTATCTTGATTTGTTAAAAAAAGGTGTTGAGAAACAAGTGTTTTTTTATCAAAAAGTGATAAACTATAACAACGTGATATACATGTACATAATTACAAATGACACAACACGTTGCATCCAATCGAAGTTATTTGTAAATACAAGCGTGACATATTGTATATTATAGTAAAGCGATTCTATTACAATAATGTTAATTCCATTTTTATATCACGATAAAATTTTACAAGTTTTTACAAATATAATGACATAATGATAAATCGAATAGATTCGAGATTTAACATTTGATATTAGAAATACGGATAGCTGCATTATTAATTGATAATGTGAAATGAATAATATATGTGAAATAAATTAAATGATTAATTCTAATATTTCGTCTATGTCATATGAATATTTTATGTCTGTTGAACATCTATTTTACGTTAATTGAACAAAATCATTTTATTTTCGTAGTCAGTTATAACGTGGTACTCGGTACAAGCGTGAGAGTTAAAGACTCAAGGATGACGAAACGTTTGAAATAGAAAAGTAAAAAGAGTAACGGGGCAAGTAACGGGTTGAATTTAATACATTCTGCCACGTTGCTGTTTCGAGAAATCACTTTACGATAAATGATTCTGCTCGTAGCAAATTAAAACCGGATGTCTTCTATTAAAAGCAATTATTTTAAATCAGATCTCTCCAACGACTAAATAATAAGTCTTCAAAGATTTATGATCCGAATTCTATATAGAAGCGTTTTATTTTTAATTAAAATTATTATTTATACTTTTACACATGACGTCAAACTTTTCTAATTTATTATTCTATAATTTTGTCTTTAAATATATTTACTCCGATGAATAATTTTCCAATCTATATGAATGTTAATCACTTCCATATCCCTAACAGCACACATGTTCAAAAGATGTTTATAAAAAAACCATAGAATGTTAAAACATATTTTAATATCCTGCGAATCTCTTGTAAATATCTTTTGAACACGTGTGCTGATAATTCTTTGTAAGAATAAATATCTTATGCGTAAAAACTAACAAAGTTTTTAATATTTACGTTGTTTTGGAAAACACGACTATAGTAATTGCGATTATCTTTTTTCGCGAAAAGTCTTCCTCGTTTGTTATCAACAGTTCATTACATACGCAAAACGCTGTAGAATTTCGTCACGCTAAAACGACGTAACAAGATGATGCGTGTTATTCCAGACGTTTATCAATTTACATGACGTAATATATGTTTTCATAAAGTGAATTAAAAAACTCAATATCCTTTGAATCGATAATGTAAATTCGAAGAAAGATCGACTTCCTTTCTGACTAGAGTGGCATAAGCGGTTATGATTTCTTTATTATAAAAAAAAAAAAAATTATATCAAGTAAATGCAAAAAATTTCTACTGGAAGATAAATAAATATATAAATATTGTCAACGCGAGTGGTTATGTAATCGACTGTTATTATTACGTTACATAAACTATTCAGAATATAAAGCAAGCTGATGTTTTTAATTGTCATATAAAGTTCAATTTCGCTGTAAAATTGAATCAAGAAACACCAAAGAGTGATAAAGATTTGATTTTTAAATAAGGATCCGTGAAAAAGAGCGATTCTTACAATTAGAAAAATTAGAAAATTTAAAGATATGTATCTAATCTTGAATGTAAATGTTATTCGTATAAAAGATATTCGTGCGATGATCAAGAGGCTACAAAATCAATAACATTTCAAACATTCCGAGGATTAATTCCTTTTTCTTTATACATCAAATCTATAAAGGCCTATAAATAAGTACAGAGATTATTATATCGAAATTTCTGAAATCTCTACATTATTAATGATATATTCGTCCTAAATGTGGAGACCGATTTACATCGTCCATGTGTCTCTACCTGGATTATTCATATCGATAGTCGGGCGTTGATCGCGTGTTCGCGACTCCGCGACTCAGTGGGAGAGATGATTGCGTGGGGGAAATGACGTGCGAGTGGATCGAACCTGACGAGGAAACACGTATATACCGGTACAGTACTCGCGGGTGGCAAACACGCGTCACGTCGAGAAGAAGCGTCACGTTGCGTCTCCTGCCGCGCGAAATACAGATCATTCTCTCAGAGTTATTGAGTTCACACGGATTTTATACAATTGCGAGTTCCCGATCGCTTGTACGTAAGCCGTGCTTTTAAAAATTTAATTTGTAAAATCCGCTGCACCAATTCAAATTGAATCTCTCGCGAAAAATAAATAAACAACAATACTATTGTTTTTCAAGATCGAAAGGCGAATGGACCGACGGCTCTTTCATGTCAACGCGACGCAAAGGAACATTAGTGATTCCTCCTCCTCTCTGCATGTGCGTTCATCGAATAATTGGACCGAGCGAAAATCGTGCGAACGAATGGACCAACCTGACAGCGGAGGATACGATCGCATGTACTTAAATCTTCAATCGGCTTACGAGTAAAATGTACGTATCGAATTATTTTGCGTGACAGCTATTTTGAATTTACTATGCGAGTAAAGTGTCGCGCGCACGTTTAAAAGTGCACAGCGTTTAGAAATTTGCGTTGTAAAAAAGAAGAAAAGGAAAAAAAACACATCGCGTTTGATCGCGATTTACATATAGTAGAGCGAATTATTATTAGCGACAAATCATTAGCGATCCATTCGCGAAAACTTGCGCCGATCAGATCGAATTTTCACGGTGAGAATCGCATCTACCTTCGCTTCGTGCTTCATGACTCAAGCAAGTTTCGACTCTACACATGTCGCGCACCTAGTGATCTTTTCGCGGACGGGAGTAAATACAAACATAAAAAATTGATTGGTGTTGTTTGCAACAAACTCGTAAATAACTTTTATTACAATAACGTGAATAAAAATTGACGTAACGACCCAAAAATTTCTACACTTAAAACGAAACAAATTATACGTTCAAGCATTGAATGCATCGCGTTTTAGTGAAAAAACGAGACTATAACCTAACCTATACGTTCGAACATTGAAGAAAGAAAGCATCTGAGTGCAAGTAACACGAACAAACTTACACGACATACAAATGTATATATATATATATACACGCATACACGTATAATGACTCTTCGTTATCGCGTGTCGTGACACGTGTGCTTTTTCCGTCGCTTTTTCGTTTTCCCGGGCAACCGTGTGCGTGCGCGTGCGGGTGTGTGCGTGTGTGGTGCATCACGTGTGTAAGCTACTCGAGACAGGTGTCACGCGACGATGGAGGCCACGCCGGATTTAAGAAATATCCTGGAGGCCATAAAGTTGTTCAGTCCTGTGGTGTTTGTCACTTTGCTGTTCGGTGGAATTATTCTCATGATTAATTGCATCGCTAGCAGGCGATCACGGTCCAGCCTGGAGCAGGACTCGAAAAGTAAGTATTCCCCGATCATTCTTTAGCTGCACTCGAACTACACGTGTATGTACGCATGTTTGTTTGCATAGTTTGTAATTCCCAAAAATTTTACCTGAGAAAAAAAAAAATAAATATATATTCGTTAAAAGGAGAGAAAACAAAGAAACTGAGTGCAGAAAATGCAAGTATTATAAATACACCTTGTGTCATGCTCTCTCTGGTCTTCTCTACTGACTTCTTTCTGCAAAAATAGAATGCATATATTATTGACTGCCACTGCATATCAGCGCGCAATTCACTTTGAATAATACTCTCATATGATTTTTTTTTATAATGGAGATTTGAGTATCATTGTACTTTTCCGATAGAATTCTTTTTTTCGATATCGAGAAAACGCGCCAAACTGACTTTATGTCAAATGTTCTGAAGAATGAATATATCGTTTTGAAATAGTTTTAACTTTCAATTCGTCGAAGTTATCCTGTCTTTAGCTTCTCGATTTGTTTTATGTGATATGACAAATATTTTTTGAATTATTTAATTGACGAGAAAATAATAAAATCGTTGTTTTTTTTTTGTTTTAATTGATTTACCAAACGTCTCGAAGTATTTGTAATCTCAAATGGAGTGCATCTTCTGTTTTATAATAAAATATTGCATATATATTTATAACTCATCTCGCAAATAAATATATACATATTTGAGAATACATATCTTTGTTAGTTTCGATTACTCGAAGAAAGATTTGTACAAAAATTATATTTCTTCAGCTAGAAGAAACACGTGCCTTTTGTATGTTCAGATCTGTCAAGAACTGTCACCCGCCATCATAGATGCATGAAATGCACGCACAACTGCATTTAGGAACTCGTTTATATTGCATGTTTTAAAGCCGTTTAAAACTCACACACAACTGATAAAGAATTCGGTTGCGCTAGTGCATATTGAAAGCTGTCAATAGTATACAAATTTGCAATAGTATGAATATTTAAAATAGATAATTAATATTACAAATATTATTATTATTATTGTTTTTATTATTATTATTTAATACAAATGATAATAATAACTTGTAACATTATGTTACTATTTTAATTATTGCTTATTATACAATATATAATATATATAATATTTATTATATACTTATATATACTTATATACTATTATATATTTATATACTTATATATACATATTTTACTATATATATATATACATATACATATATATATATGTATATATATATATATATAAATGATAAATTAGATATATATATTTTATACAGGGTGTCCCGAAATGACTGGTAAATATTTTAATGGCAAGTTTTTTAGAACATTTTAAAAACAAAAAGTTTTAATACAAAAATGTCGAGGCTACAATAAGTTTCTAAATTGGAAGCAATTATATTTCACGAATGATAGGGCTGAGATTTCACGTGCTCAGGTACGACAAAATAACAAGGATAAAAGTGCTTCTAAGAATTTCTCTAATTTATCTACTTCTTGTCATCTAATTTATCTAATTAATTTCTTGTTATCTAATTTATCTAATTATTGTATCACTTGTCATTTTGCCGTACCTGAGCGCGCGAAATCTCAGGCCTACCATTCGTGAAATATGAATTTGAAATATAAATTGAAAACTATTGTAGCTTCGACATCTTTGTATTAAACTTTTCGTCTTAAAATGGGTAATTATTTAGAATAAGGGACCACCCAAAAAAATAATCTAGTCCAAACTCAATTCCGATTTTGAACGGAAATAAAACCTTATTCTAAATAATTATCCATTTTAAGACAAAAAATTTAATACAAAGAGATGTCGAGGCTACAATAGTTTTCAAACTCGGAATAAAACCTGTTTCCATTCAAAATCGGAATTGAGTTTGGATTAAGTTATTTTTAGGTGGTATTTTATTCTAAATAATAATAACTCAAACCGGGTTAGGTTATATCTTTCCAAAGTGGACGCCCATTGAAAGATCCATTGAAAGTATGATTCATTATTGTGTTCAAAAGAATTTTAAGTTTACAAGAAATGTGACGAACACAAAAGTAAAATTTCAATAAAAAAAATAAACAAAGACGACTTACTATTCTCAGCAATACAATATAACAATATAATACGAAAGTATGGACACATGGTGTCCGAAAATTATATCTTGTTTATTATACATTTTTTGTTCAGAACTTTACTCAGGGACATGATCTTGATAATATATCAAGATCATTGACAGTGGAAAGTGGTCCCTTATTCTAAATAATTACTTTAAAATGTTTTAAAGAACCTGCCATTAAAATATTTACCTGCCATTTCGGGACACCCTGTATATATTTTACTTAGATACTTATAAATTTGTATATGACAACTTTTAATGTGTGCTTCTAGTGTGCATCACTGCGCACTAGTGTATACAACCTAGATTATCGATGCAAACTTGATCTAATATCAGATTAGTAAAATGATAAGATTAATAAAATGAAAAATAAAATAATTAAAATAATATTTTTTATCTTTTTTAAAGATCGACACTCTCCATTTTTTTTTCAATATTTAAACTGCAAAAAACTATAGTTATTTTTTCATTACTTTTATTTGAAATTAATCAATTTATATATATATTTATTTAAAATATATATTATATGATATATTTTTTGTTATATATTTTTCAAACTACACATTTGTTATAATAAAATATAATAAAATATTTTAAATTGCTCTCTGTAAAATTAACTTTTAGAGATGTAAACTATTTAAAATAATTTATAGTTAATTTTTTTTATTGAGAATCTTATAAGAAAATGATCAAACATGAATGACTCACGGACTCAGGTATACTGGATTACGTTACTATGAAATGAATGCAATGCCATGTAAGAGTTAAGTATGTCGAGATTGAAAAAATGCACATTGATCATATTGAATCAACAATAATCACATCTTTACTTTGCAAAAAAGAGAAAGATCTCATTATATGTTTCTGAATATATCTCGTTTTTATTTTGATACATCGCTCTTTCGTAATATGATGAAGCATCTCTTCTCATGATTAGATAGAATAATATACATATCACACACGTTTTGTTAGACTTCATAATCAGTATACGTGATTCAGTGTATGTCCAATTTATTTCTTTTTTTCATTTTTTTGTATATGTGTATGTATATATAAAATCGTACACCTTTTTACATGCGTTCAGTTTATATAGAAACCACGCGCAATACGCATATATAACATGCATACATTTTTATGTTTCAGTAGATTGTTGATATTGTTTAGTTTTCAAAAATTTTTACTGTAGTCTTTAAAAATATCTTTAAAAAAATTTTTATATACTTTGATATTCTTTGTAATTTTAGTTATTATTCTGCGTGTTTTTAAAAATTTCTTTTACTTTATAATTTCTCTCTCTCTTTCTCTCTCTTTCTCTACTTTTATCTCTGTCTCTATTTCTATTTCTAGGTATTTATTTCTGATTTTTATACTTTCTGTATATTTGATGCGAAATTATACTTAGGGACATATATTCAAGATTATTTTATGTACTTTCATAGATGTATACATACATATTTTTTTTCTTTTTTTTGTAGATTATAATTATTCCATGCACGATATAATTCCACACACAAGAGACATATGTAGAAAAGAAGAGAAAAGAAAACAGAAAAGAAAAAAGAAAAGAAAAAAAGGTTAGATTCTAGCAAAATTAATATAAATGTTATGTAAAAAATATTTTAGATTAAAAGATCAAAGAATTGTGTTATATAAAAAATTATAATTTATACATATATACATTATAGAATTTTAAAGTATAAATGGTGTAGAATTTTTTTTTTTAATCTACTCGTTTGTATTAACGATCTATTAAAGTATAAAAATATAAAAGATAGGGCTTTCGGATGGATGCCACATGTTAGGATAGCATTATGGTTTCTGCAGATAGGACGCGGTAACACCTGCCAGACAATAAAAAGCAATTTGTAACCAACTTTTTGTTTTTATGGAAAAGTTTTAAATTGATTGGTTATTAACTATGTCGTCTTTTGCCACATAACAATCGTTGTTTGTCCTACCTGCACAAGCCATTAAGCCAGACTTAGGTTTTGGGGGAGGGGAGGACTAAACATATTTCTATGGTTGGAATTCATAAACTTTTCTCAAGAAAAGTCACTAAGACTTGAAATCTTTGGGGGCGGGGGGGAGCTCGAGCCCCTATAGCCCCGCCCTGGCTACGCCACTGACATTAACTAATCACGAATCACGCATAGTCTGTTAGCTTTAGAAATTTAAAATGGGGTGTTACCTTCATTCAGGGAAAGATGCAGTGGGATTTCTTATATTCGGATTGGTCCGAAAGAGGGGTTTAGTTACAAATCAGCAATTGAGAAGGCTTAAGGGTTTCCCTGAAAAATAGGAGTAGTATTTCATACGCATTCAGTTTCTTCTGAACAACTTGATCAGTAACACGACGGAAGTTTCGAAAATAGTGTGTTATTACGTGATTCGCGAAAATATATTCTCAATTATGCGTACGTACAAGAAGATATAATTTAATGCACAGTTGCAAAATTTGTTTTCTTATTAAAATATTTGCTGATTAATTTTTGTGTTAAAATTCAATACATTTACTTGTTATTTAACATATTGCTGTACTGTTAATTCTGTTAATTTAAGAGAATATATTTTAACTTAATTAATTATTATAACAAAATCAAACTGTTGAAAGTTTTCTCATAGAAATTTCAAACATCGAAATCGTACTTGTTTTTATTCAGCTTATTAATTTTTGATAAATTTGTGTTTGTGTAGATATGAATCAGGCAGTGTGCTGGAAACCACCTTTGAAATTCGTACCGATAGTGCAAGAACAACCAGCCTATTCTAAACAATTTCGCAACGGTCAACGCATCCCGACGAGCAGAAAACGGAATAAAGAGATATTGTTAGTACCTTCTCACGCCTGGTTAGCTACTATGCTTAAAGGACATAATGGCCTTATCTGCGATATGAATTTCTCTTACAATGGCAAATACGTCGCAAGCAGTGCTGAAGGTATGTAGCTAAACAAATAAGAACAATAGATTATATTTTTATCGCTCGCATAACTATAACCGGTGGTATAGTTTTTTTTAAATTCAGATGATAAATATTTTATATGACATTGATTATATGAAGATTAAAATATGAAAAGTTCGCGAAATCACCTCGTAAAAAAAATCGGTAATCTTATTTGTAATAAAGATGAATGTTAAGTATTCATTTTTTTAAGCTATTGACATTGCTTTGTATGTGACGCAAAAAAATATAATAAAATTTTCTTTTTTTTATTAATGTAGTTTTTGTTATCAGTATTAATAACAGAGATTTAATACATGATTTCGTTATTTATTTAATTAAAAAGTCGCAATAAGCGAAAATTATTTTTCAATTGAACTTAGAAGAATTATCTGCTAATATATTAAAGAGTTTATTATTAAATTAAGAGTTCTTAATTATTTTTAATTATAAAACCAGACGCCACCGTAAGAGTTATGCTACAGCAACGAAAAATCTTGTTCTATTTTTCAATTTGATTTGTTAATTTAATGATCCACACAACGCGAAAACACAATGAATTCCTTAAAATTAGTTACTTATGCATATCGATGAATTATTCTGGACTGTGAGCTTTTTTATGTGCATGTTAAATTAAGTTACTTATGTTGTTTTGTATATATAATAGATAATTGTAGCGGCATAGTATCGCCTCTAACTTTCCTTCTTTCTTTTATTGGCGAATTTTTTCTTTTGATAGTCGTACATTTTCTTCGTGTCGTAAATTTTCTATGGCATATACCTAATATTAACGAAGTCTTAAATTCACACATATACAAAATAGATTCAGAAAATGTCGGAAAAATAAATTTGGAAAAAAGAGAGTTCTTCAGTTTTTATGATTGAGATCCAATAAACACGAGAACATCGTTTCTTTAAACTACTGTCAATATTAGCTCTCTCAATGTCTTTTAAGAATAAAAAAAAATATACTTTGTCTCTGAAAAAAAATTTGTAATTGCAAATTTGGGTATTAAAAAGTCAAGATTTATTTTTTACAGAATTATTATAATTATAAATTTTCGAGTTAGATACCATGCCGCTAAATATTATATTATAGAAATATAATATGAATATTATGTTAATGCGGAGAAAAATCTAACTAAACCAAAAGATAAATTAGGTACTAAGAAAGTAAATCATTAGAGTTATCATTAAGTCAAATAGTCTGCTTTTAAACGGATTTCACACGAAAATAATATATTATAATTAAGGAGTGAATTATAGACAAAACTCATGGGTGAGCCATGTAAAAATTCGATTTTTCACGTTTTATAAATTCACATTTTTTGGAATTCAAATATAGATAATGTCAATCATGATGCATCGTTTCTTAATTGCTTTTAACATTTTCAATCTTTCTTCCAAAATTTTATTCTTTGATGAGCATATGAAGATTTATTAGATCGAAGATTTTGTTTGAGAGTTAAAGTTTATTTATTTTTATGGATAACGTAAGACTTAACCTGCGAAAAAGATTAAATAACTCGAATGCATATATACATATATATATATTGTACAAACATATGTACGTTGGTCATTTCTTTCTTTATCTTCTTCTACAAATAGAAATAGCGGTGACATTGTAAAAGTATTGTGCAATAATGAATCATATTACGAATAAACTAAAGGCTACAGCATTTAAGAATCAACTGAATACGAATGTTTATTGAATCCGTAGCATTTAACGCTCGTTACTGGTTGATTCTTACAGTTATGACTATGGATTAGAAATTTGTATAGCCTTAATTGATTTGAAATCAGGAAATTGCTCTAGATTTCTACAAATAAATGAGAGAGAAAGAGAGGAACGTGATTTCATATACTTAATGATATAATGATACGTATTAGAGCGTCATCGATATCGCTATATCACATTTTATTAGGTTGATCAACAAATAATTTCCTTCTATTTTCCTTTCTATCTCTGTCTGTCGTCTAACTCTTTTTGTCTCTTTTTACTTTGTCGCTGCTTTCGTGAAGTCGATTCTATATATATTGTTTCATTGCAGTTGGTTTATATTATCGATACGCCATTTCTGCGATGTTAATGAAATTTTTGTCAATCGTATCTCGACATTATTCGCGTCCACGTTGCAATTTGTTTTATCTTTTATTGACACAGGCAACTGAATCTGATCTGAGGTTTACGATGGCAATAATTAAAGTTGTCTCTGGAAAAATAATATATGCGAGTCAATTTTTAAAAAATTTTAGAGAAAATCATGTGTAAGAGTACAAAATATCGATAGCAGAAAGCAAAAATTATTGAATGTGCAAAAAAGAACCTAACCAGTGCAGTTTTATGCAGTTTATTCGGAATTTTAATTCATATTTCTAAATAAAAAATCAAGTGATAAATATTCTTATTAAACATTGTGATTTTACTTTAAACTGGAAAATTAATACGGTATTCAGAATTCATAGAATAAAAGAAAAATTGGTATTCTACCAAGTTAAATTTTTTTTCCTAAGTAATTTCTAAGTAATTGCTTTACATGTATATTGTGTTAGAAAATATGTTAATTATTTTCTTTACATAAATAAGCTAAAGTTTTTGTAATAGTCTTTCGTAAAGATTTATATGTTGCACATGACTTAATGTGAGATACAAGTCTGTCTCTTTCTTTCTCTAAATTAACAATTTTAAGATATTTTTTTAAAATAAATATTAAATACCAGTAACATATATACAGATAATTTACATATATTTAGAATGTAAGGCTTTTTTGCACATTTAAAAAATTGTTATCATTTGAAATATTACTTTCTCTATTATATTCTCTCACGCATTCTTTTTTAAAAATGAACATCTTATTTGCCGACAAGAATAGATGTTGAATAGATGTCTTGATTGATATGCTTCGGCTGCTGCGATACGGCACATGGGTAACCACATATGTACTCGTTATTTTTATTTTCACTGAATATTTAAACGCGCGAATTTATCACGAAGGCGTGACCGAAAAAAAATATATATACATATATATATATACATATATATATATATATATATATATATATATTCCGTTCGTTTTTCGTCAGTAATTAGCGAAAGTTGTGTATAAGTGCCTCCTTGATTTTATTACTTTTCTCGAGAAAAGTAATTTTAATTATGCTTCTCACGTACAGCTATTTTCTTCTATCTCCCGGTTAGCAATCAGAGCGCGAATTGTTCTCAACATCAGGAAGAATCACGACAACGATAGAGCAAGACAATTGTGTTTAAATTGTTTGATTTGAAGCGAACCAATTGTTGAAAATAATTTCGACGGTTGTTGAAAAAAACATTTCGTAGGTGATCTGATAATGAAGGTACAGGTGTTCATTATATTAATGTATTTGTGTGTATGTGTGTGATTTATACACACAATCTCAAAGTCACGGGCACACGTATTATAAGTTACATGTATTATTACATGAAAAGGAAAAGATTAATAATTGTGCAAGTACTGTCTTCCATTCACTGGTCAGACTTTGATTTAGTCCGAATGTTTTAAACCGAAAAGAAGTATGCATGCTACAAATTCAAACAAGTGGTCTATTCCTGACATCATTCGCTCATTTAATAATGAATTTTATGACGATTTATGTCTTTTGTTTGCAAAAATCTGATAACTGCGTGCGCCTCAATTTGGAATAATTTTCATTCTAAACGATTATTTTATTCGCTTGCCAAATTCCGATCAGAGGATGAAAAACAACGCTTCCACGGCTATTGTAGTTCTCTTTTTCCATGCAACAACATGATCATGACTTTAAGGTGAACAGATATATAATCAATGCCTCCTTTATTATCGAACTATCCTCGTACTTAATAATAGTATTAGGGAATATAATTAAAACTTAAGTAAATAAACTAAATTAAAATTGAACTTTACTTGATATTATGTTCATTGATGATTAAAATTTTTGATTTCATACAAATTAAATATCTTAGAATCATCGCGAAATAATATTGAAAAGTTTTCTTTACAAGAAAACTTTTTTTTATTTTTTTTTTTCTAATAAAATGCATTCTAAAATAAAATTAATCTTTCTGAGATTGCTGCAAATGAAACGAGTCGAGTGAATTTAAAATTATATTAAGAGCCATAAAATAATTAATTCGAAATCAAGTGATGAATGTATCTTTTAGATACTTAAACATAAGTAAACACAGTTGTCATCATTTGAGCAAATACTGTTAAAGAAAATGACATTTCCTCCAGTTTCTCGAATCTCGCGAATCACGCGAATCATCATTCTTTTTCGCACGGAACCTGGCGAATCAGTAAGTTCCGCAAATTCCGAGTCCCCCGGTAACGTTCCCGTTCAGGCGGAAATATCGCGACACGTCATATAAACATTTGCACAAGATAACGCGAGCGCGGATAAAAACAACGCGCGATCGCGAAATATTTACTGTCTTACCGAAATTATTCGCCAATAATTTACGCCGCGAAAATAACAGTCTCTTGCATGTTCTCTCGCCACCATGATCTGTGTCGATACGAGCTTCTGTTCTTACGAATCGAGTGATACGAAGTCACGAACATTACTACTGCACAATACGTTTAGCGAGAAATGGACAAAGTCCAGCGTCCTACGTCGCTGGGACATGTCACGTAGGTGTCTTTTCTTTTTCTCTCTCTCTCTTTATATATATATATATATATATATATATATATATATATATATATATATATATATATAATAAATCGAAATAAATAAAAAAAACTACGAGATCATTTATTCGCGCATCAATGACATTTTTATGAAAATTCTTACTATTGTTGTATTTTTGTTGTCGTTAAAATCACGACAAAAAGAAGAGAATGTTTTCGTTATGTGCGAAGTATATTCTTGTTTATTAGATATTATTTTTACTTTTTTAATTCTTTTTACTTTAAGCTGCTGCTAGAAATATTTTTTTATTGTTCTTTGAAGAGTTCAAAGAATATATCAAGAATCAATAAGAAAATATTTCTGCTCGCACAAATAATACATCACCTATAAATATAAAACAATATATTTAAGCAAGTTATTTTTCAAATTTATTATTTTATATCTTTATATTTAGAAGGATCAAAGAAAATATATAAATTCTTTCAGATTTTTTTTAAACATTTTTAAACATTTTTACATATTAATAAACACATTGAAAATACGCTGACCCAATTGTGTCGATAAAGGATAAAAACTAACAGTATGGAGTAAAGATAATATTTCTTTTGCACTCTTTGAAAAATTTTTGATTGCTTTTCTTTCTCTTTCTTTCACATTATCTATTTATATCTTGTTATTTTTTCTTATATTTTGTATTTTCATTCATTTGTCATTATTGACTAAAACGAGAGAGATTTGATCAATTTTAAAGGATCTCGATAGGCTTTTATCGTGATTGTTTGTTTCTCGAATAATCGTATATCAGAATCTTCTGCATACACTTGACGATAAGTGAAATCGTGTCAATGTTTTTATCGTATAAATCGGTATATACGAACGTTACTACAAACCAAAAAAAAAAATTTTTTTTGGGTCAAGAACGTGGCCATCAACGTGACACTATTTACTCATCTCCGGAATTCCACCTTCGCAACGAAAGCAGCCTTTTATTTTTTATTACGATTTTAACGACAACAGAAGTACAACAGTAGTGTCTTATTGCGCGAACTTTCATAAAAATGTCATTGGCGTGTGATTTTTTTGTCTCTCATCCCGTCTCGAAAAAATGAAAAATATAGAGGCGACTTATCGATTTTAATATCTCGAAATCAATTTTCGCCCGAGAACTTGTTTCTTTCATATTAAATTAACGGAATGTATGTGAATTCATTTATCTTTTCCTATGCAGTTATAGATGCTGAATATTAAGAATAATTTTTTTCATTAGTTAAATAAAATAATAATAGTAAAAGAAAGAAAGAAAGAAGGGAAGAAAGAAGGTCAGATTTGCATGCGCGTGTGATATGTGGACACCTTTAGCGATAAAAAAATAGTTCTGATATATAAACTCAATATATTTGTTTTTCCATATGATATAAAGATTGGGACGTACAACCGGAACAGTATGTGCAGTGGCAGTCGAGTCAATATAAGTGTAGATCGCCAAGAGAAGTAAACAATTTCATGATCCCGTACTCGAATGTGCCTCAATGGGAAATAAACTATCAATATCAACGTCAACATCCAAACAGGAGCTTCGAAACGCGACAACAAGTTACACATTTGCCAAGGAATGACAATGAGATTAGACGTGACAATAAAAGAAGACAGCTCAAGTTTTCTAACAAAAATATGGATACAAATTTGGATTGCAAAACGAAAAAGCAGATCAAGGCGGCTCAAGACAAAAACTTAGATTGCCACGATAATTATCTAAGCTTGCGCCGAACAATACCTCTAAATGACGTCGATCTGTATCGCATAATGAGCAAATATATATTGCCATTGGAGGACTTGATCACTCGTGGTTATCCAATGGAATCGTCCGAGTTTCCAGGTTGCGCGATGATAAACAACATAATATACCCGAGTCAAAATTTCACGCCTTATACCCAGAATCGTGCCACTGATTTTGTAGAGAAAGATTCTGAAGAAAAAAATGACGAGAAAGATCGAGACAGTGGTAATTGCAGCAATAGCTCGAACGACAGTGCTTCCGAACACGAGGAGAGTTCATCTGATAATTACGATTTATCGTCGCAGCAGATTAAAAGAAAATGCATCAGATGCCACAAGCCGTTCTACGTCGATTATACTGGCAAGTACTTGTACGCGGAGCAATGCGTTTATCATTATGGCAAATTGCTTGATGGAAGGATCAACGGTACGATGAACTGCAAATATTGGGGTTGCTGTCGAGGTTTGGAGAACTCGCCCGGCTGCGAGACAGGAAAAGTACACGTTTGGAGCGGCTTGATGCTGCCTGGGCTCAACGGACCCTTCGAGGGTTACGTGTATACCTGGCCACCTAAGCGATGGGCGCACGATTTTAACTATAGCATCTATGCCGTAGATTGCGAGATGTGCTACACGCAATACGGTCTCGAACTCACTAAAGTCACTTTTGTAGATCTGAATGGTACTGTAGTATACGACGAGTTCGTTAAACCGAACACTGAGATTATCGATTACAACACTAGATTCAGCGGCATTACGGAGAAGAACATGTTGGGAGCCAAGACCTTTAACCAAGTCCAGTATGAACTGATGACCTTAGTTCACACCGAAACGATCCTGCTAGGTCACAATCTGGCGAGCGATTTAAGAATGTTGCGTCTGTTCCACACAAAAGTTATCGATACTGCACAGATGTTTCCTCATTATAAAGGATTTCCGTACTGTAACTCATTGAAGAGGATAACGCAAAACGTGCTCCACCGGAATATACAAGAGGATACGCACGATTCCATCGAGGATGCTCGGGCCGTCATAGATCTAGTGTTGTATAAGATACATCTCGAACTGGAAGAAGCGAGAAAGGCAAAATCTCCATGAGAGATTGTATTATGTGCTGTGATTTTCGAATTGTAAAATGACGACCAACGCGTACAATTGTGTGAGAAAAAGATGACTTAGAAACTCGCTATTTTTATAATAACCAGTGAAATCTGTGATATAGATACGAATATTGTGTTCTTATATGTTCCTTAATCTTCCTATAAATCTTCGCGCCTATGTATATACATATAACGCATATATTTTCGACAAACATCATGGAGATGATGACAATGATGATTTGAACAAGCAATCGAACATTTGTGAACAATTTTAAAGATCTTTAGGATTTAAACATCTTTAAAGGCTCTATTACTCTACATTTCTTTTCTCTGTACTATATTTTTGTACTATACTTTAAATACTTTTTCTTTTTCTTCAAATGTTTTTTTCTTCTTCTATTTATTTATTTTTATCGTTTCTAAACTTCATTTTTAACTGTTAATTTTACTTTTTCACGATTATTGAAAATTGATCAAAAACTTTTTACATTTATAATTAATTACGTTTTACTATCATCAGAAGCTTGTCGAATCTCTTTCTCTTTCTCTCTCTCTTTGATGTGCACATTTTTATATATTTGTTGCGCGTGTTTTGCATTATATGCGTAATCATTAATATTTTATGCAATTGTACAAATCGTATTATTGTTTCATAGATTTCACGTAATTTTGTACTTGTAAAAATCAATGTATGCAAAAATCTATATAAGTACGTATATATGTGAATACGTATTAGCGTTTATTATTCATTATCATATCCATCCTATCATGCCTAAATCCCATAATGCATATTTCATTCGATATCGCCTTTTTTTTCCCGCGAGGAGGTCGCGCGGCGTCATTGATAATGGTAAGTGTCTCTTGTTGGCTTCCACTGACGCATATACATACATAGTACGCATATAAATTTCGCTTGTCAGAACAAAACGACACCGTGAAGTTTTCTTGGACGAGGACGCGTGGCGTGACGCTGATTAATGTGGCTCGACGAATACGTAACGAAATCAAAACACGCACGGATTTGATTTTGATTTAACTAAAGTCTAATAGATAACAAAATTATATCTATCTTCTCTCGTCACGTGTTTAGTCGTATCTTTAAAAATTCAGGAAATCATTAGAAACATTTTGCACAACAGTGAATATTACGTTGTTTAAAAATCTGGAATTGCATTCTTGTGCAAATAAATGCAAGGACACATGGATTATAGGCCAAGTTGATATCCCATGCGTTATCAGAGAGAGTAAAGGTTTTCGCTTTATACGTGCTATGAAAGCGTATATTAAATGATTTCATGAGCCACGTACCGTTGTTACATATATCGCCACGTGTTTGACATAACGGGACGTGTGTCACGTTTATGTTTTTATCAATTTTCGACAAGAACACATTAAATCACGTAATACGCGATATACGTATTAATAATGAAAATTAATCATGAGACTGTCTACTCGTACTTCCATTGACATCGCGTGTTCCATTGTTGTTAGAATTAATCTCTTTTTATTTAATAATTATGCAATAGGAGAGTTTTACATATATCAAATATTCAACTGTAAATATCTACAATGAACTATGGAATATAAAAATTTAATATTTAGATTTTGTAACGAGATAATATTGTTAAGTATATTTTTCTATCCTCGCGTATATTGATGTACATACATATACATATATCTTTTAAGATTTAATTATAAGTAACGCGAGTATTTCTTTAACGATGAGTAAAAAATTACGTCAAACGACTTTTAAAATTTTTTTTTAAACAATGAATTAATAATTGCTCATGAAAAAATCTGTGAGAATCTGTATTTTATAAAATAGTTTTAAAAATTAACAACGAAAAAAGAGAAATACATATAACAACCGAGTTAGTAAGATTTTACTCATCGTCGCTCATCTAACTATTTAAACTAAAGCATTCACTTGCTTTCGCTCTTTCTCGGTGCGAGTTATTTTTAATCTCACTGTATGTATTCTGTATGTGATGCAGAGTCATTTTATCATAATGTAATGCGCACGTTACGATTTTATCAATGAACCTGATGTATTTCAATACTTTTAATCTTGAAAGTTGCGATATTTTTTATAACTTGACGAGAATAACAAGGGAAGTCCATTGAACTTTTAACTTATTTGCACGCGCGCGAGAAAAAGAGAAAGAGAGAGAAAGAAAAAGAATGCTTAAAAATAGGTACAAATTTCAATACTTATTTCTTCCGTCAATGCACTCATTATCAATCTTAAAGCATTGAGCTTCTGGAAAGACAACAAAGACTTTTTTAAAACAAAATATTAATAGAAGAAGAGAGTGCCTTTCTTCTCTTTTCTAGGGTTAAAAGGATTGTCATACAACAATAAAACTGTAT
The DNA here is from genome assembly GCF_047496725.1 of Anoplolepis gracilipes. NCBI lineage: Eukaryota > Metazoa > Arthropoda > Insecta > Hymenoptera > Formicidae > Anoplolepis > Anoplolepis gracilipes. The sequence goes on along the minus strand of NC_132980.1, from coordinate 9,091,812 downwards.
AAATATATAATTATCTTCAATTATCTAATGAGTTTTTATTTAAACATCTCCATCCTTTTCCAGTAATATATTTCATATATCCATTAGCAATTAATGCATAAGAAAACAGTGTTTCAAGTTTTAAGGTGTCCAAGCGTGTTTGTATTTCTTTTTGATAAAAATGAACTTAGAAATAGTTAAAGCTCAATTTCGTTAAACAACAATTAATCCTAATGAAAGAGTCTGTAAGAGCATATATAATAGATGAGATTTCTTTTTTAAATGTGATGTTACATTTGGTCAAAATAATTTCAATATTAATTTGTATCTCTTCAGATACAAATAATATATGAACTTAATAATGTCCGTTTAATAATTATAATACATTGATCGGAAGATTACCATTGTATTTACGCTGTCAAACCTTTTTTATTTTTTATTATTTCGTTGCTCTAAATTGTTCAACTTCTATATGTGTTCCATGATTAAAATTATAAAATAATCCCTCAATAAAACTTTAAAAATTGTATCACGTATTCATGTTGATATTTTAAAATCTATATATGTCTCTTGATTTAAAAGATATTAAATTGATTGAACCAAACAACACTCACATGACTAGTTTGTTATCTATCTATTTTTCAATTATATTGAATTAATATTGAAAAACAATATTTGGAACCATCATCAGTTTGAGTAATTATTATTCAATTATTTAATTTTCTTTGACGAGACATTGTTTTTATAAATACATATGGAATACGGAAGAGAGTCGAATAATGAATGACAAAAATTTTAACGGCATTTGTCAAAATATACAAATTGAATATTTTGGATGTTGATGTTTATGCTAAACAATGTTATTGTTGCCATCTTTCTTTTTATCGCTCAAGATCCGTAATCAACGACGCAGTTATAAATTGTCTCAACGAGGTCGTAGTCCATGATCACGTAGCTGTTTTTCGCGCCGTATATTTTACATTGGCCGTAAATGTCTAAAGTAATGATTCATTGTACAGAAGTGCAACGCGCTCACTGATAAACACGTCGATGACTGGTTAGATATCGTTGGCACAGCTGTAATCCGTGACTCGTTAAATAAATTTTCAAGTCATTATTCTCTTGTTGTTTTACTCTGACAAACATTTTCCACCTCTCGACCGTCGCATCAATTCGATCTCCATATTGTTAGACACAACGAAGCATTATCGCGAAAACAACGTTAATAATAAAATGCTATTGTTCGAATTAACAAAAATTAATCGATATAATTTGTGATAAATATTGATTAAAAATATGAAAGAGGACATAATAATGTAGCTTTTAAGATTTTAAAAGTAATAAGATCTAAATTTTAATGAGATAGAACGTCGCGTCGACTAAATCAATTTGCATTTTTCTTTCTATTATACGTATAAATCTATTTGCATTTTTTTTTCTATTACACAAATTATTCTGGACAAAAGCTAAAAGAAAAAAAAAATGTATTTTATCGTATTTTTTTCCTTTCTGAAAATTAATCGCGCAATGTATACGAATAGTTCTATGAAAAAATGAAACACGTGTACGCATAAAGATTACATAATAACATTATCGGGAAGAAAACGACGGTGAATGGGAGGGTGAGAGTAGAGGATCCCGTTATATGGCAACTTTTAAATAAGATTCTTACTGCTAATGACGACTCGATAGATGTACCGAAGGCACATGTGTACATGTGTGTGTGTGTGTGTGTGTTTGTGTGTGTGCGTGTGTATGATATATATATATATATATATATGTTTATATGTATATGTAGAAACAATTATAATGAGTTGATTATTTATTACTATGATTTCTGGGATTTTATATTTCACGGAAATATGTATTAAAATGTTTATTGTACTTTTAAACAAACGATTATACGAATACGCTTTGAAGTGAGTCAAATTAAAGAAGAAATTAGGTAATTAGGTTGATTAAATCATAGATATATTTACATAAATATTATCTAAAGATGTAGGGTGAAAGTCGTTAGTGTAACGACCATAAAAAAATACTTATTAGCTTAGCTATTTATGATCAGCAAACTCTGTATGCGAGTGGCTCATGATGAAATGATGCAATCGATATATTGTGTAAATTATATAGTTTTATTAGAAGGATTCGTTATAATAGTTCTAATTGTGTTATTTAATTATTATACGACGCCGGTATTATTTGTTTAAATAATTTAATGTACCTTACAATTATTAACATTGCTTGAGTTGGATGGAGTTACGTTTGTTTTTAAATATGTGGATTTAATTTTTCATGCCATCTCGAATTCGCAGAAAGAAATAAATTAATCATTTCCGCTTTATATTGTTTTAAGGATTTTCTACCGACAAATCCGAAGAACAAAGATTACGAAATTTATTACATAACACAATTTTTTTTTTTTTTTTGCTTTCTTTTTGACGTTAAACAGTCTTTTACTTTAAATATATTACTCTTATTAAGAATTTATTAGCAGAAATTTAAATTTGATTAAAGCTACTCTTACTAATTAACATAATTAATACAATTACTAATTAATTTTGCATATCTAAATAATTATATACTTACGAAAATTTGGTGAATTATGAGTACTTATGTTTTTATGCTAAACATTTTTGTAACAAATTCAATTTCCTGACAATTTCATCTTAAGAAAACTATTAAGTTATTAAATTATTAATATTCCATCTAGGGTTGGAATTAATTAATGAAAACAAAATTTTGTTGATATCTAGATATCATTTAATATTAAAAAAGCAGAAGATATTAATACATTTAGAAGACTTAGTGTCACTCATTGATATAAATTGATAAGTCAGCCTCGTATCGATTTGCTAAAGTAAATAGAGTATAGCAATATTTTATCATGCAAATAATCTTAAACATATGTGTTACTTTCTCAGAATTACGCACTTTCTCTTTTGCAGAAACTATAGATAGTAAAAAAAGAGAAAATCTCAGCTGGATATCTTTTAAAAATGAAATCTAAAGTTTTCACAAGTTTTTTTGAAATTGCCACAACTCCTTTGATAATTTCACAATAGAATAAATGAATAAGAAATACAAAAAAAGACTTCAAATATTTGAGACTTTTTTTTGATATACAGGTTTTTTTGGTATCTAATATTTTTGACACATAGATAATACATCTTGCAATGTAAGTGTGTGACAGCATCAAACGTAAAAAAAAAAAAAATAATAATTTTATATCGAGAATGTCTTTTATATACTGTTTTAACGATAACTAAATTTTTAATGGCCGATTTTAGATCTTCCACTTGATCCAACGTCTAAAATAAGCTAGTCGCGACCAAAGCTTTGCTGATTTAGCGAAGATATTTTGCTCGCGAGAACGTAAATAGATAGCTAAGTTTTGCGTATCTTTCGTGGGCAAGGTCAAGGCATCGTGGATATTTCTAGATTGATCATATATATATCGAAATACTTCTATATTCTACAGGCGCGAATATTCGATACTATAAATCTTTGATAGAGAGATCTCTCGATATATATAATCATATAACATGTAAATTATCTGTACTTTTTATTTCTATAAAATGTATATATTAGTAGCGATTTATATCCACCATCACTCGTCAGACGGGGGTTTTTATGCAGGTCATGGACATCGTCGCAAAATGCGCGTCGACCGTTTTAAATTTATCCTTCATGGCCTCTTTAAGTGCCTGTTATTAACGGTCTTCGTATGAACGACCAGGTTGTTGAACCCGATTGAATTTATTTCTAAGATACGAAGATTCTCGAGGTGAACGGTCGACCATGAGGTTCCGAAAGATTTCACGGACGATATGTAAAAGTTACTTTGGAGTTATTGTGTACATGAACATCGATTTAAGAGATTTGGTTGACCGTGAAATTTTAACGATTCTGTAATGATTTGATGGTTTCTATAAAAATTCATTTTATCGTTAATTCTTGGGATGAATGATTCAATCTGATTACGTAAATATTTTATTATAAAAAATAATAGGTATTTATATTTTTCAGCCTGTTATATTTATTTTTTATTGTACTATTTTAATATATTTTAATACATAGTCAATATTTTATAAATTTTTTATAATTGTAAAACATTTGGACAGTGTTTTGAAAGCAGATAAAGATTTAAGAAAAATTTCGAAATTTAATTGTGTAAATGCAATAATTTAGAGAAAGATTTTGTTCTTTTTTTCTTGATATTAACGCGATGTCTATAATTCTTTCGTTAATAATATACAATATTTTACTGCATTTTTATAATTAATTTCTCGATGAATTATTTTCAACATTTATCGATTATTATAACTTTTATTTTTCATTGCGGTATGTTGATTGCAATTTTAAAAAGCGAGATAGTGCGTTTTATTAGACGTCATCATAATTGACGCAACTGCGATGTATATTATTTATATGAAATATATGGAATTTCTATATACAAATGGAGGAAAACATGTCTTCTCTCATCAGGTCAGACCGCCTTCGAGAGATCAGCACCAATCGTATGAAAGCGCTTCAAAAGGTTTCGAAATGACAAAGGATAGAAATTTTTTTTACCTAACCTTTGAAAAGTCTATGTAAATTATGCTGTGCGTTGCAGGAAAGGGAGGGAGAAAAGTATGCAAGGACCTAAAACGTTCAAGTTTCTTAGGTCCATTCGGATCCGCTAGTCAAAGCTCTCTTGAAATTCATTAAAAATAACAACAAAACGGTTACTTAGAGAAAATTTAAATTGATGTTTACATAAAGTCACGTTACAGCAAAATTTTCGTCAATATCTTGTTTGATAATCGCGATAATACCAGATAATCGTTTACATATAAATGGTAAATGTATGTTTATTAATGATAGTTGCGACATATTGACATATAGAACGAATGTATAGACATTCGATGTAGTTGCGCAGTATTTGCTCTTCAAAATCTATCTACACAACTTTACTCTCTATTTCAAGTTCATTATCATTATTACCGTTTATTTTCTTAGCGGAGAAGAAGAGAGAAAAAGAGATTCACAATTTTTGTAATTTTTACTGCGGATTTTACAAAAATTGTAAAATACAATCTGCACAAATAAAATATCTGAATAAATAAAATTATTAATGTAAATGCGCCTCCTTTGGAGCCTTGACAACTTGACAGTTTTCATACGCGTTTATGAAATATTGAAATTATACACTGTGCAGTGTATAGTTAATCTTATATATTTCAAAAAAATTAATAGAAGTCAAATATTTTTATGTCATATTATAACAATTTTATGATATTTTTTATTTTATTTCTCACTATAATACTTTCTTACATATTAATGCAATATATTTAATATTTATTATATTAATTAATACAACTTAAAGTTTACTATCTCGGTTTTGTTGAGTTTAATCAGAATAGGTAATGTAATGAAATTACGATGGTGAAAATCGATGCGGTTTGCTTTCACTATGACTATGATATGACAACATGATGTAACAACTTTCCTCACATCATTTTTCTTTTCTTTTGTCTTTTTTCTGGTGAACACATTTTATTTTTTATAATTACGTCTCGAAACTATCTTTAGAGAAAGTTAAAAGTTTAAAAATTAAAAAGGTTAAAGCAGCTAAAACGCAAAGGGAGACGAGAGAGTAATTCAGATAGGAACATAATGGATATAATTAAAGGAAAAAAGTTACATTAAAATATAAATATACTTATCAATTTCGTTACAATTAAATGTATGTATATGTACATAATTTATTAATAATTATAATTATAATATTTATTAATAATTATGTATCTAAAATAAATACATTCATGTTATTTAGTACATTAAAATAGTATAAACTGATAATTGCACAACAATAAAATGTATTATTTTTTATAATTTAAAGTTAATAAATATGTCCGGACGTCCCTGCTATATTAATGTCCAGGGATACCCGATTGACTTGATCTAATATATTTATTCATTAATTTGTGTAATGTAAAAAGGATTAATAAAATATATAAGAATCTTAAATCAATTAATTGTTAATATTAAAATCAATAAGACACGTAACAGTACTTATATTTAATGAACAATAAGCATCGACAAAATTTGATGGGCGTCGTAATATCACTCTTAACAGGAATAAAACTGATTATAACATCTGATCCGCCTGGCGTACATATTATTACTGACTTGCAATTGCTCATGTACTGAGACAAACATATTTTAACGTGTTATTTGTTTTTTTACGCAGTTTAGATAGTATTAGATAAAGTGACCAGATGTTTAGTGCCTGAACTTGAAATATTTTTACCGATAACGCAGCTTGTTAATAATGACTTTATTGGAAGCGATCATTGTGGAAGACTGGCTACAAATTTTTACCAACTCATGTTTCATTAGAATTGATTAAGCACGAACCTATTTGATACGTACGCAGAATATTTTGCCGGGATTAAATACTGATTGACCAATTCCAAGTCGATTGTTCCTTAATAAAAAATAATCTCCGGTTATTAAAGAGTCATTGAAAGAACGGAAGACGAAAAAATATATTCTTCTGCGAATTTTAAAATCTAAACAGGAAATTTCTTACTTTTGTAAATGTAGAGACACTTTCATTGTGTCAAGATTTGAATTATTTATGCATCAAATATGTCGCGGAACTTGCTTAAGACTTTAATGTGGCTTTAACTCGTCTTAAACACGTTTCAAATCGAGAAAATCACGAACGTATTACCGGTGCCGGTGGTTTCGCCGTTATTTAGAAAGTGAGTTGTAAAAGAATGATAATAATCATAATCATCGTAGACGTTCGATACGCGTGTGCGGCGAGAGGCAAGATGAGTAATCAACATTGAACTTGCCAGAACAAAATAAATCATTGTTTCTCGAGTCACATGTCTGGCCTCCTTTTAATCCACTCGTCGTTGTCGTTTATATATAAATCCATCCGCATTAATATATATGTCGTAGGCAAATGGTTACTTTAGAAAAATAGCTTTTGATTAGGCAAGTGTTATCTGCTTGATCAAATAATATCCACTATTTTTGCTTTACAAAATAATATTTATTTCTATTTTCCTTAATAGTGTTCAGAAAAATGCTGTTTGTCTAAAAAAATAGCCATTTGACTAGCTAGATAATAGTGACTTGCCTTGTCAAAAATTATTTTCCTAAAATAACCATTTGTCTACGATATGTACATTAAATTACGTTTTGTCTTTGAACATATATTAAAAAAATTAATTGTATTTTATGTGATTAATTATGTTTAGTATATATTACATATGCGATTGAACATGACATATAATAGATATTCACATTATCAGCGCTTTTCAATTACGTTAGAAAAATGCAATTTATCCTATATGTTAGAGAAAACCAATTTCCATCTAAATGAGAGAGAAAAGCAGAGTGTATAAAATATACCTGATTTTTCTTTTTGTTTCCTTTTGAAAAGAAAAGGGGAGAAAAGAACATTCTCTTGTCACTCATATATAATACGCATATGTACATACAATAAATCACCTTCAAGGTAAAATGAATAAAAAAACAATGAGATACACAATATATCCTTTGTAATAAACAAATAACACTATGTAGTCATGACTAAAATGACAAAAATGCATAATAAAACCGGACTTTTGTTTTTTATTCTTTTTGAAAAGACAAGCAGGAGAAGAATATAAATCTAAGATCTTTTTTTTATTTATCAAGTATTTATACAAACACATACATACAAATTATGTCTTTCAATGCTATTAGCAACATGAAATAAATAATGCGTTTACTTAGAGATAAGAATAATTTATCTAGAGAATTAAAAAGAAAAAAAGGTCTTTGAAATACCTTTCTTCTGCTTTTCTTCTTTTCATGGAAAAAGTTTCAAATTCTAAATTTCATAAAGTTAATAACTCTTTATCGACACCTTTGCCCGTTAAACAAATCGAGAGGAGATCCGGCTTATATTTTATAAAAGAATTTATACACGTTTTTCGCTTTCGAAAGAAGAAACAATAGTAAGGAAGAAAGAGATACAGTAGCAAACGTGTTGTAATTTGTAATCTGTAAACAATGGGACTACGTCTTTCTCGGATTCCTTAATCGTCTCCGTGTCCATCGCCCAATCTGCTTACAGAATAATTAATGATCGTCGGTCGAATTCAAAAGAAAGACATGAATGTCACGATTCTAGACAATATAAAATGATAAATAACTCGCCGTTAAATCACGTTCACATCAATCAATAATGTTTATACATCTTTTTATAAGATTTCACGAAAAAAGGAAGACACATATTGTGTCCGAAAGAGAAAATTCATAAAAGACACAATTTTTAACATGCGTGAATTGCCAAAATATGAACAATTTATATCGTCTCTGATATCCAATATTCGAACGAATGTACGATATTTTAACTACTAATAAAGCAATGTTTTCTAAGGATTTTGGATCAAACGAGATTTTTCAATTTTCCACTTCGTATTTCAATATTCGATCAAGAAATACATCTTTTTGAATCTATGAAGTCTCTAGTTTTTCGTCATTTTATTGTTTTCGTTTTATTGTTCTTGTTCGAAACAAAATGAATCTGAAAAGATTAAAAGTTTTTTCTAAAAATATATAACAACCCTAAATTAATTAATTTTTAAATTCCACAGTTTTAATCTTAATATCTTGCGCAGGTAAATACAGCGAAATTATATAGTGAAATATTAATAAATATAACTTGGCTTTAATATTTGTAATAATATATTAAAAAAATAAAATTTTTTTATCTCTTTTACTCTTGTATACTCTTGTATAATTAGTAGAATTAATAAAACAGTTTAGGTCAAATCTTCTTGTTTGTATCTCCCGTGTTTTATAACAAAAAATAGCAGTGATAAAAAAAAGCGTCTATTATTCGAAAAACCGCGATTAATCCACTAAGATAAACTAAGGTTTATCCTATCGCGAGCTTCCTTTTGCTTTCATTTATCAAAATACGACGGATCTTTATCTATTATCTGCGATATTTTTAGAATCTCTCTTTGTTATGTTTGGATAAATAAATTTTTATATAAATTAAGTTATATTTTTAATTAAAATATATTTTTTCTATTGTAATATTTGTTGAAAAAGAAAGATTTTCATTTATATTATAATCAAGTTTAAATCTGGCGTTACCTTTAATAAAAATTATGTTTATGATGTTAGAGACAAATCATTGTATGATTATTGCTTTCGCATGCGGAAAAATCTCTATATAATAAAACCCTTCAAGGTACGATTGTATTTTCTCTGGACGTATACATATACAGGGTGTCCGGTAATTCGTAAAAAAATCTCTCGTATACAGATAGAGCAGATTAAACTGACATGAGCAAAAAAATTTTATATCGTTTTGCGATTTTCGGAATAATAATTGAGAAATCAATTAAAAAATAAATGGCACATATCTTTGAACATTTCTACATATTTAAAAAATAATAACTTTTATAATATCACATTTTTAATATGTAACACATAATTATATGTTAGGTTAAATGTGTTAAATTTAAATAAAATAAATAAAAAAGAATAAAATAATAAATAAAATCTTAAATAAAAATAATATTTTTTCTATATAACAAGAATAAAATATTTCATATTATATATAATAAGCTAAATATAATTTCTTATCTATGTAGACTAATTTTTACATCTTACTCCAATGCTTTTTAGAATTCGCTTTTTTTATATTGTTGCTATTAAAGCATCCTGGCACTATACATTTTACCATTTCGAAATTAATTTTTTTATAATATTTTTTGGACTTAACATCCCTGGTGCCGTAAGACAAAGACAAACAATGTCTTCGTCTCGCGATACCAATCAACGAATCTGAGAATGTCACAGACATATGTCTATGTGTGAGTTAAAAGGCACTTAATATAGCGGGGAAAGCAGTTCCCCTCCTGTCCCCGCATGTCTGAGATGACACCCCCTCTTGCCCAAACTAAGACCTCACACTCTTCCTTAGCCCGTGGTTATATACCAAATATGCGCATGTGCAATTCATTTTAACCCATGCTAACCGCTAACATCAAAGGTGCCGATAGAAAGTTGCGCTCCTGTATATACTGTATATACTGTGGCATCAAACTGAACAGAAAAGTCATTTATCATTTTGTTAAGTCCGGATGCTAAGTAACCGCAAAGCAATGATAATAACTGCTTCATGGTTATTAGGCCCATGTCTGGCGACCAGATCTAATGGACCGATCCTTCTTGCAGCGGGCTGATACTCGCGTGAATTGTTTGATATTTTTAAATTAATTTCTCAATTATTATTCCGAAAATCGCAATAGGATATAGAACTTTTTTGCTCAGTTCTATCATTATCAGATATCATGTGTGTTGTGTATCAAAGATTTGAAATATTACAACTGTTTATATATATTAAAATTAACAGCATAATTAAAATTTTACAAAGTTTAATTAGTTGTCGCGCAACATCTTTGATGCACACGCAACTCTGAGAATTATTAAAAATTAAAATTGATCAAATCTCCGTGCTCGTACTTCAAATGAAATTGGCGGATGTCTATCGAGTACGACGATTAATGTCAATCAGAAACGCATCTCCTTTACCGGGAAATCAAATGATTCTATCCGGATTCCGATGTGATGATGTCAAAATTCTCAGACTTTTTTGCGTCATCATTCTTCGTGTCAATATATTTATTCCCCTATCAGCACACATGTTGAAAAGGTGTTTATAGGAGATCTATAGGATGTTAAAACATATTTTAATATCCTGTGAATCTCTTATGAACATCTTTTGAACATGTGTGCTGATAGGATCTCTAACAAGAGAATTATCTAAAATATTTATATTGAAATATTATTGATTCGTTCTTGAAGGAAATTTAGTTGCAAATGTCATTTTGCATATATGTGTGTGTGTGTGTGTGTGTGTATGCGTAGTAAAATATTCATATTAATATTAAAAGATTAATATAAAATTTTTATACGTATCATCCCATACAGTACAGAAAGACCAAAAGATATCCAAAAGACAATGACTCTTTAAGTCATCTTTTAGGGACATGTGGTGTCTGGGATGCAATAGTGCAAGACTCTATGGTATAAAAAATGTTATTTATCTTTCAACTTTTTGTATTTCTTAGATGGCACAAGAAAAAATAGATTTCTAATATAAGTAGTAGACAATGTTGCTAACTGTAAATTCGTCTTTCGATATATCTCGTTTCTTTCGATCAACTACTAATCGATATTTGTTAGATCGACTAATCGAAAAAGAAATCGTCAAGTACACAGTGCACAATGGCAGACACCATGGTTGTCACTGCTTCCACATGTTTTGGCTATTTAATTTTTCGCTCCTTAATATCCATTTGCGGTTTTTAATCTACAAAGTAACTTGCAAATGTATCAAGCGAAATACAATTTTCTTCGTGGACATAGTGAAGATGCATTCGAAAGTGATACATTTTGCCAGCGAGTAACGGTTTTTGGAAAGGAAAGGAAATAGGTTAGGTTGTCAGATTTCAAAGTGAATATTTCGATTTTTGACATTAAACGAGTGAAATGCTGGACTGTTTGTCGCAGAACTTCAAGTCGCGTCACACTTTCATATTTCATATGCTCTATTTAATAAAACAACCAAACGAAAATGTCAAACGAAAGGGGATCTGTTCCGCCTCGTTGGCTTCACTGTCCACGTAAGGCGATGAGGCTGATCCAAGGCAAGTTTCTAGCATTCAAGACACCGCTGTCCTCGGCCTACGACAACCAAGTGCCAGAGGAATGTCGCTTCAGTGTAGATATGTTCTTCGCAAATCTGAAAAGTCAAAAAATAAAGATGGGTCTGTGGATAGACTTGACAAATACGACGAGATTCTACGATAGAAAGACCGTGGAGGATTATGACTGCAAATATTTAAAATTGCAATGCAGAGGTCATGGCGAGGCTCCATCGGAGGAACAAACTCGTACCTTTGTGCAGGTGTGCAGAAACTTCATTGCGCACAACCCGCTGGAGATTATTGGTGTTCACTGCACACATGGTTTCAATAGAAGTGGATTTCTCATAATCAGTTACTTAGTAGAAATAGATGGTAGCAGTGTTGATGCTGCGTTAGCAGAGTTTGCCACTGTGAGACCTCCTGGAATTTACAAGGAAGATTATATAAGGGAGTTATACAGGCGGTACGACGATGTAGAGGATGCCCCTCCTCCGCCGCCGAGACCATCGTGGTGCCTGGAATACGATGATTTGAACATCGAGGATACGGATGAGGGACCGAGTACAGAAGATGAAAATAATCATGAAGCAGGAAAAGCCAAGAAAAGGAGACGTGAATTTAATAAAAGTAATCCGGTATTCATGGCAGGTGTACCTGGTGTTACACCTATTTTGGAGAAAATGAGATTATCAGGAATCCAAAAGCGAGTCCAGGAAATTTGTGGCTGGAAGTCTACAGGATTTCCTGGCTCTCAACCTATATCTATGGATTTTGAGAATATGATGTTATTGGAAAAAAAGCCATATAGAGTATCCTGGAAGGCAGATGGTACAAGGTAATTAAAAATTAAATATCTATCAAAATGAAAATTAATATTAAAACTCATTCATTGAATTTGCTTAGATACATGATGCTAGTACAGGGAGATGGAGAAATATATTTCATAGACAGAGATAATAGCGTCTTTGAAGTAAATGGAATGAAATTTCCACATGTCCGAGACATAAATAGATGTCTGAAAGATACTTTAATGGATGGTGTAAGCTATAGTTTCATTAATATTTATTTTTTTAGAATTCGAAAAAATATAAAAGCTATATTTTCCACGGAATCGTTTAATTTATAAGAATTTTAATTTTACAGGAAATGGTGATCGACAAAGATAAAGGCAAGAATATTCCTAGATATTTAGTATATGATGTTATTATGTACGATGGACAAGACGTTAGTAAATTCATGTTTCATCCTAAGCGTTATTCTATTATTGAAAAGGAAATAATCGCCGGTAGACTGAGAGCTATGAAAGAGGGACGATTAGTGAAGGAACGAGAACCTTTCTCAGTGCGAGTTAAATATTTCTGGGACATAACATTGAGTAAAGATTTATTGGGCGAGAAATTCGCTAAGCAGCTCTCTCACGAACCAGACGGTTTGATATTTCAGCCTGCCGAGGCTAAATACTGCACGGGAGTATCTCCGGAAGTCCTAAAATGGAAGCCACAATCATTGAATTCTGTTGATTTTCGACTCAAAATTGTTACTGAAACAGGCGTAGGAATACTACCGCGAAAAGTCGGGCATCTTTATGTAGGTGGACTGAAGACGCCATATGGCGTACTTCCAAAGCTTACTAAGCAAATTAAAGAGTTGGACAACGCGATTATCGAGTGTAAATTTGATAATGGTCAGTGGATCTTCATGCGTCAACGAATAGACAAATCATTTCCTAATTCACTTAATACCGCCGATGCTGTGTACAAAAGTATCACTAAGCCGGTTACAAAAGAGCTACTTTTGGAATTTATCGAAAAACGTAGATTTGTACAGAATGATGCGGATCTTATGCCACCACCAGACAAAAAACCTAGATAATTTTAGATGTTTTATAAGACTCTTCCCTTTCCCTTTGTATTTATGTAATGAGATTTTAGTCGTAAGTATCGCGTAATTTGTATGTCCTAAATAGATTGTTTATATAAGGACAAAATGAAGCATGATGATTATATTTATTAAGATGTAGGCATCTGAATTTTTAAGGGGGATTTCGACTCGATTTTAATTTCGTTATATACTTTGAATGTGAAGTTGAAATGATTTTTTTTCAAGAATGTTAACATAAATTGATTGGCAATGTTTTCTTTATCAAAAAATAGAAGATAAACAATAATTTACTAGAGTAATGGAATGTGCTTATTTTATTGGATCTTGATATCTAATTTATCATTGTGATATATACATATATATGAAATTCTGTACTCCCTTTAAGATTATCTTTTTATCAAAATATTTCAATTTGACTCAAAAAACTTTACAATGTAATATTCTGATGAATTAAATAATCGATATTGTTGAATAAAAAAAAGCTTTGCAATATATTCATGTTTTATATTTATTTATCCTATATACTATTATCCCTTTATCCTTCATTGTTTAATTAATTATATAAAGAATTAGAATAATATAAGATATACCGATTATATTTTTATAACGTCAATTTTTGTATGTCTGAAAGATTCTAGATATAGATATATTTTAGCGTTATACTTATATAGTTATCACACAATGTAAGTCTAAAAATTTTTTGTTAATGATTCTGTAATTTATATACCTTTTATAAACTTAGTTATACCTATTTTGTATTTATTACAGATCGCACTGTGCTACTGTGGTACACGAAGGATTTTACATCGAAAAATCGTAAATCTTTGCGTATTAACATAGAATTTGATCATGCAACCTTGATACGCTGGTCCCCAGACGGAAAGGCATTCCTTATTCATAAAGCTATGGCTAATACCATCGAGGTGTATAAAATCGCAAAGAAATCTGATGGTTATTTAGCGTCTGCCACCAAGGCACTGGAATTTCCGCGGGTATGTTATGATATTATTTGTTTAAAATATATCTCTTTCATTACGTTATATTTCAGCTAAAAAACTTTTTTGTTTTGATAATAAAATAGCGAGAATAAATGTAAATATATCATATTATATATCAATTTAATTGCTGAAAACTTAACTTTTATGTAAGATATCTTATATAAAACGTATTTATCGAGTTCCGAATATATGTGCACACTATATCAATTTTTTTATCCTTAGCGTCACACTGAAGATGTCGTTGGAATGGATATCGCATCCACTGGGAAGTATATCATCACGTGCAGTACGGCAAACGATCTTATCATATGGGATTTGAAAGGACAACCACTGGCAACTGTGGAGATGCATCTGGGATCTACTCATCGTGCACGCATATCACCTTGTGGTCGATTCGTTGCTGCTTCTGGTAAAGATACACGAGTCTCACTGCATGATAAATCAATGAATTTCGTTAATTATATATAAACTGAAAAATACAAATTATATTAATGAAATCATATATATTGTAAGGCTTCACACCTGAAGTGAACGTGTGGGAAGTGGTGTTCAGCAAATCTGGGGAATTTAAACAGGTGGTAAAAGCATTTGATCTTGCTGGGCACACATCCGGAGTCCATGATTTCGCTTTCAGCGCCGATACCAGTCGTATGGCCACCGTGTCCAAGGATGGGACGTATCGTTTCTACGACATAAAAAGTAGTGTATTAGTACAGTATTATTTATCAATGATAGAATCCGAACAATCAATACAACAAAATTCTTTTTTCAGTCGAATTCGAAAAGGACGAAGATCCACACCTTTTGATAACTGGAATCTGGGAAAACACGACTCCAGCAAGCTTGGCTTTATCACCGAATGCGGAGGTCCTGGTGATTGCGCACGGATCATCTATATCCTTTTATTCTACCATTACTGGTGTTCTGGACACCACTATACAAGACATCTTTATCGGTAATTACACAATCCATCTTTCTTCATATATGATTCATTCAGAACTCGATAAACTTTATTTTTCTTACAGAGCCTATAACATGTTTGGCTTTCGATGCTATGGGAGAATATCTATTAGTTGCTGGTGATAAGCACATTAAGATTTTCCGCAACGTTACTGGATACCGAACGGCGATAGAATCTGCTAAGCGCAAACTGAAACAAAGGCAGACCCAGGCAACAAAGGAACGCCTTGAAAAGATGATTCGCGACAATAAGGAATTGCTCGAAAAAATGGGAGAGAAATGTCCAGAATGATATTAACTCGCTCCCTTCTCTCATTTTATGTAAGATGCCAAAATTGATAAAAGATAAAATGAAATTATATTCTTGATGCTTTCTATATCATGTAAATATTGATGTATGAAATATTGATATATTTACATATTTTCTGCAAATAAAAATAATTTTCATATGCATAAATGTGTTATTCTAAATCTACTCATTGTCAGTTTTTGATGTGATCTGCAAACTTTTCAAATTTACATAAATTTATAAGAAGAGTTTAAAGGATTTAAAAAATATTTTTAACACTTATATAAATTTTGAAGAACTTTTTTCTTTGCTTTATTCTAGTTTACATACTACTGTGCATTCCTTATATTGCCCAGAATTCAAGCTCATGTTCCAGTGTAAGCTATACAATAAAGCAGGAATACAATAACATTGTATGTAACTTCTAAAAAGATTTTTTATATATAAAGAAAGAAAGACATTCTAGTATATTCGTTTATGTATTATGAATAAAATGTAATTTTAAAAATTCTCTTTTCTAGTTTTTTTATATTTACCACAGATTCCATCCAATATGTGATGATACTGGTGATGATACCAAATTTGAGTTAATTACAAAATTGTAAATATTCATTAACTTAAATAGTAAATTTTTAAAATAATTTTAACAAGTAAAATCACACTTTGTTTGAAATTAATAGAAGTCGCAATAATGGGTATGCATTACATAAATTGTCACATTATAAGTACTGTTGAAACAATATTTATTGTTACCCTTATATTTTTGGCTACCATGTATGTCCAAAGAAATAATTAGTTTTCATTAAATTTGTATAACAATAAAGTGTATAGAATCGGAACTGTTCACGCAGTTTTATACTCTTGTGTCGTGCCTTTTTTTCGATAAAAATGTGGCCTCTTCTAACTACAAAAGGTTTTTCTATGTAGTGTAGGTAACTATGTACAAAATAGTATCCTTGGCATCATGAGTTGCAAACTATAAACTTGGGCAATGGAACGCGCGAATACGCATGATCGCTCACGTTCGAGAACACGTTTTTGTATAATTTTTGGACACAAGTGTCTGACACATTCGGTGAAAATACACAACGTCTAACTTAAAAGATATTCTGTGTGTGATTTAATTATATTTCTAATTAGATTACGTTACTGATTCTTGCTATTGAAAGAAACATTTAAAAACTCAAATTATTTTAAAACTGTACAAATTTTTTTGTCTAATAAGAAAGAAATGATTAAGAAACTACAAAAAAAAAACTTTTTATTGCTATATAGTAAAAAATGTATCATTATTTTCAATAGAAGGGTTTGTTGTTTTTGAACTATGATATAAATATTTTTATAAGCATGTTTATGCTGAATGTTACTTATATTACGAAATCAGCAACAATAAAATAAGATAGAATCCATCAAAATTCAATACCAATGCAAGAATACTTGAAACCAAATATTAGTATAATTTTATCATTGGTATCATATTTGCATATAAATTTAAATGTTTTATTGCGCTAAATTATACAACATTAGTTAAAAAAAAATGTT
Organism: Anoplolepis gracilipes; assembly: GCF_047496725.1. Classification (NCBI taxonomy): domain Eukaryota; kingdom Metazoa; phylum Arthropoda; class Insecta; order Hymenoptera; family Formicidae; genus Anoplolepis; species Anoplolepis gracilipes. The sequence continues at coordinate 9,074,446 of NC_132980.1, read as the reverse complement.
GATTTTTTTAATTGAAAAACATAGCTTGTTTAAAAAATGATGAGAAACCCAACAATAAAATTGTAATGTAAATAATATTATGATATTAATTATATATAACTTAAATTTAAAGCATGCGAAACAGCTCTAAAACATATTCCTATACATAAGAATTTTATTTAAAAAATTCCTTTGTATTCACGTAACAACAATGTAAATGCAATATTTATTGTTTTCGCATTATTTTAAATAATAAAAATCCTCACGCGATTTATATGAGTAGGATAATTATACACTCGTTAAATATTATTCGAATTATAATGATATTAAATATTGTAGTTATCGGTTTATATGTATCTGGCACTCATTAGGAGATCATATTTCGAAATTCAATTTTATATATTTAGCCATTTATGTAAAATATTTAAAGTCATGTAGAAAACGAAAAACATTTTAACAATGATGCAAGTTGTTACGAATGATTTAAGTGCTTCTCTATTATACTAATTAAAGACCATCACACATTATCATTGAGTGAAAAAAGTTACAAAATGTAGTCTTGATCACACAGCTTCATGTAGGATAAATTTTTTGTTAGTTTTTTATCAACTTTGTTTTTTTTTTTTTTTATACAAGTCATATGCACGCATATGTGAAAGTAAAATGAAGTCAAACCTTTATTCGCGTCGGTGTGTATTATAATAAATAGATGTGATTTTTATTTCTTCTCCTTGTCCATTTCGATAATCTCCTTTTTGACAGAAGTTTTATTGTCAGATTTCTTGTCTTTATCTATATCCACCGATTCCTTCTTTACTTGGACCTTACTATCTCCCCACCTCGTATCAGTTTTAAATTTGTTTTCCGTCTCTGAACCATTTATCTCACTGCCCATTTTTTCATCTTGAATTTCTACTATCTCTACCTTCCTCGTATCAATCTGCATTATTTTTGCTGCTATTTGGTACATATTTTTAACTGCAGTTAGGTAAGTATGGCAATCGGTCTGCAAATATGAAAAAATGGTATTGCAACTCTGTTTTTTGTTAATTGGATGTATAATAAAAAATGAATATACTCACAGAAACTTTCTTGAGCTTTTCTTCTGTGCTTCGTAATTTATCTTTGTACATTTTTAGATCTTCCGAAAGACTTTTAATATTATTGGTTTGTTTTGTAGATTTTTCATTAACTACTGTTAATTCATGCTGAATTTCCATCATACGATCTTCAGTGTCTAAACGCGCTTTCTCAGATCTTTTCAATTGACTAACGAGTTTTTCTACATCCAATAGGGAGCCTTTGTACAAAACAATACCTTCCGGAATAGTTTCTTCGTCGCTTTTTTCTAAGATGCAATCTTCTCTTCGCGCTCTTTTCGAAGGCGGTCCACTTCCCACAAAGACAGGTAATAATTTTTTATTTCCTATAAACATATAAGATAATAATTAGTATATTAATTGACATATATATATATATATATATATATATATATATATATATATATATATATATTATATTGTAATAATATTTTATGTTAAGAAGATGCATTACCAAGGGCAAGTGAACGCAATATCTCTTCCTCATTCTCTGTTTTGGCCGATTCACCTCTATCATTTTCTTTATCATCCTTCTTCTCATCTTTTAAATCATCTTCTTTTGATTTATCCGTCAATTTGCGATAATGCAAAGAATCTCTCGTAACAACCTTTTGTACTAATTTTCGTACTTGAGCTCTTGATAAATTCAATCCCAGAGTATAAATAAGTTCTTCTATGTCCTTATCAAATATATATCCACAATGTGTTTGATCGAAATACACAAATGACAGTAGAAGGTAAGGATCGTATGTGTATAGTTTTGTTTTTCTTTTCTTCCCATCTTTGTCTCTGTCCCTTCTACCATCTTTCACAGAATCGTCATCCTGTACAAGTAATACATAATATAAATACAAGTTATACATAATAAGCCATAAAATATATAAACACATTTACATATATTATACACATTCCATAAATCCATTTGTACTTATAAAAAAATTTTCAGTTCGCTTAAAGAAATATATTAGAATAGTAGACTAAAATAAATAATATAAAGAATAAATTTTTACATCAGATTCATCTTCTTCATCTTCCTCTTCATCATCATTTTTATCCTTTTCTTTATCTTTGTCATCCATTTTATTTTTTGCATCTTTATCATCCTTCTTATCTTTAGTTTCTTCTCTCTTCTTATCATCCCGCTTTTCATCTTTTTTAGATTTCTTCTCATCTTCCTTTCTCTTATCATCTTTCTTGTCATCTCTCTTATCGTCCTTCTTATCTTTCTTCTTATCTTCGTCCTTCTCCTTAATTTTTTCAGGGAGACTGGATAATGAACGATAAATGCGGAAACCGAAATCTCGCATCAACATTTCATTGAACAATTCAGCAAAAAGAGATACTTCAAAGGAATGCTCCTGTGTACAAAAGATTTACATAGAAATTATATTTCTTAAAATAAACAAAAATAATTTTTAAATAAATTAACAACCTTGGTATCTTCCGGTCTATAGTCTAACAATACGCTCAAAGACATGACTGTGCAATCAAATTTTCCACTCTTGGCCATTCTAGAAGGATGAACAATAATATGCGACGAATCGGGCAAAGTATACCTCTTCTCGAGTACGGCACGTTCACGTTCGTAAAGCTTTCTCTTATCTTCATCATGCTAAGTAGATAAATATTAAAAATGTCAGATATTTTCAGGATATAATTTAATACATTTTATATATATATATATATATATATATATATATATATATATATATATGCATAACTATAATTTTGTAAATATATCTATTATTTACATCTTTGTTATCTCTGAATTTTTTATCATCCTCTTCTTTCGATGGCGAAATATCTTCTTCATTGTCATCTTCATCTTGCCGACCTTCCTCTTTGGCTTGTTCTGACTTTACAGCCTTCACAAGTCTCGCCAGCAATTGTGACTTCAAGCCTTTCGAACTCAAATTACGAGCTGCCAATTCTTGACGCAATTCGTTTACCTGTATTGGAATAAAATATGTTGAATTTCCATTTTAAAAAAAGTAATAAAATAGAAATAAGTTTTATTAAGTGCCTTTAAGTACTAACGTTCATCGATTTCGGATCTAGCTCAGAATAATGCGTAGGATCTTTCTTCTCAGGCATAGAATCATCCTGAAAAAAGAAAGTACATGTTAATGAAGAAGTAGAAGTAAAAAGCCCAGAGAAAAAAACTACAAAAACAGAAGCAGCCCCTATAACGAAACGAAACCACTCCCTCTTCATTCTTTCATCACTCTCTACTATTTTCAACATTCTCTCTCGCATTGTAACGATATAAACATATCTTCATTCACGATGACCGTCAAGTATGACTCAATAACTGCTAGAATCTCATAGTGTCCTGGCTCTGGTGTCTGTGTGTTATGGATAATATCAACAAGGTTGTAGTATATAACGATGATTAAATGAAAACTTTTGAATGAGATTTTCTCAATGTTGGTGAAGGTTTCAGGAAAGGGAATGGCTCAGCTGCGCTCTTCTCCGAGCTAGGCTTGCTTGCTTCTCTTGTTAATGCAATGTGACTGCCATTGGCTAAGGGAGCGATACATTATCCGTCGATCCTCTCCGACATTTAAAAGTGCTTACATTGAGAATTTCTCGTTAACTTATATACAGAATAAAACAACCTTAATATAAGTTATGAGATATATACACTTAAACTGTGCTTATTAAATAACTTGTTAAGAATTGTATATGATGCTTTTGCAATACAAATGTTACTTATTCCATAAAATAAAATGTCTTCTCTTATGGAAAATATCAAATCTATAAACATGTATTTCATTCAAAAAGCAAAGAGTCTAATCATTCACTAACATATTTGTTTTTTTAGACTACTGTCACAACATATCTGTGCATTATAATCCAACATATCTAAATTATGAATTTTTTTTGCAACTGACAATAAATGCAATGAATTGCATAAAACAAGGAAAAGAAAAAAAAAAGAAAAAAAAGAGAAAAAAAACAAAGACAAGAAATAATGCCCGAGATAGATTGAGCTAATAGGATCGATGGACAAGTATAGCCTATTGAAAATTTAGTTTAGTAATGGGAAGAAACGGTGGCACGAGTATATATATATATATATATATATAAATATATATAAATATAAATATAAAAAGGTATAAAATGGCATGATGTTGGCAGTGCCTTTTGATCAGTGACGGCAGCCTCATCAGTCTCATTGGCAGCATCCAAATCGTCGGTGTTAGAGGAGGCACGCAGCAGCTTTCGCTCCAGTTGTTTCTTATAGTTGAGTTGTAGCCCGTCCCATTCCAATCTGGTAGGTACACAGCTCCAAACATCTGGGAGAAATAGTATGACGGTTTCAACGCGAGAGGGTACCACTCGCCCGGACTTGTGGGTCGTTTCTGCGCGTCTGTAGTAGAGTTCCAGGAAGCGGTACCTGTGCCGCAAGGAAAAACAATACCCAAACGTCAACTCAGGTTAATGGCGCTTAGCGTTGCCTTATATGCTAAGTGTTCGTTCGCTTGTTCGTAAAGCCCACGCACTGCATACAAAGCCACGTACAGCGCACAACGTAGAGACCATTTGAGAGAGAGAAAGCACAACTTAATGGGTCACAATCATATTATAATTATAATAATAATAATAATAATAATAATAGAACAATAGTGATGATTTGTCTGCCGCGACTGCTCATATATCATCGTCGATGGGAGGGTGTGCTTGAAACCGGGATCCTGTGCAGCAATCTCCATCGGTCGCTCGTATTTAGAGACTAAATACATACCTCCAACGAAGAGAAATCGAGCTACAATCTTAGTTTATCAAATCAGAGAACTGATGTTAAAGTTTCTCTCTATCGAAATAGTGAATAATACATCTATCATAGATATATACCTTAACGCTATAATGTCCTATTCTGATTTTTTTCAAATGTTTGTTTTTACGTCGTATAAGAAATAAAAATTTAAAAATGTAACTTAGATAATAAAAAAGAAAAAAAATGAGCAAGTTTAAAAAAAATATAAAAAATTCCATAATTGTGACCTTTTGTATTTGTTTGCGAAATAATATTGTTGGAATGTAAATGTGCAATATACACGAGAAGAAAAATTCAGTGATACTACATCGTTTTTTGTAACAAATCGGGGCTTTAAAGAAGCAATTTTGTAAAAGTGCTTTAGAATATTATACATTCAACAAAAAGTATTGCTACTTGAAAAAGCGTACCACTGAGTGCAGCTGGATAAATCTATGCCGGTAAGTGCTTTACAAGTCCTCACGGCTGTCCTAATTAATACAGACGGATCTTTTTCAGGATTAGGCCCGTCTAATGAGGGACTCCATGGCCCACCTATGGCCATTGTTTCGTTTTTGCCCCGTAAGCCTACTAAGAAATTTATAAGGCGCGTAGGATGAACGTAATCGCGATCGGGATCCCTATCTTCGGAAACACCACAACATCTTTTGTATATCTCTTCCATGGCAGGCATAGATATGAGCATGACCTAAAAAGCAATTAAAATATATTCAGTACGCAAAATCATTTTGACATGCATGCATGTACGTATGTATGTATATGCCCTATCACGCTATAAATATCGACGCATAGATTCGAAATTTGAAATCGCCCGTCTCATGTCCTATAAAGACAATCGCAACACAACTTCTTGACAGACCTTTGCAGAGAACAGATAATCAGCATCCGAGGGTTCTAGTACCGCTGTATTTTCATTACACGGATCGACGTCTTTATGCGTAACATGGAAGGAGCATGGTTTATTAAGGGTAAATGGCATATGTGGTGGAAAGGCATCGACCCATCTGAAGTTAGTTGAAAAGAAGTCGCTAGGAATGTACATATTTTGATAACGTCTTCTTATCTCAAGAACATCTGCTTCAGGCCTGTGATAATAAGCAGTAATAAAACTCTGCTAATGGATACACGTCCGCCACGTAAAATAAACTATATATTATACTTACAGGTCGAGTGCGATTTTTGGTATTTGCACCATGTAACGCGGTACTACTCTCGCACGCCGACGAGGTCTGGGCGATTTGCTTCTTCTAGTCCTTGATGGGCTTCGATCCTCCTTCTTCTCGCGTTCTCTTATTCTCTCTTCGCGACGTCTCTTCCGTTCTATTTCTTCGTCATCGTTTCTTCGCTCGCGTGGAGATCTTTCTCTTACTCTACCAACCTTGTTACGATTACTGGTAGTGTTGGAATTTGTTGTACTGGTTGTGAACCTACTACAATATAATGTAAAAAAACTTTATTAGTAACAGAATATTGCACATCATATTAAAGTGATTTTACATATTACTTACACAAAATCTTTGGAACCAAATATTTAAAATATTTGTTGAAACTTGAACTTTATTTTCAATATATTCAATAAGATTTTACTAGTAAGTAGATCCACAAACTTATGAATTATTGGATCTCAATATATTATAGTATTAATTATACAAGCTATATTAAATGACTTTAATACTCAATATTTAAGATTTGGATAATTATAAACCAAGTAATAATAAAAATAATAGATTATACAATTAAAATGTAGGTATAAATTATACAATAATGTAATTAATAAAGACAATAATAATCACTTTACCTATTGTTGGGATTTTCTGTAGGAGGCGGTACAGCATTGTAAGTGCTCGATGTCCTATTTGGCTGTTGTTGTTGCTGTTGTTGTTGACGGTTTGATTGGTTAGTTTGTTGAGTATTTGCATTGTTGCTATTATTACTCATAGGGAGCACTTGTATTCTAGTGGCATTCCATTTGAACGGCATAGAAGGATTATACGATGCCTCTACAAGCACACGATCTCCTACTACAGGATTAGATCCCTTCACACATGCACTGAAAGAAAAAGCAAAATAGATTTATTGAAATTTATCAAAATTATAAATTTATAAATTCTTTCTAGAAAAATATGAAAAAAAAATAGGTTAAACTTCTGTGCTTACCTAGTTTGGAAAAATACATCTTCATCTACAAAACCAAAATTATCGTGTACTTTGGTAACAGTGCCTGTGAAAACTCTTTGCTTTGTAGACGATGAAGGTACATTCTGTTGCACCTGTTGCGGAACACCAGTTACAGAAGGTTGAAAAGCATTTGTGTTCAATGCTCGTGGCGTTGGATAAGAGACTGTAGCTACTTGTGGATATAACTGTCCAGCTATACCCGATGGTAAATTTGAACCAAGGGTTGCCATTGATGCCATAGTGATATTAGGCTACGCATAAAATAGATATAGAATCATTTATATTTAACTCATTAAAGACAATTAATCAACTTGTATCAATTGCATGAAAATATTAATTCTCAATATCTACCTGCTGTAGTCCCAAACTTTGTTGATACACTTGTTGAGTTTGCTGTTGGTACTGGACCATTGGCTGCCCTCCGATGCTGCCCATGGCTTGACCTAACATTTGCTGCTGGATATTCTGTATACCTTGGCCTTCCACAAATACAGTTAAAATCATTATATATCATGATATAAATCATATCAATCAAAATTTTAATATTGCCTTACTGTCATATCGGATAATTGTACAATATTATTATGTATTAAAAATGTTATATAAGAAGCTTGATATTTAAACTAAAAGTTTCCCGAGAGATATAAATGACACACAAAAACGTTGAAAGAAAAAAAAGACAATAAAAATAAAAAGGAGTAAATAACAGAGTTCCCCTAGAGATATCGCATCGTTTCACTGATCACTATACTTTAGAGGTCATCGGAAAATCGAGAACGATCCTCGCAAGGATTTTCGAACAGAACATCGCGAATGATGTAGCACGCTTGCATAATAGATCGAAGGCGGGCCGTCAACTGTCAACTCGCGTCAACCGGAAAGGAATTTGACGACATCGTTTACACCTCGTATCGCACACGGGACAACGACCAAGGTGATCTCGATTCTCGTTGCGGAAAGCAAGCGATGGTAACACGACCCACCTGCATTACGGACCCAAGGTGGGTTCTTGCCGCCGCCAAAAGGCAGATTGCTCATTCTGCCGAAGGGTCAGGCTGACTTTTCCAGACACCTCTGTGAGAATATATACGTATATGTGTACAAACGCGACGGCTAATCTGGCAGGTACTCGCGTTCAGCGTCCTTCATTCGGGCGCCATATTTCCACACGTACTACGCGAGTCGAGTCGGAAGTCGGAGCAGCGTTCGGTTTGAGCGGAAGTCGCGCGCTAATCATTTCCGGTTTTGGAGTACCTCCTCGAAGGACGTGCGCATACATCGGTGAGATTTTAATATCAGATATTTGCTCCGATCTCTTGTCAAATAACCCCGCATCAATCACGAAGGTGTTTGTTAGGTAATATAAATTATATATTTGTATATATATATATATATATATATATATATATATATATATATATATATATATATTTTGGATCACATTTCGGATATTTATTAAAATTTGCTTTGAATTCTGTTTTCTCTGATTATTTCAATTATACTTTCGTATTCATTTCTCTTTAGATCTATAAAAAAAATGAAGAAACCTGCAAAATCTATTTTTTACTTTTGCATTTTTTTTCATATTACTTTTTTTTACATCGAGAATAAAATAGATATATATTTATTGTTGCAGAGAAATAGAGCTACGTACACGAAGTGCAACTAACACACGAAGGAGCAAGTCTCTGATTGGTCCGCTGCCTCGGTCGTTTCGATACTTCGAGAATCGCAATTTCGATACTTCGAGAATCGCAAGTTCCGTTACATTTTGAATCCGGTCACGAGACGCGACGGAGTTGCATCGAATCGCGCTTCGTATTAAATCTAGTTTTCGCGATTATTTTACCGTTCGAAAGTGTCTCGCGCGCGATAAAGTGTCTCGCGAAAGTGCCGTACGTAAGTGTAATAAACATCGCGTGTGATCGTCTCGTTATATTGAGCGCGATTTCGATAAATCCACTTCGCGTTATGTCTTCGCATAAATCAGGAGTGCATTGGATTCAAATGGCCTGCGATCATTGCCAGGTATGTATACGTCGTTTTATAATATATGAATAACGCTCGATAAATGTTTAATATAATAAAGCCATGCGTTGTACATCTGCAACGTTTTAACGTTAATAATATATTAATATTAATCATGTACCTCGAAAAACTGAGATTTTCACATTTTTACCATGTTCCGGCAAACATTTAATTATATTATTAATATATATTATTACTATTACTTATATTATTAATATATATATATATTAATATTAATTATATTATTTTTCCGCATTTTTCTCAATTTTAATAAACATAACAACAAAGATTGATTTTATTAAAAAAAAATGAAGAGAAAATTAAAAACTGAATTGTGTATATTTAATTTTTTACTTTAAGTAAATTAAGTGAAGTAATATATATATATATATATATATATATATATATATATATATATATAATATATGTATATATACTTATCCTATTATTTTACAATTTTCAAGTTTGTTTAAATTTCCAAAAATTATATAACAAATATGAAATTATATATAGAATCGAGCAATTTTTTTGTATATTCAGTAATATATATTATTTTTTTTTATTTAAGTGAATTATTAATTTTCATGGTTTTCGAATACGCCAAGTAATATTACTTTCATTCAATCGCTTTATTCTCTCGTAAAATTTTTCCCAATTATGTACAAAAATATAATGAGAATCATTACAGAGTTCGTAATGTTTAGGTACATGACGCGATACTTTTTAACTGCGTCGCAGTCTTTTACGCTTTCTTTAAATCTTTGAAGTGCGCCCAGAGAATATGAAATTGTGATACATGACGGTAGATGATTACACAATAATGACATGCGCAGATCATCCTTCTATGAACACGTAAAGTATCGTTTTATTATTTAGCATTGTGTTATGCAATTTTATATGGCTGTTTGCGATTTACGCAAAATCTATTGTACGACACAAAAATGTTCAGAAGATATCTTTGCAACATTCTTTAGCACTTTTTCGCTAATTTTTAATTTACAAAAATTTTATTTTTATTTTTAAAGCAATTTGAATTTTAAATTAAAATAATAAAAAATAACACGATGCACATATTAAAATATTGTCAAAAATTTAAGAAAATCGCACGCGAATGTTGTCCTTACTGCGCTAATTATGCGCTCATCGTCAATAAAGCCACTTTTTCTATAGAAAATTACATAGATTTATAAAAGATTAAATATTGCAAAACCATGGATACTGGAATTGATGTGGTTTCTCATTATAAAAGCATTGTGGGTTTGATATATAAAAAAAACCTTTGTCCGCTTGTTAAGTTGATAAAAAATAAGAATAAAAAATGCAGTAGCAATGATATCTTTGTAGAAAAAAATATCGCATTTATATTAGTACAAAAAGATCGGAAGCTTCTTCTTGTTTTGTCAGCAGTTTTTTCTTTCACTTATTAGTTTTTTGCTGAATTGATTAGTTTTTTTCCTTTCATTTATTAGTTATTTAATAAGGAACAAAGATCAAACGCAATCTTTCGCTAGTTAACATTCACATTTCGTTAATTAATAAAATTCTTCTTGACATATCTCAAGTCGATGTACGATTTAGTACTTTTTTAAAAAAATATTAATTGTTATACTCATAAAAAATCGTAATTTACGACTCACTAACAAAACGCCTTTTTCTTGCGTGATGCTATCTCGCCAAAATGTCTTCTTACATATGTTAAATGGCATAACATTATTATACTGTGTTCGTAATACCATAGTATCACAAATTAAACAAGACTGTAATAACGCGTAACAATAGATTTACCTATTAATTAGTTTAAATTTTTTTTATCGCAGTATTGTGTATAAGATAACCATGCACAAAATCTACTTTCTTGAACACTCAAGAACTGACTGAATATTTTTCTTAATTTATGTTCCGCTTTTAATTCTCCCCTTTCTCTCATTCATATGAAATTTTGTGCACACTCTGTCATTCAATTATGGCAGTTTTTTAGATTATGCGTATGCGTTGCCATTTGCTTTTCATTATAATAGTTATTCTCTTATGCTTATGCTAAGCTGGAGCAGCAAAGCTAATTGTAAGTACATGTTCGATATACATATAATAAATAATCAAATTTGTACGTTGCAAAATCTATAATATTAATTATAAAATATTAATTCCCGAGAATGTATTGCAATAGATCGGAAATTTAAGTTACTGTGTTCGTGCGTAAAAAAATTAATCCTAACATACATATAACTACCTATGGAAATATATGTCCAATATAATTTTAACATATTTTTGTAATTATATTTGGATTTACACAAGTGAACTACGCAAGTCTACAATCAAGCGTCATTATACATATCATTTTCTGCAATGTTTTGATAATTTATGTTGCATTTTACACAAATAAATTCTTTAAACTATAAATATTTTATAAAAGTAAATAAATAATATAGGAAAGATAAAAATTTGATAACAAAAAACTTTGACATCTTTTAATAATTTCAGAAGAAATATTCAAAACAATTAATTTTGAGAAAAAACGAAAGATCGAAGGATTGTGGCTCTTCAATATTCTTGGAAATAGCTAATTAATATATTAAATATCATTTATCTTTTTTATAATGAAATAATAAATTTTTCAAGTCATTAATATACTTTTTAGTTTTCTGCTAAATAAAAAAATATTTAAGAAATTAACTATTAATTAAGCAAAATATATCTTTTATACAATAGCGCATTACGATATTACAATGTCGAAATCTTGCAGACTGGCGTTGTGAAAGTGCGACAAAAATATACATACAAGAGTTAAACTTGAACAAATATTTCGAGAATGCGCTTTCGCGCGCGACTATAATCGAAAGTCATTGCATTTAATGCATTTAAGAAAAAGAGACTGTTTTACAAATATGGAACTCGTTATCCGCATAAATGAAAAATGCACGAACGCTTCTCGACGATATTTATTTCCGGTTTGTCTCCGCTAATCGTCGTTAATCCTCGTTTCAATTGTACGTATACTTTCATAAAAGAGCTCATTATGACGAACACGACGTAAGACTTACTCTACGTTTAGATCTCACTCACGTTCAATAGAGCTATTTTATCCGCCTGTAAAAATAGCCGAGGTTGAGTTTATTACAATCGAGAAAAACGTTTTATCATTAAAAAATTTTATTCTGTGTGTTTGGATCATAAATAATATATTCATAAAAATAGGAAGTGTACAAATATATTAATTTTATAGTGCGAATATTACGATTTTCAAACATTTGCCCTTCCCCTCAAATGTAGTATTATTTGTGTGTGTGTGTATACATATTTTGAGACATTCGCATTTGTTCGATTTATTCTACGACCGTCTGTTATGCTCAAACTTACGGATTGCGTGTAAGAAAGGCTCATTACTCAGTGCGCGTTCTCTTGAAGCTTGATTCTACGACAACACAGCTTCGTGACTTTCGCGACTTGAATATCGTATACTTTTTTCGATCGATTAAAGCGTTCGTGTTCTGTACACAATGATAACGAGCCGCAGTGCGGCTTATTGAAGCCATTCGTATTCGAAGACCAAAGCGATCGAAGCGACGAATAAATCATCCGAACGAATCCTTTTCGACAACGTATATAGCAGATACTATCGCATTATCAATGGTAGAATCAAGCTACGTAATGAATTAATAATACACAGAAAGTTACATAGGCTTAGCTGATAAAGTTGGCACATGTCGCTAATAATGCATAACGTGAAACTTTATTTTGAAATAACAATCGATAAAAAGCATAAATTGTCATGCTAAATAAATTGTTACATTAAAATTTCGCATCACATATAGATATATATATATATATATATATATATTTTTTTTTTAACAAATAATCAAGAATCCAAAATAAGGCAAACATATAAATTTACGATCATAAATCCTTTATAGTCGAAAAGTATGATAAGATATATAATTATTCTGAGATCGTTATCAGAAAAGATCAGAAGGCACCAATTTTTTAAAATTAAATTCTTAGAAAAAAAACTTTATAAATTATTAACGATTGCCAACATAATCATACAGTCCATTCTGCCGTATATTTTAGACGAATTAATTTGCTTATAATTTTTTTCTTATAAATTTTAAGAATATTGAAAGGTTTTGAGCATCAGGATTATAAAAGAAAAAGCAAAAGAAAAGGGGAAAGAGAAAGAGAAGGAAGGAGGAAGAGGGAGGGGGGGGGGGAGAAAGCGTGAGAGAGAAGAAAGAAATAGAATCGCTCATAATAAAAAAGGATTTAGTTCCAGCAGTGTCTCGATTGAAAGTGACTTGAAAAAATTACATACAACTAAGCAACATTCACACTTGTATTCGACACGTATACAACCAGCAAAAAATGCACGCATAGCAAATATGCCCTCGCCAATTCAATTATCGATGATGAATGCTCTGCATTCTTCGTCATATATGTGCGCTTTATCCGGCTTGCTCTAGCATTATTTTTATATTGTAACAAATCTGATTTTTTTAAATTAATTTATTTATTAAAAGCTAGTAGTTTCAATTAAAAAATTGCAGCATGATTTTAATCGAATATAGAAATCAAAGTAATTCCTTCTCTTCACTTGTTATTTTACTTATATTGTTAATAATGTGATTTTCGATGATGTCATCGCAGATATTATAAGGCTCTAATTTAAAGATCACACCACGTTTTACGTAGTTTACTCGAAAATAAAGGTAGCGCATATTTTTCTAATGATCAGTTGTATAGCGTTTTTTTTCTATTTTTTTTCTATTTTTTTTTAACACGGACGTTGTAACAGCCGTCTTGTCGATGACACTATGTTAGTGAACACAACTTCTGCTCTGCTAACAACGCAGAATATTTAACGAAATGTCTCGCTTTATACACGTCCACTCTTGTCCGGAAATCTCATCGTCTCTTCGTCTTTCTTACACATGAGTGTAATATTGGTTCCGCAGTTTCATGTGTAAATTCGTAGACATGTTGCGAAATAATTTTTCATGATAGACAAATAATAACTAATACGACGAGACGAGGAGATAACCGGCACATCGTCTAAAATGTTCGAGCTTCAGATGAGGCCGCGATGTGTCCTAAGCGAGTTTTTTATCTGTGACGTTATTATTGGCGACATAACCATTGTTCGTGCCATTGCTATAACAGCTGTTGTACTCCTTATTGTAGATCGTGGCGTACGAAGACACGCCGTTGTGCGTCGTGCTGCCGTTTTCGTCCAGAATTGGCATACAAGCTCCACCAGACGTACCATTGTGCATCCTCTTCCCGGAGCTTTTGCTTATGGAGCCATTCACATATTTCGTTTTGTAAAAGTCCGAGAATAGTCCGAGGAATAGAACACCGTGCAGACCGATCCAGATCATGAAACCTCGTGGGTAATCACACTCGGTGAAGAGCAATTGGAACTGATGGCACATGATCATCACGAATTGAACCTGTAACCCGGACAAGCAGTTGGGTAAGTAACTGTGAAAGCGATAATAGAAATTATGGCGTATAAAGTTTATGCCGTCTCGATACGGAAATCAAAATATTATATATTGAATATATATACGTTATATTATATATTGAATATTATATATTGAATATATATAATTTGAGAAACGTTAGAAAAAATAATAATAATACTGCTGATGGAAACTGCGAATGGAATTACAAAGCAAATGGGATTCCAAATTGAGAAATCAGCGACTCATTTTATTTCATTTTTGTCAATTCCATTTATATTTGATTAATTTTACTGGATCCCAGAAAGCAATCGTTCTTACGATTAAGCATTTTTTTTTTTTTTTTTTTTTTTTTACTATTACGAATTTTAAATTATACCCGCCGAAACTGCTGTCCAATTTCCGTTATTTATATTATATATATTTGAAGAAGCAATTAAGAATATATGTATATTTAAATATCATACAATAATATTTTTTATTTAAGATAAACATTATAGTATTACAGTTTTTAAATATACTTTTGAAGTAAAATTGAATGACTTTTTGTAACATATACTTAAAAAATAGTCGGAAATATTCAATTACCGACAAAATAGATTGCTATTTGTGGAGAAAATCTCGCGTAAAGTATACACAACACGTTATAATTGTGGTTTCATCTCTGTAATTGTGATTTCTAAATTCGTAATAACGCGAGGTGATGTTGAACTTACCATTTGCATGCTAGTGAGATATTTTTTCCACCAAATGTACTTCTGGAATTGTGGTCCCATTGCGGCTACCATGTAATAGAAGTACATTACGATGTGTACAAAAGTGTTTAGGAGAGCGAAGAAAGTGCTATGACCGCCCGGTGCGAATTTCACCCCCATCCATACAGAGAAGGGCATTACCCCGTGATGAATTACATGAAGCGTTGAAACATGTTGATTCTTCTTCCTCAGAATAAAGAATAGCTACAAAAATATGCAAAAAAATATTCGATTAATTAAATTTTCTTTTTTTTGTCGCTATTTCGATAACTTCGATTAACAATTTCTCTAAAAATTTATTTTTTTCTTCATTAACAACATATCGAATATTTTTCAATTCAAAGCTTTTGAAAAATGTTGCATATACGTATACTTATAATATACGAATTTACAAGTCACGCGATTGATAGTATTGTAATAGTGTAGTAAGTGTACTATAGAGAAACGGAATTATTTTTCTACAAGTTATTGAAAGAATTTTTAACAAGTATTTAAGATTAAAAAAATGCTAAAGTTATAAATTAACTTATTAAACATAAGATTCTCGCGTTTTTACATTTTTCATAGTATAGTCAATATCGAATAATGAAATAAAAATCGATACTTACCGTGTCGAAGAACTCGGTGAATTTGCTAAAGTAATACCACCAGCAGATTCTCGCCATTCTAAGAGCCATCGGACTGGACGAATAGTCCACCGGTTGGCATCGGATACTGTAGCCTTTCGCCCAACCGCTCATCAAATACTAAACATCAAATTATTCAAATTGTTTAATTATATTGTTTGACACATTTTGTAACAATAATCAGATTTCTTTATTATTTTTGCATAAATTCTGAAAATTAACTCATTGAATTTTGGAGAGAGAGAATTTTCTTATGTGACTTTGTTATTTTTATTGATATATCCTGATTATCTTTGCTTTTTTTGATTGATGACCAACTATTATGAAAATAGAGATATGAAATCTCTCGTATTTAAAAATATGAAAGACAAAAATACAAAGGTATACTCCCGTTAGATAATTGTCCGTAGTTTTATCGTTCGCTTAAATTCAATTTGCTTGAATTTAAGAATTGTTTTACATAATCGAAAACCGCCGGATATTGACAAAGTCGTTGAAAGTGAAATTATTTTGCTAATTGTAAGTGGCCTCGATTATATTCAGCAGTTGCAGATAATCTGTTGCCAGTCGAAAAGACAACCATTATATTTACAGAATAAATTAATCTTACATTTCCTGTCCGCGTTTATAGCGATTCGTATTATTAATCGCATCGAATTGCGCGTTCATGTGTGTCAGTCCTTTTTAATTGAGATTTGATATAACCCGCGTAAAAGCCGTACCTAATATTTTTGAAATATCTGTAATGTTGAATCACAAAAATAAAAAACGCGTATTTTTTACTATATTTTAATATATTGTATCTAATATATATTATATGCAAAACAATGAAAAATACAATATAATATGCTTACAAAAATTGGACATATTCAATAAAAATATGTAAAGAAAATAAAACACAAAATCGTTTAATAATTTAAATAAATTTAATATAAACTTTTTTTACTATTTCTTAAAACCGTAAAGTTTAAAATAGAAAAACATTTTAAACTTTGTGCTTTTAAGATATAGTAAAAAACATTAATTATTTATTAACTATTATTATTAACTATAAAATGATTAATTTTGTTTTTTTTCTCTTTACTCCTTTTTTTCGTATTTTCATTGGCTTGTCCAATCTTGTAGGTATTATATTTTTCATTATTTTGCGTATACCAAAGATTAGATACAATATGCTAGCAAAATACATTGCGTTTTTTAATTTTTATTTCATAATTACAGCTATTTAAAAAATTAAGTACAGCTTTTTTTGTTGCGTGGCGTGTAAAACAGTGAATACATAAAATAATAAATATGTGATAATTGACAGTAAAAAGTGACGCTAAAAGAGCGAGCGAGAGAACTGTGCGAAAATATCAAGATACTTTTTTATATAGTTTTGTATAACTTTCATGATCTATTAATATTTTATATTTTAAAATATATATAAAATATAAAATATATTTTAAGATATATATACATACATATATATAAGTTTATTTAAAACTTGAGTGTTGGTTAGATTGATACATTACATTTTTACTCGATATATTTTCCATTTATTCATTTTTTCTTCGTTTCAGTAATAAGCTCTGGATACATTTATAATACGTTTTCAATTGATTATCAGTGAAAATATGTTGTTCTATTTTTACTTTATTTTTAATTTGTTACGGTCTAAATCTGAACAGCTATAAAAACGAATAACCACTTAAATCAAAGTTTTAATATCAGGAATCAAGTTAAATCAAGTTACTATATATAATAAAGGTTTTTACCATTTTTCATGAAAGAATTACTTTATTATTTCTGAACAGCATATATTTAAATTAGTGATATAGATTTTAGTGGCATTTTTAATTAGAAGAGTAAAGTGTGATTTATACTGATTACATGCATTCTCTCGCAGCTTATAACAGCTTAACAATCATATTAACAATAAGTTATAATTTTTGTTACATTTTTTATTGATCATTAAATGACAATTTCATACATTGTGAAATTTTTATCGTAAGCAAAGTTATTAATTTTTTTCATCGATTTAACTCAATATTTTACTTATTGCATTCACATTATTAGAAAAATTACGAAACTGCGTTTTTTAGATCAAATGTCTAAATGTGAGCGGTGATAAAAAACGTTAATTAAATGAAATATTCAAGCGTGTAAAATTATGTATATGCATACATTTAATAATACATATTTAATATAGTACGTATAGTATATAAAAGTATAAAAATATACATATAAAATAATATTATTTATATTTTAATTCTCTTCTATTTTTAAATATTTAACAATGAAACAAGGATTATGCATTTAATGATCAGTTTTTTGTATACTATTGTCTAAAATAATTATAAAAAATGCAAAAAGTGTTTGAAAATGAGAAGAAAAAAGAAAATTGGTCTTTTGTAAGATTTTTTAGTTAATTTGCAGTCAATTTTTTTTAAATTTAAAATTTTTGTCAAGATACCGATATAGTTTACGGAATAATTGAAAGTCAAAGATTTTTTGTAAAAAAACTTTCTGAAGATAATATATACATGCACGTATATTATTATTAATTAGAGAAATGTATATATATGTTTCTCTAATTAACTTAATGCAAACTGTATTTAAAGTTTAATTGACCATTTAATTAGGATATATAAAGATAGAAGTTGTAAAATTCCAAATAATAGTCTTTTTAGAAATATTTTTTAGCGCAACTTTGATTTGAATAAAAAAATATCTAAACGTTTTTTTTAGAATAATCAATTTTCTCTTTGAAAGGAAAAATTATTCTTTAACTTCTAAATCTGTCATCATTAAACTTAATGTTTATTTAAACCTGTATAAAAAAACTTTAATTTAGCGAATTGATGTCGTAAACATTCTGTTCATGTTTAAAGATTTCATTTAAATTCAATGAAGTTCTATATTTAGAGCCAACAAGATGAGCTACCGTATGTTACTTCAAAAGGATTACACGAACGTATGTTCGTAAATAAATTAAAGAATCTGTTAGTAAGATCGATCAACTTGTATTAGAAAGAACTGACTGAGACAAAAAGTTCAATTGAACAACAAACTTTTTAAACAAAAAATATCTAAACTTTCTTCTAATTGTAAGTAAGATAACTAATTTTAAATATGAGATAGTGTCGTGTAGGCCTATACATTCTAAATTAATTCTAAAAAGTTATTTTTCCATGATTTGCAAGAACACAAGAATTGTTGGATGCACAAATTAAAAAAATTAAGAAATTTAAATTACAAATACTGGTATTAATTACAAGGAACCAGATGCGAAAGTTATTTTCGCGTTTCTTCATAATTATCATATAGTATATTACATAGTGTGAGCTTTATGATGTATTTATTTCTTTTTAATATTTATTTGCAGTGCAAATTATTTTGGTCATTGTCATGACTTTTCAACGTGACAAAATTCTGGTTACTTTCACGTGACATTAACGATGCATTCGTATATATGTATACGTAACTGTATCGCGATACGCGTACGCAATATTAAGTATGAGTCCAAATATGAATCTCTTTAAATATTGGTTCCTATCTATCCGTGTCAGTAGGAAACGAATAAATAAAAAAAAAAAGTTAATCAATATATAATCAATGTATTTCTACGTGTACAAATATATAAAAATATAATTCTGTTCACTGACGTGTCATCTCTCTTTTCAACCAAAAGTGTAAAAATCTTATGATTTTTATCATTTAATATTTTCTTCATTAAAAAAGTAATAAAATTATTTGATATTATTTGATTTTATTTTATAAAATGATGTTTTCTAATATTATTTGTTTAGAAATGATATCTTTTATTAAAAAGTAAAACTTTATAGATTTAAATATATTTTGAGTCATTTTAAGTATTATAAATATACATTAAGTATTACAATTATATTTGTTTTAAATTTATGTAGTATTTAGAAAAAAAAATGGATTTAAGATCATATTTGGCCATATATTATAAATTATAATTTTAATATAATTATAATAAATTTGACGCAATTATATATGCGCATATACAATTACGTTAAATTTCAGAAATAATTATACAGGGTGTTCCAGAGTTAAATGGCAAAATTTGAAATATATATTTAGGACCTTAAAACAAAAAAAAATTTCCTGAGTAATATATTAAGGTAACAAATAGGCAATAAAGAGCCTTCCTCTTTATTTCTTTACAGTAATCAAACATAAGCCTATCAATAACCTCGCCCTTAAAAAAATAAAGAAAAAAAAGACCCTGTATATATATGTATATGTATATATACATATATATACAGGGTCTCCTTAATTTATAATAAAAAATTATTAACCAATGTCCCGAGAAAAAATGGACTTATAATTATATAAGCATATAGCTGGCCATAACTATGTATATTCATATATATATATACGTTTTTTCTCGGGACATTGGTTAATAATTTTTTTATTTGAAACCCCTTATATAGCTTCTAAAACATTAATTACATAGTTTCAGAAATTTATAAATTTTATCTATTCTCTTAAATCATGCTAAAAATTATTTACTTTGACATAACATCTCTGCTGAAGCAAATTTATCGTGAAACGCGATAATAAACGAATTGCTTTTAAAAGTTTGACGTTTGTAAAAGAAGCACGCAGTATCCTCTATTATACAAAACTAAACAGTGACCCGTAAAATATGCGGTTATAATCAAGTTCGCATTAAATGTACTTATAAATATGTATATTTAATTAATACGTACATAATATGTATTAATTATCATCTATGATAAAGCAAAATATACCTATTTCATATTTTGACACATGGAGTTTCTGTCTGAAATGATTAGTTTGATATCGTATCATTGATTAAATCGCATTTTGACTGAGATTTAATGCCTTGTTATTTTGGAATTCGTAAAAACAATATAAAAAAATTTAACTCACTGTTTAGATAGAGTTCCAGCATAATAAATAATTTGTAAATGTTTAAATGTGAATGAATTAAGAAATAGGAAAAATTAATAAAATAAAAGATATTTATTTGTGTTTCAAAAATAATTTATCTTGGTAATATATCTTGAAGTGGCAATTATTACAAGCGGACGAAGCAAAGTTTTTCTGTGAAGAGAGTATTTTCATTCTCGGGAGAGATCGTGGTTTCCCTCTAAAGTAATACACCCTTGATTTAAGAAACCGCGTGTTGCTGCTTACTCAGGTCAAAGAAATTGATTACGATGAAAGAATAAGGGGAAGAATAATTAAAAGTAGCTTCTTGATAATCGACGAATAGAAAAACCATCGCGGTCAAATTGTCATAATTATTAAATGCATAAATCATTCATAAGAACAATATAACTTATTGATTCGTTCAACGCAAATAGTCAGAGATTATAATCGGTTTGACAAGCAGGAACACTTTATTATTTTGTCAAAATGCTTCATTAATAAAGACAAAGAAATTATCTTTTTCATAATCGGTTACTAAATTCTAAGTATAAGATTAATAGGCTAATACGAAAAAAAGTAAGAGTAACAAATGAAGACATTATAAATATTTAAATATATTAAATATTGTACATTATGAATACTTAAATAATAATTTAAGAATTGTAAAACATTTTAATGTAAAACATTTCTGTATTTATTTGGAATTCGTCCCACACAATTAAAATAATGTATACATTCGATTTGCGCAGTGGAAAAATTCTGTTTATTTTTCTCTTCCTTGCATATTGTCAACTCACCTCCGTAAATGTGATGTAAACCGTTTAAAAATTAAAATAAGAGGTTATCAATGCTGATCAGAGTTAAATTCCAATCCGTGTTGTTTAATAATTAATGCAGTAAATTTTTTTTTATTTACGTCTCTGTGTAAGCCACAAAGTTATAATTCTATAAAAGAAAAAACCGACCAACGGATAACTATCGGACAAGCAAAAGAAAAATTGTCTTTTCGTAAAAAGTTTATTATCACTGATTAATCACGAAAAGATATTTAATTACGAAAAGACACTTTTCTTGCTAGTTCTTATCCGATAGTTTTCTGTTGTTCAGTTTCTTCTTTTATAGAATTATACTTTGTAGCTGATACACACGTAGCTTATATAGACGTAAATAAAAAAAATTGACTTCACTAATTATTAAACAACATATTTAACTTTGATCAGCATTCATAATTTTTTATTTCAATATATTATAATATTTAATAATTATTTTTCATTTTCAACTATCACACACACTCTGAGGTGAATCGGCAATATGATTGAGAAGAATAAAAAGAATCTTTTCATCGTGCACAAACTGAACCATCGTTATGTAATTTATTTAAATCTTTTCATATCTTACTAAATTTCGCAATATTTATAAATTTAATTTGATTTAATTTATGTCATTTAATATTTATAAATTATATACGTTATAATATAACATGTTATATTATATATAATAAATATAATAAATATATATAATAAAAATAATAAATAAATAAAAATATAATAAATATAATAAAATTATATATAACATAATATAAAATGTTACGTTATTTTAATTGTGGCTGAAAAATTACAAGTAAGTGAAGACGTTCCACATTAAACAATTCTTAAATTATTATTAACTAATTATAATATGCAATGTATTTATTTGTCAATTATCCTTCCTGCTTGTATTGACTTATTAACTTTATATTTGGATTTTTTAATATAACAACTTAATATAACAACTCTTTTTAAGTTTAATCTATATATATTTTGAGACAGATATTTAATATAAAATCATAAAATTCGAGATCTAATTCGATTTTGTTATTTGATTTTATATTTTCATATGTTCCGTATTTTTTATTAATAACGTGAAGCGTGAAATTTTTCAGTAGAAACGCATTAATAAAATTAAATGATAAAAAGATATATAAAAAGACGAACCTCATAGAATATCCAAGCGGAGAAAAGAGTTTGTATAAGGTTATACATTATGAGAATCCTGCGAAGATCGAAAGGCTTTCTGTTTTCCATCAGCTTCGGTCCCAGAACCTTGCTAAAGGCAGCGTACGACACGCATATCGCCAGGGTCGGAAAGGGGCTGTTCATCATTGCCCAATCGTTCACCCTGGGATCTGGAAACAAATAAAAATATTTTTTTTTTTAAGAATAGAAGATGACAAGAATATAGAACAGATAATTACGAATGTAAAGTAGGAGTTTGTGCGAAAAGTCATTGAAAGAAGAGCGAAAGATTTTGATAGGCAGGATCGGAAGAAAACAAACCGAAATCGCAGTCTCGCGAAGACAATTGACATTTCGTAATTTATGTATATCGTATGCGCATTGGAAAGTGGAGCACGATTTAAAAGTCGTCCTCGTATTATGCAATTGTTACGACTTGCACCTGTAACGGGGTCGAAGTTCGAAACTGACGGTAGGAAACGTTGTGTAGCAGGAATCTATTACATCATCGTTAACAAATTCATACTAGAATCTGCCGATATGTGGTAACGAAATGAAAATGTAACAAACAATCAAATTAAATCAGCTGTCGTTGCATATTTATACATTCGTGTTTATTTCTCAAGAAATTTTTTAAATGTAGGCCTAAAAGAGACAGAGAGAGAGAGACAGAGAGAGAGAGAGAGAGAGGGAGAGAGGGAGAGAGGGAGAAAGAGAAAGAGAGATTATTATTCCGAGCAAAGCAGCAATATATGTTCGTTCTTCCGCGAGCACCCTAGTACTGCCGCCATCGTCATTTTTCTATCCACCCTCGATGACGAAGAGAAAGCAGAAAAAAGGCCCCGAGTGCGTGCACGAGGCGCGAACGAGCAAGCAGAGTCGCCTTCCGATAAATTACCCTCGCGTTCATGCGCCCTAACGGATACACGGGACGATTTTTTTTTTCTCTCTTCTCTCTTTCTCTGCTCTTTTTAATATTCTCAGCGAAAGGCTTCGGTTCTCGGTCATAACACGATTGGTCGACGACTCGATTACGAGCCGACGACGCGACGCGGTCTGTCGTCGATATTACGTCGATACGCGCCACATTCTTTGTACGCTTCAACTTTAATAGCTCGCGCTATTGTTGATTAATGAGCCAGTTTGACAGTCTAGTCCGTTATAAATGTCAACTACCTGCACATATACTTTTTACATTTATATTGATGTAGAAAAATCGGATGCACATAACAGAGAATGTTACCGATTTATAAATCGATAATAAAAAGAGACGCGGGAGACTGATGTCATAAGTACATACCGATTGGAAAGGAAAGTGGGTGTAAACAGATGAGGTATGTACAAAGTATGTACGAGGCATGCAACTGTAATGACAAAGCGAAATGCTAGGCAACGAGCAATATCACATCGAATTTCGTCTATCCGTACATTTACACACAAGCATTATGTAATACTTTTACAGAGACTTTGATGAAATCAGAAATGCTCGAAAGCGTTTATCGTCACGGTCGGGCACGACACCGGGCGCCTTTATGTCTATACGGCCTATGATTAGTGAAAAATACGAACCGCCACTTCGACGCCGCCTCGTTGGCTTTTTTTTCGCGCATGACATGAAAGTTTACGTTGTAACGGTAAAAAAGAAATATATATACACAATATATATCGTTCGCCTTGCGCCAACGACTGATGCCTTCATCGATTTCAAGACACCGAGGCGAAACGTCAAACGACTGTGCGTCAATTTACTTGCTACTGTCACGCCCCAATTAAAGATAACACCGATCCTATCCCATATCAAATGCTACATTGATGCCAGTGAATGTTATTATTTACGTCAAGTAAATCTTATTTTCTTTAGAATATGCATATACAGGGCCGTGTGCACGTGTTATCGTGAAATTTGGTATTAATCTTTAAATAATTTTTTCATAAACATATAATTAAAAGAGTCTTTCATAAATTATCTTAATTTATTTTGTTTCTGTTAAGTTTATAATTCTATTTTTACTTTTCGATTTCCCTTATATAAATGTGCTCACAACAGGAAGTCAAATAAATGTCTTACATAAAGAAAAATATAAATTTTGAAATTATTTGTACTTATTTATGTTTTTACTTCATATATTCACCAATTAATTTATCGTTGATTTTTTTTTCAAAATCGTGTTGCAGTTCTAAAGTTATAAGCGACTGATAATGAATGTTTTAAAAAAATTTTTGAAAATTTCAAATTAATAATAAGATGTTTTAAAATTACCGAGAGAATCGGCAAAAGGCAATATCTCGATCTTTATTAAACAACCTGATATTTTTTTCTTTATTCTCATATCTTTATACGCGTATTATGCAAGATATCAACCATTTCTTATGCCCAAAAAAAGCTTTGAAAATGTCACATTAATAATAAGCTGTTTTAAAATTACCGAAAGAATCGGCAAAAGATAATATCTCGATCTTTATTAAACAATCTGATATTTTTTTTTTAAATCTGATTAAGAATTTTGAATAGATTAGCAAACAAATTGAAAACAAAACGTCTGGTAATCTCGTTAAAATTAAGAACATTCTTAAAGCAAAACCTGAAGATTTATAATTCCTTAAATTATTTAAATAAAAATCAGATTTTTTATTTATTACATTTTTGATAAAAAAGTTATTTTATCGTTTAAAATATTTAAAATATTTTAAAAGTTTTAAAATAAAATCTAGCTATTCTTTATTATTCTTTATTGTATTACATAATATATAAAAATGTAAAATGCATTATTTAAACAAACAATAATTTCATAAATAATAAATAAATTATAAATTTTATTTACGTCACAGTTTCTCCTTCGTCGGACTTTCTCCTCCTTCACTTTTACTGTTCCTTCGTGTTGCTCGCAAGACGCTCGTAAAAACGCAGTTAATTAAAATCGCACTAGAATGCGATGATTGTGTGCCACTTTGCACAACAATCTCGATATTAACTCACACAACGCTTTATTATTTTGTGACGGAAGAACAATACTAAAATTATGTACAATTCGTTCAGCATTTCAAAATCACGCGATTGCAAATCATGATATTGCAAATTTACGTACCATCGCTGCAACATTGTTATTTTTGTTGCTAACAAATACGCTCATATTTTAGGGCAATTTTACTATCTCTCGTTGTATCGTAAATATTTAAATACGAGTTAAAATTAAAGATAAATTTCCGCAGAATAAGATATGTGAAAAAAATATATCGTTTTTATTTACTGTTCGTGTGGTAGATCTCGATTGTACAATTCATGTAAAATAGCGTCTTAACAAATCATCGATGTTTTAAACTGAATTTGTGTATGTGTGCGTGTGTGTGTATGCTATGCATTTAACAAATATCCAAAAATTTTTTAAATGAAATTCAAAACAAAATTTGCAACTTTACTGTGACTTTACTATACAAGTCGAGATAATTGTTGTTTATAGGTCATAATTACGAAAATTAATTACTAATATGGCTTGGCTAATCGCTAATTATAATAATTATAGCAATTATAATAATTATAATAATAATCGTTAATATCTCCTGATACTTGTAAAGATTATATTTCGCAAAATTCGATATTGTTTGCGACATATAGAACGCTATTATTTACGTGCGGTGTAATTCGTCTTGTCATTTGCGTGGCGATGAATGCTAAAGTGTGAGTTATTCTATATGTATATGTGTCTATATGTGTCATCTATCTCTCAAAGTACAAATATTTAAAATAGCAGGAAAATGTTGAAGAGGCAAAATTCATTTACCTTCTAGGATTATTTACGTGATTCACTAATTCCTATTATTATCACTTCTCAACTAGCATTTACCAATTTGACTCGCGTGATTACGCGATATTAGGTTGGGCAGCGAGAGTTGTCACTAACAGTTATAATGTACAAAAATTACCCTTTGATACGGATTACCCTTAAATTATATATACCTCGGATTACTTAAGATTACCTAATAGTATCTCAAATTAAAAGTAAATTTTACTTTAAATTATTTTAACGCTAAAGATTATTCAGATTTACCAAAAATAACCTTGAATTACCCAAAATTTTGCTGGGATTGCCGCTGAATTACCTAGCCCTTGTACAAAAATTACCTCAGTGACCAACCCCTCGTTGGGCAGTGTTATTTTCGAATCCATTCATGGAATTTATTTTCAAATTCTTCGATTATTAACAAAAGTAGCGAGTGCAAAATCGATTTCGAATCATATGATATTATAACACGTTTAATTAATAACACATTAATTAATATTGTTTTTATTTAATACTTATATCATCTGCGTAATAAAAATGCGACGTTTTCAAATCATACCGATAATTTGTTGAGATGAGTATTTTATGTGTATTATACTTGACAGAGATCTATGGCGCAAATAATCAAAACGACGGAAACAAAGTTTCGAATCTCATTCTGATATTTATCTTTAATTTTAATTTAGCGAATGTACGTAAATTTTGAATAATAATAATCACATTATTCTTCGTTGGAATATAATAAAGAACGCATTGTATGTATGTGAGATAATATCAAGAGTATTGTATAAAGTAGCGCGCGATTATAATTATCCGTGTTTTCACGAGTTTTATAAGTGTCTTGAAAAAGTCAGGAATAAGCAAGAGAAGAGAAGATAGAAAGGAGATATTAGGCAGAACTGCGAGTTGAGCAGAATTTCTAGCTTATTTATTATTTATTTGTTTAATACCTCCATAGTAGTTATTATCTTATATTTTTTTATGACATATACAAAAAGTATGCTAAATTTTTATTTTATAATTCTTAAAATATTCTTGATAAAATATATTTATAATTAATATTTATTTATATATAATATAAATATATTATTTGGAATTTATAATTATTTAGATTATTTTTTATTTAAAAATTTGATTTTTAATTATCAAATATTTGATAAAAACATTGACATATAAATAAAATATTTTTTTCTAAAAAATACAAATATAATTTATATATATTTATATTGCATCAATTTTATATACTGTTACATTTCTATTGCTGCGAATTATTAACAAATCTTAAACTTTATTTGTATATTGTATGAGTTATAGCCATATTTTTTTGTAGGCCTACTTATTGTTAGTATTAGCAAATTTTAAATTTTCGCTTTGCAAATAACTTCAAATTTCAACAAGCTGGTAGCATTATGACACGATATTGACTCGCGTCGTGCTAAAAAGAACTTGAGGGTGGGGGAGGGAGGGCGAGGGAGATTTCTCGTCGTCGTGAAAATATGCGCGGTAAACAGACTCTCCGAATTGTTGAAATATTTTGGTTGTAATACAAGAGATGTAATACGCGAGGTTTCCGGCGAAAGAAGCTTTACATCATTCTCTGGACCAGCATTTGAGTAAATTTGCATATTTCTCTTGTATTTTCTCAGTCTTTCGATCGGTGAGAATATCGCGAATACGATTTCTTTCCTTTTCGTTTATTAACACATTATGGACTGGACCGATGTTTGTTTAATTAAATTATCTCCACTGAACATTATATGAAAAATTGCGCTATATGTAAACGTTATGTCATGTGGCTATCTTTACAAGATTATCGATAAAAAATAAATAGCATGCAAAAATACATTTTATCGCACAACTACATAGTTCATACATGATGTGTTAAAACAAAATGTAATAAAAAATGTACAAAAGGACTACTTTTCAATTTCGTAAGTTACAAGTTTAACAAGTCCCATAAAAATGACATGAACAGACTTTATGCTCTTCGATTCTGTGATTCAAAAAGTTTTTAGCACATGTCCGATAAATTTCCAATACGAGTATGTGCCTTTAAGTATATAACACATTTAAGACGATATATTCATTCTGTTCATGTTCTTTAAAATACGGTGATATTTTCTTTTTAATAATTTAGCAATATCGAGCGATGTCCTCGAAGAAAAAAGCTAGGACTATATCTAAAGATTAAGTCATCACCGATATTTAGAAAAAAAAAAAAAAAAAAAAAAAAAAAAGAAATAAAATAAAATAAAAAAAAAGTATAGATCTGTTGCAAGTAAAAGTAACATGTATTTGTATTTATAATGTTATCTTTGTATAAATATTATATATTCTTCTGATCAAAGAACTTGTTAGTCTTCGTGACGTTAATGAAGAACAAAATATTTTAGATATTAGAATTGTTAAAAGAAATAGGAGATTTGGGAGAAATTTGTGAAGAAAAATAGCTTTAATATAATTAGAATATATCAAACTTACCGGACTGATTGTCCATAAGGTCCCTATAACTATCCACAAGATTTGTCACTACGCTCGTCATCTTGAATAAGATCTGAAAATAAAATGTTATTGTGTTAATTATTTTTTGTTTCGTCTTCAAAAACAAAATCGAGCATTCTCGAAATGAAATATCAGTTATGTACAGCATATTATGTACAGTATTTATACACGTTTCCTAACTCTCCCCTCTCGTGATTTACATTTATGTTATTTTCGGTCATAGTTTCATTGAAAGTATGACAATATATTATTATTATATATATTTTTTATTTTTTTATTAGCAAACTCCACTCTCTCCACACACACACACTTCGCTAAGAGACTAGTCATCAGTTTTATAAGTTTTTATAATTCAACGATACTTTAAAATCGCGCGAAAACATATATTTTAATCATAATATTTATGACATTTATATCACGACGAAAAAAGGGAAGCTGCCAACGTATCTTATTTATGTACTCATTTAATTTATTTCTACTACGTTACGTATAATCCTGAAAGAAATCAGCACTGAAAATTAATCAAAAATATTTTCTCATAGTCTCTAGAATTCTTTATCAAGATTAACTTCTTTATTAAGATATAATTTCAAGATATAACTTCAAAAGTATGTAAATTTCCTTATTAAATAAAAATTAATCGTTCAATGACATTATAATGTCAAAAATTATTTTGTTAAAGTTATGTCAACTTAATAGTTCCTAAGACGATAATTGTCTCTCACTTAATGAATAGGAATACACACATAAAAAACACACACACATGTGTTTTTTTTTAATATGTGATCACTTGTGCCTCGTGCTAATTTTGTACATCAAATATCATGGTATGTTCTGCTCGTTAGTGGGTCAAAGTAACGGTCATCCAAGATAGAATGTCGAGCTCAAGTTAACATTTCGTCAGGTCTCTTTACTGCAAGACAACGATCATTGAACGTCGCTGCCATTGACATAGTAAGCTCTAAGGCGATGTAAGGAAGGTAGGCGTAGTTGAGGACGAATGGCTATACATACCTACCTACGTAGGTGTATTTACGCGCGTCGATCGTGTTAAACTGAATACGACGTACGTATGGTTAGCTACGTAGTCAATTCATATTTGATAAGGACATTTAGTGCATCTGAATCAGATATGGTAATTGTTTAAACGGTGTAAAGACTACGTCGACTTTGCTTTTCATCAGAGTCGCGAATAAATTATCATATTGTACGTCGAAACAGTCTCGTCAATGTAGTCATTATACATAATATTTCTAACTTGTCAATATTGTTTTAGTAAAAACATTAAGAGCCTTATTTATTTTGTAGATGCATGACGTTTTTAAGTTATAAACAATTTAAAGTGAACAATTTGTCAAACGGATAATAAAATCTTATTCTTTAATTTTTCAAGTAAACTTTAATTCAAAAAATGGTACAAATTATTCTTGAAGAGAGTAAATATGATAAATAATAACTTTTTGCGATATATCATTAAGAGTTTGTGTTATAAATTATCAATAAATATCTTTTTTTTAACTTTTTTAAAGTTTGACATTTGATAGATTCTACTTTTTATTATAAGATACAAAAAAAGTATATTTACTTATACATATTTAAATTCTAAAAGAAATATAACTTTGAGCGAATATGTAGACATAATGATGTATTAGACTTGTCATATTACTTGTTATGATATCTGTGAATTTAAATCAGTTGATTTTTAATTCATGAAATTTAAATTAGCAAACTAATTTATTATTTCTTTGTTATATTTTTCAATATTCAACATATTTAATATATATATTTAAATATTCAATAATATATTTAAATATTCAATAATATTATAAAATATTCAATAATATTATAAATTATAACTACATTTTCTTTCAACAAATTAATATATCTTTTTATGTGATGACAATATATATATTTTTTTTCGAACCTTCCGATAACGATATTTCAACAGTAGAAAAAGCTTGCATATATTAATACATAAATATTCATATTGACATACATGTGAGTGTGTATGTGTGTGTGTATATATCTTCATGTCTTTGAAACAATAAACCGCTATAAAAATTATATTTTTCATATTTAACTGAATCTCAATGCAAATAAAAATTTAATTCGTTATAAATTGATTTGATAATTTTAACAATGCGTTTTGTCTCCTTACTTATTTTATCCTAATGTATGATTGACGATTGCTTCTATGATAATCATTAAACATTTCGATCCGTTTTAGAGATTCTTTTATAAAAAATTAATTCAAACAGAAAATGTAGGTTGAAAGAATTATATTAGCATATTAGAATAAAGATTTCTCCCAGTTAGTTTATTATCGAAAAGTTTATCACTGAAAAAATTTGGCAATTGAAAGCGAAACATATCGGTACGAATATTTACGTATCAATATTTACGAGTTAATTCATTAAATATTTTTTTACTATCGAGATTTCATGTTAACGAGTTTTTCATTTTTTTCTCTCTCCTCTATATGCTGTTGAATGGTTAGAAGAGGGATAATATACGATCGCATGTGACAAGGTATGTCGGTATGATAAAAGAAAAAAAAAGTCGTGATCTAGCGACTTATTGAGTCGGATAAATTTCTCTCCCGCTCTCTCTCTCTCTTAGGACGTAGCTTCCTCGGTCGATTACGCATCTTACGTAAACATGCAGTTGAGTAGGTGTCGACGACAAGCCTTCGAAATAAATAAAAAATAAATAAATAAAAAATAAAAAAAAGAAAGAGGAGAAAAAGGGGATAGATACGAGAGTGACACGAAAGAGGCCAGCTTTGGCACCGCGCCGAAGTGTGCCGCGAGAAAGTTACTAAACATACGATTACGAACGCGTCAGGATCAATTGCACCAGACGATAGCGTAATACATGGTTAAATGGGAGGATGTAAGCACTGCGTTTGATTATAGATATCTCGTCCACCGGAACCTGCCATGCGCTTTATTGTACTCATTTTTTACTGTTCTGTAATAATAGTCTAACATAACATACGTAACATGCATACAAAAAATAAAATAAGCATATAAGATTGCATATATAATAATACTTGAAAAAACTAAATCGCATTTTTCTTTGGTTGGAATGCGATATATAATTATATAGAACTAGTAAGCAAAACTTGAAATTGAAAACATTTCTTCCAATTGATGATAATCATGTACAGGCATATCATACTTAATAAATATCGATTTAAAACATCGCGATAAAATCTTCCTTTTGATTCATATTAAAAAAATTAATATTTTACAAAATAATTTCTATATATTAGTTTAGCGTTGGTTTGCGATTTGCATGCAAAATTGGTTTAATAGAGATATGACGCTTAAATACACGCTTGTTAAATGTCAAACTAATCTGACTTTAATGTCGCTGATAAAAGAGTCAGCGTTGTTAGTCGCGCGATAACGAATTTTAAGTAGTACGTCTTATGTCGTAAGTGAAGATAAAATTCGTTAATATTGAAATTTTTTTGAATTTTGCAATAGAGATATGCAAGAACTGTAAACCGCAGAATTTTTATATAAATCTGAATATTATCCACATAGGTAAGAGTTGATAGATAATAGTTTTTGATCGATTTGATTTATACAATCTAAATTTAAAAATGAAAAAAAGAAATAAAAGATAAGAAATTTTCATTCGAGACAATCCGAACATACCATAAAAATACCTTTAAAGTTATGCTTACTTTTCTGTTAATATTTCGTTGCAAAACATAGCATTACATACTATTTGTAGTATGTAATTGTATACTATTTCTACGTAGCCCGATGTATCCGGATATTATTAGCAATTGCAGAAATATTTTTAATCTTAATATTTCAATCTCTCAACGAGATGTTTCCGAAATAATATTCGACGTGTACATATTTACACTTTCTGCTTGTTACTGACAAATTGTATCAATGATAAATATTTAGAAAAACAATGTTTTTCTACCAGAAATGTCAAAATTTCTGCAAGATTATTATGGTTTATAATTCAGTTCCTTTTTATCTTTCGACTTGTCTGACGCCAACAAACATCAAAACAATAATATAAAAAAGATTATGTTTGTCTCAAAAATTAGAAAGATTAATTATTTGGAGAACGTAAGAAAGATTCTATAACTATAAACGTATTGATTCGGTTAAAATGTTAAAGTATCTCCAAATATTGTGATGTATAAATGACATCTTTTTCTGCGAAGAAAAAATTGATTTCAAAAACTATATCACAAAAAAGATACATGTTGGCTTCACAAAATCTATAAAATGATGAAATAAGATTAATTACTTTGTAAATTTTTTTTTATTCATAGTTTATTTATTTAATTTTCCTTATAATCCAATAAAAAGTAAAATTACTATATATATATATATATATATATATATATATATATATATATAATATTTTGGTATAATAGCTCATAATATTTTTGTACATAACATGTGCACATCTAATCTTGAAATGTGTCATAGAAAGTTCTAAGAAAGTCAGTTCTAAGAAAAAGAGAGTATCTGATTATGAGATTAATTTACACATCGTAACATCTACATAATATAGATGATTAATCGCATTATAAATTGATCGTTCATATTTCGTAGTAGGTATCATGGTATGTATAGTATGTTCATGTTATCGGTGAAATGTTATCAATTCAATTTTTTTATCAAATTTGCCATTGTCGGTAAACGTGAGTCATGAGTCACTAAATTACGTGTCGCTAAATCAAACTGCATGTGTTCGTCTGTATCGTTTGATCAAAATTTTTATATTAATTTACACAATGCAATATCTCGTAATATTAAATTATTTTTAATATTGTGATGTTTTTTTTATCAGTACTACAAATATTAAAAATTGTAATCGATATTTAGCATACATTTTAATAATTTTTTAATAACATTTTCATTATCACTATCAATAAATTACATTTTATAAATCAATCAATAATGTACTATCATTAATGCAAAACATATATTACTATGTTTACGTAGTATGTATATGTATATAGAATTAAATTTATTAAAGTTTAAAAGCTTAATAGGTTTTATAATCATATCACAAACAGTCGTGAATTGAGAAATACAATAAAAACAAAAAAAGCGAAGATATTATCGAATACTTATATCTTAAATTCAAATTATACCTAGAATATAAAAAAAAAGAAAAAAAAACAAAAAAAAAACAAAAAAAAAAGAAAAAAAAAAAAAACGATTAGAGAGCGAATGTGACTGAAAAATCACCAGTGTTTGTGCTTTATGAATTTTAACTAAATGTAATTTTATGTTATACTTGCAGAGTTCACAATCTATATGAGTAGAAAGTTGTATTTTTGTTTTCTTTTCGCTTGGCATCACAATTTATATAGGCAACTATACGAACATAATCAGAATTAAATAATAACCGAGGTAATTACTGCTTCAAATGTTTTTTTTATCGTACGCGTAATTCGTGCGGCAATTAAAAATAAAGCCAACGTCGAATGCATTAATTATGGAAAATTTCTCGTACACTTTTTAAATAATTAAAACACAAAATTACGTTATCGTACACGACAATGCGATAATCTTACAAACTCATGTTCGGCTGCAACAATTATAATCGAAGATCGTGAATTTTATAAAAACGTTATATTTGATAGAAAATTTGCTTATTATAAATACGTGTTCAATCATTCTTTGATTCTTATCGGCATTAAACGTGTAAAGTTTGAAAAATGCACACTTACTAAAGATATTACATAATAGCTCTTTTCATTGTTGTTCATTGTGTTTCATTGTTGATTTAATTTAAAGTAAAATTTTACTCGGCATAGATTAAATTTTTAATTAGCTATCATAATTAGTTCTTATAAAAATGCATGTCATACACGAATTGTTAGAAACTTACGTACGTAACTGGTCATGCAGACACACTTTCTCTTAATTCTTTCGTAAGCAAATTCTTCGAAAGGATCTTTCTTATTGCTCAATTTCAAATAATATTGACAAAAATTTATACAAAATGCTAATAATCATATAAATATATAATCACACACAAACAACGGCAGTCAACTCTTAATGTATGTATATATCAATATTTTTTTTTTTATACGAGTTGGTTAATTGTAAAATCTACAAATCTACAAATTTCATTGTCCAAACGTGAAGGATGAAATTTCGTATTTTATAGAATACAGTCCGATCGAATGTAATCGAGGAACAAAACGTTTATCATTCGTCTAGCGTCAGCACGCGATCAAAACGTATAGGTATATATTTTATATTTACATGTGTGGTTTCTGTTTTTCCGGGCCGCGCTCGTGATGGTTTCGATTATTCCGACCAAGAGGGTGCGCGTGAGACTCGTGGCATTTCCATTCGAATGGATTTGCATAAATATCGAATAACGAACAGAGATGCGTGCGGTCCGAAAGCAGAAGCAAGCACGGTCGCGTTTTCAATAATTCGTATGGAAACTGCGCGCATACACTGTTTATTTATTTATTTACTAACGGAAGCAATCCTGCACGAGAGATACTATCTAATCTTTCGAAATGCGAGATAAATATCCGCAAAATTTTGTACAACTAGTACGCCAATATTACAAATTGATTTTTATCAGTAGAACGGACCGTCACATATCTGTGTACAATTGCAGCATTGTCATGATTTAGCTAATCTTTGAGCAATTTTATTTCATTAAATGAAGAAATTAGAGATTCGAAAATATAAGGTACATAAAAAATAAATAATGTCGACATGCACGTTTTATATGAAAATTAAAATTATTATTTATCAGAATCAGATTTTCGTTCTCAAAAGATGACGGTTTTAATCGATCTTAAGACAATAAAGTATCGTCAATTTTTACACAGCTTCCCGAAAAAATATCATAAGTCGCGACGCTGAAATTAGAACAGTACACATTCGAGAAATTAATATTCAATTATGATTGATTTAAATGTTTCTTATATTTTGCGATATTTTTTTAGTGCAAAATAGATTTAAAAAAAGTAATCGTTTATTTTCTTACATTTAACCGTAAAAACTTTTCTTCGATGCATTATATGCTACTAAATATTCAAGGAAATAGTAATGCTTCTACGTAGACATACATATGCATACATATTTCAGAATTGTAAAAAAGATTGTAAAAAAATTTCATAAAAAAGCAATGCAACATCCAATTTATCATTTAATAAGAAATTTAGAGAATTAATCCTTCAGTGTATTATTTTGGTCACTCTTTTACACACACACATGGGTTGTGTCAAATAATTCACATAGTTTGTAGTTGGAATATTAAAATTTTTCCCCTCCCCCCAAGCCCCGAGCCATAACTTCTTACCATTTAAAAATGCACAGTTTTGTTAACAGTTAGATAACCTATGTATGGTGCTCAAGGATTAAAAAAAATTTTTTTTTTTCTAATCAAACCAAACTTCGTATAAATCTACCTTGATATTTAATCAAGTAATTATCAGTTATTTGCATTCAGAAGAAGAAAATTAAGATATCAACAAGAAGAGACATATGTTCTTTATAGTTATATTATCCTTTCCTTTACAGCTATATTCTGAGCCAACATTTATTTCTTTTTCGGAAAGAAATATCGAATCTGTCGATTTAATTAATGTGATGATTGCAGCAACGCGATATTACCGCGATCACGTACCTTCATTTTCAATGCGGTTAACGAATCAGCGATAGTTCAAAAACGTGCTGCTTAACGTAAGAGAGAAAGCGCCGAATGAATGTTCGAGTCGTCAGTAGCAAGACTCGACGATTACAACGAAAGTAACTTTTTTTTTGCCTAAAGCATAGTTATATATATTCTAACTTTTTATCGAGTGTGTTAATTGAATCGTTACGTTATATGCCAATTGCAAACGCGGATGAGCTAATGATATCAATTGGATGGTATTAATTCATCAGCTATGCAATATTTAAAAATTATATAAACCATATCCCGTATGAACATCATACGATGAATTATTTCAAATTAATCGTATGTGCTAGGTATTTAATCTTCCGCGTATAGCTTAGCTTTTATGAGTCTGATTATAAATACGCAATTATACTTAAAAACATGCGAAGTAAAAAAAGGGAATAATACAGAATGTACATTTTCTATGTAACGCTTCGTTTTGCTTCTTTATGTCGTAATAACCACAATTATTCAGAAAACGTAGAAAAAATTATGCCTGCATCACTTATCCTTGAGAGACACATTAACTCTGCGGGTCTGCTTTGCGTAATATGTTTAGTAATTATTTTTAGATTATTCATAAGAGATAAAATAAATAAATAGAATAAGAAATAAGATGAAATAATATTACTTATAAAATTAGAGAATATGAAAGGTATCTATAGCAATATTTACACATTTAAATTTACATAGAAATATGTATGTTGAATACTTTTATATTTCTAACATCAATGTTAACATAATAATGTAAATTAATATGTTGTTAATATTAATGTTAAAAATATAAAAATATTCAACACACATTTATTAAGATTACAATATCTTTACATGTTGAAATATAAAACTGCGAGGATTAAATCTAAATGATTTGAATAAAAAACAGTTTTATATGAAGAAATAATTATTTTAGATGATTTTATTCAAATCTTATTGTATATGCAAATTATTAATTAAATCTTGAACTTCTTCATTCGTAATTTTTACTTCAAAAATAACAATGCACGTGGATAACGTATAAATTAACTCATTTAAATTTCATTAAAAATTTCGGATAAACTATTAGAAATCGAAAGAAATAGAATAGATGGGAAACGTGAGGTAATTTTCTGATTAAAAAAAGAGAAGAGAGACGATATGTGTGTGTGTGTGTGTGTGTGTGTTGTGTGTGGAATAAATCAATGTTGTTTATCGTTAACTTGGAGAACGCCGGTCTTTGACGACGAGCCTTGCCCAGGATAATGTGACTCGCCGCGAAAACGAATTCATGTTCTGCGAATTCTGACAGCTTATCGCAACAATCGAAAACGATTGAAAAAGCGGTTTTTCCCGTTTCGGGCGTTCCTCATACCGTTTCTTCGTTCGTTCGGTGTTTCTCTCCACAAGGCAGATCGATCGCGGGTGCGTCACTTAACCTCAAAATGCCCACATAGATGCCGGTACACGCGCGCGTGCATGAACATCACGCGACTCTCCCCGTGTGTACCACACGCCGTACACATGGGATTGTCATACGAGAAGTTGGGGTTACACCCACCTGCTATTTCTCGTTGTCCTCTTCCTCACCCTCTCGCGGCGTTCCTTCCTTTCCCCGTGCAATTCCGTTTGGCTCTTCGTTCTCGAGCACCACGTAGCCGGCAGCAGCTCGTCGGCGACTATGTAATCTTGCGGCAGCAATAACGACGACAGCAGCAATACCACACGGTTATCGTCGTCCCTCCTCCTGTCACCTGACTGCGCACATAAACGTGCGGCACGCGACGCACCACCTTCCGTGCTCGAGAACGGCAAGCGCGGAGGCAACAACCTCGGTAGCTCTTCTTGTTCTTCCGTGATCGTCGTTACTTCCCTTCGGCGGTCGATCGGTTTCCTTCTTTCTTTCTTTCCTTCCTTCCTTCCTTCTCGCGTGGTTGCAACTCGGGTCTCGCGTCTCGCGTGATGAAATAGGCTACGAACGAGCGAGCGATCTGCGAGCAACGCGAGAAGCGTGTCTACTGTCACTTCGCACCGTGGTAACTCGATAAATAAGGATCGTCGTTGATCGTAAATTTTTTTTAGTCACTCTTAAGCGGCGGTGGCGGTGGTGGCGGCGGCGGCGGCGGCGTCGTCGTCTTCTTCTCCTTCCTTCTCTCCGTCGCTCGGCGTTCGAATGTACAAAAGAGGAAGGCGCGAAACGTAATAAAAGGGGTAGGAAAGGAAGAAAAAACTATGGAAAAATTGACGCCGCTGCTAAGCTCGCACACGCGGTCACGTTCGAACGATGGACAGTCCACGCCTTTTGACACCGACGCTCCGCTGCCGCCGACGAGTTCCTCGTCTGTGCTGCTTCTCGCTCGCCCACCGGGCGAACGTAGTCGATTTGTCTTCCCCCTCTCCCTCCGGTCCGATCGTGTTACTCGCGCTCGCGCACCACTACCGTCACTCGTCTCCGTCACCGTCTCCGTCGCTCCGTCTCGCCCCACGACGTATCTGTATACGCAAAATCCCGTCTACGTCCTCCGTCGCCCCCCTCCAACCATCTGTCCACGCCGTACTTCCGTACCGGCTCCTCTTCTTGCGGCCCCACGTCCTTTTATCTCTTCCTATCTTTCTGTCGCGAGATTACGCGACGTTTGTTTGACAAGATCCTCTTTGACTATGGTGTAATCGCTGGATTGATAATC
Source organism: Anoplolepis gracilipes (assembly GCF_047496725.1). Taxonomy (NCBI): domain Eukaryota; kingdom Metazoa; phylum Arthropoda; class Insecta; order Hymenoptera; family Formicidae; genus Anoplolepis; species Anoplolepis gracilipes. The sequence goes on along the minus strand of NC_132980.1, from coordinate 9,035,020 downwards.
TCTAAACAGAGAGAGAGAGAGAGAGAGAGAGAGAGAATGAAAAACATGACGCGACGACAGGAGGGCGCGACACGCGACGACACGGGACGAGGAACGAGCCGGCGAGGCGCGTCACAAATGAGGCGCCATCCTACGGTGCATGTTTCAATCTCCTGCCATAGATCTCGTTCGATAATGAACGTGTGTAAGGCCTTACTGTCCATGAGAGATCCGAGAATTCGATCTCGATTCTAGTTTCGAGAAATGTGTAATTTTTACGGAAAAGTTTAACAATTTTATTGGCTACAAATTTCTCGGATCGAGTTCTATGTTCTATCATTATGGACTCAAAGCTTAAAAAAAAAATTTGCCTAGTTTAGGAGATCGCACGTATATCTTCTGTTACTTTTTTTTCTATTATTTTCTATATTTAACATATTCTATATTTCTATATGTAACATATTTAACATTTTCTATACTTATAATTAAGGTAATTTTTTATAGTTGCATTTTATTTATTTACTAAGGATTTATTATGCTACACAAAATCGTTTTCTACTTAAAATTATCATTCTTTTGAAGAACAATTATTTTTTAGAGAAAAAGCTAATCTAAAATATTGTATTAAATATATAATTATAAATATGATAAATTTATAACTAATTTATAATTTACTAATATTTATATATTAATTTTATGATTTTTATCCAGTTATATAAGATGTTCTCGGGTTAAATAGCTAAACTTGAAATACATGCGTTTAAGATGTTAAAACAAAAAACAAATTTTTTTCTGAAAGTATGCTCGTTAAGCTTCATTCAAGACATCTTGCCTCGAATATATCAAACCAATCTACATTAAAAGAAATAATTTTGCAAGGTTAACAAAAATTTTTTAGGTGTAAAAAATTAACTGAAAAAGATAAATTATTACCAAATACTGCGTGACACTGCATATATTTTGCACTTAATCAATTTAAATGTCAGAGACAGAATTTATATCCGTATTATTAGTGTAATTTAGACAAAAAATTTTTCTGTAATGCCTTCTGTAATGCTTTCTGTAATCTTTAGGCCTATTGTTAAGGACAATTATATTTGTGATTAATATTTGGGATCTAAATTCTCTAGAGATATTGCTAGAATTTTGAGTGTAGATGTATCTTATTCTTTACTACTTTACCGTAATTAAACACAAGCCTATCCAATGACTTTTGATCTCCTGAAAAAAAGAAACATTTCGATATTATTCATTCCTATTTTTATGACTAAAAAAAATTAATATCCTTGATATTAAAATAATCTTAATTATCTTCTTTATTGCTTTACGGTAATTAAACACAAGTCTGTAAGTAGTCTATTAATGACCTTTAGTCTTCAAAAACAAAAAAAAACACATTTCGACATCATTCATTTTTATAGTTTTGCAAATAATAAAAAAATCAATATCTCTTGACGTCAAAATAATCTCAATTTATTCTTTTAATTGATTTACAGTAATCAAATACACAAATCTATCATTAGCCTATCAATGACCTTCGATTAAAAACAAAAAAAAAACAGACATAATTCATTTTTATAGTTCTATAACTTATAAAGTCAATATCTCTTGAACAAAGCGTTTGCAAATATACTTCTAGAAGAAATTTTTATTTGTTATAAGATTCTAAATATACACAGGGCAACAAAATTATTGCAACAAAAATTTATACCAAAATTTCATATAACTTCGCGAAAAATTGTCGCATCAGACTGCCGTTTCTTTAAAAATGAAAATGTTTTGTTTTCAAAAAACTACAGTTTGGGACACTCCACTTAATAGAATAGATTTTTTCTTATAATAATCATTCTAAAATAAAGACTCCTATACAAATGAAAAGAATAAGATTCGTACAATTTTTTTCGTGGAATTACATTAAAATTACGTTTTTGTTCAATTACGTCATTAATATTAATATTACCATAATTTGACACATCATGTGCGTATATGTGTGATATGTGGAGTGTGTATGAGTATATGGATGTGTGTAGGTCGTGTATGGGACGTATGAAGGCATGTGAATATGTGTGGGGAAGGATAAATTCAAAATCTAACAAATACTTTTTAAGTAAAGACTTTAAGCTTCAAAATAAAAAAAAGTTCAGCTGCGACAATTTGCGGAGTTATGTTTATTTGAAGATATAAAATTTTGGTATAAATTTTTATGACGATAATTTTGTTGCCCAGTGTATATTTCATGTTTGGCCATTTAACCGGGGAGCACTCTATATACATATAAGTATATTACATTACATAATTTTAGGTTTTTTAAAAGAATGTAAAAGTTTTTAAATGTATATATATATATATATATATATATTCTATATTTTTATATTTGATTAACATACAGACACATTGTGTATATCACTTCTGTCTTCTGATATATTAATTTGTTTACTTGTCAGATTTCTGCTTTTTTACAATTTATATAAGTTAGTGAAAAAAGAGGAAAAGCATACATTGATCTGTATGAAGATGTTTTGCATATTTCGCATGGAAAATATTTCGGATGATAATAGAAATTTCTGTTCGTTCTACATCGTTATTACACATATTGTAATTTATAAAATCTTTGGGGAAAGTACGTTATAAAAAATAAATAAGTAAATACAGATGGGACATATAATTACAATACGTTTATAGACCAAACAATAAAGGCAATTAATTTTAATTAATTAAAATCCATTAATTTTTTTTAAATTACGCAAGAGAAAACTTGCTTCATTATGTTTCTATGCGTCAATTTTTCACATATTTTCGAACAGACTAATTTTTTGATATCTAATCTCAATCACATTTCTCTCTCTTTCTTTCGTTTGTTCAATTATTACATATTTCAAGTGTTACATATTTCAGTGTTATTATACGCGTTAGTGTTACATATGTTTCGTAGATATACTATATTTGTTCTTTCTTTATCGTATCAATATATTATGATTTTTGAATTATTGTTATATATACTTAGTTGTCGAAAGTTTGAGATAGCTAAAATAAAAGTAATATTTCAAGATTATTAGAGTCTCTTATTTTTCAAGAATTAAAATTTGATGAATTTAAATTTAAATAAGCTTACACGAATCTTTAATGTGTTGTACACGCACAATCTATATTCCTTACTAATAGGTTATTTGTAATATATGTATATTTAGTACACAATAGTGTTCATTCAGTAAGACATTTAACAAATTTTGAGTTTTAATTTAAATCATTTTTTTATTTTGTATTTTTTTAATATGCTGCAGTACACGGTGAAAATTGTATATTAAAAATTACTGTGGTATGTAATAACTGTGGACCATTAGGAATCATTCTAAAGTAAAGTGCTATGTAAAATTATAAAAATTACATCAATTTACACAGTTTTACATAGCACTTTAACTTATTGTTAGAGTGATTCCTAATGGTCCACAGTTACTTATCCCATAATAATTTTTAATAAAAATTTTCTCCGTGTACAGATTAGATTTCAAAATTCGTTTGTCCAAAAATTTTCTAAATATTTTTGATGCGTAAAAATATACAAGTGAAGAATGTAAGTTCCTCCTTGCATAATTAAATAAAATTACCGCTTTCAGTTAATTAAAATTAATTAAAAATCTATAGAGAAAGTTGGTAATAGTAAAAAAAAATTAATCGATTAATCGATTGTACTTGGCAATGTGGAGATTGTCGAATCGAATCGTGCGAGTCTCACATTAGGTGAGACTTTAGTGGTGTTTCCTTTATCGGTGACTGTCATGCAAGTTCGTCGCGTCAAGTTCGCCACGAGATCTGGAGAAAGAAAGTGAGTAAGTGGATCGGAATGAGCGCGCGATTCCGGCTACTTTGAAAAGAGCGGTACCGCCAGTTCCTACGTAACAATCTTCTTATGCGAGATGTTACGCAAACTGCGATGTATGCCGATGGTGTGTATTGGTTGTAGCAACAGCGGTCAGCGAAAGCGATCTTTTGCCAGGATGCTGGTCGTGAATTATTTCCACGCAAATCGATCTTCTTTCGATCTTCCGTCCTCGATTCCTAGTATTCGGCGAATATGTTTCACATGGTTACGCAACTTAATTTAAAGGACGTACAATACATACACAAGTATATATAGTAATATAAATATATATATATATATATATATATATATATATATATATATATACTTGTACATATATCTCTGCTGCTTCTTATTTTATTTTCCACAGCTCAGCATCAGTTTGACATTTCTGAAATCTGATTCGAGGAATAGTGCCGTATGTTACGTGCATTTAAAATTGAATCATGTATTAGATATACCAGAACATGACATGATAACACGCTGATTGCATCATTTTTTTCTTTATCGTTTTCTTGCGCTTGTCAGATATTTCGGAGCACCTTGACTTGATGCGCATTCTTCTTGTGATTGATTTGTTCGTGATTGTCTCGCAATTCTATTACACGTTGATAAATTTAATAATATATAGGAATATTTGCAGAGATCTTGTTTATTATGAAAATGAACGTGAATGACATACGCGTCACTTCGTTGAAGTTTAATTCTGAACCTGGTAAAGTTGAATCACGAACGTCACATAGTGCAGATGATAGGCGCGTACTTTGTACTGTCAATATTTTCGGTGATGTCGTGAGCAATAAAATTTTCAATGATTCCAAGAAACAGCAGCACAAATAGTAAAAGTAGGTACAATATCCGAATACATATATCTTTATTCTCAATATTAATCTCTTTATAAAAAAGCTTAAAGAAAAACTCTACAAAATAAATAGAGCCGTAATAGAGTAGACATGTAATATGAAAAAAAAAATTATGTATGTATATAAATCAAGATTAAATCTGCGATATGGATTCTTGTTTTTCGCGTAATTTCATTATAAGGATATTATATCTCAGTATATTCAAATTTAATTTTACTTATATAAAATTTCATTATGTTCGTAATAATAGAGTTTACGTGATCAATAATGAGATGCCTAGATAAATAATTTACATGATGGACACGAGTGTGTTTCTTAGAATGGTATTAGTACTATTTCTTAGAATGGTATTAGTGTACTATTTGAATGACAACCTATATGACAAGTTTATCATTTTTTTGCATTTTGTTTTAAAGACTTGTTGTAATGGTTCAGTCAAAAGTTTGGAATTTTTTGATGATCAGACATACGATATTTATATCTACTATATAATATATATTTCGCACAAGATAAAGTATAGAGAAGGATAAAAAGTTATTAAATTAATTAATAATTTTTAATATTTATTTATGTTAGATGGTTCTTTATATTTAATTTTTTATATTGAACAGAAGGTATACAATTCCTTGAAAGCGCTATCATTTTGCAAATGCTATTTCTTGTATATTTTAAATAAGTAAAAATATATTTTAGCATAACTTTTATTAAATTTTTATTTTGACAGTTGCAATTTTATATTATTTAACGTGAAAGATATTGTACCGATTATTTACAGATATTATCAATTATGATTTTCAAATTGGGATTACAAATAGTTTATTTATTGTTTTAAAATATGATTAACTTACATAAATGTGAAATAGTTATAGTTGATCATTCGAATCTATTTTTGAATTCTTGGTTCAGTCTTCAATCACAATTTCAAAAATTAGCAAATGCGCAATCACATCAGTATGATGCCATGCATTCACTTTGTACCTCTCACAATCAGTCGGACATGACATTGCTTGACGTTTGTACTAGCTCTTCACGTAACAGCACTAATCTTTTTTTAAACGTTTTTTCCACTGCATAGTCTATGTGTTAATTAATTTTTCTGCGAAAGATCTTCTCTTCTCGGTTTTTACACGCGTTGCTATTAATATGTAAATAATTAAATGCAATTTGAAAGAAATATTAAAATAAGGAAGAAGTGCAAAAAACTATGTTATTACCGCTAAAAATTAATTGCGTATTTACCTTTTATCTTGTTATAACATTTTCATGTGTTACATTTATATTAATTTAATAACTTAACAATTTGTGTATGTCTCTTAGAAATACAATATTATTTTGAGTGCTTTAACACATCATTAACAATCATTTCAAATAATCAACATATTTCAAATTCAGTCTAATTTTAAGAAAAGTTAAAAGGAACTTTGAAATAATCATAAACTTTAAAATGTTCTACATCAATATTTCTTACGAGTTATTGTAACTAATCTTTAACATAGTTTTTAATTAATTTGTATGTTATATTTACATCACACTTAAAGTCACAATAACAAAAATAAATGTAAAGCATCAATTACTTAACATATCTAGTTTGTCAATAAGTAACACATGATAAAGAGAGATAACATGAGTTATTTTAACTTAAAATTTAGAGTGGACTTTCTGAGACATGCAAAAAAGTTAAATTAGTATTTTAATTTTTTACTGATGTGTATAAAAAGGAAATGTTTGACAACTTATATTTTATTATCTTTTACGTATTATTATGATAATTTTAATAACTTGAAAAAAAAAGAGATAATGAATAGAATGAATAAATCAAATCTTATAAAGTTAAAATCCTGAATTAATTTTTGATTAAGCTAATTTCTTATATCTAATAATATATGAGAACATTCATATCTGTTCATATCTTCAATTTATATATAAACAAGTGAATAAGTCATATTACTTTTTAGCATAATTTTGACAAGTTTTTGATGTTTTAAATATAAATAAATTACGAACATAAAAAGATATCACATTTCTGTGCTTTTATTATTGAAATAACCTATTAGTATCAATTTTTATAAAAATATAGAAATAAAATGTGCATTACATAGAAATATTTATACAAAGTAGTACTAAGTTTATGTGAAATTTTTTTATATAGAACTTTCATAAAACTGTATTAACAATATTAAAACGAGAAGGCATCTGTCTTCAAGATTTCAAAATATTAATATTCTACATCAATAAGAAATTATCTTTGTGTGTGTATAGCATTTACGTTATTGTTAATATTAATTCCAGCGTAAATGTCATTGAATAAATGTTTAAAATACATCAAGAAAACACATACATAATTTTACAAATATTGATTATTTGTTTGTTTTGTTCTTTGTTTTTTGAAACGCATAATATTTTAAAAAGATATGTTTATTTTTTAAGAGAAAGAATAATATAGAACAAGAATTTAGACAAATACTGAAAGTGATATATAGGTTTTACTTTTGCTTTTTAAGCTCATATTTTTCTTGCTATTTTTCTCATGCAAGAATATAAAAGTATAAAAAGGAAAACAAATGTTATTAAAAACATATTTTAAATGATATGAAGTACAACTTTATTGCTTTACTTTTATATGCAAAAAGAATATTTTTTTCAGAGTTCTACAAGCGAATTGTGTTACAAATAGCTAAAATATGTCTTATCTTTTTATAATTTTCCACTGTTGTTTATTTTCGCTATTTTTAGTGAATATATAAATGAATATATAAATCGTCCTTAATAAATGTAATTATATATAATTATTTTCTAATTAAAGTGTATTTTTACCTTGTCGAAGATAACGGTTGTAAAAATATATTTCATTAAACAAACAAATTTTTAAATGTAAAATTAAAATTATATAAATGTCGTTTATTTTTTAGGAGAAGCATTAAAAATTACTCTTTTTGTTATTTTAATATCATAGAAATGTACTAAAAAATATTTTTATCTAGAAAAAAAAGCTAAAAATATTTTCTTTTTTTTTTTTTTTTTTTTTTTTTGTGAAACTAATTTTTTCAAATTATAAATATAGTCATATGTTTTCTGCTGTTTTAATATTAGAATTTATTTAAAGAAAATGAATTTTCTTCTGAGAATTTTGGAAATAATAGAATTATTACAATACACATTATAATATAATTTTTATTTTATTTATTTCAAATAAAATATTTAAACGAATGAATAGGAGGATTTAGTACAAGCTAAAGAATTTGAATACAAGATTACAATCAGAGCGAAACCTAAAGATGGTATTAAAAAAAATATAATAATTGATTATACATTTATAAATAAATAATACAGATTACAAAGTCAAAATTATAACCAGAGCGCAAATCATGTGAACGACATTACAAAAGATATTATAAAAAATTATAATATGTCAAATACTACTAAGTAAATAACAAAATGCAAATTCAATCGAAATACAATACTGTTAAAGAAGAAATCGATGCAAAGATTGTTTAAAAGTATTTGGTTACATATGAAAGAAGTCAAATCAGAAAATTTCGAAAAAAGTTCGATCAGAAAATTCGAGATAATTAATTTAGAGATGATAACCATGCAGTACGATGCAATTTCTTATGACAAAGAGGAATCCTCCTAAACAATCTATAGGACATTGAGATTTATTCGCTCTAAAAATTCAGGACAGTTAATATACCCATTTAATAGTATATATTAATGTCAGATCTAAATAAATTCTTCTACTATTCAAACTTAGTATTTTGAAGTCATTTAGTAATGGCTTATAATTATGAGTAGTGTGATGCATAGGGTCTGTTATAAAAAAGATAATTTTTCAGAGAAAAAAATGCTGGATGCTTTTTAACAACGTGGATAGATAATTTTAATAGGGAGTTTACACTAAATACATATTTTAGATAAGGCCAGCGACTTTACTAAAGTAATTAGTAAACGTTGAACAACAGTGGTCTCAAATGAAATTCTTATTATCTCAGAGAGGATGCTTATATTCTTGGAATACTTTTTAAATTGGACGATTTGAGATTTAGTTGACACAAAACTTGCAATCCAATTTAACAAGGCACCCTCAATGCCAATTGTGCGCAACTTATTTATTGATATAGCGTGATCAACGCTATCAAACGTTTTCTTAAAGTAAGTGTACACAGAGTCCACTTGAGAACTACTTTCAATTGGTGTGTTTAAAAAATCAAGTTAGGAAAGCAATAAGTTTGAAAAAACTGATTTTCCGGAAAGCCGTGCTACTCGTTAATAATAATATTTTTCAACAATGACGATAATTTATTAGCAATAATATTTTCAAATAATTTAAGCATAATATATTTTATTTACTAATCGGTCTATAGTTTGTTACTTTTGTCCCTGCTCTTGAAAATCGGAATAACTGTATGTCTTTTATGAATCTGAGAAAATTCCACTTATCATTAACTTCTCGAAGAATATCCATAATAATGCTATATTATACAACTTAGTACGACACATACATAGAATTTAATAAATGAAATAAATTTAATTTTCTTAATTTACAAGCATTAATTTCATACTCTCGACGCCAGTGAATAGATGAAAAAACATTTGAATAAAAAATTTAATCCTTAAGGAGGTTGATATTTAATAAGAGAATTAATTCCGCTCAATTTGAAATTTAATTTATATTCCAACGTAATGCTATTCATATAATATTACATAATCATAGTAGAATGATTTAACGATGTACTTTCACTCAATCGCATAATGAAACCGCGCGCTTTTTTCGAGTTGCGCGTACAGCATCGATTTATTGTACATTGCTATTAAAACACGGGAAAAAGTCTATAGATGAGATGCATCTCACTCATACGTACTACTGGATGCATATAAGTTATTTATGCGTACAGAACGCGACCGGTTATATGTAAGCTCAGTATTACTCGATGGCTATTCTACATCGTGTCTCCGGAGACTTTCACCGTTCATATACTTTCACCATTGAAAATTAGCACCGGCTCTTTCGCCCATTCTCAAGAGAAGCGCGCGCGATTAGACCGTCTCTGTTTCGGGCTAAACGCATTTTGGTGCAGGATAAATTTCCGCTCGTCTACAACGACCTTTCAGAGTCTAATATCTTCTTACCATTTCAATTTGATACCACTTTTACTACTTTACCATCTTAAGTTATACTCCTACACGTAAAAATTTTCTTAAAGGATTTTTGATCATATCAACTTGGTTGATATAATATATACACTCTTTTACAATTTTACTAAATTACAATAATTCTAATAATTTTTTTTCCAATTAATTAATATGTATTACGTTGTTATTGTTATATTCAATTATTTATCAACAGTAATTACTCGTTTAAGTTATATTCTTATTTAATTTATTATTGTCTCTAATTGACTCTATACGACTCTGTATTAGGAATTTTCTTTCCATGTCAAGAATAATAATTATTACTAAATTAAATTTACTACACTTGGTTCAATTAATTATCTTTGTATGATAAATTTTTTTTTACATAATTTGTTTAAAATATTATTAAGTTTTCCTAAAATTTGAAGTAATAAGTACAGTGAAAGTTAAATATTACATGATATAGAGATTATATCAGAGTTTAAGATTTATTTTTTAAAAGCTGTTGTCCTACGCGAAAAAATATATCTCTAATAATTGTTGATTAAAGAAATTTTCTATTTTTGCTTTTAAAATGAAATAATTTTCACAAAAATATTAAAGTTAAAATAATGTTACCGACTATATATATTTCTTTTAATCTTTAGCTCTGTAATATCTCTCAATTGTGTATCGACTCCATCTACAGGTGGTCGAAAGAAAATCTCTGTAGAAATATCAACAGTAGTATTTTATTTCCAAACAAAATATTAGCTAAATAGTTCTTGCATTAAATGTACATGGCGCATATAAGGTGCGTGTTATTTTTCACAGATTATATTAAAATTAAATTTGATTAAGCCGTATTAGAATAAATTTGCAATAAAAAAATATAACTTAAAAAAATTAAATATATATTATTTTTTCAATTAATATGTGTATAATTGTATATTATTTTTTCTTTTTTTTACTATTCATTTATGCAAAAAAAAGAGAAAAATTTCGAAAGTTTCAAACTAAGTATTTTTTTACATTTCTTATAGAGGTATACAAAATAAATAATTTTGAAAAATATTATAATAGAATTTGCGTGCACATAAAGATAATAAGATATTTTTAAATAACAAATCGTACAGTTTAATTGCTTTAAAATATTAATAAATATATTTGTCGGAAATACAATATATTGTAAATACGTACAGATATTTTCTTATTTATAATCCAAAATTAATAAAATTATTTATAATAAACTGTCTTTCGATGGAAAAAAGAACAAATCAAGGTTTTATGTCATATTTAGCGTTTATATACTTTTGAAATGAATTTGCCAAAGAAATCATTTACTTATGTTATACATAACATGTATGTATGTACAAAACAAGGTTTCTTTATTTGTAATAAAAATACGCGGTAGAGTGTATATTATATTGTATAATGTATATATTTTTGAAAAATGTAAACCAATTGTTTGATTAATTTTTATCTTATAAAAGAAGTTTAATATAAAAGTCATTTTTCATAACACATTGGAGAAATATGCAGCATATATGTGATGAAATATATCTTATATATATTTATTTAGTGATGTAATTACTATATTTCGTAATTGATCTAGCAGTATAAATAAAAATAATTTGGTTTTTATTAGTTAAAATTAAAATAGTAAAATAATTAATTAGTGAAAGCTCTTTGTCAAAAGATATTTCGTCTATTATTAATATTTTTTATTAACTTGCATTAAAATTCATCACAGATCTGATACAGACTGAAAATGGTTTTGAAATGTCAAAAAATAAATATAATTGTATAACCGTCAAGAAATTTAGAATGCTCTTTGAAGAAAGGAATAATTTATAAAAAAATAATTTATATAAAAAAATCGATTCAGCGCTTTGATTCACTATCCAACGAAAACAATATTCTGTTAATCTTGGCAATTTCGTTAATAACTTATCCAGTCTGTTTCTATCTCTCGCAATACATTAACGCACACATACAAACATAGGCATTCATGCATAAACATTCATATAACACAGGAAATTCGAAATATTTCTCTATACATGTATAAGAAACTCCGCCTCGAAACCTAGAGAGAATGATATCAAGTTCAGACTTTTAGAAATTACAGAAAGACGTTCAACGCGCTCTTCTTTTTTCTTTTTCATTTCTTTGGATATTTCTTTTGAATCTGGTTTCTGAATCTTGACTTTTTTCATATTTGATCATGCCGCCAAAAGATAACGACTGGATGCAACATGGATGCAACATGGCAGAGCATTTTATGATACGATGATTCGCAGCTAAATGTACATTTGACGTTCAATTGAAGTCAACGTATTTTAAACGTCGGCTTGTCGTCATTCATCAAAACCTCGGTTGTCGATGAACACGCGGTTTCTCAAGCCGCTGTCTGAGATGTAGCCGGTAGCCATTTTATATTGGTTTGCATATATCACGCCGTTTTCGTTTTCCTTGCTGTCGTCCTGAACACTCTGCGTATTATGTTCCTTATCGTCTTTGACGACCTTTCGCTTGCCAGATGCGGCTTTCAGATCCTTCTTCTTGTACGCTTCCTGGTAGAAGCCGCGGAAAAGGAAGAAAAACATCACGGCATGCATACCGATCCACCAAACGAAGGCCTTCGGGTAGTTGCACTCAATGAAGAGCAGTTGGAATGCGTGGACCATCACGAGAATAAACTGGACCATCTGCAGGGTCGTCAGATATTTCTTCCACCATAGATACGGCTGTATTTGCGGGCCGAGGGCCGCCAGGAGATAATACGAATACATTACGATATGTACAAAAGTATTCAGGAAACCAAAGAAGGTGCTGTGACCGCCTAAAAAAAATATTGATAGATATTAGATTAAAAGATCTATTTTACGAAGTCAATTAAAGTACTTAAAAAAAATAGACTGACTTTTCTTGTATCGATAGTAATAAAATTCCACGCACTTGAGTTTCAAGATAACCGCAATCGCGTTATGTAAATAAAATAATGAAAGATATCGAGCACTTACCGGGGCTAAACTTAACTCCGAACCAAACGGACATAGGCATACAGCCGTGATGAATAACATGGAGAGTGCTAATGTGATCATTCTTCTTCCTCAATACAAAGAAGATCGTGTCTGTGAATTCGATGAACTTGGAAATGTAGTACCACCAGCAACCAATTGCCATTCGCAATGCGATTGGATTGTTCGAGTAGTCGACCGGCTGACACTTGAAGGAATAGTGTCCACCCCAGCCGGAAACCAAGCTCTGTAGAAAGACAAAATTGAAGACACAGAATATCTCGATGAGTTACCTTCACGTTTGATAATGTGTATACAAGCAACTTACTTCATTGAATAACCACGTCGAAAATATTACTTGAAAGAGATTGTACCATATCATCACTCTTCTGAGATCAAAGGGCTTTCGATTTTCCATTAGCTTTGGTCCCAAAATCTTAACGAAATAGGCATAGAATAGGCAAATCGCTAACGTCGGAAACGGGCTGCTCATCATGAACCAATTATTGACTCTCGGGTCGCTCTTGTTGTCCATTAAGTCCCGATAACCATCGTATATCGTTCGTATTAACTGCGCCATCTAAAAGTAAAGTATTTCATCACTATTGTGTTATTTAAATCATTATTTGAATCATTTGATTACATAGCTATTTAGCAATTCAATCTTGTTATGAAACTGATATCGTTTCGCGCAGGAAACAAAAAAGAAAGTAAAAAAAATATTAATATGTAATTTAATAACCCACGCTCTATTGATATTATATGTATATATAAGATTCTTAAAATAATAAGACTGTCAAGTATTAATGATACATTGTTCATAACAAATGATATATTTGTTATGAACAATGAGCAATATAGCTTAAGTGTACGTTTTAAACACGTGCATATATAACATATTTGTTGTAAAACTAGGAACTAACAACAAGAGCTAACATAATAATTTTTTACATTACATAATTAAATGTTCTTATCTGGTCTAATGTTTATTATCGTGAGATTATGACGTAGCTAAATAAAAAAACTTTAAAAGATTACTTTATCTTATTTGATTGCTATCAACTTTAGTGATAAATACACAGTTTAGTAATTAATATAAGGATTTACACAAAGAATGACACATGCACATTTATACTAAAATTTATAATAAGAATTGTTTAAATTACATGAAAGATTATGGTTATTTACATTACACGAGAGATTATATTTAAGTATACAATGTTTTCAAAAGAGCTATTTTTCATTCAAGATTCAAATAATACAATATGAGAAATAAGTATTAAAAAAGATTTTTTTTAAGTAGAGATCAGAGCTTGACTTGAGAAAGGCAGTTTTTTTATAATAATAAAATTGATTGATTAATAATCGGTAGAGTTAACATTTTGATTTTAAATATATATTGCAAGTAAAATTTATTATGTATATTAGCCACACGCAAAAAATAGCATTTCAAAATATATTATCTAACACATATCGTGCGTATTACACGCGACTTTTACTTTTAAGTTTTTTTTTTTACCTTGATAAACCACGAAGTACGCAATGAAAGCAAACGGAATGGTTTCTGCACCTCGATGAACTCTCGACCTCGGCCTCGTTAGATCGCAAGACACGCGACTTGATCTCGATCTGCAGTGCAGGTGACGCGAATGATCGAGGATTTACGGATCGTGACTCTCCGGTGATGAAAGATTAGAACTTTATCCTTTCACTGATTAAAACTTCTTGGAAATTTACCGACTATATATTCATCACGTTTTTTTACAACGTTGTTTTACAACACACGAAAAAGCGCATCTTCGCGTTGCAGTCTTTATCTACCGCAGGAAGTGTGAATTTTATTTCTTTAATTCTTAAAAATATACTGTCAAAGCAATATTGCATTTTATGTGAGTCTTTTTATAAATTATCATGGTGATCAAAAAAAGAAGATTTTGCGAAACGTGACTCTTTTAATTCCGTCAGCCAAAATTATTTGTAACTCGCATGAAAAGCGTGACTCTCGTTTACTTCCGCGATTAATACATTTTTATGATTACACTTGTCACTTTTGTACGTGGAAGAAATTTTAAACTAACATTATATTGAAAAAAGTATACGAAAAAAATATGAGATTTGTACTGAAATCGTTAAACATTATCCTATACGTTATGCGATTAAAAAGAGCAGATATTGCAAAGTGCACTTCATGCTTTGGACTTTAATATTTCGATGACTAGTATCTTGTAGTATAATGTTACAAAGTAATTACAGCATAATTGCATTTAATTATAGAGTTATCCATCTCATTAACATTATAGAGTATTTTGCGGAAACTGATCTGTGATTACAAATGATTTTATCCCATTAAATTGTTCTGCAAAGACACTTTCGACGCAATAAAAATACGTGTCAATATTTGATTTTTTTATTTCTACAATAAAGAAACTGGCTAAAATTATATTTTTACATAGTGGCGCGCAACATTATGACAAGCATTTCATTTACAATTTAATAGTATTCTTCAAGATACATCACAAATAAATATTTTACTAATTACAGATTCTTTAAACAAGCGTAATAGATATCTCTTCGACGAAAATGCCAATAAGTTTTAAGCAATTAGCTGTTGAAAATAAAAAAATAACATAAAGAAGAATTTCTTTTTTTTAATTAATTTTATCTGGATTAAATTGAATTTAATTGGAAATTTAGGTACATAAACCTGCTACCTTGAAAATTCGCGGTAAATGATAACTTTCTTCGATATTTCTTTGTAACAAAAAGTCAGATTTCAATAAGAAGATATTTTTTTTCAATTACGTATAATGAAATAAGAATAAGAAATATATTTTTTTTTTCAAACGATGGATAACTATAAAGTAAAAACTTGCTGTACATTACGAAAAATAGTTTATGTTATGCTTTTGTGACTTTACTTTTGTAACAGCATCTAGAAAGTTTTGTAGGGTGCGGAAGTTATCAAATACACAACGATGATCGCTCTATTGAATTAAAAGTCGATTTTTTAATGACCTACTAATTTAACGGTACGTATATAAATTGCGCATTCGCGAATGGATTTGTTGCGGAACCTGTCGATCCAGTTTTCCTCGTCAATGCGATTTGTTTTGAAACAACTTGACGTACCGTCCGTTCTCAATCGCTCCATTAATTCCGACAATGTCCTTCTCTCCCGGATTTAGAAGTTCTGGATTTTTTCAGAGGAAAAAAAAAATCGAGCGGCCTTCTCCGCGTCCTACCTCGAGATTTCGCGATTCGACTGTCACGAAAACGAAACTCATTATCTGCGAAAAATGACAACGTGTGCGGCGACCGGCGCGGCTCGGCGTCGCGACTTACTCGCGGGATTTTGCAATCCGCGCATTCGCTGCGGAAAGGAAAAGTTAAGCCGCGCTTCACTAAAGACTGTATGCTAAAGAACTCGTTCTCGCCGCGAAAAAATGCGGTCCCTCGCATGCGTCCTGGATTCATAGTCACACGATACTCGTCTCGTAATCCTGTTTGCTCCTCCGCTCCGCCGTGTCTCGACCGCTTGCACCTGCAGCGACTGTTGCGGTTAATGCCAAACGAATGTTTTTACAGATGCGCAATACCTAATCATAGGCGTCGACGTTTAATTTACATCATCGGGCGACAAAAAGACGCTTATTTATGGCCAGGATCTCCGGCATATTCGAGGGAATATATCTCTGTGTTCGAAAATATTACCTACATGTACGTACATATACATGTAACATGTTACCTATTTTTTTTTTTTTTTTTTTCTTTTTTTTATACAAAATTGTATTACCATTGACGTGCGCCAAAGCAATTAGACTATAAGTTTGTATAATAACATCCTACGATATGATTATACAAACTCATAGTCTAATTGCTATGACGCACGTTAACGCATGTTGTGCGTTAGTTGTACATCTCGGTAATACAATTTTGTGTAAAAAAAAAAATAGGTAACATGTTACATGTATATGTACGTAGAGTGACATTCAGATTTTGCAACCCGTACAATTCTATCTCACTTTTTTCGATACTTTCTTCTGTAATATTAACAAACTTCCTTGATTATAGGTTGCTCTTATGTTGCATAAGTGATCGTGATGTATACCAAATCACTAATTGTAAGAAGTAGTAAGAAACGATACTATTGCTATCGTTAACTCACTCGCAAATAATTTGATTGGCAAAACACCTCGGAAAGGCTTCTCGTGATCGGTCTAAATGTTACGGCTAATTTTCTGGGCAATTATTCTGAAACCGTTTGCCAAATCTATCTCTTGACGGTGGAACACGTAATAGAATTTGCAAACACATTTGCTTCGAGGCACGATCGTAAATCAAGTTGAAAATGCAACGTGATAATCATGTCGTGGAAATTCCACGACATGATTATCCTCTTCGATATAGCAACATCCTCTTTTATACGCGCACACATTTCTGAGATTTCTTCCCCATTCATATCCCAAGAGTTTACCTTCGCGCGATCACATGCGCGGACTCTGATCTCATAAAATTCAAATTGCTTCTTTGTGCGTTTTCTTGAATGATAATTGTTACGCGTACTTCAACGAGAATACAAGAAAAAAATATGGGAAAACGGATTTGCAATGTAAACAGTAATGTTCCACGCTTGCCTCGTGATGCAATTTGAATCGTCGCGATTTTTTTAAGTGGCACTTGTTTGACGAGTCAGATGTATTTTGCCGCACTTATCTTGTAACGAAAGTGTACCGTGACGTTTTTTACTCCATTAAGATATACCTCTCCAATAATATTACATTGCATATGCCTATGTGTGAAGCACGTCTCTCATCTTAACCTTCTTTTCGTTACACGTTTTTATGTCCGACTAAAGGAATTCGCTCGCCTCTTAGGGAATGAAGAAAAATAGTTTCTTAAGTGTGGTATATGTATTGGAGAAAAAAAAAAACAAAACGATCGGAAAATTTATGAAGGACGATTGATAGTTCCGTTGGTTACAATCTTTTCTAGATCATTATGATGCTATATGTAGTGATAGTTATTAAATCAATTATTATTTCAACGTATAATAACAGACGGAATATAATGATATATAGCTAAAGGAATTTACATATTTATTCTAAAGAATGTTTTTATAATATGGAAATTTATTTCACACGCATAAATGTTAAATATATTAAAAATACTTTAAGTTTTCTAGACGGATAACAGGTTTCTATTTCTATTCTTTAAAAAAAATAAGGAAGTACATTTGTTCAAATTAAATATATACTTGACTAGATTAAAATACTATACATAATAATCCATACATATATGGTACACATATATGATAATTGTGAAACATGTTGTTACAAAATAAATAATTGCAAGTTATGCATACGATTTTAAATATATAAAGTATCTAATTAAAGTAATTGATTGATTCTTAAGAAATTTTATATTAATTCAGTAATACATTTTGTTGATTTAATAATTAATATCTAGCCATTGAACAAGATATTTTAAAAGTAGACATAGAAACATGTTTTATACGTTATTTATAGATCCTATTATTATTGCAAATTTTGATTTAGAAGGAGGATGGTAGCTATAAAGAAAGATATATAGAAAGATAATTTCTATGACATTAATTATAATTCTAAGTGACCATTAGTTTACACTTAATTATGTATTCGCGATTTCTGTCAAGATAAAATATTTAAATGCCAAACGTACTTATTTTAATATCGAGAGAGATATAAAATTATTACGAGAATTTAAAGATTTATTAAATAATTTGTTGAAATTATAACTATTATTAGATATAATAATATTATTAAATCAAACAAAAATAAAAATAAATATGTTTTCTGAGAAAATTTGAAGTATCAAGTCTTTACACGGACAATGCTGCATTTTCCGCAATAAAAAATGATTTAAATAATTAATCTGTAATTATTGATCGGTAAATTAAAATATTTAATTTATCTAATCAATAATTTATTAACTTTTACATTATTTTTTCAGAAATTTGTTTCTATTTTAAAGATTCATTATTTGTCTTATAAATTAGTGTTCTGTTTATTAATTATACACACATACACAAACATGTATATGTTTTTCTTTGATAATTATGTAAAATAATAAACACTGAACAATAATATTAACAATATTAATAACTCTGAGCTAATATTACTACTAATGAATTATTGAAGTTTCTTCCATTTACAATTTGTATAACGAAAAATTTATTTTGTCTATGGCATATGAAATTATTGAAATTTCATTGAGAGATATTTTAACAGATAATTAATTGATATATTTTACGCGATAAAAATCAAATACATTATAAATATTTATTAATTTTTTTTTAGATGAATAAAAGAGAGTTTTAACATTTAATTTAATTGAGAAATATTTTTCCATTTGAATGAATTACTCATAATTAAATGATTTTCTTTTTATATAAGCTATTTTTTTTCTAATAGGACTTAAAACAAAAATAAATGAATGAAACACATCAAAGTCGGTCATATCTGTCACAGGAGTAATTCTCGGATGACTGTCGGCATTCAATATATTAATAATATATTCTCGAGTACAATTCACTGTGCATGTATACAATTACATTATAATTGATGATGATTTGATAGGTAATTTCCCACATGACGCAATGTATTAATGTATGCGTATTTATTTGTTAATGCATTTTCTCATATTGTATTAATATTTTAACAAGCAAATCCAACGAAGTATTATTTGTAAATAAATTAATATTATAATAAATAAATATTTCTAGTCATAAGAATACGTGTGAAGGATGTAGTACAATTAATAGAATTAATGTTTTCCGGTGCCATTACATTTAGAGATTTTTCTTTATAATATTTAAAAAGTATAATCGCTTAAAAGAATATAATTTACTTTAGAATGTGAAAAAGGAAAAAATTTGCTATATATCTTTCTGTATAAAATTTTTTATATGAATCCAGATGCAGTAGCAGGCATTATTGTTATCGCATGTGCAATATTCTTTAATTCTAAGCATATCAATTGAATATGCTTACTCATAGATAACTTATAGATAAGTATTCAAATACCCGGCGATAATGACAGCGATTTACGCGGAACACATGAAGTTACACGTAATACTCACTGTTTGCTATTCTCCGTGTACTTTTATCGTTATGAAATCCTGCTGATATGGAAAAAGATGCGTCTATATGAGTCGAAGACACGCAGACCCGGCGCCGAATTCGCGAACTAGTTGTAATCACGAGCGATAATTGCGAGTAATACACTCGAAAAGAAACAAATAAATGGTGGTATGAGAACCAACGGAAGCGGGCGATATCTCCGTGAGACACCTATCGACAAACTGAGGCCGCACCGTCATTGCAGGGGCCTTATATCGTCTCTTATACCCATGTAACACCTTCGTGAGCGTGTCGTAGGTTACGCACCTTCCCCATCCGCCGCTTCCGCGCACGAATCCACACTTTTACAATCATCCCCGTGGAGGAGAAGTTGCTCCGCGGTCGCAAAGTGACGATGTGGTTTGACCACGTGCGTTATCCGGCCGCGATTCTCAGACAGACAGAACACATTTATTCGAGTTTTTTTTTCCTACAACTGGAGAAAACAATTATAGCAGTGATACCAAGAATATACACGGTAAAAAATTTTGTGTTAAATTTAATACATTTCTCGTGTCCCAATTTATCTACTTTAATTTTAATGTTAATTTAACAGAAGACAAATATGTAAACAAATAACACAAATAATATGTAAAAAATTAACACAAAA
Organism: Anoplolepis gracilipes; assembly: GCF_047496725.1. Classification (NCBI taxonomy): domain Eukaryota; kingdom Metazoa; phylum Arthropoda; class Insecta; order Hymenoptera; family Formicidae; genus Anoplolepis; species Anoplolepis gracilipes. The sequence continues at coordinate 9,014,423 of NC_132980.1, read as the reverse complement.
ATGTGAATTAGTAAGATTTACTTGTTAATTGTGTTGTTTTAACTCTTAGAAACAGTGAATATTAACTCAATGCAAAAAAGTTAAAATAACATAACGACAGTATGTTATAAACATAAAATTATTAACGTAAGAGTATGTTAAAAATTTAACACAAAAATGTCTACACAAGAAAATTTCAACAAAAAGACAAAATGTTTTTTTACCGTGTAGAGTAGATGTCCGTGTTAAGATATTTTCACGAATTTAATTGACAAGTGTAAAATTCTGTGTTGTGTTAAAAAGTTTTGAAAAAGTTTAGTTGAAAAATACTTAAGAATAATCAACCGACGAATAAATTGATCACAATTTTTAGATGATAAATACAATATATAAATGTATAGATACGATGCATAGATACATTACTGAAGGACACTCATGTATATGTATATGCTTATTTTATATTATTTATTTCATATTATTCACCTTGTATTCAACTTATATATTCTAAAGAAAAAAATATCTTTATTCATATCGCCTACTCAATATCAATAACCGGCTCTAACTAGCTCAGTATAATGTATGTTACTTGTTTTATTAATAACCGGTTATTAATTTAACCAAGTATTAAGGATTTTTTTCGTTTTCCTTTCAATCGTACATAAAAACTCCTAAATTGTACAGTGCCAATATAGAATAACATTGATAAACAAAACAGTACATTGCTTTCTCTATCTTCCTTATTTACCTCACTGCCTACCTTAAAATATCAAAGATTAAAATATAGCTTTCATATCTGCATACATATCATATCAGTAATATAAAATTGTATATTATATGAATTGTTATTATTTTAGTTGTAATGCGTATAATTTGAATGACTGGAATTGATTTAAACGTCCACTGTGTGAGTATTTGGAATGTACGTATGATTCAGCTACTTGGTTTAAATGATTATTAATTCACTTTCATTGGAATTTCCTCTTGAGTAATTACATATATCTTGAGTGACTTAAGTTTTTAATATATCCCGCGAACTTGAGAAGTTTTATATATTGATCTTTTAAATAAATATTTGGTTTAAAAATTTTTAGTTATTTGTTGCATAAAGATAAAAAAAATATTTTTTAAAATATTAAAAATTACTTCCTTATTGAATTCTATTAATTTCTGATTAATTTTTAAGCACAAATTTGAAAATTTTTAAAATTTTAAAACTTTTATTGATACTTTGCTTTAAATCAAATGCAATGATTTCGACCAATGATTTTTTTTTATTTTTTATTAATTTGCTTTAATTTTTTTAAATAATTTTCTATGTATTTTTGTATTAATTATCATAATACTTAATTTCTCTGTGATGTTTTTGTTGTACCGAGCGTATATATGCATGTCTAATAAAGACGATTGCTTTAAGTTTTCCGACAAGTCATTCGATTGAAATGCGCATACATTTCTTGTTAAAGTTCATTGATGTAAATAATCCAATTCTCTTATATTTTATTCCTTGCAAGTATTATTACCTTGATAACCTTTCGTAAGGATTATATCAATGCACGATTTATTCTTTACGTGCTGATAATAACAAGTATGACATTGAATGTTTTCTATGATCATTTTTGTGTCTTGTAATCATCTAATTATACGATTAAATTCGAATATATTTGATTGAAAATATACACTTGCATTATATGTAATAATTTTCTCTTTTTTAAATTAGATTTTCTTACATTACATCAAGCATTATGTATATATTACAACATAGTAACAGTTTCAATTAAATATCATTGCTAAGTATTATATTATATAATTTGTACAGTTTATCTTGCAAACAAAATATTAAGTAATGCATATTATTTCTAGCAATTTTTGACTCATATTTGGTATATTATTTTTGCGTAGTTATTTAAAAAATTTAAGAAAATTATATCATCATGCTTATATTTTGTGAGAATGCCATGATTTGTGTATATATTATCTTCACATATACATACTCATAATCTAATATATACACGGAGAAAATTTTATATTAAAAATTACTATGGTATGTAGAAATTGTGGACCATTAGGGATCACTCTAACAATAAGTTAAAGTGCTATGTAAAACTGTAAAAATTGTGTAAATTGATGTAATTTTTATAATTTTACATAGCACTTTATTTTAGAAAGATTCCTAATGGTCCACAGTTATTACATACCACAGTAATTTTTAATATAAAATTAATAAACAAAATAATATACACAGTTACAATAATGAGCAAAAATATATATAATACTGAAATACCTACTTACACGTGGATAAACGAAAATAGTAGATTATATTTTTTTTGTTTAATATATGAATGTATAGACACATTATATTTCTAAAAATTTTAATTGTGAAGAAATTAAAATGTATATTAGGTTTTTTTAGTTTTCGTTTCTTGAATAAATAGTAAATAACTGACTGATAATGCAATGTAAAATAACTTTGTATTTTTCCATCGCATTCTTCATATTTTTTGAAGGCAAAGTTGAAGGCCTAATAACGATTTAATTACTGAAACCTGTATAATAATACAGGAAGAGAGATAAAATCTGTTTATTTTCAATGTTATAACCTTCCTATTAACATTTTTAAGGTACACATGATCATGTCATATATACTAATTTATTGATTAATTGGTGCTTTTCTATCTTTTTACGCTTATCTAGTTTTAATGCATTTAAAATAATAAATGCGCATATTTAGTAATTTTTGGTGTAATCATTTATTGAATTTTAAAGCAATTGATTAACAAAGAAATTCCAAGGAAATAAATTAATAAGGAAATAATTTATATATATATATATATATGTATATATATATATATATATATACATATATATAAAATATGAATATAAATAAACAGATTTGCAAATGATTAAAAATAAAAAGGTTGTGAAGGTCGTATCGTTTCTTGAATCCTTGATTGCATCTTATAGATCAAAACATCGCATTTTTGTGTAGATTAGACGTGTCTTTAAGTGGGTGTTGGATAGTGTGTGTCCATGACGCGTAATGCTCGTAAACAACGTATACAGTATATCGATTAGAAATCGGCATGCAAGATGCGTGCGAGAGCCATCCGACCGAACCACTCCGTAAGATCGAGACGCAATCGAGACAAGTGCTATTAGCTATTCATATAATTTACTACTATTCGCGATGCGCACAACGAACTTTGGCACTGGGTGGTCCTTATATGTAAAAGAGCGTGCGCGGCGGACAAGCCTACGATCTGCGTGGAATAAAATGCCAATGAGCGCGAATATCGACTGCTTCTTGATATACGTTAAGTATTTATATCTGACGGAAGCTGAAAATAGTGTAAAATTAGATTTAGCGAGGACGACTTGTAACGGTAAAGACAAGAATTTATTAGAATAAAATATTACAATAGTAATGAAATATGAAAAATTAGATAATGACAAATTATGAATAGAATATTATCGGAGTGAAAATGCATGATTTTTGTTTTCTCTTCAATATAAACACTCTTTCTTTTTCTCTCTCAGATTATGTGAAGATATTTTTTTAAATATATTATATGATATATCGAACCATAAATAAATAATCGAAACGTTTAACCTATATTAGTGATTTAAATTTATTCTACATACTATAAATGTGAAGTTTCTATATATTTTTATTTATCTCTTTCTAAATATGAAATTATAATACAAAATTGCTGGAATTAATTAACGCAATATGCAAAATTAATGACGCGGATGTCCATCGGATAAGAAAATGATATAGGATCTATATAGCATTTGCGGTGGCAAACGGAGATTGCAAATAAAGGCCGAAGAGCCTAACTTGCGAAGGAAATTATATTTACGTTGACTGTTTGGGTCGGAATGACCTTGGCCATGCCATTCCACGACTCGTTAATTGCCATACCACGAGTGATTATCGTTCGTGGAATTAAAATTCGCATGGCGCGAGGATGACAAGTGTGCGCGTTCGAGTTTAAGGCACTGTTTGCACGCAGACAGTGTACACGCACACTTTTGCTACGTTCGTATTTATCTCGCGTAAACCCGAGCCAACAACCTGCGAATTCTCGTACACATTCAGGATATTTATTTTCTTCCTTACATTTGTTTCTTTGCAATCTTTTTCTTTTTCTTTTTTTGTTTGAAATTAGTGTTGCTATTGCTCTATAAAAAAAAATACTATATCATATTATTTATTAATTTAAATAAATTATTATTATAAATTAACTTTAATTAGCTTACGTAAGTTTAATTAAATTCAAATTTAAATTAATTAAAATTAACAATTTTGTTATTATTATCGCCGGCGACACTTTGGAAGTGTTAAAATAATGGAAAACGCGGCTCTATCAGTTTTAGAATTATAATAAGAATCAAGAGAAGAGTCAATTATTAAAATATTCATTTTATTTACTCAAATCTTATTTTAGTTTCCTATTTTATAAAACTTATAATTTATTTACTTTTCCTGTTAGTGACATAATTTGCTGAAAGATAAAAGTGTTTTTATTTTATCTCTTAAGCAATAAATATTCGAGAGTGTAATTATATTTTTCGTCCTCACAGAAAAAATTGCTAAATTGCTTTTTAATTTATTATTAACTTATTTATTATTACATATTAATTAATATTTAAAATATTAAGGAATGTTTTTATAAGATAGGATGAGTTTTTTTTAAGTATATCCTTGAACGTTGGACAATTTAGATTTTTACTTTCTATGAGATTCGCAATATCGATCGTCGGAAGAAGAAATTAAACAGAAAAAACAAAACGATGCATGCTCCACGTGATTCCAAGAAATGTATTTACATTTTTTTGATTTTTTTCACGTAGATATTCCATCTGCTTAATCATACCACTGATTTAGCAGTCTTGTTTTTTGCAAGGTTACAAAATGGTTGATTCTTTTGGGATATCCCCAAAAAAGAACAACTTTAAAGAATAGGACGTGTCCCTTTCATCAATAGGCCGCTCATTGTGATGGTATTTTTATTCACATCCTACCTGCGAACGCATCCAAAGGGGAAACCTTCAGGTCAGAAGAAACTTGTTGTCCTTCGACATTTATGTCGCGTTCAATGATCTTCCATTTGCGCAATGAAACAACCAATACAACATTATCTTAACCATCTTATAAAGAATTTAAAAAATTGAAAAAAGACAATAAATCACATTTATATGGACGTGACGCTATAAATCATTTGTTTTGCATTTTCAGTGTTCTTTGAACCGGATGAACCGTATTAATGATAATACATTTTGCAACTTTATTTAACTCGAACGCATAAGTTAATGACGATGTGTCGTTATAATAGTCAATTCATTTGAAGGCAGTTGATGCGTATATATTGACCTTCAAATTATACGAAAAATTTACGCGCTATTCGGTGGTCAAGGAATCAAGATCTCTGTGATTGCGGATCGGTATATTTCCTATGTATTTATATCTACATACTTAAAGCGGTTATAAGAGGTCTTCCGTAAAACATGAAGTTGTATCTATTTAATTTTCAAAACGTAATACCGCTCTACGATTGCTATTCAAATAACGTAAAAAAAAATATATATATATATATCTTTTTACTTCTCTTATTTTGACAAATAGTTCTACCGTTGAAAAAAAAATATTGTTTTTTTCTTTCCAAGTTTTATTCACTTTTTTACCTTTCTCTGAATATTTAAAGTTGAAATCCGAGAAAAAGAGAGAGAGTCGATCATTTGTTCGTTTTTAAAATATTCCCTCAACAAGTTAACAAGTAATTCATACTTATGCATATAATATTTTAAACTTATTGTTAGGAAAATTAATTTTTCTTGGAATATATATAAAAGTAATCTTATTAATTCTAGAACATATAAATGAAGACGTTTAAACTTTTTCGTTTCTAATATTTTGCATTGAATACTTTCTGTTGTTGTTGCTCCGCGAGATTCTTGAAGTATTAATACTCTCTTAGTATTTATGTATAAAAAAATCTCGCGACACTAACTTGAGACTTCCCTTGTCTTCATTAACTTGTCAAGAATCTTGTGGCTTTTCATTGCGCAAATACGGAAATAATGATAATTTTATAAAAATAAACTGTTATGCAGTATGATATTTTTTTCTCATATTTTTAAATTTATTTATTTTATTGATCAATTTAATTTACAAATATAATATATTTTTTTAGGAATGTCGAATATATGTGTTAAGATGAAAGGGATATCTACTTAATGTCAAGGTGTTAATAATAAAATTTTATCATTAACAGCTCATTCTTGCATAGAAATGTTTTCAATTATCATTTGGATAATAAAATCTCATTTAATAATTACGCACTCCTAAGAAACTTGACGATATAAAGGTACGCAGAATTATACACGTGGCAAGAATGAATGCACAGATGATGGCGTTCATTGTCCGGTAAATCAAACGTACAAATGTGCTTTATTTACGTAACTTAAAGAATTACCTTTCCAAATGAAGTTCTACATATATTTTATTTTATACTTTACGCGTAATTTCTCGCGGTTGTCAGTTTATGGCATAACAAATAGTTGGGACGAAATTCAACAGATGAAAACAAACATAGCACATTTCAATTTCCTTTTCCCAATCAGATATTCTATTGCTGTCTTGTACATCTTTTCTCTATATTAATTTGATAATTATTATAAAAAGATTTTTGTTAATACATCAGTACAAAACCGAAATATTTCTATTTTATAGTAAATATAAATATTTCTCTTTTATATTAACCTATACCATTTCTCAGTTTAACATTTATAAAGATTATGCAGAAATTCACATGAATTTTTATAGGATTAAATTTTACTGATTCAAAGTCCAGTCTTTTTCCTGTTGACCTTAATGATCCTTAATTTAGATAAATAGATTCAGTTTAATTAATACTATACCGCGCATTGAATAGTTTCAATACATTTTAACGCCAATAATCTTTCTGATGGTTTAGACTGTGAAATCTAAAAAACTTTTCTAAAAAATTATATACTAGTGGATCTCTGATTACATCTTTAATTAATTTAAATATGTCAACGATTTTGCTAATAATTACATGGCATGAAAAGCATTTGACATATATATACAGTTATTATGATGAAATAAAAGTTTCCTAGCTATATTAGCATAACAGCTATATCTGTATTGGTGGAACTAGTTTACGAAGGTTAAATATAAGAGCATTGCTGTGTATTTTTCCTTCTAGTGTTATTATCAAATATAATCGTTGTTTTTTTGTAATAATATTTCCATGGAAATTTTTATTGGTCATTTATAATACACGGTATGATGATTTATTCCTCTACGTTAGAAAGATTAAAAAGAATTTTTATTTTAATTTTCTCTTAGTGTCAGTGCTTTAGAATTTTAAATTTTGCTATTTTTTTACATAAATTTCTATAAATTTGTTTTATTAATTATGCACTATGGAAAAGCCGTTGAAAAATTTTTTACATCAGAAAGTAAATTTTGTTATCAAAAAGATTAAAACGTAGAAAGGGTCTCTTTTCTGTTCTTTGCTCTTTAGATCTATTTTATAAAATCTACAATCTTATTGTTAGAACGAAGAATTTGATAAGTATAACATTCTCTTTTATATATTAGTAATTTAGGAAAACAATAATTAATGTTACTAAATCATAAAAATATTTAGGTAGAAGCAATTTACAAGTATTAACGTAAATGCACCTTACGACGTAGCTATTTTCCAATTTTTTATCTTCAATTTCCACTTGAGTAATTTGAATAAAAGCTATTGCATATACTTGTGAATTATGTCATATATCATGCGTGTTAATGAATTCCTGTTGTCAGTATCCACTGTCATTTTTAATTTTTTGTTAAAAACTTATATTTGTGATTAAACGGAAATTATTTGTTCCGCCAATTGAATGCAATTACATTTTTTGCACTTTTTATTATATTTCACACCTGTAAGAGACTGTTGAATAAAAATAATTTTTCTTTTAAGTTTCTCAAGAAACATTATTATGACTGGTTTTATTAGTTTGCTATTTTATTATAATTTTCTTTTGAGTTTCTCAAGAAATATTATTATTTATTATTACTAGTTTTATTATTTTGCTATTTCATTGTAGTATATTAGATCATGTCAATAATCTGTTAAAAATGTATCAATAATCGTACATAATACACTATTACTAGAAATTTTTTTTAGCTAAAAATTAAAATTAGAAATCGGTAGTTATATGAGCTAACAATATACTATAATTCTACATCTGCAGACATACATGTTGGAATAACGTTTGGAAAACAAATTGCAATATTCAGTCGATATATAATATATTGACTGATAATATAATTAACTGAAGATCTAGTCTTTTTTTTTAAAGTTTACAATATAATTTTGATTTATAAATATTCTTGCATAATATTAATATTTCTTGTTTTATTCAGCTATAAGTATCTTTGCAATAAAAGTCTTGGTGATAATAGTGCTAAGATAAGTAATACTAAAATGAGATGGAAATACAGAAAAAAAATAAATATGATGACAGGTATATTGTAATATATTGTATTCGAGGAAATAACGGGATTAACAAAAAAAGATCTTATTGCTTGCGCAATATATGTTTCCTTAAAAAATCCTAAAATTAATTCACAAAATAAAAATAATCCAGGAAATAATTTAAATGTAAAAATATAAAAATAATAAAGTTATAATATGGACAAAGAGTCTTACAGGAAGCTGTTGAAATTAATCAGCTGTCATTTTTAAACGCACATAAAAAAATTATAATATGTTTTAATAGAAAACGTGTAACAGTTTTATTTCCATACATTAAAAACAGTCAAAGATGTCCTCCCTCGCGAATTAGAATTGTAATATTAATATTGTGTATTATTCGGAAACTATTTTGCAATGTGTAAAATGAATCGAATTAATTTCTCATTTTACTTGCATTGCGTTTACTTTAACAATTTTATAGCAGCTTTAAAATAAGTGTCTTATTTTAAAGAAGTATGATTAAGTTATATCAAGCAATATAGAGAATGTTTCTTGAAAAGTTGTCGAATCTAATCAGTTGTTATTTTTAAACGTATATAAAGTGCAGAGAAAATAAAATACTATGACAATCTAATGATATAATATATTTTCAAAGAGCACTCCATTAGAATGGAAACAGAAACCAAGTTTTCGGAAACTATAAAGAACTTTATGTAATATATCTCTTAAGATCTCACGAAAGAGATTTAATTTCTGTTTTAATTATAATAAGGCATGCTTCAAAAATATACATAATTAAAATAGCTGATATTTAGCATTTTTTATAAATATCTATTAAATAATAAATATTTATAATAAATTAAATAAAATGTTAGAGACATTTGACTGTTTTTAATATATGGAAATAAAACTGTTACACGTTTTTTATTAAAACATATTATAATTTTTTTATGTGCGTTTGAAAATAACAGCTGATTAATTTCAACAGCTTCCTGTAGGACTCTTTGTACATATTATAACTTTATTATTTTTATATTTTTACATTTGAATTATTTCCTGGATTATTTTTATTTTGTGAATTAATTTTAGATTCTTTAATAATATTTATCATAGTATAGTTTATTAATATACTGATGCTCTTCTATTAATCTCTGTAAATATTCCATCCAGTGTTTATTGTTCGTAAATCTTCTATATGAAAGACTAAATCGGATTCATATTAACCTTCACTCCGTACTGATGGATCATTTTTGTCTGTGATTTTTCTAACAACGTCAATTTCTTGAAAACAAATAATCATAAAATAATATATTTAAGTAAATTCTTTTTCAAATTTATTATTTTAGTCTTTATTTAGAATGTTCAAAGAAGGTATATACATTTTTTAGATTTTTTAAAACACTTTTACATATTAATAAACTTATCGAAAATACGTGGACCCACCTGTACAGTTAGAAGGTGCCAAAAATAACAATACGGAGTAAGTATTAAATTTATAAGACGACACTTGTTGAATATTCACTTATCATTATATAGCTATTTTTTTTACTGCAACTAATTGTAACTTAAATTAATATTTGACACGATGCATTGATGCAAAAAGTATTTATTTAGTAAATGTTGAAGTATGTATAACTTCAATGTACTTATTTATTGTATGCACTAATAGTTTAAAGCGAAAACCGGATTGCAACTGTTCTTACTTGATCACATTTTGCACGTGTATTTAACAATCTCGCAATCTTTATTAAATATTCAATAGAATGTTATTTCGTAAAGAAAATATCATAGTAACATTTATAAAACCAGAAATCGACATATTAAAACGATGAATCACATATGAACAAGATCGTAAAAAGATAAGATTATATGCTGCGCGCAAAGTTCATTATCTATCAGCGTTGTTTATTTTATGCGTATTCTAATGCGCATTTTATTGAGCAGAATAGAAAAATTGTGCGAATTTCTCATATCTTCTCTTGTATTTTACTGGAGATAGAAAAAGATTTTATTATAGCAAAATATAATTATCTTATAGCAAATATAATTATTGCGTAACTAGATATTACGTGTCATAACGTTCGTGAGTACGTGATGATGCGCAATTACTAATAATTGACCTATTTTTGATCATCTAGTTTTTCTTTAAGAAGGTCTAGGAAACTTTTAATCAGAGTAAATTTTTATATTCTAAAAAATAATATATATATATATATATACAGAGGAGGAGAAGAAGAAGGGGGCTTGTATTAAATTAAATTTGTAAAATAAAAAAATACGTTTAATTTTGGATCATTTTTTATTTTAATGGAATAGAAAATATCTAAAATTAATTAGCGTATCTAAAAATGGATTTTTTGTGAATATTTTATTAACGTTTGTCAGAATCTTACTGTTTATTTTCTTAGATGCTAGATACTAAGTGGTAAAATATTTTTAGATCTTTTGCAAAGAAAATCAAAGTCATAATAAATATACACGAGCTGTTCCTCTCAAAGTTTATCCTTTATACCTTACTGACAAGTAGGAAAATCAGCTGTACCTAGTGTCGATAAATTTCGAAAGTTACATTTTGTTGCTCGTTTTAACCGTTGGCGTCGCCAGTTATTTTTATTATGGCGTCTAATCATTTTCTTCTTCTTATAACGTATCATTTGTCCTCGTCTCGTATCGACAATCAAACGTGTAGCCGGTCAAAGTGAATAGGAATTTCTTCATAAAATAAAAGTTTGACCAGTAATCCATTTAAAATGGTGAAACTGACACCTGAATTGATAGAACAATCGATGCAATACATCAATCCTGTGCGTGATCGCGAATTAGATCTCAGAGGTTTGTAAGCCGCGTATTGTAAATTTCTTCAATTTGCTATTTTATATATTATTACGTTTATTACATCATTCTTGTTCCGTTTGCATGTTATAGGATACAAAATACCCACCATCGAGAATTTGGGAGCGACCTTGGTAAGGACACATTTTTTTTAGCGAATATACTTGTCTTTAGAATAGAACTATTTATTTGTGAACTGTTTATTTTGCAACACGTTCGTTGAGTCGATTAAAAAAAAAAAATTGACATGTATTTATATTGCATATATAGCACGATATTTACAACTGATTTTTACATTATATTGATAGGAAGTTTGAAATAATACTTGTATTATATTAAAATGACGATTCTTAATTAGATATATGTGCTTTTTTAATAAATAAGGCATATTTTTCTTGATATATGTACAATTAAATTTATGTTTTTCTGCAATTATTAGTAATTGGAATAAAAATACAAAATTATAAAAAATAATAATCATGTTATAGTTATGATAAATATACTTATTATTTTATATAGGATCAATTTGACACAATAGATTTTTCTGATAATGATATACGTAAGTTGGATGGATTTCCTCTTTTGAAAAGAATCCAAACCTTGTTTTTCAATAATAATCGTATTGTGAGAATCGCTGAAGGATTAGAACAGTGCATACCAAATTTACATACATTGATGTTAACTGGCAATATGATACAAGAATTGGGAGATTTAGAGCCTCTGACACAACTAAAAAAACTTACAAGCTTGTGTCTGCTTCAAAATCCAGTGTCAGCTAAGCCACACTACAGACAATACGTTGTATATAGATTTCCACAACTCAAATTACTCGATTTTCGAAAAATTAAATTGAAAGAACAAGAAGCAGCAATAGAATACTTCAGAAGTCAACGTGGCAAGGAAATGGCGCGTGAAATAGCGAAAAAGGTGAAGGCTCAAAGCGCAGGCACATCTGCAGATAAACCTCTGACCACACCTGAGGAACGGAACAAAATTCGTGAAGCTATTACAAACGCATCTTCCTTGGAAGAGGTACAAAGACTTAGCAAATTGCTACAGTCGGGTCATATACCGGGTGAAGAACGATTGCAAAATGGTAAGCTTGCATATCTTACGTCGCATAATATTTCTGAATATCTTAGACATATATTTTAAACTTGGAAACAATAAAAATAATAAAACATATGATTAATATAAATTCCACAATATTATTTTAATACATTTTATATATGTATATATAATTTATACATGTTATATATTTTATATATGTTTTGTTTATAATGATATTTCTTACATGATAATTTAGGAAGTGGAGCTGTGGAACCTATGGAAGAGGACGATGATTAAGTAACTTTCTGTTGTATTTATAACGTAAGCTTGAAAAATATGAAATGTGACACAGACCTCACATTGTAAGTATGCTGTTTGACGGAGTAGAGAGTGATACAGTATATATAATGCTGATAAGAAATTAAATACTACACAGATATCCTCTTTTTGGAATAATAATACTGATATTTTTTTTATATAAATAAAGATGAGATGTTAAAATTATAGCCTTGAAGCGATTTTTAAAATTACTCCTCATTATTACATGAACAACCATTTTAATATATTAATATGTTTATTTCAGCATGATCCAAATAAAGTATTCCTTCAAGAAATTCAGCTTATTATTAAATCTCCTCATATATTATACTTTATGTAGGCTATTGATTAATTAATGCAAACTTGACTCGATAAATAAATAAGATAATTTGTTATTTATTTTTACGTATATTTTTCTAATATCTTAAAGCTTATAAAAAATTTTTTATTTTGTCAACATATAGTTCATGAAATCAAGTTTAACAAGAAATCGAGTTTGCGAAATTATCGAAGTAAATGACAAGTTTTTTATATAATTTATATATAATATAAATATAATTATTGTTCAAAGCGATTTGACTTTTAATATTCGGTTACATAAGTTAGATTAATAGATGTCAGTGCGATACGTGACAGTGAACCCTTGGGTCGCTGTTCGATCAAGTCGCTTCGTTGAATGTGATTTAAAGAGAAATGGGTAATTACATTGCTACCTACATAACACATCCCGATACGATGCCTAACCCCGGTGGATCACCGACATTCGATCCGATGTATGGATTTCCAAACGGTCGGAAACCAAGAGGCAAGTATTTGTCATTCGAACCTAACCTAACTTCGTACGCGTAAGTATTTTAATTGCACAGTATCTCTTGTTATTGTTGCTCGATTTGATAATTTAAAAATCTATGACATTTACTTATTGAAATTTATTGCGTATACGTCATTAAATTATTTTGTAGCTTTCTGTCACAAACAAGTTATGTGACTTAATTATGATGATTTTATTCGATATTTTTCTAATTACATGTATTGTTGCTTTACATTTGTTGTTAAAATTAAATTTACAAGAAATATCCATATTAAATAAATTTTTTCTATGAAGAGTATAATTTAAATGTCTATATTGTTTCCTTTAAGTGATATATCGATTAAAAATTCTAACATTGTGCTTTTTATTTTATTGCATTTATGTATAATTAATTCAATTAATAATTGTTTTACTTGGCTTATTTATAATCTACCACAATGTTGTGTTGCTTTATTATTAAGCAACATGAAAAATGTGTTAAATTTTGCGTGTTAACTTATAAAATTTATCTAAAGACTTACATGTTGACAACCTACAGTCTTTGTGATTGTATTTACTTACAAAGATGTATGCTGTATTTATATAAATTTTGCTTAGTATGCTGGATTTACAGAGATGAAGATATCAGAAGAAGACATGATAGCTGCACGAATACCACTTGAGCAACGTGATTATTGTGCTCACAAATATTTAGAATTACATGAATGTAAGAGGATTCATTATCCTTTCATGCTAAAGTGTGCGCACCAAAGACATGAATATCATGCGTGCTATGTTGAGGAGTAAGTAATAATTATAACGTTATATATGCATATAGAATATATAAAGATAGTGTGATAAATTTTATATTTGTTACAGTTATACTCTAAGATTGAAGGAATATGAAAGAGAACGTCGTCTCCTCGAAAGACAGAAGAGGATACAACAAAAACAAGCAGTAGCAGCGTGAAAATCTTGTATAGAACTCTGATGATTTTTGATTGTTGTCGTCAGTAATTTAGGATGCACATATTAAAAGGCGGAGTTACGTCCAGTTATTGTATATAAATTATATCAATAAAATGTATAATAATCGATTTTTCACTTTATAAAATGTTCAACACATATAATTTAGTAAGATGATGAATTTTACGTCAAAAATTATTTTGAGTTCTTAAAAAATATGACATGATACATTATATTTGAAACAATTTTAATTATTTGTTGTAAACTATAATGATATATATTATTATTTTTCTAACTCATTTTTTTATTTCTTGAAAATATTTGACGAAAAATCAATATTTTTATTTTCATATATATCTATTCTAGAATATATATAATAATTTCTTTTTTATTTAGTAGGAAAGAAATTGATTTACGCGAACACTGCCATAGGATCTATAAGTATATTTTATTTTTATTATTACAAAAAAAAAAAAAAGAAAAATACAATATGTACAAGACGGCGCTCGTCGTACGCAAGTGAGCGGCAATCCTAAGATTGGAGGTAAAATTAGCGTCTCGTATCTCGAGACTTAATAACTTATCTCATTAATTACAATTGTTAAACCCCCTCGAGTGTGTGGGTTGCCACGTGCTGACGTTCGCGATCACTTAATGCACGCAGGATGCGCACTCTCTGTGCCCTTTATACCTGCGCAGCTTTATCGAGGCAATCGATAAAATAGAGAAAGCGCCGCAGGTCCTCTCCGACGGCATCGGGCCGTGAGTATCCACGCCGGTTCCGATCGCTCTTCATCGCGGTATTCATCTCGCGTCTCGCTATGTATCCCGTGGAAGCATAGTAATGACAGTGGTGAAATATATTACGTAGCGTAAGGTCGCGCGGGGTTTCCTTTATATATTATATTACATGAAATAATAAATATATCTCTATATTGCACCTTTTTCTTTGTGCCTCATGGAATGGTGAGTTTGACAGAACGAATCGAGCAATAATAAACTAAATTTTCCCTCTATGTATTGTACATACGATTTCGATAAACTATAAGTTCCTTATAAGTTCGTAGTAATTACTGGTGGATTTTTCGGACGAAAATTATGCAAACGGAATTTATTAAAAGTGCATTGTTGATACGTAAATTCACTTGTATATTAACTGTTCCATTTTAATTTCTCATAATTCTGTAAACCCGCATTGCAGTATGTTCAAGAGCCTACTTAGCATCGGCGAGTATACAGTATTTTCTGATCGCCCTTTTTCTCGTACGACACGAAATCTTGTGACAGCGTGTCTTAATTTACATTACACATTTCACATTTTGAACTTAATACAAATATTAACTTATTAAATTCTTTCTTCAATTCACACACGTATAGTATATAATAGACTACAATTTACTTGTATCTATAAAAATTATATCAAACAGTGTATATTATATATAAAACATTTTCAAATTTTTAATTTAATACTTTACGTTGATTGCTTTCTGAATCATGTGATTATATGTTATACTTATTTTATTCTTTATCAATAAATACATATCTGGATAATTAATAAGTACATTAATAGCAGGGACACATTGAGCTTAAATATTCGCATACCCCATGATATTTTAGATAGATAGATCGGTATTACGCTTTTTACGCTACGGAATTATTTAATTGATTAACAATTTTTCTTATTATAACAAATCGATGCAATACAATGGCATCACATTGAACGCGCATAAAGATTCGGCATGTAAGAGATTCAGGTTCTGCAAAAGATTTTTTGACACAAAATTAAAATTAAAATTCCTAAAGAAAAGAACATGAATCAAAAGCGCTCGCGATAATACCACAAACGCTTAAATGGATCCATCGATATCGATCATTTAACTGAGGACAACAAGTTTCCACGCGTGCGAATACTATTTTTATATTTACAGTTCTACTTACACGGAATCGATGGACCATAATTTTTATAAAATGATAAGAGTTATGACACACACTGAGGACCGATCGGTATGCTCGGTACACGATAATTCCGAGCTTCTGAGATACGATCGTACTGAATATCATTTTCAAGATAGATAATTCTAACATGGCAAAGCGTATCCTTGAATTATAGCTGTAATTTCACATAATTTTACACATGTCCATTTTATTATTGTTTGTATATTATTTCAGTTCATTTTCAATGTTACTCTCTTCAAGTTTTGTTAATTTTTAACTTTAAACTTTAAAACTTTTTTTACAAATTTTATTTTGTGTAGATTCATTTTAACTATTATGCAACATATTGAACGTTTTTAAACTCTTGAACAATAAAAAAAAAATAGATATTAGAGACCGATTGAAGGATGATAAAGACATTATTTTTGAAACCGATACTTGGGAAGTATCGGTCCAAAGTGTGCGCGAGACCTGAGATGTCCTGCGGAGGGGACACGAGAGGTGTAACGAATAAGAAATCCTCTTCCTTACGGAAGTAATATCTACTGCTCCGCAACCAGTGAAACATTTGACCTCGATCCTTTTACCGGAAAGTTGTGTCGGAAGCCAATACGGTTTATGTCTGTGCAAACGCGACCGAAACAGTCGTATTAACAAATAAAAGAGATTTCTAATGTACACTCTTTCCTGTATCATCCCAGATTTCTCATTGTACATATATCGTTTTTCCGAACGGATACGAGAGTTTGATATGAGCATTAACCTATTGGCCAACTGACTCGTCGTCTTCATTTATCAGTTTCTCTTGCCATTATTAAATGTTTTCGTTACTTGCAACTTTGTAAATTTTACTTTTATATATATAATTATTTTATATACAAGGGAAAATTTTATAAATATTAAAGTGTTGGCAATGCACTCTTTACTTGTCTCGTCACATCTTTTTATCCTTGATAATTTTATCACTTTTAGAATACATTAAAAATTGTGATATTTTCCCCATTGCATTGATCTTTAAAATTTTCTTTTTGCAACTGCATATTCTGAATATATTTATATATATATATATATATATATATATATATATATATATATATATATTTATCCGTCGGTATATTAACGAGCACAGAAATAGGCTTTCGAAGTTGATTTACCGGTGTGGAAAGGAGCATTTGAACATTCGAACGAATTTGTGGCATGTGTGTATATATGTGCGTATTTTCGTTCAAAATGGGAACGAATGAATATTTTTTTCTTCCATTTGTCCTTCATGTATTCTATTCAGCCTTAAGTTCTTTCGTAGACTTTCCTCTACGATAAGCAGTCCTATAAAAGTCAGAGAAGAGCACGATGAAGATCGACGAGTGAAGTAGAAGAAGACCCGCCACCAGTTTCGGATAACCGCAGTCGAAAATGAGGGCCTGCGCGCTGTGCACGAATACCACGAAGAACTGCACCTGAAAGTTAATGCAGAATTAATCGGACACTGGAAATCATGAACAAGTATGGTGAGTAAGAAGAAAAAAAATATTAATAGCTAATAATAGCAAATCTAGAAGAGTGGGAATTTAAGTTTCGAACGTATAAAATCTATATAATTTGCAAAATAATTAATTTAATTTTATATCTTCTTTTTTTTTTATACGCCTCATTCTTGTGCGTATATTCTCGGTTTAGTACTCTTGATTTCGTCACATTTTATACGTCGTATGTTATATCTCTTATACAAAGATCTTTTTCTCGATTCTCTCTCTTGCACAGTCGTGTTGCGCATTGGTTCGTTCAACTTTGTAACACGAGTCACTTCATCAAGCAATTCGAAGAAAATGCGCCAATATACATTATGTAGCAATATACCCATAAATCTATTCCCTACCACATTCGTTCTTTTAACGATCGAGAGGCCGATCCGTGAATGAAACAACATCAGTAGTACGGACAAGAGAGACTTTTGAACCTTTTGAATACAGTTTACTTTGTAACTGATATTTTTTGCAAATTATTTTTTTAACCGGTACGATAAAAAAGTCCATTCAATAGGACGTCACATATAAATGTCAGACACCGTTAACCGACTTATAGAAAGTACAGGTACAGGTACATGTATGTGTGTGGCCGAGTTTTCGCGCACCGACAGCTAAATTCACCGAGCGTTCATTTGATAAAAACCTGCCATGCTTTATTATTGAGATATACTTTCGGTACCAATCTATTCTAATCTGTCCCTCCTACGTGTGTGTGTGTGCTCAAAGTATATACGAAACAAGACAGTTGCGAGAGCGAATGATTGTATTTCACGAGCGAACGTTATTTCTAAGGAATTATATTCCAAATATTTTAAAGCTATTGAAATTAAATACCAAGGATATCGTCAGAATTATAAATAAGCCGAGGAAATAATTTTTATATTGTGCCATTTGCGATTGGTATTTTACGAATCGCGTGATTAGAATTTCTTAAACTGTGAATAATTCTCTAAAACTTTTTAACTTCTACTCGTATTTAAATGTCAAACGCCTCGTTATTAGATTTATTAAATCGAGAGAAAAGATTTCTTTATTGTAGTACTCTAATATTTAATTAAGAATATATGTGCAAAATTTGTTTGACTGATTTCAACCGATGTTGAAGTAACTTATTATATCATTTTCTCTATAATTTGTGTAAGTACCAATATATCGTGCAATATATAAATTAACATTTACAATTGATATATCGCATCGTACGTGTCCCAGATGGATACCACCTTGCTAAAACCTTTTCTTTCATTTTTATTTACTTAAATGTCAGATATCTTGCTATTAGATTTAGCAAGATAGTTGTGAAAATATATAATATTTTCTGTTGGTGCATAAATGTACTTCGAATCCTTTATGAAATTGATTTCAAAATATTGCAAACGAAATTGCTCATTATTTTATTAAATAACAAACCGATGCGTATGTATAAGTTTCGGTTATATTTTTTTAATCTCTTATTATCACCGAATATTTGTAATTATTGTGTTTATTTGAAAAATTATATATTTTTTCAAGTTCTCTGTGTCGCAATAATCGATTTAGCAATTGCGGTTTGTTAAAGGATCAAATAACCATGCAACTTATGTACTGTTCTATTTAAAGTAGTTTCGCCATCGAAACTTCTTTTTTTTCTAAATGCTGACTATATCCTTATCTATCCACGCGTTCTCTCGCAAGATGGAACTTCTCGGAGGTATAGCGCGAACACAGAAGCGAGTACACCTGTACCTCGCATGTGGTGGATCGATGGTCTTGCGAGATAAACCGGGATAAATGAGTATTTAGGTGAGGCTTCGTAGGTATGCGGCCGGTTCGCGATGCCGGTTACAGCGGTGACGACGACGACGACGGCAACGGCAACGGCAACGACAACGAGAACGGCGTTACTACAGCGATAGCCGCGACGGTGATGATGATGATGGTGTCGCCGGGGTGGGGTGATGGTGGTGGTACAAGACAGTGTGTGCCACAGTACGGCATATCGGAATGCCAAATTGTTGCGCCACCGCCAGCGTGGTCGGCCGGGTCCGGTGGCCGGCTTTAAAGCGAGGTCTAGTCAAGTCGAATTGCCCAACGCGCGCGCGTTGTACTTTTCACTTTCCCTCACCCTTACCTTTCGTGCGCACACACGGCGTATGAAATTTTGCCTAGGTAGAGACCGGGACCGACTGATCTCTAACGAGCATGAATGTATGCTGGGCCGATGGCCCAGAATCCGCGAGCGATCGCGAGTTCGTTTGAGCAACGTTATTATATATCCAGTGAGAGGGGGAGGTGACCGCGCGCGTGCCTATACTTTGTCAAAAATTTCCCTTTTCCAGCAATCGATCTTGCATATTTTTCTCGATTCAAAGAGATATCGATGAGAATTAGCGAGTTTCGTTGTGAATGATATTATATATTCGTATATACATAACTTGAAAATTGAAAAAAATCTTCTAAAAGGAAATATCTCTAAATATAGAGAAGAAAGAGAGAAATTTGAGAAGTTATACTTGTTAAATGTTTTAAGCGGTATAATTGATATAGTAAAAAAATTTTAGTAGGATTTAACTTGATTTAACGAATGTAAATAAAAATTGATGATTTTAAGAATTTTAATACTCTTACTTTGCTTCTATGCATTTACAATCTAAATTTAATATTTTTTGCTTAAAAATAAATAACATTCATGAATTAAGAATATATTAGGAATAAATTAATATAAGAATACGCTATATCTTCGCATAATTTATTTTAATCTCACGCAAAAAATATATCTTTTTACAGGCTTCTCGTATACTGTAAATGCAAATTCGATGTAGTATTCATTACAATTTTTGCATTAAAATGTACGATTGATTTAAAATCGCCACGATTATTGTAACGAGAAACGCCGAACTGTTGCGAGACCAGTTTTGGATCCTAAACCGCAACCAGTAACGTGGCACGCAAAAAACCGGGTAATGAAAAGTACGTTCTATCATAGATACTTTATATCGTAGACTTTTAGTGCGAAGTGAGGGCAATTTTAGACAGTTATATTAAAATTTCCTATTTTTCTCTCTTACTTTTTCTGTTTAAAAAAAAGGCGTTAATTTTTTATTAAAATATAAATTTATTTGTTTTATATTGTTTCGTAATTAACATGTATTGATTTTTATCTAAAAAACCGTTGATATTTTATTAGTGGAAGAAAGACAGATATTGCATCGAAAAGTCGACTCGTAGGAGGAAAGTAAACACGTTACATATCTTAAAAGACAATTAGCATATTTTGCATGCTACCGATGCACACCTTTTAAACCTTTAAGGCAACGGGTCAGTAGTGCTTCTATCCATTCACTTTCAACGACGCGGATTATTATCGTGAAATTTGCGTTGTGCAAGAAGAAGGTATCACTTATGGGTTTGATCCACGCATTGAGAAAATCGCCCAATACTGTCGCATACGGTCGCATTTGAAACATTGGATCACGTGCGTATTTTTACAATTTTATACTCGCCCAGAATCTCACTCAACATTCTTGTGCCTACTTGTGACCGACAGGCATTGAATCGAATTATACACTACAAATTATATACTGCACGCATTGCGCTTGAGAGGGAGAAAAAAATCTATCCCAGAGAACGCACAATAAATTGATCCATTTATCAGAACAATAGTGACTAACAATGAGACCTTTGAAGAAGCTGAGGATTTTTTTTCAGTTTTATTTATATCGAATATGTAGCTCATTCTATAATTCGGGACAATTTTTTCTCTCTATAATTTTATGCATTAAATTGTGTTTTTTTATCTGTATAATAACAGATAAAAAATGTTTTCCATTTGTTATTGATTTTATGTCTTTTGATTCGGTCTGAATATGTCGTTTAAAAATATTGCATGTATTTCGACTTGATTTAATTTTTTAATTCCGTTCTTGAAATATAAATATTAATTTACAAAAATATGTGTAATTTAATTAGATTTGCTTACCAATTGTACTGTCGTCAAGTGCTTCTTCCACCATAGGTACTTTTGATATTCCGGTCCCATGGCTGCTAACATATAATACGCGTACATGATCACATGAACTGCGTTGTTTATAAGATTGCCCAGAGTACCGTGACCGCCCGCAATAAATTTCACGCATATCCACGTCTCCAAAGGTGTGAGAGAGTGATGGTATAAATGTAGGAATGTTACTTGGCTGTCCTTCTTACGCAACACGAAGAATATCTGAAATTTCAATGAGTAATGATGTTACGATATTTTCTGAGGTCGCAATTTCCTGTCACTCAGCTTAGGTCTAGATTCGCTGACCTATGATTTACATTGGAATGTGTCTGTATCATCATATTTAATTCGTATTAAATGGATTGAAGATAATACATTGTTAATTTTAAAACTATAAGATTAAGTTTAAAAAAATTAGACATTTTCACAAGAAATTGAAATGCTTTCTATTAAAGAAAATTATTTATTTATTAAGAATTATTTATATAATTTATTTAAACTTTTAAATATATATGTAAAATAATTTATTTTAATTTTTTTAAATTTACTTAATTATATATATATTTTCAAGAGTGATAAGCTTTTCAACATGAAAATATATAACAAAAAGTTATTAATTATTTAATGTAAAGTATATTTAGAGAAGTGGATGATACTTTACTTTTGTGTAATTCAGCAAATTAAGTATTATAACATATATCTTATATGTCTTTTTGAAAA
Source organism: Anoplolepis gracilipes (assembly GCF_047496725.1). NCBI lineage: Eukaryota > Metazoa > Arthropoda > Insecta > Hymenoptera > Formicidae > Anoplolepis > Anoplolepis gracilipes. The sequence continues at coordinate 8,991,842 of NC_132980.1, read as the reverse complement.
GATCCGTGTTTATTATAGTGCGAAGATTTTCCTCATTCGAATACGACAGATGCAACAGTGGCAACATTTGCTATCAAAATTGTGCAACAAAAAAGTCCGTTTCGCGATGATTCCTATGTTTGGTTGGATTTCGTATGCGCGCTATTGAAAGCCTAACAGGCACTTTCTCTCTCTCTCTCTCTCTCTCTCTCTCTCTCTCTCTCTCTCTCTCTTTCTCTTTCTCTCTCTCTCTCTCTCTCTCTTTCTCGCGAGGGTAGGTAGGTAGGTAAACATCCACTTCAATTGTTGGTTCCTTCGGTCATGGTATCTAACAAATACGGTCAGCGATCGGCTGATTAAATCTTATCTGCTCTTTTTATCCGCCAGCATGATTGCGTGCTCGACAAGCAATTCGGTGCTGACTCGTTCGCGCTAATGGAAACGATTGCTTAAGGGTTATTGCGTTGCAAAAAGGAACGTATGTACGTGATTATCCGATTTTTGTGAAATAGGCTAACTGTGTACTCCGTCTTTTTTCTATTTTTCTATTTAGTATGCATGCGCGTATCTATCGCAAGTACAAGATAGTTCACTAGATCGCGTGTTGTAAATTACAAAAATATGCAGAGAGAGAGAGAGAGAAAGAAAGAATTTTTTTACGAATCAAATTTTAAGAGTGCAAATAAAAACTAGAGTCTTGTTCTTTTATTTTAGATATATTTAATTTAATAGATTTTTTATATGAGTGAGAGCTTCTTATTATATCTATCAATCTTCTTATATAACTATCAATTTTTTAAACAATTTTACAAATTTCATTATTCGACATTAAGATTTTTATTCATTTTTTTGATTTATTATAAATAATAGAGGATCTTGTTTTAAGAAATTGAAAATATTTGATTAATAAATATATTCTAAAGCTAATACGCTTCTCGATAAAGATAATTTTGTTTCTTATTTTAAATGTTTTGATGACACCATTTTGAAGAAAATTATGTTTACTATGACGAACATTTTGCGTGAGATATCTTTATTATTCATTAGAAACCAACATAATTCTTTCTTCATTTTTAATGTTATATTTTAATAATACATTTTATTTAGTCCTGCTTAATTATATGTTGATTCGATTAATAATATATATACATATATCTATATGTTTATTTTATTAGTTTGTCTTTTCTTAAAGCTTGAATAATTTCTCTTTAAAATTCCTCGACTCGATTTGTCTTTTGCATAATTATTATTATTATTATCTGATTATCTACGTCATGCGAATATTTGAAAGCAAGTCATACCGTGTCAGCGAATTCCGTAAATTTGCTGATGAAGTACCACCAACAGAGGTTCGCCATTCTCAGAGCGGATGGATTGTGTGAATAGTCAACCGGTTGACACTTGTAACTGTAATCAAGTAGCCATCCGGACATCAAGTGCTGTAAAAAAATAGAAAGCATCTGATTAGACGTACATCAATTAACTCTAATAAAATAATTTTGACTCTTTAGCGGCATCGTAAATCAGTTAAAGATAATAATATGTTGTGTCAACTAATTAATTTCGATATTTACAAGAACTGTTTAAATATTTCAATACAATAAGTTGATGAAATATAATTTTTTGTATATCGGTTTGAGCAAACATTTGTTTTATTTCCCAATATTAGGTCGCAGAAAAGATAACTCTGCTTTCTCTGCAAAGAATGACGAAAGTTAAACATGCCTTACAAAATTAGGACATTTGAAAAACAATAATACAATTTATAATTTTAGATAAAAAATTATAGAAATATTTTATAAGAAATTATGTAATAATTTTCTTTATATAATACTTTTTTTTGGGCAGATACGTAATCGTAAACTGCGTCGTAAATAAATATGATATTAATATTATTCATTAATTTGGTGAGTTCTAGATTTGATGAGTTTTAGATTTAGTTATAAATGTTTGTTGTGAATATTTCACGATATATTTTATTATTTGTTTTATTGTTAGTACAACAAGTGGCTAAACTTAAATTGGTTTCAGGAGAAACTATGCATTTTAAGGCCGACATGTTCCGTTTTACATATTTTTGTATATATTATCTACTTAATATTTGCATAATAAATTTATTTTTTATTTCTGACATACACAGATTTTAAAATTTTTCTTTCTTATAATTTTTGATAATTTCTCATTCAGTTTATTACAATTTGTTATTTTAAACAGTTTAAATAAAACCTCAGAAAGTTATGAAATTTATGATAAATTTTTAACGAAAAAAAAGTCTTTTGAAATAGTCTTATATATTTAGAAAATAATAGTATATATGCATATATATTCTTACTGTCATTAATTGTTCTTGAGATATTTTATAATATGTAATTCTACAATTAACTTTTGTATTATTATTTGAATTTGTTGATTCGCTCCTAATACTCTTTATTACTTCCTGTATTATTTGTATTGGAGCTTTTTACTTGATTTTTTATATATGTATATAAAATATATATATAAATACTTTCTAAAAATACGAATATTATGGTTTAAGAATAAAAAGATATATAATAAATAAGAATATATACAATTTATTTGTATACATTTTATACTGAAACGTTTGTGTGAGCTTTGCTTTTTTTTTACCTTATTAATCGGCACTTGACAGTGATGACTCACGTGTTACTTTACTTGCTACTATGTAAAAAGAATAGCTGTTTTATATATATGTATATATAAAGGTGTGTGTGTGTGTGTGCGTGTAAAAGATTATATGTTTTGAATGAATTAAAATATTATCGCATAACTGAAAGAATAGAAATATCTTGACAAGTTTTATCCGATTTCGTGCATATAAAAAGCTTTCCCGATTGACTCTCTAACAGAAACGGCAGTTACTGCGGTTAGTCGTTTCTACAAAATAAACTTTCGCGTAGTTGCAACCGTTCATTATCCATTCCATTGCGCATGAAAAATCGTTTCTTGTTGTTGTTTGACCTTCTATACAGAATTTTACGTTGTATTTTTGATCGTACGACGTAGGAGTGGCAAACGAGGCTTAGCACTTTATGGAAAGTCGAAAACAGGATGTCTCGTCACTAACGAAACGCGTATGAGTACATAGATTGATTGAGCAATGGCAAGACTGTAGTCGATATGAAATACTATATTTCTGCATATTTGCTGTCACATTCGAGTATTCACATTCATTGTATGTAACAAATGATACGGAAATAGTAAATATTTTTTAATATTGCAATATTCATATATATATATGCTTGCATTTAAAAAATATTTTCTATAGAAAAGTATTTTCTATTTTCAAATTTCAAAAAATATTTTTAAAATTTTAGTTATTGAGTAAAAATCTTATCTGATATTTTTTTTGTATACTTACATATTTTAAACTTTTAAATTAAAGATCGTCAATAAAAATTCACATAATTAATAATACATGTAAACTTGCACTATCGATACGTGAAAATCGCGATATTAAAAATATTTAAAAAATAAGAACTATTTACTCTATGTTTGAAGTAGAAGTAAAAAAAAATCTCTTTGATAAAATACATTCGCTAAAAATATGATAAAATGTTATAGAAATGACAGCTACAAAATGTAAGTGTATGAATTAGTTCGCTATGTCGAAGATCAAAATGATTGACTACAAGCAAAAAAGGAAGAACAGATTATGAAATTAATATTCTAATCAGATTATTACAAAGCGGATGCTTTCGTATTTTGGTAACCTTGTACAGAACAAGGTTGCTAAAGATATTTGCTACGCCTGTTATGTGGTAATCAGTAGATCAAGGTTACTTGTAAAGAAGTGGAGATTGCATCTCTACTACTAGAAATGTAAATTCTTTATTACGAGCAAGTTTACCACAAAATTTACGAGCAGAATTAACTTGCTATATATCTAATTAATTATAGCTCATGACAAAATAAAACTTTTGTTTAAGTTTTAAAGAAAATATTTCTTTTAAATGTTTTTGTCTTGCTTATATATATATATTATTATTAAAAATCCCTCTGAAAATATTGAAATTATTATATTTACACCCAATAATTATATTTTCTAAATTTGAAATTAAATGTACGAATTAGAAACGGTATTGATTAAAAAAATTTTATCAAAAAGTTTTATATGAGAGAATTAAACCTTTCTTGATTAATTAATTAATTAATTCGCAATTTTTAAAATTTTAATGGGATATTTACTGATGCTTTGTTTTGAAATTATAATGAGCACATGTTTCATCAAGAAAGGAATTGTTTAAAGATATTTAATAGATTATCATGAGTTTTTTATAATTTTTAAATACTTGTTTGTTCTTAATGGCTTCTGTGAACTTGTGACTTTAAATATTAATTTTTACAATAAAAAATCACCAGTTTTTTATGGAGACATTACTATTATATATCAGAAAATATGAATGTGCACAATTATTGCCGTTTTAATCGCCTAACATCTATGATTGTTAATCTAGAAAACATATAATTTATCTATGTTAAAAATTGTTATATTAAACAATATTAAATATTATTAATTATGAAATAAAGTCAATTTAACAGTTATAATCAGTAATTAAATTAAGATAACTAAATTTAATTCATAATAATTGAAAAGTTGATTGAAATAGGAATCTTCCCCATAATTTGTTTTATAAATATCTTTTGTGCAAACATTATGCAAAATTTATGTCTCTGGTCATCTAACTGGCTCATTTCAAGTCAAATTGTTGAGTTTTCATTTTTTAATTTTATTATTACATTATTTTTTAACGAATTTTGATTTTGACATGATACAGTTATTTGAATGAATAAAGCAATACTGTATATATGGTAGTGATATAAGACACTTATTTATCGTACCTAATACGATTGATTGAATACTGTATATATGTATTTAATTAACACTGAATAAAGTTGAATTAAATACGTATCTTTTGGGAATTATCGCACATGGTTGTCGCGTGATCGCGTTGACTTTTCGCGTAATATAATTGAAGTTCTAGGTCGAAGTTTCTTCCTCGATCTCTCTCTTTCTCTCTTTATCGACGATTACGCGAACTATTCATCATCTCCTTTCACCGTCACACTTTGTTAACCGTAGCAATCTCGCGAGTTCGTTCGCGGCTGTCCGTTTCGATTCTTCATCGTCATCTCCGCGACTAGCGATCCAATCCTTTTCGATCTCGCTTATACACGTTGTACTATACGACGGCACACTTACATCGTGACCTATATAACGAGGCAGAAGTTGTTTGACCGGCTTCGATCGCCGATCGAGTCCTTAGATCCTGACGGATCGTTAAGTGCTCATGAACTTTGCGCGTCGTATTTTCTTGTATAGCGGGAATCTAATGATGGCTACAAGAAGACATGAAAGTCAAGGGTGACTTGGACAAGGTCGTATCAAGCTCTCTCTCTCTTTCTCTTTCTCTCTTTCAATTACTCACTTATACACACATACATGTACTCTCTCTTTCTCTTCTTTTCTTTCTCTCATTCTCTTCCTTGTTTTTGCATTCCTCGCGAGCACGTTTTCCCGCCCAAGGGTTACATGATCGCAAATTATACGATTTCTAGCTCGTGTGCCTCTTTGTTGAAGTATCTACTTTCATGAGTCTCTCAATAATCATTTCGTACTAATTTATCTAACGATTGTATCTTCTTCAACATTTTTCTTGTCTAATATTTTGGTTTATAGATTTATTTAAAATTTACCAACTTTTTAAATCGCTTAAAACCAAATAATTTCCTTCGTTTAATACCATTAGCTTTTATTTATTAATATATGTTATTACATATATAAAACATTTCATGTTTAGAAAAATAAAATAAAATTATTCTTATCGAATGTTTATCTATGTTGAGTGATATCAAAAATCTTAGATGAAATATATTTGAAATATTTTTCATCTTTTTCATTGTATTAATTGTATCTTTTTCGATTTCTCAACTACATTTCATAAGACATGTAAAATATACAAATTTTGAATCCTATAAAACTTTTTAAAAATTTTAGTAGGTTTATTAATATTGGAGATTTGTTAGACGAAACATGTCATTTATAGAATTTATTTAATTTATTATATTATTGAAAACAACACTGTACAGATTGTCTGTTCATAAATGTTTGAACAAATATATTGCAATTAGTTGAAGTTACAAAAAAGTTTAATAAGAGAAATTTGTACGACTTTGAGTTTTCTACAAAGTTCATGTAAAAGAATTCTTTATAAAAAAATTAGCATAATTTCATTTTAAAGAATAAAGATGATCATCATAATTTGAAAAGGCCATGAGTACAAAAATTTTTTACATGCATTTGTAGCAGCCTCAAAAGCCGCGCAAATTTTTCTTATTATAAATTTTCTTGTAACTTCAGTTGCGAGATATTTGCTCTGGTATTTATGGACAGACACTATGTGTATGTTGATTTTATATTGATAAGAAAATCATAATTTATTTCATTTCTTTAAAAAGATAAAATTAATTTTATCATTGATTACGTAATAGTTGTAGAAAATTGGAAAATTCTCTTACCTCGTACAACATCCCTAGCGAGAAGACGACTTGAAATGCGTTATACGCTACCAGAACATTTCTAAGTTTGTACGGCTTTCTGTTGGCCATCATACGCGGGCCGAATATGACAACGCCATATATATAAAGGAGCACGATGAGGATAGTCGGTATAGGCGAGTCCATCAATGGCCAGTCACTGACACGTGGATCCGAAACAGTCGTGAGAATTTCCGTGTATTGATCTAGGGCCATTTTAACCAGGCCCTGAGCACCTACGAAGGTTCTGTTTGAATCCGTCATCTCGAGCCTGAGCTCCGGCTCCCTTTCCGCTACTAATTCTGCTGCCGCCGACGCCATTTCTAGAAAAAAGAAAAACCAATATTGTTAAAAACTTTACATTTAATTAAATTTAAAAATTCAAAAATTTTACATGCTTTATTAAATCAGAATTTTTGAATATAATCAGAAACTTTATAAAAGTTATTGTGTATTTTTATTTTACATAGAATAAATGATATATTGATGCAAAATATTGATTTACCGGATTAAATGACGAGAGACAAATATCTTAATGTGTGGATAATACAAATGTGAACGCGAGAAATATGTGTTATTTTCGAATACTATTAAAACGTATGTGTTACTCGTTATTTTTTACAAGTTGAGAATGTGGAAGAGCGGCAAGCCACTACTTTGATAGAAGGATTAATGTCCTTGTTAAAATCTCGTGGAATTTCAAGCTTTTGCATATATCTCAAGGCTGTAATAAATACTTCGTCTGATCCGGTTCATTGTCGGATATAGTTTGTAGTCGCGTGGGTTACGCTTAGTTGCGCCCGCGATCCGGGCTCCAGTTGGATTAATTTCTTTTTCAAGTCAGGTCTTGATATTTACAATTTTAATCTGGCAAGGCATTCTACAATTTTATCAAGTTGTCTAGTTTAGTCTTTTATTTCTGATCAAGAAAATTGGACATTTTATAAATTATTAATAAAATTGAATAAATTAAGATTTATCAGAAATAAAAAAATTATAATGTAATTGTAGATGTATAATGAATTCGAAAGAATCAATAAATTTTTAAGTCTCTTTATATATATACATATCGACGATTAGGATTAAAATATATATATGTTTTAATTTAAATTTAAATTATTAATATCCTAATATTTTTTAAAATTTATTTCAGGTAATTAATACATATTAAAAAATTAATATTTATTTTTTTATCAACGTGTGTTTTTCTTTCTATGCATATGCACTTATTGTGTGCCATGAGACTAAATTGTATTCTCTCAAACGATGCAATTTCGCAATCGTGCGAGATTCGTGAATAACTCTTTCCGCTCACGTTGACGCGCGTAATTACACATACGTGTAATTCTAATCATCGATGGAAGCGAGTCCTACCACACATAAACATTAACGCAACGGGTTGGGTAGTTTGTCGAAGACGTCATTAAGAATCCTCGTGTTATCGCGAAGTCATCAAAGTACGCTTTCGCTATGACTTTATGTACGGATGTCAACCAGTCTTTTCTCCTTTCCTCTCTCTCTCTCTCTTTTGTCCTTTTCATAAATCACCTCGTATTTTTTCTTTGTCTCGTTTTACACATGATCGAATAAATTACTGCGTCTTTATTTTATAAGTGAATACAATGATGTCAAAAGGTTGTGAATATAACGTCATATTGCTATAATGATTAAATATTCATTAGAATTGTAGACATAATTAATTTATTAAAAAAAAATTATATATATATATATATATATATATTAATATAAATTATTAAATATATATATTTAATAAAATATTTAATTAAAATAAAATAATTAATTAATATAATAACATATTAAAATCATATTGTCCGAGAGCTTCGGTTTCTGTCGAAAAATCATTATTAATCAACATCGCAATTAGATATCGAACCAGGATGATGTACGCAGAACAATATCATGTATATCTGCTTGGTTCGCTTGAATATAGAATCATACTTGACATTAGAATTTGATTTATATATATATATATATATATTAATATAATGTTGATTTATAATGATTTTTCGACAGAGACCGAAGCTCTCGGACAATATGATTTTAATGCCAAACACAGATTAATATGTATCAGCGGATTTCATAGTAATCAATATAATGTGCATCAAATTATGTACATACGTGAATCTGTAATCTTCGAAATAAGATGAGAAGAGAAAAAAAAAATCAATAGCTAAAGAAAAAATAAACCATAATTTTTTTTCGGCTTGTCATAGGTTACTTCTCCGATAACTTTTTTTTTATTATACATATATGCATGTCTAATCATGTTTACGAACATTTGATTTGATAAGTTCTTTGCATAATCGCGGAATAGTAACGTTGCGGACAATAATTCAGTATTGTGCGTCACATGTTCAGCATTTTGTCGCGTCACGTATGTTTCAAGATTTAGAGCTTGCCGTTATTACTGTCGTAATTGTTATTGATCGATGAACAGCATTAATTCAAGGATGACACTTCCTCGCCGTTCATCGCGACAAAAATTTATATCACGTAATCCATACATTAATATCATTTTACCATATGGTCATTAGAATGCGTTTTCGTAGATCTGACAGTTTGTGTCAGATTATTATACGTGAGTCGCGCGAATTTTCATGTGTGACAACTGATTTGTGTAACGCGACGCAGGAGACAGTTTGTTCTCGTAAGAGATCGTAATCGCTTAAATCATTTTTGCAGTCGATTTTCACTTCCGCGCCCGATTTAAGATTTCACGTAATCACCTTTCGGAGACTTTCGAAGCATTTTTTTTTCCACTGTCACGTTGGGTGACGCCGGCTAATCGAAGGGAATAAAATTGCAAGAACAGCCGCGACTACGTCTTCGCAATTTGTAACACTCGGTTGCTTATGATTTCCGTATTTGTGATGTAACCCGGACACTTTCGGTGGACGCGCGAGCTAAGTATTATTATTTTTTGAAGATAGTTTAGAGAAAATTGCGTCCGGCACAAGAGAAGAAAGATCGTAACGACAATATCCTCACAATTTGATTACTCATGATTTCCATAATCATGATGCAATTGCAATATGCATTTTCATGTTAGGCATTAGAATCTTTTAAAGAACGTTTTCTCGTATATACGTAAAATTTACCGTACATATATTCTAAAATTATCGATTTATTATTCAAAATTTTGCAAAAAGCCAAATTCTATAAAACAGTTTAAAAAATTCAGACATCTTTATAATCTGTTTTTACTATATTTTCCCGAACTTTTGTTTTATTTTTAATTATCATGTGTAGCTCTTTGTTTAAAAGAAAATCCTCGGAATAGTCGCTCGTAATTATTATAATATTAAATTATTAAATTATGTCAGAGATTTCAAATGATACGTGATTGGAGAAGCAATTATGCCAAGGATCTTAGACAATGAAGCCGCACATACGAACAATCTTGTCCAATTATACGAACAAAGAATATATTGTGTTTATCGTAATATTATTGCTATATACTATTGCATTTATCCATGTGCATGGTTATCGAAACACGCTTATACATCTCGTTTATAAAACGGATACGGGGGATGAGCAGGTGGCAAACAGACCAGAAAAATAAACGAGCCGCGATTCGATCATTGCCGCGGCGGCTAGCACGGTGTTTTGAGGCTAGCAGAGAGTGTTTTTGCACTTGCGTAATTGATATTGCATTTCCGCGGACTGCGAAAATTGGAGTAACGGCTATACGTGACTGAAGGTTGCTCAATGTCGTTGCGTGGCCCTTCGCCTTTTTCTACAACAGCGGCCAGTTTTTACCATCACTTTTTACATAGCGCACACGCGTGCGCGCATGCATATGTATACATACGTATGTATGTGCGTGCATTGCGTACGCGCATTGTCCTGAAACGGAGAGACATCGGTTGTCTTGGATTCGCGAGCAATCTTCCTTACATTCCGAACCTCTCAATTTCGCGTCTCCGAATGCGTGTTGTTTAAATGCGATGACGTTCTGCCGACGATGTCTCAATGTTGCTTATGATGAGGATTACGCAAAAACCCATTGCACTCTTTATAAGGAGAATCTGGGTTAACGATCAAACTATAAGTTTCTACAAATATTTCTATGTTGCCTAAGTGAAAGTATTGTACACACTTTCGTTAAATTTTAGATTTTTAATTAATTTAATTTTGTTCATTCACCTTTGCTGCGCTTGTATTATACACCAGACGAGAATTCGCAACTATTGTACATTTAATATTTGAATTTTATCTCATTATTTATCGTTTATCTTTAGTTTTTTTCTACGAAACTATAAATTATCTATAGAGTAAAAAATTGAATAATTTGTTTATATATCAATTTATATTAATTATATACTTTATTGAATAAGCGAAAAATCTGTTGTTTCCAATCATGAAAGAATAAATTAAACAATAGTAGATAGTATCAGAAAATAGATATTTTTTATTTCGGACGATTAGAAAATTTTGAGAGAGAGCGAGAGAGAGAGAGAGAGAACGATGCCTTTGTATTTATATTTATATAAAAACTTGAAATCTGTATGTGTGCCATTGGATTGTGAATCCTTCAAATTATTCACTTAACTTTACCCAATAGCGTCATAATATCATCAAGTTTATTTGTCGGGGAGAGCGGTGGATCGTTAATCCGACGAGGTTAATAGTGGCACGTGTTTTACGCGAAGAGTCCGATATGTGAATCCTGATTTGCATCGTTTCATCTCGGTGAACATCTCATCTCTCGTTGCTGGTACACCGCGTAGACAGCGTGATCCGTAGAGTAAAACGGTACTTGTTACATAGAGAAAGTCTCTCGCGACCGCGAAACTACGGAGAAGATGAGCTCAGGAGAAGGTGGCAAGCAGAGGGAGACGGAGAAAGAGAGAAATGCCGTATAGCCAGTGTCGTCGAGTTCTCTCTCAACGAGAGAGAATTCCGATAATATGATGGCAACATCCGTGCGGGATGGCTCTTTGAGTTTAGTGGGTAAGTGGGTCGTCTCGACCGTTTAATTGCCGATCGGCCTCTGGCCGCATCGGCTGTATAACATAAATGTTTGCCGTTGATGCCGTGCCGGGAGATGTGGATTCTTCCTTTTATTCTCTCCTTCCGTGATCTTTTCTTCTCCCGATCTATGCTTCGCACTTTCTCAGACGCGACTACTCTCTTCCCTTTCGCGCGCGCACGTCTCTCCTTATTTTTTGCTACTAATTTTTTGCCGATCAACATTTTAACGCTCGTGTATCACCTTTGCTTGCCGTTGTCGAGGTATTTTTGACATTTCGACTAAAGAGAACATTCATCTAATCTTATTTTGTCATGTCATTCCGTAAAAATTGATATATATTTTTAATTCATGTAACTTAAGCTCTGCAAAGAAAGTTAGAAGAGCTTATTATGTTTTAGTAATATTTATTATGCATATGTATGTGAATGTTGAATATCTAATCTTATGAAAAATTTGCATTGCGCTTCTCTTTCTCGTCTCGTTTTCTTAGCCGATTAAAATCCACTTTGCTACGTCAGCTTTCTGTTTCTTGTGTCTAATAATTGTTTAGTAATATTTTTAATAATAGTTAATTGAAATCGATTAATTAGAATTTACTTAATGGCATTGTTGGCTTATGCAAGAAGAATGCGATTAATTCAATTGCAAGCAGGAAATTAAGAAATTGCCTGGTCTTGATACGGCTTATTGACCGGATTACAATCGTGTCAAGAAAGCACATCCGTAACTAATAAATAAAACGTCAGAACTAGTATTAAACGTAACTGCGACAAAAGAACAATTCTATCTTCCGCCGAGTGTTTTGTGAGCCGGTTTTATCATCTCTCTGTTGTCTTATCTTTTAATGTTATTTTTACACGCTCTCTCTTTTGACAAACAAATGTCATCGAATATTGTGTCAATAAAATTATTTATAAAGTTATTATATTTTTATATACTTCGAATCAGTTGAATATGACTAATTAAATATTAATTATCTTTCTCTTCTAAAAATTAAAGAAGATTATTATAGTGTCATAGAGTCGTTTATTACACTTGTAGAATTAATTAATTATTGCGAAAGAGAGAAATAGAGCGCAATATTTTGTATACAATTATTATAGAGCATATGATGTTTATTTTGATCTTTATATCTTCTCCTTTGTTCATTCTTGTTCGATTTAATATCTCTTTAATAACATGCTCACTGCGATTCATTATCGATGTTTCTTTAACGGTTGCTCTTCCTTCGTTATTGTGCCCGCAGTCAGAAACGAACGTCCTATATCGCAGAACGGGTTCTCTGTCGATTTGTTCGTTATACGTCATCGTGTAATTCTTTTCTTGTATATGAAAAAAAAACGGGTATTATTCACTAATTTCTCCGTGCTACTAGCCTGTTCTTGCGCGATCGAAATCTATCGACTTTTAGGAACGGTTTTCACCGCTTTACGAGAGTAACGACGTCATTTATTTAGAAACGTCTAAGTAAAAGCGCAGATTTATGATCACATTATGAATGAAATGATGATATAGTATTCAGAAATATATCTAAAATGTACGAAATATAAAATTGTAATACATTTAATTTCAAATATCTGACGGGTTCGATCAAATTAACACGAGATTATACAAGATTGTGGCAAAGTCCAAGATTAATGATGAAATATAAATGTGATGCCGCAATATTTTTTTATTTTCATCCTAGATTAATTGATCCATTTTTGAAGATTTTATAATACTTTTTAAGGAGAAATAGAGCGAGAGGGTAGTAAAGTGCCTATGTTAACAACTTTATAGTCAATAGGTTGTCGCCGAGATTTAAACCAATAAAAAATTACTGACATTCTCCTCTCTAAATTATTTATCCTTCAGATCGTTTTCTCGAGTTTCAACATTCCTCTTTTATAGAAACATAAGAAAATCTGAATAGTCGATTGAAGATTTCTTTTTTTTTTTTTTTTTACAAAGAAAATAAATTTTGATAATAATATGCATATGTATATATATTTTGCAACAATTTACAGTGTTTGCGTTCTTTTTCGAAATTTATAATTGAAATTTATTGCTTAATGTGACGATTCTATTTGACTACCAGATGAGGTACAATGAATATAACGATTGTAACTTTGAGTGTAACTTTCTAGCTTTTCATACATCGTTCTTGTAATTCTTTCCTGCATCTTTATCAGCTGATCTTTTAGGGGCACTTGTAAGGGAGTTAATTATGAGGCATGTCGCAGTTTCCAATTTGTCAGTCTAACGTTTTATTTCAACTTCGTTCCCAGTCAATGAAACGTAAAAATCGTACTTGACTGACGTGAAAGCACGTTTTTTCGATTAATACTGTTTCTACATTAAAATTTCAGGTAGAACTCTCGCTAATTTTGTACTGCTTGTTATAAAAAGCTTATAAAGAAAACAAATTTTTGTAGCTGATCGGGAAACAAAGTCTTTTTCTCAATAATTGTATTTTGAGAGGGAAAATCTATACATTTTTCTCAACATAATATTATTATAATTCATTAAAATTTTAAGTTTAGGATGTCGTATTCAGACTAGATTAGATTAATATAGATTGATGTTGTCAAACGTTAAGTGCGTAAATTAAAAGATTATTGAAGGAGAAATGAAAGCATCGTTATCGTTAACAACTCGAAAGTAATTGCCTGCAATTCTCAAGTGTTTCAATGTCCTCGATTTGGATAAAAGCAACGATACGTTAACGCTCTTTCGAAATTCTGCAATCTTTGTTGGAGAGATCTTAGCCTTGACTAGCGTAAAATATCTTTAGAGCTTTGCAAAGAGATGTATTGTGTCATATGGAATCGTACGTTAATCTGTAGTGTAAATACGAGATTTATTTCTTTCTTCACTTCAACACTTTTTGCATCGTGATGATCATTCATCTCGGCAGAGACTAATGAAGCATTTATATTGTACTTAATCAGATAATTATTTTATCATTTTTATTTATCTAAAATTTAATGAGGTAATAAAAATCTCAAGGATACTATTAAAGCTAATGAACTTGAAGAGCGCTAAAATAAAATAGCTTAAAATAGCTTAAATCTTTTTCTTGATTTATTTGACATTGAAATTAAATTTTAAAAACTTGGTAATTGAAAAATTTCGCAATCGACATAAAAATTATGCATATAATACATACATCGAATATGAATTCAAATAAATTTCAAATATTGATCATATTCAAAGTTATTGGAAGATTTATATAACATTGTTTGTTCATAATATTATGTACCGTATTATCAACTTGTTATCGAATTTTATATTTGTATACTTTAATTCGTATAATATACCGGATAATTATTGTAACGATACATGACATTTTTTTTATGTTCGATATCTCAATAAACTACGTTTACGCACGATCTTTTTGTTTAAGCATTGATCGGCCGAACAAAATATAATATTTTGTCATAATATTTTATATAAAAAATATTTTATGATATATTTGACTCAAAATTATCTGTAAAGAAATAATGAATTTGTTAGCAAATTACGTATTATTAGATATATAATTCAGCTATAAAAGCTGTGTTCTGATAAGTTTTCATAAAAAAGAAAAAAAGATTTTCTTTAATAGCACATGCGTATTTTTAAACAAATTGACATTTACGATGTTTTTTATAAATAAATCGTATATTTACATTTTACGAGTTATTGGAGATTGAAAGATTATTTTTCGCTTTAAATAATCACTTTGACTGGAAAAAAATATATAAAAATTCATCAATGTCCGTACAAATAATACATACTGTTGTTGACGTTTATAATAAAATTCTATTATATTAATACAAGGCAATCCAAAGTTTAAAATGAGAAAAAAATATCTTTATCTTTCCTAGATGTAGTAAAGATATTTTATGATTCACAATCAAAGAAAGAAAAGCGGAAAATGATTATTATCATGGTCATAAGTTATTTAATTGCGTATTAGAAAATAAAGAATGTCAGATAATTAGCTTATCTATCTTTTTTTATTCTGATCTTGTTTGCTCACTTCATGAAAGACAGTTGTTAATAGTTAAGTCGATATTATGTATAATACATAATAATACATAATATACATATATACATAAACACATATAATACATAATAATGACTTCTCCTTTTACTAGAATAATATTATTGTTTATTTGCATTTAGCAGAAATGTAACCAGTTATTACATTCCAATTAAATGATTAGATCTCAAATAATATATTTTTTTGCTGTGCATCTTGCGGATCTAATTAGATTCGAATGCTACAAACAGTAATGAAGTCCAAGGGTTTTGCTAAAAAAATTCGAGAACTTTTTTAGCGTCGCGCGTAATCTGCCAATATTTTATCTGACTTCGCTTCAAAAGGGCAGACTTCGTTTTTCCCTCGAATACTCGAAATCGTATTGCTATTAAGAAACTGGCTCGAAAACGGTCCAGCGACCTTGTGCCAAATATTACGGCATGCTTCGAGACGGTTGTGTAATGTGACGCATTTCACGTGCCTGGACGCACATACGTGGGGGTTACATTATAACAGGTAGTTGACCATGCAAAGCGAACGCACGATCGTGTACACAGACCAGCGAGAAGATCTTTGCGGGACAAGTGTTTCTACAGAGTTTGAGAGAAAGGATCTTCTTTCTGTCACCTGCCGAAACAGCATATATGCAGTATTTACGATAGGGCGAAACACTTTGAATTGAGGCAACTACGACGTTTCTTACGATGGAAACGTACACATTTTCCATCGTAATTATGAAATACAAGTACGTCTGCATTTTCAAGATTATATGTATATTTACATTATTCAAACATTAAACGTACTAATAAATTGTGAAATCCGTCAATTATTTAATGAAATTTGTTTTCTCTCTTTCTCTTTCAATACTCTTGTAACATCTCTTTAAAATAAAAGTATACAAGTAATAAAAGAAAAGTATAAATTTTTAAATATTTTTGTACATATATATGTAAACATACATTTTATTATATACATATTTTATGAAAATTTTAAATTATATTACTATATACGTGTGTATTTATTTATATTTATTATAGTATTTATTATATTAAATATAATTTGTTTGTTAAAAATCATAACACATTCTTTTTGCTGAAATATTGCGCATATTATTTGTAAAAAGATGACTTTTGCAAGGTGCGATTAAATTTGACCCATTTTTGATAGAATAATTAAAATATTATAGCAAAGAGAGAGAGAGAGAGAGAGAGAGAGAGAAAGAGAGAGAGAGAGAGAGAGAGAGAGAGAGAGAGAGAGAGAGAGAGAGAAATGGGAAAGAGAGAGAGAAGGTTAATGTCAAAATTGACGAATGTGACATTTTTTCCAAAGAACTTACTATGATGTGAGAATATACATGTGACACAGTTAAATTGTGATGTAGTTACGCCGAAGAAAATTTACCTGTTCCACTTTATCGAGTTACGAACAGGATACAATTTAGACAGTAAACAAACAATGGTTACTTTCGCGACAATTTTCTATCCGTTAATAGAATCTATTTAATTTCACTTTTCTTGCATGTTAAATTTTTTGTGTATTTTTTAAAATAATTATTTCTATTTTTCGAAGAATTAAAACTTGAAATTAATTAAAAGTGAAATTAAACAAAACGCGATAATCATCGATCAGTATCCGGAAAAAAATGTTAATGTATAATACATATATTTTGGCGGAAAATAGTCGTTGCAGACAAAGTTGAAGATATTGTCAATATTTAAATGCTAAATAGGGGAGTTTTGAATATTAATGAGCCTGGCGTATAAAATAAAAATGACTTAATTGCATCTGTGGATCCGTTATTACATCATCAATATTATAGTATGTAAAACTATTTTACGATCTTTTCATGCTATTAGTCTGTGTCATTTAAGAGAGCAGAAAACACTTTGTAGGAAGACTCTTTGTTTTTTTGTTTCTTTTTTTCTTACGATAATACTAGCATACTATTTAATTTGTAGTCAGATTGCGTGCGACCTCGGATGTTAAAATGTATTATGCGCATTAATAATGATGTAATATTTTCACTTACTTGAGGAAAACACGTAAGATAATAGAAAAAAAAATATTTCTCCGGCACAGAATTGTCTTTGATATTCCTAGTCCGATACTGACAGATCCCGTATCGTAGTTATTCTGTCAAATTGTCTTCAACTTGTGTAACCTTCTAATACGCTGTATAGCTTAAAGAAATGTAAAAGATTCACTCGAGAACACTCGATACACAGGAATTTTTGCAGTGCAGTTTCTTTCTCAGCCAGCTCGCACGCGTACGCGTGCACCGATCCGTTTAAGGACTCGGCCCGATTTCTCGCGGCGGAAATTCGTTCGCAGACTGTTCGCTCGCTCGCGTGTTCCACTCTCCTCCCCGAGATTTCCGAAATGCGCTTACCTTCCGCTTACGCTCCGCCGTATTCGATTGTCGATCAGAAACTGGCCGAGCACTTCGCACTTCACCACTCCTGCTCTGTTGGCTACTTCGAAGCCACCGATCCCTGGCGTGATTTATTGGTGCTGCATCAAACCCGAACGACGCATCAAACGGATCATCGGAGACTCGTTCGCTCGACTCTCGCACACTTCCCTCGAACCTGGCAGACGCGTCGTCGACCGATGCGGCGGACACTGGTGATGGATACCGATCGCGAGGGGATCCCCTTCCGATGAGCGAAGGGTCGCGGAGGCTCGGAGGGAGGCTGTCGTCACTCTGTGCACCGATCGCTCACGCGGTTTTTTTTCCTCTTTCTCGCGGGATCGAAAAGAAAACTACACCTGTGCGTGTAGATAGCTACATATACTCCTACGATCGCGTACGCGCGATCGGTGCTGGTCGCGCGGCGCACAATGATCGGTCCTCAGTTTTGTGAAGATCGGCGAGGTCGCGCACCGAATCGAGACGCGTTTACGCGCGTGTACAGTGCGGACGTTCGTTCGTGTGTGCGTGCGTGTGTGCGCTTATGGGTCCAACGGCCGATGCTGCGGGAATAGTCCGCGGCGCGGTAAGTCCGCGATTTAAGTATTGGCTAACTCAAGTGGGGTTTAAGCGCGTAAGAGCTCGAGGAGGGGCTGCACCGATCGGGGACCTACCAGGTGATCGTCTGCGAACCCCGCGCCGCGCTCAGTCAAGGTCGCTTTTCTCAGGTGGCTATGTCTGGAGGAGAAGAAAGGTATCTCTTCTTGACGATGTCGACGTACCACGGGCGTGACACCCTTCGGCCAAGGTCACATACCGTTCGAAATACGTCGCGCCTCGGCTGAGGACCGACGAGGACCGTCGAGGCCAATTCGAGAAGTGGACTGGTATTCCCCAAAATCTTTTTCGACGTTCTCTTGGTCATCAATCATTCCTACTAGTTTCTTTCAATCGATGTCGTATACTTTTTTTTATTTCTTAGAGATTTCCGGATATACGATCGCTTTTATGAATCTCAGTAGTATCTGTCAAAAGTCAATGTCTTTTCCTCTTAAAGATTGACGTAACACGTGAGTGTAAATACTTTGCGATTATATAGTTGATTCTACTTGCAGAAAGGATATTGAAGTAGTTGCAATTTTTCTAATGTAATTATTTTTTACTCTTCTTGTATATTTATTAGCAGTGTAATACAAAATATGTCAAGGTTACTGAGAAGTAAGTACATCTTATTATTTTATCAAATTTTAATCAAATTTGTATGAAACTGATATCGATATATTTTAAAGCTATAAGCGGTTGAAAAGAATAGATTTTTCTTGTAAATTAAATTTTGAAAACAAAAAATTTCTAATAAATTTGAAATAAATTCAAGTCTAATAAAATTATTTAATTGCTAAAATTGAAATATAAATATTATTAAAAATATTGTTTTTATAGCTATCCTAATTTTGATAATTAGGTAAAATGACAGATTATAAATGGTTATATTTTCACGAACACACGCATGTCTTATCACAGATTTATTAAGAAAATATCGACTTGGAAAGAAAATATTATATGTTATCCGCAATAATTATCGAATACTTTGCATTATTGCAAACAATTATGAATATATTGAACTAATTGAGATATAACTAATAATTTATAATATTAATGTGCATGCAATAAAAAATCGAATTATCATTAGATATAAAAAAGCAAATAAGGAAATAAATAAAGAGTAAAAAATATCATACATAAAATATTAATGGTAATCTAGTGAATAATAAATAATGTCCGGCAATGTTGATGATAGTGAAAACGTCAGAAATAATAAAAAAACACATATTAGAATGTATATCGGTGATGGCGATAATTAGAATTCTGCATGATCTCATTATTTGAATCCCAGGGTAATTCCTGATATAGAACATCCATATTATATTATATGACAGGAATTATTATGAATGTTGTCCTACTCTGCAATATCTTGTTTTCAATGATATTTCCATGACGTCTATTCATTTCTCAAGAGACTTATGTTTTTGTAACGTTTACTTTACATAATAATTTTTTTATAATTATTACTAATTGTAAAAGAAAAGACATTGATATCAACAGTAAATAATCTTTATACCACAGGATTATGCGCAATTTCCTGCAACACACAATAGAGAATACTTTATAGACAAAAAATGTGTATAAAAAGTATATAAATATAAAATACTTGACAGTTATTTTAATATTATTTATATAGTTATTTCAATATTATTTATTTTTTACACGCAATCATGTGTCTGACGATTCAACTGAAGTTCGAAACACTCTATATGTTTATACATTTATTAATAATTGTGCGGTACATACTAATCTATTTATTGTATAATTAGAATAATTTATGACAGCAGAATTAATATATAATTATAATATATATTTTTGTACATTAACAATATATATATATACATAATTTCTTCCTAAATATTGGAAAAATCTATTATGGACCAAGAACAAATGATACGTCTGTAGCATTGGATTCTAATTGTTTTTAAATTGATTATATAAATTTTGATTAGAACGTCTAGTATATAATTCTAAAGTAGGCTTTGTGTACTGGTTATTCTTAAAATATATAATATTTTTAAAATATAAATATGGAAGAGCTGTGAATTATATATTTTGCAAGAATGAAGAAATTGAATTTTGCAAGATGAAGACATTGAAATCTGATTTGATATTTTCTCTCCGTGAACGTCTGATATAAAATTCTGGTGTAGGCTTTGTAATAGTTATTCTTAATGTATATAAGAATTCTGACTCATATATTTGGCAAGATGAAGTAATCGACATTGAAACCAGATTTTATTTTTTCCGTGGATTCAAAACGAACTTCGCTCCTAAAGTCAATAAGGTGCAAAGTACTGAAAGAGAAACCTTCATCACGTAACATTTCAAAGCCGAGGTCGAATATTCTTTTTTATCTCGGGCAACATATCGATGTGAAGATGATTTCGGAAATCAATCATTTATCCTTGGATTTTGTCTCAAGAATCAGTTTGTTTATATAACCTTTTCTTTTAAAATTTTAATTTACAAAAATGTACAATATATACTCGTAATTAACGCGCTCATTGATGCTATAAGGATAAATCATGTAATTTTTGTACTATGGTTGCTGTAACAGTATCAGAACCGACACATGACTTGATTATATTATTTAAAAATATATCTAAATTGATTTGCGTATTGAATTAATTTCGCGTTAATTAATTTTGGATTTGCTCGGTTCACGCAGCGCATTGAACTATCGCACGAATTTTACTCAAATTTTATATATATTTAATTCTAATTTAATACTGAAAGTAATAATCTCTCGATTAATGTGAATATTTATAAAAAAGAATTTCTTACAAATTAGTCTTACAAGTTGTCATTTTACACATATTTATTTTTTTGTTCTTAAGGAAAAGCTTAAGAAAATTTTTTATGCCTAAGAGACATATTAATTTTTTAAATAATTCTCTAGACATTTCTTATATATTTATATTAGATTCCTGCTTTTTAAATTTTTTGTGTATTGACGTAAAATATCATTAAGCGTTGTGTTACTTTGATCTCATTATTTGATTAATGATCGATTATTTTAAAAAAGTATCGATCATTAAAAAAATTAGTGCGTAATATACTTGAAAATAGAAAAACTTGTTTACTGATTCTTTGTTCTTATAATTCATATAATCAAATTTATATATAGCAAAGTAATATAAACGTTACAGAAAATGTGTTTTACTGTCATAATTTGACGCTTTTTGAACAAAAACGCAGCAGAATAAAAAATAGTTATAAAATGGCAATAATTATAAAAATAACAATAAGTTTTAAATTTCCATTGCTGCGTAAACACATGAATATTCTTCAATATTCTTCAAATTTTTTAAGAGTTCTGTAACATATATTGTATTAACTTTTCAAATATATATAATATTGCGTTTCAAGGATGTACTCTAAATATTTTCTAAAATATCCATCACTCGTTCTGTTAGTCACAAATACATTGCACAATATTTTTTATATCTTTCTCGTACGCAATCAAGTGCTTGAAAAATAATCTACTTTTTTGTATGTTTGGACATCTCAAATTATTATCTACATAACTTAACTTAAGGTTATGTAAATTTTGTTTTGCTCAAGAATGACATATAAAGTTTTTAATGAAAATGTAACACTATGGCTAATATATAAGTTCTTTGACAAGAAAATAAATTAGTGCAAATTAGATAAGTTGCAATTTCGGCATAAAATTTTTATCGAATAAAAAAATTATTATCAGGATTCGTATGCTGAAATTACAAATGATACTTAATATAATGGATAAATTAAGCTAATTTTTTTAAATATTGGAAAAGTCTATGCTGCTATCTTATGTTACTAATTGGAATTTTTTTTAAGTGTAAATATTTTGGTTAAAAGAAATGGAAGGGGACAATTTGTCCGTGATGTAACGTGACGGAAACTTCGATTTGTCAGCATAATATATGCATAATACATACATACAATTACAGCTAAACAGTTGACGTCACTGCTGATGTAATTTTTGCAATTCAGCATCATTGTCTGAAATGTAAGTAAAGTGCAGAAGGTGTTTAGATAATTCAATGAATGTTTCAAAATTAGTGATTTGTTTAGGTCTTTAAGTGATTTGTAATTACATAATATATGTATATAATAAATTTTGTAGATAATTGAAAAATAATCAACTTTTTTGCACGTTTTGACATTTCAAATTCAGTTGTTTTTATTATCTACGTAACTTAACTTAAGGTTATGTAAATTTTGTTTTGCTCAAGAATGACATACAAAGTTTTTAATGAAAATGTAATACTATGGCTAATATATAAGTTCTTTGACAAGAAAATAAATTTTCAGAAAATAAATCGCGCATTATATTGTTCGTCTGTTTTTTTTAGATATAAGCTTGATGTGCCCTTTAGATTTATTTATTTTGTATTTCCGTCTTTAAGATATTATTATGCACCTTTTCTATTCTTTATTTCTATTATTAAATAAAAAATGATATATTTAGAAGAACATAGAAGCATAACGTTAGATATGCATGACTCTTATATACTAGTACATAGAATAAAGTAGGCATTATTAAAAAAGTCCTTGATTAGAAAAAAAAAGAATATATTCTTTTATTTAGAATATATTCTATTATTGTTTTGATTATTCAGAGTACTTGTTTAATTTTGATTTAATGATTTGGAGATGCAAAAAAAAAAAGAAAGAGGACTTTTTTATAATGTCTAGTTTATTTTATGAACATAATATATACAAGAGTCATGCATATCTGACATTATGCTCTTCTAAGTATATCATTTTTGATTTGATCACAAGTGAGATTAATTGCATGTCGCATTATCTGTTTTTTTTCTAGCGATTTCTTAAACAAAAAATTATAGTACCTAATTCATCATTTATTATGTGAAAGAAGAATTATTAAATTTGCTTCATGTTATGACAGGAAAACTATTGTATTTTTTAAAGTTGCAGTATACATCCTCATTCTATACAATATTGATTTTTCATAATTATATTCAAAACTGTCTTTATAATATATCAAAAAATGCAAGAAAATACATAAAATTGTACAGGACCAAAAAAATTTTAAATAAATATATAAAATTAGAAAGAAAAACAAAAATGTTTAATTTATAACATTGTGAATTGAATCTTTAAAAATTTTGCAGCTGCAATTCAAAACTTTGTTTTTCTAAATTTTTAAATTTATGTGTAAAATTTTATTAAAATCAGAATGCGTGCAAGTTAGCAGAATTTTGTATGGTCAAATAAATTTAATTATTCTACTTAGAATGGATGTCTTATACATCTTATATAATGTTATAAAGGTATTGATATCTTTATACTGTCATTTTAGTCTTGTTTGTGCATATAATATATTTTGATTATTTTTTTACATATCTTTTTGACATATTAAAAAAATTAATGCTTTTGTACGACAGACTATGTTAGATTATACACGTGTAATTGATCGATGTAAGAAATAATTAATAAGAGAATAGAAACTAGATTAATTTCTTACTATTGTATAAATATTTATTTCTAATTCAAATATAAAAGTTTGAAAATTGTATTGACGCCTAAAGAATTATACCGGATATTTCTTAATTTATATCATATTATACAAAGAATTAATATTAAACTGCTGACGTTTATTTTTTTTCCAGAACGGTAAAAACCTGTTTTTATCTGCTAGTCAAGGGTATAAAAAATTCCGTATTTTTACCGGATGATACTTATGTAAAAATATATATAAATTTTTCTCTCTCTTAATTAGTAATATTATAAAAATTATGCTTCTTTAATAACGTGTAAGTTTATATTCTTTTTTTATGAAAAATACCGTAATCCAAAAAAAATTAATTATTCAAAATTATTCTATGCCTACGTACCAGAAACTATTCTGATTCGAGATTGTGATTTATTTTAGATATACCACAATATCTTTCCTAAAAACGGATATACGTGATGTAGCAATTCTTTTTAAAGGAGGAATGCCTGTAAGTTTTTTTAATCTTTGTGACTTGAGCAGAAACGTCTGATCAAGAGATTAGACTCATTATTCGTCTGACTGGTTCTTTGCATATAGAGTGGACACATTACATTGTTACATTGTTTTATTTTTTAACGAAAGATATTTAATTAAAATTAAAATTAATTATTTATTCGTTAAAAAATTACAGCATTTATAATTAATAAATGCCACCATATATATATATATATATATATATATATATATATATATAAAGAAAATAGATACAGTGGGGATACGATTGAATACAGTATTGTATTAGATGACGATATTATATTTTACATGTATATGATAAATGAATTTATATAAGAAGTAAATTAATAAACTTGATGAAATTATGATTAATTTATATTATTATATATGGGTAAGAAATACCCTTTATTAGTTTATTTTTTCGACAATTATATTATATGTCTGAAAAAGTATCAAGACAATTACCAATCCTATTCTATTATTATATATTCGAAAAATTTATTGTAGCAATAAGATGTGTGGATCTATTAAAACAAAGATTGATATTCTTAAAGTTGATGGCTAATTTTATATTGCATTTACATAGAGAATATGTAAATGTTACAACATGCCGTACGCCTGTTGCACAGCAACCATTATTGATGCTGTGTATGGTTTTGTCTCACATGTACGAGGTTCTTCTTTTATCAAATAAAATAAAATAAATGCACAAACACACTACAAATAATACAAATACTCATATACGTTAAATATTGATTAATATATATAATTAGATATATATATTTAAATCAATTATATAAAACATTGAAACAGGTTTTTTTAATAATCAACTTTAATAAGCGTTTGAATAAATGTAATAATTCATTGATAATAAAGAGCCTTCTTTAACTTATTTTTATTTAAAAAATTTCTTTCAACTTATTTTCTTACAAGTTTTCTTTTGTCGTGTATAAAAGAGTTCTCAGATATAAATGTTACGTAAACTTTAATGCATCTCCCCTTCCCTTTCTGGATAGTTAACGATAATAGTTTACGATAATAGCAATGTACAAATATCGATTATAAACGTATTATGCGCCCTTAATCATTCTGATCTTAATAGCATAAACGACAAAAACTTGCAGCATATATCGATTCGCAGAATATATTTCTTTAATCGACCGTTTTTCTGCGCGCACGTCAACCAATTAAGCAGAAAAGTAAGAAGACACTTGTCTTTATAAGTATTAATAATTTTTTTGCTTTATTTATTCTGACCGAGTGCTCGAACAAAAGTAAATTTTGCAAATTAACTTCAAAAAATAAAATGGCTACAACTATGTCCTTTTATTAATTTTAAGTGCGCTTTATTTTTTTGAAGATATTTTTTAAAAACTGTTTTTCATTGATATATAATACAAACATTAATTACTTTCCTACTGATCATTACATTTCAATGTATCAAACTTCGCCTCAAGACAATATTATACGTTGTCTGCGAAGATTTAATGATAAATAATGCGCGATGTTGATCTATGCCCGCGTTATTGTTCTTTGAAACGGCTCTACCGCGTTAATAAGTAACGATGAAAATGTAACAAACCAGTTGAATAAATCATTCGACTTTAGATTATCATTTCAAATCACTTTTACATTATTAGTTTCAAAATTATATTTCAGAATAATAAAGGTAATGTATATATAGCTACGAAAAATTTGTAATAAGCTGTAAATGTATGGTCCTCACCATATTTACAACTCTGCATAAATATCAGCAAGTTTATATTAGCTTATTTCAACGTGTAGAGATGTTATATTCTCTCTCTCTCTCTCTCTCTCTCTCTCTCTCTCTCTCTATTTGATATACCAAGTAAAGTATTAAGAAATGCTGGTTTAATGGATTAAGTAGCGATGGCAATAAAATGAAATTTCCAAACAGATATATTGGATTGGTACTAACGATTTTATTGCGTGTTATTACGAAAACACGGGACAGCAAATGCAGTTGATAAATATTCGGCAACAACTAATGTACCGTTTTATTTCAATAAAACGCGCAACATTACAAAAGTTTACCTTCGTTAGGATATATGCGATGCATCTCGTCGTGTCTTTGCGATTCTCATAAATTGCGGCGAAGTAAGCGACTCGTGTACAAACTGTGACTTTTTGACATTTTCGTTTACCTATCGAGGACATTTCTAGTTGCAGCAATAGTGCGAAATATGTTTACGTGAAATAAAGTTAATTAAAGGCTGCGAAATAATAAATTTATAAAATAAACTTACTGTAATCATGAGCTTAATTAGTATCAATAATATCAAAACTTTATTTAATCATTTATATTTTTAGAAAATGGAGCATGCTTCTAAACATAAAAAATTATCAGTTATGTGCATAATAAATGAAAATTGATTTATAATTGAAAATTACATTATCAGCAGCAATATTGCTTCGGTTAGAGAAACGTTATGTATATGTCTTGTGTTAAAATACATTTAGTTTAAACTGCAGTAACAATATAATCTTGAATCAAAAACATAATATGTTAAGAGACAAACGATTAAAACGGGTCATGTCATTATATGTAAGAAAAGAAAACAAAAATTTACAAAAAACTTTGAAACTAAAATATACTTATAAAGTTGAATAACATAATCTTGTTATACATTTTTTGCAATTCCATCTAAAAGAACTTTTTTTTTAATCATTCATAATTCGAAAATTGTTGATG
The DNA here is from genome assembly GCF_047496725.1 of Anoplolepis gracilipes. Lineage (NCBI taxonomy): Eukaryota > Metazoa > Arthropoda > Insecta > Hymenoptera > Formicidae > Anoplolepis > Anoplolepis gracilipes. The sequence continues at coordinate 8,964,618 of NC_132980.1, read as the reverse complement.
CTTCGATTTTTGCTACAAAAAAAAATTATATTAAAGAATCTCTTTAAAAAATAATGCAGAAAATCGAATATAAGATTATGCAAAATCTAGAGTTTTCCGTGATTTGCGACAATTTTAATTCTTTCGCCGCAGATTTCAGCCGCAAAAGATTATCTAATGTGGGAGTTACATATATCATCATTCTTCGCTGATGGTACTTTTCTATAATTTTTTAAATTAATTGTTAATAAAATTTGTCGAATATCTATAATCTATTATCGACTATAGTCAATGTTTAAACATATATGAGCGGTTTGCGGTCGTTAACCATTGTCGACACTCGGACATACGTGCGGAAGGGTTAACTAGATGCTAAAATGATCGCTTAATGTGTAATTGTCTACACTCGCAGAATTGTCCGCATAATTTTAAATACATTTGCAAGTATTATGCGTATATTATATATTTAAAGATGGATATCAATTCACTCACAAAGTTGTTTCTTCTGTTGATATACTCATTGCTATTCATCAGCTGATGACTTAATTTTGTAATTTATTGCTTCTGCTTTTTCGCATTTCTTCTGTCAAGCACTGTCAAAAATAGAAATGTCAATAGGTTGATTCCATTTTTCAAATGGATTAAAATTCTTTTCTTTTTTTTTAGCGTATCTCGTTCGATTTCTATATGAAAATACTTATTAATATAGTGAAAAATGAAATTATTTCGTGTAATAATTTGTGTTAAAGTATACCGCTTTAATTTGAATACTACTTGTGTTAGTCGCTAACGGAAAAATAAATGACGCATAAGAGCTCTAAAGCAAAGGTAAACACTCTTGATTCTTTCAACATCGCAACATATATTTTTCTTATCTTATCTTTTTAACCCATCATCATTTTGTGTAATCGATTATAACACAAATGGGTCATTTGCATAGCTAAATATCCTTTTCTGTGCATATCCTGCTTCTTCTGATATCAATCAGTAGATTAGAAATGATGATAGAGATGTAAAGGCAATCGACTTAACGTTTGAAAAATCGAACAAAGTGTGTCACAGTATATTTTGTTGTCAATCTATATTGGACTATTTGTAATAATTAGCTTTTTAATGTGAAGCTACTTTTTAAAATTGTAATAAAAGATAATTTTTTATTTAAAAAAATTTATAAAAAATGACTTATAAATTATTTTACATTTATTTTATTGATTTAGAATATATTTTAATACACATTTTTATTGTACCTGAGAAAAAATGGTATATATGGTCTTATATAATTATATATAATTAAATCCGAAAATTGACGCGATATAATTTAATCATAAATAATAATGTTGACGAAGTTTGACGTGATACGATTTTATCTTTATACAATTATATTCTAGATTTGTTTTTATATACAGGATGTTTCTAAATCTATGTCGGAGATTTTAAGGGCATATTCTGGGAGTCAAAATAAGAAAAAAAATTCTTATAAGCATGGGTCCAAAAATGTTTTCCTTCCGAGTTATAGCCCCCTAAAGTTGGTGGAAAAAATTGCAAAATGTTTTGTAGCTCTCGGAGACTTTTTCACAGATCGTTGAAATTTTGCACAGCATAATAATTAATAGTGACCTTAATTTTTATGTAATTGTGACAATTTGGTTTGATTTTGAGGGAGAGATATAGGGAGGTGCTAATTTTTTAATTTTTATCAATTTATTATGGTCATCAACTTATTACTCCCAGAATATGCCCTTAAAATCTCCGACATAGGTTTAGAAACACCCTGTATAACCAGATCTAATATGATTATATGAAGATATGATCATATAAAATTACATGCGTTATTAGATCTTTACATATCTAATATGTATATATTTACATATGATCACATTATGCCCATTTTTTCGGATATTTTTAATTCATTTACAATTTTGACAATTTTAAGCAATATGTGCTGTTTATTAATCAACACATTTATAAATAATAAAAAAAAATTAAAAAATACAATATATTTTTTAATGTATGGATAATAATAAATAAAAATGTGACTTTTTATACAAAACAGAGTTTTATAAAAGATTAAAGCAGAATCAACGTTGCGTTCTTTTCAACCTATTTTGCATAAAAGATGTCGACGACGACAACAACGAAATTGCAACACTCGTTCAAATACCGGAGGCAAGTATGCAGAGAAAGCAGACATTTACCCGCCTCATTTGCTCGCTCGCCTGCACATGCTTGATTTGCTCCGCGTCGAACGACTGATGGTGACGGTAAGATGTTCTGTGATCGGTAAGCGATGACGATCTTGCTCGCCGATACACAGACAATCGTCAAACCGCGATGCCGACTGTCCCCTTCTCCTTGCTGATTCCTTGCTCGTCCCCACTAGCGATTTGTTTACCGCGATTTGTGGATAGCCGTTGAGGGACATCGCAATCTGTGTCACACCAGACGATCGTAATAGGCAATTAATATGCGCTCGTCTTGTAATAACGAAATTCTTTATGCGACGCACGTTTTCGTGATTTTCTCATTATTTTTGTGCGTAAGAAAGAATTTTTTTTTGTAAAACATGTTGAAAATATTCTGACAAGTGTTTATAAATCAGATTGTTGAGCATTTTATATCTTGATTTAATTGTTTTTAATAATATTAAAAAAATTTAAATAAAATATATTTATTTAAAGATTAATGCGAATAATCTTCATTTTTCTTCTGTTCTCATAGAAAATGAATGATATTATTTCTATTTATCAACTCTTTTTAATTGATCACAATAATTTAGATTGAAACTATTATCAAATTATTTATTAAATAGTACAAGGTAAAGTTGCAGAATCTTGTTACATTTTTATCACGTTACTGTTCGTAACGGAGTCGCAAGATACTGTAATGCACAAGATTCAAACAATCTTTAGCCATCTTTTTGGGTAAAAAAACCAGAAATATTATTGGACATTTTAACATTTTGCAGTTAAATACTTTGCAAAAACAGGCCGATTTCATTGAACCGCGCTCTCGTCTTCGTTGTTTGACCCGCATTCGCCGCTTGGCTGGCGTAAAAGAGCATAAAAGTATGGTAAAAGTAAAGCACGCTAATATGCAGGTGTATATGTATATATATATATATATATATATATATATATGTATATACACATAATACATGTATATGCATATAATATATCGTTCCCTGATATTGGAAATGCGCGCGATTTTGCAAGTTCACAAAATTATATGCTGCATTTCGTAATTGGACGCAACCGATTTTGCAATTCGATTTGCGGAATTCAAATAAGTAAGTAATCAATTTCGACTTGTGGTCCAGGTGCAAAAAGTTCACACGTGCAATAACGTACGACGAATATCGATTACGTTTTGTTCAAGATAAATATTATTGAATTTGACGAGAGAAAAATGATTTTTAAGATACGTCACGCATGACTTATTCTCTGACGTAGAAACATGTCTGCTTTACGTGGCATATCAACGTAATTTATAAAGAATTTTATTTTTTATATGATTGATTTATAAATATACGAATTTACAAGTAATATTTTACATTCAAATTTAATTCTTCCAACTTTTTTTAAATCTAATATTAGGCAACATTAAGGTGATAAGTCACATTAATAATAACACGTGGCTTTCTATAATATAATACCGAGGAAAAAAATTCATATTTTAAACGCGATATTAGCATCAAGTATTTTTTTGTAAAATCAAAATGAATGAATTATTTCAGATCCATTTTAGGCCTTCTTCGATAGATTGTTCTCAAAACTTCGAATATTAAATATACACACATCTCAACCAAACATCCGATGTAAGAAGCCTCTTCATCGATAGGGGAGATGTGTTACAAAAGAGCACATTTTCGTATCAGATCACGAAAACCAGCAGAGATCTAGAGATAACGATGTTATGTTTCCATCAGAATGTATGTTAGGAAATTTTTAATAAATTCATAAATTCAAAAATTTTGATTTAATGAATGATTGTTAAAATTATTATTTCACACGCTATATATATTTTCATGTCTTTTAATGCGTATTTTTTTTAGTTTTATTAGTCTGTAATAATTAGAGCCTTTATCTTATCTTTATATTTTATAAAATTTATCATTTATTATATTTTATTCTAGAATAAGAGAATATTATTTTTAAAAAGTCTAAAATTATTGTTTTTGCTTTAAATTAAAAAAAAAAATATATATCTCTCTAAAATTTATTGTGTAAAATATTTAGTTTAGAATTGTGTGTGAGAGAGAATATTTCTGTTAAATGGTATAAATATTCAACGCAAGTATTGTCCGTTTCCGGTTGAAAGAAATATGCATAAAAAATATATCAGTCATTTTAGTTTTATAAAAAAACGAACGCGTATTTGATGTTAATATCACGTTAAAATACGTATTTTTCTCGATATTGTAGTGGAGAGGCACGTATCATTTGACTTTTATCACCTTATGATATTCAATTATTATATATGTCAAGGCGTACATATTTTTATACGAATGGAAAATTCGATACGTGATGTAACGCGCAATAAGTCACGTCACACAATTTACATTATACTGTATTATTGAGACGTTATAATAAATCAACAACAATTGCAATGTTATTGCCTAAGTAACAAATAGTACCGACAGTATATCTAGTATTAATATACTTTCTTATTATACTTTTTTTACAATATTAATATACTTTCTTATTCTCGTATCTAACTGAGTAATTGGCATACCAAAGGCATTAATTAACCTAAATTCATCATTGATGAATGAAAGTATGTTTTCTCTGTGTACACCAAAAATCGCTGACTTCTTGTGTGAGTGATGTTTTATTTAGTTTTATTCTCGCGATAATATTTTACAAAAATGATAAATTATATAATAAAAATAATTACTTTTCTCCGCAAAAATTACAAAAACATTTTCTTTAAATTTTTACTGTCTTTGATTTATTATTTGTTTTTAAGAAGTTATTTGCCCAATCAGAATTTTCAAAGTGATGAGATTTATTGCAACAATTTTGATATTTCTATTAATTTTGATATTTCTTTGATATTTTTATATTTCTATTATTTTATATAAGTTTCTATTATTAAATAAATGTGTATTCTTTGCTTATAAATCAATAAGAGTTTTTTTTACATTCACTAGTATTAGAATAAATATTTAAATATGTATATATCTTTATAATTAATATATATTTTATAATTTTTATATATTTTTATATTTATAAATATTAAATTATATAATTTATATTTTTTTAGAGATAAATTTATAAAATCTTTTATCAAATGTTTCGCTTATTGTTTTGAATATTTCCGTGGTTATAATTAATTCAATGATAGTAAAATACATAGTGATAATAAAGGAAATGAATAAAAATTCTATGGACAAATAGCATGTGATATAATTTTCCAAATATTCTAAGAGTCAAAAATTTCAAAGCTATTTTTCAATGTTTATAAACCAACTGTATTACTAATAATGTCAGTCAACATTACATCTTGAATTTAATAAAATTGTAACTTTTACACTATGAATTGCAATCTGATATTAGTACAGATTTACAATGTCGATTTGATTCATTTGTAATAAACATTGGTTCGTAATAAACGTAGAGACAAACTCGGCGCGATTACAGCATTGATTGTTAGATTTACCGTCGTTTATCCCTAATGCTGTATGTGGCTGTCATGTCGTTCCAGAAGCATAGCTTTCTGTAGATCGAATGACGGCTCGACATTTAATGTCAGTGACATAATCGTTCATGCTTCGCTCAAACGACCTTGGAGACTGAACGAACGATCGATTCTCTTGGTTCTTAGAGTCGTTGCTCTGCTAGTAAGCTTTTTTTCTTTTTCTTCTTTTTTCCTGACTTGTGATCATTCACAATATATGCTTGCGATTTCTCTCTTGGCCTTAATAGCAAACTTGATTCTTTCTCCTACCCTTTCTCCGGCGCAGCGGTATCACATTCAAGGTCTCTCTGCGAGCGAGAAAGGAATTCACATCTTGTGAAAATATGAGTAGATTATAATTGGTAATCAAATTGTATATGACGTCGATATATATCAATTTATTAATTGTTATATAGAGCATTTTATTGTCTATTTTTTTAATGCTGCTTTTGTTAATTTAAAGCCAAGTATTTTTTATAAGAACGTCGGACGAGATCATTTATTGAAACTTTCTAATTATCAGCATTATATAATGAGTAAGAAAATGTTTATATTTTTTAAAACTCTTTAAACTTAACAGTTTTATTTGGAATAATTTTATAAAAAAAAAGTTCTTTTGTAAAGTTATTTTTTATAATATTGTAATATTTCATATATATAATATTTCACATATATTGTAGTATTTCATCATATTGCATCTTAATTACATTATATTATGAATATATATGAAATGAGAGAAAGATTGATCCTATTCAACAAAGTTTTCCTTTAGAATTTTTTTCTAACAATTAGTTTGCAAAACTATATTAAAACTCACTATATATAATTTGAAATCTGTAATCAGGATCAAATATGATCACAAGTACGGTATAAACTGGCGATATAATAGAAATCTTTCTACTTTCGAATCTCTAGAACTAATTTATAAGAATGCATTAGCTAGCAAAGCGCTTTTGCATCTTTCAGTTTAATAAGCATTAGCTGAATAATATATTTATATACTTTTATACTGCTTATATTAGTTTACACATTTATTAGTTTACAATTTTGCATCATATATTGTGTAAGATTTTTGCAAACATTGGTAGCGACAGTTTAGATAACAAACTTTGCATATCAATAAATGAATTATGAATGGAAATCAGTTGCCAACTAAATTGATGAAACAGTCAACTAATTTAGGGAAAAATCAGAAGCAAATTTTTTAAAATATTTTCAGCTGAATTAAAAAAAAATTTTCGTAAGAAGAATGGAAAGATATATGTATTCTTTTCTTACCAATAAAGGTAAATTTTGCAAAAATAAGACTGAAGGCAGATATCAAAATGAATCACAAAGAAAGTTGCATAATACGAATAATCTGTACTCTTAATTAAAGAACAAATCATCGCACGCAATCGCGTTATTGCATATTTAGTGTACAATATTAATCTAAGTAACACGATATGTACTTGGAACTGTATAATTTTTCTTTCAGATATACAACTATGTGATTAAAAAAGAGATTCGAACCATGAATTTCGATAAACTATACTGAATAATTTTTTTCTTACTTTCTTTTCTCTTTTGAATAAAGGAAAGAATGTGTGTGTGTTTGTGTATGTGTGTGTGTATGATATATGAAAATATTCTTTTAATTTAATCTTATTAGATTATGTATGAACATATTAAATCTCTCTCTCTCTCTCTCTCTTTCTCTCTCGATTTCAGTAAATTTAAATATATATGACTGACAATATTTTGTATTCGATATATTAAGAAAATTTTTTAATATTTTTAATATTTTTTAATATTTTTTGCTCTCTCTCTCTCTCTCTCTCTCTTTCTCTCTCTCTCTGTCTCTCTAGTTACATAGTTCAGTTTTAAATGTTTTTAAAAAACTATCTTTTTTGCTAATAAATCATTTATTGAGATACACAATCGCTTTTCTGCGTTAAGGAAAAATAATTTTCGAAATGCGCGTAGTTCTAACCTTGAGACTGTGATTTGCAATTGTCACAAAAGGTTAAATAGATACATAGTAAATGACAACGAGAATATTCATGAATAAAAACTAATTAAATTAATTTAATGTATATATAGAGAATAATATATCCTCGAGTATATAAGGTAAATAAAAAGAAAGAGATTTCGTAAAGTTTACGCAAATCTGCGTTTAATTTAGTTTCTTAGAGAGCTTTAATTATAACTTATTAATAAAATATTCGTATGAGTAATACATTCAAAAACATACACTTTTTTTCACCTATTTTCATAATCTAGTGTAATGTTTCGATGTTACAATGCTATAGATTTTAATACGTGTTTTATTTATTTTTATTTCATATTTGCAATCCTTTTCTTTTTATATACGCAAGAATATTATACACCTACACTGTAGGGAAAGGAGAGATGCGTGTGTGTCTTATTGATCACGAAAGAAACCGTATCTCATACAACTTTCTCAGTTTGAGTGACGTAACTGCGACCAGAACTGTTGATAATATTTCCGTGAAAGAGAGAGGAAAGAAAGATCGAGTAGAACTGGACTTGTGAAAGAAATTGCGAGAAAGGAGATCTTCTATGGTCATTCGGGGGGCACCCCACCATGACATCGGCCTCGTTGTCATCATCGTACTTACGAGAAACCGTGTGCTCGAATGTTTAGCACCCCACTTCTTGCAACTATTCGGACCCGAAGGTGGAAAGCATACCGCGGGCTTACTTCAAACGTATCGCAATCGGTCGTTCAGTCCTTTGGAAACATTGGATCGCGCGAGATCGATCGCCGTGAAAAATCGTTGTGGATCATCGTAGGAGGATCGATCCTCTTATCGATTAAAATCAGTGCGTACTTTGGCGACATTTTCGAGATCTCTTTTTGAGAAAAAAAAAAAAAAATATATATATATATATATATCTCAACAAAGAAGCTTTTTTTCTTTCTTTTTTCTTCTATCGTCGAATCGTTAAATAAAAATTATTGGCACCCTAAGATCGTCGTGTTGTACTATTGAGACCTTCTCGTCGTGAAGTTGCGGAATCGACAGAAAGATCGCGTGGTTACGTCCCACGTGGACGATCCTAGAGGATGAACTAGCGAGTTCCGCCATACGCGTGATACGTCAATTAAATTTCAAAGGTAAGCTTCTCTGCTGGAACGTCAACACTCTTTTTCTCTACACAAAATTATTGATTGCTAATTTTTTTTAAGTGATCCACGAAGTTGCTTAAGATCGTTGACCTACATCATTTCTTAAGAGAGCAACGCGTTAGTTTTTACTACTAACTGCTATTCTCTAAATTAGTATTTCCGGAAGGAAAGCGTTTCATATAACAAAACGCTCTTGGCTTCTCCAAGTTAAAATTTCACAAACGCTGTTATTTGCGCATTATTAAAAGAGAAGAAACAAGAAAATATAAATTGTCTAATTTTATTTGATATAAATTTTAATAAACGCTGCGATTACAATAATAATTTCACTTCCTACGATTATGATATCTAAAGATGTAGGCATCGACATGCGCGAGAAGTATTATACATGTAAGTTACACTTTTAGTGAAAAACGTTTATCGCTGATATAAAAAAATGCTTGTTTGACACACCATGCAATTTATTCGCACAGCGACAACGAGAGGAATTCTTCATTGAAATAATTTCTCTCTTAATTTATTATACATATAACTTTAATTCACGAATTAAGTCCGTACAAGTAAAGTGAGAGAAATTGGATTGAGAGAGAAGATTTCTTTGGCAGAAAATGCAAATATAACAGGAAATCTTCTGTAAAATATTTACTTCTCACTTCAACTTCGCTTTCACTACTAAGTTTTTAGTTTCGATTTCTTCAATCACGAATAACGGGCTTAGAAATAATAATATCGCGATCAAATGGTGCTTTTACAGCAAGGAAATATCTTTCCTGCCATTGCACTTGTTAGTGAAAGTATTAAAAAAGACACAAAAGTCTTACATTATACCGTGGTATACAACTCTATATAAAATTTTCTTGCATTCTAGAAGCGACTCAGTCTCTTTTAACAATAATAGAACGAATTAAGAAAAAAATAGGCGAAAACAGTCGGCTTCATGTTTTTCTTTTTCTTTTTTCAACGATTTGATTCTTTTGTATGTTCTTTGTTGTATAAGTTCTATGCATAAAAAATATTGAAAGTACTGGAGTTACATATTCCTCACGGAAGTGATATGCACTCTTCCTTGATTTAATACTATATTGTAATACTGTAATTTTCTTTCAATCTCTGCACGTATAGCTCTTTGCTAATGAACAAGAGCTCAAAAAAATGTACACTTGATTTTTTCGATTTGATACATAGTATGATAGATTTCTACGGCACACTTTGTGATGCAGATGAATTAAATAATCAAATTATATAATTTTCTTACTAATTTTAATTTTTAAAATTTAATATATAACTAATAAATTTTTTATTTTAATAATTAAGAATAATTAAGAATAACGATAAATGTTATTTCCTTCTCTTATAAAAATTTGGTAATTTATTACGTAATACATTATTTTGGTTGAATTATTGAACTGGAATTGAGAAGATGGTTTATGACATTATCAAACAAAACTCTATCATGCCGATTAAATATTTGTGCTCAATTTAGTTATACATATATTTCATGCTTATATATATATATATATAACTAAATTGAGCACAAATATTTAATCGGCATAATAGAGTTTTGTTTGATAATGTCATAAAATATATATATATATATATATATATATATACACATATGTCATGCTTATGTTTGCACTAATTATTATATATGTGAAACTTAAGAATTTCAACGGTACTTTCCGCTTTTACTTTCACGGAATAAGTAAGATTTTAGAAGAAATTCGGTATTTGTAGAATGTTTATATGTATATTATTTTACGATTAAGAACGGGCAGATTTTTATTTTTATTTTTGCACGATTAGATGAATTTAAGAAAAAAGGTATCTTTTTTAATTTTTTATGTATTATGTAGATATATGAAAAAGAGTGAATTTTTTCACAGTTAATTTAACATATAAAATTATTTTTTATCATTATCTTCACGATATTAATGCAACGATCGTAAAACAATATTTTTTTCTGAAATAGAAATTTTAATGCAATCGCAAACTCTTCAGTCATATCAGATTGATTATACGGATTCGACTATTTATAATATATTCTCTATGAATAATGCGATCTTGCACAATGACAGTCTCAAGTGAACATAATTTATCATATGTCTATGCGAGAGGTCGCAGATTCGTTTCACTGTCAGTGATGTGATTATCGTTGATAGCTGCACACACGTGGCACACAGACGACGCGTGCACGCGTATCCGCGTAAGCACGCGATCGCGTGCATGAATGTTGTTGAACATCGTTTGCTCTATTGCACGTGAACTTTCTGTATAGTGATGTACAGGGTGTCCCATAAAGATTGAATCAACGTTTGTTGAGCAGGTAGAGCACATTAAACTGAACAAAAAAGTCCTTTACACGTCCTTTGATTCAATCTTTATGGGACACACCCTGTATACACACACATATAAGCATATATATATAATATATTATACATATATATATATATATATATATATATATATATATATATATATATATTGATGGTGAAATGATCAACGGGAAGAAAGCGTAGCAAGATACCAATGATATGTTGTTACGTTGGTCGACTTAAAGCTGGTAAGACAGCATAAGTGATCCTGAATGTATGTGGTCGCAAAGTTGTATCGCAAGACCGAAAACTGCTTAAGAAGAAACCATGAAATGAAGTACTTTATTTGAATAATTAAGTTCTATGAATTAATAATACAATTAAAAGTAGAAAATGCAAATTTGAATTACACAATGTAATTTATGTTTATTGGAATGATGCTTTTATATTAAAAAAAAGTTATTTGCATTATACAGGATGATTTATAAAAATACGCAGTATTTTACGGGATGAATATACCTGTACATTGAAACAAGTAAAAAATTTATTATTTGAATAGAAATTCTATATATTTTAGTTTTTGAATTGTGATAGATTATATAAAGAAGAAATGTGTTTAATTTTTTTTCTTGCAAGCCAAGCATTTTTAAACATTTTTTCCCCAGATTAATAGATAAGGAGAGCTGGATCCTGATAGCATAATCATTATGGTCTTCTGATTTAAATTTATTTAATTTTTATTTTTGAAATTATTTAAAATTTCTATTGTTGTATGCTACGAATTAATCACGTTTAATAACTTGCTGGAAAATGTACAAAATAAATGCAAGACTGTTCGAACCAATTGATATTTTTCAAGTACGAGGAATTCAATATGAAGCTTACTATTGAGGCTCTAACGTATATTGAAGCAACAAGACAAACACTTCAACCATTTTCTTTAATGTTCTATAACTCTGAAATACTATGATATATACTATCTATGTTCAAATAATATTTTTTTGTTTTAGTGTCTACATTTGTGCTTTAAAATATTGCCGTGTATTTACAAATCATTTTGTATAAAAATGTATATTTACAAATGTATAATTTATTTATTTATTTAATTGTACAAAATTTGTACTGAACTAAAAAGAAACATAATACTCATTCCACGTGTTACTATCGTGACAATATTCATATCTGTTTTATAGTTGGTTTTATAGGCTGTTTGACCGATTTAAGAAAGTAAAATGTAAGAATTATCGAAAAACTAAAAATCTACCTTCAACAAAGGTAGCAGTATAAATTTATGACAAAAGCGTGTAATATATCAAGAAGTTCGATTAAATTATTGAAACGTCGAGACGAATAATATTTAAATAATTAATGTCGTTGCATAGATATAAAGTCTTAAGAGGTTACTGTTTACTGTAAACTGTTTACTGTTTACTGTTTACTGTACTTTATATGTAAATATATATATAATATAATATATCACACGCAGCTTTTACTCTTGTGTAAATATCACAATGTACGATACTTTTAAATTTTTTATCCAGTAATATATCAATATGTATATAATCAATATGTAAATTAATTTATCCTATGTAATGATTATAGTATAATTTACGGTGATTTACAAGAAACTACGTCAAATGTAATCGTGCTGCACAACCTGTCATGCAAATAAAATTTAAAAAAATTTAAATTTCATAATGCAGCTTATGTATTTTTAAATGTGATATATTTTAGACAAAAAAAAATTTTATTAGAATGCGCCTGTTATATAAAAATATATATTCACAATGTGTGTATATATTAAGTTTATACAAAAAAAAAGAGGAAAAAGTCAAAACTAACTATTTTACATATTGCTGTCATATAATATCTGATCAAATAATATTTTATATATATGTACAGATTAAAATTATCTAGTTATTATTATATAATAATAAAATGTAATTATTATATAATATTTTTATATAATTATAACTTATTGTAAGTACTGACATTTTGAGAAATTGGTTTTATATGTATGTATAAACACTAATTTATAAGAAATTATTTTGAGATTTGATAGAAAAATTTTATCTATTTTTCTTTCTTTCTCTATTTCCCTTTTTATAAAATAATTTTTTTTGCGCTATTTTATTTCTAGATATTGTCAGATTGGAAAATCCTAAATGCAATCTTAAATACGATGATTAAAGCGGCGTGTATATCTGTATGATTGCAACTTTGTTGTGCAACCAATTTCTCTATCTTTTTTTTTCTCTATCAGGAACTATTACTTGACATTGCTTACATCAGTTGAAACGTACAAATTATTGCCGCCAGAATTCCTTTCAAATAGACCAGTTATTCTGAAGATAGAAAATTAGTTAGACCTTATTTAACTTTAACGTTTATAGGAATAATTGTAATTTTTTATGTTAATTATACATTATATACATATTAGGTCGTATTAGTTTATAACTTTGCAAAAATTGCACAATCTATAATCATCATTCTTTTTCTACATTTGTTGCAGTGTCTATGTTCAATTCTTGCCGCTATGTAATTTTCCATCGTACTATTATTTGTACAATTAATGTTAATGTTCTTTTTTTTATATATCACGTCATTCGTTATGTTCCTTCTTTATCATGGACCTGCAACGTGTGAATTATTACTAGCTCCTTTCTATTCACTGCAAGTCGTAAGATTGCTACTCTATAATTTGGCAATTGTGCTGTCATGAAAACAGGGTCGGCATCGATAACATTTGCGTGTGTGACAACTACAATTATCCTTAATTAAATAAGTTTTTTTTCAATTGCAATGTCGAGGTTTCCGATTTTCGATATGTCTCTTTAGTACTCTTTTTTCTGATCATTAACATCAATTATATATTGCGAGGATAAATACTGTTTTATCTAAGCGTCTCGTAAATCTTGAGAATCATATCGCAGATGAGAAAACATAACTAACAATAAATCACTGGAAGGTTTTTCGATCTTATAATCTCGCAAGGCGAATTCTTGCGACATATAAAACTTATTCGAAACATTGACGACCGACTTTACAGCCATGAAATTACCAGATAACGCAATACTACATCGTATATGTTTTCATGATGGAGTGCCGATGCATAGTAGCGATGAAATCATGCGTTCAAGCGACTCTATTCAAAGTTTTCATTAGTGCGAAGATAAAGAGAGAGAGAGAGAGAGAGAGAGAGGGGGAGAGAACTATTAATAAAACTTTAAAGATGAGAGATACAATGGATCGTTGTTGAAATAGCTTGCGTAAAGTAAACGATCTTAGTATTTGCAAAATCATTTAGAAAAGTCAGGATTGAAATATAAGAAAAAGAGATCTATATTCTGAGAAATTTCTAAAGTGATTATAATTTGAAAATTTATAATAATTTTTGCATAACAAAAGACTTCTCAACTTTCTATAATGTGAATTAATATAACAACTAATTATAACTAATTATATATATGTTCGATTACATAAATTAAATAAAATTTACGAGCTTAAATATTGAAAATAAAAACGACCGTGTGTTTAAATTAATTTGCAACGTCACGCAAACTAAATTCTCGATCGTTTTCACATATTTTCGCGCTTGTGGGCTCGCCGATCATGAATTATTTAAGCGTTACAGTCGATATATAATATAATAATACAAAATAATATGAATTTCTCTTGCAGAAATTTCTTTTCCACTTTGTTACCATTTCCTATCTACTAGGAAAATATACGTAATCAGCTGACAATTAACGAGATCGACACGTGAGAATGTTAATCATCATGAGAAAATGAATATTGCGTGATTTCCTATTGCAGTAAGTTTCTTGAAGCCGCGGAATATACCTTCTCTGAATGCGCGTCATTGGTCAATAAACTCACAGTACGCACGTCGCAGCAGACAGAGCAAACGCATTATACGCGAGAGGTATATGACTTCCTTCGCGACCGGTATTCGAGCTCTCTGAATTGACGTGGCATAGAAACTAATAGAAAAGGAAAAAAATAATCGAATAAGTTTCTTAGTGACATACATTTGAATATCTTAGCATGTTTAACTTTGCTCGAAAATTAAGAACTAAAGGTGATGAAATTAAAATTTCTGCACCTCTATTCAATACTTTTTTTTTTTTGCTCTCTTTAGTACTGTTTTGCGCGTTATATGTATAGTAATTTAATTTAATATTTATTTTCAATGATCGTGCTTATGATATTAAGATAATAAGTTTGACGTATTAATTTATTAAAAGGAAAATATATATTCAAAATATTATATCTTTTTTTTTCTTCCTAACCATTGTGCGTGCAAGAATTCATTTCTTTCTCAAAAAAATTAGGAATAAGAAATAAGTTTATTAGGATATCACATAAAATTTAATTCGATTTCTATTACAATTAGTGTTTGTTATATTATATTTTGCATCTAATTATATTGTAGAAATATATTGAAGCAATAAATACAATACACAAAACGACATTATTGATAATAATCTTATTGCAAATTCTCAAGGAGATTATAAAATAAGCATCAAGGTGTGTATAATTGTATATTTACGCTACATTCAACGTGAGACAATCATGTCGGTCGTGTCGTTGGCCGTGAATGTTAGTAACACAATCCACTGCTAAAAACCACAGTGTAATTGCTCATTAACACTGCAGCTTATATAATCTATTCTCTCGTACATTACTGCATATGTACTTAATGACGGTCTCATAAATCTCGTTTTTGATAAACTTACTTAAATTTGTTTAATGTATAAAAGATTGAATTAGCCATTGCAAAAAGGACATATAAACAAAAAAAAATTTGTGGAAGCGGAAAGAGAAGCTCATTTATTTTTAAACTTTTTATTTTACAAATATTCTTCAAATATATGCGTGCATACATAGTTTATATTTTTTACGACTAAAATATATTATAAATTTATAGTACATACATTTCTTTAAAAGAAAATTGTTATGTTTTACTTTGAACGCGAAAAAGATTTTGCATTTATGCATCTATGCAAAATTTGTATAAATATGTACGAATCAGTCAACAGATAACATAATACATATTCTAACTCGAGTTTATCTATTATTGATGTGTGGTGAAATGTAGAGATAATACGATTTCAAAATGTATGACATATAATTCTTCCAATCGTACAATACTAAAACGCATCGACAAGGAAGAGAGTTAAAACAGAGATTATATCTGCAATATTTATTACAAATAGATAAAATAAAAAGATAGAGCGAGAGAAAAAATCTATTAGATAGATAAGTTTATTTCGCTCCTGGAATTAAATTTTTTTTTCAGTTTCAGAATAAGTTGAAAAATTTCATCAGACACATTTCAACATGATTAAAATCAGACACAAAAAAATGAAATTGCACGATAAGATAAAAGAGAAATAAAAGAGTGAAAATAGCAAAGAACATAAAATAAAATATTATGCGAGAAAAAAAGCATCTAATGTTATTATATTGTGTTTATAAATGCTTGTGTTGTAAGTACATATATGTTTGAGTAACGCACATATAAAAATAAAAATCAAATAGATATTATCGCGAAAAATGAAAGCGAAGATTTATATATGAAGAAAATTTTAATAACCCATTATGCGCTTCTTTTGATTGAGATAATACTGATGCAGCATGCGCGTTAGAAGGATGCGCAACAGAATCTAAATTAATAATCTTTACAGGAAAGAAGGAGAAATAGGGATCGGAACAAATACACGCTTGGAAAAGTGAAATAGCGAAGAAGCACGTGTCGCAATTAGTAGGTGAAACTGCAGTTGGGCCATCACGGACCCTCGATGGGCGATAGAATCACGCGTGTGATGCAGTCACGTGTCCGCGCGTGTACAAATACGTACATATGAATGCTCTAAAACGAATAGGGGGGGGGGGGGAGGGGGGGAATGATGCGTCGCAGTTGCGCCGTTAAAAGGACAAATCACCGGCCGGTGGTGGCATATTTCGCAAGGGGAATTTATTGACGGTCATTTGCATGATCCTGAAGCAATTGTTGGTTTCACAAAGTCGGTCGTTCATTCTAGAAAACGCGTACATGTGCGACAGTAGTATAGGAATATAGCTCTGGTGGTTTATTATGTAAAACCTGGCGGGTCGATAATTCATGTGTCAATGAAGCGTAATGTGAGACATCGATAATAGGAGGATGTCTGGCTGCATGTTGCAAACTGACATTTCATCGTACCCTTTTCACATACGCGATAATAACGAAAATAATTGGACATAGTTGCGCAAAGTGGAAGCGACTATACTTTCGAGAGTTTTAGTTTTTCATTCCGAATAATTAGAGAACGATTAGAGAAATGTGTGGTTTGGATGAATGTATGAAACATTTATACATACATACATAACGAAAAAGAAAAGATTTAAATTAACAAAGTAAATAGAATCAATATATATTTTCTTACATTGATTGCAAATTAATCGTTGTTTAATCAAAACAATCTTTGCTTAATTAATTATAGTTTAGTTCCGTCATTATATTTTCGTGATAATATCAATTTATTTAATTCGTCTCACTATTGTAGAATATAAAAATTAAACTAATAGAGAAATATATTAATCGTACAGAGAATGAAACGTTTAATAAAATGTCATAAAAAAAGTAGAATATAAAGCGAAATAGCGCGTCTAGTTTATTTTTATTATGTTACGCATAATTGTTTAATACAGGAAAGTAAATAATAATATATCTATACAAGTACTTATTTAAATGAAAATTTGTATAACTTTATTAATTATTAGACGGAAATTTCATATATAATTACATTTATTTTTCAGATATTGTTTTTCACATTTAAATATTATGTCCCTTTTATTTTAAGAGTTTACAGAAACCATTCACATAGTTTGCGATTTATTTACTTAATATTACAGTTTACTTAACATCATAAACTGTGAGACGAGAGATATTAAATTGAATTGAATGATTGTAACAGATAAAAAGGAATTTAAACTGCTAAGTTTGTAAAGCTAAATTTAGTTGAATGAATGCTATTCTGACGATATAGCGTCGAGAAACCGGTTAGCTATGTCTTAAAATGAGAAATGTTATGTAATAGCACTTTAACGACATTGCATCGGCTTCTGCCAATGTCCCAGGGGCCATTATACAATTGATGTAATGGTCAGTTTTACGAAAGCTTGCGCGATTTTACGATTTTACAATTTTCGTAAGCCGCAAGTCTTCTTCGATGAGCAATAATATAATATAACACGCGTCTAGCAGTCACGAGGAAAAACGCATTATACCGAAAAACATGTTATGCATTATGCGATGATTCTCTTGCATATTAGCATCTATTTTTCGATTCAATAACAATATGGTCGAGATATTAAATCAATGAGATGAGATTATGAAGTACATCTATTGCTGATTGCATATCATATTTTTGCGATAAACGATGCAAGAGAATCTGTAGAATGTCTGATACGGTAATTAAACCCATCATGTTCAAGTGCATGAGGGCATATAAATACAAAATTAAACGTGAAAATTACGATGCTAATGTATGATTAGAAAAAAGCTATTACGAAATGCAGTGCAATTATGAAGAAAATATATTCCTGTATACTTAAGATAGAGAAAGCAAGTACTTTTATTTACTCTTAATAATAAATTTTCTTTATATATATATATATATATATAATTATTTTTTATAAATTAAATGTTTATAATGATATATAACTGTTATATATGTATATGTATGTGTGTGTGTGTGTGTGTGTGTGTGTGTGTGTGTGCTAAATAATGGTCGACAATCAACGAGAAGACGATCTCTCGAAAATACAAGTGGCAATTATTATTCTCGGGAGCTGTGTACAATATGTCGAATAAACTTTATACTTGTTTGTGATTATAAGCAGTCGTCTTCTTGCCACGTGATTTAGTAGGCAATTTGTATATTTCACGGACGGTTAGACTGTGAAAAAAGTGGTTAAGAACTAAGAAGAAAATTTGTGGTGACGCCTCCCTATCGTCTGGAACTATGTTGCATACATATATCTGGGCTATAACTTCTTTTAACGAGGAATTGTTTGTGCGTGATGAAATTATACGATTAGTTGTATTAAACTGCTAGTTGTAATCACATGCCGATCTTTTTTTTTTGGCCTCTGCTGTCATTCCTCCAGTGAAAAGTCCGACATGCAATCGGTCCATCATTTATCGCTCGCACTAACAACTTGGTTCCGCTACTCGCGTTTTCACTTGGTTCCGCTGTGTGGAAAGTCAAAAAGACAATTGTGATGCATTTTATCGAGACGGCTAATGACATCAATAGTATTAATCAGGAGAAGCCGGACGCGCACGTGAAATGGTGTGAAAGCATGTCGGCACTGACGGAAATTGTATTTGACTGTGAGAAAATGATATTATTAAATCATTTCAGTGAAGGTATGTTTGGGCAAATAATTCTGATGATCTGAAATGACATATATTTGCGAAAGAAATAAAAAATGACTGAATACGTGAATTTGCAGTAATTACATAAGAAGGATAAGATTGATATATATATTTCTTTTTTATTTTTCAAAAAGAAATCAGAAATTTCTTAAATAGTATAAAATCTATTTTGTCTATTTATGTAATGTTTTGCATTATATATGTATAAAATAAACAATATAAAAGTAGATTTTGTACTATTTAAGAAATTTATTTCTTTTTGGAAGAAAAAATATTAGTGCGAAATATGAATATTTTTATATAATATATATTATTCAATTAATCAATTAAGACGAGTGGATAACATTTTTTAGAACATTTTTAGTATATTTCTCTATAATATAGAGTTAAAAAAAAAATAACTCATCTATGAAAGGATGCTGTGGTGTCAAAGGATTGGCACTACGGACTAATTGAATTCAATCCATGGTTGAATCAATTTGTTATCACGGATTAATACAACAATGGGAAAAAGAGACAAGTTTAACACGGTCGGCGTTCGTCACGCCAAGCGTTTACGATTGCGCATGCTTTTCTAACGATGTAACTCATTGCAATTGAATATAACGTCAATAAGTGGTGATTCGACCTGTCATTAGAGCAAAAATGAGCGCGTTCTTCCTGTCTCTCTTTTTTTCCTTTTTTTTCTATCGTGACTTCATGGGATCATATGAGACATATGCGAACCGGTTCGTACGCAGATTTATTGGAGGAATGTAAATTTCAGCAATCGGCAAACCGCGCATCTTACGCAAGAAAATTCCATGCTGCTCAATTAGGGCCTCGTGGGTTTAATGACGATATAAAAGTGAGAATTTCTTTTTATGACAAATTGCAAATTTTTCTTCGGTATTTCACTTGCTAGTGAAAATGCCATAGATATATGTGACGCTTGTAATAGAATTTGGCAATATATTTAGACGGGAGAAGAGGGTAACAAATTCCTGAAAACTGACATGTATTATATATGCATAGAGAACTTACATGCATTTTATTCTTCAAAACAACAGTATTATATTTTTAATAAGCATTTTTAATTTTTATATACGTATTATTATAATTAAAAATTGTGTGTTAATATTTTTACATATCATATATATATATATATATATATATATATATATATATAAAATAATTAAAAAAAAAAATATATATATATATATATATATATATATATATATATACACAATAGATATATACATAATTTTTTAATGTATATATGTACATTTAAGAATATATTTGAATATTTAAATGTGCTTAAATATTACGATGCTTTAAAATAAAAACTAACGTTTACAAAATAAAATGATTTTTTTTTCAGTTAACTTCCCACAATGAATATCACCGCGCCGCCGACGATCGACAGGATGTCTAATATCTACAACAATTCAGCAGTGCGATACTGGCACTATCTATTCCACGATTTATCCGGCAAGTTTACACATAACACAAGATTTATTAAATTTGAAAAGGATTGTGAGATTATTGATCTATGGCAATGATATAACGATACATAATTACTCGTATTTTCTTACTCGTGGTGTCCTTTTGCATACTTTCTCGTTGTTGCATAAAATATCGAACTAAATTATGTTATAGAATCATAGATACTGTAATATATACCGTAAATTTTATTTACTTTATCATACTTTAATCTCGCAACTTTTAATTATAATATAATTTTCTTTGATTTTACTTATTAATCTTGTATTATATCTTACATAAATAGTTATATAAATATTTTGTTTAGAAATATAGTAAAATTAATATTATTATCTAATTGTATTAATTTATAAAAAAACAAAGAGAAATGTCTAAAAAGAAGAAAAATAAAATTTGCATTAACTATTTTACAAAAGATTTATTTTTAAAACTCATTTTAATAATATTCAGAGAGAGAACAAATTATTTAAATTTGGAATTATTTAAATTTAAATTTATTTAAATATTGGAATAATATATAAAAAATTTATTTACATAAAATCGAGTGCAAAATATAAATCGAGACTGTTATTTTATTTTTAGATCCTCGAACTAGAGACTGGTTTCTCATACCATCACCCATACCTGGCCTTAGCATCATATTTGGCTATTTATACTTCGTATTATCATGGGGCCCGAGATATATGGAACATCGAAAGCCGTACCAATTAAAAAATACCTTAGTTATTTACAATTTTCTACAGATTCTTATTAGCACGTGGTTGTTTTGGGAAGGCTTTACCGGTGCGTGGCTCAATAGCAGCTACAATTGGAGATGTGAGCCGGTGGACTTTTCGAATTCTCCGCATGCTTTGAGAGTGCGTAAATGTTGTATTCTAATAACATATAAAAATTAAATTTTTGCGATTCTAATTAATTTCCAATCACACAATCACGATTGATTTTCGAAATACGTTCGCACATTGGTTTTTATTGATAACTGGATTACTACATACTTATCGTTTTTTTCACGCAGTATAGCAAAATGTGCAAATGTGTTTTGCTTAAGATAAGTGTTTTACAAGTACAAGATACACTTATTTATGCAGAACGCAATGCAAATATATACAAAATAAATATAATTAAATTTTTCTAACGTTATAAGTGAATGGAGGTAAAACGATTCAAGTCAATTATAAGTCTTTATCCATTTCTTACACGATGTTTGTTGTAGATCGCAAGAGGCGTATACTTGTATTTTCTGGCGAAACTTACGGAGCTCCTTGACACGGTGTTCTTCGTACTGCGTAAAAAGGAAAAGCAAATCACTTTTCTTCATATGTACCATCATACCGTGATGCCAATGATATCATGGGGCGCTACAAAGTATTATCCCGGAGGCCACGGTATTTTTATAGGTATGTCACGGTAAGGAATATGATACATGCGTCTCGATCTCTTCCGCCTTCTTCTCGATAGAATGGGGAACTCTGTATCATTTGTTTTACGCAATTTTAATAATCAGAAACCAAAAATCACACGTACTGATTCGATACGATTCGCTTGCAGGAATCATTAATAGCTTTGTGCACATCATCATGTACACTTATTATCTATTGTCAGCATTGCTACCTCATCACATGTGTCAACGGTACCTTTGGTGGAAGAAGTACATTACCACTTTGCAAATGGTAAGAAGTAAACACCGTAATAAAATAAGAGTATCACTAATTTTCTTTCAAATTTTTCTCCTATCTTAATGATTAATTTCATTCAATATCGACCGAGCGTTGACAAGCGGTTTCATTATTTATGTATATATTTATGAAAGCTGTTAATGCGACGATTTTTATTCGGTTTCTACAGGCTCAATTCTGTCTAGCCTTCCTGCACAACTGCCAATTATTGTTTTACGACTGCAACTATCCAAAAATTTCGCTAGTTTTCGTCCTGCCAAACGCGGTGTTCTTCTACTTCATGTTCTCGGACTTTTACAATAACGCTTATACCCCGAAGAAGGAAGGCGACGGTTCAACGCCGTCGATCCAGAACTCGGCCAGAGCGAACGGCATCGCGGAGAAAGTTAGCAACGACGAGATACCAAACGGAAAAGGAAAAAGCGACTAATTGGGAACGGCCGAGGAAGAAGATGACGCGATCGCAATGAGACGCAGCAACTATCATTCCGCTCTTTCACTTAAACCACATTGCAGTCTATCCTGTTAATGTTACCCACGTGTCAAAACGTGCAAAGATCTTCAGTGCCTTTGAGAAAGAAGATCAAACACGTACAATGCGAAAGTAATTCGTAATAACCGAAGAGATGGCCAAACATTGGCATAAATCGAATATATTTAATTATTCAGCGATTTAATTTTTTAGTCTTTTCTTTTTACAGAAACTAAAGCAATCCAGCTATTGCGCATTTTATTCTGTATTTTCTTATCTTTGCATTCTTATTATAGTGAAAATCTGACAGTTAAATCAACGTCAAACTTTTGTGCAATTAGCGTGCAGGATCTCTTAATTATCAAATATATCCACACATATATTTTCATGTATAATTTAAATGGACAAATAATCCAAACGTCATCATTTCTTGTCTGCTTGTGTGTATGAATTATTTACAGTTTAAAATATTAAAGATAATAAAATATACACGGAATTATTGCATATATACTTGGATCTTGAATTCAAATTAAACGGTATATATTGACTTCAATTATAGATTCGCTCAATTAAGATCTCTTTCATTTAATGTTGTTTCAAACGGGAAATACATAATGAGATTCAAATATTCACTCGTGATTTTATCATAGCTTTGTATGATGAAATATACTTTGAGCGTAATAATAATTTTACCAAGGTATAATCCAAAAGCTAAAATTTATGATATATTTCTATTTGAAAATGCAAATTTTTTATCGAAACTTTCTTGGTAATAACAGATAAATTATACATGTCTTGTTTTTTGAAAATGTATGGAAGAAAATTTTATTTACCTTTGTTGTATCGTTGTCGCAAATTATTTGTATGAATTATCTTATTGTAAATTATAGATATTATAAAGAATGATAAATATCATAAAATTTTCTGCTACATGAAGCTCATAATTTCAGCAAAATATGCAATATGTATTATGTCATTTTTGTAAGAAATTATGTCATAATCGTAAGAAAAACAGTATTGTTTTTACGTAGCAATAGCTGGAGATTCAAGAATACCAAACATTTCATAGATATTGAGAAATCGATAAAAACATTACAAAACATATGCCGAAAAAATATACTCACATATATTTTTTATTTTTTTTTTTGAAATTACACACATATAAAAGCTTTGCTATTGTCGTAATCTCCGCTTCCGAGAGGTTGATTTACTAACTTCATGCACAGCATGAATTTATTGATAATGCTTATAAGATTATGCAGATTTAGTCGTAATTATGTAATTGCAAATTTAATTGCAGTTTTGAATTGTAAGAAGAATATGAACAGAGAAACGCAAGAATACGGATCACTGTGATGGCAAACTGATACTTTTGCACTTTCAAATTTACAGTGTATCTCGTGACGTATCTAAGGTAATTAATTATGACTAGAGTCAATCGTGGCACTAAAATGTGTACTAATGAATATCGCGTGCCCTAAGTATACAATTTTACGATAATTATTTAATGAATAAAAATCGTTCCACTTATTTATAGGTGCTGACGAAAAATTTAGAAAGATTTAAAAGAGCGTATTCCAAAAATTTATCAGAATAGAAATCGTATTGATAGTTAATCATATATATATATATGGTATATATGGTATAATATACAACTAAATTTAATTAAAATATCAAAAGCACTTAAGAGATTTAATAATATTATCTTTTACTGTTATTGCGTATGATGTACAATATAATGCAATGGTGCAGTGTTATGTATAAAGATTATATATTACATTCTTTATATTATATATCTTGTAAGAAGAGACAATTCTGAAAGATATAAAATAAAATATAAGTTTTAATATAAAGTGCAATTTGCAAAGTTGTAAACTATTTGTGAAATTATAGATTTTACGTTTGTTGAATACTGCCAAAATCCTGAATTCATCAAATATTCAAAAATAAAAAATTTTTAAATTACATCTTGATTAATAAAAGTTGATTGGAAAAAGAACCTACAATTCTATTAAAAATATTTTCACTAGGAATGATTCATCAGAAATGAGTATCATAGATGTTCGTATGTAATGTAAGTATGCGTGCATTATATGAAATAATGCACGCATACTTACGAATAAAACTTTCAAATAATGACTTTCGAAGTTATATGTCGAAGTTAAATGTGTTCGAAACAAGTCAATAATCAAATATGTCAAATATATATAATAATCAAATAAATCAAATATATATATATATATATATCAATTAATTGTAGACAATATTAGGAACAAAAAGTATACATAATTTAATATATGACATAATTAACATTTTTTGAATAGATTAATACGCGGTAATACGTGATATAGACACAATACTAAAAATGATTATAAACGCACATGATTACAAAAAGAAAAAAAAAAAAAAACTTTCAAAGTAGTGTTCTTTTAGTTACATTTTTTTAATGAAACCGTACATAACATTTAGTTATATTGTAATAATTAGATATCAGGAAAATGATAGTTTCTCATCAGTTGTTTAAATCGGAGTATTTAATAGAATTTATTTTTATGACTTTTCTTAATTTAATTAACTGTATTTCTTTTTTCTGTCTCTTGCCGAACATTTTATATAAATTTTGATTATTGTTTTTTTTCAATAAAAAAAATCAACTGTTCTAAATATATTTTATAAAATTATTTATTTAAAATTTCAAATTCTCTATGTGCTTATTATTTTAAAACATTTAATAAACTCAATATTTATATTCTATTAAATATTTGTCAAAAAAGTTTCTTTGATATCGTTTGAATCATCTTGATACACAAATGCGTGATTGGGCACTGCGACTATTCTATTAGTCTATTTATTCTATTTGTTCATCAATCTTATTCTTAATCTTTAAAAATATCTAGAAAAAATAATTTCAGATGCGCATCAGAAGAAATGTTGATAACTAAAATAATGAGTCCAAAGAAAATGGCTTTAAGCTTGTTTGTTAATTGCTATGCATATTCTGTGGTAAATACCACGATTCCCTTTTTTGTCTTCTTTCATCTAATTTTACGCATTGATAATGCTCCCATATCTAGATATACGGACAATGAATTATATGTTGATTTTAAGGTTTATCAGAGCACGTCTTATTTTTTAGAGATACTGGGGCTAAAACGGGGCTTTTAATGTAAATAATTTCACATAACTACAAATATTATATCTCTTCTAGTTTAGACAGTCTTCCAAGTGGGTCTCTCTTCGAAGAGTCGCAATTTCAGAATTGTCGATCGATTACTCAAAAACTTCGATCAAAAATCTCGCGACCTCGAATAAATGGATGGATTATTATGTCGACCGCATTTTTGTATTATATAATGTACGTATAATTTTTGTTATAGAATAAAAAAGTATCTCACTAATACGATGTTAATACCGTCATAATCCTTGAATTTACCTTTGACGTTTAACAGTTACGAACTTTATCTTTGATTATAGGAGAGCAAACTCAATAACATAATTCATAATTTATATCTAAATTTATAAATTCTAATTTAATTAATTTAATTTCTTCAATATCTTATATTTGTATACTATATACAGATATATTATTGATAAATAAAATTTTACATAGATATTTATCATGATAATTAATGCTAAATGTAGGATATAGATTTAAACTTTTTTAAACATTTAAAACTTTTTCATTTAAAACACACCTAATAAAAAAACAATAGCACATATATCGTACATGTTTGATGTATTATGCCTTTATGTTTAATTTATATAATTACAATGTATATATACCTAGGCAATATGTCATTTTAACGTCAAATAGTATGCACTTGCTACCTGCATAGAGAAAAGTTACAATTTAATTCTAGAAATTTTAAACATTGTAAGACCTATATACTTAAAACTTCTGCCTATAATATATACATATATATTTAGATGTATGTATATATTTATACATATATAAAACTTATATATTGTTATTGTGTATATATATTTAAAAGTGTATAATCTACTTGTCAATGTTAATAATTTCCCGAGAAAAAATGATATAATATAGTCAGACGAGCTGATATATATAATATATATTAGTTTTGGAAAAATCTGATAACAAATGTAATTTTATGGTCATATATAATCAAAATTTGGTGCGATATTATTTTTATATAATCATATTCGACTAGATTTATTTTTAGATGTAATCAGATCTGGTGGAATACATAAAATAAGATCATATTGTACCAAATTCTGGATTTAATTATATGTATATGATCAGATTGTATTGCGTTAAATATTTCGGATCTAATTATATAATCTTATAATTACCTAAATCCATTTTTTTCTCGTTTTCTTTATTTTTAAATCTGACATTATATTTATGCAATAATAATTAGAAATAATCTTTGGTAACTAAAAAAATTTTATCTGTAATACAAATCCTGATAATTCTTTTATTTTGATATAAATGCAGAACTGTTTCTAATAGTAATGTAGAAATTATTAATAAAGTTATAATTAATTAAGTTTTACTAAAAAAAAGTGAAATGATATTGCATTTAGAAATTTCTTTCTTCGAAAGAATCTGATGTTTCAATCTAGAAAGTTTTAACATTAAAAAATAGATTAGCTTATATTTTTTCCTCTTTAAGATCTTTTGTATCATGGCCAACACTTCGCACAGTTTATGGGCAATTATTCCGAGCTAATATTCATTTCTTTCTTTCGTTTTTCTTCATTCAATTAACGGATTAATCTTTGAGATACACACATTATTATATTTAATGGCAAATTTTTTTATTAAATCGAGAAAAGGATTCGAGGATTTAAGTGTAAAATCTTAGTAATTGCACGCTGGAAATTGCAAGATTACAGGCATTTTAATCGCTTTTATATTTTAATATTTTTCTAATGTATAAATAAGTATAACAAAATGCTAACATATGCTTGAAGGATAAATAATAAATATACATTAAAATAATACGGCACTTATTATATAATTAATATAATATATATAATTATATATAATTATATATATATATGTATATATATATATATATATATTGTTAATCTTATAACTAATTGTCATTTCCATAATTTCTTACTGTATTAATTATATATGGTTAATATGATAAGACATTATGAAAATGACAATTAATTATAAGATTAACAATTATTATATTATTATATAATACAATTTCTTTGTGAAAATGTTTGTAGTACATGTACTTATGAATGAAGAAGCTTACATTAAAAGCATACATGTTCCACAAACTATAAAGTAGGTAGGCCATGCAATTCGGATAAGTTCTAGCATGTTCTATTGAAGATTCAGATGATCATTATTTACGTTGCTAGACTTTTTCTTATGGAGTTATCCCAATGATAAAGTATATTTGCGGCTATTTGTTTCTGTTGATTTAAAAGAACAGATTAAAATAATCTGAAAAATCATTTAAATATAAATAGTGATCATCTTGATACTGTAACGAATAGTGTAAAAATCGAATCAGAAAATGTTTTCTGTGTATCTATGAATTGCGTGGCCCACTCTATATATCATTATCCGATATACTTATGTATAAATATTATTTTAATTGTAGATATGTATGACACAACTATAAAAACTGGCACTGTAAAAGTTGCAGTCATCTTATTACATTTTGTTGGAACATACTTCATTATCAAAATATTATTAAAAATTTTAGATATAAACAAATTTAAACATAAATCCATATTTTTTTATCAAATATTTGCAAGATCAACTTTTATTATTAGACCATCTTTGATTTATATGCTTTTCGATAAAAGTCGCTGAACAAGTAAATGAAGATTATCGCATTCGTTGCTAACAAGTAGGTCAGACCTTTCGGTGCTCGGCAATCCACGACCAATGTTAATATTAGATAGATTAACATTATTCCAAATTGTAACTGAAATTTATAATAAAAAATTTTCATTATTAAATTTGACTTATACAAACAATGATTTTGTAATTTTATTTTTTTTAAACTTTAAAAATTACAATACATTCAGCAGTATGTATATTAGTATATACATATTAATTACAGAGAATAATCAAAAGAAATAAAAACATTTTTTAAATATACAAATATTACAAATCCTCTTGTTATTAGAAACGTAATCTCATAATTTTATTGACAAAATAATAATAATGAAATGCTGAATAATTTGTAAATTAGCTTGACAATTCAATTAATATTTTGAGAGATAATTACCAATTGAATCCAGGTCATATATTTTTTCCACCAGAGGTATTTTTTGTACTTGGAGCCAAGTGCCGCGATAAAATAATAACTATACATAATAATGTGGACTGTAGAATTCAAAAAACCTATGACGAGACCTTGTTCACCAGGTATATATTTCAAATAACACCATGAGAAAAAGGCTGTTATGCTGTGGTGATAAACATGAAGAAAAGTCACTTGGTTTTGCTTCTTCCTCAGAATGAAGAATACCTTCAAAAGTAAAACATTATATTAGGAATTACATGTTTATTATACATTTTTAATCTTGTTCCAATATTTTTTTATATATTATTTAATCAATATTTAATTGACATTTAATAACTTGATTTAGTTGTAACTTTGATTTGTAACATTGTCAACAGTTTTTATTACAATCTTACTATAAAATTACGTAGTTAAAAAAAATCACATTTAATTGAAAAATAATAAAAATAAAAATAAATACATTTAAAATAATAAATCCCTTATTAGGTATATAATTGATTATTAAGTATGTATTGATTATTAAGTATGAATATTTTATAATTAATTTTATAATTAATTGAATCTTTTAAAGAGAAACTGGACGGATCAGTTACGTCAAAAGTTAAATCAAATATATTTCGAGATTCATTAATTGCGCAAAGCACTTTTAATTTTTTTAAATGTAAAATTAATAATCAATTGTGAGTTAAAGATAAGATTTGGCTTGTAGAATATTTAATCTCAAAATCGTAAATATCTTATATAGAATTAATATTTTTTAAAATGACTGTACCACATAAATTTTTTTATAGTGACTGTACATTATTATTTATGAAAATGGGAAATTTTGATTATACAGAGCAAATTTGTACTTTAATTCACAATTTAATTATTAATTTTATACTTTAAACTTTAAAAGGCTAAAAGTGTTTTACATGATTCTCACATGAATCTCACATGTATTAAATTTATTAACATTTGATGTAACTGAACTCTTGTTCAGTTCCCTTTTAAGCAATTATTTACATTGATTATTACGTTTGTCTCGAATTTATATTTTATAACACGTAATATATTTGGTATTACATGCGTGAAGAAAAATATGTTTATAAAAACAATTCAACTTATTTGCAATTATTGATATAATCAAGACAATGTGTGAAATTGACAAATACTTAACGATGGTCGATTTAACAAAGCGCTTTATTCGTATTTCAAAATACAGTTGATTATGATTGCTTTTGTCGATTAAATGACGAAACAATGGTGTAACTTTTGAATAATAACGGAAGTACGAAAGCACGAATGCAAATTGTCTCGCAAAATCTTTATGAATCAACTAATACATATTAAATCTCCTAATTATTAATTTATTAGTTAATTTTATTTATATATAAATATTTGCTTACCGTATCCAGGAATTCGACTATTTTTGAGAAGAAATACCACCATGCAGTTGATAACTATTTGTCCAAAACATATACATAATATTATTAAAAAAATGTATTTACTATTTACCGAAAATTGTTTAAAATTTAATCTAGTTATAATTATTGAAAATTACAAAAAAATGCCTACCACTGTTTGTGTATGTTTGGTTTCTGCATGGGGTAATTGAGAACTGTCTCCATAAGGAGAGAAAAAATGTTTAATACTAATATTCAATGTCTAAAATCAGTGAATAATTTTTACAGATTATTCTTGTTAATTTTAAAATTTATATTTAATAATAGAGATGAAAAATC
Organism: Anoplolepis gracilipes; assembly: GCF_047496725.1. NCBI lineage: Eukaryota > Metazoa > Arthropoda > Insecta > Hymenoptera > Formicidae > Anoplolepis > Anoplolepis gracilipes. Next base: position 8,933,494 of record NC_132980.1, on the reverse strand, counting down.
AGGATTAAATTTACCATAGATGCCAACCAGATACTAAAGAACACTTGAACCGCGTTATATAAAATCATAACGGTATTCAGTTGAAAGGCTGGCCTTTTTTCCATCATTTTTGGTCCAACCTTTAACACGAATATCAAATATGTGCCGACAATACATAATATAGGACCTGGGGACCCCATTAAAGGCCAAGTGTCTACTATTGGATCTATCATAGAAGAAAATATAATTTATTTTTTTTACGAAAAGTTTTTTTCATAAAACATGTCAAAAATTTCTGATTAGTAACATCTGTACAATATAGATATAATTCGTTATATTTTATAAATAAATAATTATTATATTTTAGTATTAAATTTTTAATTATTTTCTAAATAAATAAATTATTAAATTTAAAATAATTATTATATTAAATAATAAGTGTAATTTTATATTTTATTTTATATATATATATATATATATATATATATATATATATATATTATATGTATATGTCTGTCAGAATTATATCTATATAGTGAAGATATATTGCAATTTGCGTCTAGATTATTTATGATTAAATTATCAATGCAAGTATTAACTCATTCGTTTGTATGCTATTTATAAGCGCTATAATTGTGATTTATATAAAATCAGATAATAAAAATACATAATGATATTAAATATGCATTGCAAAAAATGAAATTATTATAAATATCATGACCAATATTTAATGAGTAAATAATAATAAAACTTTTGTTTTAAATATCTTTTTTCTTTTATAAAAATGGATAAATTGTATATATCTTGAAATAAATAGAAGTATTTTGTAAGAGTTTATAAAACTAAAATGAGATATCGTGCAAATGGTAGAAATAGATATACTTAAAAGAATTCTAGAAATTTCAAGAGTTAACTGTATTAGGCACATTTAAAAAATTCATAGTACATTTATATTATCTTATTCAAAGAGCGTTCTTTCGTAAATAAAGGAGTTATTCAAATTTGGCTTCCTTTATAGTGTTAATAAGCTCACCTTTAATATTATTTAAAACTTCATTATAATTGCTGACGACATGTCGTATGAAACCAGCCATGTCGGAGACGACTACTATTCAATAAATCTAAAAAAAAACATATCTCATTATATAACGTAACAAAAGTTATTCCACTTATTATTATACACGGTTGAATTTTAAAGACTTTTTTTTATTATTTTATACTATAGAGTTTAAAAAAAAACATATGTGAGAAAGGATTATTAAAGTTTTTTCTTTTTTCTTTCTTCTTTTGCTAAAGTAAATAAGAATAATCTAAATGATATTTGTAAAAGATACCCAAACTTAACTTATTTTAATATTTTAAACTTGCTTTGATGTCGGTAAAATATCGATTTATTCTTTTTAATTCTCTAATGTGAATTTCGTAGATGTAATGTAAACACGATATATATTTAATTAAATACTTTGTTTTTTACACAAATTTTAACGATTCGTAACACTGCTAACATCAATATTGTTAGTGCAAACGAAAAATTAATTTATTATTATTTATAATAAATTAATTTATTATATTTAATTATTATTTATTGCAATTAATTTGTGAGGACGAAATTATATAAATGGGTAAAATTGTATTCCCATATATATATAAATTCCCATTGTATTAAAATTTGAATAAAAAAACAGGTAGTCGATATAAATATCTCGCAGATTTGCACTCGCGTTTGCAACAAAAAATTAGAATTCTTTTTTTATAGAGTACTCACTCTTTCTTTAATGAGCGATGAATTCTTGCGATTATATTGTGATTATTTTCACTAATTTTAGAATATAGGAACTTTTCGTGATCACACGGTTTTGAAATCTACACTACTTAAAATGAGAAGAGAAGCAGGAAAACCTCGATGTATGATTTTCTTCAGAGGCGTCTCGCTCTCGATGAGAAGAGAGACGCGTCCCACCAAAAACTGATCGTCCACTGTGGTGAGTGTTCACCAAGAAGATTACCGGTCCGATAAATGTCCTCTGATCCCCACCGTACTTGTCGATTCTCGTTGTTTCTGATAACGTAAGTAGTCGCTGATGATAAGAAGTGAAAAAGTGAATAAATGAGTAGAAGTAAAACAAAAAGTATACTCCATTTAATTGATTGTTGATCACTCATTAATAAAGTAAGGAAAAAGGAAAGAAAATTTGAATATGGGAGACGATGATCCTTATATGTGAGAAGAGTCAGAAAGATGGAAGTGAAAGAACACACCGAAGAAAAGGAGGACACTAGAAGAATTTACGAAGGTAACCGCGCAAACACATGCTACACATAAACGTGCATTATGTCATTTTTGTCGTGATTATGTTATAACAAATAACTGATAATATAAAACAATATGTAACATTGACTACGTTAAAATATCGTTAAGAACATAAAAAAGTGACATGTAATATTCTATTTTAAAATAAGAAAAATAAAATTGTTCTTAATTTTTTTCAATATTAAGTGTTTTTGTTTTATCTTTTAACTTAACGTGTATATATATATATATATTAAGAAATAAAACAAGATTATTTAATATTGAAAAAATTAAGAAAAATTCTAGTTTGCTTTTTTAAATGAAAATGTTCCAACTATTTTACATTTATAAATATATATGCAGGGTATCCCATGAGAAAGTGTTGGAACTAATCACGGGTCATTTTTGAATGTCTGCAGTTACAATTCAAACAAAAATTGCGTTGAAAAAAGGAAAGTCTATAGTTGTTTGTTTATCAGTTTATTTTATCTGAGATCAATGAGAAATATACTAATAATCATATAAGTTAATGATAAATATTTTCAAAGTGTGCACCATTTGAATGTGAATAAAAATCAATTATTTTACAAAAGCTCATAGAAACTATTTCTAACATATTGTTTTTATATTGTCTATAATAATTTTAATAGATGCTATTAAACTTGGTAGATAGTGTCTATAATCTTGGATAGTTAAGCGCAAAATTATCGATAATACTGTTAAAAATAACACAAAAAATTGTTTCCATGAAGATATATGGTCAAATAATGGAGTTAGGTTAGCGGACGTTATACATAAGTTTAAAATAAGAATAAAATTGCAGACTCTTAAATAAACGACTATTAAACGTAAGACACTTTCAACACTTTTCCATGAGACACCCTATATATGTATACAATTAGATCGATTCAAACCAAAGAAGAAATATAGATTTCAAGTGAAAATGTATATTTTATAATTTTTAATACTTTTTAATTGAATAAAACACTGATAGCATATTGATTATTTTTAGACTGAAAAGAGGATCCACTTTCATGCTTGATATATAGTTAGGGAAGCTAAACTTTAGTTTTGGATATTTGGTAAATTTAAATTTCTCGTTGTTAAAAGTGGAGTGAATTTTCAAGAGCAAGCTAAGCGTTGCTCTTTGTAGTTTATATTTTAATAAAATTTGTAAGTTTTATTATTATTAAATTATCTATCTTGACACTGAATGTCAAATTAAAATTTTGTTAAAACAAAACGGACTCAAAATTTCATTGTTTGCTAAAATGTCTGCAAAGATTAATAATCTATTCTGTAATTATTTCATATATAATATAATATTCTCTAGACAAAATGTGTGTGAGATGGACAAACTGTTATTATTACACATATATTCTTGAAGTTATTTACCTCATACAAATGGAACCTGTCGATGTAATCCAACGCTGTCCTGTGGACGAATATTACTGATTTTGCTTTCCTCTTTGAAAAAAAGTGCCAGTGGTATTGTCTTCTTACGACACTGCTTCCGTTACATAGATTTACATACGTTTTAAAAACGTATTGTCCGAAATACAAATAATAAAATGTTACTTAAATCCAAAGACCAAAAAGGCCAAAATAAAATTTAAATTATTATGTAAATCATTACACATGCTCCTTGATTACATAGAAAATCTATGCAAATAGGTTTATTCAAATTGGTTAATTATTATGCGCACATTTCATAAAAAACTTAAGTCAAAAACTGCAAATTCACTAGAACGTTTATTCATAATGTATTTAACCGGAATAAGCAAAACATAACGTGCTTAAGAACATAATGGTATGAATAATGCTGTAACTTAGACCTGCCCAACCTTTATTAAAATGTGATCGACTTTCATGACCGACACACACACATCCATCAATCATCACATTTTCTTTGTTTAATTCTTTTTTTTTTAGATTTATAAAACAGGGAGCTCATAGCAAAAAAAAAATAAGTATTGCACTTTAAAGTTTAGTTTACAAAATCGTTTTAGCTTTTAAAAATTATTGGCGTTTCTAAATTTCTGCCAGGAGAAAACTGATTTCAAAAAATCTTACTATTTAAAGAGCGCAATTATATTTATAATTTCTGATATGACGAAAGTCTAGAATCTATGCCAGTAGTTCTCGCTTTTATTTGTGAACAATCGTTCAATGTGTGATTTAACCCACTAATGACGACGCTATAATTATCGTCAGACAGATAGGATATTGCAGTTCGTAGCGAGGAAATGATCACATTCTAACGTTAAACTGCAATATGTTGTTGTAATTGGAAAACACGTAGAAGCGTTTATGTCCCAACATTCATTCAGAAAAATGAAAGCATGACTGATGACACCGTTAGGCTAATGTCGTCGTCGAAATATTTTACTACTGCAATAATATGTTGAACAATCAAGAATGTCGGTCGAACGTTAAATAATGGAAAAATTATTTTACGACTTATCGTAATAGCATAGAATGTTAGTGGAAGTTTCTATGTTGCTGAAACCAATACAGTGTTATATAAAATAGTAAAATGACACAATTGTCTTTATTTATCTAGTTACTTTAAGCACACGTAGGTAACCAGCAAAAAACGATCAAATAATATAAATAATATAAATAAGATCATTTTATAAATTGTTATAGCAAGAAAATATTTTATCAATATTATAATAAAATATTTTCTGTACAAATAATAATACAATATATTCTGTACATATATTTCATTGATTATTATAAGATATATTATAAGAAAAATTAAAAAAAAAATCCGAAAAGTATGATACCAAATGACGGAAATGTGTGCTTTTTGAATAAAATAAAAAAAATCAAACTTATAACTAATTTTAAATTAAAATATTGCAAAGATATATATATTTTTTTTCTTTTTTTTCATGAAGAAAATTTCTTAAAATTTGAAACTAAAATTGCGCAAACCGATTCGAAATCGCGAACGCGGTTATATCATTTAAATAACGGGAAACTGTCATAAAATTTTTTTGCATATCTAGCTTTTACGAGCTACAAAAGTTTATTGTTCGTTACAAACAAACCTATATACGCAACCAGTCGGCATGCTGTCATACTTTAAATAATTACGATGCTGATAAGAATCAGGCTAATAAGGGACGCGAGAGGTTTTACGAATAAAATCAACTTGGAATGTTCGATATTGCTTTCTATCATTCTTAAGTAGGAAGTAAGTTAATGATTTGCAGGAGAAAAGTAGAATTATATATTCTTTGTAGTGGGTTAAGTGGTTGGAATATCCTCGACAGGATTACAACGGATTCAAATTTATGTGCTAAAAGTGACGCGGACAAAACTACGTCTTATGACTCTAGAAGGAAAACATGGTCTGTACACATGTGTATAATCGTAAAAATATAAGAAAGGATAAAAAAGAAATAAAAAATATATCTATTCATCACATTCTATTTTTAACCTCTTATGAAGGCAATATTCTTGTCACATTGTGTCACATATATTTATCTAGTAAAATAGAGAATGTGCTATATTTTTCAGAATAATTGTTTATCGTATATATAAGTTTTTAAATGTATTTAGAAGATTTAGATTAGAAAGATTAGTTAGAAAGCTGTAGAAGACAAGTGACCGAGTTCTAATGAAAAGAATTCACTATGATAATATTTCGACAAGCAATTCCGATAAGAAGAATGTTTAAAATGAGTATAAAAAAAATCTCCAGAAATCAATTCACTCAGTGGTTGTCCTATATCGATGCAAAAAATATATTTTAAATAAAATAAATTAATTTTACCACTACGTTTGATTTTATACAATAATTTCATTTCAATTACTATTTAATAACTGTACTGTATATTATAAAAATATATTTTGTTTTTTTTTAATAAAAATCTCTACAGTTCTAAAAGTAAACAAAAGTTTGCAAAACCATTTACATCGTGACATTAATAAATATTTGAAAACATTAAAAAGCGGTTGAATTATTTCGAGTTAACTTAAAAATTTTTGAGAGATAACTACTTTATTCTTTTATAGATCGTTAAAAAAATAATATTAGTCAAATTAGAGATAAAGTCAATCTGTGTCTAAACCTTTAATTATTTTTTATAAAGTTGTCTTTTTAAAAATTTTTTAAAATATTAAACAAAAATGTCAAGAGAATTTATGTACTTTTTATTAACAAAGAGAGCGAAACACTATTAATCATGCATTTTTATCCGCTTGTGAAGCACGTTACCGAAAAAAAATTCGATGGTCTTTATGAGCGGACTTCTGAGATAAACTATGGACTAAAATCAAATATAACGGCACCTTACAACAAAACTGAACTTGCTGTGGATATACGCGCCTCTTTCGGTACTTCCCCATCTTCTTTTTCCTTTTTCTCTGACTCGTTCCCGTTCGGAATCGTGCTCAAAAAAAGTAGGTCGTTAGTACTTTGTCTGCGGTCACAGCTATACATTTAATTATTTGACCTGAAATCGACCGGATAACAAAATCAAGAAACCAGTATTGCCGCGAAATTATCTCAACTATACGAGAAATGAATAGATCACGAAAGATAAAAAAAAAATAAAAAAAGAGGAGAAGACTATCGGTAGATTTAAGTGTCGAGGCTAGTCCAAAAAAGATGCAAGAAACTTTTTATATAACTCTGACCAACTGTAAACGCATATTTTTTGTTTTTTTTTTAAATGAAATCTTCTATATTGTTCTTAGAATTAAATTAGATAACTTAATTTTGCAACTTATAATTAAATAATGATATTATTAATTTAATTTTGCATTTCTTATGTTTTTGTTAAATACTGTTTGCAAAATTTTTGACACGGTTTTATTTCAATCACAAGTTTCAATTATTATTATAGTAACATTGTAACAATATCGCTTATCTATATTTAAAATGTATATAATATAAGGCTAAACTAGATATATGTATATGATGGATACAAGATTTATATATGATTTAAAAAAGTAATTTTTTATTATACATATATATATAATTTTTAATAAAAATTTTTTCTAAATTATATATGTAGATAGAGTGTATTGTAGATAGAGCGTACAAAATATATTATAATTTAATATCAATATACGCATATCTATATCTGTAATATATATCTGTATATATCTATATATATCTATATCTATATTATAATTTATATGTTTAATTAAATTTTTATTTAGAAGAAATAATAATAATAATAACAATAATAATAAAAGCAATATAGAACTGTGGCACACACATTTATAAAAATCTTATCATTTTTTATCTATCTATTACAAAAAATGTGCACTTCACACTTTATTTATATCACAAATATAATATAAATAATTTATGATATATGATATGATAATTTATCATATTTATATTAAATTAAAATTATAATGATTGAGATCCATGATTATATGTATGAGCGCTGATAATGATTAATATTTTAATTACATCGTTGTTAAAGCTTTTTTTAATGCAAAAAAAACATTTCTGATATTGTAAATTACTTTAAGTCGTTTAAAACATGAAAATAATTGCCTAAAATAAAAATTATTATAAAATTTCCCAATCATCTAATACTGAATTTAAAATTTTAATGTTTATATCATTCCAAGTACAGTATATTACAAAAAACTTCTAATATTGTCCTTATTATACAAAAAATGTAAAATTAAACGAATGCAAAATACATAAGTGCAATTGAAGAATGTCATTAAATAAAATATAAAGTGTATTTTTATGGCAAAAAAAAAATAAATACAAAAAATGATAAAATTTTTATGAGTGTACAATGTATTCTCCCCTATTACTTATACATATTATTTAAGACATTTTTGTATTTATCTTGTAAAAATTATTTTTTCTACTCATAAAATTTTATACGATACCATCATGATGAAAAAAGAATATACATACATATTTATAATTAGAATTTTACAAATTGAATTTAATATTAAAGTAAGGAACTAATTGTAAGTATAATCCCGAAAAATAATTTGATTAATTGATTGATACATTATAATACATAACTTAAAACAGATCTGTAATTTTAGATATCAAAAAGTTACGCTTTACTGTGTGTTCATTTTTACACATATTGAAATATTTGTATGTAACCAACATTAATAATCAATTTATCAAAATAAAGGTTTGTATATTACAAAAATATATTATTATATGTATTATTAAGATATATTATTAAATATATCATTAAATGTTCAACACATATAAAAAGATTTTCGAGCCACCTACTTTTGAGAAGCACATTAATATTAGTGCCAAATATATTCTATACATATATATATATATATATATATATATATATATAAGAAAGACAGAGAAAAAGAGAAAGAGAGTAAGAAAAAGAAAAATACTAAACAATACATTATATTTGGAATTCATTGTTTTTTCGATTCCTCTTTCGAGATTTCAGCGGAAATGCCATTTGTTTCCGTTTTTTTCGATACCACTTTAACTGCTGATCGTTTTTTAATATACGTTTTATAATAAAAGTCCCCGAATAATACAATCATGAAGAAATTCTGTGGTACCATTATGTATACTACCCAAAACGGAAAGCCGCAGTCTTCCACCCAGGTTAATTGTACGTAGTGTAAAATAATCAGGAGAAATTGGACTAATTGCAACTGAGTAATATATTTCTTCCATGAATTTGTATCTATCTTCATAGACGATAGCAGATAATGCGTGTACATTATCGTGTGTACAAATGTATTGAGCAATCCTGAAATAAAATGTTAGTAATCAATTAATCACAAAGTACGAAATCTTCTCACTTATAAAAAAAATTCATTCAATAATCGTGTATTTAACTTTGACAAATACAACTTCTCGATTTTTAATTTAATATAATATAACATAAACATAACTGTAATTTATATATCAAAAAATTAAAAAAAAATAATTTATTATCTTGCAATTACGTATAGCTTTAATAATTACTGGATATTTTAAAAAGAGAATTATTAACTAAATTAATAATTACGAATTATTAACAATCATAAATTAAATTTTTTTAAATTTATGATATATACCTAGGAAAGTAACGTGACCGCCAGGCAGATATTTAGTGGCACCCCAACTTCCCATCACCATACCCACATGATGATATACATGAAGAAAGGTCACTTGACTTTGTTTCTTTCTAAGCACGAAAAAAATTGTCTCCAACAAATCCATTAGTTTAATCAGGAAATAATGCCACATTGTTTTGGTGATCTGTTTAGCACATACAGGCAGATATAAAAGCTTTTTTCTTGTCTCTTATTTCTAAATGAAAAATAAAGCTAAAGATATTTATGATACCTAATGTGCTATTTGATCGGATTATTGATATAATTATACTCATATTCTTATGTTATTAGCTAAATAGTTATAATATTATCGTTATTTTAAAATTTTATTTTATAAATAAATATAATTGGTAATATAAAATTAGATAATTCTAACTTAAATTCAATTTTTAATTAATTAAATTCTAGTTTTAAAATTTTTCACGGTCACTGATATTCTCAATGGAAAGAGTTTCCAGATGAATTCGAAACTGTTAACCCTGAAAATGCAAACTATAACGTTTGTGAAACGTCGACATAACGCTGTCCCAGCGGCATCCATCAAGAAGCACTTTCCATTGAACATTAATTAAATTTTTAGGATTAATTAAATTTTTACAATTACCTCTATGGCCTTTGGTGTATGTGAATAATCAACGGGTTCGCAAAAGTAACTGAAGTCACGTAACCATCCCAAGTCTAGTGCCTGTGAAATATACATATAATTTAAAAATATTAAGAAATTTATTCAAGCATGTTGATTAATAAATTGTATTGAATTTTATAATTAATATAAAATTAGTAATACATTAGTAGAGTCGTAATCTACATCAAAATAATTAATTTTTGTAGAAAAAAATTCCGAGACAAATTTCAATAGATATAAATATTTTTAGAGACATATTTTTTTTAAATATAAATTTGTCGATTATTTTTATTGTCAAATCATATTATTTTTAAAGATTCGTGCAAACCTATACATGACAGGAAAATATTTTCTTGTTTTTATAAATAGAGAAATTAATTAAACATACTTACTCTATAAAATATGTATGCATTTATTATAATTTGTAAAAGATTATATATTTGCAATATCCTGTTTAATTGGAAAGGTTGTCTTTTTGACATAAGTCTCGGTCCCAAGTTATAAACAAAATATATATAAAATCCAAGCAGAGCTAAGCCAGGCAATGGCGAGCCGATCATAAAGTAATCTTTGGTACGTGGATCTTGCAATGTAAGAAAAATTAAATTATATTAGTATAGTCTTGTACATATTTAATAAGATTAATTATATATTTACATCAAAATTATATTTATTATGAATATTGAAAGATAAATTATATTTATTAAATGTTGAATTAAAACGTATGTTTTACTATTAATTTTACTATTAGTTTTTATATTAAACATTTAAAATTATATTGTTAAAAAGTTTAAATTGCTATATATTGTTTGTTATATTATTATTACATTAATTTTGTTAAAAACTTTACAATAGAGAAATTCAATATGCAAGCGTTAAAAATAACATTATAATTACTCTAATATTTCTTTATCCGCTCTATATAATGATTTTATGTATAGCTCTTTAATATTTATACAATTAAATAATCTTACACTACATATTATTATCCTGTTTATGTATTTATATTTATGCATTGCAGAAAAATGATACAAGATTTGATAATTGATACATGCTAATTGTGCACTGATAATTGAGAGAAACAGAGAGAGAGAGAGAGAGAGAGAGAGAGAGAGAGAGAGAGAGAGAGAGAGAGAGAGAGAGTCATGTACGATAAAAGAATACATATCAAGAGAGAATATTATAAACTAAAATGAATAAATATTATAACACTTGTCCTAAGATTAATAGCTTTTCTTAATATGAATGCCTATTACTTCTAATTTATTAAAAATGACATTTGTAAATAATCTTCAATGAATTAAAATTCTTCTATATAAAATTTAATTTTTTATAATTTAACGATCATAAACTATTGCTTTTTTTATATTCTACAATATTTTTCACTCTAAATTTAATATTTGATGTAAGTGATAAAACAAAATACTCACCTGCCAAATTTTCGTTAATATATTTATATATTGCTATGAATTCTCGTATGATTGAAGCCATGATAACGTGCGTGAATAGAACTTCAATATTATTTTAATATAATTTGAAGGACCAAGGAAAATCGTTTGCACAATTACGACTTCCTTATCAAATAATAACAAATAAAAACGTTGGTTAATTAACTTGATGTATTCTCATTTTCTAACAATACAAATGTATAATTCCCATTGGGAACAATAATTCAGTGTTTTGTTTTCTATTTTTCAACTTCTTCAATGGAAGTAATTATCTCTAATTGTTATCCGAATTGGATTATCTCAAATTTGTAGTAAACATTTCACTCGCCTGTCATAAAAGTTTTTACTAATGTATCTTTCCACTAATTTACTTCAATGTGACTAGCCACTATGAAACTCGCGAATCGACTGCAAAGACGCGTTTTCGTCTCGTCATAAGTTTCTTCATTGTATTATAATTACAGTACGTTTGCTTAACAAACACCTCCAGGGCACCTCCAGGTGTCGCACTGATGCTTATCCCTTCTAGGAAATGTGACCTTTCAGAGAATTTAACTTACAATCATGAAAAAATGTTGAATATTTATAGATAATTGAAAAGAAATTGCTCTAGTGATATCTAGAAGTTTATTTGCATTTTACTCTTTTTTATTTTTCATTATTCCCTAATTAATTTTATTAATTTGTTGGAACTAAATATAATATTTTTTAAGCCATGCTAATGTGATCTGTATGGGCAATATAAGAGAGGAATTAATATTTGTGCACTTTGAAAATAATTTTTGAAGATAATTTTTTACACAAAAAAAGAAAAATATAATAATATTCTAAAGCTTCTAATTTATATCATATTTATATATATATATATATATATATATATATATATATATATATAGATTTGTAAGTGACATAAACTTAACGCAATATTTGTTTCCTTTTTCTATGTATTTAACAATATACAATATACAATATGTTTTTTTTTCTTAAATTATCCTCAAAATTGTTATATTTTAATCATCATATGTCACGCAATAATGCTATAGGTAAATTGTAAATAATTAACTTGCTCTAAATATTCACCAATTTATTTCAAGAAAAAAGAAAAATTTTGTATTAATGATTTTCCTAAATATATATTTTAAAAATTTAATTTGTCAGTTGTACTAGAAAAATAATGCTTAACGCACATTTTATATATTGCACGCATTTAAAAAGAAAAACATCTTTACTTCTTACCGTTCTGGTTAAAAAGTTGGCATATCTTTTTCAGCTTATTGTTAGCCTTGTAACCGACATCGCGAGTTTCCGAAATTTGTTAAGTCCCTAATTTTGTCGGCGACACACTTCTCCAGTTTCATTATCTTCGCAAATGATTCCGACTAATTGCAATGTAATTGCACTCACAATGCTCAGACACGTGATATTGTTATAAGAACGTGAATGTGAAACGTTGCAGCAATCATGACCAACATTTGAGAAAAGAAAGACATGCACGTTTGTTAGCGTATATATTTATTTACCCATACGCAATCGTATTGCATAATAATCAAGAGCATATAAATTGCTAATGAGAAAATTGCATTATAAGAATTTATTAATAGAGGAAACTTAAAATTTTACCAATTTTTTTTCTTCATATTTAATCACTTATTAGAATACAATATTAATTTATTTTTATATATTTATTTTATTATAATATATTAATAATATTAATATTTATTTTAATAATATAAATTTACTTATTGTTTATTGATTCAGATAAGTACAAATCAATTTTCAAATACATGAAAAAAAATAAAGATGGATTTTTATAAGAAATTATTTAATTCGAATTTTTTATAACACAATTGATGAGTTAATTAACATACAATGTACAGTCACTGACCGCTTAAAAAGGTATTTGCCATCTCATAATTATCAGGCATTACATCTTTAATTATAAAAAATATGCATATTGGAAATATCATAAACGTAAATAAATAGTAACAATTTTATTGTATATATAATATCATTTCTATCATTGTTGTTCGATGATATTTCAATTCTAATAAAACTATTAATAATTATAATTTAAGTTTTTTTTATGTTATTTATGTTTGTTATCTGAAAAGTCAAGCAAAAAAGGAAATAATAAGTGGTTCTGATTAAACAATGATATTTGGAAAAAAGCAACATCACATGATAAAAAAGTACTATCACCAATTTGCAAATATTTTCTTGTGAGAGCTACAGCTAAAATTTCTAAAAAGAATCACTGTATCATTATACAAATAATATTCTACTCGTTTTATAATAGTATATAAGCAATACAAAAATATCGCGTATATAACATAAGTACATACACATATATTTTTTAAAACTTACATACATAAAATATATATACATATTTGCAAAATTTAAACTCTTTATTCATAATTAATTAGCGTTAATATTGTTTGTACATAAAGTTCGAAAATTTACAGAAAAATTACGAATATGTGAATAATTCATGTGCAATCCCGCTTATTTATTTTAATATATTATATATTATATTTTTCCTTCTTCTCCTGTTTAAGTTTTTTTTATTTTTGTCAATTTTTGGAAATAGAATTAAGAAAATAACAATTAGTGCTTGTCGTGCTCACTGTCCATGTACCGTCACCAAATATTATTCACGTAATGCCGCGCGTGACGTTAGTGTCAACGTTTCACAATTAAGTTTGTAATTATAATTCTTGCAAGAATGCGAGAATAGAGTAAGAAAATGTAAGTAATTTTGCTCATAAATTATGCAATTTTTAGGTATTTAAAACGTTTAGTCAAAAAAAGTGCATATCTTTTCAATAACAGGGAAAAATATGAGAAGAAAAGAGAAAGGAAAGAACATATAGAAAAAAAGTAAAGACTTTAAATAAATAATACAGATTATTGAAGAAACGTATTTATTTTACACGAAAAAAATATAAGCAATTTTCCGTTTTAGTCTAGACATGTTTTGCGATCTCGGTAAAGATGAATACATTTATGTTTATACAAAATATTATAAAGACATGACATATTATAAAGATTTATTCTTTAAACTTTAAACCATAAAAGTCTTTACTTAAGAGTATTTTGCATTAAAAATTATTTCCATGAAACAGTCTTCAGATCTCCAAAATGCAGAAATATTCATGTTAATTACTTAAATTAAAGGTGTGGTAAAAAGGCATAAATGAGCCATACATGTGTAAATTAAATTATAAAAATTGTTTAATGCAAAGTTAGAAATTGTCACAAAATTAAAGGTCGTTTTGCAATAAAAAAGTGGATGTAGTCATATCGGCAGTAACTAAAAATATGAACAAAACTATGAATAAAATCAAACGTAGCTAATAAACTAAATTGCAATAATCTCGACTGGATAAAATACATAATAAATACAATAATACAAATATATAGAAACTAGAAAATTATGAAATATATTAAACCGATGGAAAGTAAGAAAATGATAACACGTGTCGACGTTAATTACTTAATTTTCGAGATATATTTCATAATTGTGAATATAAGTTAATATTATCGCATTAATAATATGACAGGTATTTTACTTTAAAATTAACAATATCCTAAAGTTAATTGGATGTTAATATATCCGTAAAACTTCCTCTTATACATAGTTAATTGTAAGAATATCAAATAAATAGTTAAATATGTATTAATTCATGTGAATATGTATATAAAACTACTCTATATACAATTAAAGAGAAAGAAAATATCATGATGACGAGGAAATGTTCAACCAGTGGCGCGATGATATTTTTTTCAAGTTTCAAATATGTCATCTTTTCTCTTCTTTATGTGAATATAGATAAATATTTTATATTAATTTTCACGAAAAAAATTATATTTAATTAGATTTTGTTTATATAATTATTTGTCAAATATTTTAATTTTTTGTATAATAAGAAAAATAAAAATACAGTTAATATTTTCGTTTTTTTATTAACTGGAATCTATTGAACAAAAAGACACAAAATTTACTTTTACATAAAATTTTAGATTTGACAGTAAAAAAGTTTATATATTTTCTACATATTTGTCTAATAGTAATATACATGATTCAAAGTCTTCACATGAAGTGGAAATGAGAATTTTTAATTAGTTCTAAGGTTATGACCTAGTCATTCTAAAGCTATGACGTAAAATTCTTGTTTTCCTTAGACTGTGTATATTATTATAATGATTGATAGTTGATGTAGACAAAGACTTTAAAAAATTTAGCAAAATGACAGCGCAAATACGCAAAAGAAGACTGTTTAAGTAGAAAAAAAAATTGATTTTATTAGAGAACGAAAGGCAATTGATTTACATGAGATTTGTAAAATCTCGTAGCAAATATTATTCAAATATAAAGCGCATTATTGCTTTTGATTACGAGCGTCATAATTGTATCCGATATACGTACAATAAAGGCACTATGATTTTGTTTTGTCCTAAAATAATATGTAATAATTGATAGAGAATATATAATTATTTACACATACTCTATCAATTATACATTAATTATTTTTTATAATTTTCTGTTATTGCAATTGTGCTTAATTTATAATTAATATACATATATTTAATATCCAAACTTTCTACGTATATATATAGATATATATCTTGGATAGAATAAGCAAATGTAACACATTTATTCCACAAAAAACAATGTTTTGCGTATTTTATTATAAAATTTTTAATGAAAGTAGGAAATACAAGTCAGAAAAATATACATGCGCATTTAAAAAGAATATGTGCTATATTCCTTAAAATACACATCTTAATACACTATTTTACAGTTATGTAATTATATTGTATAATTTGCACACAATTTTCTATAAATATCTCTTGATACTATGAATATTAAAGTCTTTTATGTGTGTATGTATGTGAGTGTGTTCTTAATTTTATTCAATTTATTTTCAAGTTACGGTGAATATTTTGCGCAGCGTATTTTACATCTGTTGGTATTTTACATGCTAGTGATGCAATAATAAAAAAATGTTAATATTAAATCATTCTTAATTAGAGAATAAAACGTTATGTAATATCTGTTTTTCATTATATAGATATAAATGAATCAGCACTTTAACTGTTGTGAGTTACAATTTTTAAGTGATTGAAGACAGAATATTATACTTTTATCGTATTAGCTTTTAATAATAGAAACAGCCTTCAGCTAACTTGATAAATTTGTTTACAATGAAAATGCATTGCAGCTACCTATAGTTTTATAAATATGATGTAAATGTCAATTTTTCTATTTAATAATTTCTTGTTCTTTTCGATAGTTTATAAAAAACCTATATATTTATTTTTAAATGAGTAAATAAATATTTTTGGAAATCTTTTGCAATTATCCAGAAATAATATTAATAAGAATAAGTTTTGATTAATAGGACGAGAAAATATGAATATTTAAGAATGATAAGATTACAAATTATATTATCTTCCAATGATATATTTTTTTAATAATTTTTTTATAAGAATAAAAATCTAACAAATATACTTTTTGAGAAAGTAAGTTTTTCAAATTTATAAAATTATAAATCTGTTAAATAATTATAAAAGAAACTTTGCCGTTAAATATTTAAGAGTACAATATTGCCAAAATATTTGAAGTTTGCTTTTCTAAAGTAAATATTATCATGGCTTTTAATTTGTGTCTGGACACAATTATTATTGGATAGATATTTAAAATATGATAATCGTTAATGGAGTACAAAATACTTCTATTGAACTAGCGCTGAGATTCTCATCGTAGGGAATCATTTAGTTTGTGAGCAATCATTATAATAAGACATTAAGTAATTTTGTCTTATCAATATTCGAAACTTTTTACATAAATATCTTTATATTAGATATCATATTTCGGCATCATTTACTCATCGCGTGATGTCATAATTTGTTTTCACTGAGATAATATTTTGTAAAATTTAAATTATTGATTTAAAAACTTTACCTACAAAATTTTTGTTTTATTAAATTGCAAATAGTTCCATCTATCATGTATATGTACATCATGCACAAATTCGGTTTGTGAGAAAATATAGATCATTATCATCTTAATAACAGAACAAGATAAATATATATATATATGTATATATAAAATGTAAATAATAGCATATACATATATAAAAATATGTCATTGATATTAAGTAAATTACGATATAATTACAATAGTACGAGTAGAGTGTAGATGATAATCTTAATTCTCATAGTATGAATTCAATCAGTAATATAAATATATGATTCTAAATAAAGTTAATAAATTTAATATTTTTTTTCACAAATTTGAAGTCAATGTAGCATAAAATATTATAAAAATTATAAAGTTTATTATAAAATAATTATGTTTTGTTATTTTTTAAATTCTTTAACAGTAAGGTAATTTAATAATTTAATTTTTACTTTTTACCCAAAAAATGTTTATAAATTGTACAAAATTATATTTTCGTTTATATTTCATGTTTTTGATATTATTAAAAATATTTTAATATGTAGTAAATTTACAAATGCATGCGTGCACATATATATATATACATGATAAGTATGTACTATGAGTAAAATACGCAACCTTCTTCAAAAAGCTTTGCCAGAAGCAAAATGTAATAAACTAATTTTAATTAATATACCTGATCAAATGTTACATATTAAATTTCATTTCACAAACTCTTAAAAATCTCGTAAAGTCGGAGAATGCATGAGTACTTTTATAGAAATATTAATGGAATCATCTAGTCGCGTTTAATTAAATAAAAATATTAAAGATCACTCTTGTGAGTCGATCGTCCTCAGTGTAAGTATGTTAAATCAATCTTTCCACCTTTCCTACTAATATGCGTTAACCTACTTTCGTAACTTGCAGCACTTTTGCGTTGCAGAAATATCGCATTTCTTTCTCTCTTGTGTGTTAAATGCGACGTTTATTACAACTAAGTTATAGGATTTAAATGTATTCCCCTTGATAAATTCTCGGAAGACTCATCCTTTCATTCGTGCAGTTACAGTCTTGCGAAAACTCCTGCGTTGAGTCCTTTAATCAGACTTACTGTTGTCTATCTCGTTGCAAATCGAGTTACCATTGACGTTAACGGAGCCGTTAGCAACGACATGTTTAATACCATTAGTTTTCGATCCTTTCGTCATTTCTGATCGTCTATTCTTCGATTTCATATAATTATTCACGTAGAATGATCCGAACATGTAAATAAATAAGCCAGAGTTGAGCGTGAGTAGGAACGAGAGCGGCTTCGGGAAATTGCAATTAGTGAACAACATCTGGACATTGTGAAAGAATATTATAATAAACTGCACGATTTGCATTGTGGTCAAATGTTTTTTCCACCAGAGGTATTTTTGCACATGCGGCCCAAACGCTGCCAGCATGTAATACGTGTACATAAAGACATGGATGAAAGAATTGATGACACCAAGAAGAGTCGGATGACCGCCAGCGAAGAACTTGATACCGATCCAAGCGCAAATCGGCATCATCGAGTGATGGTAGAGATGTAGAAATGAGATTTGGCGATCCTTCTTGCGCATCACGAAGAACACGGTGTCTAGAAGCTCGATCAGCTTACATATAAAATATGTGTAAACACCTTGGGCCATCTGCGAAACGACATAATTACGTAAAGATCAAGCAGAACAGGCATGATAATACCTGTAATTATCAAGTGACATTTTCACCGCGGAGAACGGAACTCTCACTTATCTGACGCGAGCTTGGATATTTTTTTACATAACTAAAATAGTTAAACGTCCATTTGAAGCTGTAGCAATCATTACAAGAACAGGAAATTTGTTCTTTTGCAATTCCAAATTATGTACTTTGTAATTTACTTAATATTTAAAATCGAATTTTTTATGACTTTTTAGTCACACATATATTATAAATTATAACTATATATATAGATATTTAAATATATGTCTGATACCTAATATCTAGTAAACTCAATATTTAATATTCAAGAAACTCAAGTCTTGTTTCACAGTAAAAAATACTGTAATCGGAATAAATACTCCCATTTGAGAATCTCTTCAAGAGTCTTATTACATCGTTATCTTCTAAAAAAATTTCTAATGCATAAAAAATTGCATAAACATTGCAAAAACGCTATAAGATTGCAATATTGCAAATGTGTTTTAAAATTAATTGTAATGTAACATTATATATGTAATATTATGTTATGTGGACCAAAAGTCTTGCATAAACACAAATTATAATAGATAATATTTAATAACTAGGAAACTCAAGTCTTGTTTCGTATCAAAAATATATATGTATAATATTCAGAATGAACATTGATCCCATTTAAGTAAATTGAATCTCTTTAAGAGTCTCATTATTAGACTACTATTTTCTAATACATAAAAAAATTGCAGAGACATTGCAGAAATATCACAAGATTGCAATATTGCAAATGCGTTTCAAAAATAACTTTAATATAATACTACAATATATATCCAATATTATGTTATATGGATTCAGAGTAAAAAATCTCTTGCATAAATACAAATTACAACACATAATTAGCTATAGTACACACAAAATGAAAAAGAAAATTTTAGTAAACTAGAAAAACTTGTCGAAAGAATCTAACAAAGTATGAATAAAAGATTATATAGATGTTCAAACTTTTGTCTACTTCTGCCGTGATGATAATTATTGTTATACAATATACATTAGATTTTATATAAACGAACAATCTATTATATCATATTTTTTTATTGTTATTACATTTATTGTAATATTTTTGCAATTATTTATTTGCAAAATTAATATACTCGGAATAAGAGATTCTCAGCGAAACTTTTACTTAATGGATTCTTCCCCGTTGTTATATCTTTTGTCATTTTCCAAATATATGTCTCAATTTTACTAAATTAAAATTAATAATTAATCTGAATCTTTTAAGATTTCTCGCACGATTTTTATCCAGCTCCAACATCTTTTCTGCTTTCTTGATAAAATGCGAAGGTAAAATTTAATACAAAGAAGAGAGTGATATTACAAAATCCCATTTCATTTTTAATACTTTATAAGCTTTCAATTATTGCAACTTTGTTGAAATATTTCATTTTTATCTCTCTACACTATCTCTGCAATTTTGTAGTAAAATGTTCTATTTAAATCTCAAACTTACCCTTATGGAGCTCGGACTATACGAATAATCAACCGGTTGACAGATATAATTGTATTCGTATAACCAACCGCTTAGCAAACCCTCGTAAACTAGATAAAGACTTAATAGGATCTGAATGAAGTTATAAATTATCATAGCAGTCTTTAAATCATACGGCTTCTTGTTCTTCATATATCTCGGTCCAGCAGAGACACAAAAGTATATGTACGTCGCTACTATTGTCAGAATTGGACCAGGGCTATCAACCAGAAACCATCCTTTCGTTCTCGGATCTAGAGAAATAAAATTAATTAATTATATGTAACAACTTTTTTTTTAACATAACATTCTTTTTTGTTGTTAAATTACCATATTTATTGTCGATTACATCTCTATACCACTCCACGATGCCTGACATCTTGCAATCTTAAAACTTGAAAATCTGCGAAAATACATTTTGTAAGTTATTTCAAAGTTTCAAATACTTCCTTTAATTTCTATTCATTTCATATTTTTTGTTAGAAATTTAAGAGAAGAAAAAATTTATCTTTTTCACATTTTAATAATAGTTTAAAGACATGAGTTACAGAAATGTAATTTTATAATACTTGTATATGTAATTATAATAGTAATAATAATAAAATATTTATATAGAGAGTTTTTATTTCAAAAATTAAATACGTAACAAACGTGTAATTAAAAAAAAAGAAAAAAACAATATATTAATTTATTATTATTTATTATTGCAGAGAATTTTTTTCTATTTTTCTATACATTTTAACGCTCATTAGAAAACTAAATTACTCTATGAGTAGTTACAACATTGATATTGCAAAGTATTACAACAGTGTAACAAATGTGCACATTGATCATATGTTGACAAAAGTATACAGAGTCTTGCTTTACTCTGTATTCATTCTTGGTTGTCCTAATGAGAATGTGAATTATCATTATGCGGAAAGGGATAACATGAAAAATGTAAAGTTGTTTGCGCCTTCCCTAAATTACACCAGGCAATTACGATGGCCATGAGATGCATCTACATGCAATTTCAAGTAGCATCATTCTCGGTGAACAATCTACGAATGTTCGCGAGACTTATCATTATTTCCGAACCTTCGAGATTCCTTGCAAAAATAAATCAAGATCGATTTCTTCAGCATCAATTAAATTTTATTACAGCTTATTCGTATCTTTTCTTTGTGTTATGTTTCCTGGAAATAACAATTTGAAAATTTTCTGACATTGGAAAAATGTCGCACGGCTCTAAATTTATAATTTACATATTTTAAATATAACGCTATATTTGAAATAAATTTTGTAGCAAAAACAAAATTGTTGGGTAAGCTAGAGATTGTATGTAATAATTCTTACAGTCTCATGCTCCGCTGTCATATTACAAAAGTTTCTACGTCACAATGAAATTAATCAACAAGGATTTAGGTTAACACGAATAGAGAAATTAGTTTTCTATGTAATGTAATGGATGTTCATGGATGTTTCTTTCTTACTGTAACCCTGACCCAACATTAGCCAACCACAGACTCCCTTTTACCTTTGTAAAAGGTTGTCACGATTGAGTATGCCAAATGATATGAGTCATTGGGATTCTACACGCTGCAACAACGAAAACGAAATAGAAAACCGGTTAGATTAAAAATGCAGAACAAAAAAGAAACAGGAAAGTCTTTTCAATCGTCGAAAATCTATTTACTCGTCTTTTTAGTTAACTATATCTAAATCAAAACTAAAAATATCGTCAAATACACTGAAATCATAAATATAGCAGGCTTAATCTATAAAATCTACGAATGTTAAATATACGAAAATTTCTTATCGTTTTAGGGAATGTCACATTTACAGAGAAAAAGAAAGATCTAAAACACAAAAATTAAGCTAATATGTCAGAAGCAAAAATTTGGCGCACTTATGTGCAACGTTCACAAAAATTTTTTAATTTGATTACCCGTCATCAGGTCAAAGATCTTTTTAAGGAAATAACAGGTTCCGAGCTGCGTTCGAACCAAGGTGAACGAGATTTCTGTGAATTGCTTTAGCGAAGCTAATGTCCTCCTTTGTTACTTCTCTTCCACGTAAGGCGAATTAGTGGGGACTTCCCCAATGATCAGTCTTATTCTTCGTTGCATCGCAGTCCTCATCAAAGCTTCACAAGAATATTGAATGAATCATTATTACTATTTATATGAGACTAGACTACACTTCGTGTTACTATTAATTAAACTAGGGAGCTTCCTTTATTGTGCTGACGAATTTTTTATATAATTAATAGATCCTAATTAAAAATGTGATTATAAGTTAGAGATTAAAGTCGCTAGTATTTAATTGTAAACAACGGGTTAATTAAAACGACCTGACTAGCCAAAATCATTCAATTTATTCACACGATGTTTCGACCATATGGTTGTGGTCCTTTTCAAGTGTAAACGTAAATTAAGAAAGAGACGAAAGAATCCAATGGGACATGTTTAAAAGTAGAATTTAATTATGGAACAATTAAATATGTCACTTAGTTAAAATCAATTAGTAAAATAAAAGTTTCGTTTAAAAACTCATGTTGACATGACGTGTCTCGTTGTTTGTGTTTATCTCAAATTTAATAACCGTTGATTTTAACTAAGTGACATATTTAATTGTTCCATAATTAAGTTCTACTTTTAAACATGTCCCATTGGATTCTTTCTTCTCTTTCTTAATTTACGTTTACACTTGAAAAGGACCACAATCATATAGTCGAAACATGGTGTGAATAAATTGAATGATTTTGGCTAGTCAGGTCGTTTTAATTAACCCGTTGTTAAAAATGTGATTTTATATTTACACATACGCCCTCATATACATACACACATACATACATAAACACACACACACATATTATAAATATATATATATATATATGCATGTATGTATGTATGTATATGTATATATATATATACATGTATATATGTATGCGCATACTGTTCATTCTGCAATTTATATTCTGCTTTTATAAACAATTATCTATAATTTGTTTTTCACAATAACTACTTGCAGAAGCAGAATAAAATTGTAGGAACGCACGAATAAAAGATATATAGAGCAAATATGTAAAATACGAATAAAAGATATATAGAAACACATAGAAGTTTAAATTTTTTTAAAATTACAATTAGAAATGTTCGAAATCTTCCATATGCACCGCTTGACAAGAATAATTGAAGACTTTATTTCTCAATAAAGGACATATTCTTTATTGAAAGTTTTATTTTCATTTTCATAATCTATTTAAATGGGACAGACGTGATAAAAACGTAAATAACATCCGCATACGTTGTAGTAATGTAAAACTTTTTAGTGTGCAATATACTACTTCGCTATTATCATTATTCAGTACAATGACATTTGTGAATGTTGTATTGGTTTGTCATCTTCTAACAGAAAATTACATATATGTGGATACATTGATGAATATTGAAATAACGATAATAGTAGCAAAGTATTCTGAAAAAAGAGGAAAAAATATTTTGTCATTTTTATTTATGTTTGATTATTAGTATTAAAACTTTAATTAAAAATTATTGAACATTTTAAAAATATGTCATTTTATTAATATAAAAGCGTAATTCTTGCGAAAGAGGTGAAATTAAAATTGACACTAACAAAAAAATCATAATTTTTCATGTTACAATTAAATAAATGGTGCACCAAATTTAAAAGAAATAGCCGATTGTTAGCAACAGTGCCTTTCTTCTAAACATATTATGAGACATCCATAATCAGTTTAATATAAATAATACGATAATAAAGCGAACATATCGCAAGCGATCAGCTAGTTATTTTGTTGTGAAATCATTATTAGCAACAAATTGTCTTTTAACAGCAGGTTTTGAAAGAAACGATCAAAATCTTTGAAGGACAGTAATATAATTGCGGCCAAATTTCTGTGGTTAACCGCAGTTTACGAGAAAAAAAAAAGATAATTCTTTTCCTTGTTGAATATATTATCTTATTGCTAATCATATACGTTGATGTTGTCTATGATGTGTTCTCGACTCGACTCTATTCAAGTTCCATTTTATTATTCAACGCATTTGCCATTAAATATAATTGAAAAAAGAAAAGAAATAAAAATAATCGCCGAATGAGATCAAATTCTGACAGTGCATTGCCCGATTAACGGAAGATGCATTTGCCAGACATCCTATCCTCGATTTGTGATCGCGGAGGCGATCTTTGCCTCAGGTCCTTGAAACAAAAACCTTGAAGAAAAAAAACGAGTGTAAACCGGTTACAATTATTCGCAAGGATTCCCGCATAAAGATACGTTGAAAACAAAAAATCCATAACTAATCAAGAAATATTGAACAAAGATAATATGATAAAGATGATCAATTAACTAGTCTACACTTTCTTATAAATTTTTTAAATTTTTTAAATTATTTTTTCATATGCGTTGATTATTTTTTTGTACTATGTTTCATTCATGGATATTACTACAAATATTTTAAAAGTTTAATAGAAAATTTTTATATAAACATGGAATAGATTTTTAAGTAACAATGATATCGTATATATATCAGTACTCCTTGATTTCTATTAAAAGGAGAGAAATGCGATTTTTTCTAAAAAAAAAAAATAAAAAGAAGGAAAGATACATAAAATAATTATCTCTTATTTTGTATGTAACGCGATTCAGTGAAACTATATTCATAAATTTTTCATAAAGAAAAATAAACCTATATGGATTTTTTATGCAGCACAAGTTCACTATACGAAAACGCAAAATATTTTGATGACGTAATACTGATCCTAATTAAATATTATGGTGTGCTTGTTTTACTTAATTATAATATAAAATACAATAAATAATGCAAGAATGACTATTGTGTAATCATACATGCTATTGTATGTTAAAATTGTTACTGATTACATTGGAAAGGATTAACTATCAATCATTAATGTTTGGATTTAGCACAGTCACATTCGTTCAATGTATATATTAAGGTTTTGTATGCGTATATCGTACTTTTAATTTCTTTAGATATAATATTAATTTTCTATAAAGCAATAAAAGATATAAAATAATCATAATTATTAATTATTTCTGGTTTCTGCAGAATTTAAAATGCTTACTCGAAATAAATGCATATTTTCCGATAGTAGCGTAGAGAGAGATAGAGTGAGAGAAAGAGGAACAGTTTTGTGTTAGATGAATAATTCGAATCATCAAAGAAATTTATCTTAAAGTAATAAATATGTACGAAATTTCGCACGTTTCAAGACAGACAAATATCTCGCACCTTTGATGAGGGTAAATACACTTGTAAGGTTCCATAAAAGTAACCTCGCCCTTTTGAGACTAAGAAAGGTCGACATGAAAGGTCTTTATTTACGAGTGTTCCACCTTGAGATCAGTCGCGCAAGACAGTGACCGCCAAAATTAGGTTTATACACTTATTTTCAGCCAAGAAATAAATGTGCAATCAATGTGCCCGATAAAAAGAAAGTAATTATTTTAATCTGCATTTAGTATCACTCTTTTCTCTTTCTAATATAATTGCAATAAATTATAAAAAAATTTCTTTATTATAGATTGCATATATAACGAATAAGCTATTTTAATGCACATTAAAACAATTGTCAATTTAATAATATTAAGAAAAATAACTTGATATATTATACTTATGTATGATATATATTTGAGAGAAATACATAAAGATTAAGCCTTTCTATAAAAATCAAATGTTGTAATAATTTTGCAGATTCTTTTCTAGATATACATTTACAAACTATTTAACATCAAAATCACAGCAATATCATTGAGTTGAAAAGTATCGTTATTAAACTAACGTCTGATAATATATAATGACCGATCATAAAAAGAATACTTCACACTTTATTGGAAATATTTTATTTGAAGACATTCTTGTTAAGAAATATTGTGCTCCAAAATAATATAAAAAATAATGCATAATAAATAAAGGAAATTTGCATTTAATCTTTCCACAGTAATCAATTAGTTTATCAATATATTGATAAACTAATAAATATAAATGAAATTTATAATTTTAATATTAATAATTTAAATATTATATACATCGATAAAAGATTATCCCTTTTTAATATATTATTAATATATATATATATATATATATATATATATATATATATATATATATATAATTGTAATGAATATTATTGAGTGTTAACGATACTAAAACTAGGAAATATATTTATCATTTACATAAACTGCGTGTGATATTTTAATATTAAAGTTATTAATAGACATAAATTGTTATGAGACGTTTTATCATAATTTTAATTTTTGAGTAATTGCGTTTTGCAAGCATTATGTTATAGACTATAGATTATTATTTCGATGAAGTAATGCCTATAAAATTATTTTAAATAAACTTCTTGAATGTTTATTTATTATGTATAAAATTATAATGTGTGTTTATTAGAAAATGAGTTATAGATCCGTTAGAATATGATATTAAGTTAAAAGATTTATTTACTTAAAAAAAAATAACACTTTTAACGTAACGCATTCAAAATTAGCAGAAAGTACGGACGTGACTTTTTCGTAAGTCGCTTTTTATTTTTTTGAATAATTTATTTAACTTTATCTTACTTTTTCTTATTCACTTACTTTTATCTTACTTTTGAATAATTTATTTAACTATATTTTTACTTGATTCAATATGTAAAAAAATCACATATAAAAAAATATTAATATTTTTCAAACTTTTTTTTACGACGTAATATCATTTTTTTATTATTTAATTTTGCAATCTTTTTGACGTAATAGAAAAATAATTCTGTAGATTCTGATAGATTGAACAAAAAATCTAGAGAGAAACTATTCTAGTAACTATAAGAGATAAATAAATTTTAGATGTAAATTAATAGTTAATAGCAGATATATATTAAGTACATTAGACGTAAATGTTTGTTAATAAATATTTATTAATCAATGTTAAAATGTTTTTACAGTTTACAATATGGTTTCTGTCTT
Organism: Anoplolepis gracilipes; assembly: GCF_047496725.1. Classification (NCBI taxonomy): domain Eukaryota; kingdom Metazoa; phylum Arthropoda; class Insecta; order Hymenoptera; family Formicidae; genus Anoplolepis; species Anoplolepis gracilipes. The sequence continues at coordinate 8,905,923 of NC_132980.1, read as the reverse complement.
CTTGATGAATATTATTTAAAGATTGAACAAATATGTAATAAGCTGTTTTGTTAAGTGCAGTTTTTCAATCTAATTCGAAATGCAGATTGCGTGACTTAAAGACTGATAATAATAACCGTTTTAATATACTTGAGCAGTAATGTATTTTTATTAATTGTTTGAAATGCATTTGACATGAGTTATAAACGTTTCGTTGTTTCCATGAACCACTTGTCCTTCGCGGTCACGCATCGCGATATGCGTGACAAAATGTTTACTCGGTTCTTGCGGAACAAGCTTATATGACACGTGCGTTATTCTTCAGCATAAGAAATAAGTAAGGGAAACACATGAAAAATGGATGTGCACAAAAGTGCAAACCTCGACGTAATTGTATTATTATCGTCGTGTGAATTGCCGGTCAAAGAAATCGATCGTTTAAAATTGTTGCGTGTCCTTTTTCTGTCATCTGACGCAAGTTTAAGGATTAGATACTGATGTGGTAAGTTTTAATCACACCCATAATCTATTATCAATATTCGTGACATACTACTAATTAGCTAGAGTAAGTTATAATTATATAAATAGATAATTATAATAAAATTGAGTAAATATAGGTTTATGTAATTAGATAGATAAGTATAATAGAAGGTTTTTGCCAAACGATTAATTGGCAAAATGCTTAAAAAATACAAAAGAAAATAATGTCTAAAAGATCTGAGCGACTATCGGAGAAAATGAGCAGTTATAACATTTCGCAATTTTAATAGAAGGATCTTTAAGCTCTGTTGTTTAATATTATCGGTATTTAAAACATTTTTTCATATTTTGCTGCTTATCTTAAAAGATCTTTTTTGTAATAATCGTTTTTGCAACTTTAATTCTAATTCTAATTTTTTAATTTGATATTTTTCGCACGACCACATTTCTTTATTTGCACTTCTAACGCATAATATAAATAATTTTGGCGTCAATCAATATGCCTAGATATACATCGTATGAAAAAGTAATGGTACATGATTATTGGTCATTTTTGAAGTCACTGACTTTCTCGGCCGTGTCCTTAAAAAGTTCGTGCCGCTCATTCAGGCGTCCTTCGACGCACCCAGAGCTCGCGAGGAAAGTGTCCGCGACTTGACGATTGTCGTCGACGGCATCTTATATATATATATATATATATATACCTTATGTTTTATAGAAAATATATTAATATGTATGTTGCCACTTTAACATACGATATATATCCTACAATTGCTAATTCTTAAATATATAGCGAGCATATAAGGCGGGTCACTGAATATATATGAATCGCACATTTCATTGTGCTCAACAATTGCAAAGTGTTCATTGAAACCGGCATACATATCATTGCTATATATTTGATTCAGCAAAAAATTATGCAGGAATTGTCTATACGGTAAAAATAAATTACATAATTTTACTTAAATTTAAAATTTATTAAGACTAAAAATAAATCGGAATTAATTAAAAAAGTTCGTTAATTAAATAAGCCAAACCTGTTTAGGATATAACAAAACTAATATTGTACAACAACGGACTTTGAATTTAATTCTTGCATTAATGAAACATTCATTAGGTTGCAAACGCAGTTTAGAAACCACTAACTGATAATATTATTAAACCTGAATCATCATGCGAGTGAAGGTGCAAAGAGATATTTAAATATTATATGTAGTCTTTTTCATATTGCTATATCTGTTGAAAAAATTTTAACATTACATTATTTTTCTTTTTTTTTCGGATAAATGAATCTGCTTTATTACATAAAATCAGTATTGGTGAGAGAGTTAACATCAATCCAAGATTAAAGATGAAGAAACAACTTATACTTATGTGATTAGATTAAGCAGAAATAATTAGCATGACAAATATACATAGGCAGAGAGAAGTCCGATTATTTATCTTAATTTCAATACTGTGTGTAAGATTATTTAAAATCTGCGTATTAAATTAATGTAAAAATATATAAATGAATAAAAGTTAGAAGAACAGTTTAATTACAATTATATTAAGTTACTTAATATTCGATGATATATACGTTTTTTAAATGTTATACACAATCATAAATTATGTATAATATATAATTTAAAACAATAATTAAATGTTTTACATCATTTTTTTAAATATATGATATCTCAAGTGGAAAATGAAAATACATTAAAACCCATTATATTTCAAGAATCTTATTTAGAAATGGAAATTACATGTGGCATACTGCATTAGTATTTTTACATTCAAAGCGCATTAACTTAACTTTATATGGTCAGTCCAGACTCCAAGTCCGCACGTAATCTCATCTATGCAAAAGTTGTAAGATTTTTTCAAAGTTTTATTATTCTCTTCACGTTATAAAGTAAAAGTACATCAGCCGTCTTGACTGATCCTTTCGTAATGACATGTAATATAATTAAAGTAGAACGTTTGAATATAATTAAAATTGAACGTTTGGATAATAACAGTAAGTTGCAAAGAAAGTCCCATCGAAGATAATTTTGCATAAATTAAGTTTCAAATATGAAGCTTTACGTTATCGTTTTAATAATAAATGCAATCTGCTTTTTAAAATTTTACACGAATTAATTAATTTTAATTTATTTTAATTTATGTTATTTTTATTTTAATTTTTACTTAACATTGTTCAATTAGATCAAACCAATGACACAGGTGAAAACTTAAAAAGGAATTACATGAATTACTTATGTCAAAAGTTAATATAGTAAATCCAATACATTTCAAAATTCACAAATTTGACATTGCATAAATTGATAAAGTACTTTTAAAATATAAAATTAATAATCAATTTGTGAATTGAAATAAAGATTTGCTCTGTAGAATTTTTGTGGAATTAAAATATATTTTTTATATATTTATGAATTTTTGCATATAGTATCACTATAAGAAAATTAGTTTAATATAAGATATTGTTAACAATTTTGAGATTAAATTATATCAATATAATACTTTAACTACAAATATAAAACTTATTATATCAATATTATATTAACTATTATATCAATATAATACTTTAACTACAAATATAAAACTTTAATTTAACTCAAACAAATTAATTTTATATTTCACACAAATTAATTATATTTTAAAAGGTACTTTAAAACATAGGTTAAGTAAATTAAAATGAATTAATTTGTGTAAAATTTTAAAAAGCGGATTGCATTTATTATTATAAAATGATAACGTAAAGCTTGAAGCTCTCTTTGAAGTTTAATTTATTCAAAATTATCTTTAAATATTTTACACAAATTAATTATACCTTAAAAATGCAACCTTGTGCAATTCATGAATCTCAAAATGTATTAGATTATTTATTAACTTTTGACATAGTTGTATTTGAAGTTTAATTTATTCAAAATTATCTTTAAATAAAATATTTTACACAAATTAATTATATTCTAAAAGTGCTTGTCCAATTCATGAATCTCGAAATGTATTAGATTTATTAACTTTTGACATAGTTGATACGTGCAGTTTCTCCTTAAGCATTCAATTGTCGAATGTTTTCTATCTGTCAACCAGATGAAGTCAGAACATATTGGTGATGAATTATAGAAATTATAGAATCTTACGTTACTTTTGCCGGTATTCATAGTCCGTTCTTATATTTAAGCTCGTCTTAAATAAGGTCTTAAAATTCTATTCGGCCATCTGATTAGCTGAACGTGGTCTTAAGTCGACTAAAAATATGTCTTAAGATGATCTTATATATAAGAACGGACTATGAATATCGGCTCTTGAATACGTTTGAATACTCACATTAAAGGAAAAAGTCTGTGCGGCGAATTTCGGCTGGAATCTTTTCGTCACCGTCCAAAGACGAGTCGACCGACAATTTTGACGTGTAGTTACTCTACTGATTTCGCGATTTCACGACTTTTAAGAGTCCTCCAGTTTTCTCTTACGTAAATTTTTTAATTCGTGGATTCGTCGTCAACCACTAACAGAATTTTTGATATCCTCGCTATGATTGTTTTCGCTACTGTAAGCTCGTTTACTGCTTGTTACAGAACACTTTTATAAATCTCGGGATCGTCCACGTGACTGTTTAACTGATTAGAATAACAAGTGCGTATAACTGAATCGAAATGCAAAGAAGAGCGGGAAGAAATAGGAAGGGATTGGCAAAGGGTAGGAGAGAACGGATTACTTGTTGATGCAAGTTAGCCAAGCACTGTCTGGACACCGTGTGTGGAGTGTGCGGGTAAGTCGTGTGTCTTGCAGTGACGGATGCATGGTGCACCACTATTCTTTCCCCCTTTCACGGCTTACCTGAACGACGTGGACGTCCTCCGGAACGGTAGTGGCGCAATGCATAAATTACTCGATGTATACATCTTTACAACATTAGACCGGTCTCCTTTGTGGTAGACATTGTCAGAGATCACAGAAATCTTTTTTTCTATTTATAAATATCTACGTAAAAATATTTCCAATATTTTATATCTAAACATCTATTTCTGTGATTTTGTAAATTATGAAATTTTAAATAACACTTTATTTAACTAAAAAAGCATACGCTTAAATAAATAACTAATCTAAACCTAATTGACATAATTAACAATTTTGTTAATACATCGAAATAATTTAATTACATGATGCAATGCAGTATCGAATTATTAACAATAAGATCCTCGAGCTACTTTCTATTATATTTATGAGATAGCGGATTTATAATATAATAAATTTTAGAAACAAAAAAATGTTAAAGTGATATATTTAGAATTAATTGTTAATAGTATAATCATTCAAAGATTAATATCTTTGGAAACAATTATGTTAATTAAGTATAAGGAGATGCCATATTATAAATGTACGTATATAATCATAATATATAATGTAAGCTGATATATTTCCTAAATTTTTGTAATACGGTTATTCAACATTTTATATAAAAATTAATATTTCAGAAATTAGTTTATTTACTAAAACAAAAAATATATACAGTCAAGCTTCGCTAACTCGAAAACTCTATAATTCAAATTTTTATTCATTTAAAAAAAAATCTCTATAAGTCAAAGAGAAATAGAAGACTAACTCAAAGTATTTTTTTTAACATACTAGCTTAGTTCACCTTAATTCACATCTACAATTCGAATTATTTCAAGAGGTCAATATTATGAACTGACCTTTACATTTGGAAGTTTGATCAATAAAATCTCTCAAAGTAACTTTTTTCACTTTCTTCTTCTTTTTTCTTTTATCCGTTCGTAAAACAACTAAATGTGAATAAATAACAATACGAATCTCATCGTCAATAACACTGTTAGTAACGACTTCTTGAATCGGCGTCATGAATAACACAGAGAAAATTAAATTCTGTCAAAATTTTTTCTATAAGTCGAAAACTTGGTAACTCGAAACACTCGATAACTTGAATTATTTTCTGTTTGCTTAAGATTCGAGTTAGCAAGATTGTGTTGTATTTTTTCTTATACACTTTGACTAAACAAAATTACTTATCACGATTATATTACATAATGAATAAAGAGGTGTTAATGAAAAAAACTATTTTATATGTAAATCACATTTGTCTATTCACATAGAATGCTGACAAGTTGTTTTTTCACATGGTGTTACATATTAATTTTTGCGCAACAATCACGAATAAATTCCCTATTGCTAATCTTATAAGTAAATTTTTTGTAATCGGAATTAAACTAATGTCTATAGTGGTCGTTCGATATCTAATTAATATTTTAAAAAACAGTATAATATAACAGGAAATCCTTTCTTTATACTATTGCTATTATTTATTATATTTATTAATTGAAAATAGGATATAAGTTACTCTCTTTAATTAATTCAATGTTTTAAATCATAATATTGATATTATATATATAAAGTATACATAATAAACATAAACCGACTTTTTTTTCAAATTGTAGCCACAACTTTGGTTATGACACTATGTAAATATAATATTTATATTATCGAATACAAAACAACAATAAATGCAACAAGTATTTTTCCTATCGTTGTGTAACTAATTTGCGTCACAGAAAAATACAATGAAAATAAGAATACAAAAAATGTAATTGATAAAAATGATCCCACACGGAATAATACATAAATTGTCTTAAAAACGCTTTTTAATAACTTTTTTTTAGAAAAAAGATATGCTTATTGATCTGTGTAATTATATAGTTTTCATTTATCACGCTTTGTACAAATAAAAAACTTTTGCAATACATTACAGAAATATTTTTATGTTTTTATTGTGGCGCAACAAAAATTGATAACATCTAAAGATAACTGGAATTGATGTACAAATTCTTCCAATAACAGATTGAAATAAACTGAACATACATACACATACACACACATAATTATAGTTGATTTATCCCGTAACGAAAATATATAGCTGCAAGTAATTTAATAGCAATAATGATTGAAAGATAATGATTGGAAGATGAAAAAAGTTTGTTTTTCCTACACTTTAAATACGCTATAAATACGATTATTTACGTTATCACGTTTGACATGTAAAATCAACGTCTAATAAATTTTTTATAGTTTTACTACTACGTATCTTTCCATACATTTAATATTTAATTATTTCAATTATTTAATTATTTTCAAAATTTATTCTTTTCTTAAAATACGATCTGTGGTTTCCTTTTATTTTGTAACTTCCTATGACTCTATTAATAGAATATTATCTCAACGAACATATACACAAATATGACTAATTAAACAATGATTAGGCGGAAACATCATGTTTATAATTCTAGTTTGCAAACGTAAAATTAAATGAAAAAATTTACATTAGTCATTACAACTCTTTTAGATCTATTTTAATTTATATAATAATTTATGATAAAATTCAAAATAATAGAATATCATAATTCACGCCTCAATTATTATATTACAATATTATATTATATTTAGAATTTATTTACATTTATATATTTATAATTATATTATCACAAATGCTTATAGTTATTTATTTTTATGTAACTTACGCAAACAATTATTATTTTTCTCAATCCCGCAAATAATTTAACTTCTATCGCAAAGTCAATCTTAGTAAAAAACTTTATAAATAAGAGAATTCATCGTATACATTCATTATTAATGTGCCCCTCTCAAACATATTCGACATCTCATCATTCATGGTCTGTAACCTGCTTAAGCGCTCTTTTGGAAAATATAGATGTTGCAAAAGACACTTTCCATCGAATTTCACATGCTGTCTACATCAAGACTAGTGAAAAAGGTGACGAAAAGAGTCGCAAAAAAAGATAACAGCTTTCCTAGTTTTGTTGCTTTCAACACCTTATCTTAATTGCATTTTCAATCTTTCGTCAGTATTTTCAACATCGTAAGTTTCTTCTTTTTGCAATATATATTTATTAGTCATAATGTTTAATATCTTTTTTCTGTTTCTTTAAATTTAGAGTGTGAAACAAATTAGTAGCTACACAGTGCAAATAATTTATTCTTAATTATAGAAGATTTATATCTTCGCAAAAAATCTTTACAAAAGAAAAAAAATACGTCAAGTTAAAATCAATTATACGGCTCAAAAATAAATGAGATCACTATAGACAATACGCCAAGTGTTAAAGGTATATCAATTTTCGCAAAGTATCATTTGATGTAACATTTATCGTAGTTTGAAACAGAATATGTTACAAAATTATTTATATTAATATGGGAACATTATATATATGCGTGTATATATATATATATATATATATTACACACTTCGAGTACTTACTAGTCTTGAAATTGAAAAATTGCTATGCATCTATTCATTTTTCAATTATTATTCATTTCACTAGATAGATCCAGTACTCAAAGAATTAAAATTAAAGTGACAAACAAAAACTTGGCGTGCCCGGGTCGAGGTATTAAAAACTGATGTACATTGAACTGTATATATGTATTAGGCTTATATCAATCAGTCAATGATCTAATCAGTATGCAAAAACGTAACGTACATAAAGTTTTTGTAATATTCGTAGAATTATTAAGCAAATGATTGCAAATCTTGTAAATTTTATGCATTATAATTCTAAAAATAACTTTAAAGTCTCACGAATTAATCCATTAAATACAAAACAACAGTATCATCCCATCAATGTTATATAATTTTCCACCTAACAATGTAACTGTTACGTACATGACATATGTTAGATTGTTGAGTTGAGTTATATTATTGAATAAAAAATTATAACATTAATGTTAAGTTACTGTTGCTTTACTGAGAATATATGTACGAAATCCAGAAATATAATATAATATATATATATTTTTATATTGTATAGTCTCTCTGTTATATATAATATTTAAAAAAATAACATAATTTTCTGTATAATTAAATATTATAAACATACTAATAAATGTTGATATCATCGCTTCACGATGAGAGAATGCTAAATTTCGTAGAAAGTTAAGATAATGCATTAATTTACTATATTATATAATTAATATTATATAATTAATATAATATTAATATAATATTATATACTTAATATTATATAATTTACATATTTTGATTGTTATTGATTTTTGATTATTCAATATAAGTTTTTTTATACGGAGAAATCTAAGAAATACAAAGAAAAAGAAATATCGTAATTATCGTTCAAAATATACTCAGCATAATACGTAAACTTTTTAAATTTTCATTGAATTATATAAATTGTAAGTTAATTGATTTGACATCACTCTGTTACTTAACACCGTAATTCCATGAACCTATGATATTATTTCATAAAAAGGTAAAGTGACAATGGAAATTTTCTGTAAAGAGAATATGATAATTAACGTTATAAATATGCATTTTCCTAAATCGAAAGTATTTAGTTTTAATTTAGTATTACATAACATAATATTAAACAGAATCTATCCTGATTACGCTGTCAACGTATGTGTGCATATACAATTTACTTGCATCTAATAGCGTTTACATTCAGATAACATATATATGTTATCTGAATATACAGAGGTAAGAATTTCATTGACTTCAGAAAACATTATTACCTCTAATTATTACCATTGAATTACCATTATATGTATATATATATTTTTTACACATTTAAAAAACATAATTATTAACAAAATAATTTTCTAAAATTAAATAAAATATTGCATAGTTTCTTTTTTCTTTTATTTATTATTTTTTCTCTTTCTGTTTTTGTTTGTATTGCATATAATATGTGCTAATTATAGACATTAAGTTTCTAAATGAACAACGAGTATTAATACTTACACTTAAATAAATACAAAATTATTGCAATCGATATCAAGTATGACGTTAAAAAAGAAAAAATATTACAGTTAAATAACATAACATTATAATGTTTAACAAAATAATAGCTTAACATTATTTATTTAAAAATTCATTAAAAGTTTATATACATTTCTTATAAAACTTTTTTCGATTCGTTAAGTATCAATTTGTCCATTTTAAACATTGTATCAATTTGCATTTCAAATTTTAATGAAAAAACAATATGAAGGACGTTTCGTCTTAGGTGTATAATGGTTACATACGCAAGACTAAAAAAGGAACAGGTGCATATTTGCGTCCATCAATTTTTTTTCGAAGAATGTAGTGTGTAAGGTCAATGTAAAAGACATACATATATTTGTAACCATTCCATTCTTCTTTTATTATTTATAATTTTTTAGCCATTAAAACTTTATCTTAACAAAAACAACTTTAACAAATCAAAATAATGATATTATTTGAATTATTAAGTGAATTATTAAGTTTAGAATGCCCCATACTAGCAAAATCGAGAGAATGGTTATTATTGTATAATGAGCAATTTTCAGCCTGGAAAAAATAAAATTCATTATACGTTTTGCAAGATAAAAGTTATAATAAAAATTCGCATTATCTATACGCAGAATACTCACTTTCTATATTTCTTTCGTCCTTTTTCTAGAGTCTCCATCTTTAAGTAAGTATACACGCATGCCAGGAATCATATGTTTAAGATATGATTCCCAGTCTAAATTATCCATGTTAAAATCGAATATTTCACGATCAGCTAGATTCGTGCGTTCCCAGAGTTGTACAACGGCGTCGTTGCAGAATTGCCATTGTTGTGATGAAAAGTATGATATCGCGGAGTTAAACTTGTATATCTTCTCATAAGTCTTTCGTAGCCTGTAAAATGTGACATCTGTATTTTTTGCAGAAATTTTTCATTATTCAAAGATTTATAATCCATAAATGAAATCAATGATATTCTTAAGTAGGTTTTTGACCGAGAAGAAAAAGCAGAATATCGATTATGATAGCAGATATCATGTGTAGAAAATTACACAAATATCATGCATAAATTTGTATCTGTTTAGCACGAGCATATAATACCATACAGCGTGCGTGCTCACTACTTGCATGCCATAAAACTTATTCAAATTCAAAAATCTGTCCCAAGTGATGGGATTTTGGCATATTGACACATAACTATAAATTGGCACTCTCTCGGTTTCCGGTATCTCTGAATTTTCGATGCTCAGTAGTTCATTTCTATAATGAAAAATATATACTACAAAATAATAAAATAAAGTATTAAAGTAAAACCATTTCGTCGACATATTTTTGTAGATAATTTTTTATACATTATTTGTAGATAATTTTTAATTTGTAGATTTTTGTAATCAAAATGTCAACAAAATAGTTTTACTTTAATACTTAAACTTGAATAAATACAAAATCACAATAATCAATATCAAGTATGTCCTTAGAAAAGAAAAATATGTCGTTAAAAAAGAAAAAAACATTACAATTTATTATACACATATATATATATATATATATATATATTTCGCTTATATAATTCCATTGCTTTCTATTGCTATTACAGATACATATGATACAAATTAATTTTACATATAAAATATTTGAAAAAATGTAAATCTGGCATTTCTTTTGCGAGGAGAAGAAATTCTTTTGTTCCTCTAACATTTATATTGACTGCTTGTCGAATGGATTCGTTAAATCGTACAGTCGCTGCCCCGTGGAAAATTATATTTGTATCTAAAATACGTTCTCGATTTTCTGGTAACAATCCGAGATCTAATCTGCTTATATCAGCTTCTATCAATATTACTTTGATAAAATTAGACTTCTCTTTTTTTTAATCTGTCACAAACCTAAAAATCCAAAATATATTGTAGAAAAAAATCACACATAGTGTATATATATATATATATATATATATATATATATATATATATATCTTTCATTTAATTGTATAAATATTTTTTTATATTACAGGGCTGTTGAAGTGCTCTTCAAATCACTGTTCTGGTGATTTTTCTTTCTTTGCCCTCATTAATACATACATCTTCTCAATATTTGGGCAGCATCTATGGATGTTTTATATATTTTTAATAAGTTTTGGCAAGCATCTACATCACGATTATATTTTTATCTTGTTAATATCTTAACGATTATATTATATTAAACATTATATTAGAATTCTATTGTTAAAAAATTTATATTTTAGAAAAAATATAAATTTATAAGTCGAGTTTTAATTTGCTAAAAATAGAATATAATGTAATTTAGCGATAGAGATTATGTGATTCTAATAACGCGTTATTTATTATAAAAGAAAAATTATTGAAATGCTTCAAAGAATTATTTCATGTTACGTCTCAGTAAACTATTTTGTACACTGTTTTTATATTACATTAAAAATTTTCATATCAAAAAGAGAACACTTACCGCAATAATTTTTCTATTAAAAGTATACCAAGAAAACCGAAAGCACCTGTTATAAGGACCTTACAACCCGCGAAGAATTCAGGAATTTCACTTTGATAAGGAGTAGTGTCGGGTAAATCCGACATATTCAACATTTCCTCAACATAGGTTCTTTTTTTTGCCATCTTGTTGTTCTGCGTAGCAAAAGTTTTTATCAATTTTTACAAGTCTAACTCTTACGAAGTCAAAATAAAAATTCACAATTTTCAATAATTGGCACGATATTTGATCACTGTTTTAACGATGATTTAACTGATGAGTTATGTAATTTTCTATCAATTTTAATTTTCACAATGTATAGGTAAACTATTTCTAGAATGTTCCTTAAGATATGTAGAATGCTTTTCTTTGAAATATAGCTATATAAAGAATTAACATTGTATATAAAATTATCACGAATATATTTATAATTATAGTTTGTATTATAAGCAGTGTTATCGTAAAATGTGTTTCTGATAATTACTTTTATAGAACCTACCCATTACCTAAACATAAGATCTTAAAAGACATTTTAAGTTAGTAAAAAATAAAGACTAATGTAATTTAATTTGTTAAAATTAAATTAGAATGATTGATATATGTCTACATGTAAAAAACTACTTAAATAAATATTCTAAAAATATGATTCAATTATATAACCAAATTCCTTATTAAATTATAATATTTTAATGTTAATCTTTGACTCTATTTAATAATAATTATATAAATAATTAACAATAATTTTATCTATTAAGAAGAAATTTAATATAAATTTTGACGGTTTAATAATATGCATTATTTGCATATTTTCACACAATACATAATCAAATTTCTTAAGCTTTTTTTATCAATTATAGAAAACGAGAATATTTGAAAGAGAAGGAAAGTGAAAGGTATTTTTTACTCTTAATTAGATTATACTTAAGATTATTCGTAATTAATATTTTTTTCTAATTTATACAGTTACAAAAAACTGGACGCAATTAAATATTTTACTTAATACACTTTATGTAATATAATCATACAGGTGTACTTTTATTAATAAAAAAATACGGAATGAGTATAAAAATAGAAAATTTTTAAGTTGTAACTGTCTGAGACTTTACACAAAGTAATAAAAAAACTTGTTTTAATTTAAAAAAAAAACTTTTAGTTTATATTTAAATTCTTATTTAATTTTTTTCTCTAAGAAGATCGTGATAAGCATTTAACAAAAGTAGCATTTTAAATGAATTACACAATAGTTAATTTAATTTTAATTTTGTCAAAGTTTAATTAAAGAAAAATTACATGAAATAACATGTGTCTTTCTAAATACATATGTGAATTTGGATAAATATTATTATACATAATAGAAATGTAATATCTTTATTACATTATTACATATATATACAATAAAAATGTAATATCTTTATTTTAAGAGTAAGTTTTACGCAAAATTTTTTTTTTACAAATTATTCTATTAGAAAAAACACATATATTATGTAACAATATTGGCATAAAATTTACATAAATATTTAAGTATTTACATATAATTTCATATAATTTATATCAAATAATAAAAAACATATCTAATTTACATAAAAATGACATACATATTGTCATGTTCTAATCATTTATAAATAGCAAATGAGAACTTCAGTGCGATAAACATTCAATAAACACGATTTTTAGACAGCCTGATTTATGGAATACCTATTTTGTAATGACGTCAAATGTTAAGCAATGTAAAACTATGATGATTAAGAAATAATAATGTATCTCTCGTAATTGCACATCTCTTGGAATTTATAATTTTTTAAATTTTACTCACTCTGATGCTTATATGTATTTATTACGTAAAATGACATTCATCGAACGCTTATTATTGTGCATCAATATAAAAGGATTACATTCTCTTATAACAAGTTAATATGCTAATCGCATCTCGTTGACCAAATGGAATTTTCATGAATAAAGAGAGCCAGAATGTTTTCTTTATCGCATACTTAATTTCTTTTATATGTGTAAGTTCTTAAATAAACATTTCACATATCTAATAATAGCTTGACAAAGTTATAGAGAGATCCTTATTTGCACGACGTGCGAATAATTTTTCTTTCATTTCTGATCTCTTATATTCTGTAGTATAACAAATTTTTTTTCTTTACTTTTTTAAATTAAATATACAATATTTAATTTAAGTACAATTCCTATATTATCTGATTGCAATAATAAATAGTCATGTTCTAATCATTTACAAATAGGAAATGAGAATAATATAAGATTTTAATTATTAATTATTAATGCTGTATTCTATATTATTATCTGTCTGTCGAATGTCATAACAAAAATAGAATTATTTGGCTATTAGATATACGTTCCTTAATATATCAAATCAAAACTGAAACGTCTAATCATAATTACGAAAGCTAGTAATTTATCTTTCAAATCCGCTTGCTTGAAAATCCCTCTATTTATTACTTGTGCGAACACATATGGTCTTCGAAATCTTTACAAAATTCATGCAAATACACCTTTATTATTTTATTGCGCTTCCTCTTTTCTTTCGTCATCTTTCGTTTCCAGTTATTATATTACGTTTTTAATTTGTTGTTTCTCAAAAATTCAATAAAATTATATTTACAAGCCTGACGTGTGACATATGTATATAATAATTTATAATTACAATGAGATCCTTATATGTGTGACTAACAATGCGTGCTATAAAATTTGTTTAATCCATTTTAACATTTAACATTTAAATAAAAATGTATAAATATGACAAGTATAAATTTAAGTTATAAAAATAGAAAGCATTTTTAGATCATAGATATATATATATATATATATATATATATATATATATATATATATATATAACATTTAGCCAAATTCACATATGTATGTACTTAAACAAACACATGTTATTTCGTGTAATTTTGATTTAATTAAACTCTGACAAAATTAAAATTAAATGAACTATTGTGTAATTCATTTAGAATGATGCTTTTGTTTAATGCTTATTACGATCTTTTTTAGAGAAAAAAATTAAATAAGAATTTAAATGTAAACTAAAACTTTTTTTTTTAATTAAAACGTTCTCTTTTATTACTTTATCTAAATGCATCAAGATATGTTTAATCAATAGCACATTGCAATTACTCATGTAAAAGGATATGACAAATAAATTAAATTGATAAATAATTAAATTAATAAGATGACTATTAAATTAATAAGATGAAAGGATATTTTCAACATTCAGATGTCTATATATTTGTCTTCTTTTGTGCAGTAGGTTTCTTATCAGCTGCTGCCCTCTGTAAAATATCAAGACGCAGAATGGGTAGCTAGTTCGCAGGCGCGTTGCGTGCTATATAATATACATATATATATATCGGTTCATCGTCTCCTGCACGCCAGCCGGAGGACGCATTCTTTCCTCGTGTTTCACTGATGTCGGAACCGCTAGTTACTCCTCTCTCTGTCACCCTTTCCACTACCTCTCTCTCTCTCTCTCTCTCTTCTACATCCTCCTCTCCACCGACCATCGTCCTTGCGCATCAGTGCCACAGTACTTGCGTCGTGGCGGCCTTGCGTATTCACAGAGAGCGACCCCACCACCGACCAGTTCCCGTTACTGGTGTAGTCTGCCTTGATACCTGATGCGGCAACAGTTGTTCCTCGCTCATTGTTCGTCTTAGTCTCCTACCATCCATTCATCCTTCTCACGTTCCCCCCCCC
Organism: Anoplolepis gracilipes; assembly: GCF_047496725.1. Classification (NCBI taxonomy): domain Eukaryota; kingdom Metazoa; phylum Arthropoda; class Insecta; order Hymenoptera; family Formicidae; genus Anoplolepis; species Anoplolepis gracilipes. Next base: position 8,890,475 of record NC_132980.1, on the reverse strand, counting down.
CCCCTTCTGCGTCAACTGCGTGTGCGATAGTTCTCTCGCGCGAGTCTTATCCGTACGCTTGATAAAGGTGACAGTGTCAAGGTCAGAGTGCGAGCGACAAGCAAAAAGCGAATGCCAAAGACGTTTAGTGCAGTGCAGCACGAGTGAAAGGATTGTTTTGGTCTTTTTCCCTCCTCTTTCTCTCTGGCCCGTCTGACCGTCATCATTTCCGTCGACGAAACATGTCTCTCATCGCTGAATGCTTTCGCCGTCTGACAGATGGATCGTCTTGCAAAAGCGAGGTATGCGACGCACGTGCTGCTTATCTTGCATGACAAATATTGGCTTACGTGATACTGAAGTATCTATACTTATGTCAGGCATAAAATAAAACGCGTATTTTCATTGTGTTTTTTAAGGAGCGACTGGTTAAACAATTTTTTTGCAAGTTCTTATTTTAGTTAATTATATTAAATGTTTATTTTTTTATTAAGATGTATCTCTCTGAAATTAAGATTTAAAAAAGATTTAAATTCCCAATTTCTCTTTATAATTAAATAGAAGGAAATATGCAGACACGAGATAAAGTTAAGTATATATACATATACATATACATATACATATACATATACATATACATATACATATACATATACATATACATATACATATACATAAAGTTAAATAGATACGTGTGTATAAACTCTCTTTTTCTTTGTATAAGTATTGTTTAATGTTATAACATGTTTCCTCCCACAATATGAATAAAAAAAATCCTTATTTATCACGAATTTGTGATAATAATTTCTAAGTATTTCACGTATTTTTTATTTTATGTCTATATCTATATTTATTTCTCTAATAAGTGTTGAGTGCTATACGGTGTGTACTACCAGTAGTTTTACAAAGCTAATACCTAATTGATATAATTCAATTTCATCGTTTATTCAATCAATAATACACAGGGGAAAGAAATTGTCGAGTTTTAGTATCAGCGGCTTTATTATTTATGATATTTGCATTTTGACGTGACGTGTCAAGTGGCCTCGACTGGACGCCATTGAATATAAAATGTGGGTCACTCAAAGAAAATTGTGCACACGCGTAGAATTGTATGTACCTTCATCCCTTAAATGTGATGGCCTTGAAAATGATACTGAGAGCAATTACTTATAGTTATTTGTTTTAGAAACGTTTATACTTGATTCGTAAAATTCGTTATCTACTATAATGTATTACTTGATAATATTTATTTATTTTTTTTTACTTTTCCTCTTTTTTTATATATAAATAGTTGATATAATATTTCTGTCTCTTAAAGTTATTCTAATTAAGTAAATTTATTAATAATTATCAATGTATTTACCAAGTTTATTATTGTTATGTTTAAGAAGTTTTTATTAAGCATATATAGTCATATGAAATATGATATATATATTTCAAAAAGTTTATTTACAACATTTTTAGAGAAATGTTATCAATAAAATTGTATCCTAGCACCTTTTATTACCAAAAGTGATTTATTGAAGCTATTCTATTCATCTTAAATAAATAATCTTAAACAGTTTTTTTCTTATTAAAATATTAAATTATTTTTTCCAAATTAATATATATTTTATATTAAATATTATATTTTACATGTTTAATTAAAATAAAATTATCCTTGCAATTTGATTTCATATTGCATAACTAAACGTAATATTCCATGAAAATAATGATAATATTTAAAAAAAGCTATAACCTATTGCTATTGCTAATGTGTGAATTCAAACTAACAATATAAAAAATTATAAACATGTTAAACATTTCAAAAAGTTATATTAAATAATAATATATGTTATTATATGTATATGTTAATGTAAATATATTATGAAAAGATTTCTATAATAAATGTATTGTTTTAAAAAGCTGGGGCATATATATTTGTTGTAAAAATTGGGAGCATCATATTAATATTAATTTTAATGGACTACTACATTATATCTTTTGTTATAGTCTGTGGTTAATTTATATTTCAGCTCAAAGGATATAAAGTAACAGATGTGAACCGTACGAGGAAAATTGGTATCGCCTGTAGAAATTTTCAAGATCTTAAGCGAAAAGCGTGTTCGAAGTTAAATGTAAGTACCCAATAAATTATATAAATTAGTTAACTTTATACTGTTTAACATTAAATTGCTTTTGGATATTATACGCATTATAGTATATGCTATAGTATATGCTACACTGGAATAGACATATCGTATGAATAATGTAATATATTTTCACGCAATGTAACTGCGTATGATAATGTAACGAAATTTATTATGTAAATGCGCATTCAAATTCATCTAGTATTCGGATGATGAATGCATCGTTTTGAACAGAATTTACATATCTCGAATGCATTGTGACGTTATTCATCATGTGAATAATGCGAGATTCCACTTAAAGTAATGGAGCAATTAGTTGCTTAATGTATGACATGTGTTTGAACTAAACTTGGACGCAGTTATTGACATAATCTCGAGTGAAAAACATATATTGAATATATTAAAATTTATAAATATTTTTCCTTTTTCTTTAATTTAAAATACTCGCATTATTTTTATAGGTGAAGATGCAATACAATAAAAAACATTTATATTATGCTAATCACATTGCCTCGACTTGCGCTTACTTTCCATGCTTTGGTAGGATGTGAAATTTGTCCTTGCAGTAGAAAGCAAAAATAGCACCCGGTGCATGTGCACTAAACGATTCTCCATTGTGTTAAACTCGCACTCGCACGCTCAGTGCATCTATTTTTCCTCTCTGTATTGTTTATGCAATAATTACTTAAATTGTGCCGAACAAATCGTCCTTTTGTTCCAATTTTCTTCTAAGTTGCTTCGCAGTCATTACTGTGTCTATGATTTCTAATCAGCGCTTGTACAACCGCGATGGAATACATAGCAACCTACGAGAGGAGATACCAATTAAAATAGACACGTAGCGTAAATCATAGTGTCTGTTTAACAAGATATTAGAAAGTTATTTATTAAACGTGTACAGAGATTTGCATCGACGAACATAAATATGTTGCAAAAATTATGCAATCTTATAATCGTATTTATACGCTTAAAATATCTCTCCCTTTTATCAAGCACGGAATTTATAAGTGGTATATATAGAAATATATATAATAGCACTTAAGAAAATGAAGTTGTATTTATATATTGAGGCTTGTACTATTATAATGTTCGAGTATAATATTTTCATGCGACTTTTTTTTACGTAATAATTGATATTTTTTAATAACAAATCTTTACCTTCCAAAATTTTAATTAAAATACTTGTGATTCACATTCTTTTTTTTATTTTTTATAATATTGTAGAAGAAATGTCTCGGGTACAAAAATTATTATTTATGTTTTATGTTTTATTATTATTAATACTAATATGTTGGATTTTACTGTATGATATATTTCGCATATTGACATGAGAATTTGACGAAATTGAGGCAACGAAAATATCGACAAAGAAACATCTATTTAAATACATCTATTCCGGATGGTCAATATCGCGAGTATTTTTCAACGGCTGCCCTTGATATGAAAGAGGCCGAAAGCATACAGCATAGCTGATAGTATTTCGAGGGTTGGTAGATAGGTAGGTTAATCCGGTTGCAGGGCGTCCTTGAAATTCGCATCCACCCGCCCGCAACCGCTGGCTTTATCGAACCAGCCGGGCCAGGGACAGGAAATAATCTCAATGTCAAGGGCGTGTGAATCCGCTTTCCGTGTTGACTTAAAAAGGCGACCCAAAAACTTTCCGATATATCCTAAAACTTTTATCCGAAACGGCACAGAATTTAGAGTCTTCTTGAGCTCATATAACATTTTCGAATGAATCATTATGAAAAAGTATTGGAGTACAAATTCTAAATCAGCTCATTCTTTATATGTTACGTACAGATATAATTAAAAATTATTACGGGATTATCATGTAATCTATATATAACATAGAAGGCGGTTTTATATTATATTAATATAATAATTGATGAATCAACGGTTGCGTTCAGCTATTCATAATATTTATTAGAAACATTTACTAAAAATAACACTACGTTTTAATTAATAAAATTCTTGGTAAAAGATATGAACAAATTATTTTCTATTTAATTAATTTTCGAATTTTCACAACTTGAGTTATCAAAAAAACTTGAAGATCCGCGAGTAGGATATACACGTTGTAAATTGTAGCTCCGACCTTCATTGTTTCAGACTCGTTGAGAGAAATGTGAAAATGACGCTGTCACGCCACGAGAAAAGCGATATAAAAGTTAATAATCCTTGCATTCGGCCTTCGGAGAATTATTTACGAGAGAGAGTATATTAACATTGTAGTCATGATGTCTGTTTGAGATATCGAGTATTTTTACGTTGCTAAGTTATCAATCATTTATTCAAAATACCTTGTTCACGGACGTTAATTAATCTGCGACATGTTTCCAATTAACGAAAGGCTCTTTTGCACGACTGCTTCTTTCATTCTCAGAATATCTTTCACAAGAAGAACTAATTAGATTGAACTAATGATAACTTGATATGGTCTTGCAGATAATTAACGATCCAGCAGAAGTGAATGTCTTTCTCTTGGATGGATCATTAATCGATGAGGAGTATTTTTACACATTGGAGCCACAGACTACTCTCATCTTACAGAAGCCAGGAGAGAAAGTATTATCTGGTCAGTATAAAATATAATATAATATATATTATATTATATAATAATAATAATATATAATAATATTAAATAATAAATAGATAATATAGCGTAAAACAATTAATGTTATTGTTTTGGAAATACAAAAAAGATATATTACTTATTATACCACACGTGTTTAGAAATTCGTGTTTGAATATTCTATCTCTAAATATGCAAATTTCATTAGCTACTTCAATTTAAATTAATAACTAGTATATATTATTAAAACTATTATATATCAATACTTAAGCTTATAATTAAAAAGCTATAATAACGTTAAAGCTGAGCTTACATTACATAAAATAACTGCTAGAATTTTTGAGTCATAGAATAACTATTCTCTGTATCGTAGAGAGGAGAGTTTGTTACTTTATTTTTTTAGACGAGAGGAGAAACTGTAGGAAAGGTCACGCTGTTTACAACATTTTTACATCAATCTTTTTTATTTCTCTACGTATAAACTATAAGTGTTACAAATATAAATGTATCGCAACTGCCGTTTCTAATGCATTTAATCGTTTAATTTTTATCAACCAATAATCGCACGTGTTTATTAACTTCAAAAACTGTCATTTCTCTTAATATCTCTTACACTTTCTTAATATTTCTACAACTGTACATTTATCATTGTTAGCACTGTAACTGAAGAGTATATTTTCGAAATTCATTGCTTTACAAATTCAACGTAAGTTCAACAGCATGCGATAACGAATGTGCACTACGAGAGTTTGGCCGCGTGCCAAAATTAAATATTCCGGTCCAGTATCAGTCTCTCAGAAGTTTACCAACTTCTTGGCGAGGGCCGAGTTACGCCCTAGGGAAAAGTAGATCGTATTCTTTTACCAGCAGCGAAGACGCCGTGCAATTCCTTTTCAAGGACGAACGATTTCCCACAGACGCGGATATTCTCTACGATGCGCTGAGACGCGTGAACATTGATTTCCTCACTGTCGGTGACAAGGTGACGCAATTTCTGACGGAAAATCTTAAAGCAAAGGTTGCCTTATTGAACAAAGTGTTGAACAAAGATGACTCCAAGACGGCACTTAGCACGAGGGACGAGCATCCGGAGTGGTTTAAAGATTTAGAAACTAATTGTACGACCAAAGTGAGTTTGTAAATCTACCTTGTTATTATACATAATTCATATCGTCTTTTCTTGTATTTTTGCTAAATACTTACAACAACAAATACTTAACAGACTATATATATATTTCGAAAATATCGTATTTGATAAATAATACAATGTACGCATATATTTATAGAATTTTTCAATTTACAAGCGAGATATTTTGGCTCTTTCCTCTTTTCTTGAGAAACTCCGAAATGAAAATTCTCGAATTAATTCTTTGCTTTATTTACAGGAAGCGTATATGCATCGCAGGTGTCAAGACAGGATACGCACTTATTTGTATAAGACGATCGAGCAGATCAAATGCTCAGACGTGTACATGAACGATCGCAAAGCGAGACAGCATCTTTTGCGTACGATTGCGTTTTTCAAAGTTCAACTCAAGGAAGATCACTATTTTGGATATTATTTTGACAGAAGTAAAGCGAAGACTGGAGACTCTAAGGATGACAATGACGAGACTGATTCTAGCAACCGATGTTACGAGCATTGTCCTTGCAACTCTGGCCATATCAGTGACGAAACGTATTTGGATCAACAATACCTTCGTCTTCAATCGTCCGATATAACCACGACCGATTCCATCGAGATTGACGAGACAGATGCGAGAAGGCTCGTCGATTCCGAGAAAAAAAACGCAAACGACGAGATACTAGAAAGTTGCCCCTATCGTGTGAAACCACGAGGAAAGCAAATCGCCCTTTGTGATGAGAAAGGCGAGTTTAAATGCGAGGGCCGATGGAACACAAACGTAGGCTGCGCCTACAATGACCGGCACAAGATCAATCCATACAAATCTAAGGAGGAGCTCGCTCTATTTTCCACATGGAATTTAGATCATAAGTAAGATAATGAGATATGATTATAGTATTATTTTTTGCTTGTCATTGAAATGCTTAACGACAGAGTTCGGATGACGTCGGGAAATTATTAATCTGCATGCGTGTGCGTTTGAAATTCTCTCGATAATTTAAATTTTAAAACAGTTTAATCGATGTATGCTATATCAGTACAATTGTAAAATAATCCGGAAAAATTCGATTATCATTTTTATTTGCAGAATTGAAAGGTCTAGAACGCTCGTTCCAAGATTACTACAGCTCTCGCAGCAAGACACTATCAATGAACAGGATATCTACGACTGTTACGACAATCTGTTTACCGTGAAGAATTTAAGGCTAGTTCATATCGTATGCCACGATAAAGGATCGCACAAATAAGCTCCGATTCCTGGAGCTGTTAACATATACGTACATTATGTTACATTATGTTACTAAAAATAGAACCGTGAGACGTGAAGGCCAAGATGTAATTGTACAAGATTATGAGATATATATAGATACATAACATAGGACAGATTTCCTCATACACAGATCTCTATAAATATATTTAAGTGCTGTTGATAAAATATAGACTTAGAGATTATTAATGTTATATGCGTGATATACCGGTTATACTTCCATTGCGGCATGAAATACTAAGCAATAACGTTAATAAATATATTATAAAATATCCTCCAAAAGGTTAAAATATTGTAATTTATATCGCGAGTTTTTACTTTTGAAATAGAAAATTTAATTTCTCGAGCAATTTATGTTAACATGATAATTACAAATTTTGAACATTCTTGATTTTTATATTATACGGAAGAAAGATTAGGAATTAAATAAAACAAACTATCACGTTGAATAAGAAACACTATGCTCACTTTAAAATATCATTTAACGATGATTGTCAATTATAGTAGAAGATTTAAAACTATATAAATGTAAAAAGAAATAATTTATTATATAAAGAGAAAGAATTGGAACCTACGAAAACTCTCATAACAATGTCTCGAGTAATATTTTAACCGATTCCGACTGAATAATTATTTATTATGTATATTAGAATAATGCCTTTTAAAACAATTTCTTAATCATATCATTTTAACAAATTTTTTTAGTCACAAGGTTATAATGACGTTTTTATTCAAAGACATTATTTGTATAAATCAATTACGAATACAGGGTTGCATAAGTCACACGCAATGGAAGAACCGTAATTATTCCAGCGTCTATAAAAGTTGCTAAAATAAAAAAAAACTGTTATTTCGGATATATTGTTAAGCATTGAGTATATTCAGTGCTTGTAGACAAAGGAGCTAAAAGATTTTAAGATGTAAAGAACAAAAATATCCTCTTTCAGAATCATGTTGGATCATGAAACTAACTCTAACTCTCTGTCAAAATCTTTATTAGGACAAAAAATAACAATGAGTTAATTTCTCTTAATTCGGTGAGCTATTGCTCTTCTTGTGCTCCAAGAAACATATAAGAGATAGAAAATCTTTCAGATATATTTTTATTCAGACTGCTCGATAAAGAGACAAAACAAAGTTCTGATATATACATATACATATATACATATACATATATACAAAAACATACATAATTTTTTTTTTTTTTTTTTTTTTTTTTTTTTTTGTGCAAGCCATAATTATTAATCATTAATGTTAATATTAGATCGATCTTATAATAATTTGACATAATAATTAAATAATCACAAATAGTGTATATTTTTATCTTTTATAGAATATTTATATTAGTCAAATTTTATTTTATATTTTTTTAAATGTCCATATTTTTTTATTACTATATTTGTATTATATATCTCGCAGTTATATCAATTTTTTCGGCATACGGTGTACCTATTGAAAGATATTGTTCCTAATTTAGTCGAAAAATTTGATTACTTCATGCGAATGTTCATGTATTGTGTGTATTGTTTTATACTGTGTACCTATTATTGTATAGAATGCAAAATTATAAAAATAATTGTTATGGTTTTGACCTGTATGTCTTACTTTTCTGAGTAGACTTTTGCCATTCATATTACTTCCACTGTTCGAAAAATATATGCGCATCAGTAAATGACTTTTTAAAAATATTTTTTAAGTAAAATTATATATATAATATATAAATTTATATATATAATATATAAATTTTTGTACAAAATCATAAAAATAATTAATGATTGCATTAGAAAAAAAGGACATTAATTCTAATAAATAATTATTTTATGTTATAACCATATAGTTATAACTAAAATCTAATAGTAATATTGTGTCTTATAAAAAAATATAAATTCAAACAATATAATTTTATTAATTTATAGTCGTCTAGCAAAATAGTCATTTAAAATATAATTATATTATCTTATATGAATGTTTGTATAAATATTGATCGTTTACTGATGCGTCTATCTTATATAAAGTTGAGACAATATGTAGAATTAAATTGAAAATAAAGTAAAATTAATTTTGTCGCTATCAAAGATATGGAATAAATTTTTTCCGATAAAATTTATTGAATATTTAAATCATCAAAATCTAAAATGATTAATTTTAACCGTTTGGTACTTTTATATATTATAATTACTTGATACTTTTTATACAACTTTACAATTTTAAATAATAAATTGTTATACACCATTTATTCTAATACATAATTGTAAATAATTGTAAGTCATTAATAATAATTAGACGATTTATATGAGATAATATTTTCTATTTGTTTTATACTTATTTTCTAAACATTTTTATGAACAATATATTCCGTGTCTTTGATGACAAATCAATTTTGCGATTATTTGTTTCAAACGCTCCATTTTACATACATAAGTGCTATAATATTTTGACTGATTTATCATTCATAGATTAAGGATTATCTTTTAGTTACTTATTGTTAGAGGCATTGATAAATAGATATCGATATAACCACGTAATGCAATTAATCACACAACTATATTTGCTAATTTTTATCTCATTGTTAATTAACGATGTTGATGGTAAAGCGTGCCAGTCTAAATCTTAATCATACTATTATATTTATGTTAATTTTGCATCATAAATTGTTAATTATTATTGATAACATATGCCAGACTAAATCCTATATATTTATATATACATACACACACACACACACACACATATATATATATATATATATATATATATATATATATATATGTAGCTGATGTTTTATATAACGATATTTTAGCAAAGTGTCATATTACTTTAATACATTCGTTAGTTTTACGAGCTGTGCCAAAGCAATATAGAATAAAGATACCAAATATGAAATATATTACTAATATAAAATATCAGAATGTATAACGAACAGTGATTATGGAGTAATGCAATTAGACTGTCGTAAGCTAACAATAAGCTGCACACACACACACACACACACACACACACACACACACACACACACACACACACACAGGTGTGCACACATATGATATTATATATAGTGTCGGAAGCTACCGTTTTATGATTAAATTGTCTCTCTTAGAATATTTAATAAAATTAAATTTTATAATTTTTTTTTTTTACGTTACGTACATACGATGGCAATGTTGTATTAATATCTATATAACATTTAGATTACATAGATATAATATTGCAATGAAGATAATCAAGTGGTTATAAGTTTTTTGTACAATTTGGTAAGATACTCCTTATATTCGGACCTTTTTTTTCTTAAATAGAAATTCGCGTTCTTTTCTACATTTTCTTGTATACAATTTTATTCTCTCAATATGCTTGTTAAACCTAATAAATATTTTTTTATATATGTGAACGACACGACAATTTCAAACGAACATTCAATCGCAAATTGGAAAGCAAATTTTTTATAAAGCAAAATGTAAATGGTATTTTTTCCATATTTGGTATCTTTCCTCTATAAATTTTTCATCGCTTTTATTGATAAAGTACGTAGCCAATTTGAGTGGCCTGTTATTTTCAATAAATTTTTAATCAATAGTCAATGCAGTTCAAAGTTCTATTCGTTATATATCGATAAAAATTGGTATTATTAAAAGAGTCAATACCACATGTATCAAGAATTATTTTTATAAAGAAGAAATTTTATAACTGAGTTTGAGGTAAAAATATTTTACAAAAAATAGTTTACGCTAACGTTCTACAAAACTTATATATAATGACTGATATAACTATAATGGTTTTTTTTTCATTGTAACCTGTTAAACATTAATTGTAAACGCATATTAAATGTTAACTGAAAAACTGTTTACCAAATGTACCTAAGGTTTGTCTAACAATAAGACTCATTAGCAGTAACGCTTTTAAAATAGCATTAAGTACAGATTTTGTGCCATTTTTTATTATCCATCAGAGATTTATGACTCTCTTTGAAATATAGACAAGATATATTGATACTGAATACAAATATTTTCATGCGTTTAAATAAGATATTGATAGACAGAGGAAAAAAAGGTGGAGAGAAGGAAAGGGAGAGAATACATTATTAAATATGTTGTTATTTAAATATTCACATCTATGTATAATAATTTTCCGTTGAAAGATGTACAAGACCTACATAGCCTTTTCACCCTAATATAAAGAAATAATATAAAGAAAATTTATTTTTGAATAAAAAGATTTCCAATTGTGCTACATCGGAATAAAGAAAAACTACACAGAAGTACGATACCTCTTTGTAGGTTATACAAATATAACACAAATATATTTTTCAATGTATAACAGAGAAAAATGCGTAGAAAAATATATTTTAGGTACAAGAGAAATAAAAATTCTATTATCCCTTTATCCCGCTTTTATGTATGAATTTTAATTTGTTTAAACTTCTTTCTAGTTTTGATGAAATATAAATATCTACAAAAGCTGAAGCTATTTTTTTTTTATTTTTATTGACATGTACATTTGAGTTATCATACTTGTTTCAGAATGTTTATATGTTAATGTTACACATATGTAAAGATAAAAATACGTAGATTTTTATCTGTCATCTCACGGAGCATCGTGCGTGATACGTGATTTCTAAGCCATTTTGCGTCGGAAAAGTGTCATAAAAAGGTTTATGGATACTTTTGAATGCTATCTCCAGGCGATATCAGATCACAGGAATTTAAATGCCATTTTTTAGTCGAGAAACGTGTTATCGAAATCACAGCGATGTAGATAGATCAATGCGCCTAGGGAGATAAAAACGCAATAATATCAAAATTTATAGCTGTTAGTATTATCAAAAATTTGAACGACCAACTCTCTCTAGTGATAGCAATTATGTTCGTTTAAATTTTGTGCATTTTTTCAATTAATCAATAATCTGAATCATTGCAAATGAGTCAAATTTTGCATATTAAATGAATCCGCGCGCGATAATTAGTTCCTCTGATAAATTTTAATTATAAGAAAATGACGTATAAAAATAATTACATTGTGCACATTCAGCGTATTCTGATCGTCAGATTTTGCAGGACTTTCAAATTTTCTTCATTATTTCCAACTCTCGATTATATTACGGAATACTATATCTGATCTGAATAATAACGAACTGAAAGTATAAACGGAAAATTGAAAGTCGATGAGAGAAGAGAGGATTTTATGGGACACTGTTCAACCTATTCAAACATATTTTTATATTTTTATCAAACGTTTTAATTTCAGTGGTTTTAATTGTATGCTTTTGTAATAATATGCGAACCATATGATAATAGTTCTATTGTAAATTCAGATTACTTTCATCGTTTGCTGTTTCATATTGAATCGTGAAAATCATTCCTATAAAAATATCAAGATAAAAACGAAATAATTGAAAAAAATAATAATATAATAAAAGGCATAAAGAAGAAGAAAAAGGGATACCTTATTTAAGTTTAAATTATTTTTTTACGGATTGTATTCTTTATTCAGTAGAACGGGTGATTCGTTTTTATGCAAATTTTATAATATAAAGCGAGCAACGAGCAGCGAAAGTTTATTTTAAAGGTAGCTTAAATTGAAATTTTTGATTGAATTTCGTTCGTATATCAATTTGTTCGACACATGCATACAGATATTTCGCTCTATATTATCGTGTCTGTACATAATACATATTTCTTTAATAAACAAAACTCTTACATTTCATTAAATTGGATTAATTATTTGCATTAATTATACTAATTTTAGGAAATTGGCATGATACTTAATCCGACGTAAAGAACTAATTTCGGTTACTCGGAAAAGAAATAGACGAAAACGTGAGAGTAATAATAAACGATGCGGGTAATAAATGAATTTTCGATTAATCGAGCGAATCGAATGAATACAAAACATGTGGATAGAGGGATTCTATCTCTCTCGGTCAAACGGATATAAGGGAAAGCCGCGTGTATCCGTTGCACGTCGCTTACCGGAAAAGTCTCGTAACAAACTGAAAGAAGGCACTGTCAAAGTGGCAGCTGGCGGATTTATTTGTAATCAAGACCACCCAGAGGCCCAGCTTGGCACGGATAACGAGAATAAATTTTCATTTCACGTGTCGGTGAGTTTTTGCAGCTGAGTGATCCTCTATGGGTAACCCCCCGGGGTGCAAATTACCCCGCAATATGTTGCCGATTGTAGTCGGGTGAAGTCGGGAATCGATACGCGTCAGGGCAAGGAGGATCACTGAAAATGCTGCGCGTATCGTCCTTTGAAAGTAGGATTTTGGCCTCGGCACGAGAGCGGAAAAGTGTCGCGAAAGAGAGGAAAAAAGGAAAAGGAAACCAATGATTCCGCCCTTACGAATGGAATTCAAGTTGGCTCTCTAAAATCATCCCTCTCTCCTCGTTCGTCCTTTCCAACTCTCGAGTGACTTTACTACCGGCACTAATCACTTCACTGCGAAACGATTTACTGATTTATCGTTTAATTTCGTGGAGATGGCTTCCCGATGCATCTCTCCAACACACACCGACGTCGAATCGCATAAGTATGTGTACGTAAAATCCCCGAGCAAATCCGGATCATATGGCGGTAATGGAGGTCCTTTACCGTAACGGCGACTGGCAACAATGAAATTCCACGAGGTAGTGGCGAGGATTAGTCTTTATGTGCGTCGTGTTATTAACACATTTTCAAAGCATATTTAGGTGTATCATGTCGAACGCTCATGAGGAGAAGTATTGTAAAAAAATAGGGCTTGAGGGTTATGGCAAGGGTTTCGAGCACAACAGAAAGTTTTGCATCTTTTTAGTTTGCAGTCGTTTAGGTCAGCTATGAATTTTTTTACGATGTAAGTGCATACCAAGTTTAAAATTTGCCGAAAATAGGCAGACTGCAAACTCAGTACACTAAACTCTAAGCATGCGAATGCGTACAATATTCTTTGAACTTTAACTATGATGTGCTCTAATGCATATTAATTTATTTTATTTTTTTTTGATAATATAAAGCTTAATTAGAATAGAGATATTCATTTTTCTAATATGAACAACAAACAATGTTTTATAACATTAAATATATTTACAACATTAAAAATATTTGAATACTGTTTATTTTAACTCTTTGTATATAAATATTTACATATATTTTTATGTATTTAATAATAAGTATTAAATACTTTCGTTGACTTTAATTTTACAACAAATTTTACATATTTTTTTTTTTTATTTTAGTATCAGAAAAAAAATTTGATTCACAAATAATCTATAAAAAACATTCTAGTATATTTAAAAAAATTCTGGTATATTTAAAAAAAGATGTTATTATCTTAAAAAATATTAAAAATTGCATTTTTAATTAATTTCTAAAATTTTTTTTGCTTTATAATTATATTGACAAGTTCATCGTGGGATCTACAAGTTGTTATTTGTTTAAAAAGTACCATAAGAAAGTATTATTATATATTTCCATCTACTACCAAAAACCACTATATTTCGTATTTTCAATTTTTCTTCCCTTCACAAATATCAACCCGTCAATCTAGGTGTATTTATGATCCGAGAAACGGTATCATTTAAATTGCATACGCTCCCGTTTTCTCACGATCGATAGCACGCGACCGCAAATAAATATTCTACCGAAAAACGGCGTGTTTAGAATTATTGATGGAACTACAGGAACAGCAGGAAGTTTCGTCGCTGGTACGCGTCTGATTTTTGGTATATAATTCTTTTACATGTGTTTCCCTTTTTTTATGGGGACATGACATTGCACTGCACGCGTGTGCATTTCGTTCGATTATAATTTCATTTACCACCGTGAACGCAACTCGGCTGTTATTATTATTAAATTCCCGTGTAAGAGATTAGATTATGCTTCGTTCGTGCGCGTTTCCGGTGTCGACGACATCCTTTCAAATCACGAACACGCGGTAGCTGTTTGCCGTTTTTCTTTATGAATGCACTGCGCTTCGCATTACCGACACAAACTGCCTATCAAACATGCCAATCGTGCATACGTCATCTTTTGCGCTCGGAAACTCTACACTTCGTGCGATCTCTGCAGCTCGATAAGGAACAATACTCTTCGTCTTGAGCACGGTACCGGCGAATTGCCACTCGCGATTCTTATCGTCTCATGAGCCGTTTCAGCACCGCTGAAACGGAACGCTCGTCGAAGCGCTTGAATTTAATAATTGGAGAGTTCAAAGAATCAGAATATATATATATATATATATATACACACCTAGGTAGAACAGAAAGTCACAATAATGTCAAAATGACAAAAAATGATTGAAAAGTGAGATTTTGTAGTCATATTCTCGTCATTTTGACGTCATTTTAACGTTATTTTGATATTATCGTGATTTTCTGTTCTACTGGGGTATATTCGGGAGTTCGAAGTTCAAATATTTAAAATTTCATACACCAAGATGTCTCGAAAATGACGCTATAACAGTTCCATGACATAAAAATATTTTACAATTCCTTTAACGTCTCATATTTGAAGCCAGAAATCTAAATAAATTATGATTTTAAGTTAACTCACAAGTTTGGATTTGTTTTACTGATATACATACACAATGTAAGCTTTCATACTTTACAGTTTCTACTATTTCTGCTTATATAATAAAGAGCATCTAATTTTTATCAATTTTATTTTATAACTTTTTGCTCCACTTTTTTACTTACATTTCTCCGACCTCGTTTTCGGGTATCGAAATTAGGTATACCAGTTTTATCCGTTTGTTTTATCCGATAAAAGATATATGTTATATTATATACTAATATTTTCTATCGTCAACAATCTTTGTAATAAATATATATTAACGTTAAATCGATTTTATCCTTTTTCTATTATGTATTAACTATCTATACTTCTTAATTCTTGGATACATACCGCAATATACACAGGATAATAGAAAGTTTCGCGGGCGGTAAAGGCCGACGAGATGCTCTTCTAGTTCGCGATTATGTTTTAAATGCGGTAGCACGTTGCATTAGCCGCGGCGCATAATTCAAAAGCAATTTCGACGCGATGATCTCGCGTCTCGCTCTCTCTAAGCGCCTACATCGTTAACGCCGCTCTTGTCATCCGGTTACGCTCAATGCGGCTGCATGAGAGATCGAGAGGACATGTCGTGGACAGCTTAATGTTTGGTAAAATTTGTTAAATTACTTAGCGTAATGCGAGCAGAGTCGTGAATGAAGAAAAAATCAGAAAATGCAGTGACATTTCTCGGTCAGATTCATACTTTTTAAGCACGAATGTGCAATTAGTCTAAAAATATGAACTTAACAAAATAAAAGAGTATTTCGCGTTGTTAATAACAGATATATAATAAAGAGTCACGATATACAAATATATAATAATTATATATAAATATTCAGAAAAATTAATATATAAATATTCAGAAAAAGATTTAAAGATATTTATTTATTAAAACTTGCTAAGAAAACTTACAAAGAATTATTATAACGCATGATTTGTATATGAAACAGTGTATCAAGAATTCATGCGATGTAGTAAAAATCAACAATAAATTTTGCGATAATAGCATTAAAATGTTCCGGTTAGAACAAAGATAGTAAAGTTATAGAGCACAGAAAGGATAATATAAAAGAGGTCGGAAGATGAAACAATAGAACAGATTAAATTTTCCATGATCCTACAGAAATACAAGCGTGACTTTTTTACAATTTTTCTTTGCCCGAAAGAAAAGGAAAACATTTTTCTGGTAAATTTAGTATTAAAGAGCAGAATGAAAGAATAATTATTTGGCGCAGAATGAAATATCTTTGCGTGCATATAATAAAAAAATGCGGAAATTATTTATTTATTGTGGGGAGTAAAAAAAATTAATAATGTTGCAGACATTTAATAAGATTATAATACTATATTGCTTATAATACACATAACGAAGAGATCGCTCTTTTTGCAAAATAAATTAAATGCTTATGATTAGAATAACGAAGATATCGCGTTTATGAAAACGTGATTACAGAAAAGAGGATCAAGATTAAATGCACCAACATAATTTTCAAATGATTACGTTGGCAAGAAGGAATAGCTCGATTATCTCGTTTCCTGATCTGAACAGTATTTATCTTCTTGTTAGTACGAAATAATGCATGTGATAAATGCATAAAATGATTTTTTTTAGATATTATGATTAATAGAAAAGTAAAATAATTTAAAATCGTACGCTTATTGTTTGCATAATGTATTATTAAAATTAATGATTCATACTTTTATCGAGAAAAATGTTTTGAGAAGATAGGACATGTTTGCGTCAGGGCGGGATACGCGTCGCAGCTGTACTTAAATGCGTCTCGTAAATTACAGAAGAGAGGAACGCGATATTATACCATAGTCCAACACAGATATATACGCACACACTCGTGTACACGTAGACGCAAGGCGACGAAAATTGTTTTTTACGCTCTCGGACGCCTTAACCAACTCTCTTTTGGTGGCTGCCGTTGAGCTCATGCCGGGGATCACCGGGTGGGCTTAAACGGTGTTTTACGGCGCGCTGTTGAAGATCCTACAAGAATTATCCCAGAAACCCTGCAGGTGTCACGTAAGTTCGCCCAAAAGGTTTGCCGCGAAACGTGCCTCGCGAAAATATTCCCGTGTAATTTTCGAGAAACATTTCTTGCGCGATTGCGGCAAGAGCGAGGTTTTTCGAAAAATTTTTTCGTGTCCCTTTGCTGTCTCGATGCTTTGTTAAAATCTAATAAAATTGAGTTCAGTTGTGAATCGACAGTTATCTTTAAAATATACGCGTTTCAAGTACTTTCTAATTATTTAGTATTTCGTTGAAAGAAGATATGTCTATAATTATTTATTTACATCTTTGAAAGAATATGACGATGCATTCTTTAATTCTTAATAGCTAACGATAAAATCTCGCGAGATATATCTGATAATCCAAATAATAATAAGAAATAAGCATGAAAAATGCACACGTCGAATAATCTTTGCAAAACGATAAAAGCAACGTAGATCCTTCACTGATGGCGTCCTGTGGACTTGAGAACGGCTGTGAGAATATTTTCTAAAGAATCCCGTTTCTCCACGTACGAGCCCTTACGAACCATCGTGCGACGTTTCCTGAAGTCTACCAACTCGCCTCGAAAATGCGTCTTTACCGCGATTCGAGTGCGCGAGCCGGGCCAATTTACATAATCTCGTACGCCCAGAATCCCTCAACGGCCTTTTCTCTCCCCTTTCTCCGTCATTCCTTTATCACCTCTTTTCCTCGCACTCCCGAGCGTCTACCGAGCGCTAACTCGGGGTAGAGAAAACTCGCCTCTTGTACATCGCGATCGAGGTCAAGGCTCCTCCTTCGAAAGTCCCTACCTTTGATCCTCGTACGATTCCCGTTCTAACTCCAAGCCCCGGGCCCCGGGCTCGGCGCACGCCGCGAGGAAAAATCTTAAATTCCGATCGCGATGAAAGATTCATGAAACGAGAGGAGTCGCGTGGCGTTCGCGAGCGCACCACCGCTTTGTGTTTTCATGATAGGCCGCTGAGTCAATTTTGGTTTATGTAACAACGGAGCCACCGCCGCGGCGCGTTACGTTTGACGATCACATCGATTTTTGTTCGCGCAAACCGCATTCCGTGCACTAGAAAGTATCCGATACTATCACTTGAGAATGCGTTAGTTAAAGCAAGCAATGCAAAATTTATATCTTCGCGAAATATTAAATTATCGAGATTTTTCTTTTTAAATTATTGATTAAAAGTTTAATTTAAGTTTAAATTTGGATCAATTAAATTTTAAAGACACAAGCAAGTCGTAATAACTTTTTCTTTATGAAATATTCTCTATTTATATGTGCAATATATACATTGAATCTTCATCTTTCAAATCCATTTTACATGCGTAATACAAGAACATCGCATACTTGATATTACTACTTTTATTAATTTATACTGTAAAAATAATACTGCACAAAGCAAACACATATTCGCCAATACGTGTGCGCGTTTATTCAACGAGATGTACAGTTTTATTTAGTTGAAAATTAAATATTTAATCGGATGAACATACTTTCGAGATCGGATGTAGCTACGCTACGTTTGCTAATGCGTAATTTAAAGTTTTATGAGATCGCACGCTGGGCAAATCAGCCAGGAAAATCTGGAGAGAACTGATTTCCGGGCGACGAAATTGAGTCGGCAGAGACCCGCGTGTTACTCCTCGTTTCTACCAAAATTAGCCGATCGCGAGAGAGCTCGGTGCGGACAGCCGATAATGATTGGAAACAGCGGCAACGCACCGCCGCGCCGCATCGTTGATCGTTACAGTGGCTGATTGTTTCATGACCGTTTTATTATTTCGACGTATATATACGAGGACACGCGATCACTTCGTCAGCCATACGTTAACTCAATTTTCGAACAATCAGAGCCGATCGTATATTTTCTCTGCATACAATCGATAAATAGGTCGCAACACGATGAATTATGTTATGACTCAATCTGCGTTTGTACACGAAGTGAAAAACCACTCTAAAAAAATTTTTACACACAAAGAGAGAAAGAGAGAAAGAATATATATCCATATCAATATCTACATTGGTGTACATATATAAGATATTAAAAGTTTTTTTTAATGTTAATTTACAGAATATTTAACTGGAGTAAATAAATTTAATAAATTGTGTGCACTGTATTGTATTGTATTGTATTGTATTTACAAGTATAAAAATATTTATTTGCATAAAATTTGTATAAAGTTTAAATATTATTTGGACGCGCAATATTTGGATGCGATCAGAGTTCATGCAGCACCAATAGCTGACATTGATTTGATATTGTCGAGTGGCCGATAAATTTTATTGAAATTTATCGTTAGTATTTACACCACCCAGGCAATCCACATTAAATAAATTTAGTTAGAGCACTTTAAATTTATTATTTGGTTCACCCCTCCTCACGTGAAACGATAAATATCGCTTTTAATCTGTCAGTGAACTGTGTATAAACGTTTGGTCTTTCGGTGTTTAATTATACAATAAGTCAATTAAATTTATTAAACTCTTTAAATATAATACGTTAACTGATTACAGAGTAGGAGATATTATTTTACTATAAACCTATCAATTTTAGACAAATTAATAGCTAAAATAGTTTTTGAATTTCTAATTGATTTACCGTGGTATTGTTGGAATAACAACGTGTCAGGGAACACGCGTAAAACGTGTCATTCCGTTGCAAACAAGACTCCGCAAAAACCGCTCTCGTAAACTCGTTGAACTCTGACGCGCGACGAATTATGAAAGAGTTAACCGGGTTAAGTACGCTTGTCGTACGTTCGCGGCTGATTATCTCTCCTGTTCGACTAATAATTACACCGAAGCGCCATTACACTATACTTCGTGTCGCGGTCTCGTTGCCACGTTAACCCGATTTTCCCTGGCAATTACAGTTGCCGCGTGTACAGAGAAACAATCATGCTCGCTGCACCGGGGTGAAATGAATCTGGTAGACACTATAATTAGAAACGGACGCCCGGTGAAATTAATACTGCAAAAATAATTCAGATTTTTGAAATTTTCAATCGCCTTTTAATTGATAACGTTGCTTTGGTTGAATAATTAATGTCAGAACAAAATGATTTAAATTTTTCTTTTCAAAATTAAAATTTGCAAATACAAGTTGAAGAAATTATTTCTAAATAACATTTAAAAATTAAACAATTGTGTTTTTCATGTATTAAAAAATTTAATATATTACTCACACATTTTCGCAAAATAGAGGCTATTATACAATATATATATATATATACTACATTACCGTATCAAAATTTGCATCTAAGACTTTCCGTTAATAAGATTAAATTCTATAAAGTTAGATTAATTTCTGGTCGCGACGAAGAAAATGACGACGAAGTAAATTACTCTCGCTAAAGGCATCAATTAATATACATACTTGAGAACGTACATACTTTCGGCAAACAATCTGTTCGGTTCAGTTCGGTGAAGTTCGGATCTAAATTTCCTGGGGATTGTTTCACAAAGCGTCGACGACAATGGCATTCTTATGGGATACACAAACCTATCGATGCGCATACAAAGTATCCGCGCGTTCGTACGCTCGTTGTAGATGAGCGAAAATGTGGTAGCGCTCTCGCACACGCGCGTGCCAGTCATATTCCACCCTTTTTCGCCCTTTCAAAACCGCCGAGCCGGCGCGCAATGCAATATTAATTGTTCAGCTTCGTCACAACGGCGGCATTGTCGTCGATGTGCCATCGCTCCGTAATTTCGTAGTAATTATTTCTCTATTCAGGCACATTCCCGGAATTGTTTCCCCCATTCGACGAATATTGGATTTCTACCGACCATCATTTTTAAATGAGTAAAGTTATTATCGGTTTCGCAAAATGCTTTTTCGATGTTAATATTGTTTCTGCAAATGTCCCCTCATTTTATGTTAAAATTTTCACGAGCTCGACATAATTATCGATATTTAAAGTTTATTTCGCGGCCGAAAAAGACTGGTACAAGTATCTTATTATTGTAGTATATTTTCATTAAGATTTCTTTGACTTTGCTGTGTATGATTTACGTAACAATGCAATTTAAAAACAAATTAAAATAAGAACGTGACAAAACTGCGAGCAATCTTCCTTATTCAGCCGTTTTTTTTTTTCCTAACATCGTGGTACTATGTCTCCCGATTTGTATAGACATTTTTACGTAGTCGCGAATGATCTGGATTGTGCGTGAGAGGCACAATAGCGAGGGACCGCATGTACTTGGCAAAGGGAGTTGAAGAGGAGCGGGAAAGAGAATGTAAGGAACGAGAGTTATCGCGAATAGCGCACCCTCGCACAAAAAGACCCTTAACGCCATGCGTTCTGCGCGGTACTTTAGTTTACTAATGAACCCAGTCAGGGGTGTGCTACTCAAAAAGCACTTTTATTTCTAGCTCTCTTAAGTTGACAGGACTAAATCAGCAAAATCAAATGGAACCTAATGGATTATTTAGGACTTATTTTGTACTATTTTGTATCACCAAAAATAATTTTGTACCCCATGCCAATTCAGAAAAAATCGTGGCGCTGCTAGCTTAATATTAATATTGAGCTGATATTCTTACGTGTAGTTTATCATAAGAGTTAATCAATTATGTTAACAATTGCTAATTATAAAGATTATAATTAGCTAATCGTATTTTAAAAAATAATACGGTATATATGAAATACGCATACCTATTCCTCCGAATGTCGCCGTACATATGACAAGAGCAACAGCGCGCTACGTCTGTAAAGGTCGAGCGCCAAACACTGTGTGACGATGTAAGATAACAAATTCCTTAGGCCTATAAAATAATATACGTAGGTATGCCGAATATCCTTTGTAAAAAATAGTGACGCGTCCTTGTTTGTATCCTTGGTATGCGTGACGTAGGAAGACACGGCATAAGACATAGTGGGGGAAGGCAAGTGGGGGAAAGGACCGCCGCGTCGCGCAGAAAGCAGAGAGACGACAAAATTATTATTGTTCAGCCAACGCTCGAGAGTTAACAAGTACGTATTCGACATACATATGTCGTTTATATAAATAAAGTTTTTCTACCTCATTGTCAGTAGCTTTCGATATACGATCTATCTGATTCTTTTGTAAAACTAATTTTACTTACAACACCTTTCGTTCTCGAGTTTCAAATTAATTTTATTAATAAATGAGTGTATTACAATTTTTCGCTTCATCGTTCGATCCTACGATTCGTATTATCTCAATCTGAAAATGATTAATATATTACATTATCTCAATCCGCGAAAACTTCAAAGTGCGAAAAAGCATCTAAGGTATATTTAAAGATTATTATTAGAGAAATATGTATCGCCCGTAATAATATAATAAAATTAATAGTTAATAATATTAAATGGAAATCGCGAGAAGTATTGCTATGATATATTCGAAATAAGAATCGCAACTAGATACTAGATATGATGAAAATCATAAAAATTAAACATACTTAGCATCATACGTTTTTAGATCTCCTCTGATTTGCATGTAAATGTAATTTTCCAATCACAGATTAAACGTATTGTATAATAATATACAAATTAGCTCTCTTAAGCTGGCAGGATCAAATCAGCAAAATCAAAGGGCAAAATCTAATGGATTATTTAGTACTTATTTTGTACTATTTTGTACCACCAAAAATAATTTTGTACCCTATGCCAATTCAGAAAAAATCGTGGCGCTACTAACTTAATATTAAGTTAGCAGGACCACAATTTTTTTTAATTGGCACAGGGTACAAATTTATTTTCGGTGGTACAAATTAGTACAAATGCTATATTAATCAGATCAATTTTTATTTTTCATTTTAGATACATAAAACACAAAATTATAAATTAAGTATTTTAAGTTTATATAATCTTAGAGAGGGAGAGAGAGAGAGAGAGAGAGAGAGAGAGAGAGAGAGAGAGAGAGAGAGAGAGAGAGAATGAGGTGATTCGAAGAATACAACAATTTACGACGAGACATAATTAAATGAAATATATATATACAAATATATCCACTTTGGTTAATTAAATTGTATGATAAATTACATTAAAATACATAGTTTGGCTCGCGAAGAAATGTAAAATCTAAGACAATCTATTTCAACTTTCCGAGATTTCTAGTAAATAATAACTTCATAAATCAGCTTTTGCGTTTAAATAATTTTAATTAATTAAAAACTCTTTTGATTATAAAAATGTTAAGACGTTTATGGTAAGTAGAAAAAGATCGTAAAAAAAGTTTTCATTAATCTAGACATCTAATATGTTTCTTCATATCTATGTAGAAGATGAATTAGAAGAATCTAACAATTTTCAAAATAAAATAAAAAATGAAATTAAAGAAGAATAACTCCTTTTGTTACCGGTTAATAATTATCGTCGGAAAAAAAATGACTTTTATTCGTTTAGTATGATATTACGATCGTTTTTTTAGACGTATACGTCGTTCAGTCGTCAAACGTTGTAAAATACAAATAATCCTATGTATATATGTAATTGAATTAAAATTCAAGAAATTTTTATTGTACTCACCGAATTTTTTATTAATAATAAGTCAAATTTATTTTGTGTGTGCAATTTATATAGATATAATAATTAATATACATATATAAATAAAAAAAAATAATATTTACCCTAAAGTGCTCCACCGATGCAGGATGTCTCTCCTAGGCTTCCTCCTCCTCTCATGTTACCAAAGATGTAGGTTGATCTGCAACATACAAATAGAAAATCCAAATTGTAGCAGCGTTAAAAATAATTAATAGGTATTTCAAAAAATTATTATTGTGCGCATTAAATTTTATATTCGATGTCCATAATAACAAGCAGATTAATAATATAATTTTATGAATTTTGAAAAAACTCTATTAATAACTATTTAATAAGTCTGTATAAAAGCTATAATTTTTTCTAAAAATAAAAATGTTTACAAACTTATGGCTTTTACATCAAAATAATTTTCTCTATAATTCTTTTTTGTTTTTAAATCATGTAAATAAAAAATTAAATTACGCGATTAATTGCTTAATTTAAATCGCGCGTATGCAATTAATAAACAATGTATTAATGCAAATAAGGAATTACCACAGGGTTGTTCCACCATTGCTCGATGCCTTTCCTAGGCCTCCTCTTCCTCTCAGATTGTCAGGATCATCAGTCCATTATTTTACACGCACGATATTTAAACGGCACTCCCGCCCGCACTTTTACGCACGATACTTTGAACGGCACTTCCGAATTTCGGTACGATTGAAAACGATCGAAAATGATCTCGTTTCATCACACGAGAATCATACTTAGAGTCAACAAGTCGGGAATTAACGATCAAACTTCGAGCAAGAGTTAAGTCCGAAGCGAAAGAAGACGAAATCGATCAAGGGAATCGAATCGTGAATGAGATTCGCTCAATTCTCATCCGTGCATGTTCGGATCTCGGCAAACTCATTAGGCATGATATTGGATAAGCATATGTGTCTATCATACAGACAGTCCACATGATACGTCATAGGGTTGGTAGAGAGAACACCCATTCCGTAAGTATTTAATATATTTTAAATATTTATCAAATGGATCGGACCTTTTTACTGAGCGGACTTCCTCCAGTCGACATCTTCAATGCGATACATACTGCTGGTAGACGGTGCAAGAAGAGGGACCCATAAACCACTTATTCCAACAATCGACTAAACTCTAATCGATTTGGACCGAAACGTTTGTCAGAGCAGACCGTGCTCTCAACAACCGATTATCGAACCTCAATATTAACCGCGCGAACATGTACATATCTATCTGCATGAACAACGTCCTACGCGACCGGCATTCACCTCAGTCGCGATACTGAGGCGTGTAAACATTGCTCGCCTAGTAATAAATAATGGTTGAAAAAATATTAAATAAACATTGACAAATATTGACCTCGATTCGACGTTTCTCAAACAATCATTTCTTACTAAATTAGCAACGCTGAGAGAATCGAATTTAGTTGGCGTCAAAAGTATGATTCTTGAAAACAATCGTGAAATAAGGATATGAGTTTAAAATAAAAATGTAAAAATGCGACTGCAATTACGAGACAAAGGTCCGTATTCTGAGTCCACGTTTATCGCAAAATGTGCTTCTAAATGTATACAAATCATGTATAAAAACACTTTTAGAGGCACATTTAGCGATAAATGTGAGCTCAGAATACGGGCCAAAGTCAAGACGAATGCGTGCTACACGTTATCAAGGCCGAATGTCACGTTATTATTTTACGTATTTCGGAATCCCTTGCTATGTATTTTAATATTTATCACGTATGTATATATCGTGACGAGAAAGAGAGTGTACGTCATTGTGTACGACACACACAACTTCGAAGTGACTGAATGCGAGTCTGCGACGCACGCGCCGGAGTGACAGTACGTGCGTACGCGCTATCACTACACCTGCCGAAGTTGGAATGAATGAATATCACAGCTGCTCACGCGCTAGTATCCCTTCCACCTCTTACTACACAACGTGGTGACATCAAGGAGAAGGGAGAGTATGCTCTCTTTCCTCGCACAAAAACAATGACAAAAACTTACTACACTACGTGATAAGACTTGACGCGTTAAAATATGTACATCTAAAATACGTAAAATTCGATAACTAAAATAATATTATTATTATTCGATACATTTAATACGCTTTAAAGTATATACGTGAAATACGATTATGAAATATAATATGTAAGTTTAAGTCAATATGTAAAGTTCGTTCATGATTATTTGTGAGAAATAGAAATCCTGGACACTTGCCTACATTTATTAGACCTAACTACATAATATAAATGTAAATCAATAATGTAGAAATTTATTATGCGTTTAAATTATATTTACTGAATATAACTGTATGTTATTATAGAAATTTTGTAATAATATATTAAATAAATATTCTCTCTCTCATTGTAACAAGTTCATTATTCCTATATACACGTGTGATTGTCTTTTTTTATCAGAAAAGAAAGAGAGAGAGAGAGAAAGAGAGAGAAAAATATTTTAATATTTATTACAAAAATATTATTTATTTTATACATATGTGTGTTTATTATAAATTATTCTATTTATTTGATTAAAATATGAATTTTGATTTCAATTATTTAATTTATAAAAAAAATTTGATAATAAAAAATAATTATAATAACTGACAATATAATTTACAAGTGATTTATGACATAAATTCTGTTATATATATATATATATATATATATATGTATATGATAAATATATTATACATTCAACAAAATTTTTCTGTTTAATTCGCAATGACAACTGTTCATGATATAATAAAATAAGCACAGCATGTAAGATAAAATCAGTTAGCATAAAAAAAGAGACAATAATTAATTTCGAGATACGACTTTACATGGCTTTCTTTAAAAAAATAAAATAAAAAAATTAAAGATTAAAAGATAAAATATAAAATATAAAAAAAAATAATATAAAAATATTTTTAGAAATAAATTATGTGTGCAAAAACTAAAAGTGGATTATAAACCGACATTAATTTAACAGACAAGTTATTGTTTCGATGTTATTTTAACAGAATTTCAGTACGAGTTATGATTTCGGTCTATTAAGAAAACGAAACGGTTCTGGTTCTAGTTTGGTCTGGAGTCTCGATTTTAGTATAATTGCATATAAACTGTTCGAATAATCAAAATACGTGTCGATTGTGCAGGCTAATTTATATTAATTATTATTATTAGTATTGGGTATAAATACATTGAGACGATTATCTGTTGCTGCATTTGACACTCCTAATGACTGTTCAAAGTATCTGTGTGTGAAATTTACACAGGATTCGATGGAAAGACGATGCAAAGTGATCGAAATTAAACTACACATATACATACAACAATGCGCGACATGTTCATCAATCCAGCTTGTGCACTTAATTAAGTTACATATATACATGTTTAATATTTTTATATAAATTTTAAATGTCAACAACAATCCGATTTTGTAATAAACAATATTGCTGCATTTAAAATGTATAAGAATATTCAAAAATAAATATAGAAATAGGAACCGAAGAGAGAGCACAAATGCGATTGCATATATTAAAATTTATGATGCAAAATTATATATCGTGAATTAAACTTGCGATTTACAAACAATCCTCATCGGACCTTCTTCAATATTGTAACGCACAGAAAAAATATTTGACATTATGCAATATATATATATATATATATATATATATATAGATTTTGAAAATTATATGCACTTTACTACATGCATCTACGGGAGGCAGAAATCCTTGCCGGATAAACATGAAACACACAAGCCCGATTGAAAAATAGAAACTTCAGCAACGTCGCGTTTATTATTCTCATTCATTTGAGAGACATAATTTCGCGTTATAATCGCAAAAACGGACCGCTTTGTGATAGCTAAGTGCTCTCTAAATGGAGGGAAAATGCCTCAGCGAATCCTTTGTATCGCTTGTTTTATCGAATAACGATGTTCTGAAATTTATCGAAAAACGATATGAATGTATTCAATAGCCTAGATTTTACAAGTCGAGGGATAAAGTTATGGTAGTTGTTGTCGTTGTTAATGATCGGCTTTTTACGAAAGGTGAAACGCGAAGTCGTGATGTCTGGTTAGATACGCGATCAGTTTTTTGTAAAATTGTGCAATTTTTAAACGATGCGATGGACATTTAGACATTGAAGCGACGAATTCTAAATCCTTCGTTTTGTTTTTTTTATTTTTTACTGAAACAAACGTTTTTCGCGTAAAAAGTGTATACATTTTCCCCTTTCTCAAGTCGACATAAATGCTAATAAATCTAATTTAAAATAAGCTATCTTTCTCAGAATATTATTGTATACTATTGTAATAATAAGTCCATAAAATTATAATGCTTTAACAAATGTTTGAAATTTTATCCTCAATTGAATTATTACTTCTGTGATAATCATTAATAAATTAACTGCCAATGCGTTTGTAGAATATACTCGACAAATATTGCAACATTAGTGAAAGAAATTGAAGCAGAATGGTTGGATGTTGAACAAGACAATTTTCGCGTAAGTGCTCCTATATTAAAAAAAAAAAATTAATGGAAATATTGTACATTTTTTCTTCAACTTTTTCATACAACTTAATATCAGTTTATTTTCTTTAATTTTATTTTTACCGTTCGAAAACAATTATTTTAAATTTCATATTTATATACATGTTCGTTTTTATATATTTCTTTTTGTTTAATCAGGTAGTTTATAACGCTGTCATATCAATACTGGCAAATTAGATAATTATGAGATTGATTAACAGTGACTGATAACTATCTCATCATCATTTATACTCATTGTCGGTTGATTAGAAATATTTTAGTTAGTTAGTAACGAATTCGTTTAACGAGGAAGATAATGCGATAGTATATTACTAATGAGCAATTGTGGATGCAAAGCAAATCTGTGGCTTGTTTCTAAAAGAGCCAATGTTAAATTTTACATTGGATTATATACTCGTTCGACAATATTTACTCATTTAAATTCTTCGTAAAACAATATAAATTATAATAAATAAATTGTATCGGAAATTTAACGTAAAATATAATATTTTAATAAGATATAGATTTTCATATAGATTTTTTCAAAGACTGCACAGTGCAATCGAAATATGTATGAAACAATTAGCTAATAAAAGTAAATAAAATATTTTTATATTGTTTATATAATTAATCTATCTATTAATTTATTAATCTATTAATATATTAATCTAATTTTACGTAGTTTATATATTATTAGTCTATATAATATATATTATTGTCTATAATTATTATATCTAAAAAGATTAAAAATTCCTAATTGTATTTCACAATAGAACTAATTGTAAAAAAGTTAAAATTTTAAATTATGTTAATTATATTAATGTCATTAATCTTTATATAGATATAGATATAACGTTATTAATTCTTAATATAGATGGCAATTCAATTCTCGCACCGTTTTAATATATTATTTTCCACCGCATTAATATATAATTCATTTTAATTTCAATGTAACGACATTTATCGCGGAATGCCATTGTATAACACGCATGTTTCGCTAATCTGATAAAGTTACAAGTACTATGTATACAAAACATCGAAAAAAGAATTGAGAGGAAACGTCGAGAAGCATCGAGAGAATGATAAATTAATCGACGCAAATAATCTCATTCTCGCTTAACAATTCCGTCTGTCATATTTGTTGCTATCGTTGTGTCTCGCATAGGGTGAGCTTTAAGCTAGCGCTCTCTATCCTTCTTCTTGCAACAAAGATAGAAGCGCTAGCGCCGAAGGCAGCCACGTTAGTTGCATCATTTGACGCGTGTCGCGTGTCGCGAGTCGCGGTGGTCACTTGACATCGCGTGTCGTCGGTCTGATAGTTTGGCATTTTTTTATCCGTCCCAGACAGAATTCCACATACGAACGAATATCGAGAGCAATGAGTTTAGTGACGAGCAATCGTCACTCAGAATATCTATTCGCTTGCACGATCGCGATCGATATCTATATTTTCGGTTACCGGCGTACGTTGATTCGCGAGCATATCGATATTTATTATGGAATAACCTCGTTCTCTATCACGCACAATTCATGATAAGGGCCTCGAGTGCTAAATAATACACGAAAAAAATATTAGAGACGCATCGGAAAGAGCAGGGAGACTGGGTCGTGATATTAAGTCGTGACGCAAATAATTTCGCTTTATATTTCACGTAAAGGACTCGACTGCCATATTTGATACGTCATCGTCGCGAAGTCGCGGTGGATCAGTGGCGTCGGTGACATCGGTGGCGTCGGTTGGCGTCGTGGCGTCATCGATTCGTGATCATTTGCCGTTTTCATCCGTGCCAGATAAATTGTCCGCGGACGAATGAATATTAGAAATTTAGCGAATTTAGTGGCGGACAATCTTCGCGATCGCATCATCGATACATCTTTCGCGTGCCAGTCGCGGAACGGTGTTTATTATCGATATTTATCATGGAATACGCTTGTCCCTTATCACGCACATTTCGCGCAATTCGTGGGTTTGATAGGTGTGTTGAGTGCTAATAATACATGAAAGATAGAGAAGCATCGGAAGGTGCAGCGAGAGTGCGCGAGACGGTTTAATTACGACGCCAGTAATTTTACTCGCCTTGATTCTCGCGTAAAGGATTCGACAGCCATATTTGTTAATATAGTTGCATCATCCGACGACGAGTGGCGCAGATCGTAAGTCCCGAAGTTAAAGGCGAACGATTCTTTCGATGTGTTGACAGATATCTAGTGATATCTTTTGAACCACTTAAACTTAACGGATTCGTGCGATTGCCATCAATGTGTATCTTGATTACATTCAGTCGAATTTCTAATCGCGTTAATGTTTGTAGAAGAATGTCATTCTCTCTGATATCGTGGAGTTTGTCCGATATAAGAAAAACATTCTCGAAAGTTTATCATCGTTCTACGATCATCTTTAATATTTAACGGAAGTCGAGAGTGTCGAATAGAGTGAAGACGCGAGTGGACGAAAGTAATATCACAGAACCGTCATTCCTGTGATAAGTCTCGCGAATATATTGCGTGCATCGTGTCGGGAGTGTCGAATCTAGCGATGGACGATCGTCTCGATTTACCCATTGGATTACGCGATCGCGTCTACCGCGGTTATTTGCAATCGTTGTCCATCGTTTCGTGCGTTGCAGTGTTTGTCGTGAGACGTCAATCTCCAAACACGTGTTTCGCGCAACCTGCGATAAGAGTCGCGAATATCTTCGGGTGTAATGATTGTCAGGAGTGTCGAATCTAGCGATGGACGATCGTCTCGATTTACCCATTGGATTACGCGATCGCGTCTACCGCGGTTATTTGCAATCGTTGTCCATCGTTTCGTGCGTTGCAGTGTTTGTCGTGAGACGTCATTCTCCAAACACACGTTTCGCGTAATAAGTATCTGAGATATTTTTTAACATCGCGAGTGACGAGTCGGGAGTGTCGAATCTAGCGATGGACGATCGTCTCGATTTACCCATTGGATTACGCGATCGCGTCTACCGCGGTTATTTGCAATCGTTGTCCATCGTTTCGTGCGTTGCAGTGTTTGTCGTGAGACGTCAATCTCCAAACACGTGTTTCGCGCAACCTGCGATAAGAGTCGCGAATATCTTCGGGTGTAATGATTGTCGGGAGTGTCGAATCTAGCGATGGACGATCGTCTCGATTTACCCATTGGATTACGCGATCGCGTCTACCGCGGTTATTTGCAATCGTTGTCCATCGTTTCGTGCGTTGCAGTATTTGTCGTGAGACGTCAATCTCCAAACACGTGTTTCGCGCAACCTGTGATAAGAGTCGCGAATATCTTCGCGTGTGATGATTGTCGGGAGTGTCGATCTTGCGACGGACGATCGTTTCGATTTACCCACTGGATTGCGCGACCGCGTCTACCGCGATTATTTATAATCGGCGTCCGTCGTTCCGCGTGTGTCAATATCGCGAAATGTCATTCGTCAAACACGTGTTTCGCGCAACCTGCGATAAGTGTCGCGAATATCTTGCGTGCCGTGTCGGGCGTGTCGAAATTTAGCGATGAACGATCTTTTCTCGATTTACCCACAAGATTACACGATTGCGTTCGCGATAATTTGCAATCGCCATTCATCGCTTCGCGCGTGTCTGTGTTTGTCGCGAGATACCGTTCTCCAAACACATGTTTCATGTAATGCACGAATGTACGAGCAATCAAGTGTGTTTCGCATTATTCGCAAGTGTGATCGAGTAGTGCAACGCATCAAGTACCATCGAGGGATTGCTCTAATGGATTATTTGGAACGAGGGGTTGCCGCCTACGACGAAGGGTGAGTATTGACACATATCTTTTAGTATTCTTGAATTTTTTTCACGCGCAATGTGAAATATTTTAATCTATAGGTACTCTTTACTTCGTTATTATAATATTACATAATATTTTTTTACTATAAAATTTTATAATTTACAATTGTTATCATAGTTATGAAAATTGTTGAAAATTTAAACTTTTAAAAGTAAACGGTAGAATTTTTTATATTCGAATAAACAGACACGAAATCGATAATTTTTAGTTACACTTTTTTAAGATATACAAATTATTTTTTTCGAAGACTGAATAATTTTTGAGATATTCTAAAATTGTTGGGTCGCGTTTCGTTGCTATCCTAGCCCGCGTGGGCGCTTGAATTTTTCATTATCATTGTCAGAGAAACGATGGAAAAACAGGAGAGCATGAGTCTCTCTTTGAAATTCCATTATCAAGAAAGGATTGTGGCGCGAATGCTCGATGTTTTGGCTATCCTCGCGTCGTCGACATCGTCGTCGGTTTCGTCCGTTCTAAGAGCGCGAATAATTTAGACGGGATGGAGCAGGTGTTAACGACGGCTCGTATTTAGGTTCTCCCCATCCATATTTTCGACGCTTATCCCGTCGTCGTTGCGTCTATAATAAAAGCCTGGTAGGATAAGGATAAGGGAATGGGGTGCGCGCGAGTGAACGAGCGAGAGAGAAAAGAGAGAAGGAGAAGGAGAAGGACTGTTCGTGCGCGCGCGATTCTAGGAACCCTTCAGTCCTATTTCGGTGGAGAGCTTTCGTAATAATGCGTGTCCTGCGTGCGCAGCGCCATAAATATATTCGCGGTAGAGGCTCGGGACGGCGGGCTTTACCCTCTAAGTGCGAACGTAAACTTCGTTAACGAGAAACTAATTCTCCGCGCGCAGTGGCATAAGAAAGTTTTGCAATTTGGTGGACGAGACGGAAGGAGCATGATGCACAGGCGGTGAATTACGGTGTAAATTAACACGCTACTCAAGGTCGCTGATGCAGTTTACCCCAGGCTGACGACACTTTTGTCTTTCGTACGACACGAGATTCTCGATTCCTAAAGGCATTAAGACGGGCGCGCGCCGGCTTGAATATGCCCGAAATGCAATTTGTACGTAGCATCTGAGATTATTACGTGCACGTAGTAATATTATTTGCCGCTTATTATTCCCGATTACTATCCTCTGGCGCGCGAATAGTCGATTGTCACATGCGAAAGTTTATCCGTGCTATCAATGCTTACTCTACTATTATTAACTCTTCATAAAAGCTTGAATCATTTTTATTATAGTGAAGCAAGACGCGTGAGGTGTACTTGACGAATATCTAAATTAATATCAGTAACAGAGTCATATGTGTTCATCTTGAATAGATAGAGTCTTGAAAATGTACAATTTTTATTCTATTAAATAGAAATTTTCAATATCTGAGAAATTCTCTCGTGATATATCCGCATTTCGTTCTTTATGAAAGTATGGCCTTATACACTCGACCTACCTTCCGCGCTTCCGACGAACCATTCCTCCTCCTTAAGAAGTTTATCCCGACTTGCGTACTTGCCGAAGATCGCGATGGAGCCGGCTTCTGCAAGGAGTACGAGAGCTTCGTGTACCTTTTTACAATGGAATACGTTACCTTCTGAACGACCTCGTTATGCGTGAGTATACATATGCGCGCGTTCACTCAAGTTGCGGAGTAGCAACGAAAAATGGAGAGAGAGAGAGAGAGAGAAAAGAGAGGGAAAAATTCTTTCTCGTTTCTATTCTTTCGCTCTTCTCTCTTCTTTCATGAAATCCATAATCAATAGTCGCTATCTTTTTCTCTTATGAAATATGCCAGACGTTCAGTCTCCACCTATTTTCGATCGCTATTTTCGATTTCATCCGCGACACTTGAACATTGTCGTGTTACGCCATGCATATAATGCGATTACGAGAAATGCATTATTTTTATTGATGGAAAGCAAGACCTATGGCATAGAAAAAAAAATTTAAGTAATAAGATATGAGCAGCAAACAAATAAAAAATATCAATTTGCTTACATTTTTCTATGTGCCATGGATCTAATGCAAATATAAAAAAAAAAACGTTTAAGCTAAATATGCAAAAATAGTAAAAAAATAGAGTATTAAATTAAAAGTTTTAATTGAATTAAAATAAAATAAAATTAAATTAAATTAAATTAAAACTAAATAACGAGTAGTTTTCTATACATTTTATTGTATATGCTAAATGTTATTACAAAGTGTCTACTCTCTGAAAAATCAGGAATATTCTGGGATTTTTTTTGTATCTGGAAAAATCAGGGAAGTCTCATAAAATTTTATTGGAATTCAGGGAATTTTTTTGAAAATTCTTTTTTTTTTATAATTTTGCTTGTAAACAGTCAGCCGTGTATATGAAACTGGAGTCTCACTTCATGGAAACTCATAATTAAGTTGAGAGTTTTGGCTTTATTTTTAATAATTCTAGAAATTATAATTTATTAAATAATTCTTGAGATGTAGATTAAACAAATAGTGCTGGCCATTAAAAGAATAGACCGAGAAAGTTGGGACAAACTGAGACGCCAGGTACGCTGCATCTCACTTTATCCTTCGACAATTTTTTTTTTACCATTCTTGCAAAATTTTAAACACTTGAGAATGCAGCAATAGTTCTACAAAAAGTTTTATACGTAAAAATTCTTAGAATATTATATTAGATAATTATATAAGTTAGATCGTCTGAGACACTGAACGTAAATGAGATTTATATTATACTGGCGTTTCGATACCTAATTTGTTTAATAAATATTCTAACACTTACGTAATTGTAATAATTTTTACACATAGAACTCTCTCTTTATCTCTCTGTAAAAATTAAAAGTAATTGCAGAATAACACAAAGTCTCATTAATCTAGCGTTTAATTTGACAATTTAATTTGTTTAATTAATATGTTAATAATTGTTATGCATATATATAGAACTTGTTGTATAACTATTGTGAAACTCTTAAGTACTTAAAGTCTGACAAGAAATGTTTAAAAAATCGTCGGCAAATAAAGTGAGACAACGTGAACTAGGGGTCTCAGTTTGTCCCGTATAAATATATATATATATATATATATTTTTTTTTTGTTTATATATTTAATGTCATAACATAATATTGAATATTAAGTACATACTCTTTGTCACTTTTAATGATACAGAAATTTTATATAAATGAAAAATTATCTTATAAAAGTTATTTAGTTTTTTAGTATATTTATAAATCTAACACTGAAACTTAAGAAGCTCTGTGTTTTTTTTTGTATGAAAAACATTAGAAAATGCATATAATAAAAAAATTTATTTCAGAGAAAGTTGTATTGAAAATATTCTTTTTACTTAGAATTTTGAATAAAAATACTTGGAAAATCAGGAATTTTCAGGAAATTGTTTTACAAAGTTTGAGTAGACACTCTGTATTTACGATAATGATAATGTGTTAAAAATAAGTCCAATCATATAGCTGTATATAATAATGCATGGATTGTTCTTTAATAGATTATGCAAGAATTTTTTTTAGATAAGTGAATAATCGTATTTATAATACGAATAAATACTAATAAATAAATATTAATTATTTTTGTAACACATTACTCATATCAATGTTTATAGAAATGCTTTGCTATAATATTCTATTAATTAGTTACAGAATTAAACTTGGATTTTACAGGTTTCCATTCACACACACGATAATTAAATCCGTTTGATTGACATATGATTAATTAAGTTTTATACAGTGTGTACCTCGTAAAAATATTATATTGAATACGCGCGTTGAGATATAGGTATAAAGTGTTAATAATGCATATCGATTTTTTTCACGTTTTCGTTTATTTAGCTCATATCTAGAAAAACTGAGTTAAATCAGCAAATATCCAAGTTTAATTAGACTGTTTGAATGCATAATTGCTAATTTATATTGACAAATCAATGAAATGTGTAACAAGTGTAGTATCCAGAAAAAAAAAAAACATATAACGGACTATGACGCGAGATAGAAGCTAGTCGATTCGCCTTGGTTGCAGCATCATATAGGATAACAGAAAATATAATAGAGATAGAAACACATATATACGAGACTTGAAACGAGGAATCAAATTGCGTTTTCTGGATTTGCACGAAAAGATCCAGGAAAATGGTTAGGTGATACAGTTCAAATTACAGGATAGAAAGGGTGAAGGGAATGATGTTATTTACCAATAATTTACTGCGGTAACGTTGTCCTCTTTTCTATTCTATATAGCTGGATATATAGGAACAGATTGATATATCTACAATGCATCCGTTGGGAATGTTGTCCATTTCGTCTTTTGCGTCCGTATCGATACACATCTCGGTGTAGATATATTAAGAGAGATTCGTGTAGCAAATGTGTACATGTACATATTGCAAATGATATATGTATGTACGCGTGCCATAGATACGCACATGTGCACATAAACATTGTCAACATACTTTGCACCAACGATCCGGGCCGGTTTAATTTCGACAAGATCAAATTTCGATGCCATTAACGCGAAAATTATTTTTATACGTATATTAATGAACAAAAAATATATGATGATAGATGTAACATTTATCTTTTTATTTATTTTTTTATTTGTATCATTTACTTCTATTCACTATATATTGAGCTAAATTTTATGTTTTATATTTCAATTTGAATATTAAAGAATCGTTTCATTCTTAACTTTATTTATTGTCAGTATCACAGAGTTTTTGAGCGTTCTATTTATTCTAAACTAATTTTGAACTTGTGGTCGTAAAGGTGTGTGTTATTAGCATGTTCATGTTTTCTTTAAAGAATTCTCACCATAAGCGTTATTAAAAAAATTTTCAACTATTTCTTTTTGTTCGAAAAAATATATCTACTTTAGAATTGGACAATATTTATGATGAAAATGTAAATGTGAATATTTGCTTCGTGAAAAATAATTGTTTTAATAAAATATATGCTTTTACATGCGCGCATCTGAAAAAAAGCTATCGCAAGAAAAAAATTACAAGTAGAAAATTAGTTTGTTAAATTGGAGTGGACTCATAGATTGATTTGATTTTCGGTAACGTCATTTTTATAATTTTCTCAAGTTGATTTTTTTTCCTCTTGCTTGACAAAAATCACAATATATACATGCGCTTGTACGCGTTAAGACACACAGCTGCGATTCGCATCGATAGCAGCAAAATCAGTATGCAGGCAGTGACTAAAACCATATCGCATGCAAGGCGACACATGCGACAAATAGCTAAAAAGGCCGTGTTGTTCGCGGATGTACCTTTACATATTCACGCTATGTGGCGTGTTAAGGCGCATTTACAGCGCGCGAGACGCGGATCGCAACGGCCGCGTATACGATGCTGCAAGATGACGCATTCTCGTTCACGACAGATCGACGCGAACGCCAGTGTTCTCAACGTGATATGCGCAGTCCAACTTTTCTTATTTGTACATTTGTAATACAGTGTAAATGCAACCCGTTTAATTTCAGTGTAAATATATCTGCAAGTTATGAAACGTGCAAAAAAAAAAAAATTGATAACTTTCGTACATTTAATTAATGCGTTACATTGTTAATAACTAATTTTTAACATATTTCTGATTAAATGTGTGGGCGTTGGATAAAGTTGGATAAAGTTATTGAAAAAGTTATAAATTAAATAACTGATTCTTTTTCTACATTATAACAGTGGCCAGACAGCGAGATAAAATTATGTAGCTTTTGCGGAGTTAATATATATTTTAATTTACTTTTAATTTATATATAAAAATTTTAGAATTAAATAATTTCATACAAAAAAATAATTCTAAAAAGTTAATGGGATATAAAATTCTTTTTCTGTTAAGTTAAATATAATTTGAAAATTTATACAGTTATAATTATATAGAACGCGAAAGTCTTTTGACGTGAAAGTAATAGAAGAAAAATTTTATTTAAATAAAAAAAAAAAAAAAACAATGGTACGTTACAGTTATTTGACTTTCTATTCTTTTAGATAGGTTTATTACGAAATGTCACTATAATTATTCTTTCACACCTTAGTTAACGTTTCTTAATGCCACTTTAAATGATCTATAATTTACGATATACATTTATTTATACTTTTATACTTATTTGATTATATATGTGTATTTTACTTCTTTGAACGCTTTTGTTTCTATCTATAGTTTTTACTACGCGATGTAAGATCGATATAAATAGAATTCTATCGTAAATTTGGTGGTAAATAATAAATCGTCTATGGTGGATTTTTTACTCATATAAAGTATCATTGTTCCATATATCGGGGTCGTAGATAAAAATTCATAACGGTCGCACTGCGGGTTGTCTACGTAGATGTATAGAGATTCATTATGCTGTTCTGTCTCTAGAGCGATGTGTCCCAGTGCAACCCTGCATTCTGTCGGCTGCGCTC
Source organism: Anoplolepis gracilipes (assembly GCF_047496725.1). Lineage (NCBI taxonomy): Eukaryota > Metazoa > Arthropoda > Insecta > Hymenoptera > Formicidae > Anoplolepis > Anoplolepis gracilipes. The sequence goes on along the minus strand of NC_132980.1, from coordinate 8,851,580 downwards.
GTAGTACGCTGGCCTTTACATGTTCGCCATTGCCGTCGTCCGCGTATCGAACACTTACAGACAGTTCTCGATTTGCCGCGGTTAATGCATTCTCGCGAACTAGCGTGTAAATCAAATACGCACAAAGCGAGAAACGATTTTGCGCGTTGGCAATACAAGCGGTTCTTGTTTGGTGCGCTTTTGATTTACGTGGCTTTGGATTTACATGATAGTTTTCGGGCATTGCATTAATGCGTGCGAGTCGAATCGAGTCGAGTCGAGTCGAGTCGGATCGAGTTGAGAGAACTGTACCAGTAACATCGCGTGCAGTTTTCATCCCTTCGAGTACACATACATACTCGATAAGTACGTGTGCGCAGGTGCATTCACGCTCACCCCCCTGATGTACGTACAGAGATCCGCATGCGCTTACACGTACACTCGTACGTGCGGCGTATGCCGATGGGTTGCGGTTTGACTCCGGTGGCTACCGGATAGGCCGCCGTTATTATCCGTAACTCGCGTTGTGGTTGGAACGGAGCAAACGCGCTCGAAAATCCTCTACTCGAGGAGTCTGCGTCAGCAACAATCTCCGTTCCGTAAGATCGTTCGTGTTCTTAAAGAACAGAAAACGAAACGAGTGCCTTTTAAATCTAAGTGAATGTCCATGTTATACATCGTAAATAAAGAGCTTGAATATCGCTGGAATTTGATGCATCCCGGTAAAAATGTGTCTGCATTTCGGTAAATATATGCGAGTATTTTCAAGACATTGTCGTACATTAATTTATAAAATAACAAATGCGTTGCGTAAGATTATTTCGTACAAAAAAAAAGAATGTGTGTATTTAACCATTGTTAACGATTTTAATTCTCTAGAATATGTAAGCAACATTTCTAAATTTATACGAAATTTACTTTTTATCTTGCATATTTCTCCTGCATTTGAATCAAATCGGATAATATTGTTATTATTTATATAGCTCTTGTAACATTTTATTTTCATAAGATGGTTGATAATAACTTGATATAAATTTAAATTATAAAGAGATGTAAGTTTGAAAAAATATTGCGTGGGGGAGATAATCTTTTCGCGAGGAATAAACGATCGCGGGACTAAGAATGCTGCCAAAATATATAATGCGTGTCCGAGGTTTTCGTATCGACATTCGGAAGTGAGCGATTGAATTAAATTCCTCGTTGAGTGCTTCCGCGATATAAGATATGCGCTCGGGTTTTTGGGGAAGGAAGGGCCCCGGGTCTAACGTGAAATATTTTACTATTCGGCGAAGAGGGCTCTCGTCCCTTTTCATCGTATTCTTGGGGAAAACTGATAAAAGGATCTGGGAGAATATGTAGAGGATGGGGTCGGTTCGTAGAGAAAAGGAGGGAGACTCCTGGTTTAGGGTTTAGGGTGGGTTTTCGCGTATCCCGCGGTAAAGCTTCGTCGGTGGAAACGATCGGATTACCATTTTTTAGCGCCCACTATCCACCCAGCGAGAAAGCATGGTCTCTTGCTCTCTCGCCATCCACCAACAAGTAATTCCGTGTTTTCAATCTTGGCGAATGACGCGGAAAGAACCCAGCGTCGGCTTCCGCGCCGGTCGAGCAGTCGTTTGGCTTCTGAAACAAATGTCCAGGACCATAAACTAAATTAGCACTTAGCGCTGAAACGAAACTGCCCGGCTTGTCGTTGAAATCTTTGCTGTTTATGGATCGACTTCTGTTTACGATAGATAACTATCAGGTTCGATTTAAGTCTATTGTACATTAGCGATGTGAAATGAAACGCGTAAAAGTTGTAAAAGAAAAATGTAAAAGAAAATATAGAATTAAAATGTAAATTAAAATGTAAATAGGAGGACATATTTACATCTTATTAAAACATTATGTAAAAATCCAATATTTATAATACTAAAATAAATATAAAATAAATGTAAATTAAATATACCTGTACGTATCTGCATATAAATAATTTTGATATATTTTTAATGATATTTATTAGAGAAAATTGTTAAATAAGGATTATAAACACGCGCGCGCGAGAGAGAGAGAGAGAGAGAGAGAGAGAGAGAGAGAGAGAAAAAAAGTTAAACACATAGATATTTTATAAATGTCTGAAATATACATTATCAATATAAGATTATCTAACATTATTAACTTTATCATTTCACATTAATATAAGTACAATTATGTAACGACTTTATTATACATAATGCAACAAAGAATATAAAATAAATATAAAATAAATTTGGCAAATATGTTACACAAATCATATTTTTTACAAACAGAGGAAAGAAAAATAACTAAAGAAATCATTTTAACGTGCATTTGTGCTGCATGAATCGTATTGCAAAACGCGAGTTGTGAAATATTCTATACACACATTCCGCAACATTCTTTCGTTGCTAGTTGAACAGTGCAATTTGATTCTAAGTTCCGTGAATTTTCCTACGAAATACCAAGGATGGATGTTAGCTACAGACGGATGATTTTTAGTCTCTCTTGTTGCCCTTCGAGGATGCGGTCGACAGCATTCGAGACATGCTCTTCGAGAACCTTTATGAAATCGTGGCAAAGCATACCTGGCCCGAAAAAGCAGAGGTTGCCCGGCGCGATCAGGTATGCCGAGAATGGACTGTAGTTCTGCCAATGGGAGGATAACGTTTCCGATGGGTGGGGAAAAAGAGATGCTCGCGAGCCACTTCGATATCTTTTTCATATCGGACGCTGATGGTTTTCTTTTCCGTGAAAGGAACATTGAGATCGGAAGCCAAAAGCGATCACAATAACGTGTGATACATTTGTGTCTGACATTGAAAATCCTGTCGCCACAATAATTGACACAGACAATTTTCAATACAATATTATCTTATAATATTCATACACACGCGCACACACACACACACACACACTTATGTCGCAACTTTTATTAATAAAAGTTTTAATAAATTTTATTGGCCGAGTTTCGGGTCAAATTTATTTTGTAAAATAATATGCTGGTCTGTTTGGAAAAATCTATGTATTTTTTTAATATCCTCTATTTTTTGAAAAAAAAAAATTATGAAATAAATCTATTATTACAAAAATACCTTCTCTCTAGTAGAGACAATAATATTGGAAAAAAATTTATTGGAAACTATTAAATAGGTTTTTTATACGTAATATTTTTTATATAAAGCGTAAACGCTTTCAAGAATATTTTTAAGTAATTTAGTGCCTAACATAAAAGAAAAATGAAAAATTGGATGAAAATGTGAGAAATAGAGTCTATTATCATAACATTTTCATTTCGCGGGCAAACTCTTTCACAAGAGGCATTAATTTAATATATAAATATATATATGAAAATAATAATGTAGCATGCAAATATATACACAAGTACTCTCATGCTTACATGATAGCTTTTAACGCACGGCAGATATTATCGATTAATGCTATTATTTAGCGCTATTTTCGCCAATTTCATAAACATAACAAATGCATAATAGAAACATCTGTTCGTGGAAAATTCTCCATATCATTGTGGTATATGTAGAAAAAATTAATATTATTTTTAAAAATTTATTTTAAGTTATTTTAAATTTATATTTTTTTAATAAAACTTTAGGGAAAAATAAAAATATTTTAATAAAACTTATTTATGCGAAATAATTTTTAATTTTTATGACAGATCCTTGTGTAAATTATTGGTATAGTTCTTCAATACCATATTTTTTTCTCTCTTCCTGTAAATCAATTATGTAAAATTTTAATACAATATTTATAAACTTCAGTTCAGCTAATAAACTTTAAATTATGTATTTTAACTTTTTATTTTACTAAATCAACAATTTCCCACTAAAACTGATAAATAAAATTTTAACATAAATAAATTTTAATATAAATTAACTCGTACACAAGATTCGTGAATATGTTTGAATTTAAACTTATATAACATTAAACTTGTATAACATTTAACGAAATTAATTACTGCGAAAAGTTTTCTAAGAAATTCACCTTTTTTTGCCGATTTTTTCCGTATATTTATGAGCAATGATTGATAATAGATGAAAATAGCTATTTTAAGATAGATGTGAAATTTTCATAGTTGGCGGGACTCGAAGATCCAACTTGGAATACGGCACTGATGCGGTAGGGTGGAAGAACATAGGGGAGGGGAGGTCGCGCGACAAGGGTTGGGAAAGCCGAAGCGTGGCTCCTCCGGGTGGGGGGAGACGGTACCTCGAACGACTACGCGGGCCTGTCGGGTGCCCCTCCGCTCAGTCCGACCCGGACGTTCGAGGGAGACGCGTCCGTCTTCCGTGTTACGTACACGCACCAGTCATACGCACGTTGTGTGTCTCTCGCTCTCGTACGCGCCCGTAGGATTCGTATCCCGAGGCAGTTTCCGATCTGTGGTGCCTGTTTAACATACGTATATACGCGTAGAGAGAAAGAGAAAGGAAGAGGGAGAGTCTCGTACTCTCGGAAACGACCTCGTGCACGCGGTACACGAGGCCTCCTCGGACGAAAACGGAACACGCGTTTGCCTACACACAACGTAGACGGATATTTAAACGTGTCGTCCGCGGCGGGGAGAGAGAGAAGGATACACGGGGGAGGGAGGGAGAGAAAGCGAAGAAAAAGCTCTCTCTGGGCCGCCTCGCCGCCGGCTTTCCACGGCCACGAATCGATACCACGCGACCGTCGTCGTCGTCGTCGTCGTCGTCGCTGCCGCCGCCGCCGCCGCCGCCGTCGCCGCGTCGGTTGTTCCTCTCTCTCTCCCTCTCTCGCGAACGCGTGGCTCTTTTTTCGATCTTTTCCGCTTTCTTCCCCGTTGTTCGTTTCGGCCTGGGGAAAGCGGAATCGCGACGCGCTTCCTCCGCGAGGATTGCGGAAAAATGCGTCCACGACCGAGGATCGACGCCTCGAGGTGCGCGACATAATTCGAAGCTCATCCCCCGGAAAGGGGAACGTAACGGTGACGGTCTGTCTGTTTGCTTTGAAGCCTCTGTTTCGTATAAGCGATCCGGAATTGTTCTCTCACGAGGAACCGTGATTGCCTGTGACAACGATCAGCGGGACGACCGGTCGGTGTGAACTTTTACAAGTGGCGGTTCAGTGACACGTGACGCTGTCTGTTCTCTCGTCGCGTTTGTCTCTCTTGGTGTATTCTGTGACGAAGCAGGTAGCGCGGCAGGTGAGATATACTGCGAAGAGATCTTTCACCACCTTCTGATCGTCGTAAAAGTAAGGAAAATTGCCTATTCCAGCGTTGATGGCCCTCCCTTTATATCGGCCGCGTCGCGTTTTTTTTTTTTTTTTTTTTTTTCCCCGGAACTACTTATTGTTAGTCCTGGAGGTAGCGAGATCCACGTCCACGAGAAGGCGATTTTTCTCACTTCGCGATTATCTTTCTCGCCGACTTTCGCCGCGTTATACATTTGAATTATTACGCTTATAAATTATGTACTTGGCGGGCGACCAAGGTGCGCTGATACCGTTAATTTAAAACTCTAGTGTTTCGTTGCGACGTTCGCGTATCCGCCCTCGTTAGACCCGACTAATCGCGCGAACTTGTATTCGCGTGAACGTCGCGTGCTCGACTTAACTACCCATGATCGAACTGGTGCTTAACGGCGCGAGTCGATCGCGCTAATTACTTTCTCGTAATGTACGCTTGAGTAACTTTATTGTTAACATCCTTTAATGTTGACAACTGTGTGTGTGTGTCATAGTGTTTAAAAAAATACAAAATTATTTATGTAATAAAATTAATATTTATTTTAAAATCCTATTTAAAATCCTTCTTTTTTCTCTCTTTCTCTTTGTCAATCCATGCGACGGAGTATTTTTTCGTTAATGATCTTAATATTAATTTTATTATGAAAAAAAATTTATTTTTATTATTTTATTATAATTATTAAATCTGATATTGATTTATTTGCAAAACGCAAATCTTTGCACTGTTTTGTTTTCACGAAACAATATGTATTATGCAATGTATATTGTGTGTATTTAAATTTGAGAGAGAAGTGTTTATTTTAATAATTTATTTTATTTTGATTGCTTTCTCTCTTCTCTTTTTCATCTTTAACAAAATTACAATATTTTCAGTGACAATATATATGAAAATTAATAATTATAAATCATTGACATTTCTCTACCATTGATTTGCGAATATATTTTTGTATACTTCTATTTGCGCTTTTAATCTGCAATATTCTACATATAATGTAATTGTTGTTTATTACACATAATTTCACGCAAAGCATATTTTCCAAGTTTGATAATTTTGCAATAACAGATGCAGTTGATTAAAACTTTTAACATTGAATGGATTTTTCATGAATTCTTTCGTATTCTTCGTATGCACTATACACAATTTGTAAATATATTGCGAGATACGCTAGACATATTCTTGAAAATATTTTTGTTTGATTCAATATCTCTCGATATTAAAAAAAAAAATTCATAAAGTACAACGGAAATTGTGAAAATCTCGCATACTTTGAAACATTCGTTCTCATTGTCAAAAAATTAATCGTCTTTAACAAGTCTAATGTTAGAGATACGCCGACGAAACGGACAAAGCGAGCAGTCGTCAAACGAGACCTCGTGCGGGCACATTCTCCATTCTATGCTATAATTTATGCCCCTGACATGCCACACGACGAGGACTGCCTCTAATATTTTGTAGGGTCTCTTTATATCCTCAAAGATGATCTGTCGACCATATTAACTCTTTAACAGTGCAGAGTTTACTTTGTTCAATTTTTATAGCGCGTTAAGAGACAAAGAGAAATTAAACTTATTATTGCACAGGTTTTAATATAATTTAGATATATTTTAATTGGGCTTTTCTATGATTTTTTAAATTTGCTTGTTAATTTTTTAAATTTTATTTTAATTTTTAACGAGAAAGTCAACTCAAAGTATATACATAGAAAATAGAATTTTATAAAAAAATATGTTAATTCTGATATAATAAATAGCTTTTTGTAATAATTTTTTAAATGAGAACAAAAAATCTAATTAAAAAGTTTTTTATAAAAATACATAATAGGTAATTAAGTAAGTATTATAAGGAAATACGTTTAAAAATATTTTTATATTATTTCGGTATCGACAAATATATTTCATCTATTTTCCGAATATGTTGCTAGTAAATAGAAATTTTGACTTAAATTGTTTAAAGTTTATTTAATGAATATAATATATGAATTAATTTCAAATATTTACGTTAATCTCATTACAATTGCTCGCATTCGAAATACTATAATGCTGAGACTGTAATAAGAGAGAGTTGCTTCTTTGGGAAAAATTCGATCGATTTGTGGAATCGAGTGTCGCTCTGCGTAAATAAATGATCGAGCGTGAAAAGCCAAGGGAGAAAGTACACAATAACAGACCTATAATTTTCCTCCCTCGCCTATAGACTTGGCACGTCGCAGACGGTGCGACAGATATTACCATCGTTCTGAATTCTCTCTCTTCTTTGAGAAAAAGGGGGCGAAATAGGTAGAATATAAATGTACATTCCACTCGTTATTGTTGGCTGAATTAATTACGAATTTATGGAGGGAAGTTGCGAGAAAAGAAACGGAAAGTTCTCGGTTCGATGCTCACACCGAAAGCAGAAATTCGTCCCGCAGATACGAATGCTTATATTCTTGCTTCCCTTCCTCCCTGACTTTTCTTACAACGGTACGCCGAGGTATATGAAGCTTGCAGAGCGGAGATGATGCCCCTATACTTTAGCGCGCTTAATACACTAGCACGTTATTGTGTGTCTCCGGAGTTCTTGCCGGGAAACCCGACAACTTTGTTTCAAGGGCTCGCGTTGTCCGAGATACCTGTGGATTAAGACACGATGAATATCGTTTAAAACAGTATCATGCGACTAAGGGGGATGAGTCGACGATGAATAGTTGTTTTGTCTGTTTAGCGGTACTTATAAAGTATAAAATTACTATTTAATTTGAATGTTTCGGAATTTTGTGTATAATTGAGAGAGAAGTAAATAAGTAACGAGACGAGGAGTGAATGAAAAATAATTATAATAACTTCAAGATGTTCCAGTGATTATCGAGTGTAAAAATCATTATTTAATATCCGGATATCATTGAAAATTAATATATAAATTTCCGGGTAACGCTTGTACCACTCGATCGAAGACGATTTTTCCGTCAAAGCAGCTATACTCGAGAACTTGTGGGCGGTATCTGCGCGTAAAGATGTTCTCGCCTTATTCCAATATACCTTCGTCCAAAATACCTTCGTAAAGGGTTCTCCCGTCGTTGCCATAAAACAGAAAATCTCACCGGCAGCCTCGCGCGGCCCCGATCGATCGTAACCTTCTGCGAGAACCTTCTCCAGTCTTGCTAAAAAAAAAAAAAACCGACATCAGTTCGACTTATAGACCCATACGGTTCCCTAAATGATGACTGCGCGCGCACGTACACGTACGCTTATTTAAATACCAAATAGACCGTACTTCTCCGCGTCGCGAATCTCGTGGTCTGTGATTTTCGTGCCGTCGTCGTCTTCGTCGTCGTCGTCGTCGTCGTCGTCGTCGTTGTCGGAGGGTCGGAATCGTCGTCGTGTCGTCGAGGGTGTCTTCGGGGAAGGGCTGGTGGGACGTGCCTCAAACGAGGCATAAAATCGGAGATGAGTCTGTCGTCGCAGAGCGAGTTCGCCCTGAATTGAGCGAAAGAGAAAGGGTCGCGAAACCGTTTCGAGCTCCACAGGGCGCATTAATCAATGCAGAAGAATAGCCCCTCGCTCTCGCCGCTGCCCACCCTTTTTGTCGTCCGTTCTCTGTTGTTAGTGCGTATAATCGCGAACGTATATATTTTGTCTGCGAACGAATCCCGGGTGCTACTGGTGACCGACGATCATTGAGGGTGAAAGAATTATTACGCGACATACACGGGATACGCATTAACATTGTAATTTTTTTTTTTCAAATTTTGTAAATTTTTATCAGCAACTTGATTCTCTCTTCTCCCGATGAAAATTTGATTAGGAATATTAGCTACTTTCGCAACTTTTTAATTTGCGATACTAAAGTCTCCCGGCAACTGACTCTCGAAGTAAGATTCTTAATCAAGGTAAAGTGCATTTGTAACTAATGGAAGAATAAGATTTTCTACTTGCACCTCCGAAAGTTCATCCGTTATAACTCCAGCGCTATTAACAATCTAATATCCTCTTTAAGAAAGGATTGATTTAAGATGTTCAAAGGATTTCTCCATAGATAAAAGAAGTTACTTAATTTTTTATACACAATTGAAAATAGTGATAATACGTTTGAAAATTACTTGTATTAATAGCGATAATAATAAATTAAAAACTATTAAAGATGGAAAATTTTTAGTTTTGAAAAAAAAATTAATAATGATGTAAAATAAAGCTGACAGAACAAACAATTAATATATGAATGAATAATCTAATGTAACATGTTTATGACTTTAGCTATCATGTAATTATGTAATTTGTATCAAATAGATATCAAATATTATTTAAATATTATTATAATCCTTGAACTCTCTTTACACAATTATAGTACTCAACATTTTTCAGTTTTACTCTGTGAATTTTAAAAAACATTTTGCATTTTGCAAATAAACATGAGTTAAAAGGAAGCATTGTCGATTCAGTGTAAAGGCTCAGAGTCGAGGTCGCTCTATTCTCAACACACGATTGCGGAGAGAATCGCAATATCGCCTTCGATGGAAATGATGGCTCCATGCAGAATTCTGCCTCGTTTTCTCGCCCTCTCAGTTGGAGTGCCGTGAAACGAATCGCGCGATGATGATAACAACGGAGTTATTTTTTTACGAGCCCTTCTCTCGACCTCTCGACGCCTCTCGATGCCCGAACCTTCCGCGCCCTTTCACCTTTTTCTCCTTTTTGCTGACCCACGAATTAATAACCGTTCCGTTGCTGCGGGATTAAAGTATCCTCTCCCGAAGGGATGGATTCCGCCGAGGACGAATCCGCAGGGGGCGACGGGGCAACACAGCGGGATTGGCCGCGAAAATTAATCACTCGTTCAATCTGCGCGAAATCACGCCGTGTAATCGTTCGCCAGGGTTCGTTATTAGCGCTCGGAGCACTGCAAAGCGGCCGCGTGTTGTATTGTAGTTTCGTCGCTGCCGATTTGGTAGAAACGCCGGCAAATCGAATGTTTCGATTAATTGGCGCCGAGCGACCTTCCGGCTTTTTGCTGATCCCGTTGTTCTTTGGCGTGGAACGTCGAGCGCGCTTACAACTTCTTCACCATCGGTTTCATCGTCTTGCTTTTGGATCGCGCGTCTTACGAGATCGCTAAGCAGAAACAAAGCTAAATCGTAGTTTTGTTCTAATAAAAATAATTGTTAAAATTAACTATGCAACATTATATTTTTGCATATCTCGCCTTATTCTCATTTTTAGAATAATTTTGGAAAATTATATGAAAGAATTTAATTTTGTTAACTTTTAAACGTATGATTTTTCATTATCGCTGTTTGTTAATAAAATATTGTGCAATCAAATTGCATGTAATCCATATATAGACATAAAATATATTTTTAAATTTCTACGCAGAGAAATTGGAAAGGTAACTTTTCATATTTGCGATTTTAATTCAAAAGCAACGCGTGTTTCGTAACGTAATCACTCGTGGCTTATAAATGCTAGGCAAGAGTGCGAGCGGAGGAGCAGCAGCATCTCCGTAAGCGGGACTCCATTTCGGGCGAAGAATTTTAGCGAGACAAAGAGGACAACATTAGAGTCCTTTAGGGTGGAGAGGCGCGTGAGAGGGAAGAAACGAATGGACGCGAGACGCGAGAAAAAGATGGGAAGTCGGACTAAGACTGATAAGACCTCGTTATGGATTCCGGCGGCGTGCCGGGATAGGACGTCCTCATTGCCCGAAGTGTCCTGCAAGATACGAAATAATGTCGGCGCGCGCGCGCACGAGCACGCGGAAACGCGAGGATAACTTATCCCGTCCACGCCCCATGGAATTCCTCCTATCTGCCTCTCGAAACTCGTATCTCCGTTTCCGTGACTCATCTCTCTCGCTTCCAATCTCCTACTCTCGGGACAAATCTCGCTCCGGGATCGTGACTACCCTTCCGAAAATAACGTATATCTGGGTGCGATTAGATCCCACGGACTTCTGAGAAAACTCTCGAAAAAAGATTGCAGGGCAAGACGTTTCGTTTGCGAGATTTCGCTCTGTATGTTACATGCGACCGTAATACCACACGGGAATCTTTCGACGCGATAACATTGTGTCACATGAAAAAATCTGAGGCGAGAATTGTAAAGTTGAAAAATTGTATAAAAAATAGCACATGTGACTCTACTGAAAGTAAAATTTATATATGAAGGCGATTAATATTATGAATATTATATTTTTGTTATTCTTGACATTTCAGGAAAATTTAGTTTAATTTATTTATATCTTTAGTAAGAAATGAGATAGATATGAAAAGAGATGTTAAATATTTTTATATCTTTTATTAATGTCAACTTTATAAGCATATAGTTTATCACAAATATATAAATATGATAAAAATTGAATTTTTTTAGTCGAAAAACAAAATCATGAAATTTTATTATCTAGAAACAAATATAAAATAATTTTGATAAATACAAATTCGAATCAAAATTGCATAGTGATAAATGTTTGATTTACTTCCGTTAGATGCTATGTAAATGCGATACGACGCTCGCAATAAAGAAAGAAGATTTAAGATGCACCCCTAAGCTCGTGATTATTTCTCGATGGAGATACTCGAAGACGAGGGGTCGGGTCGAAGACATTTTCCAGAGAAAACACTCGGCCGTACCGCCGGAACTTTATTAGGCACCGTCTTATTTCTCTCCGCAACGCGGACCACCACCGTCTGCATAGTTCTGCGAAGAATTTCGCTACTCGCTCTCAGTGCAACAACACTTTGGAAACTGGGTTCTATTGCAGAGAAACATCCTATACTAAAGAAAATGAGCGTGCGGTCAAAATGTAAAGATAATAGATATAGCGGTTCTATGGCATTTAGTTAAAAACATTTTATCTGTAATGTTACTGCAACAAATGTTTGTAACCAATAATAGTCCGAATTTTACAATATTTTTAGGACAATAACCACAAAAATCTCACGCTCTTCTATATACTAAAATATATAGAAAATGTACTACATATATATATATATATATATATATATATATATATATATATATATATATATATAGAGGACATTTTTCTCTGTATAAAAATCAGCTCAATACAATTGTTGCGTATAAAACGATTTCGAATTTATTCAATATTTTTTGATATAATTATAATGAATTTTTTCACACAAAATAAACATTTTAATATCTCTCTTGTCAATATTGATTAATTATTATATACAAAAAATTTTTGTTTTCCAAAATTTTACTTTGAAATTAATACTTTATAAATTCTAATCTGCTCGCGAGAAATACGCTACAATTGTCGACTTTATGTGTAGCGTATATATATATATATATATATATATATACATGTTTGCATACATGTAATACTTTTTTTAAAGAAAATGTGTCACATGCAATTTTTCGAAGCAAAAAAAAAACTCGCGTTCACAACGTTAAAATTACCATTTATAAAAAGAGAACTATATAAGAACCTTAATTCTCTTCTTTTTTTATTTATAATTTATATGTAAAAGAAAATTGGAAGAAATTAACAAATAGTGAAAAAAACTGTTTCTCTATTTCGTAATACCATTGTTTCAGTGTAGGTACTTGCATCATGCATGCGACTGTTACCGGAAGCCATGAAGTTGGCGTCGCTTACTGTGGACGGTTCCGCCAGCGGTCAGACCGGAACTTCTTACGCGTGATGCTTGTTACATCCGTTTGGCGGGCTGAAGGGAGAGGGAAGGATCGTGGAAAAGGGGATGGGGAAGAGAAGGGCGAAGGACAAGAATCTCGCGAGTAACTCTCGCGACCAGGACTCAACTCGCACCGATGAAAAATTCACGTCGACGATAACTCGGCCGTTGCATTTTTCATAGCGTCGCAAAACTTTCTTATCCGTCGCTTATATCCGGTGTCGTTCTCGACCTGTACCGACGACCACGTGCCTCTGGAGGCTGATAAAGGCGCTCGCCTGCGCGCGCGTTTGTTGCATTTCCGTCTTGATACCGCTTTCCGTCGTTTCTTCTTTCTCTTTCTTTCAGTTTCTGTTGTATCTGTAGGATTTTTCGGCGAATCGAAATTTCCCAGAGTTTTCTTCTCCCGGTGGGAGAAAGTTTATTTCCTCTCACACGTGTGTGTATTGTGTCGTTGCAATATCGTGACTGAATGTCGAAGAATTCTCGCGGTCGGGGAAAGATGATTGATCCTCGATCTTTACTTTGCATGAATTTTTATATTTTATTTTGCTGTTGAGTAATTGTCAATACATTTTTAGAATGCATATATACATTTAAAGGGCATAATTATTATAATTATTTTTCTTGATTTCTAAAAAAATATTATTGCTCATACAAGTATACTCTTATAATTATACATGTATATTTTGGATATTCGCGTCGACCATTTAATTATTTTAATAATTATTAGCATGATGATGTTTACACATACCGATAATATCACATTATTATTTGGTAGATGTAGGAAAATAAAATTGTTTTCTCCTTGCGAAATAAATCCTGCTGTTTGCATTCAATCTATTCAAAATCGTTACTAAATATGGCAACTAGATTTTTTTTTTGAATTATCTGCCGGCGCGTGCCCGGAGCAGTCCTTTTGCACAACTTCCGTCGTTCTCATTCGATAGATGATATATGCCAGCAGCGACGCAAATAGACACGTCGCCCGGTTTTAGTTGGAACGATTCACTCGCGCGAGACGTCCTCGTGATGACAGTTCGACGTGTTACATCCGGACGTCCCCTTTTTCACTGTAATTCCGTATCTCGGCGCCGCTACGAGCCGCTACGCCGCGCGGAAAAGCGATGAAAAATGTGAAAAACGAAAAGCCCTTTCACGTGATGTCGCGTAACTTTCGTATAGCGTTATGTAACTGCGATCTCGTACCGGCGACGCTCGTATTCGTACTCAAATCACAGATATTCCCCTTGATATTCCCTTTATGATGCAATCATATGTAATACATTAATTTTTATACAATTTTATTGTTGCATTTTTTACAATGATTGCGATTTGTTAAGAAAAAAAAAATTCATTTCCAAAGACAGAAGCTCTGGTAAAAATTTTCAAACAAATATTGAGTTTTATACATATGGATAATATGAATGCGAAATAAATTCCTTTTCTTCTTTAGTAAACTTTACTTGGATTTATTGATTCTTTAATTTTTTCATGATACTTCTCCATGTATTTATTCTTCAAATTCAGATATATCACTTATGAAAAATTAAAGGTGATGAGTGTATATATAATAGGATTTTTATTTATATAACCGTTTGAAATTTTATCTTGTAAAATAGACTCTTATGTGTGTGCATAAAAACATATATATCATCAAACAATGGTTGTCGAGAAAAAAATTCGAAAACGGTTTTTTTATATTATTGTATGTATATGTATACATACAGTATTTTACAAGGAGATTATTTTTAAAAATTGACAAAAAATTTTCTCATTGATTTAAAAATTGTTTTTGCTATGTCAAATAATGTAGTAATATTTTTTTAATAAATTATACATTTAATGCATTAGCAGTTAGCAGTAGCGAGAAGAAAGAGTGTTCAATATAAGAATTTATTTCAATATATCCTTATATTTTTTTATTACAATATTAAATTAAATTATCTAATTACAATATTAAAACTTCTAAATACTATTAAAGCAAAACAATTCAGAAAATATTCTTTTCAACTTCTTATATACATCCAATAAATATGTACATTATTTTTTTGGAAGAAAAAATAAAAAAAGATCAATAAAAAAAAAAAATAAAATCAATCTTCGAATTCAAAGATTAGAAATTCAACTCTACGAAAAACGGGATTTCTTTTAATTTACTTATTTTGGATAGGAAATATTCCATATCGGAAAACTGTCTCCACTTTTACCAGATAGCACATGCAGCGAGCTGCCTCTCTCGGGCTCGGAGATTCACTGCGCGTCGGATGGAATTTTCCTGAAAACTTATCTCGAAGAGAGATAGAGCACCGCCGATCTTTCTATTTTGAATTCAGGCAGTGCGTATTTACCGCGTGTCTCAGCGCGATTAACTCGTAGGGAAAGTAGAGCGTAGCTGGTTTTGCGATTAAATATGCACGATTTGAGGCGAATGTAAAGTAGCGGCGAGGGACGCGCGAGGGTCGAACCCCGGAGTCCGTTACGTTGACGATAGACACACCCTCGGCATCTGGCTCGGTAGGGTTCAAGGGCGAAATGCTTTGCCACGAACCACGACAGAACGACGTTGATTCAAAGGAGCGACAACGAGCTTGCTTATCTTCTCTCTCGAGGGTTCCTAGATGCTCCGCTTACGCTTATGAAGTCTGATCGCGTGAGATGCTTCTTCTCTCTTTATCGTCGACACACCTTTCTGGGGTGCAAAGAGGATTCCACTTAGAGCAAGCTTCTTAGGCAATTGTTATGAAACGACACCGGTGTCAGATATTCGATGCTTGCGATGATAAACGAGATACAGTCGCTTAATCGAAATTTAGACAAGTGCAGCAATTTGTCAAAATAGACTGATTGTTCAAGTTTTTTTCATTATTTTTGATTTTTTTAATATTCGCTATTTTTTTTATTTTTTTTTTTTAATTTATAGATTGTGACACATATTATATCTCCATTATTTTAATTATTTTTTCTTTTCTTTTCATTTAGAAATTTAAATACATTTACGTATATATTAGCCCTCTTTGTACAAGAATTTTCAGAAATACTTATTATAGACTTTTTAATTTGACTGACGATGCGCTATTCGAAGAAATTTGTCGCTGCTTCGCTCTTTAAGCATTTAAAATGGTACAAGGGAAGAAAGGCGCTTCGTTACGTTTGAGCTTTGTAAGGATTTACCGGCTCCTTTTATATGAGAACGAGTTTCCCTCTCGAATGTAATCGGGCACTGATACGTACATGCGCAAACTGTATTTTACGACAAGCTTCATTATGCGCCGCGTACGCGACAGCCGGAATTATATTGATATAACAACGTAACTGGTCTAATTATTGGGGAATAATTCAACGATCGGTAATAATAATTATTGTAACGCCGTTGTAGCAATATTCACGGGGAGAGAAGGCAGCCAGTGCAGTATTAATCAGCCAGGATGCTGTTGGGTGGTCTGCATTATTGCGTACACACAGGGATAGGAATTATATATCTGTGTGTTAATTCAATAACCGCCGCTCTAGTTGACCAACAAAAATACACAATTCGCCATTATTGACGTATAAATTGTTACGAACAATATATTTGTCACATTAGTAAATTATTTTAAGTGTATTTAAGGAGTTGACATAAAGTAAAATATATAAATTGCAAAAAAAATCAGTTTTTTTTTTTAGCAATATTTTGTTTGTTATCAAAACAATATGAAATGTAATAAAAGTGACAGTATATACACACACACATACAATCTTTAATAATATTAAGTATTATTTGCTGTTAGTATAAATTTGAGAGTAAATTATATTTTATTTGTAAAAAATTACAAAATTTATGTATATTTTTTTTATGAATTTTTTCAGAAATCAATTTTGTGACATTTTAGCAGCATATAAACATAGAAGACTTAAATTAGTTCCTTCTTCTTTAATTATATAATAATAATAGGATTTTTTTTTTATTTTAACAAAATGATTCCAGTCCACGAAATTTTAAAAACGCATGCGATTATTGCGCGATGGCAAGAATCCTGGTCCACCCGATTTAAAGTAAATACCGGTTTCGCACCTGCTCAAAGGGATGAGGCGGAATGCGGAGAACGCGCGCGCGGCTCTCGTTGAGGGGATCGTTGAAAAATCTCGATCCCTCATCCAACTCATTAAGGATACGGCATGACGTAGGGCGTTTACCTAATTTAAATATTCCCCTTCGGTCCCGCAAGGGATCCCCAGAGTTTTCTAATTTAACCGCGGTGGCTCGCGCGTCTGTCGTCCTTCCCCCTTTCTGCGCTCGTACCTCAGGACTCGTTAAAGTCCATTAAGCGGTGAAGAAAAGACGGGCGAACGAGGAGAAAGAGGGACGGGGGTATCGCAGGTGCCTGCTTCCCTTGCTGAGACGCAGGTGTTACCAAGGCTTTTTTCTTCGTAAGATTGCATCGGACATCACGTATGCCTCTCGCGCTATTCTGTGACACTTTTCGAACATCGCAATGTACGTAGCGTATCACCTATCCATTATGAGTCGTTCTATGACAAATCTAAAGTTTACTAAATTTAAGAGACACAGTTCTCGCATAGTAGAGCATCATACGAAGAAAGATGACATTAGGAAATAAAATTTGACAGTATGTTTTTTAATGTTTTTTTATTTAAGAATAAATGTGTTAATACACATATACATATACATTCGTACAACTGGTGACAGTTTTGTTTAATCTATATTTTTTTATATGTAAATACATATACTGCTTTTAAAATAATATACGAATGTCATTGTTATTAAATAGCACACACACACACACACACACACACACACACACACACACACATCAAGCTTTTAATTTATTATATTTAAAATATATTAATAGCGTATTGTGAATGAAATAATTCAATTATTTTGTTTAGTTGATTTGCCATTTTCAAGACAAAATATGTGTATGTTATTCTATTAGAAAAAAAAAATGAAAAGAGACGAAAAACCAATATAATGATATGTTTTGTAACGATTTCCGATCGAAAATAATTTAATGATATCGAGTGTTCGGACAATTCATTTTGAATATACTTTTCGATAGGAGCAAAAATATTGGCAGATAATTTCAGATTCCTTTAACAATATAACAATAATTCATATACAAGATAATATATGTAATTTTGAAATATATCTATTTCATTTTTTTTTTTTTTTGCATTAAATCTTATTGTTAGATGATACATTATCATGGTTTTATTTATTTTATGTAAAATCCTTTAAATGAAACCTTAATAAATTATTACAATGTAAAAATGTATTTTTAATTATCTAAATGTTGGAAAGAACAGGTAAAAAAAACATTTATTAGCAAGTAAACTGTAAATAAATATAATAGAATAGTTTAGAATTATTTATTTTCCGTTAATTTTATATAGAAAACTGTACATGACGGTTAAAACATTGATTGATTTACATGATTATCAAAGAACTCGAATTTTGGTCATCATCGTTCATCAAATCCCTTTTGTATAGCTGTCGAGAGAGCGAGATCTAGGGTGACTGAATCACCCTACGGTTGCATTCCCAAGTTAATGTTCCTCCTACCCAATTGGCCAATCTGAGGATTAATGTTAGCGATCGCATCAAAGAGAGCGGTTGTTTATCGAACGCCGAATAAGTGTCGCGGCATTTTCGACATTTCGCTTTCGTCTCTTTCGCTATCTACCTCGTGGAAGATTCGTCGCGTCATCCTCGCACAAATGAGCGAGCTCATGCGCGCGGCTTCTCCGTACAATGGCCGCGCGCGGTCGTGCAAAATACTGTGTACAAGGCGCGGAAATGCGGCGGGAGGAAGGAAGCAGATTCCATTTGCGGCTAAATGACTGATGCGTTCGCGTGTTGCGCGTCACGTTATGACTCTGGACGTGCGATGATATATCGCCGTAACCATCGCATACACGTTCGTAGGCGAGCGAGTGCGCGCGCGTGTGTGTGTGTATTAAACGTGTGCGCGAGAGGATGTGTGCGTTAACGCGTACATTTACGGGTAAACCACGAGCCCCAGGGCCGTAACAAGAAGCTCGCATTTCAGAGCGTTTAATCATGCTGAAGTATTTCGAAGAGTTTAATGAAGACAAATAGGTATGATATTGTTTACTCAGAAATACGTGCGACGATTAATGCGGGAGTTTAGGCGCGATAATTAAAAGGAATTTGGATGGTTGGAGCCCCGGATGGGCAATTTTTCGTTCTGATTTTTCTAAATGATAAAGGATATTTTTTTTATATAAAACGTTATTTGTCACGTCGCATACGTTAAAGTAAGCAAAAGAAGAAATTAAATAATAATTAATTAAAATGTTCGAAAACTATATATAAATGTATATTTATTCATAATTAATGGACTTTGAGTTTTAGTTGTAATTATTTTAAAAACAAATAATGGATTTTAAAAATTTTGTTTGTTTATTTTTGCAATTTGTATTTCTCAAAATTCCAAAATATAAACAACATTTTTATTTCGCTAGATAGTTCACTAGTTCAGAGGATTAATAAACGTAAAATCTTGGTCGCCGTTGTAAATTGGGTAGTTTTCGTGTCGAGTGTTGCGAGTATAGTATAACAATGCTCGGTCAGCATTATGAAATTCACGAAAGTACATAGTTGTGCTGTGTTGTCGGGACGACGAGTTTGGTCATCGTCTACGATATTGACGACGGTGTTGGCTCTCGTTGTTGACCGGAAGACCCGGTATACGATGTTGGCCAGTGTGTATTACACATACACACACACACGCACACACACATATATATATATATATATATATATATATATATATACATGTACACAAGTAAAAGGTGCGCAATTTGAATGTCGGCCTCGGTGGTGGCGCATCACCGCGAGATTACTCCATTATATCTCATAGACAATAGAAACCGCTTACCTGCCCGTAAATGGCTTCGTCTACCGCGAGAAGACGACCGGTTTTCTCCTTCTCGCTCTTTAACCTCTCTGCTACGCTCTATTCCACCCGCCGTTTTGCCCCTCTGTGTATTTCGCGCATCTCGTCCCCTTTATAATTCCGATTTACTTATTGTTCGAAGATATACTTTGCGGCGAAACACGATAAAAAGTTATTCGTTTCATCTAATAATATTTTCCTCTCGCGACTACATAATTGTCTCATTATCAGTTTTATACGCATGTATTAACTTTTATATCTACTGATTTTTTTTATACTTGCGTTATGAACAATAATACGTAATTTTTGATTTAAGATGAAAATTACAGTATCAATTTAGTTAAATACAGTTTTCAATAAATTTCTTTATTTGCGTATACTGACATATCGACTTTCTAAAGATTGTCCAACATTACAATAAATTACTATTTTTCAAGGAAAATATGTACATTTATCTCGTTAGTTATTGACGGAAAATATAACTTTAAATATATCATCTGCTTCTCTTGCTACATTTTACACGTATACATACATATGTTAATATGACATATATATAAAGTCATATTAATTGATTACATTAATATTATTTTATATTAACGTTCTACAATTAAATATCTGCATTGAAATAAATTATAAGCTATATGATTATAAACCACACATAATCATGTAATATAAGTAAAAACACATTATATATATATATATATATATATATATATATATATATATATATATATAATGCATACGTATACGAAGTGTCTTCTGTATCAGTATAATAATATACGAAATCATTTTAATGAAAATACAAACTTGGATTGAACTAAATTTCGGAAAAATATTTAAAGATACATGTACGCATATACACATCTATATGTATATAGATGTACATATACTTTTATGCGAATATATATATATGCCTACATTCTTTTGTAGTTCCCACGAGTTTCGTTTTACCATATCGAATAAATCGTGTTCCGTCCCTTTCTTGAACAGCCGCCGCTCTTTTATCCAACGACGTTCTCTCGCCGAGCCTGACGCGCTTCGCGGTCTCCCACTTTAACCACCCTCTCTCATCCTCCCTTCTTGTCGTATATTCTCTTTCTCATCGATCGTCTCTCGTCAAAGCTTCCCTTTCCATCCGCCCTAACATCGTTACGATATCGTCGCGTGCTCCCGAGACACGTTCGACACGGGTTCGGAGTTGTTTGAAGGTGTCTGGAAGGGGAGGGGGATGGCAGGAACAGGGGAACAACGGTAATCGGGAGTGGGAGCGGTTGTAATCACGCGGGGATGCGACCGCACCCCTCATTGCACGATTGATGTGACACATGCGCCAGCTTTATGATGACGGCTTAAATACATCTTCTCCTTTAATTGAATCGACATTAATCAAATTTCGATTAAACCAGCGCTCGAAGCAGACAGAGTGAAACGTATAGAGAAAGGATGCAAGACGTTTACTTGATTTAAATAGTTTCCGCAATTTAATTGAGAATTATAAAATATCTGTAAAGAGAAAACAAAAAACAGAAATTTTATTGTTTTATAAATTGAGATTTATCATCTTTTATATTTATATTATTGACTATATTTTTTATGACTTGGAATTGGTAAATGTGCAATTTCTCGTGCAAATATCTCAGGTTTTACAAATCAATATAAATTAAGCTTGATTCGCAAATTAAACTCAAGTTGTAGTATTGCTAATGTTTTAAAAAAAAAAATCTAATCATTTTTCGCTTTAATCTCGCCCGTTAAGAATTCACCGATAGGTTTACTACTTACAATTTAGTGACAGTTTTCATTGGGCCGTATCTATTTGTTCTCGGGAGACTATGTTTCGGGAAAAGGGGCAGCCGTGTGCATCTTTGACTGAATTGCTCGTGAATTGTTGAACGGGGTTCGCGATGTTTCGATGTTTCCGACGCGGAAGATCGAGAGAGCATGTCGCAAACAGCGAATGCACGAAACACGAAACACGTGCCGCTACTCTCAATCTGCCGGTGCAACACGAGCGAGGTGACTGTGCCGCCGTTGAATTTTGTACGTAATTTGTGGTTACCCTTCTACACGCGCGTTCTCGGTCGATGCACGATATAGATCTTCGATGACCTCGTGTTTTAGCGAATACTATCTCATGACATAATTCTGGTGACTGTCTCGAAAATTATTTTTCTAAAAATAACTCGATCCACAGCAGTCCATTATTTTTAAGGAAGAGAGCTTGATCAAGACTATTAAAGTTCTTTTTTATTAATTCTGCTGAATTTTTCAGTTGCTTTTTAATGCTACTTAATTACAACTTTTACTATTGCAATAACAAATTTATATATGAATTTTCAAAAATAAATTTAACGCAAATAAAATACCTAAATGCAATAACAAAATAAAATATGTATAAAAAAGACTTTAAAATATTTGATAGAAATTACATTTCGATAATATTGTTATGTAATATATTTTTAACTAGATAGGTACACTAGAGTCAATTAATCCGATTGCGATATTCAAATACCGAAATTTTGATCTAATCGATTCCGATTAAGTTGATTGAATATGTTGCGAGATATTTTTAATTTTTTCACATTTTATAATCCTTGATGTCATTTTTGTCGCAACACAATTTTGTATTAATAATCAAGATGTCTCTTTATTTTAAACTTATGGTCTGGAAGATATTTCCGTTTTTTTATGATTTATTCAAAAGCTAGTCGCTTTTCCATTCTCTCGTGGCCCGATACACATTGAGGTTTTCTTCTGTGATTCTCGATATGCTGCTGTAATGGCAGCTTCGTATCAATAATCAAAACCTGTCTTAGTCCACCCTTATAAATCTGCTATCGTTCTTTATTTATTCAATAGTCCTCGCTCGCTTTTCGGTTTACCCTCGTAGCAGGGATGCCGCTGAGGCGTCTCCGTACGCCATTGCGCGAACGTGGCGGCTGCATGGTTCGTCCTTGGTTGTCCTGCCGAGTGCACGGCCCGGCGTCCCTCTGGAA
This sequence comes from Anoplolepis gracilipes, assembly GCF_047496725.1. Taxonomy (NCBI): domain Eukaryota; kingdom Metazoa; phylum Arthropoda; class Insecta; order Hymenoptera; family Formicidae; genus Anoplolepis; species Anoplolepis gracilipes. The sequence continues at coordinate 8,828,831 of NC_132980.1, read as the reverse complement.
TATTAATATGACGCGAAATATTATAAGCCACGACAGTCGACGCCGTGGGAATACTAAATATTATCCCGCGGAAGCTCCGGCTGGCCGGTCTACTACTCCCGTCGCACCGCTGCTGCTTGTATTTTGCTCTTGGCAGCAGCCCGCAGGACATGCAGCAGTCACGAAACGCGATGATAAACTGACTTTGGCGCGTCACGACGACGTGGCCGCAAAAAGCTTGTGCGCGATCTCGCGATCGCGCGTCTCAGGAATTCGCGATTCCCAGCTTCCGCGGAGAACGATCGAACGATCCCAACTTCTGCTCACCGCGAAACGGCGCGGCGCTTTTTGCATCTGTCATTTGCGCGGGGCGTGATTTATCGCTCGTATTTTCCGAGCTGAGCTTCGGCAAAGGGTATTAGACGATATCCTCCGTCGCTTTTTGCGCTTTGGTCGGTTCTCCGTTCGCTCGCGTATATCACTCGGTTTGTATTATTATATTCGCTATTGCGGTTTTGTCGAAATTAGACACTTTACATTCCCATCGCCTGGTGTCATGGTTCACCATGAGTTAAACTATAGTTGCTTGTGCACCTAACTGCAGAGAAGTCCGGCTTTCTTGTATATCGGAAGAAACTTATGTTAGATTACGTAACATGACCATAGTCTGAAATCGAATGAGATTCAAGATTCCATTTTAGATTCCTACATCGTGATTATAATCTATTGCGCTGGAATATTTTATAAATTAATAGCGAATTATTACAATTATAGTTATAGGTTACAAAATCATTACCTAATGTATTACATTTCCCTATAACTCAAACGGAATTTTACCTTTTATGGGTATCATACACTGTTTTTATCCAAAATTATTAGATATAATCGAGTCGATAAATATTATATTTCTTCAAAGAATACTTTTTATTCGTCTGAAACCGATACTTACGGCATGATAAGAGTTACGACGTGTGTTGTTCAATATAGTGACATGAATACGATCCCGAGCATCGATCCGTACGACGAGATAATCGGTGATAACGTTACCAGCGCAAGATGACAGAATGGGCGCGTAAGTTAGACTGACGCGCTAACGCGACATTTATTGGACGGCGGCCGCTATCGCTGCGCATACCTCGGTTAACAGGTCGTTTTCTTTAATGGCCAGATAAACCGACGAACAAGTGATTATTGCCTTGCTTCTTCGCAGTCGACATGAGATCGCGAGAAGCGCGGAGGAAGTTTTATTGATCCCTCGTGATTTCTTCAAATAATCCTAATATATTATTGCAATAAACGTTCTTGATTTTATATTACTTATATAACTTTGATTCGTCCTTCTATAAGTGAATGATAGTACCCTATTTAGAGAAAAATGTTTAAAATAGATTGAGCAATTTAATTAGATTTTAGAAGATTTTTACTTTTATTGTTTCTATAAAATATCCATTGATTTAAAAAATTGAAATAATATTGCAAATTGAGTCACGAATAGTGCCATAGGCTTTTTAATTATAAACATATTTTCTACACAGTTTGAAACTAAAAATAAAATTCTAACTGATATATGTATAATAAGATTTTTAGTGTAGAATTGTATATGTTGTGTGTAATATAAAAGTTTTGAAATCTGTTCGCGAAGCAGATAATAATTATATTGCATACTTTATTATAAATGCTATATTATATAATTTTATTTATTATATATTTTAAAAATATCTTCAAGTTATTCAAAAATTATTAAATTTATATTGAAAAACTTTTATTTCTTGTCAAAATATATAATATTTTAGCGCCAAAGAGATGCTTTCTCAATATCTTCCTCTCCCCTTATATATTTGTACTATAATCTATGACACTCATAAATTCGCAATGTACCATAAGCGAAATTGATACGAAATTTCTCTTCGATTTTTGGCGCGGGAAAGTTGGCGACTTGCTGCGAAAGTAGATAAAAGAATCATACGACGTATCATAATTTATGCTTCGCCGTTCCCTCGATTATTCACGTTGAATTTAACGAAAGGGTAAAAAGTAAGAATAAGTTTAACCGCACGAATCGAAATTTACTGAAATTTAACCATAATATTTAAAGATTTAAGAATTAGAATCGTTCCATTTCCCTAAGTGTAATCGATTTTCTCTGATATTACACAAGCTTTCTTTACACAAGCTATAGCATTTTATAGTGAGGATGTAAAAGTTACGTTAGCAATGATATATAGATAAAATATTTACAATGTCGTAGAACATTAAGGTAATGCATATGTTTTACGATGAAATCTGAGTATGTATTATTCTATATCTAGTTATATCACTTTTATCTGCTTTTAATTCTCTATAATGGAATTATGAGGATTAACATGATCAATTTGCTTTTGTTAAATGATGAACGTTTATATTTTATTAATGGATGCATAACCACCGTGAGATATACATTATGAGAATTATCGAATTGTATTTATGTATCTATACGTTTCTATTTTGGAGAGAAATTATTTATAACCTCATCAAGAGAAGCAATGTGTGTAGGATAAAATAATTTGGAGGAATTGATCAAATTAACTTGTTTTGATAGAAATCTCTTATAATTTCTTATTATTTTTTAGATTTTAAAAACGTACGATTTCTAATATTTTTTTATATTAATATATATGTAATATTTTGACGAGGAAAAATTCTTTTTTAAAATGATACTATGTCTAGATTGTGCGTGTATGTGTTCAAGATGATTAATGCCAGAAATACGAGTGAAGGAAAACAATTGTCGAACGTGACGTGAGAAGAAAACTTGAGACAATCGTTAATATCGCTGATCGCGCAATATGTGGTAATGATATTTTCTCGAGAAAATTCCAAGGAAAGTAACAGCAAAGAATTAATTTTTGATGTCCTTTCTCGGAGATTTTTAGCAAACTCAATTCAATTATTGAAATCTTATATCTCGATTATAAACTCTTTGATAAAGTCGAATGTTTCTTTACGAAAAATTTGATCTAATAATAGAAATCACACACAAATAAATATATGAATTTTATATAAAATCAGATATTTATGTTTAAAAAATGAATATTTTTTCTTACCGAAAATACGTTGTAAAGCATGATATATCCATTGTACCTGCGTCACACGCGCAAAGATTGCTTTGATTTTCAAAATTATTGAACGGATGCAAATATTATCGGCGAACGGAACAATTTTCATCGTTCACGCAAACTCTAACATTATCGTCAAGCGTCAAATGTACGAAACTTTGAACATAGGTGCATGTTATGCAAAAGACGTAGCGACGAAGCGAAAAGGGAGAGGAAGGAAGTGGTCGAAGTAGAAAGAAGCTAGCAATGGCAGCATCAGGAATGGCGGCGGGTGCTTGCTGGTCGTTAGGCAGCGTCGTAGTAAAATTAATTACGCCTCGAAACTGTCTTAATTAAAAATGTGTCCGCGCCGCCCGTCGGCCTTGCTCGTTCTCCAACTCTGCAGCCCCCCTTCCCCATCCCCTTCGTCTCTCTTCGCCTTAACCTCCGTCACCTCTCGTTCTTCTACTCTCTCTCTCTCTCTCTCTCTCTCTCTCTCTCGACGTAATATTCAGCCACCATCTCGGTTCCCATCAAGGAGGTCCCTTGCCTCCCTCCCTTCCTCCCTCCCTCCCTCTCGCTCTCCTTTCACGCCATCACGCGTCCTATACGTCGTATTCCCGTCGTTGCACCCTTATTATCTACTCGGTCGCGAGCATAAGCGTACCGCCATGAATATTATGTCATTATGCAATCTCGCGGCACATGCAACGCGTCGTGTGCCTCACGCGGCTGCACCTTGCGCCGACATTGCAGCGACGTTCGCTATTACATTCGACGTAGTTGCCACGTACTTAGGGCTGGTTCTCCGTGTGTTTTGCTATAATGTTCTCGAGACGCTTTCACGAACCGCCTTTAGAGTCCGCGAGCACCTTTAATCTATGCGCGTTGATGCTATGAGCGCTATGCTACGCTTAGAGTAGGTCGCTTTCCTTGCAGCGATTATGCGAAATACGATCTTATACTTGGTGTATTTAGAGAGGTACATTTCCTTGTAATTTTGTTAATCTTACTATTTATTACAAATAACATTGTAATTTTCACATTACTTTATTACTCTGATGCTTTGAGTTTTTGTTAGTAATTTTTTACGGAAAAAAAAAAGATATAATTCTGATATATGATTTAGAAAAAAGTATATATCGAACGAGCGACGATTTATTCTTTTTGATATGACTTTGATTGGGCTTACGAGGGAAAAACTACCTCTCTAGCAGAAATTACTGTAATCGTTGGCGCGGTTGTTTAGAAAAAAAAAAAAAAGAAGAAAGAAAAAAAGACTGGAGATTTTTTTCGTGGCGCAAGCAAAGTCACGCGTCCATGAGAACGTGACCACGAGATTCGCGATAACGTTGCAACCACGCGAATCGTTGCACCGTGGCGTTCCAAACTCTCGCGTTTAACGCCTCAATTGAAGCGTTTTCGAAATGCGATCGCGGAAACTCGAGGCTGTGTGCACGATTTTTGTCTATAACAAAAGCCTTTTGTACAGCTCGGGACGAAACGCGTGATAATTAACAGCGATGCCGTTAATCACGCAATTTAGCGTATGACAATTGCTTATTTGCGGAATTATGATCTTTTGGCGAGCGCACTCGACACACATAGAAGCTGTAGTTAACGGCAGATTTGCGCGAGAAAATGCTCGTCGCCAAATTCTGCGAATAAATAGTATTATTCATCAGCGAGCGAATTATATCATAATTTGCACTTCGGGCATTTAAATCGTAATTTTCACAGCTAATTCCTCCGGCGTAATGATAATGTATGTGTTTGATGTGGCTGTAAATATAGAACGACCTGCGTTTAAACGGGAACGCGGATGTAATTTATTCATTTAAATTAGACTCTCGCAAACACATGAGCGTGCCAGAATTAATTGGAAAGTACGGATACCCGGCGATAGTTACGTTCCCCGAAATTGCGCTCTCTGGATCAACTTATAGTTGCAAGCCTTTTGCGCTTTCAGAACCAAAATAATTTCCCGTATAGCCGATTGTTGAGTACGCGTAGCGGGATGTTGACGTAGAATTAAAACAATGGAATGTTCATAGAATGTTTAATGTTTCCTCCACAGTTTCCTACATTCAATTAAAAAAGTTTGAACATGTCAAGCGAATATTATAAACGTGAAGAAAAGATTTAAAAAAATCTGTCGGATTATTTTAAACGGTCTTATTTTACTATTAGTGTAAAAATAAGCAATTCAGAAAACTTTGACAGATTTTTAATATTTTTCTGTTTTCTTAAATTTTAGCTAATTTCTTTAAATTAAAAGTGCGCGCACATCAATATTAGTAAATAATTTAAAACACACATTATTCTAAGATAAAGGATATGATTTTCTAATAAATTATTTAAAAAGATTGATTTAATTTGGTTTAATTTATACGTGAAAACCAATTATTTTGAAATTATATCTCTTTGTTATACATTATTAGTTTAAAACGATTATATATAAGCTGAGCTAGGAACATATGTCGTTATCAAAAGTTTAAATGGTAGAGAATCTGAAAACATGTGCTCCTCTTGTTTATTGTTCTTGCGCTCCTAGATTTTCCAACTGCATTTCTCTTCAGTGAATACATACGTAACTATTATATTTCAGTGATGACGATAAAGAGAGAATTCATATTCAACTTTTGCTTTAGGTATAGATGTAAAAGCACTGATAAATTAAAATTTGAAATAAAATTCATATAACCATTTTTAATATCGTACAAAACGAAGCGAATATAATTCTGAATTCAGTTTCCAAATTATATTTTGTCTCTTCTTTTCGTACCATTATAATGACACATTCCGAAGTAAATCCTGTATAATATCTACGAAAATATATAATTTATGTTAAAATAATAATAATTATCCATCTACCCTTACAATATTCTTGTAAATTTTTTTATGACTTTTATAATATATTTGTTTAGACATTTTTATTCAAATATCTAATATCTTTTTAAAAATGATTTTAAAAATTTCATGAACATTTAATATAAAACTTTAAAAGAAAAAGAGAGAGAGAGAGAGAGAGAGAGAGATAAAAGATTAGCTAATAATATTTATACGTACTTAGTTAGTACTTTTAAATACGATTTAATTTACTAAATGAATAATTCTTAATCTCTAATCAATTTCTCATTAAAATCTTAATGAAAACAAGAGATTAAGAAGCTGTATAGCATATAGTAAATATAAATAAATAATAAATTTATTTTCTATGTTATGTTACGTCGAATATTCTCTTATAAAGTAGCTTCGTGAAATTGTTCAATTTTACTATTATCCTTCGTGCCAATCGAAATCTCGCAGCACAAACGGTAGCTTCGAAAGCAAAGTCCATAAATCCAATATTCCAGACAGGTCTCACATGCACACTGCGATTATTGACTCGAACTAAGCTAAAGGTTTTAACCTAAGGGGCAACGATCGTTACGTAACGTAGCTTGTTTAAACGCGAGCATCATTATCCTTGTCCCGAATATCAGGGAGGTCATTCTACGTACGTATCGGAGAAGGAGGAGTACGGGGCGTGGGCGAGGGCGGGGGGGGGGAAGGGGCACTCTATTATGGCGAGCTATGGAGATTTGTGCGCGAGTGACGTTTGCCTCCCGAGTTTCCAGATCGTTTCGAGCCACTTATGGCATCTCGTGCTATATAGCTCGCGCACGACCAGTGCTCTTTCGTCTTCGATCAAAGAGAGAGAGAGAGAGAGAGAGAGAGAGAGAGAGAGAGAGAGAGAGAGAGAGAGAGAGAGAAAGGAACGCAGAGCTCTATATATACGTATACATAACAGGCAGAGCCGTGCCGTGTCATTCTGAATTATTGCCTCGAGCGCGCCTTTGTCGCAGATACAGAGAGTGCGAAAAGATCGTGAAATATCTCACAGTAGGAGGGGTGATGTATCGAGAGCCTGTTTCTCCTCGATAATGTGCGCTCTAGCGTAGAGAAATTCGTTCTCTCACGCGAGAAATCTCGTTCCTGCCGGATTTGCGTAGCGCGCGACGTGTGTCGCGCGATTTCACCTGAATTATGACAACGTCGTCTGAACGGGTGCTCGAGAATATTGTCGTTTAATCTTTTAACTTTCGGCAGGACAATTTGTCGAAATACGACGAGGGTCCTGGCCTGCGCTTTTTCCTAATTCATTATTATTCTCGTCGTAGCGATTGCTAAATCGTGTAAAAGTTATAATATACTTAATTTTAATGTTGAATTTTGTATTTAAAATATGTCGTTGAATTATTCAACATTAAAAATGTACGTGTTTATAATTTTGTCAATCAACGGCTACGTGGAAAATTATAAATCTGACGAGTATCATTTTACACATGCTTTTTAGATTTCTCGAACATAGAATTATCTCGACGTTACTTTGACTTTTGCTTATATGGGACACCGATCTCTTGTACTTGTGAGACTCGCTGTACATTGCTCATTAACTTCCGCAATCAAATTGCCACTCGAGAATGCAAGTTACAGGCACTCGCGCGATCAATGATAGGTACTCGCATAGAAGGGGACCGCCGTAGGCAATCGTATTGCCCGTCGGAGCGACCATTATCATCGTTATACTTTGAAAATGTGAAGGAACTAGATACATTGTGTGATATATATATATATATATATATATATATATATATATATATAACGCTCCTTACACAAATATATACGTGTAATTACGTGTATCTCCAAGAGCAGATATCGAATGATGATATTTCGATTTTTTATTTTTTCATATAAAAAATGATAAAAATTCTTACATTTTATAACACAACAACATTATTATTAGTACAAGCGCATGTTTTTACTTCCGGTATACTATTTTACCATTGTTATTAGTGTGTATGTTTTTTTATTTATTTCAAATTTTATAGTTTTGAGAACATGGGGTTACTCAATGTATTGTTAATCCTCTATTAAATCATATATCGCTTTTAGACAAGCTATTCAAACGAATACAATAAACTGTGATTTATTATCAAAATCTGATCAATTGAGCTTTTCATAGTATAGCCAATAAATGCAGTTATAAAGAATACATATAACAATACCTTTTATTTAGGATGAAATGTAAACATCTGTTTATTATGTTTGAATCTTTCTATAAAATTGGAACAAAATGACACAAAAGAGCAGAAGATTTCTACAATGGATTGCCGTTAATTCTAGTTAATTGTGCTAAGTTCAATTGAATATAAAATTAGATTATAATTGAATCACAGCTGGGTGCATTTTTAAGTATATTTTATAATATTTATTTGTGCTAATTTTTATTATAAATGTGAATAGATAATGATAAATATTAAATTCTACTGTTATCTTTTTCGCGCAAAATATTTACGATTCATATTAAAGAAGAAACCAGATAGAAAAGAAAGATTTACCTTCCAAGTAAATTTTTTTTCGCACCATTCACGTCAACTCTATTGTTCTTACATATCATTATCCACTATATTTAATTATGATGTATATATATATATATATATATATATAATACTTCTTACACGAATATATACGTGTGATTGCGTGTGTCTCCAAGAGCAGATGTCGAATTATGATATTTCGATTTCTTATTTTTTCATATAAAAAATAATAAAAATTCCAACATTTTATAACACAGCAACATTATTATTAATACATGCGCATGTTTTTACTTCCGGTATACTATTACTATTATGAACTCTATTGTTCTTACATATCATTATTCATTATATTTAATTATGATGTATGTACATAAATACGATTTTTTATTAGAACGAATCGAAAACACAGACAGAGTTCTTTCACAAGAGTACACGCTATGATATGTACGCGAATATATATGTAAGAATAAAAATATCGCGCTCGCATTGTATGTATGTACAAATGTACATACACATCGCATAAACTGCAGTCTGGTGAATCCCGATACGGGTGTCTCGCGTATCTCTGAGCGCGCGACGCGCTTGAAATATGCACGAAACGTAAGTATGAAACGCGCGGTATATCGTATTGCGGCGCCTTTTGTTTTATGCAGAGAATGGTTTCGTCCCCGCGAGTCGCCGACGTCCGGCGCGGGTAGGCGGCGGTGAATCTCGTAACATCGGCTGACGTCGCGTTTCCCCGCGATAACGCCAGCGAATTATCTTTCCCGGCCACCCTGTCGCGGAGAACCGCGACTTTTTTGCGCCCGCGACCGCGATGTGACGGCATTAATAAGTAACATTAATAAGAACGGTCACAATGGCGAAAGAAATTACAACATGGTTTTTTACCGGATAAAAGTTGAGAGATAGGAGAGACGTTGTCTGCACGGAAGAAAGTGCCATTGTTTTTTCTTCTATATAAATTAGCTAAAGTATCTCTAGAGGAGAGTTTATATCGATAACTTTTTCATAATGAAAATTGGATGGATATTCCCATTCATTTGTCAGAACTTTTCTTTTCTTTTTCTTTTTTTTCCTTTATATTTAGCTATTTTTGGAATTAAATATTTGCAATAAGCGTTGAAGCTAATATAAAATTAATTGGAAATTTAAGTTTGATTATCTATCTATATTTTTCTCGTAAAATAATGTATCGAAGGTCTTCAATTTTTTTATTATTTTAATTAAATGTGTGTCGTATAAAATATGTGTATTTAGGAAAATTCGATCCGTTTGACAGAACTCTCTATTCGCCGACACATCGGCCATCAACTCCTAAACATCGTTGGCATGGAGTGAAAACGGCGGCAGCGAATGCTTGCTCGCGCGAGCATCGCGTCGGCTCCGCTCACGGCCAATTCCCGGATTAGTCGCGGCCGAATTAATCCCCCGTTCGCGAAGTATGCACGAACGATTCGATCAGCGATGCGAGATCCCGAAATCTCTCCGTGGCAGAGTTCGTGCTTTCGACGTCCACGTTGGCAAGGGTCGGCTCGGTGGCCGGGGCCGGGATCGGGGCGCGCAGGAGGTGGAGGAGGAAGAGGTGGAGGTCGACGAACGCGCACGAGCGTGGTGGGTGCAGGGTTAGCAATGCGTACCTGTCAAGAGCAGAGACCCGCTTTGCCCACCCCGCGCTCTCGTTCGCTTACCTGCCCTGCTTGCTCGCATTTCACCTGATCCGCTCACTCGCGTGTCGCTCGAGCGTGCCCGGTGTGTTGATACTCGCATCGCGTCGCACGCGGGTTACATATAACCGGTCACTCTTCCTTATCTATCTGCTTTCTCTCGAAGGGGAAAACGGATCGCGTTGCGATTTGTTCGACTGGAAAATTTGTCACTGCCGTTGCCTCCACGTTGCGCCGCCGTCGCCGTCGCCGTCGTCGTCGTCGGGAAACGACTGCTTGGCAAGCATTTTCGCTTGTTTGTTGACTATAACGCGAGTACGAAGGTAAACCGGTAGCTTGCGACTTTATTCGCTTGGAGACTAATAACGATCCGAGTTTAATGGCGATCGATATTCGATTGTAATAACGTCGGGCGTGCAAGTGCAAGCTATTACGCTCACGGTTAGTTTTACGAAGAGACAGGGGTGAAATTGGGCGGAAGGTCAACCGAGAATTTTGCATGGCACACTTAATTTTGCAGCGACAGCGCGTAAACAATACATGATCATCATCCGTAAATTTGATATATAATAATAATATATATGTATATAAAAATCTCTATTCGTATGCAAATGCACGAACGAAATGTCTCGTACGGTATGTAATTTACGCGCTTGCAATCGCTTATTTACTTCCGGTATATGCGAGCAAAGGTTGATCGTTACGATTAACTTTTAAAATGTATTATAATAAAAAAAAAAAACTCTTTAAAATTTTACGAAAATTTATAAAGATTAAAATTGTGAAATATACAAAGTAATACAAAAGTTTATTAATTAATTAATTTATTCATTCAAGTTTGGAGAGATAATAAGTTTTGTATAAATATATATATATATATAACATTTTGTATAATTTTGTCAACATTTTTTTATTTTAATACTACTTTGATATTTATTTAAAATAATAATCTAAATCTCCTCTCTGATACCATTTCAATAACGGTATTGGATATTTCTTATTCGGGAATAATTTATTCTAACAAATCAATCTTCCATCTCCGAAACAAGATCAAATATTTTCCAATCGTTAAAATTAAACGATGATTTTGCCGGCAATAAAGTAACACGCCGGATGAAACAACTGGTGCCAGCAATAAACTTTGTCGCATACAAGATCGCGACAGTTTCGTTATTCCCTCAAGGATTTTACGGGTTTTCCCATAGCGTTTCACGGTAGAAAAAGAATTAAGTCGCTCACACAAGCGTTCGACCGAGATAAAAGTTGTCCGATAATCCGGTGACGTCTGGTATACGAAACGAGTCGGTTATTGTCTTCGTTCTGTAACCGTCCCATTTGATGAAGGGCGTATCGTAGGCTCAACCGATTTTTTTTCTCGCGCGAGAAATGTATCTGTTGTGGCGATTCTTACGAGAAAGCGTATCGTCGTCTGTCGACGAGACGAGGAGAAGTGAGGAGAGACGGACGTTGAGGACGGAGGTTGAAGTCGATGGATGGAGTCGAGGGAACATCGATAAGGGGAGAAAGAGAGAGAGAGAGAGAGAGAGAGAGAGAGAGAGAGAGAGAGAGAGAGAGAGAGAGAGAGAGAGAGTATCGAGAAATTTCTGAAATACCATGGTCCATGAAATGCACTCGCTCTGCATTCGTACATGGTTTCTTCTCTTCTTCCATGCGTCGCATCTGCTTTTTATTCTATTACGATTATAGTTATTTTATAATGTGCAAACAAAAAAAAAAAAAAAAAAAAAGATTAGACAATTAATTAATTAAAATTTTTCAATTAGAAAAAAACAATTAATTAAATGACTTTTTGCGATTTATTGTTTCCTTTATTTTACGCAAAAAATCGATCTTACGTTTTAATAAGATATTTACGTGATATATATAAAAAACAGACTTAAGATTGCATTGTAAAAAGAATCACTAAAAACATTCATCAAAGTTAAAAGCATCGCGTTTAAATATTTCTTTTCGTAGACCTGTTAATTATTGAAAATGATAAGAAGCTTTTGACACCGGTTTGTGATTGTCAACGCGTTGTTTGGGGAGTAACGTCGACATCATCCTGGTGAATCTTCTGCGAATTGATACAGACCTAAAGCTGGAGGGGTATATTAATCTGGGTATTACAAGACTATCGTTCTGTATTCGGGAGAGTTATCAAAGAGGGTATTAGAGGACCGCAGCTAGACCCTTCCTTTCGCTCTGATAAGTACATTCGCTCTTCATGTTTCTTAATGCCGTAATCTGTGAGTTTTCTCAACTCTTATTTCTTTCAATGCTCAAAAAACTGTAAATAAACAAACTATAAAATAATTTTTCTGCATCTATTTATTTATTATTAAAACTAGTTTATTATAACATTCGTATGAAAAAGGAATTTCTTTCTTTTTTACAATAGCACACATATATGTATAGTATGATTGCATTATCTTGTGTTGATTATTTTAATCAATAAGTCAATTTTAAATACAACATGTTTAATAAAGTTTTTTCAGAAGTAATATAATATTCAAGAAAAAAAAAAAAATATATATATATATATATGCACGCAGAGTTTTTAACACAACTTGTTAAGAAAGTACTTTTAAATACATCTTTTGTGTTTTGGAATTTTTTTTATTAAAAATTGAATTTGCTATTTTATTTGAAGTTAGTATGAAATATTTTTTTGTTTGATTACATTTAATAATATTAAAAATCAAAATCAATACAGGTTTGTTATTTGAGAATACATATGCACGCACATTTATAAATGTTAGTCTACAATGTTATTGTTTTTTCTTGCATGTTTGCAAATTTACTCGTATTCGCCATCACGTCAAAATTATTCACATGGTTGAGATATACTGAAAATTCGTGTGATATCGCGGTCTGGCGCGCAGAAAAGAAAAGGGAAAGATTGGATGTTGAAGGAGAAGATCCAGGTGATAGCCCCGAAAGTTTTTTACGCCTTCGCACGCACGTTACTGGTAGCTCGGAACGATCCGCCGACACACAGCTGTTGGCGTTCGGTGGTGGACGATAACGGTAATCCAATTTTTCGGAATAATATTTGTCTTGAAGATCGACGACTAACGTTGTGCGACGACGCTGCTCGACGCGTGTGTATGTACATATATATGCGTGTGTGTGCGCTATACGCGCTGCTCTATTTCTGTCGTTGATGTCTTTCATTTTATTTTTTTAATTCATTTGCGATATTAGATGCAGAAGTCAAATTAACATCAAGAATTGTGTAATTATAAAAATAATTATAAATAGAGATAAAGATCCAACATTAAAGAGGTTTGACAAATAAAAATTTAAAAGTATTTAAATTGAAAATAATTATATTTCTAAACTAATTTAAAAGTGCACTTTACGTTGACGAAAAATTAATTTAATATTTAATTGTTAAAATAATTAATATTGGAAATATTTATTATTGCTTAAAAATAGTGAGATCGGAGTGTCGTAGTATATATTGAAAATAAATTTAATTTTTAAATAATATTCTCTTTTATTATTACAATAATGAAGACAATTTTTTTAGAAGCACGTACTGGAAAAATATAAAGAAAAACTGCATTTTTGTAGATACATTATAGAATAACGGCAACCTCTCGTGATGAAATAAATCAAATAATCTGAAAATATACGTGTAGCTCATGAAAATGTTTTTGAATATTTTTTTACGGAATATTATTTTACGTAATTTCAAAATACTGACGAATTTTATTGATAAAAATTTATCACAAGCACACGAAGAAAGATTTGCTATTGTGACTTGTAGGAAAGACAAAGGAAAGATAAAGGAAAAGAAATTTATAGATTTTTTTGTCTAGTTAACAAGTTAAAAGTAGTTGATCTTTTTTCTTTTTCGTTAATTCACTTTCTTGGTTTGGTGCTTTTATAATATGAATGGCTATTCTCGAACGTATTTCGTTATCTTATCTTAACAATATGATAAAGTATTAAGAGAAATAATACGCTTCGCTATCGAATTTTTCATGAGACAGGATGACAAAAACAAAGATCGTTTTTCCCTCATCATTAGCGGACATGTAAAAATGTGTGTGGATTTAAAGCAAAAATTTAAAATCTTAGTTTTAATCCATAAAACATATGTAAATATAAAATTTATAATATTTGTTACATAAATAGATTGTATATTATCGAGTCTTTTTGATATTCAGATTATGCAATCTTTCTTGTATATCTCTGTGTATTATTCATTACATTATAGAGTTCGACATTTAAAAGGAAAATAGTATTAAATATATATTTTTCAGCAAACGATCGCAGGCAACAAAAATGGTACTCGGTCAACGTTCGCTTTCAGTGCCGATTTCTCGTTTCTCGGTACGCGAACTTCGCGAATAAAATTATCGTTAGAGAATTCGTCAACCGATAGAACCGACGACAAACGGGCAAAGTCGAGCGTCAAGCCAGTTTCTCGTCTTCAGTGAGTTTCCGTGAGTGCGCTACGCGATTTGCATACAAAGACGAGAACTCGACATCCCTTCGCGCGACCTTTTACATCAGGCAGAGTGGATGTCGTTTTAGCCATTGTTCGTATATCGATTTTAAAGAGACGTTTTTATTGCGTCGCGGAATCGGCTGCGCCTTTGCGACATTATTTTATTGCTGGTATTTTGCCACGGAAGTGAATTTAGCCGATCCAAAATAAAACAAAGATTACATATCGATTAGCAAGAATTTTGTGCCACATCAAGTGCGCACATAACGTTGATATTTTGTCAAATAATAATGAAAAACGTTAAAAATTGCAATTGTAATTTACATATAAATTAAATAATTATTTACTGATATAAACAATTTTAAAAATGTAGCGATTATTTTAACATTTGAATTTATTTGTAAAGCTTTATTTCATAATATTTAATTTCGAAATATTATTCCAGAGAAAGGAAAAGTTTTAACAACTGATAAACGTAAGATGTATTAAAATTTTGCTTGTAAATATGATAATGTTTACTTATAAACGTAGATAAATATCAAGAATACTGAAATAACGATGCCAAAATATCATTACCTTGTTAATTTATGCGTCATATGCACGTTAATTTCCTGCCCATTGAATAATTATGTAAGTAGCGTGAATACGCCATGTCCGAATGGATAAGCAATTTCAAAAAAGCAATTAATGCGTTAAATTCTCATATTCGCGTACCAATTTTAGATCGTAATAAAATTAGGAACGGTTCTCCCTCTTTTCCTTTTCTCACTACATGAAATTGTTTCATTAAATAGTTTATTTAATAGCTCAATAAAATCTTATAAATTTAAATTAAATAGCATTTAAAATATTTTCACAATTTGTTATATATTTATTTGCATTTATTTTTCCAATCATTAGCAAATGATAAACAAGTAATTAGTAAATGATTTTCTCTCTGTTATATGTAAGTATGTACAAGATCTCTCTCTCTGTCTCTCTCTCTCTCTCTCTCTCTTTCTCTTTAGTATAGAAAAAAAATAAAACCATCCAGGAGAAATAAATAATTAAAATACGAATACTCGGAAAGAATCCTTTCGAGTTCTTTAGTTCCACTGTACTTTACTTTAACGTTTTTACAATTTGCGGAATCCCTTCGACGCCATGTTAGGAACAACCGACCTCTGTAGAGTCAGACGAAAAATCGGATCTGGGATACGTGCCCGAGCAAATTCGCGCGCGCGCATTTTCACAGTTGTATGTGTGTGTGTGCGAGAAAAGTCCAGGAAAAGAGAGACTTTCAACGTAGGGAACACCGTCGTGCTGTTCGTAGGTTCTCGTGGAACGAAAAGACACGCTCGACTAATTTTCTCGATGCGCTCGGCTGGTCGATCGACGTCGATTTCGAGTGGGCGGGAACTCGTAACTTTGCGAGAGAACGCGGTCCGGGAGGGTAGAGGAGGGCGTTTGAATTCATGACTGTCGTAAATATGTTAATACTTCGTAGCTACCCCCGTTGTTGACAGGGTGATTTTCAAAGACGCGCGAGAGGGCATCTTTCTATAGATATTCCTTATATTGAGAGGCACATTGTGAACGGGCGAATTGCATCGTCAATTTAACGCCGTAGCCGTAGAGCATCGAAAACTTCTTATGAAGTTCGGTATTTATTGCCTATTCAAAGCGCGTTCGATGATGCGTTTTTCTATTGTCACTGGGTTTATGTGACTTTTCGATATAGCGCGACACTCTGTCAACGTATTTACGATGCCGCTATCAATTGTAACTGGAACTGCTATCACATTTTTAAATTGCTATGATAAGTTGACGAGTAGACAATAATAAGTATTAGTATAAATAATTACAATTTAGAAATAAATAATGAAAGAATGATAATAATAAACTAATTTGTATATTAAAATATTCTTTCATTATTAGTGATGCGTTTAAATATTTCATCTTTATTGAATTAATAGCAGCCGGTAATACAAAATTACTGTTCTAAATTCGGCCGTAGGTCCTTAATGGATGTCGATTAGCGTGATCAATCCATCAGATTTATTTTTCCATTTCGTGAATTGGAACATCCAACGTCCATCAAGTCGATTACGTAACGTTGTGTATTATACTCTATAATGGTTGTGACGTGGACAATCTAAACTCTCTGGATATGCTTGCAGCTATTCCTAACGATTGATAGAGCTGTAATTGTATTGGCCGTGCCTACAAATAACATGCCTGTACCGCTAATACACTTTAGGACTATGGATTTAATGGCCCGTATTCTGAGCGGATCGCTTACAAGAGCAGTAGCAGTTATTAGCGGTAGGTCATTAGACGGTTTGCGAGGCTAACGGCCGACAGGTTCGCTGAACATGGTCGTTTATAATCGTTAGGTTGCGCATTGGTGCTAATCGAATGTCGAGATAATAGCATATCGCAGCTAATGAAAAATCTTTGATATTCGGCTGATTGCCCGATTAAGCCGATTGTTAGATTAATGATTAATATAGTACATTAATATTATATTATAATAATTATTAGAAAAAAAAATATATATATTTATATATATTTATATTTATATTGTAAAGGGAAAATGTGTCATTATTGATTATTAGAATTAATAACAATGATATGTATATATATATATGTTTATTTATTTGAAAGAGGGAATATTGTTCTATTTTCTATTATTGATATATATATATATAATTGTGATTGATCCTAATAATCAATAATGACATATTTTCCCTGCAATAGAAGTAAACATTATTATGAGAATATTATTATATTTTCAGCATTATTGTATTTGATTATGCGAGCACGCATTCGTATTAATTATTGGACTATATATTCTACGAATCACAAATGCTTTCAAATTGTCGCTCCATCTTCGCTAAATTGAAGGCGTAACTATTCAAACGATATCTGTTGTTCATTTTACGTAGATTATCTTTCGCACAACTTCAAAGAGACGGTCATAACCATCATAAACGAGGTGGCGTAGTTAATATAATGAACAACGATATTATATCTTTAGCATTTAATCAAAGTGCAGTTCGGTCGCCATCTTTGATCACTATGTACATGTATCTGTAAAATACCGCCACCGCCGTAATAATATCGATTTTCCGTAATACGAGATCTCGGCGTCTTTGATATACCTTCTTTTTTTCTTTCATCCTCCACGATGACGGATCACCCTTTGTAACAACACACCGAGTAAACAACGTTCTTGTTTTTATGCGCATATATGTTCGCGGATGTCGCTCCTATGTGTATAAAAATAGTGTATGCTTTTATCTTGGCTTTTATCTTGACTACAGTTTGTATCTGAAGTCTTTAAATGCGATTATCAGATAAATATGAACATTTTTCTTCGATGGAATTAAATAGGCCACAACATATTAAATGTGTTACACATCTAGGGATAAACACGATAACATTTTCTTCTTAAAAAGTTCAAGTGATTATATCAAAGGCCAGTACGTATCGTTAGATACTACGTAGTTGTTTGTTCTGAATAAAGCGAATTATTGTCGGAATACAACAGGATCTCGAGGATACATTAATAAGCTCCCCGAACGTAAACATTATTTGTTTTGGCAACGTCTTATTGTTACAAGGTCGTTGAACACTGACAATGAGAGTGGGGAGCTTACGTTGTAAGCTACGCGCAAAAAGACTTTGGAATTTTATTCAGTTAGTTGTTAGCTTTCGGTTGAGAAAGATCGTCGGAGGATTGAATAATAAATAGCTACGGAGAGTCAATGTAAGTAGCACAAAGTTGTATTGTACAGTTATTTATACTTAATAGCTCTTGTGTCGGCTGTGATTTAATACGTTTTTAATCTTAAGCCAAGTTAGCTCTTGACAGCTTTTGGCACGATACATTAAAATCTTTATTATCCCCGTATGAAATATATTCGCGTTGTAGAATGGAATATGTGATGCAATTAGATAAATTAATCTAAACGTACATCTAAATTAGCGTAAACCTAATTAACCTAACTCATCTACATTACGTGACAGTTAATTACATTCTATCTCGCGAGAATATCGTATGATCAAATTAGGCTCCTTCCGGATACAGATCTTTTCACTTATTATTATACATATTATATTTACTTATCCATATCTCTTTTCTGTTTTTCACGTTTAAAAGCATTTTAAAACTTCGTAAGTTAAGGTAAAAATCTTCGTATTTATATAGGATCGCGATTACCATTTAAATACGCGTATATATAAACTGGGGCAAGTGAGTTGTATGCGAAAGATATATTCAGAAACATACGCAGATATATATATATACGTACATGCATAGAGCAGATTTTCGACGTGGTAGTTCGCGAAAAAGAGGGAATGGCGGAATGTACTCGTACTTCATCTCCATAGCAAATATTGGATCGTCGGATATATACTGAAGATTTTGGATATTGCTAGCACAACATCCTCCGGCGTCGCTTTCGGTGTTCCTTGCGATAGAATCAACAGCCTTATAAGGTTGACCTCTTATTTTATTACGCTGAAATAAGGACATATCCGAATTGAGGATAATCACGAATTGACCGCGCGTGAAATGTCTTTTAGAATTTTTTAGATCGTTTTTTTTTTCTGAAAAAATTATCTTGATATCGGTCATAAAATTTACAAATGAAAGATTTTAAAACAATCCGTATATTATTATAATATTATTGTATCAATTATGGACTTATTATGTCTGTAAAATACTGTAATACTCTGATATGAAATGAAATCTATTACAAATATATTCATATAAGCATATTGAATATTCTAGTTATTTTTAGTTGAACGATTAATTTAATAATTATTTGCGATATAGAGTACCTCTCTCGCTTGATTTGCAATGTACTATTGTCGGCTAATTAAACACTCTCGTTAAAATAATAAATATGTGTTTCGTGTGATGCGGTCTCAGCTTAAGTCGAACAATTAATATTTAGCAGACAGTTGCATTAATGTTGGTGCGTTAATTAGCCCAATTTAATAGGAAATGATGCTTGTTAACGACTGTGTCGCTGGTAATCGGTTATTTTTTCACGCTTGCACAAATAATATGGTTCGGTATCGAAACAATGATGATTGCGCGCCATCGGTCTAGATATAATTATTACCGCCTGCAATGCCGTTCGCTCGTTACGCATTCATTTACAGCAAGCTGATGTAACGCAATAGTGTGTATTGCCGATATTGTTCGATCCGTACAATTAACGTAAAATTACACTTGCCCCTGTAGTCAGCTCAGCGATTTTGCATGGAATTTATGCCCACGATAACTCGAAAGGCCGCTTGTGAAATGCAATCTGAGTTTTATTTTAATAAGAATTTTGATAATTTTGATCATCCAATAGTTGGCTGATAATTTGTTATTTTTCTATTTGTTTTCTATTCATGATCTGCTTGGTAAACGATAATTAGATCGATCGTTTTAAGAATTAAAATTTGAATTATTAGCTCTTCTTTTATTTATCGCTTTATTTAAATTTGACTTTTTTATTAGTATCCGTTAATTCCTTCCTAATTTTTTTTCGATTACCTGCGAGATACGACATATATTTTTCGTATAAAATCGTTGAATAAAATTGTTATCATTAACGGGAGATGAGATTCCGAAGGGAATAGATAAATTTATACTCTAGCATCATTCTTCGTTCGCCCCGACATTCAAGATGTGCGAAGCGCTGCAGTTTTTGGTTCTTTTTTTTTTTCGGTACGTGACTCGAGAGAGACCCCCAGTTTTTTTCTCGCGACAATCGTCTCCACATCCGGAGAACAACACACCCCAAGAAACGCCCTTCGTCTCGTGAGTGTCCGATCGCGGCACGTGACACGATGCAGAATGCACTTTCGAGCGTGTCCCCCTCCAACAAATTGGAAATTGATTTCTCTCGTAGCCATTGTCCGGTCCTCGTGCCGATTCCGCATGAGTAAATCCCCGGTGCGCAAAACAGTGTCGTCGTTCAAGCTCGATAATTTATCGGCTTTACGGTCGGAATGAAAGCTTCACGTACGTGCGCGTGAGAAGTTGGAGAAACGGCGCAATGTTAGAACTGTCGGGAACTGCATTTATTCTCCAAGAAACGTTCTGTCAGATATTATTCGCCCGCATGTTTGCGTGAAAACGCTTTCATTGAAATATTGCGCGACTGTTTATTTTAACGGTTCCATTGCGGTTATACTCGCAGGGAAACGCATGGTGGAGTGGCATTGACATTTTTGTACGCGGGCTGTAAATATTTGCGGTTGAATATGTGCGTACAATTACCATTAATTCGAGGTTTATCCATCTATGTACTTCACGTTGTGAACTTTAATTTTTGCGACAAACCATTTTTTTTCTTTGGATTACGCAATTAACTCTTTATAATGACGTTTTATGTAAATTGCTATTATTTTATATAATAGTGATTACGTAAATTAGATGATTTTTATATTGGAATAAATAATATCTGCGTCGAAAGCGGGTAAAAGTGAGCGAATAAATTATCTTAATGCTACCATTGAAGTTATTTGTTAAAGTGTGCGATAAGAAATTTAACGAAATTACAGTGGAAATATTGATGACGTAAAGTTGTCAAACGCAGACGAATAAATAGTCTTCTTGAAATAATACGAACGCAAAAAAGAAAAAGGAAAAAAGGCTGCAAAAGAAAGGGAGAGAAATTGTAAAATCCGAGAGAAATATTTTCTCGTCTTGCAAAAGCATCGCGAGACACGAACGATTACCGGATTTTCGGTGTAAATGCGGAATATGAGCATCGATCATCTCGCGAGAACGTAATAATTTAAACGGTCGAATGAGCCTTGTGCGACGTCGCATTTTTTACCTTCCGCCAGAAAATATAACTCCAAGCACGATCTTTTTCTCCGTTTCTACGACACCTGTCATTTTCGCGTTTTCAAGAGAGACGACATTTTTTATGTCAGTACAAAATTGGCAAATTCAAGCAAAACATTTGAACGATGAATCATATATCAGCTTACATTTTTAACGAGATGTTATTTTGAAATACCGGATGCTGTTAATTTCTCTCGAGACTTGAGATTATATACACGACTATATAAACAGCATGTCACTTGTTTAATTGACTATAAATATTTGACCAGGTTACAAGTTGCATAGTAGTTGTAGTCGATTATTTATATCATTTTATATTAAAATTAATTAATACCAAAAAAAGAATTATAAATATTTTTATAGTTTTATAAAAAATACTTAAGCGTAACGTTATAATGATTTCATTTTTTTGTGCTTAAAAGACAGTTAAATTTTGTTGATCTTTTGTTTCTCTCTCTCTCTCTTCCTCAATCTCTTTTTTTATTTTCTTTGAAAAATATCTTATATGTGGCAAAAGTTCTGCACGGTAAAAAACATTTTGTATTTTTGTTGAAATCTTCTTGTGTAGAAATTTTTAACATATTTTTATGTTAATACAACATACTGTCGTTATGTTATTTTAACTTTTTTGCATTGAGTTAATATTCACTGTTTCTAAAAGTTAAAACAACACAATTAACAAGTAAATCTTGTACTAATTTACATTTTTGTGTTAATTTTTTACATATTATTTATTATAGTTGTGTTATTTGTTTACATATTTGCCTTCTGTTAAATTAACATTAAAATTAGAGTGGATAAATTGGGGTACCAGAAATGTGTTAAATTTAACAGAAAATTTTTTACCGTGTACGGTCCAGTATACCGAAAGACGCGCTTATTTTATTTCCTCGTGTTATATTTTGATTTTGGCTCGCAAACAGACCACGTGCAGATTACGTGGCGGCGTATTTCACAAATTTATAAAGTCCGGCAGGAGGTGTACGAAACGATCTGCGACAGCTTACAACATATATACGGCCGGTCGACGAGAAATAAGAAAAGCTGAAGAGAGAAGGCGGACAAGAAAGAAAGCGGAATAGAGTGTGCAGTATGAAAATATAAGGACCGTGAGATGTAAAGACTGCAAATTCGGGGGGGGGGGGGCTTTTGTTCTTTCGCATAGCTTTCCCCCGTCTTCGCACGAGGAAAATTCACGGGCTTAATGGTCTCGTTTATTATTTCTTATATCCCGGCCGTTCTCTCTGTAAGAGTCCGGCTAAAAAGTCAGTCATTTTCTATCATCCTATCTCGTTCCTTCAGTTTTTTACTCTTTTATGCAAATACTCTTCGTCTCCTTCTCTCTTTCTTCTGATATATACATTGATCGAGAAATACGCCTCGCTACTCACACATTGAAGTATTTTATGTGTTCCAGATTCGCTAGTGTATTCGCACTTCTTTCTCTCGAACGATTAATCGCAAACTCATGTGCGCGATCACGAGCGATGAAATATACGATTGTTTAAAGATTTTTTCCGAGGAAATAAAAATTGAATTACGGACGGGAGAGAGTAAGAAGGAAGCAGGAATGAAAAAAACCAGATAGTGCGGGAAAGTAACAGGAGAGTGCGCAATAATTTTCCAGACTACTTGACACCCCTTGCGAATAATGCGAGCGAATAAATTTTTCTGCACAATTACAGATTTCTGCCTCATTAGCGTCTAGTTTTTCATTTAATTGGCTGCACGCGCGACATTATTATGATATTTGAATAATAGAAATGCGAAAGTTTGGAATTTTTGAAGAAGCATTTTCGAAATAAATTAAATAAAATGCATCAGAATAAGATAAAGAAAAAACGAAAGGAGAAGAGTCCGGCAAATATCTTGTACGATTTTCAGAGAATCACGAAAGGAACCGAGCGAACTGGAGCGGCATATCCCGAATGTAAAATATAATGCTTTTATACACCGTGTAGAACAGACCGCACAAGCATGCGTACCGCATTGCCTTTAACTTTCAATTCGCGGATCGAAAAGTTCTTGTGAAATCAAGCGAACGATTCTGCGGTATGTAAATACACTGTAGGGGATATACGTGCAAGCTAAGTTTACGAGAACAAAAGATATATATATATATATATATATATATGCATGTATAAAATATCAAGGAATAGGAAGAGATGACCGACGGTGAAACAAAAAGCAAGCGAGAGGCGGAATAGGGAGTGAGTCGAAGGAGAATGACGGGACAAAAGGTGATCTTCTGAAAAATGGGGTCGTAAAGCATTCCACTCATATCGTATCCTACCTCTCCCATCCTCTTTTCTCGCGTTCCTCCAACAGCGCGCTCGCGCACATATTCGCCGGCGCTTTTCAATCCTTTTCTCTTCCGTCTTCATAGTGGCGGGAAGTAGCAGGAGAGGTGGGGGAGGCGAAGAGGAAGAGGAAGGGAGAGAGAGAGAGAGAGAGAGACGTCGATTTTTAATTTTCGCGAGATTTTCATACCGGTAGAAAGGTACCCCTTTGTGGCCTCTAAGAAGGATCGCGCGACGTCGGATTCTTGCGAATGGAATAATGCGCCCAGGCTTGGGCTGGATTTTCTTGGGAGAGACAGGGCATAATAGTCTGGCCTCCCCGTTGCGGAGGATGCTTTTGCCGTATATTGTTTGCAAAGCGTGTCGTAAGATGCTCGGTGCACGATGAGAAACTGTCGTGGCCGCGAACGCGATCGATATACGGTCTGACGCGCGAGTCTCGTCTGATAACGCTATTATGAAGCACGCAGCTACGTTCCGAAGACTGTCGGGTATGATATCGTTCACTTTATACGAGAGGAATTAATAAACTATATTTTATCTTGTATGGGTGTTTTTTTTTTTTTTTTTTTTATTAATTTAGAATCGATATTTTTAATTTAAGAAAAAATGTGTTCTCTTTCTTTTGCTTTCTCGTTAATAAGCAATCTTAACATGTGTCACAATTTAGGTAATAGTGTATAAATAACACAAGAAAGATAAATTTACGGTAAATAAATAATAAAAGTAAACTTTTTTATTAGCAAACTTTTTATTAGCAAACTTGTTACTTGGCGGTTAATTATAAAAATATTTATAAAATTAAACAATAAAAACTTGCATCAAACATTGATCTATTTAGTTTTTTTTTTTTTATTATTATTAGAATAAAATAATCGACTCTAAAGCATAAGAATTGTAAATCGTATATGATTCGTTCTAAAATTGGAACATCTTATGTAACTTGAATTATAGAATTTTACTCGATACATTTTAATGCGCGGCTTGCTTGCCGGATGCAACGTTTCGAAGGATCAGAGCATGGTTTTGTTTTCTTTCATGCTTGATTCAGCATAGCAGCATCTATCTGTGTTGCGAAGCGAGTAGAATCCTGAAATTTTTTCCATTTCCAGTTCTGTTATTTTAATGCGATAGAAAATGTAACTGCGCAGGAAGGATAGTACGTACAAGAAAATAAGCGCGGTATAATAGAATATATATGTATTGCTGCAATAGAATATTACTACAATATATTTTTGAAACGTGGAACGAATGGAGCGTGCATTAAAATATACATTATTGTGTGTTATGTATGAAACTGTAGATTTTTGCACTAAAAAGTTTTCAATTTATCAACGGCAGATAACATTAAATTTATATTATTCTTTCCTATGAGATCAAACAATTGAAAAAAATGATATACAGTATAAACGTATTTCGCGTAGTCTGTAATATAAATGCTGATATTCAAATTTTACTCTGTTCCGTTAAATTTACATTTGCGACGCTGTTGGCAGGGTTAACACGATAAGACGCTTCGAGGCTGTATTTCAAAGTCACTCGATGGAAACATTAGAAATCACATCTACCATCGGAGTGTCTTCGCGTGAAATCGCGTTTAGGAAACATTAATCAACGTTAATTACCTAAGCGATTATCAACGGATAGAATTTGTTAGCGGCATAATTTCCTGAAATTTTCTTGCTATTTGTCTTACACATCGCGAATAGATGCTCTTCTAAATATAATGATAATATTGTTTTAGATAAATCTTTTTTGACGATTTCTACATATTTTTCATTAATATTATTATCATGTTGACTTGTTGCTACGTTTGATAAGGCATTGTATAATTGCAATACATGTATTGCAAAATATTTTTGAAGGTAGTTTGATATTCAAGATTTATATGCGTTGTACAATATTTTGCAACAGTGTAAAATCGAACGATTATTTTTAATATAACGGGAGAATAAAATTCTAACTCTAATTTTTATAGCATATAATTACGTTCATCGTACATTAAGCATTTCTTCTTTATGTAAATTTAATGCGCGGCATATTAAAAGCGTCATACTGTTCGCTCAAGCGAGGAAAATAGTTATTCTAAGAGCCCGTATATCTCGCTAGTCAGGCAAGAGCTAAGGAGGCTGCGCAGCGATCCATTCAGAAAATACGCGACACCGTAGTGCTTACGGTAGCAGCGCTTATAAACCAGCAACGCCAACCGCATTACCGCCTTGCCATCCCGAGACATGCGCATTTCCCAACGGCGGCGTCTCGTCTTAAAGAAAATGAAGGGCGTGATTTATTAACGCTCTCCAAAGTTACCGCTTAGGCGCTATAATGGCATCGCTGTAATTATTCTAAATCAGAGTTGCTCGGCGAAACCTTTCAAACATACACATTCAAAAATGCACATTGAAAATGAATCTGTGTGAAATTTGAAATTGCCACAGGATATTACTTCGTGAAGCAATTACGAAGTTCCATGAGACGGTTTACTATCGATTTGTATAACATTCACGCAACACAAATATTTAATATATATGCTAGAATTTTTTTTAATTTATTTCTTTTACCTTTTTTTTTTTTATTACCCAAATTTTTTTTTAGACACATCGCTGTAAGTAATATCAAATTTTACTGCAATTCGCTTGAAAAATATAATTCTAATATTATGATAAATTTTACTTTTGAAAGTTGCAATATCTAAGTTTGGTAACGAGTGTGTTGAGCTCACGGATTATATGCAGTGCGAAAGTTTGAGCGCGTAAGAACGCGTTTGAATGCGCAGCAATTCAACGCGTGAATTCGCGCTTAGAACGGGGCACGTGTCTCGTTATCGCGAATGGTGTGCCGGTCCTCAGTATCCGTATTCGCCGATAACTTAGAGAAGCGCGGACGTGACTTAAATCGCGAATCACGATGATTTTGCAGTTTTGCGGATATAAAAGGGCGGCTTTCGGCTCTTAGTGATTGAAGGCTCGCGCTTCTCCCTATCTAGCGGTTAGCGCGACTGCGAAAGAGCGTGCGACGATTCACGGTGCTCACACCTGTCGACCCCTCTACCCTCCTGTTCCTCCTCGTTTAATAACTTAAGCCTATTAGCAGCGAGTGCCTTCGGTCTTGTCCCCGGGGACCGTCTCTCCCGTTTCTCCTCTTCTTTTTCTTTCTTTCTTTCTTTCTTTTTTTTTTTTTTTTTTTTTTTTTTGAGGGGGCGGGAACCACGCGAACACTACTTTTTTTCGGTCGAGTTGCGGGAAAAATACTCGATTACTGTCTCTCTTACTTTTTCTCTCTCCTCTCCGTTTTTCCAACGCGCACGACGCTTATTAGCATCCGGGGTGCAAATTATTCGTCGGTTATTATTACCGCTCCCTCCGACTGGCCTCGATGTCGCCGGGAATGTTTCTCGCGATTATATCCGGGCTATTACTATTATTATTATTATCATTATTATTATTATTTAAAGAGCGTTCGGTCTCTTCTTTTCTAGCAACTGTTCGTAAATTATTCCGCATTTTGTCTTTTATAGTCTGAATTATATTTTGCCGGTATATTAGTTTCTTAAATGAAATTTATTTCTATACTTGCCTTTTTTAAGGAAAATAAAAAAAAACTATAGTTTAAAAATCATATTTTTTTCTTCTATATTAATAAGAATAAAGTAAATAAATGGTGTGATTAAACTTTCTGTAAAATCTTATGTATTGTTTCTTGTTTTTCTCCTTTTTTGATTAGAAAATAGGTACATAATAAGCTGCGACGTTCTTTTGAGATAAATTCATT
This sequence comes from Anoplolepis gracilipes, assembly GCF_047496725.1. Lineage (NCBI taxonomy): Eukaryota > Metazoa > Arthropoda > Insecta > Hymenoptera > Formicidae > Anoplolepis > Anoplolepis gracilipes. The sequence continues at coordinate 8,801,377 of NC_132980.1, read as the reverse complement.
ATTTTTCTGAATTTTATTATATATTATTATGTATAGATATTTTAATTTGGACATTTATTATACATAAAATGAATTGCGGATTATAATTATGGTGTAAATTAGAGGTTGGTTAGGAAAGATTTTGCCAGAAAACCATTTTACATTTTCCAGGATTGCCGCCATTTCTTTTTGCGCGCGAACATTATTCTTTCGGTAGTAACGTAGTCCGCGGGAAAAATAATCATTGTTATCTTTTTTCTCTTCTTTTCTACGAGTGTACTGCGTTGATTAGCATTTGCGTAGTAATTTACTTTTGTGCTTCCATTACATACGCTACTCGCGCTACACACGTCCATTTGCCTTCCTTTTTCTCATGTTTTCTTTATGAATATTCGTCTTCGTTAGTTAAATCATTATCGTTTTATAACTCTGCATTTCTGTCATATATGTGGGATGCAATTTTTTAAATCGTAGCGTGCAAAAAATCTATTGAAAAAAATGGTATTTTCCAGAAGGATTTCTTGATATACTTTTGTATTTAAATATAATTATTTAAATAAAAATATTGCATGGCGAGGGAAGGGGAGTAAATAAAAAAAAAAAAAAAATATTGAAGTATTTTTTACAATTATATAGAAGTATGTTTTACAATTTGATATATAATTGATATATAATTGAGGCAAAATCACTTAATGTGAAAATGTCTAAATCTTGTAGGAGAAATGTATAAATCTTTATAGGAAAAAACAATTTCGATTAAATTCTCTGAAATAATTCGCGATAGATTAACGAATGCGGTATACACACTCGAAGATACTCCGCAATTCCCCCTACGAAATCCCCCCCCCCCCGTTCTAGCTTTTAAGCTCGCCGGGATTGGAGAGATGTCGCGGAACTCCCGCGTATGTGTGTTTGCGTGTGAGTGTATATGTGTGATAAGGCGATTACTCTTTCTATTTTTTCTGCTAAATTTATGCCATCACCGCCGCGCCGCACCGCCAGCAGCAACAATATTTTCGTTGTGCCACGGGCAGAAAAGCAATTATCGTGCTGCGCGCGCTTTCTTGGCACCCGGGCTACAAAGCGGATAAGGATCGGAGCTGATTTCCGGCGTGGGAAGGGTTTTACGGTCTGTCCCGCTAATTGAGACAGGCGCTTTCCCTCGGATGTTAAACACGACGAGTAATGGCTTCTTACGCGAAGACTACACAATCTTGGTAACGCGTTCTATTGACGTTCGTGCTGTTTAAACGTCACGTGATTCTTTCCTGACAACATCTCTACCACAAGTTTTCCAGTGATGTAACTACGGCCGTTAATTCCTATATAAATTAAGTAAAATGTCTGTGTCTATATCAAGCAGAAGTAGTAAGGAAAAAATGCGTGTATATTAGCGTTATCGCTTTAAATATATATATGTATTTTATATTTATTTATTTATTTTTATTCCTTTTTTTCTGTTTTATTTCAAGATAATGCATAGAAGTGCAAGCGCACATACTTATTATTTTTAAAATTTAGAAGAATACTTATTATTATATTTAGAATTATTTAGCTTAAATAATGTAAAAGCCATATTAAATTTTCTTAATCATCCTCTTTTCTTTTTTTCCTAATGTTACAATTTTGTGAAGCTTCAAATGAAATTTCTGCTATTTTAATTGTTTGAAATACTGGTAATTTTAATTTTTCTAAAATTTTTGTTATCTCTCTCTCTCTCTCTCTATCTTTGTTGAAAGATAATGCAGAGAAATGTGGGACACTCTGTAAACAGTTTCTGTAGCAATGGCAGGTGGAACAACTTGTTAAAAATGGACACGAGCACGAAGCGCAAGTCGCCGTTCCTAGTTAAAAATAAAGCATTGTCTTCTTTTCGCGAGGTAGAGCGCGAGAGAAATGTAATTCGTACATACATATACATAACGCCAGCTCGGCAGCATTGACAATGGAACGAGCCTGGATTATGTATATCTTGTAACAGAGGTGCATCCGCGACGGCATGAAATTTACGACGGGCATGCCGACGCCGACGCCGACGCCGACGTCGACGCCGACGTCGACGCCACGAGTGGATTTTATTTTTGCTCGCGCGCTTGTAACTAGGAATTTATTCCGGATTTCATTCGTTCTGGCCGGCTGCGCTTCGGAACAACGTCCGTGTATACGTATACGCGTATGCGCGAATGTGTATGCATGTATGCTGTCCTTTGTATCCGTGTATGTACAGGAGTACAATCGAATTATCAGCAACCATGGGGAAATCCTTTAATACCGGCACACGAATTTACCCTTCCCGATCGATTAATTCCCTATGAAATCACCGGCCATCCTCGTCGCGGATTAGGTCTCGGTACATACGCGTACAGACATACCGCACACATATACACACATGGCACACATTACCGTGCTTCAGGCCTCGGTGTACGCATATACGACGCACGCGGAACCTCGATGCAAAATTAACGAAGAAGTCCGCGCCCAAAACCGAAGGGACGATGCATCCTGCATAATCTCATTTCGCTCGCACCGCCGTATATCCGCTCGCTCGCTCGTTTTAATGAAGTTATAACATTCAATGAGAAGTTATGTGCGCGATCGCGGGAAATTTGTTTCGCGCGGTAACCGGTTCCGGCCGGTTCTCGCGGATATTTGATTATCCGCTTCCGACTCGGCTGTAGCGAGGGAATTCACTGCGGCAAAATATATACGTACATTATATATATATATATATATATATATATATATATATATATACACATACATACATACATATATATATATTTTCAACGACTTGTCTCAGATGTCGAATGCTCTGAACCGCAACCACTGGAAGTCAAGTTACTTAACAAGAATAGTGATTATTTTAGCGTAGGGGAATCGATAGTGTTCCAATTACATATGATTGAAAATTGATGGGACTTGGTAAAGTTGAGGAGAATAAAATATTCAATGAAATTGTTTTAGTTAAACTAAATTTAACCATCGCTAGATATATAATTAAGTATAAAAAGTATGGGCGTTATATATATATATATACTGACGTATATTTATTTTTGTAAGTGTAAGTTAACATCACGATTCACTAACGTTAGAATAAATTTAAACTTGAGTTCGTCGATTTAGATTGTTTTAAAATTAAGAATATCCCTATAGTAATCATTAAATTCAAACAATATTAACTCGTTTCTTTCAAACAAGTTTCGTGACTTTACGAAGGTTATAGACGACGACTCGATGAATAAAATTGGCAATTTCACCTGTTACTATTATACAACCTCCGACGAGAAAAGTTCGGAAATAAATCTCAGAAAATTGCAACGCTTTGGATATAACGCGAATAATTAAAGGAATCTACTGGCTTCGTGCGGTCATAAAAGAGGAACATTATCACGTCTATTCGGTAGAAATCAGTTCGGGAAAATCGAAAAGACGAGCGGAATATGGAATCGTTATGTGACGCATTACACGGATTTTGTGCCACTATAATACACCATGTATATAAATACATATGTTCGAGTAGGTATGCCTATTATGTATGATTTCACACGTGAAAAAAACCGAATGGAATGAGAGAGCGATCGGCCGCTGTTCTAGGAGACGTTCTAACCAAGATAAATTCGCGCGATTAAGGGTAAAAAGAGGCGATAGTGGTAAGACGATAAGACGGTGAAGGGTAAAAAAGCTAAGGCAATCGAAGAGGGAAAAGCTCGACGGTAGAACTGCTAAGTGTAAGAGCAGCATCGATGTTCAGGTGGGGCCGGTGAGGGAAAGAGGGCAACGTGCGAGATGAAGAGACAGAGAGAAAGGCGGTGCAACGAAACCCGAGGAGGCAAAGAGAGGAAGAAGCGGGCGACGAGTAAATAAAATATTCAGGAAGCTCGGAGCCCCGGGCGTTTGGTCGTGGATGCCGGAGGGAGGGAGGGAGGGGTGTCTACTCCAAGTGGTGGTCGGGAACTGCCGGGTGCGGAGAGGGGAACGCTGGGAGTTGGGGAGCTGGTCGGGTCGGACGTACTGTAGACCCGGTGAGGCTGAAAGTTCGGCGGGATAAACGGTTTGGTCCAGACGGAGCGGAGGAACCGCTCGCCGCGACCGCGTATATATAGGAGGATGAAACCGGCGCGGGCCCGGGTTTCGTTTTATCCCGTGGGAGAGTCTCAGTATTGCCCAAGATAGCGACCGAGAGAGAGAGAGAGAAGAGAGAGAGAGAGAGGCGGGGGATGAGGGAGAAGGGAGGGCACGTGTTCACGTACGTTCTGTGCTCGGCGTTCGGGCGTTGGATGGTTGCACCTGCGGTTCGAGACCGTCTTGCTTTTACCCTCCGTGTTGCCTTGGACCGTTCGATGTCTCGCGGGGGCGCAAGCTTCTCGCTTTAGTATTCTCGCGATTCCTATAATGGAAATTAAACGTATACGCGTTTAGCAACTTACTCAGAATGGCGAAGCAAGCTTCTCTTTGCGATAACCTGTAAATTTTATGTTTAATATATCTATATATATATAATTCTATATATATTAAATATATATAATAATCTATATATATATTAATTCTTTATATATGACATAAAAAATAAGGTTAGTTAGCGTATTCTTTATTACAATATTGCTATAAAAAAAATTAAAAATCTTTTAAGAAATTTAAAAAAAACGTGTGTTTTATATATATATATATATATATATATATATATATATATATATATATATATAAAACACACGTTTTTTTTAAATTTCTTAAAAGATTTTTAATTTTTTTTATTTTGGTAAATAAAAATCACTTCTTTCACTTTAAACAAAAATTTTATAAATTTCATTTTTATAGCAATATTGTAATAAAGAATACGCTAACTAACCTTATTTTTTATGTCATATATAAAGAATTAATAAAATTGAGAAGCCAACGCAAGAATGTGTATTCTTTGAAGGACTGGATTTAGAAATTATTATAGAAATTATTAAATTTTAGATTTATTATCTTAATCATTTAAACGAACACAAAATATTTTGCTCTTTAATACAGTAATAATTAATTTTGTCAAATTGCTAAAAAGATATTAAATGCATTGAGTGTGATATATCAGTTAATTCTATGAACTCGAGTTCGCATCTGCGGTAGGATTTCTTGACTTTGAATTTCACGCGAAGCTGCCGGCTTAAAGCACCTCGGCATGCCACCCAGCCGTCTTCGATCCTGCATCTCCTTTCGACTTCGTCCTCCTACATAAACACTCAGAGAGAATCGCGGGATAGAACGTTGGAATGACGATCTTTCCAGGGAAACAAGGTACTTCGGTACTGTGGATCGGAAGCTTTTGACGTAAGATCAACAGAACTTAATGAAACATTAATCGAAAACGCAAAGATTAGACGCCCGGAAATCTTCCTGCAAGTGTCAGAATCATTCTTGTAGCGAGATGTTAAAATCTCTAGATTTAACGTGTCAATAAATATGACAAAAATTAATCGGGATTCGTTAAGTTTAACGATCAATCGAATTGAGAATTATCAATTATATACTGGATGTACCAGATTTTTCACTAATGCATTTTTTTCGGTTTTGATTAACATATCAGTAAAATGAGAAATAATAAAAGTTTTGTCATGTATATGTACAAAGAGATAAAATCTCTTGTGTAATTCAACTAAGACAATAAATTTCAATTCACACGATGGTACATAAATTTTTATCGTAAGTTATAAATCTGAATCACGCGCTGTAACTCTGTTTTCGTCTGTAAAATATGCAACTATTTCGTGAAGTCGCCTTTGGACCAGATCCGAGTAAATATTGTATCGGATTGGCATTGTGGGAAGAGTATTGCGGTCTCTCGCGGACAACCTTGTTCGACGTTCGAGTTTCCGGCTTGAGCCATGACTCTTGGTACAACCGCACGATCTCGTCTGTGGTCGCGAGTGGGAACTAAATTAATGGATTGGAGCGCGATACATTTTCTTGTAAAGGACAGGAAAGGGTGGACTATTGATCTTAAGAAAATACGCTCGCTTTGGGAATTACGATCCTATAAAATTGCATATTTTTATCATCCATATACTTTAATATTATTCTTTACATCTATATAAGCTTATCTAATCAGCTCTAATTAAATAACATTCATTGTTTCATTTTTCTAAATTATAATTATGGGTAACGCCTTTCCATTAAATTTATTCAAAATTTCTCCAAAAATCTATATTACAAGCACCATAACTCTAAAACACAATATACATATAATAATCATGCATTATATTACTATATTGTGTATATATTATATACGGTACAATTTTAACGAAATATTATATATTATTTTAAAGCCAAGAAAGGTCTGCGAAATGTTTTTAACGCGCTCGCCGGAAATTTTCTCACTTTTCGTGAGAAGATCGAAGTAGTTTTGTAACATTGCGTATCGCGTAAAATTGCGTATAGGGCGATGCACGTTTTTACACACGTGCGTGAGAAGTGAGCATTCTCGTCGGACTTAAAAAGGGCGTTGTCGACCGTGGAATAATTCGACGATCTCGACAGCGTACGATAATCCGCCGTGTCATGCGGCGCAGACCGGATAGAAAGGTGAAGGTACCGGGGTGGGATGAGGCGAATTGGCGCAAAGGGTTGAGGCGGAGCACAACGTATATATATAGCAAGGATTATAATAAGCCGAGCCGCGCGCGCCGAAATTTATTTCGTTCTCCATTAATAACGGCACTCCGGACACCCGAAAGGGCCAGCAGTACCGGCACCCTTTCGCCACGTGACGCTCATTATTACCATCGCAAAGGGTGGCCTCTTGTTCTCAGAGTTTACTCGTTTACTATTAAGATTTCGGATGTTATTCTAAACACGATTTTTTGCACAAATAAACATGATTTTTGTATTTTTTTTTTTTTTTATTTTCAATTAAGAGAGACAATAAAATTTAAAGGTTCTTATCACTTTATTACTCATAATTTATTTAATGATTGATTTTGTTTTGAATCATATATATTACGAGAAATTAATTTATAAAATTAATTAATTAAATTAATCAATTTAAAATTAATTATTTGTAATATTCAATATATATATATATATATATATATATATATATATATATATAATTGTTGAGAGAATCTTTATATTTTATATAGAAAAGATTCTTTAAAACCCTATACTTTTTATATTGAAAGAAATCTATATATATTAAATTTTAATGATAGTACAAACTTTTAAGATGGTACAAATTGGGAGGTTTCTGCGGCCGTTATTCGCTGTCAATCTGTCGGTATCTCGTTCATTAATAATCCAATTCGACGATTGATTTTGAGCGTGTGCTCTCCGAGAGAGATCTTGTTAGCCAATCGTTTCCGCAATCGGCGTATCGCGGTCAACGCCGCTTGTTAGAAGCGCTTTTGCTCTTCTCGAGTAACGTTCTGTCGTCTAATTAGTCTACCTATTCGGTCGCGAGGGTTCTATACTAGCGTTTCGCAATCGATACCGCGATACTCGTCCCGAGATAATTCATTTCTCGACAATGATCGCGTGGAGCATTCGTTGTTCGCGCAAGTGATTTCGCATTACACAGCTCTTATCTATACGACGCGAGTGCTGCGTATTATGTTTTCGAGAGACGGAGGGGGTGAGGGGGCGCATTAGACGACAGGACAATAGAGGAATGCCGGGGTCGAGTTGTTGAACTGTAATGTCGATCGTGTGCGAGAGGCGTTGATTGCGATTACTCTCGCGGGTAATTACGCAGCATAAGCACGTTCTCGCGAGATGCAAATGTTCCTTTATCGTTGCTCTGTTACGGTTAATCTGTACGTCGCGTATCTCCGACGAGTGATAATAACTCCAGCGAGTAACTTAAGTTCTAACCAATACGGTGTCTTGCTTCATTTGGGAGTACATAGGTATATTAGTGGACTTATCTGCTGATTAGATAGGTATCTCAATTATATTCTCCCATGACGTTTACATCGATGTTGAGTTCTCGAGGAACAGGCGATAATATTCCAACCTTATCATTTCTATGTCTACACTTCAGTGATAGAAATACGCGTGTAAATTGCGTCATTGATATTATTGAAAAAAAAAACGACTTAAAAAATGAGCTCAAAGCATCGAGTAATTTTGCGATAAATTAACAACGTGTAATAATCGTTTTTGATGTTTAATAAGAAATTTAGAGCATGGTTTTTTTTTTTTTTTTTTTTGCGTTCTTCTTAAAACCATGGTAAAGCGACTAGCTTAGCAAGCGAGTAACTTGGTCAATTCCGGTTGTATTATTACTTTTCAAGTAACTCAATAAGACTAGTTCATTCGCTTACGCCTTGTTAGCACCATTATATAGGGAGCAGCATTATGAAAGCAGAGCAGTGGAATAAAAGTGTTTGCAGTCATTTAAAATGCATTCATCCGAATTGTACTTAAATAGTCGAATGGACAAAACTACGTTGTATTGAAATATAAAAGAGTTGAATGTGGATGAGAATTAAAAGAGAAAATAAGCAGTCTTTACTTTGAACTAATTTCTTTGTAGACATATTTATGTATGTACAAGTCTGTATTGATATTCACGAAATATTAAATGGAATGTCATTTTCTCTGTTTCAGTGTAGTAAAACCGGCCGCGGAAGGAAGTTACGTCCAATCGATCGAATTCACGGTGCAAATTGGTGCGTTGGGAAGCAGGTATTTATAATAATAGAGTGTAATAGTAAACGTGCAATTTGCATGCTACACGTTATGAGCAGCGAGAGAATGCGGGGCATAATGTATAAACTTTAATTACGTCGCTTCAACTCGAAATTAGAATTGTACTTAAGTTTTAATTGGATCGATTGTCATTGTTACAGTAAGGCAAACTTGTGCATCATGATTGGCTTTTCAATTTTAGAGTACTCCAATTGCGTTTATGTTTCACTGAAACTATTATGCAGTTAGTGAAGAGAGTTCATAATAAACGTAATAAAGTTATGCAAAATGCGCACCCTGGCTCGCCTTAAAACACATCTGGCGATATTATCGCGCCGATGAAACCGTGACATATAAAAATCACAGTCTACATCGCGAACTGCGAACAGCATCTTCTCATTTTTGAGGATATTATTTACTGCATTTTCCACGCGCGCTGACATCGAAGAAGACTCTATTTTGCGGTTTCCGCCCGAGAAAGACGCACAAGGCATTCTTAGAAACCTGTTTCAGTTTCCGATCTGAGAATGGAAGTCTATTTTAAAGTCTGTTTTCCATTTGTGCGAGAATAAAAAACACAGAGTAGAACGCGTTTTCACTTCTATCTAGCAGTAGATGGCATAAAACCAGAAATAGCTAGCTGTGTTCAACGTATCTTTGAACAAATTTTTTTTTTACATTTTCCACGCGTGTATCCACACACGCGAAAGATGTAGATTCCATCCTCGAATACGTATCGATTTTCCGTTTGTGCGCAAGAAAGGAATGCAGAATGCATCGAAATACGTTTTAACTCTCGATTTAGAATCCACCAATAAAACTACACGAGTAGCGCTGCTTTCTCATTTTCAATCAAATGGGGTTATTTTTTATTCGTTTGCATATATTATGCACGCTTGTTAACGATTACGATTCCGTCTTTGAAGTTGTAATAATTTTTCGTTTTTGAAAAAAATGGTAAAGATGGTTTCTCGCGAGAAAAAGAAAATTGTTATATCGAGATGCATCAGACACGTTATTATTGTTTGTCGAAATCAGAATCGCACAATAATTTTGACCGGCTTGATGGGGGGGGGGGGAGGGGGGAAAGTTGCCGCTGTAAAGTACGTCGGGCCGTCTTACTCTTATTGCACGTGACGGTGTTTCGCTGGCGCTCACCGACCGTTACAGACCGACAGATGCATACTTGCCGTAGATATTGTCTCGTGTCTGAGGCAGCTGGTCGGGAATATTGAAATATTAATAGAATATCGATGAGAGGCGCGGAAGCGGTACGGGCGCAACGAGAGATGAGAACTGCCGAAATTCGGTTATAGTGGCTCGCCGCGGGCCGGTCCGAAAAATTTCGACCGCGACGATTATACCGACCGTTTTCCGTATTACGGCCTGTAATCGGATTTTTTACACAGACGCACACTTGTTGCGAGAACATTGTTCGCCGCATTAGACTACACGGAGCACCGACGACGATTGAAAGGGGCGAAATGCAAATCGGGTCGTCGCTCGCGGCAGCACGATTAGCAGCGCACGGTATCGATCGAACGCGAGCAGGTTTCAATTATTAAACATGCGTTTAGCACGTCCGCCTGAGTGGTCGTGTGTTTTATCGCGAGAAAACTTTTGGAGTGGTTTGTTTCGGGGGATGTTTTCGAGAGGAAACAGAATACAGAATGAGTTCTGTACTCGCATGATATGAAGCAGATATGAATTCAGAGTTCAGAAAATGGAAAGGATAATAATTTGTAAGGTCCATTTGAAAACTCAAATAATATATGTATATATATATATATATATATATGTATATATAACAGCGTTTGTAAAGAAATTAAAAAATTTTTTAAATTATCACGGCTTTAATTTGCGCATTTTATAATATAATTGGTTGTTGAGATGTCTGATAATTCATGGTAGCTAATTAAAAAATAAATAAATAATCGGTAACATTCTTTGTATTGTATTCTGACGTAGGATTATCGCGGCAGGCCGCTGCTCGGATATCGTGTGCGCTTGCTGATTGTAAACTTGAACAATGCGCAGATGGTCCGATTTCGTCAATGGATAATCTTGTTGATTTCACAAGATACAGCGTAATCGCACCATGCACATTGCGAATAGGAGGATCCTATCAAATTCGGCTCCATCCTTTGTTGCTCCCAACTTGCGTGGACATATCCTCGAGACAAAGACCCAACTGTTACTGCTTTTTAAAAAGTTTTTTTAAAAATTCCAAATTCATTTTCTTAACCATTTACTTCATACATTATAGCGCGAATTAAAATCAATTCCAATTAACTTTATATAATAAACGAAGAAACGAAGTTTGATCGAACGATACGTAAACACGAATGTGTAGGTTTAATCATACATATTATAATATAAGCGTAGGATGTTTTTCATAATAACACGATTGTTGAAGTAATCGACCGTACTCTGCAATTTCTCCGAACAATCGTGACGTAGTGGTCGCCTAAGCTTTGCACCACGTCGTCTTCCGCAAACGCGTGAACGCGTCCCGCTCTCTCCTCGTTTCCCCCTCGACGCATCCCCTCTCGAGAGATCCCGATAGAGAGAATCCTCCCTCCCCCCTCCCCCTCCCCCTTTCTCTCCCCCCGTCGTCGTCGACTCGTGGCGAAACTCGCTCGGCATTCGGCGTCAGCGTCTTGAATGGTGACAAACGGCATGCACCGCGAAACACACAATCGCGTCGTGGTGGCTGCGACTGCAGGTACGATCGGGACGGATGGATGGCGGTGGGGCCGGGAGGAGGGTGGCGGGGGAGGGGGGAGGGAGAGGGTGCGGAGGTTGACTGCAACGCGCGAGCAATGCGGCTGTGCACCCCGGTAGCGACGTACAGTTGACAGAAGCGCTTACGGAGGCGAGAGAGATCGTAGCGCGGAGTACGTTCGCCTCTCTATCTTCATCCCTCTCTCCTCTTGCGTTCTCTTCGCATCCGCTCCGTTTCCACGGCTTGTGCTTGCTTGCTTGCTTGCGTGCGTGCGTGCGTGCGTGCGTGCGTGCGTGAGTGAGTGAGTGCGTGCGTGCGTGCGTGCGTGCGTGCGTACGTGCGTGCGTGCTTGCGCGCATTCAAGCATACGTGCTACGGGGTGGTGCGCGTACACACGGGTGGTCAATTGCGTGCGAACGCCCGTATGCGTAAATTGAGGGAATAAATATATGTGCGAGCGTCAGATTCATATAAGAAAATTACATTGAGATAATTAAATGAGGTATATATATATATATATATATATAATATAGATAATGAAAAGCAGAGAACATATTATCGATCTTGTCTCTTTTATTTCTTCTTGTCCGATTGTATAAATATATTAATAAATTTACATCTTTTTGTATTTTTCTTTCTATCTTTTCATAAACACATATGGACCGATCCATTTCATATTGCAACTGCGCGAATAAGAGATGAAAATATATGAAAAATGAAATAGTTGAAAAAGAGCATGATGCGATGAGAACGTAAGAAATAATGTACGAGATATGTGTATTTCAAGAGAGGGATCACAAAAGTGTAATGCGAAAGACGATCGTATTTCTTCTGTGACATCGTTTTATGCGCATATGCATACAAAAAGGTAGATTTGCGAGAGTTGGGCGCTGATGTAAAGTCAGGAATTACAGTTTAATCGGACATATATATGTGTTCTCGTATTCCCCGATTGGCGAAATTCGTTTATCTAGCATATAGGCATTGCAATCTCGTGTTGTAATGTTTTATTAATTAAAACTTTTGGCGGGGTAAAATTGCGAAATACTTAAGCACAAGCAGTAATAAAACGTTGCGGTTGATGCTAATGAAACACACAGTGGAATGAACATTCGTAATAAGCGGTGGCCGCCGAAAATGGAGCGTAACGGCCGTTGCACTCGTTATTTTGCGACGGTATATATATCGCGGGATGTATTTTACAGTCGGAAGATATTAAACATTCTGGTCTTTCGCCATTGTAGGACGTAGCCTGTAATTTTTCTAACGAGCTACACTAGGAACACGAATTTGCAGACTTTATTTTCGAGGATGCTGCCAGAGCCGCATTTCACGCGTAATTAAATCGTTCAGAATTCTGACAAGAATTCAAGAATGATGCGTTTAAAACTCTTATTATTAAAACATTTTTATTTCGTGGAAAATATTAGTATAAATATTTACTATGTATAATCGTATATAATTTTATTTATAAATATATATAAATATATATAATCAATGCTATTTTAAATATTGAATTACTTATTTTAATTTAACGAAAAACGCAAAAATATATAATAATTAAATAAAATAATTGTATTTCCGTTGAAACTTAAAATAAAATGATTGAAAAATAGCGATAGATAAAGAATCAAGTTTCTAGAATTTAAAATTAAAACATCTTATTATAGATTTGTTATATATCATATATATGCAATATGAAAAGAAAGATTATTAAGAGTTTTTTTCCTGACATAGTTCACAAATTACGTATAAAAATATAAATATTTAAAACAAATATAGACAAGTATGTTTAGTAACATAAACAAATTTAACTTTTGACATCTTATCGTAAATGTGAAGAATATCATTTTTTTAATATATCACTTTATTTTCTTTCGAATCTAGGACGATGTAGGTTTTTTTTTCTTATATCCTCGACATACTCGAGGCCACCACGAATAGCGATGCAAAATCCAAAACCGCGCATCGACTAAAACTAGATCGGACTGAATCCGATGAAAGTCAACACACAAGTTTCCAACCCTTCCGTCCTCTTTCCGATTCGCGTCTCCGTTTCCCCTTTGCCCTCTTTGCTTGCGTTTGCAAGTTGAAATGGTGATCAGTCCGCGGGTGTCTTTGCACGCATACGCACGTCCTTGGGGAAGACTGTGCGCGTCTGTGTGGGCATATGGTTTGCGTGTGTGTGTATGTGGAGAGAGGCCGCAGAGCAGAGCACGCGGAGCCCCGAAGCGTAGTCTCGACTCGACTCGAGCGGCTGAATCGATCCACCAGCCTTCTCCTGTACACTCTCTCTCTCTCTCTCTCTTCTCTCTCTCTCTCTCTCTCTCTCTCTCTCTCTCTCTCTCTCTCTCTCTCTCTCTCTCTCTCTCTGCGTCCTCCCTCTCCCTCCCTCTCCCTCCCCCCCCAGAACCATAGCGCCGAACGAACGAACACCTACCGTCCCCCGCGCGACCCCTTCGAACGCCCACCCTCTTTCTCTCTCTCTGTGTCTCGTTCTCTTTCTCGTCTGGCTTTCACCCCGTGTTTCCGTCTACCTTTCTCGCTCTCTATCTCTCTTGCGACGCCGAACCATCGACCAACCTAGTCACGCGAACGCTCGTTTCAAAAATGCCCGGCTCTCGACAATGTACGCGCGAACTTCTTCGGTATTTCTCTTCCCTTAGCACCGTTTCCCTTTCGCGCTTGTCCCTTTCCGCCTTCCCCTCCCCCTTCCCCCTCTCCTTCTCCGAAACTCGTTCGAAGAATTTTCGCGATTGGCTAGTCCTCATACTTAAGTGTTTCCTCGAATTCACTTTTATTAGTCTCGTCTGAGACCCGAATGCCTGAGTACTAGTGAGCTTCTTTCCGCGCATCACATATACGAATGTTCGTGAATGCTTATGAACATTCAAGACTAGATAAGTTTGATAGAAAGTTTGATGCATGATATGCTTGTAGCAGTATTTTTTTTTTTTTTTTTTTTTTATCTAATGTTTTTTGAGAAGCGTTTTTGGTCAAAGATTAATTTTTTTGACCGAAAACGATCAAAAAGCGATATTTTTTATTTACTTTTTAAGATAGCTATCGATATATTTAGATTTTGAGGATAATATTTGCAATGGTTTTTATACAGCAAACGTGTATTTGGAAACGTTTCAGGGAAATTTTCTCTGCTTTTGAAAAGAAATAGAATAGTCTACCTCTATTCGCTTTTTGAGAGAAATAAAATAGTCCCATTCTTGATGTGCCTGAGAAAATACATACCGAAAGCATATTTGGTTTTTATATACGAAATTGAAATATTTGCAGAGAAAAATCTTTCTCATTGAACATTATTTTTATAAAAGGCTTGCTTACGGAAAACTGTTAGTGCATCTTAAATACGTGGGTTTTTTTTCTATTATATTATATTTAAATAGTGTTATTATAATATAATTTACTTAATTTGAATATCATAATACAAAGCACTTGTATAATGTTGAACGAGATATACCTTTCCATAAATGCACTTGTAATTTCATTTATGTGGTTTGTTGTTTGAGATGCATTAGCCTCATGAATGTAATCAGTTCCGTCGCTTATTGCAATTACGCAAACAAGGACGATCATGCTAATTACTGTATAATCATAACATAGGACATATTACCATAAAAGTACATTTCTTGATAATATCTTTTTATTATTCAGAAAATATGCAGTTAATTATAAAGTATTGCACGCGTATTTTAACATGTATATGAGAGATATATAAAAAAGGCGATATTTATATAAAAGATGAAGCAAAATAAAAATGTAAAAATAGCATTGAATTTATTCTTAATTGTATACAATCTCTTCTATTTAAGAAGCGATACAGTAATATCAAGGAAATTGTGCGGAATATATAAATAATTTATTAACAAATCGCATATTTAATATTACAAAAAATATACTTGTAAAAAAATATATATTTAACATAAAAATAATGACTTATATGTAATAGAATTTTTAACTTATTGTTAACGAAAATTTCTACCATTATTTTCTAAATTATGTTGAATATTGTTGAAACAATGGAAGCTGTATTTAAAATATGTTCAATTTAATTAGATGAAACCACTTCCCCATCAATGTTGGCGATGATTTGCGTCGCAATCTGTCTATGCACGTGTATCGAATTGCGTGTGCATTTGCAAATTGTATACATACCCCGTGTGTGCACGCACAGACGGTAACTATGTGGCACAGGTAGTTCACAGGCAGGATATTAGTTAACATATTAGTGAAATACACATTACGTACAATATATATAATATATATGTATATACATTACATATTATATATGACATATATTATATATAGGATTATGCAGGATATCAATTGAACATACATACATACATTTGTTCCAGATTTACGTAGTAACTTCTGTTATCGACAATTCTGAATTATAATTTCGAGCATAAATTCTTGCTATATTGATTTCAAAATATACATTTAATTATATGCATTGTGTATTCAGTATCATTTCTTACATTTTAAAATAGTAGCAAATAATCGTTTTATAATCCTAATAAATATAATGTAATTATTTTTGTTACAAAATTATTAATGATTATCTTCATCAGTTGCATTTTTTTTCATGTCATATATAAATTTCTATATATTCTAATAATTCTACTTTTTAAGTAGATTGTTTTTTTAGTAGACGCATATATTTTGAAATAGAGAAAAGCAATAAACACATATTATAAATTGTCAATTATTATTTATATTATTATGATCGATAATATATTATATCTCGAGACGTATACATTATCTAATGAAAAAATATACATATAACATAATGTATAATAATATACATGTATATTATTTAATAAAAAGAAAAAAATCAAGTATCTCGGTATAGAAATTATTTTTAACGATTTTTATTGGATTCCGGTATAGGGTTATAACATCACACGATAACGCCACACACGCATTCATCGATTCAATTACGCGCGTATGTCATGGAGGCACCTCCCCTCGGTGTTGTCCCTCTCTACACTAGTGATTTGTGTGTTCCCCGCCCGTCTACGTGCGTGTCTCGGGCCGCGTATGCATTTGCAAATTGTATACACACCTCCGTGTATACGTACACATGATAACCTAGTATTTGTATTTGAGCATACGTAGACACATGTAAACGCGTACGCGTGCGCTTCACGTTTCTCTCCAGCTAGTCTTGCATCGTAGATGTACATGTAGCTAATGATATATATATATATATATATATATATATATATATATATGCATGTGTGTATGTATATATGTATGTATATATGGCTAAAATGGAGAATTTCAACCTGCGACAGAGACCGCGATATATTCTGGTGCTTCTCTTATCCCGCCAGTGGTAATCGTGACCGGTTGCCTTCTCTATTTAGGAACTATTTGATGTGGATCGCGCGCCAACACGGACGGCAGTCGCCTGAGGTACGTCTCCTCTAGCCCAACCGGGGCCAATTTGAAACTTTGTCGGCTACACATCAGTCAGAGAGGAAGACGAATCTTGGCGATATCCGGATCGTAAGGGTTTGTCTTATGGATCGCGCTCGAGTTTCGTATCGTTCCGTACAGTCGATCGTTGTATGTATGTACGTCAGACATCAAGATTTGAGCGAGAGTAAAGGCGAACTTTTGGAATTTGCGCTTGATGACGAGAGATTTTTGCTGTGTTTCTTTTTTTTTATAACACACTGTAGATTCTAAAAATATATTACCATGAATGTTTTCAAGCGATAAAAAATTATTATAGCTGTATTTGTTTAACAATTTTTTAATATCTGCTTGTCAGGTTATCAATTATTAACTTATTGATTAACATTATGATAGTGTAAGAATTTTTTCTATATCTGTGATTAAATCGATTTTAATAGAAGTGAGTTAGAATATAAATAAACGTGCTAAAAAAAAAATATATATATATATATATATATATATATATATATATATATATATATATATATATATCAATGTGTATTCAATATATTTGAAACCTTTAAAATACGGACTCGGCGGAAACGTTTTCATATTCGCATAAAGAGTGATGAAAAACGAAGGTATATGCACCGACAGGTCGATTCTCGTATCTTCGCTTTCCCAGAATGTCCATTTTAATCTGTTCAATTCCATGATTTGTGACTTCTCTAATCCTCCTTTACTCACGAGTAACGTTATCCCTCTGATATAAATAAACTACGGATTTTTCTGCTGTCGATTTCGTATAACGTCGCGCACGTGAATACCGCAGATATTGTTGCTTTAATGTTTATTTTTTCTGAATTCAATTTCCGGGTTGTCACATATATTTTCATTGAAATAATAATGTCCGAATTAAATATAATTAAATATATCGACGTGAACACATTAATTAATTCGACGAAGGGTAGACTTTCTTCAGAAAAAAAACGCATGTTGTGTAACTTACGAGCAGTAATGATTATTACATATTTATACAATTATAAGATATTGCTCTTTTATATCTTAATTGGAGTAAATATTTTCTTATTTTACCACAATAATCAATAATTTATCACGCATTTCTTGTTTATAATTATATATTACGTTTGTATAAGGAAAAGTTTTAAGGAAAATCTCTTAAACTTAAAAAGAAATTTTTAAATGCATGGAAGGAAAAAAATTAATTCTTGAACTTTGATGCAAACTTTACTCTGTACAAGTCTAGCGAATATATTTGCAATATTAAAAGTAAACGTAGGAAGAACTACTATGAAATGTTACTAATTTAATCAAATGTAAGAAAATTAATACGTCGTTTAATTAAACGCTCTCAAAGTCTCGTAAGATTTGACGGAAAAATTGTAACTATAAAATTGCCAACTTTATAACAGCTGTACTTACTAAACTCTTATGAACTCTTTAGAGATGTTACTCAAGATTTGATCACGTACTGTTGTAAAAAAAGTATTTTATATCCACTGTTGTTTGCAGACTCCTTGCAAAGAATGGTGGATATACGCACACTTATGCCATTCCTATACTTTTTTTTTATCGCATATGGAGCATTTTGCTTTATGGATTGCATCGTGCAAACTTTTTGCGAAAAACAATAGAAACAAAGAGCTCTTTATAAAACTGCGTTATCCATCGACTATTAGAATTATTTGAGTACTTTATATTACAATTATTTTCTAGACGCTAAAACGTCAAGAGAGATCGTTACATTTCACATAACTCTTAAATATTCAATTTAATTATTAGTATAGCTAAAATCCGACAAATTAGAGATAAAAATATGACGATATTATGGATTAATTCGAATAACGATCGTTAATTGAACGAAGCTTTTGAAGTGTCTTCTCTATTTGTATGACGGATACACGTGGCTCGTATTTGTTCACGCCATTATCTATCATGTCGGCTATTTCCTTGTGCGGCAGTAAAGTGTATCGCACTCACGTATGTCAGGTACTCGAATATGCTGGTTGGTGCGCGCATACCTTTCTATCTACGGTGGGCACGGGATATCCGTTTCGTATAGGTATACACATGCGACGCAAGGGCCGAAGTAACTGCAGATGAGCACCTAGCACGGAACGGTATCTAATAGGCGAGTTTGTGTCGGTGCATAATGACTGGAACGATTGGAGCGGTGCGCACGTTTATAGGACAATCGATGATGTATTAATGTCAGAGGCGCGCCTCTCTAAGGACAGATCGAGCGTTCGTTCGTCTGATACAGATTGTCGCTCGTGTGCACGCCAATTTGTCACGACGCCGTCGTTAAGAAACGCGTGACGGATTATTGTTCTACAACGAGATTGCGAGCGAGATTGATTGAATAGTCGCTTTACAATTTTCGTGAAAAGATAAAATTAAATTTTTCTATTATTTTAAAAATATAATTTTCCATTTTCAAAGAATAGCAGTCGAAATTTTTCATTTTTTTCACATACGATTTATATTCGCGCACAGACGGACTAATAACCAGATAATACATTGACATTTCTCAGATCGGATTATAAGATAAATGTATAGCTTAAGAGACGATTATACGTGGATTTGTGAAAATTTGATTATTCAGCGGACAATGATAGAGAAGGTGGATTTATATCACTCTTAGCGACAAGATGGCAGATGTGGATAGAAGCTTCATCTAGAATATCAGGTTGGAAACTAAGATGTTTATGAAGTGCCACGTTTCACGATAAGCTTGCGACATATACACAGATATATACGAGCCAGGAACAGGACCAGAGACATCGAATCGATAGCAATTCGAGGAGAACAGAGACGATCGGGCGTCGGATACCGGTATCGGATAAAAGGATAGGAGAGAGGGAGGAAGTCGACAGGTCTCTTGGCCTAGATTCCATAGAGATCTAAAGGAACCAGTTTCTCGTACGACATCGTCGTTTTTTCTCACTTTTACCACGTTTCTCAACATATTTTCGCGCTCTCTCGATTTTCATGGCAATCGTTAACGTGCACTTCGCTCGCGCGATACTCGGACATGGAATAGCATCCATCATGCGCGTATGTAGGTTAGACATGGGCGGTAGAGCGGATTGCCAAACCCGGATACATGCCGAATCGATGTGCGCGTTCGAGGCGGATAAGAGCATCCGGATATCGACGACGCGCGCGGTGAATTAAGTGCCAGACCTATCGAACCGATAACCGTTCACGGAGCTCTAGGGCCATCTTTATATTTAAGGAGATTGCAGAGGGAATTTCATATGCGACTAGGTTTTATGATAAAGAAGCAAGAGCGTTCGAATTAGCATAATAGAAGCAGGAAGAGCGTGTCATGGAAAGTTATTTTCTTAGGAAGGAAAAGAGATGGTTGCAAAATTGTTTATTATAGAATATGTTTTTTTGCAAAAATTTCTACTTAGATATATAACTTTAAGAATATTTCCTTAGCATTACAAATATCTTGTTATTATTCATTCATATTTTTGCGCGAATTTATGATGCAATTTTAACAGAGAATTGCACGATAAAAAACTAATTTTCCTAAGATGATGCGTATATTTATATTCTTTTTGAAATAATCGATTCAATTATTCTTTGCAAACGGAAATTGATCGTATATGTATATGTATATGTATATTAGACTCTGCCGACGTTACGCTTCCTCGAGCTCGTGCGTTGATTCCATTCTCACGACGATCGTGCGAGAAGGCCAATTAGGGTCTCGCAAGCGACTCTTTACGAAGGATAAACGCTCGGACGATTTAACTCGCAATAATAAGGGCCGCGCTCTCACCAGCCTTAATGGCCGCTGATTCAGCGCTATTTTGACGCGAGCCGCGCACGCCTAGCAAATCGCGCGGCTCGCGATTTTCGAATCTGCACCGAACATGCGGGGCCGACAAATTAACCCTCTCGCGGTATTCGCGTATAACCAGAGACCCGTCACTCGCACGCTCCCTTCGCTCTCTACCCTCACCACCCTCCGCCATGCCGGTTTTACGTCGGTGAGTCGAGGTAAATGCTGAGTATTTAGGATTCGCGAGCTTCACCGTGTAAACCGAGGCGAAGCTTCGAGTCGTGCAAATATTTGATTCCTAAATCCCAATGAAACACACCAACTTTGCCGCCGCCGTTCGCCCATTTGCGCTCTCTTTTTCTCGCGACCATCCCGCCCACTATTGCTGGCTCGACCAGATTATTAACAGATTATTACAAGAGTAAACATGCGAGTGTTACGCTACATTACGTTCAACTAGACGCGAGATAAAATCGTGCGAGAGGATAATTAGAAGATTGCGGGATATACTGGAAATTGTGATATGTATTACGTTATAATTCGCATAAACAAAAGTTTAGAGTGTACATTCGATCTTTCGCATTTTTATGAAAGACATTTTTACCCAGACAGATATCCTAATAATTTCATTAAACATATTTTATTAAACATCTATAATATACAATTATTAAATATATATATATATATATAAATTATTATTAAATATATAAACTATATTTTATTAAAAACAAATATATTACTTATTCAGATAATTTTACGCTATTTTACGCTGCTTCAGATTTTTCGACGTGACATTCGGAAGTAAGTAAACCCGTTGAAATTTCGCTTTTCGGTTGCCTTCAGCGAATCCATCATCGCCGAACTTATACGATTAGGTTCGCAAACTCTCGTGTTCATCGTTCCCATATCTATTTTACACTATCATCGAATCTGTTCGTGGGGTAGAATGGATGCGGGGACCTAAGCTCCCTCCGTATCTCGAGAAGCACGCTCGGTTCCGCACGGAAGCGCGTTGAACGAAAACGGGATGGAACGAAGGTGCAGCGCGATGGAGCTACGTTTCGGTCGATGCGACCCTCGCTCCGAATGCGTTAAACCGAATTAAACAAACACGACCGTCGCCGCTGTGGCGTCCTACGGCGTATAACATATTTCAGAGTCGGCCGGGCCTGCGTAGTTCATTCTCCTCCCAAATCCCCCCCCTCCTTCCTCTCCTCTTTCTCCCGCATCCCACGCATACACTCCGCTTGATTATTTTCTACCCCTTGCCTGGACATCCTGCGCGATGCATGGACGATGGCAATCTCGTTCCCTTTGTTATCTAAATGAAAGCGTTGCATCGTTACGCGAATGCATACCATTTGATATCTGTATTCTTTCATGTCTAAACAACGCGCTCGTAACTTCGTGAAAAGGATTTAATGAGAGATTTATGATAACGGTCGTGTTTGCGAGACACGCGGGATGAATGCGAATATAAACCGGAAGTAAATGTTAGTCGATAAATAAATCTGATGATTATATATAATAATTTTTTTTTTTTTTTTTTTTTAGAGAGATTTTTTTAAGAATAATAATTCTCTATTTTGTGGTCAGTGAAAAATGTAATAAAATTTAATGTTAATAATCTTTCTCAAGCTTTGGGTATATATTTTAATGGGCCACACAATACACATGATGCTGATAAATAACACAAATAATTTGTCAAGCAATACAGTAAATAACTTTTTAGATGCAAATACTAATAGCGGAAATAAATAATAATATCATGGTTTTTTAATATTAAATTATATATATATATATATAATAAACATTTTTTGTATATATAAATATATATAAAACTTTTTGATAAATTGAAGATACATTTTACTTAATTTTTGTTGGACTTTATTTTGACAGAAATTTAAGATATTTAATTATTTAACTTAATTTGATATTTTATAGTTATGTGCATATTTTATTTTAATCAGAAATTTATAAGGAGAGTTACTTAATCATGATTTAAACTATGAAGAATAAATATTCAGTACAAAAGTGATTATTTTTTATTAAACTTTTGCTGTAAAAAAAAAGTGACTTTAATACTAGAACAGCTTTTTGTAATAATCTATTCTTAATTTCTTAACAATAGTAACGTAAGAAATGGATTTAAAAGTAGATTCAACTGTATGTTATTATAGGCATAACATTCTATTTCGCGCATAGGGGTTAAAATAACATGGATGACAGATATTAGTAATGAGAGGATTTTTTCTCGCAGTAATTTAATTTGAATATATACATATGCGTTTTAGATGCGATTCAATAAATGAGTAATTCGCTGAGAATATTTAATACTTAAAGTAGAATCTCACGAATGCAGAAATGCACCGCACGCTTACAGGTTTCCGAAAGCCGCAAGGAATAACTTTCGCATCGCGACCACCGGCGATAAACTATATTAAACAAATACTAGCGTTCGCAATACGTTTTATAGCCGATTCTGCGAAACGGACCCATCCTCTCCGCCTGCTGTGTACCGCGTGTGGATGCGTTAATACCGTACCCCCGGCTAACTCTCGCGGTTGAATGCGCCCAGCTAAAAGCCACCACCACCAGCAACACCGCCGCCATTCATCCAGACGCTTTCTATCCCCTGTCCTCTTGCCCTCCTCGTATGCCATCGAATAGCCCCATCCTCTCGTTTCCCCCCTTTTCACCCTCGTCCGATCCTCGCGCGACCTCTCGAGAGTACAATAGATTCCTGTAACTACCCCTATCTACGGCACGAATCGAATGCCTGTTTGTGTATTCGAGTGCACGGTTATTTGACGGACACCAAAATGATGTACACACAAATACATGTCATACCGGTAATCCGTGCACGTGTGGTCGCGCATCGACAAAGTATCAACGATGCGATATCGAGATATGGTACATTGAGACTTTCATTTTTTAAATTACCATTTTCGCGTAAGAATTTTTAAGAGAGAAAGATAGAGGGGAAAATAATAGATATTGAGATAGTTACTCGCATTTTTTTTTTTTTTATCAGCGAGACCTTATTTCACGAACAAAGAAAAATGCCGAGTTACGAGCACCCGCCAATCTCCAGAGATTGCGTGACACAAGTGTCGATCGCTCGTTTGTAGCCGTTTGAGTAATACACGGAGTCAATTTTCGAGGAGCGTAAAATTAAAAAGAGGAAAGAAAGAACAAAAGAAATTTTTTACTTTGATCTCCATCGCGTGAATGTACGTTACAACGACGAGGATGATGATTCGTAAGAATTGTACAATATATGTATAGGATATATAGATTATATGGAACATATAATTGTATATAATATATAATTACATAGAATATTCGCGTGGTTACAATAAAACGTACGTCACGTGACAGATTTTCACGGGACTAATTTCACATGATCGCTGCTATAACATCTCATCTCACCGGTCAACGCTGCTATTAGTGTGCCACGGAAACTTTACCACTGCGCTGTGACGTTGGGCGATGGCAATTACAGTGTAAAGTTACGACGGGACGTACAATGTGCCAGTTGCAGGACGCACAACTGAACAATCTGACTCGATTTCACTTGGATATATTCGTATGTATACAGTGGTTCTTTTATAAACACCGACTTATATCATTAATGCGAGTGCACAAGGAATTTTGTTGCAATTTATGGCAAATATGAGGAAATTCGTTAATTCCATTTTAAAGATAGAGAGAGAAAATGAGAGAGAGAATTGAACGAGAATTCAAAAGAGATATTTAACGAGCTTAAAAGAGTTGATTCATTTAATTCCTTATTTATTATTTCATAGGTATATTAATTCTTGACTTGATTGTATAGTTGAGATTCTTAAGAGTTAAATATCGGGAGTCATTAAAAGGAGGAGAGAACTCTTGTAGCTTAAGTTTACTTGTAATGTACTTGTCTTTCTAAACAAGAAGCGAGAGAGGATAATAGACATTCCTTAAGTAGTCACAAATTTAATCGTCGTATAACGATCAAATTTAATTACGAAAGGAAAAAGATGTAAAGTATTCTAGTTCTCTATTACTGTATGATTATTATGCAGTTAATATATACAAATGAAAAAAAGTTTATATAAAAAAATTTGCATATACCAGATACTGATAATACTTTAGGTGCTAATACTTTAGATTACACGTGCCTTAATTAAAAATAATATTAAAGATATAATTTAAGAAATATAAAAATAAATAATTATCTAACTATTTGATAGCAGATCAAAAGAAAGCAGTCAATTATTACCAAGAATATTTGTCATAAAAATTAATCTGAATTCGACTACTTGAGAGTTAAAATTATTTGATGTCTATTTAACAACTTCTACAAATCCTGCAAAATCTTCGATTTATCGTGATTAATCATTCACGCAATTTTGGTATGATCCTAGCGAGTTCTTCAACTGCAAAAGTACATTTATCGCGTTACCATCGTACTTTTACAGGCATCTCCGGCTGCCGGTGAATTCGAAAGTTTTTAGTGCGCGTAGCAACCATACCATCTAGCCGTTCCGCTTTTCCGCGCAACAGCCTCCCTTTTATACTCGTTTCCTTCCCTTTCATCCCTTTTACGCACAGCTGTGCATTTCATCTTCCCTAGCTCTTATACCCTGACACATCGAATGCTACTTACGAGCCTTATTAAAACATTCTGTTTGATGGAAACTTTATAAAGCTCTAAATCTCTTTTTCTATCTCTTTCGGTAGAATTATTTTATTCGAAATTTTTGACATTGCTTGTTAATTTCGTGAGAATATATATCACTTTTATATGTATATAATACACACACACACACACACACACACACACATATATGTATGTATGTATATATAATATTTTATTATATTTTTTTGTATGTTTATTTTTATCTCAAATTAATATAAAAATAGTTCATTTTTAGATATACTCTGATAAAGATTGCTATTCTATACATCGATTTGCTTAAATTGCTTTTTTTTTTATTTGAAGCTTTGCGCCAATAAATTTTATAGAACGATATTTCTCTTTTTATTCGACGTATAAAATTAAACATTTCCGATCGGAACTATGTCTCTTGTGCACAACGAAAATAAATTTATGGAGAATTAAAAATATGGATTGCCAAATATTTTTTATTAATGTTTGCCATTGTAAAAGGATAAATTTCAGAAATAGTTAGTTTTTACAATGCATCATTCCATTCTCGCTTGAAAAATAAAAAATAAAATTTCATCATATTTATGGAATTGAACTTTTTGAAATGGTTCATGAAAATGATTTTTATCGTAATTTTTGTAGTATGTATTCTTTTCTTGTGCTAAAGAGCGTAATATAATATCTTTTTGATATTCATATAAAAAAAAATCCATAAAAAATGTACAGTAGCAATGCAACTTTCTTTCATACTTTCATCGGCCACAACTAGTCGCAACTCAACTAACTCGCTGACTTGCGGGAGCCATCGATAACAAAACGTCAAACTTTTAATATCCTATCCATCGAAATGTCGGCACACAGCCGCGCGATGGCCCCGGTATTGATTATTCTGCATTATAGCAAGACTATGGGGATATCATATCCGTTCGTTAAAAATGACGTGAAAAGAACAAGTGGTATATCGGCTTGCTGCTGCTGCTGCTTCGAGAGCGAGCCACTCGGGCGTGGGAATGAAAATAAAAGTGTGTATTATCGAGCAACCCCTGCTTCTATCGGCGGCACAGTAAAAGCTCGAATAATGGAGGGAATAAAAGTAAATAAAGATTGGTGGGGAGTGAGGACACGGATGAAGGTATATGCGGCGGACGAAAATTGAGGCTGACGAATGGTTATATAAAAGTTCTTGAGAATTATTAATGATAATCTATTTACTGACGAAAAAATATAGTGTCGATTCACTCGAGTAATGATACATTTTTGCATCAATCGTTATCCATGTCTGATGCATTTGCTATATACGTATCCGTCTTTGTGTCTCTTTTTTGATGATTTGACAGATTAGGACGATAAATATAAAATATTAAACATGACAAAATCAACGCAATTTTTAATGGATTTTTGAATAGCTCTTAAAATTTATTTGAAATTTATGTACAATTTTCTTAAAGGATAAATCATTTATTTTCAAGTTAATATTTTTTACACATGTTACTTATATATGCGTTTAGTCTATTAAACAAATATAAAAATATATATTTGCATTCTAAAATAAAAGAACTTAAAAATACTCTTTGCAAATGTATGTTTCAATCTATTCGATTTCAATCTATTATTTCATTTTATTTAAACTAATTTATTATAGATTTAGGATAAAAAAGATTATTTTTATCTTTTAATAATATATTGTTATATTATTATATAACAACATTAAATATACAAAATAATAAAACGAGTTTTTTTTGTTCTACAACGCAACTTATTTTTATAGTTGAACTATTCAAAGAGAGAAATAGAGAAAGAGAGAGAGAGAGAGAGAGAGAGAGAGAGAGAGAAAAAGCTTCCTGTGCATCGAAATATTCATTTATTTACTTCTATCTATATACATATCTATATACATATTTTTTGAAATAATTAAAATCAAAGTAGTCAATTGAAGCAACACGAGAGAGTTCTTTTCAGAAATTATGCAACAAACACCTAGAACGCGATTGAAGGTATTTTGCCAGTATTTTTCACTTTATTCTTCTCTGTATCTTCTGTTCGTTTTGTTTTCGCGCTCTTCAGTCAGTCAGGCGCAAATCGCTTGCAAAAAAATGGCCTTAATGCTTCGCACCGTGTTTTAAAATTAAACTAAGGTTAACGAACCGATCGGAGGCGCGGTTGATTTAATCTTCCCGATTAGTTTACGCTTGAAGAAACCTTTGTCCTGTAAGATGATGTAAAAGAAAAAAATTAATAAAATACTTAATGAAAACAGGGCGAACGAGGTCTTATGACATTTGCAACAAGTATTTTTTTATATGTACGTGCAATATACGAAATATTTTAAAACCACAGTATACACTATGAATAGTATTACGACTATTTAAAAAAAGAAACGGATTGCGATTGTTTACAAAAACTATTTTACGGTTTTCATATTTAAATACTGACATTTATATTTGAGCCAAGAATATATGGTGATATAAATTAGTCCAGATAAAAATTTCACATTATTTATTGCGTTTGAACAAAATAATTTTAGAATGATAAAAAGTTTTAATTGAATTAATCTAATAAATAAATTAATTTAATAAAATTATATATATATATATATATATATATATATATATACATTTTTTTTTATTGTTTAAATAATCCACTGCATACATGTATATTTCTTTACATTAAAAATAGTAGACTTACGAGAAATTTGTTATATATTAGATATATTGAATTTTTTTTTACCGTATGATTGGGAATTACTTTGACTACGAACGAAGAGTGTTTTTTATACGTCGTGATTTTTCTAAAATGAAGCAAACGTAAAAAAACGGGAAGCCACACGAGGGATTGTCACTTAACCTCCGATGCTTTTTTTTACTCCGAAATTGAATTGGTACGGGACAAACGGAAACGAAATAAACTGGCCTCACTTTCACGCTCGGCCGCGGATGTTGCGGCGTTGTTTACAAAATAAATAATACTATGTACATGTGTACGGTTGCAACGTGACGGGGCGCTTTTGCAACGAAAAACTCCGCGGTACTGATTTTTGCAGTTTTCCGAGGTTGGGTCTGGCTAACGATCGATTTCACCTGACAAAATGCGATGGTTCTTTTATTTACAACGTAAATTTTTATTTTTTTTAATTCGCTAAATAAATCTTATAATAATAAGTCTAAACGTGTGTAAGATTAGCGACGGATCGAAATTACCCTCACCCTCATGGCGAATATTAATAGAGGATTAATTAAAATTTGTCAAATATGTAATCATGCTTTACATTCAGGATTTAAACTATAAAACAAAAAATTATTAGATGCGTAACAGTTATTATAGTACAAAGTTACGATTTGCGTTTCAATATTTTTTATTAATGCTTTCATATTTTATTTATTTTACAATGTAAGCTCGACTAAATTTAACGATAAGGACAGAAATATGTGTTATTTTACGTGGATAGATTTGCACACTTCAAAAAATTATAAAAAAAATATATTAGAAGTGATAAAAAATACATATTATATTATATTTTTTTTTTTTGCTCTGTTATACGATTAAATAAATAGCATATGCATGCAAGTATTTAATTTTATAAAGTATTCCTTCATTAAAAAAAATTTCTTTATTAAAAGAGAAAGAGCAACACAATTGTTCCAATCTATTTTAATACTTAATACTTAGTAATTTAATAATTAAAATTTCTTGCATATATAGAGCTATTTTATTCAAATTATAAATTTATTAATAAATAGCCTTGTTAACTATATTTTCTATATTGGAAAATATAAACATTAATTAATATCTGCTGTTAAATTTGAAGAGTAATTTATATATATGCGTATATATATATATATATACATACGCATAATTTATAATATTTACATAAACGGAATTACAATTTGGATTTGAAAATTTTCTCTTCAATATTAAACTTTGGGAATAATTTGTATATACATAAATAAAATTTAAAAATATATTTTTTTGAAATACAATATATGTAATCCAATTTGTTCAAAATATATTATTATTTTACAAAATTAGAAACAAGATAAAGAATTATAATATTATATATGTATGCTATTTCCATTTGAGATAAAAATTGAGAATAATATAAATTAAATAGAAAATAATAAAAACTGATAATAAAAGGCAAAGATAAGAAGATTGACAATTTCATTGATTTCTTAGGAATCAATGAAATCGATGAAGGAGTTTGGTGAATAGCAATAATGTTAGCATGATTCACGTCTCGCTTTGATTTCTATGTAACTACATGCGGTACCGTGAAAGGAAGAGGAATATATCTTCGATAGGATAAGCAGCGACTACGAGTGTACAATGGTGACTAGGAGCCCTGTAGGGTGTCGAATCGAAGAAGGAGAATCGCCCAAAGCAATCCGAACCCCTGCCGAACCCGTGTAACAGATTCACTTACCTATTCGCCCCTGCGTTTCCAACTTCGCTTTCACCCCCTCGGAATCCTTCGCGAGTTACGAGACACGTCAGTGACGCTCAAATTGATACACTATTGCGTCGCAGAAGTCATATCTCGTCTGTTGCGACAAAAGTTTTTCAGCTTTTGTTTAATGTAAATTTTCTTACAAAAGTTTTACAAATGAGGGTATAATCGGTATAAATGTATAACTGTTATATTGTATTATTTGTCGTTTGATATCAATTATATCTACCGCGTTGCCGAATTATATATTTTATGAAGAATTAATTTATATATTTTAGAGCCTCTTTTTTCGAACTTGATATTATACATCAATACAATTGCGTAACAATCTTTAGAATATTATAGCTATTATTAAATAGTAACAAACTTTATTGAAGATATATGCGTTATAGCAATCTTATTCAAAAATAATTACATCACAATGTAAAATTGTGATTTATTGTCATAGAAGTACGTCAAAAGAGACAAGCGGGCGAAAGCGCGTGATGAGGATGAATGAAGGCAAGAAAGATAGTGTAAAGGTGATGAAATAGTCAAGGTTCACAGTGCGTGAATCGGATACGGCCTCGAGGTGATAAGGCTCGTAACGCGATGCGTGTAACGAGAATACGAATGTGTATTTGCATGGATATGAAACTGGTAGGATATACAAGAGATGGAAAGATAAGAGAAGGGTGAAACAAAGGGACAGCAAAGCGAGAAATCGAGGAAAGAAAGAGGTCCGGAAGCGGGGCTTTCCACCGGGGGAAAGCGATAGAACGAGGAGGGAAAACAATCCACGTACGAAGTGAGAATGTCACAGAGATAGGCAGGAATGGGACACGGGAAATGAGAGCGACTGTCTACGCTTTTCCGCGTATGCTTCCGTTTTGCGAGAAAAAGAAAGAAAGAGGGAAGGAGAAACAAAGAAAGAAGGGTGAGAGCACAAGATTCCAGAAAGAAGAGAGTGGGAGAGGATAAGGAAGGATGCGATGAGAGAGTGTAACGCAGAGAAATATGCGATACGCGATAGATGAAAAGAAAGAGCAAGAGAGAAAGAGCGAGAGGGGGGGGGGGATGAACTGATGCATGTAAGGAGAGAAAACGAGAGGGGGAGCTTGAAGAGAGCGAGGGGAGGTGGCTGGCGGAATGAGAAAGAGCGAGAAACGTGGCATGAGACCGTGCGAGGGGAGAGAGAGGCATTCGACCCTCTATAGGGAAATATCCATAATGCGCATTTGCAATTTCAATGCTTCGCCGAACCCCGCCAAGTTGCCGAAGCGCAGCTAGCAGCAGCCTCAACCCTCTTCGTGCCAATCCGGAGCATCGCGGTTCTTCCCGTCGCGTTTCACTCCGCGTCTCTCCTTCGCTCGTCTTCTCCGTCTTGTTCTGCGCGTTCTCTTTCCCATATTCTCCTTCCATCTCGTCGCACACCTTCCTCCCCGTCTCTCTCTATCGCAGAATCCCATAACGCCTCGAGCAACCTCTTATGTGCAACAACCCAATCCACATACTCGAACGCGCCGCATTCGCTACCCTCCCGCGCGATCAAATAGATTCTGTGTGTGTTGCTTTTGGATTTTTGTTTCCCGATTCTTTTTTTTTTTTTTTTTTTTTTTCTTGTTGCGATTGTTCTTCGAATGTCGTCTCGCCTGCTTATCGCCCCGCTCGTGGCAATCGGTTGAATATCGGGCGAATAAACTACGAATCTCGGTGTCATGTTTGAAATATCGACAGCGATGCGATCCTATTATCGGATCGTTTAAATATGTACGGTTAAATTTGCATGTGACACTGTCGCCACTCATATCAAATGATTCGCGAGCGAATGAAAATAGTGAGAGAGAATGTTTGGTAGCGAAGCTTCTCTACTTAGTATGCCGAGAAATTGCGAAATGTTTCGGAACTAGATATGTGTGCACGGATTATCTTAACGTGTTGCGGTGATAATAGTAACTATAACAATAATCTTATATACCGGGGCTTGCAATACTATTTGCAATTGTTACGTGAAAGTAACGTTATAAGGTGAACTTTATCCCGGCTTTACATCGAGCTGAACTGTAAGCTCTAAAGACGAAACTACAGCGGAACTTCTGTATTGTTTAATTGTTGTGATTAATAAGATGCGATTTTGCCATCGAAATGTCAGTTTCAAATACTATTAATGTAGATTAATTTATATTTTTTTCAACAAATAATTTTCTCTTTTAATTTGTACAATTAATATTTTTTTTTCAAAAAAGATTAGTCTTTTTTGACATATATATTTCAACACATTTATTTTGGTGTTTAAAAACAGCAGCTTTTTATGTGACTTTTATTTACAACGGACAGAAATGTTGGACTTACATACAAAGTAATAAACAATTACCATCTGGTATGGCTGATTACTTCTTTCTGTATGAAACGTATCAAATTTACTTTTTACGAGACAAGACAAAATTGAGAGAACCACACCCTGTACATTCAAACTTTTCAATATTTTTCTCGTTAGTTATTGCGAGATCCAGCGAAATATTAAATCTCAACATATTTATGATCGGAGAATTTATGTGGGAAACGGATTTTTTAAATGTGACTGTTATATATGCTCGCATTATGATGAAGTATGATCAACATCCGAAGAATCGGGCGGTAATTAAGACGAGTAGATCGAGCCGAAAGTAGATGAAGAAATTGGCTGCCGAGAATCTGTCGTTAAAATGAGAAGATGAGCAGTGAGAAGATGAGATTCGCACGTGATGACACACGATAGAGAGCAGACAGAACGGAGTCGTCGACCAGACAGACAGGCCAGGTGGCCGCGAGAGGCATGAGATCACTTCACGAAGTGGCACGTAACGCGCGCGCCGGCCATTTCGTATGGTCGGGTGGCCGGGAGGTCGATAAATCTGACGTCGATTGAAATATTGCCTTCTTCGAAATCCCTCACGGCACCGATTCCGGCTCACGCGCCCGCATTTCCACCACCTTCCTTTCCACCCCCTCAACTCTTTCATTCTCTTCGCGCATTTCTCTCTCCTTCTTTTTCTCCATATTTCTTTTTTCTTCCACTCCTTCTTCCACGCCTCTCTCTCTTCATCTTTTCCCTCTTTGGTCCTCCTGCACACGTTTTCTTTTTCTTTCTGCTTTTTTTCCCCCTCGTTCGTGTATTCTCTCGTTTTCTCTACCTATCATGTTACCTCGCATTCTATGTCTTTTTCTATCTTTTCTCTTCTTCCAACCTTTCGTGTAACCTACGAAAAAATGCATACGACCGAATGAACGAGAAGGGGGAAAATAAATTTTACGGGGGTGAAAAGTAACGACCGCGATATCAAGCTCGGTGAATTTCATTCTCTCGTCCCTTACAATAATTCTCTGTAACGTTTCTCTTCCTCTCTCGCTTTCTCTCTCATTATCTGCTTCTGCTTCTTCTATTTCACGAAAAGCTATCGATACATTCATCGTCGAATATTTATTAGCCACTGTGTGTTAACTCATCGTGGTATATGTATGATACTAAAAACGCGCGCAGCGGCACACCCTTGGGACCGCGCCAGGATATTGTCTAACCGCAAATCCAATTATTCGGCTAACGAAGTAGATAATATGATAAAACGTTTCGAGACACTAATGCCTGCGTATAACATGCAAATGTTACTTCTGCTCACTGACGCGAATCATGTTTTTGCTTTAAACTTTTCCAAGATGATTCTCTTAGAAAAGAGGGTTAAAATTAAAAACCAACTAAAGAGAAAATCACGCAATATGTCTAACTTTCTTAATTTTTTCAAGATTAATATATTAAATTTACGTCAGTTATGTCAAAAATTATAGTTTTAATTATATAATAATATTATACTAATAAACGAGTGCTTGTTGATAATTGATAATCTTTTTTATAATAAATTGACACAAGTCTCATATATGCATTACATTAAAATACTTTTTAATAGTTTTTAACATTTCGTACTTAATCAGATTAAATTATGTGAGAAATGTAGATTAAGCAACGATTTTGTATCAGCTTTATTCAGTAAGACGTGTGATAGCTTTTGATATTTATGCCAATAAAATAATAATTGTCGTAAATCTCGCAACCAAATATGCAACCATATTAATGAACGAAAATAATTTGTTCTCCTAAATATTTATTTTTTTTTTTTTTCTTTATTATCGCTCGATGAATTCTTCTCAGTCGACGCAGCTGCCGTGATTCGTTACTAATTGTAGTTATCCTGTGCATCTCGTTGCCGCGAACACGTGCCACTAATTAGCTTTTATGCCATACAGCAGCTATATTTTATAGCCCTGGTAATTTCGACGCGAATTTTCAGCACTAATTACTGTGCGAGGCGGCACAAATCCATGATTGTGTTTGATTACGAACGGTAAGGTGCTTCCTTTTGCTTCTCTCGTTTGTGTGTGCGTGCGCGCGTACGTATGTATATGTGAACACGTGTGCCATCGTTGCACTATTGTTCGTAATTGGAATGCCCTCTAATCGCTTGCATTTCCTGATTAAATTAATTTATTCGCGCATTTCTACGGTCATGCGAACAAACTAAAGTTTCTATCGTCACACAATTTCTTTCATTTCTAAAGTTAGCAGTCCATTTTTTATTTTAACAGCAAGTACGCATCGCGTGACCGGTTATTGATTATTTAAACCTAACTGGAATTTCTCCGGGAATAAGGACACAGAGTACTTTCCAAGTAATTAACTTGGACTATTTATAGCATTACATGCAATAGTCTTGTTGTACATATACATTCATTAGTAAATTTTACCATGGATTGTTGATATATGATAATACAACGTTATATATGCGTATGTATACCTTCACGTTCCATAGATAAAATTTTGAATTAAATGCGATATCAAATTTAACTTTTTTATAAAGTGCTGAATTTCTTTGTAGACCAGTGTTTTACAAATTTTAAACTGTTTTTTTTTTCAAGATTAAATTTATATATATACACAGAGAGAGCCTGTGCAATATATGTATATAATTTGGTCATTCTTACTTTTTTATTAAA
This sequence comes from Anoplolepis gracilipes, assembly GCF_047496725.1. Taxonomy (NCBI): domain Eukaryota; kingdom Metazoa; phylum Arthropoda; class Insecta; order Hymenoptera; family Formicidae; genus Anoplolepis; species Anoplolepis gracilipes. The sequence goes on along the minus strand of NC_132980.1, from coordinate 8,766,672 downwards.
TAAAAAAATTCTTGTTATATTTGAAATTGTTTCTCCAAAAATACGAGCTATATGCTCGTGTGATACGTAATATTTCTGTGCGCGTGTTTGTATATTACTGACGTGGTTGAAATTCAGGTCAGCGATCCCGAAGACACTTCGCATATATCAGTTGTAAATCCTACAGTTGCACGACTGATTCTTCGTTTTACGCGAGTCTGCGCGATCTACAATACAAGCGCGAAACAAATTAGGTATGTAAATCGCGGAAGACTGGCTGTACAGTTAAGAGGACTTACGCGTTGGGCGGTAGGTTGTCTCAGCACCTCTAGAGCTGTCTATAGACTGCGTGGAAGTTTTGCCGATGGAGGATCGATAAGAAAGAGTTATTAACGGCGTTTCTCCGCTGACTAAATTCGTCTCTCTCTCTCTCTCTCTCTCTCTCTCTCTCTCTCTCTCTCTCTCTCTCTTCCGTGTCGGCGGGAAAGTTAAAACATCGCGGTTACTACGCACGATTGATAATGGAAACGTTATTAATTGCTTCGCCGTCGTCGAGCCGTCGACGTTCGGGCTTACCATATGGCACTGATTAATTACTCTGACCGATATCGGCGGAGAGCCGTGTTCGCCGTGTACTTTGCCGAGCGGGATTAAGTTCGCAGTGCCAATAGTACCCGTACAAATTGCTCGTCCTCCCGGGTACTCTCGCTGTTTCACCTTTAATTGTGCCGATATCGCTCCTGCTGTTTATTCGGGGATAGGAACTTGGACACGGGATCGAAAGTACAGCGCGACACTAAGCCATTACAAACGTTAAGATCGTGAAACGGATAAGTATAAGTTATTGGCGGCGATATCAACTGTAATAAGTAATCAACTATCTCATTCGTGTCTTTTTGTATGCATTGATTCGCGACCATTATTATGAACATTTTATCGGTTATTAAAGTTTGGCGAAATTCTCATTTATAAACTTTGATTTATAAGCTTTACAATAGACAGTTTCAGTCACACATGTGTGAATATATGAAGGTGCGCGCGCACATACATATTCTAATTCTAATATCATACATAAAGCAGTTATATATTTATATTTTGTCGTGATTGAAATTAAGTACATATGTAAAAGTGCACGAAAATATATGAAATGTAATATTTTTCAAAGAATCGATCCTTTACATATAGTAAGTTTAAAGGATTTTAAAAGATTCTAAAGATTAGGACATAAGAGTAGAATATTTGCGAAATTATATGATCATCTCATTATTGCCGTTAATTTAATATCCTCGACTCGCGCGTCCAGAAATGAGAGCAGTGATGCGAGCAAACGGCCGAGAGAACAGGAAGGGAAACATCTGACTTGTTAATTTTTCTCGCATAAATTTCAGTCGGTTCGCGAGCTTTTAATTGATTCGACCGAGCCCTCAGAGGCAAGGGTGGTTGCCGTCCGTACAACGCTGTCGACGATCTCGTTTTCCATCATCGATCGCGGCCAGAATTTCTCAAAGTCACGACGACCAATCCGCATTCTTCTTGTTACGACACGATGAGCGTGTTGCGAATTAATCGATTCTGACGTGCCATTCGAATCTGACAAAAGTTTTTGAGGATACATAGAACACCGCGTTTTTTACACAAGCATATAAATACGTATGTAGGTACTTTGGAAAAAAAAATGTATTAAATATGTTTGATTTAATGAATTATATATAATCCAATAGTCAGTAATTGGACATTGCTGCTCATTTTGATAAATAACCCATTTTCAACAATTTGCAAATATTATTTCGTTTGCATATTTTTTACATATGCTAATAAAACTATATAATATAAAATTATATATTTCTCTGCACGCACAAAGCTTTTATATGTGTACAATTAAATAATTAAAAATTATAATCCTGGAAAAATGTAATTAATATAATGAAAAAAATTGCGAATTTTACATTTTATTTATTGCAAAAAAAGGATATAAGTTAAAAAAAATTGAATATAAACGCGTATATAATATATAATAAACTTTGACGAAATTAATATTGATTAATGACGTATTTTAATGCATTAAAAGCATTGATAGAATTAAGTTACGGTTATTAAACGAGCCAATTTATTGCAACCGTACTTCAAACTCCTTTCTTCTCTCTCTCTCTCCCTCTCTCTCTCTCTCTCTCTCTCTCTCTCTCTCTCTCTCTCTTCTGTTATGGGATTATTATTTTTCCGCCAACATGAGTGGCGCACAGTACCGGAAGAACTCTTCAGGCACCGCGAAGGATATGTGAGGAGGGTTCAGTAAGTCTAATTAGAACGTAGTATCCCAAGAGTACCGGGAGGGTGACAAAACAAGCAAACTAATCGAAGGGTTGCAGAAAGGAAACATAGAAATCCAAAAAATATGCAGTACACACATTCGACTTTCTCGAGTGCATTCTTCGCACGTGCCTTTTTTTCACGTATTACGCTCGACCGAGTGTGGAATTTCGAATTCCCTATAGTTAGGTTCTTGAGAGATGTGAGGTTCAGTGAGGGATTTCAAAAAATAATTTCTCTCTTCCCTTCACTCGTATAACGACGTCTGCCGATAACATTTTCACAAATATACTCATGCTGAAAATAATCTTTTGCCCTCGTTACAGATGGCTAACTAAAAAAAAAAAAAAAAAGTAAAGTACATCGTTTTTATAAAGATTCAACGATACAATTTCTTTTAGTATACTTTTATAATTCTGTGTAATCTTTTGAAGAATACTTTAGGTACAAAAAAATAAAACAGTTTATATTTCTTCTTATATTTCTTAACGATGAAATATTTCTATTTCAAAAAAAGACGTAAGAAAAAATTGAGAAAATTGAAAAGGTGATACGAGATCACTCAAAGTACTATATTAAATTCGAATGCAGTTTATGAACAAATTATCACTATATATATTTTTTTTTTTTTTTTTTTTCACAAGCACTTGCATACGTTTGATATATGTAGGAGGGAAGTGTCGTTCTCGCGTGTCGCGCTGGAAATTGAAAAATCACCGTGAGTGTTACACCGTCGTTATTACTCGTTATCGAGTTCATTAAAATTAAAATTAAGCACCGGCCAGCTATGTTATTTCGAAAAACGTCTCGCTGGCGAGTCGCGGGCCCGCGGGACGAAGTTGGAAAAATATCAGCTCGAAATATCTTTCGGGCGAAAAAAGTTACGAGTTTTCAATTAAGCGTGTCTACGTTGTTCGCCAGTTCATTATGTATCGATCGGCCAACGCCGTTTGCTCGCCGTTACCGCCTATTATAAACTTTTCAATTTGCGAATGAACGGCGAAATATTACTCGGCACACGGACGCGGAGAGAGGAAGAAAAAAAGAAGGAGCTCCTCTCCTTCTCTCTTAACTCATAAAAGAGAGAGTCTCCCGAGAGTACGTCGAATGAATATCTCTAGTCTCTCCTCTCTCCCCTCTCCCCGTTCATCCTGCAACCTGTCCGAGCGTCAAAAAAGTTGAGATGGAGAGACGGACGAGGGGACGGAGGATCAAGAAATAGTAGGGAAAAGGGCAATTCGTTTTCATTACCCATCCTCTTCGTAGCAGCAACTTCGATGCTGCCTGTAACGCACAAATTTACATCATCCTCTTGCCGTAGTACTTCGCCGCCTTGTCTTGTGAAGCGCGCGAAAACGGTGGGAGAGGGGAGGTGGCGAATAGGGCGCGGAAAACGGGGCCCGGGCTGCTGATTTCTTTTTATCAGCCTCCATCAGTAACTTTGATATCGTTCTTTGTATGAGCTTCATTTATTAACGAGCTTGGAAATATTCGCTTGCTATTTCAGGCTGAGGCTGCTGTCATAATCAAGGGATGATTTCATTAGTCTGAATTATGAATTTCTATTAATGCGCGTCTGGCAAAGCCTATCCGGATGCGCAATCTCTCTTCGCCAGTCGCGTTCGCTCAGCTCATTATCGAAATTTATGAGGTGTAAAAGAGAGTACGTCCGTTCTCACAGGTTTTCTATCGAATAAACATGCAAAAAATGTTCGCGTGTATATACAGGTTTAAAAAAAAAAAAAAAAACGATTCGATAAGTATCAATAGACATGTTGCACACGACGTCTCGCACGTCAACGTTAGCCGCATCGTAATCGGAAAAATGATCGCATTAGGCCCAATTACGTTTTCCATTAGCAGACGGGCAGGTTTAGCGGGATGTCTAGGGGAGAGAAAGCGGAAAACACACCGAAGCTTTTCGAGAACAAACGAGACTCTCGGTGTCTACCTGAGTACGCGAACCCCTCGTGTTTCGTGCGAGCGTGTCTGTACGGACGAGGGAGGATGAAAAAGGGCGGGCCGTGGAGGAAGAGCGATTCGTTTTCATTATCCAGGGCCGTAGCGGGTTCCAACTCGGGTCGGTAGGTTGCTCCGACGAGTATGGGGCGGCCGGGGTTGCTGGATGGCTGGGCGACTAGATGGCTGCCTAGCTCGCCGGCTGGCTGGCTGGCTGGCTGGCTGGCTGGCTGGCTGGCTGGCTGGTTGGAACGGTCCACGGGAGAATTCCACTTGGCGAGTAAGTACGGGAAGAACGCGAGTTGTAGAGTAGCGGAGGTATCAACGGAGTTTCGCACGGATATGTGTGTTTCGCGTTCGCGCGCGCGTGCAATCGTGCGCGTGTATATGTATAGGCACGTAGCTAAGCGGAGCACGGTTCGATGTGATGGTAAATCAGGAGGGGGGGGGGGTTAGTTACACCTAAACGAACCTCGACACGGACGAGTAGTGTGGTTGAAGCAGTGGTTTCCAAATCATCCGACCAAGTCATCCCGACCCTCTTTCTTTCTCTCTTGAGAGATCTTTAATCAAATTTAAATACTTTGAAGCCGTCCGAAGGTTGCACGGAGGTGGCAGGTGGTGAATATCGGACTTCAAAATCGTCGACAGTTATACTTGATTAAAAGTTCGAGCGTGAGAGATATACATTATTTCTTCGCCAACCGCGCCTTTCCTGTTTGCACGGTTATTATATGTATTTGTATCGTTGCAAATTATTCGTTAGACTCTGCAATAGTCGGTGTAATAAAGGCGAGATTCAACGTCGCGTTATGTTCAAACGAATACAGCAAGAGTGACTTTATGAGATTTGTTATTTCAAATGACATACTCGCTCTGCACGTTAATATTGTATACAAATTGTTATAGCGAGATGATATCGCATACGCAAATATAATGCATATGCGTCAGTATTAATATTATATAAATTCACATTGACATTCTCACAAAGCTCTACGTGTGCAATATTAAAATTATTATTGTACAGGGGCTACGCAAAGCATTCATATAATCCTGAAATACCGAGACCGAGATAAAATCCATGCGTGCCGCACGAATTACGCGAATAACGTAAATCGATATCTCAGTGGAAAAATATCCTGTTATGTATAAACTTTTTTTTTTTTTTTTTTTTTTTTTTTTTTCACGCGGATAGAGAATCCGGACGATGCGAATTTCGTAAGATTCACGGTGGAGATCGCGCGCGCCGAGTTAATATCCCAGCACACACCGTCGACGTCGACGGTGTCGCGTGTATACCGGATTCTGAAAACCACTGCTGTATAGCAGAATGGTATCCGCAGTTCAAGCGTACCTCTGACAATCCTGCAGTCCGACCGTCAGCGAGAGATGGGCCAGCGGGTTGAAGAGGGTCGGGAGTTCGCAGTCGCGGGGGTGTAAGTGCTGTTTCGTGTACGACCAGCCCCGTCGCCTCGTCCGCCTTGGCAGATCTCTCTCTGTACCTCCCCTCCGCGAAAACCATGGAGAAGCATTGAAGCGAAACAGCTACGCACGCACGCATACACACACACACACACATACACATAGGTCTCTCGCTCTCTCTCTCTCTCTCTCTCTCTCTCTCTTTCTCTCACTTTCTCTTTCTCTTCCTTTTCCGAATGTTAGGTAGCTACGACGAGGATAGTTTGCGAATGAAGGACCTTTCCCCCCCTCTCCCTCCCTCCTCCCCCCTCCTCGTTCTTTCTCTTGAACAAGCACGGCTCCGGCATCCAGCCTTCCCTCGTGATTGTTCCTTCATCTTTCTGCTTTTGCTGCTTCAAGGACGCGCCACCCGTTTCTCTTGTATCCCTCCTCTCTGTCTTGCGTTCTCATTTTATGTTTTCGACCGGAAGTGATTACTCGCGTACAATGTCGAGGAGTTTTCGTCTCCTGGGAGCGATACCGAAATCGCTACTTCTTTGAGCTTTTATTTCTCTGTTTCAGTTTATCGATATTTCGCTTTTCTATTTCACTTTTTTTCTTCTCTCTCTCTCTCTCTCTTTCTCTCTTCATTCCGTGTCTCTTGATTCAGCTCGAATATTTACGTTGGTTATTCAAATTGTTTTTCTCGAAAAAAAATGCACTACGTTGTCGTAATTATACCGAAATTAATTTACTTTTTTCGTGTATCTTTAAAGCGAATTTATAAATGAAACGATATACCGTATATTTTAAATGTTAGAATTATTTATCTCAGCTTCTTTTTTCCGCTCTTCTGAAATTTTAATATCATATTTTACTACATGTCTCTTTTTACTTATCGATATTCTCTTATTTTGTGCTGAAGTTTACTCCCGTTTTCACTTTTGGCAGAGAATCAGGAACGATAACTCATTCGGGACGTAAGCCAGCACTCGACCGCCAGAGATATGTTTGAACTTTGCAATAGAATGAAGGCAGTGATCGATATGTTTGTCGAGTTTTGTGAGTACGCTGGCGTCTTCCTACGAGAAGAATGTTTCTATTCCCAGAGAGGCGATTGTTTTCGCGTCCCTTGATATATATTTCAAAAAATCGTAAATAAAACTGGCTAAAATTATGAAGCACTTCTCGCATAATCGACTCTCCTAAGAAGGCAGCAATTTTTAACGCATCGCTTTCTTCTAACGAGAGAGCGCTCATCTTACGTAAATCGGCGTTTTACCGCAAAGGCTTCTCGCCTCTTACGTTGTTTTTATCCGACCGAGCGGAGCGATAACGGACGTGGACGTAAAAGTCATCTTCGCCAAGCGGTTCTGATCTTCTCCAGTGATACGCCGACGGCGGATGAGAGGATACCTCGATAGATCGATTTGTTCGTCGAGTTTTCTCCTTGGGGACTTTTCAAATAAAACACCTGCGACAACTTGGCGCTTGGTTTCGCGGCACGAATGCGACGAGTTACTTGTCTGGACGAGCGTTCTCGTCGGGCGAACGAGAAAATTGTTACTCGCGGTCAACGGTGAACGTGCGAGCGCCACTTGTAAGGTTTTCTACTTTTTTATTACGTCCTTTTGTCGCGTAGCGAGAGCTCTTATTTAAGTAATAAATATAATACACTACTACGTGCGCGTCGCACAACATTAATCGCGATCTTTAATAAAATATGGTATTTCTGTTCTCAATTTTGGTAATTATTATTTATTTATAAAAGTTTTTTCTTCATCTCTTAAGATATTAAAATGTACATTTATATAACTATTTCACGACAAAATAAATTTAAGACAAAAGTTGATTTAATTACTGGTTAATAATTTTATATGTCGCATGTATTCTGATGTGTGTCCTACTTGTTCAAATGTATTTTATGTATAATGCACGACACATAAAATTATATAGTTTTATCTGAAATTTTGTTACAGCATCTAAAATAGATTTTATCAAAGTTTCGCGTTTTCAATGTAGCCGTCAAATTATGTAGCTATATATGTAAAATTTTAATTTATTTTTAGCTGCGAATATTGTTCTTTTTTTCATATCGAATCTTTTTAATTTGCAGACCAAGACTAACGCCGATAGATATGTGGTTACACGCCTATCGTGTACACGATGAATTTGTATTAGTAACGACGATCCAATCTCGTCCCAGTTCTTCAAATAGCTGTAAATCAGAGAATCAATTCGCAGTCGAGTTAATAGCAGGTTACGATGGTCAGACTAATTCTAGGTAAGAGCGAGCGAGATTAATCCAATGGTGAACAGCTGGTAGTCCGAATTTCAAAATGTGAGATTTAGGACGAGAGTAATCGGATTATGCGACGGATGTTGCTTTGAGAAAGTCTTTAATGATCACATTCGAATCGTGCGGGCTATTAGTGATATGAGAAGAAGGTGAAACAATACTGAATCACAAAAGTGTGAGGGATATCGTGCTAATAATATAAAAATGAGAAACATTAGAACTATAAAATTTTTTAATAAATCCATATACTTATTTTTAGGGGCGACAGAGCCGCGCGCAAATATTTTTTAAATGAAGAACTTTTAATCAGTTATTCAAACGGGACACAATATAAAATAATTCTTTTTATTTATTTATTTGCTCATGCAAAAATTATGTCATCATGATATTATATATGTATAACGTGATATATGTACGAATCTTTATTTCTTTTTATCGCGACATACCTAATTTTGTTTTACGTGATTTAATTAAATTCAATTTATCTGTTGCTCACATCGAACCATGATTTTATTTTCTTTTCACAAACGATTTTTTACTATTTATATTAGAGTTGTATTTCGATTTACTATTGGACAGTTGTGCAATATAAAATTTTGAAAGCTTTGTGGCTTTCAAGAAATATATTATAAATAAATAAATAAATATATATATTCGTATATTTTCTATCAAAAATAAAATCAAAATTGCAATTTATATTAGAAAAAAAAAATATTTATTATAGTTATATATTAACTGTTAAAAATGATTATGAATTATATATTAAGTATTAAAGCAATGTTTATTAATTAAAATATTTAGCCTAATATAATATGATATACGTTTTATTAAATAAATATAAATATAAGTAAATATAATTTTACAATTTAAGAAGTTGAAAAATATTATTTATATTATTTTTAAAGAACAGTTTAGTATATTGAGATTGCAAAGCTTTAATTTTACTTAATTATTTCTGAATAAACTTAAGTGTACTATGTACAATCCTTAGATGTGTGTCACGAGCTTATCGTCACAGCAAAGTTAGATAAACGCGCACGAGTGTTACGAATACGTGCGTAATAGAGAAAACACGCAGGATCATTCAATCTTACTTTCGTTTCTTTCTCTTTTTCTTTTTTTAACGTTAGCAATTGGCGTTAGGGTATTTTTATTTGGTTTTACGTTTCTGGGACGTTAAGCCTCGGCTATATATACGTTATCGCTTCGTGAGGTCCGTATTTAAAACCGCATCGTGTTTCTGTGCGTGCTTCGACTACGGATTTGATGTCAAAGTTATATCCAGACGTTAACGAGACATATGTACAAGCCAAACGATCACCTACGTGCGGCGTTCACCTAGTAATTTAGCTAACTTCCGTGTTATTTATCGGCTTCTCCGTACGTATGCGATTTTGATTTCCCTCCCTCACCGGTCGTGTATCCGCTGATTTCACCGCCCCCCATTAATCAACGATACGATCATACGGTACTTTACCGGAGTACGTTTTCTTCTTCATTACGTTACGAGAGATGAATACATTCCCAGAAAACGTCAGATAAATTATTGGCCACGGCTCACGTTATTTCGTAGAAGGCTCGTGCGACAGCCTTAACGCTCTTGGCTACCGTATAATCATGTGTGTTCTGGTGCAGCTTGAATATAAACTGATCACGATATAAAGCCATTTTCTTTCTACGAGTCTACAAAGCTTTTTATTGCTCTTGTAGTCTTAAGTCCTTTACTGTCATTTCACAGAAAGGTATCATTTCGAATACTATTTTATCTACAGAAGACGAAGCAATTTACAGAAATGTAGAATTAATGTTAAATCACATAACAATATTTATACAGCAAAGAAGTCTTAATTCAAGACTTCTCACAGAAAGAAAGAAGAATCAAGCAGTTTCTTCGACCAACTTGGTTAAGTCGGAAAACTTTAACCCCCGATTCATTAGATCTCGCCGCAAACTCGCGGCAGTTGTCAGGCGGACGTTCATCGAAGGGTTTAAATCGCACCGGGGATTTAAAACCCCCGCCGCCGCCGCCGCTGCGGTTTCGCATCGCGCGAACGTCCCTTGAGAGGGGAGGGGGGGGGGGGAAACGGCGCATAGGAGGGCAGCGGATTAAGTTGGGTTCGGTGATAAGTGGTCGCGGTACCCGGTCGGAAACTCTAATTAATACCTCGACGCTTCGTTTGAGCCCGTGACTTACGGGCCTGTCGACCGAACGCGGAATTACGGCCAAACTAGTGCGGCGCAGGCGGCAGCTCTACCGTTGTCCTTCAGGGGCGGCGCGGTCATTTGTTATCGAGAAGGAGAGAGAGAGAGAGAGAGAGAGAGAGAGAGAGGGGGGGGGGAGTGGGTGTAGACCCGAAAGGGAACGTCAGGAATCGGTGAACACGGGCATCGGAGTTTGCCGCTTTCGCCGCACGCCGAAATTCAATCGGCATACGCTGAACGCCCCCGCCATCACCTGACGTCGAGTTTAACGAGTCGACGAGTAAGTAATATCGATCAGCTGGTTACGTTAATTGTACGTTTCTCAGTGAGCGGAGCCGTTACCCTTCCGACGGAGAGGATCGTGGGAACGGTGAGTTTGTAATTCCGGTGAACTCTTGACGCTTGCTCGCATCCATTAAGATCGAATGTCGGTATATTAAATCATGCGAATTACGGTTCGCATGGCTAGATTGCAAAAAATTGATAAAAATATACATAGATATTTATATATACGCAAATATATGCCATGTCGCTTGTTGCAACGTTAGCTATTTTTACGTTAAAATTTCAATTGATGCAAATTTATTTAACGTTTTGCATTTATTATATATTTATAGCCTTCCTTCGAATTATATGAGATTGACATGAAGAGAAATTTGGAAAAATTTATTATTTCAGATTTTATATGAATATCGAAAAATCAAGAAAGAGTATCGTACGACATAATTTTCTTTATACGGTTCTCTTTTTTTTTCTCAACTTTCTTTAAGAAGGGCGTAGATTCAGATTAATAGACCAGGTGAAGATAGAGAGTAGCATTAGAAGCCGCGCCAAGATGAATGAGTTTTCGTAGGATCTCTCGCTACATTAGTTCGGCTATTTCATTCTTAAACGCGTCTAGATCTTCGAGAGTTCGTTCAATATTTCATTTTCGTTAACGCAAGATAAAAAAAAGGAACCGTTGCGAGCCACATTGCGCGCGCCGCACGCACTTGCGTTTTATTACGCCGCCTGAAAATATTCGCGCGCAATAAAAAATGATCCCCCTTACTTCCCCTCCTTTTCCACCCCGGCCCCCGCTTTTATCGTCGTTTCTCTTCTTTTCTTTTTTTTTTATACTCCATCTGCCGCGAAATTCCGACCAGGCCGAGTGTCCGTTCGCCATAATAGACGTCGCGTCTTAGTTTGCATAGTTTGCGTCGCAGCGACGACGTCTCGCAAATGGCTCATTGTAATGGAAGAAAAGACGACAAACGTCGCTGAATAAAGAGCACGCTCGCAGAAGTGGATAGACAAAGTCACGCGAGTCCTCGACGCTCGCGTTGAAAGTGCGTGACCGGGAAGGGCGAGGGGGGGAGGGGAGGAAAGGGCACTTCTGTAAAAATTTTCATCGCGCTCCGCTCGTTGTCTCCCCCGGCCGTCCGTTATTTTCTTCATCCAGCCGCTCGCTGGACCTCTCCCTCACTCGTCGTTTGTCCTTTTTCTCGCTCTTTCCACCGTCGTTGCTTCGAAGTTTTCGTAATCAGATGCGCGCCGTAATTTAATTCCACGCAGAAAGAGGATAAAAACGTGCCGTCCGCGCGAGAGAGCGCACGTAATAAGTTGATGGCGGACCGCGTTAAACAAACGGACAATTTGATCCTTTGCATTTTCTCTCTTCCTCATGCGTACTCTTCTTTATTATGTGGTTTTTTGTACATTTAGTTTTGGCTTCCTAATGAACTTGAGCGAGTACGGTGGTGCTGTATTGAAGGGATAATTTATCGCGATGATCTTATTTTTGAAGCGATGAAGAGTTCTAGACGGATAAAACTAAAGCGGGTGGATGAAGCGAGCGCATGGAAATATAAGCACGAACGATAAATATGCCGGAGTCGCACGATACTTTTTTTTCTTCGCTGTCATTTCTTGTTTTTTTTATTTTTTATTTTTTTATTTTTTTTTTTTTTTTTTCTTTTCTCCGCCCTGGCCTTTCTCGTCGTTACTGGCAAAATACCGTCAGCCAATTCAGTGTCCAACTTTCACGACGCTGAAGAATCGTATTCCAGCAAAGTTCCATAAATAATGTCCTAAAGGAAAAAATGGAGGAAGTAAAAAAAAAAAGCGACGGCAGGGAGAAGCAAGGGAAGAAGGCGGCGAGAGCTAGTGAAGATCGTTTATGCGAACCAGCAAAGGACCGTAAAAAATGTCTTCTTTTCTTCTGTCGTTATAGTCATAAGTCTCCTTGCTTACTTTCCTTACTCCTTGTCGTATCGATCTATTTTCACTTTTTTTGTTACTTTTTATTTCTTGCATCTATTTTTGCGAGCCGCGGCAAATTCTATATTTAATTAACTTGATTTCCATCAACAAGATTTTTTTTTCAATGGTCGACACTTTTTTCTTCGTCATTTCTTCTCTTTGCAAGATAAACTTTTATTTGTAAGAGTGTTCTAAAACATCCAAACTCGTCGAGAAACAGATTTTTATCGAGAAAGTTAAGCGAAAAAAATTTCCGTCAAAAGAGATAACTTTCAAAGCCAAGTGAGAAACACGACTCGAAGGAATGAAGTTACGAAAAGTAATGGATGCTGAACTATACGAGATATATATTACAAAGTGTGATAATAATTATCAGATTTCGTTCTCCGAGTTCGTCATTTTTTTTTCTACTAAAAATTTAATTGTTTGCCATTTTCTATCTTAGTTTATGAATATTAAATATTTCGATATCACTCAAAAATAATTATATATAAAATATATTCCTTAAATATAATTTATTAAAAAGATTTTTCCTTAATTGTTTATATTATAAGAAATTGAATGATATTTATAGAAATAAAAAAAAACAGTATAATTTTCTAATTAAAATAAATTAATAATCTGACAATTCAGCACATTATCCATTTAACTTTATTGCTATTTTTCATACTTTTAATTTATGATAAAATTACCTTTACCGTTGCTATGATTCATTATACAACTGATTATTTATTAACTACAAGCAGTGTACTTTCCATCGAGAAGCAACGATAGTAGAACGGTCGTTCGTGAATAGACGTGACATAGAAAAACGGAAGCGGATATAATTATCTCATCCAAAGCCAACAAGCGTACGAAATCATTTTAATGTCTTGGACTTAGCGTCCGTTTTCTCGGAAGACGTCGTCTGGCTTTTCGACTTGACCGGGCACAAGATCCAGGGGGTTTCGAGATGGCGGTTAGATGCGGCTGGCCGATTAAGACGTCGATAAATAATATTAATTGCTGGGCAATCCCGGGCCGAAACCACCTCCCACGGTCGAAAGGGACGGTTGAAGCGGGGAGGGGACGACGTGTTGCGTTTAATCAATACCCACGTAATGCTGCGGATGGATGATGGCGGCGGCGGCGGCGGCGGCGGCGGCGGCGGCGGTGGCGGTGGCGGTGGAGGTTGCCGATAGTGGTAGTGACGGAGAGTGGTGAATGGTTGCGGGGGGAGGATGGGGAGAGATGGCGGGTAGTAGTAGTGATGATGGTGCCGGTAGTGGTTGCTAGCGATGGTGTTGCTGTAAGTTTATTACGTAAGGCAGGTCTACTCGACACGGCAAACGCAGCCGGGCCGCTCTCTTCGCGCGCGAGAGTTGTGTAATTAAAATTAATAATTCCACGACCTCGATGCACAGTCTCGTCAGAGACGACGACTCTATTTGCCGCCCCCTCTCACCGTCCGCCCGCCCACCGCGACTTCGTGCCTTCTTGGTATCTTTCTAGCCCCCTTTGCATCTCCTTTTGCTCCTTTTTTCGAACTCGTGTCGGGAACCTTCCAAACGAGACGCGGCACGTCATAATGATGCGGATGCACTTAACGCGACGATAACTACCAAGATGATAATGAATTTTATTATTCTCTCCGGGAGAGATTATTTTTGCGTTATTTCATTGCTAGATTTTTAAAATTGGCAATTATCGTTCACAGTAGACGTCGATCGAGTGGTCTTTTTGTCTTCGAATTAGTACGCTACAAGAAAGTTTTACGGCGGGTTAATACTTAATAATCATACATCTGAAAATGTAAAGAATTACCTAGTTACAAATTATATATAATGCACCTTTATATTCAATATTATATTTAGCTCTAAATGATTTCAAGCACATATGAATTTATTAGCCAAGTTAAATTCAATTATATCATATTTCAACGTAATATGAAGTATCATATCGTACGCTACATATTTCATCTTATAAATATATGTTTAATTTATCTGTTTAAAAATGGTAGAGAATAATTGATTATTTATACAATATGTGAGTTATGTGTTATGTGAGTTATATATCGATTAGAAATAATTATATTTTCCAACACGGGAAATTGGTTTCTCCGCCGAAAGAGTTGCGCGGCAACTCAATAAACGCCGTAAAAATTCATTGCGAGCCATCATGTGCGCAACTATTACGAAAATAATTATAAACCTCAAGTGTTTTCGACCAATTTCTTCTACGGTCGCTCATTATTTCGTTTAACTAACGTAAATTTGATGCGTATTCACAAGCCGCGACAGCGATTTTACGCATCCACGTGGATGCTTGAGACGAGTACTCAACCGAGGACGAGGACTCGCTTCCCCGACGACGACACGGTGACGCGAACTCGAAAGCACTTCAGCGAATGCTTTCTTTTTCCGTCAGCAGCGACAACGACAACCGGCGCCGTAATGGAGTGACAATTGCAGTCCGGGATGGATTTTAGTCAATGGATGTCGTGCACGATGTGTCGCGACGAATAAACTGTCTAGTGGTCGGGAATATTGCGAGGTGTAACTTTACTTTGCGACGGCTCCTATTTGCAAACATTGACTGTAAGCAAATACACTTTGAAACTCGGAATAACTTGTAGAGCTTCCAGAGTTAAAACATTATAATAAATAATTTTTCTTTTTACTCTTCTAAACGAAGAAAAAGAAGAATTCGATCGTTGTTTAAGACTTAAATATGAAATTTCCCTTTAAAGTTTCACGCATTTGTCTCAGTTTAAAATTCATGCAAATATTTAAATTATAATAATACATGCTTTATAATATGATAAGAGGAGATAATATAACACGTTAAATATGTAAAATAATATCTTAATATGTGTTATCCTATATCATTAAATATTTCTTGTTATCCATTTGATTTCATTTTATGTAATTATAACTTGTAAACAGATTTTATTATTAAAAGGATTATTTTAATCATTATTCGGAAAATATCGCGGAAATGTTTTCTCTCTCATCCTTCTTGAGACGATCAGTAGGAAGCGTAAAGAATCGTACGTGAGTCATAAAAAGCATAGGGATGCAGGCAGACCGACTGCCATTTATTGACGCCTGTACACTGTGTTATCGCCAATAAATGATTTTACGAGCATTTATCGTGATACTTTGCCAGTGTTGTATAGTCGACGGCCAGTCTTGTCGAAACAAGCAATTCGCCATTAGCGACTCGCGTAAAATAATCGTACGGCAAGTTGTTTGTTTAAGCAATACGATATTTTATCGATATACGTGTATTTATATTATTTTCGTTTGCTTTCATCAAATCGAATCAAGTATTTTCTTCTCTTTGAAATTTGCGTCATGCGACAAAAAAATTTTATCCATAGAGATGACAGACGCGAGAGGATTTTGTAATGAAACTCTCAATATAAGAATATTTCTAACTAATTGTAAGATATTTTGCAATGTGATCAAACAGTTAGATGTTGAAGACGGTCGTTACTAAAAGGAGGCCAAATTATTTTACAATGTTAACTCGCGAAGATCTGCTATTGTCTTGAACTTTCCCTTTGCAAAAGTCGGACTGCGAAATGCATTAATTAACGAGAAATGTCTGATGAGATTAAAAAAAAAAAAATGAACGAAACAGCTTTGCAGAAAAGAATTATTCTTAATAAATTTAACACGATTATTAACTTGTCGTGGATTCGAAGAAAGAAAGATTAATATATAATTTTTTTTTATGATAAACAAAGTGACAACTATATATTATATGTACGGTTACTCTTAATTATATTTTTTATTATATTTATTGATAAATTGAGATTGAATGGTTCGAGCGCGTGTTTTTTGAAACATTGAATTTTTTGAACAATAATATTAGGAACAGTGAAGAAAATAGTAGATAAAGTTAATTCATGCGAAAATAATTTGAATAGAATTTGAAACTGTGTTTCTTATAAAATTACATATACATACATCTAAAATAACATCTTTTTTAGTAATCTTAAAGTATGTATTTTCATAGAGACGATATGATCTTCGAAGGAAACTGATATTCAAAAGTGTATATACATATATGTATATAAGATAGTAACAGCAACTGAAATTTTGCTCAAGCGGTGAAGAGTTTCCTTTACATTCGAATCATGTCGAGACTGGCAAACTATCTAATGTTGGAAAAATGAGAAAACGTCGCGATAAATTTTCATCCTCTATATTTTCATCCTCTCTTATGAAAAGAAAAAAAAAATATCGAGTTCGAACTTTGCAGGAATAAATATCCATTGCGTGTATCTTTTACAGAACGCCCTGTATGTATAGCGCGTTCGTGTGCTGCGCAGACTCGTTTCTGCTTGCATCGTCGTTCTCGCCTCGTCGGCGCGACTTGCACGCGAAAGTTCGGACTGAAATATTAATTGGTCGTGCCGCGCTGTATAAATCTACGTATACACCTGCCGGAGTCGGGAAAACCGGGAAGAAGGAAAGAGAGAAACGCGTGAGACAGAAAATGAAAGAAAGAAAGAGGAAGATGAAAGAGACAGAGAAAGAGAGAGAGAGAGAGAGAGAGAGAGAGAGAGAGTGGAACGTCGAGCGAAATAATTCATTATGTTCCGGGATACAATGTGCCCCATCCGAAACAATGGCAGATGAGAGAAAGTAGCAGAATAATTCGCAAAAATGGAATTCTGCCGGTGGTCGGTACGCGTATCGCATGAACGTCCAGGTGGCGAACATCATGGACATAAGGCTGGGAATAATTGCGATTCGTTGTACGGCTTTGCTTGACGAATGAAATTCCACGGCCGGAATAAAATTCCAAATTTGCGGCGCGGGCTCCGCACTGTACCCCCGGGGACACATTGTGGTTCATCTATTAAGTTATTCATAATTGCGCCCTAATTGCAAACACATTCAGCATATGTTGAATTTCATACTGCACATTCAACTCGAGAGATCTCCGTGAATTAGTGCGCTAATTTAAGCGAAAATTCAACGCGATTAGCAATTTGTACCGCCATTATGCAATACGATGTAGATTTTATTTAGAATTTCCATTTTATTTTAAAGAATTTTTTTTTCGGTATTATCTTCTTATCATTATACTTAATATATTATTTTTTATTTAGAGATATCTTGCCGTTTTATAAAATTATCTGATAATATATTTGGACAATGATTTAAATACTTCTAAATCATGAACAAGTTATTCGACAATTTTAAAAATTATAAATAAACATAAATGTTAGAAATGACGGAATAGAAGAATGAAGAATGAAGAGAGAAAGAGAGAGAGAGAGAGAGAGAGAGAGAGAGAGGGAGGGAAGGAGGGAGGAAGGGAGTACAACATGTGCACGTGAGAGAATGAAGCGATAACTGGCGAAACAGGGAAAAGCTCGGGACTGAGGTGGGATGTAAGGGGGAAGGAAAGGGGAAACATGAAATGGCACTAAATCAGCCCGCGGGGGGCTGTAAAATCATTAGCGCTAATAACCGAAGGCTCGAAAGAGAACGACGGTTCCCGATATTCAATTATGTTTCTGCGGTTTGCACGCGAGGAAGGTGAGACGGTCTATCTCTGCTATTGACATTTTAGCTTCGATCGGCTGTACTCACACGTCTCGTTATATCTCGCGCGAGCATTCGACACTCATAAAAATTATCGAGGCGCGGTTGAGCTCGTACTCGAATGATTTATCGCTTTCCGATGGCTAGCCGATGATAATGACTCGTTTATTATACAAGCGGCAGCTGGCAAATGCAAACGATCTTCGCACGCACTTTACGCTCTGTCGCATGTGACGCACCAACAGGATGCGATATTTCGTCATAATAATTGCGTCAAATTTTTGCAAGGAATCTCTCAATTTTCTCATTTCCTTGATCTCTTAATATAATTTTTTATAGGAAGAACTTTCGAGCTTATATTTCCAGAATAATATGGAGATTGCGTCTTTCTTTAATTTCATATTCTTTCAAATTATATTATAAATAAGAATTTAAAAAGTTTTTGCAAAATATATTTACGTAAAACTATATATTGCTATAAAATACAATATTATATGTACCTATACTTTTCTTAGATTGTATTATTTAATCAAAATGATGCACGTAAATTAACTTCAATCACGTAATGGACAGCCTAATTTCTGCTTTTGACATTATGCCGTTATAGAAAATCAATGATACGAAATTTGGGCCAACGCGGGTGCAATGTTCACTGTCATAACAATAGCACGCTGAGATTAATGTCGCATCGATAATCTGATGCGATTAGCGAGAGTAAAATTTTCAAAATGTATGATATCCATTTGATATCTATTATGCTACAATCGATCTTTTGCAAATTTGTCTAATATCGATCAATCATCGCTTGTGCATTTCGATTATTAACCTTTGCGACTCACTTCTCATTTCTATCTCGGTTCTGTCACGAGTCGGTTGCAATTAGCACGCTCAACTTCGACAGTTTAATTAAGCGGTCTTTGACTCGTATTCCCGCGATTCGGGCTTAAGCCGATCTTAGATTAGTTTAATTGTGAACTTTCGCCATTACTCTCCGACGTTATGCTTGGCGTTGATCGACGCGAATGGAAGGTGCAAACGATAATACACGCCAAAGTGTCAAATACTTCGCGCAAGTGTTTCTACCAAAACCAAATTTATTGTACATTTTTGAAAAGATTAATTATTTTAGTTTTACGTTTCACGCACGCACATTTACTTTTATTATATTTCTTCTCTCGATATTTCATAATTATACTTGTGTATCTATATTTATATATAACATAAAATTATCATATACTACAATTATTTGTCAAGTTTGAAAGTAACATCTGCGCTTTAAGATAAAATCAACGGTAAAAGCTTGGTTGGGAATATCGCAGTTTACGTTACTATAAAAACTGCAGTTCAGAGACACACATTTTATAGATATTAAGCTATTAAAGTCCGCTAGCACAACTTCCATTATCACTTTTTCGTATGGCACTTGTGGTCACAAATATCCCGCGGCAAAATATATCGATCCGGAATGTTTTATGTGTCGGAACAACAAAGTCTTATAAAAATTTCCAAGAAGTTACAAGAAATAACAGATTAATATTACGTATACAAATAAACAAAGAATATAAAAGATATTGGAAAATTGTTGAAGCTTGACAAAAATATTGTTTAATTGTTGAAACGCATTTCTATTGATATATATCCAAATATTTTGTTTTTATATATAAGATTATTGCGAGTCGTCCTGTTTCTCCATAAGATACACGCGTGCGCGTTAAACCCCACACAAACTACGGTTCTACATTATACGTGCATATTTATCAAACTCTGGGAAAAGAAGAATAATTCTCGCGAGAGGTTGTTAGCAGTATTCTAGACTCGATCGGCAAAGTGCCTAAGTTTACGTATTTGCGGTAGATCCGCGCGACGCTGGGAATAGTTATCAAACGCCGAGGTTATTGCACGCCGCACCTGCAGCCTGTCTGCAACTTGGCGGCGTGCAATGACGCGAGAAGGGCGTGAGTCTTTGTTTCCCGAATAATTAATCTCGACGAGTGTCAACGAAGAGCACTTCCGAGTCTCTCCCGGCCAACTTCTCCCGACGTCTTTCCCCCGATGTCACTGAGCGCAGTTAGTTGTTTCTTCTGGAACGACCGACTACATTAGTATCTGCAAAATTCGGATTATCCTTACTATTAGATTCTACGATATTCCTTTGAATCAAATATGCGTCTTATAATTAACGTTTATCGTCGATTCTTCTGAAATTTTTGTTCGGTTTATTCGCGGGAAATATCTGTAAAAAAGTAATTTTTGCTTAAACAGGGTGTCCACTTCCTGCAAAAATATAGGAATTCTGAAATTCTCCGAGATTTTTTGTATCTGCAAAAATTAGAAAAATCTCATGAATTTTTATTGAGATTTAGAGAATTTTTTTAAAAAATTAATTTATATTTTAAGATTGTATTTTAATTTTACATGATAAAAATGTGTGCTTTGTCTTATGCCATTTATTTTAATTTTGATTATTAAAAATGTTTCTTTTTCTATCATTTGTTTTGAGAAACACAGGTTCTCATTGAAAAAAAAAAAAAAAAAAAAAAAAAAAACATCATCTACATAATGAAATTTGGCCGTTGTCAAAATTAATAACTAACCGAATTTACCTCGTCCCTCGCGCGCGTACAACACGCGCTCGTGCGTTTGTTCCGCAAAACAAACATTCCACGCGTCTGCCAGCGGATGCGCGCATTAATTCCAGTAATTCGAGCAATTAATCGTGCATCGAGGATGCGAGGCGTAATTAATAACGAGCGCTTGTCGCGCGACGAAAGGTCGTTGCGAGCCTAAACCTAGCATGGCGACGAGCGACGGGGAACTTCATGCCGCAACGCTCGCCGAAAACTTATGGCTCTGTAGGACGTGTAATTTCCTGTCTACCGACTTTACGCCTCTCCCTTCCCTTCCCTTTCCTTCCTCTCCTCTCTTTCCTTCTCGCCTCTCTACTCTCCCCGCATTTTCTTGCCGTGGAAACGACAATCATTCCCCGGGCCTAAAATCGCGACATGCACGCGCGCCGATGGTTACGAGCTCGCTTTTTTTGACCTTTTCTTTTTTTCTCTTTTTCTTTTCTTAACCCGTGGTAATTCCTGGGGGAACCAACGAGCTTATTAAGCTTGAGTGTGCACATCCTCGTGTAGTACCTCTTTCTTTTAACTCGACGAGCCTCGTGTCCCTTAAATTAATGGTCCTCGTGAATCAGACGCGCGATACTCGAGTGCGAGCGTTGAACAAACGAGTTTACAAATGCGTAGCAACAATTTAGAACAAGACGTTATTGAATTATATAATTAAAAAAAAATTTTTTAAAGACCTTTTATATTAATGTCAAAGTTGTTAAAAAAAGAAAAGTTAATTTACATTAATTAGGCAAATTTTTACTTTTATGATAGCTTGAAAGTACGTTGATCGTTGAAGCAAACCGAGCATTGCAAGGCCGATATTTATTAAATATTGTACATCGCTGGGCTCATAAAACAAACCACAAAGTTTCAACCTGATTTTAGGAAGAATTAAAAAGTCAATGAGGCATGCACATAAATTATGCATGAACCATAGAGTTTCATACTTAATAGCATAACAGTAAAGTTAGTAATAGGATAATAGTGAAGTTACTTTAGAGATGCGAAAATTACATTTTACGTCGTCGCACAATATTTATCGTTCTTACTAACAGCTTACGGTAAGACTGTGTGTAGTATGTAAAATTATAGACTTTTACGATATTATTTTTATTATTATTTTTTGTGGTTGAGTCTTTGCAAGAGGAGCTTGCAGTTGCTTATGTCTAGCCATGTTCATTGCCAAGAACTATTTAAGAAGGAGCTGCACGGATCAGTTACATCACAAGTTAACAAATCTAATACATTTCAAGATTCATGAATTTGACATTGTACAAAACACTTTTTAAAATATAAAATATATTAATAATTAATTTGTGAGTTACAGATTTGCTCTGTAGAATTAAAATTTTTAGTTTCATGAATTTTTGTGTACAGTTATTATAAAATTTTCATATTACAATCTCCCTATAGAAAAATTATTTTAATATAAGATAATATTTATGATTTTGATGTTATACTTTATAGGGAAAATTTTACAGTAACTCACAAATTAATTATTGATTTTATATTTGAAAAGGCTAACAAAATGTTTTGCGCTGTCAAATTCATGAATCTCGAAATGTATTAATTATTAATTTTTGACGTAACTGATTCGTATAGTTTCTCTTTAAATTAATGAAGTTTATAAATCAGACACGATACACACAAGTCCAGTAATTCGACTGGATTGGATCATTTAGCAACACATGGATCGTTGGAATGCAATTACTCGGACAAAGTATAGGAGGAAACGTTCGACGAAACAGGAAAAATGCGGGTAGAAAATGAGATCAGACTATATATATGTACGCATAACATTTATTATTGCACGCTACGTTATGCATACGTAATTTACCGTTTAAAGTTAGTTTGCATTTAAATTTTGTCGCGAGTTTCCAAATTTGATAAAGTTTTCATCTCGTAACATATGTAAAATAGTAATATCGTATAATGTGTATATACGTATATGTAATATATTTTTCAATCGATGGTAGCTATATATTATACATGTCATTCATGTGCGAGAAAGCATACCAATCTGCATGATAGTTGTCAAAAGAGAGAGTAGTAGAACTTGCGCGACGTAATTATATACTGAAGAGGCGCAAGAGAGGAGAAGAAACAATCTCTAAGATCGACGACGTCGCTTGTTCCTTTCTCTGTTTCCATTTTTCAAGCACGTTATCTTGTCGCGCGAAGCATGGAAAGAGAGAGTGTAGCGCTTGTATTGCACGACGAATGCCTCCCATGTTTCAGACAAACTCTTCCCCCTTCCCCCCCCCCCCCCCCCATTATATATACGAGAGAGTCGCGTTCGTTAGTACGCTCGCATTTTTCACTTTCAAAAAATTAAGATAATCCCTTGTGTGCCACATCGAGAAAAAAACACTTAATCGCTATACGTTATGAGAGAGAGAGAGAGAGGGAGAGGGAGAGAGAGAGATTATTAAACATTAATTTTACTTTACGTACTCGGTAAAATTTCTACTGTGTAATTAGTAGAGAGATCATTCGGAAACGAGCGTACTTCTCAAGCATTTGCAGATATATATATATATATATATATATATATATATATATCTCGTAGAAAATATCAATACGCAAAAGGCGCAGATGTAACTCATTTGTCGCAGTTTCTCACGAGCGCTATCAACTCTCGCCGTTCGAACATGCAGAATGTCAACAAACGGGAGCACGATTCAACGTTTACGTTGTCGCATGCGACGAGCGGAGATTCGGCCGGTGCGAGGCGGTAGTTCGAGCTTCGACTTGCTGCTAATCAGCTTAATTTGTAACTTGTAAAACACACAAGCTAGGTCCGCGGCCCTTAATGAAGTTATCCCTTGTTAGGCATCCACCTCCTCTCCCCCTTCGCCCCCCCCTCCCCAACCCCCCCCCCTCTCTCCGTCGCCGTTCAAATCTCGGCCGTGTAGCCCGTATGGTCGTTCCGATTTCGCGAAAGCAAAACAAAAAAAAAAAAAAAAAAAAACAGATCAGGGAAAACTGCGGACAATTTTGTTGCTCCGAGAGCAAAATTGCTCTCCGGCGTTGTCGGCGCAACGTCGTTGGCGCGATGGTTTTTAAAAATTTTATTGTCATTATTTTTCCATTGCTCTGATCGAAATGTCGCCAGCGCTACCGCTCGATGCCGCTGTTACTCCTGCCGTTAGGAAAAAATTTCCCTTCAAAATTGATTTTCGTTACGTGTCTATCTTCGCCGTTGTGTCCCCGCATTGAAAGTTACACGCTACACAAAGAACAAACTAATTCATTTTTCAACGCGCCGCTTGCAAGTTTTCCGAAAAACGGGCTTCGGCTATCGCGGCGATGAAACGCGAGAGATTCGACGGTATGAAAGCTCGTTCGTTGAAAATGTTTTTTCATGTTTTCAAAACATAAGCCTACAAAGAAGAGATTACTTTTATGCTGTAGGGTCATCTATATAGCGAACACGCAAATAATTTTACTGTCACTATTTATTTGCGACAGCATGTATAGCTTGAATGTAAAATAGAATTGTAAATTAGTAATCTTTGGTACTCGCTCCGAAAATATTTCTGCTCGTCTATAATTTTAATATATAATAATATATTATATAAAAAGGCTTTATTTAGTAATTTTAGTTGAGCTATTCTTGATAACTTTAATATCTTCTTACAGATATTCTTGATAATTTTAATAGATTACAATGGTGATATTTCTAAATCTGTACGTACTGTATACAGGTAACTTTTACTCCGTATTGTTATTTTTGGCACCTTTTAACTGTACAGATGGGTCAGCGTATTTTCGATAAGTTTATTAATATGTAAAAGTGTTTTAAAAAATCTTAAAAACTGTATATACCTTCTTTGAACATTCTAAATAAAGATTAAAATAATAAATTTGAAAAATAATTTACTTAAATATATTGTTAGAAAAATCACAGACAAAAATGATCCATCGGTACGGAATAAGGGTTAATAGTGATTGATTAAATAATTAAGTCTCGTAATTTTTAAATAAATATAACTTTTAATCTATCGAACAATTAATATATTACAATACCTATATATTGGTTATGCTAATAATAATTAATGTATAATTAACATAACTTATTAATTATGCTAGATATATAAATACATATCTTAATCCTCCTGTATTTTACTGTCCAAAATCAACAAATTTAATATTCCACTAGTCACATGATACGTTTGTCATACACACGTGCAAAACGTGTACGCATACATGCATTGCGTAGTCATGACGAAAAGGCGATCATTCGTGTCACGTTCGGCCGAAAATTCGACTTCTCGGCAGGTTTGTTCGAGATAATGGACGGTTGGTAAAAAGTTTCCATCCGAAAACGACTCCATCCTTGCGAAGTCGTTGATAAAAAGCGGATGAGTCCTCTTTCCCAGGAACTTCGTTAATGAACACGGTGGGACAGGTACGTAAACTCCGTGTAAGTTGCCGCAGAAAATAATGACGCGCGAACGGTGGGGAAGTGATTTCCGTGGGAGCCACGAGAGACGAATTTAATTCGCTGCAATTATGCAGCAGACACGGTCGCGGCAAGATGACTTTGTATTTCGTGCCAGAATCTAGAATATAAAGATCTAGGACATTTTAGAATGAAACGAGATATATATGTAAAATATATATGTAAAATCAAGAGTGCTTTTAGAGTGCTTCTAGAATAAAACGGATCTTACACTTGCCGAAAAACCGCTTAAACGCTATACAAATTTGATAATCAGTACGATAAAAAAATCATGAGAAAATGTCTAAATTATCAACATGGAGCTAAAATTCTCGAATGAATAATTAGGTGTGAATACTTTTAGTCGTGCCCAAATTTCTACAAATATAGAGTTGCGCTTGTCTGTGCGAGCATGAAATTATACTTGTACTATCCAAAAGGAAAACTTTGCAAGAGAATATATTTTCTGTACGTTCTGCAATATAATTTAAGGAATATTGTATCCTAAAATACTCCAGGAGATTGTTCTAAATCTGAGAATCCTAACTTCGAAGTAGAATAATAGAGATATTGTTCCAGAAAAATAAATAGTAATGCCTCGAAATAAAGAAAGATGAGAGAAATAGAGAAATATTTTTCAAACACAATTTGTTTTCCACGAGATATTTTTTACATATTGTTATTACTATTATATGTTTATTTATATTATGTGTTTACTTTTTTTAATTTCAAAAAGTTTTATTATATATTTAATATATCGAAATTATATGTCTCTCTAATTTTACCTATAGATATATTGTTGCATAGAATAAATGTTTCATATTGGTTCTCTTAAATATCTAATAATCGTATTGGATCAATAAATTAAATTGTACGAATTATAAACTTTATGGCATTAATAGTAATTATAATATTGATTTAATTAATTTTGATGTATTCATTAGTTTTGATAGCCATTGATTTCGTAAGATCTTATTGCAGACAGCTATTGATTTAAATTTTATATCTTGTTATATTATTCATTATTAAGTCTATAATGATGTGGCGCATTAAGGCGTGAGAAACTTCAACAACATGAAGTACAAAAAAGTGAATCTGTTTTAATCGATATTAGCGTTTTCTCGAGAGATGACTAAAGCGACGAGAACTTTTGCTTTCGCGAAGCGTTGTATATTGATCCATTACTTTCTTCCTTTCCAAATCGACGTCGATGATGGAGGAAGAAGCCGTCGCTCGCACCGTAAAGCCGACCCGAAACTCGCCCAGGCTCGTCGTACTTACGTAGTTATGAAACGGTGATTTCGACGAACTGCGGTAATTTCGTTCTGTATAAGGGTCACTTTGATTTACGAAGATCGTTCCGGCGTGGCGGCTCGATCGGTCGAAAGTCGACGGGGATTCGATCTTATTCCAAAACTCATTTCGCTTAGCGAACGCCGGGCACGATTTACGACTTCGTCTCGTGGATCCAGAGTAATCGTCGGATCCATTTCTCCAGAGTCGACGAGTACTCCGTCACGGGTTTCTCAAAGTCTCACGGCTTTCGACCTTCTCTCTTTCTCTCTCGTTCTCTTTCCTCCTTCCTTTCCCGTTTTCCTGCCATGTCCAGTCGAATCGTTGGTATCCTCCCGTGATTCACGTACGAAGACTTTTTTACGTGACTGCCCAACCATCCGTCCGTTAAATTTCCTCATCCAATTAAATTCGATCGTCATTAAATTTCGTTAGGTACGTGCCGTTACCTCCGCGGCCTGGTCTCGGCTGAAATTCAATTACTTCCATTATCGAAGTTTTTGGGATGTTCCCTTACGCTCGCGGTATCAAACTTTGCCGATTGCGCGAAGCGAAACGTCACTAACGCAATGCTGACCCTGTGATGCCTCGATCTTCTTCAAGTACATACTTATCTTTGCGTCCTACTTTCGGCAACATTATCCGACAGAATGAAGTATATTTGGAATTTTTCAAATAATTTTATATATATTATATTATACGTCAAATTATATTATTTATCGGTTTACATAAAATTACATCAATATGTCTAATGTTATATCTGTTAGTATACATCTTTTATTATACATCTATATAATAATATAATGTTACATTGTCAAATTTTATGGCTACGTACGTGTAACCTTCTTCATATCTTGGAAAAATATCTCAACCTGGTTTTACTGAATAAATCGGATTTAATTAAATTTTAATTAAACTTTTTATCTTCTGCCTTTTTTGGTCACATCGCGACCATTTAAAATTTAAATGTTAAACACAATGTACCTTTCAGTGTCGTGTTGTAATATAAAATATTAAAATTATGTTTTTTTTTTTTAAGCAATGCATTTTTCTCGATGTTTTACGAAAGTACCTTCTTGAAATTTCTCGATCTTGTACAATTCTATAATATTTAATATCTATTCTTAATAAATATTTAATATCTTTTTTTTAAATTTTACTTTGTTTTAATTTTTCCAACATGCTTAATTCTGAATGTATATACGGCGATATCTGCATTTTTAGACTTGTAAACTGCTTCGTGAGACAAGCGACTGTTCATTCGCGCAGTTGCATCTCGTGTCGACATTCGCATTGATCAGATTTGTGAAGGCTTTTTCTTGGAATGCGTGCGTAAACGTATGCGTCGAAACGAACCAGCGCGATGCTGATAATCTGCGAATTCGATTTTTTGTCGACGACTACGCCGGACGCAGTGTAATCCATACTCGCAAGTGCCTGAGGTCGTATATATACACACATATATATATATATATATATATATATATACGTGTATTTGTGCCCCGCCACACAAAGTTTACCTTCTTACAACTGAACGGAGTTATAGGTCGGATTACTACGCTCGACTAACACGAGTTTCGACGACAATTTGCCCGCCAACTTGTATCGCTCGATTTGACGCTGCCACATTTCTGCGCTATGCGATATCTTTGTTTTTTTTTTTTTTTTTTTTTTTTTTTACAATATTTTGCAAATCTTTTCATACATATTTTTTAGAGTGAAATTTTTTACGTAATAAAAATATCTACTTTTATCTCAATTTTAACTAAAATAATCTTATCATGAGCTTAGATCGCGAAGAGTTTGGAACTGCATATATTTAAAAGATCTGATGATGCTGCGCGATAAAATTTTGCACTGTCTGTACGCGACTAGAGCATAGAATTTTTATAACACTCAGCTCAGCAATTTGGATCATCGTGCTTTCGTCGATTGGACGGAAACGCGATTTTTCGAGCTGGAATATTGCTTTAATTGAGATCGCGATCGCGTGAAATTACTCAAACCATGAAATTCAGTGAATCTTTACGTTCTCGATATATAGGCTCCCGCGATATCTACGACCTGGTCGCTTCCAATGAATTCGATTCGAAATCCGATTTTTTGTAATGAATCCATTCAGTCGAGCGATTTAGCGAATAAAATTCCTAGAGCGGTATGCGATCAGTATGCCTTTGAATTGGATGTTATTCGACGGTTTCAGTGATGACTTATTTTTAAAACCGTGCACAGCGAAATTATTTTCAAATGTTGTCAATTATTTGTAACATTGATCTACAGTCTAGTGATCGACAATTATTATATTTCGATTTCATAGTTTACATGATTGAAAGTAATCGATTCTTTTGCAGTACATACAGTTCTTTAAGAAGAGAAATGAAACAATAATAATGAAGAAATTGAATATAACTTCATATTCTACGCTTACTTTTAAGCAAGGAAAATGTACGTGGGATGAGAGGTGGTTAGGTTAATTATAACGAATTAAAAGAAAACATACCGCGCTTATCTACTAACTCTACATTACAGATAACTTCATAAAATCTTCTTTAAGTAAAATAGGTTCGAAACTTCCCTTTACGAGCATTACTCACCTTAGAAACTTAAAACTAGTTCATGCAGAAGGAGCGTTGAGTTGTGACTATCGGACTGGATAAATTTTCTCCCGTTAACCTCGATATTTTGTCGCTCGAAAAACAATATCGCATGTACATACACGTTTTATATTTTATTATTTCAAAATAATTCTCAGTATTATATGTAAATTGTTGACAATTATTATACTGTATTAACGCAGTATTTATGGCTAGAATAAATAAGCTAATTATGCTGCTGCACGCGGGCAAACTGATCAAATTTTATATTTTTAAATGACTATTTAATTTGAGGTAATAAAACGATAGATTTTAAACAAAATTGCATTAGAACTTTATAAGAGATCGTACGGTCAATACTGGAAATCTGAGTTTTCGATACTATAATGCTTTTCTTATTTAACTAAATTGCAAAGTCGGCGACAATAAAAACAAAAGAAGAAGAAGAATCAGCCTTATATAAAAATAACTTTCCGTATAAACCTGGGGAGAAAGAAAATTTTGAGGTTTGCGGTATACATATACATAAGTTTGCACGTCTTCGACCACTATTGGACGGCGGATAGTCACTTTTCCACATAGTCAGCAGATTGTTCGACGCGGTCCGAAAACGAAGTGGGTATTGCCCGCGAGAAAACCTTCTAAAATCGGCTTATTCCGATACAACTCGCCTCTGGCTCTCTTTTCCATCTCTGGTAACCGCGCCGAACGTCTTTGTTTTCTTTACGGGGGCTTTAAGTCAAAGTTTGGGTGTTTTATAAAACAGCACCGCGCGCTGGTCGACGAAAAAAAAATTTAACCGAACCGCTATTGATACCGTCGAATCGTATAAAAGTATTTAATAATTTCTGGATTTTAAGAAGGAACTCGCACCATTTTCAGCCACAAAATATCACTTCAGTATCTCTAATATTTTATTTGAATGATAAAAATGTGAAAAAAGTGTCACGTTGATACTGGAAATTGCTTTGCTATGAATCTTTGACAGCTTACACTGGTTTTACAGCCGTATTCCAACGAATCGTGGATAATTTATCGTAACGCGCATTCGCGCAATTGGTAAATAAATCATCAGATGAAGTAAAAGATGCAACGAGATCCGGGAACTGCCCGCGTTCCTTTGTTTTACTATGACAGCGTGGCGTAAGGCGGCCAAGTATCGAGCGCCAGTTGGAAATCGGCTTACATGCTCTCCCTTCGATTCTCTTTCTCTCTGTGTTGGGCGAGCGAAAGGTAAAGCTCTCTTCGTGATTTCCTGGATACCTCAAGCGCGGTTGGTAACCGCAATTTCGACCGCGAGTAAGAGCGCAGAACTAAGGACGAGGCGAAAAGGATCCACGAAGCGTGGTCTGGTTTGCGGGACAGGATGAACCTTGCGAGAGGAGAGAAAGAGAGTGTGTATGTACGTGTATGTGTGTCCGATTCCTGCGGTAGGATAGAATCGGCGAGATAGTGAAGAGGGAAGTTCGTCACGGAAAAAGCTAGGAAAAACGAGAGAGGGAGAGAAAGACAAAGAGAGGGAGAGAGGCGGTGGACCCCCATTGTTGACTCCTAATTCCACTTCGACGCCTAATTAAGTCAGCGCGTTGATTCTCTTTCGAGCCTCGAGGCGGCGGCGAAAAGCCTTGCGGGAAAAGATTGAGAGAGACGGAAAAGTGGACAGAGGAGAGAGGTATAAAACTCATTACATTCACTGTCGAGTACTGACCGACTTTCGGCCAATGTGACATTTTCAGGACGCTTTTCTTATATGTCGCACAAATGCGACTTTTATAATGTATTATGATGTCAGCTAGTTATATTGGATAAATTGTGAGAATTTAAATATTAGCGGATGTAACACAAGATGAAATATAGGTATGTTTGACGCGCATTATTTTAGATACAAACTGACATTTTCAGTCTAGATATTTCTGTAATATTTCAAAGGACATGTGACATATTTAACAAATATGAAAAAGCAATTTTTTATTACGAATCAGAATCGCAGGATATTTGACATTTTTTATTTAATCATATCAATAATATTAATGAGTAACAAATCATACTAAGCTTAGCTTTTCTAAATCTAATAAATAAATAAATATATATATATACCTAGTAACTTGATTTAAATTGAATCAATAAAACGATATGTAAATCGGGTTTTTACAGAAAAAAGATAATATTGTGTGCTCGGACAAAGCAAAATATCTTTTATTCATCATTTACTTAGCAGTTTTATATTGCGATCCGATTGATATCCTCTATTTTCATTTTGACATATAATTAAATCAGGGCGTTTCATTTCTCTTGACTTTCTTTCGAGTGAATGGCGACGGGAAGATGGAAAGAAAGAAAGACGGAAAATTGAACGAAGAGAAACCTCAGAACTCGTTACATTTACTGACACCAAGTGCCAGGCTAGTAGTAATACGAATGTTGTTGGAAACTTTGAAAGTTTCTGGAATGTTTTGCGCTATTTCTACATAGATAGTTACATAATTCTCGCAGTTTGATGCACATTTGCGCGTCCTGTGTGTAAAGCTACTACGTTTTCCCCTAAAGTTTTTATCCTTCCTTCACTATACATTAAACCGTAAATCCGATAGCAGGCAAGCGTATGTTGCTTGTACTCTTATCTTGCCACTAATCGCTCTCTGTAGTCTCCGCACATGTTTTAAGCCGCGCTTCGCAACATTATTATTTTGCAACTTTGTTGGTTGTATTAGAAAGTTATAATTAGAATCCGCGTTTTTTCTCGTGTCAATCTTGAAATCTTTATATAAATTCTAAATAACTCACGTACAACTTTCTTCTTTTTAACATTCCGTGTAGAATATGCAATCGCATATTTTAATCGATATTAATTATATCGATATCATATAGAAGTGTTATACACTATCTGCGATAATTAAAAATTAAATTTTCAAAGATTTACAACGGCGCTTAAGCTCAATTCTTTCAATATACGAAAAGAAATTGTGTAAAACGTATAAAAAAAATTTCTTATTAGATTTATAAATAAGCATCTAGCGATAAATGTCTAGCGTGGCGATGTTTTTCTGGTATTAATAGCTCTCGCTATCGATTCCGGAGTTTCTCTCTTTTTTTCTTTTTTTTTTTTTTTTTTTTTTTTCCCTCCGAAGCGAGCGATACCCTCCTCCGGAACTATAGCGATGCACCGAATATGCGGTACGGTGGATGCAAGGCTGCGGGAATCGATCGTGAGATATGATTTTACGGCGAGGGCGAGAATATCGGAGCTCTGGTCGGTTCGTTCTCGCTCCGGAGAGCGGGGTCGCGTTTGCACGGTCGCGGATCGTAATTCGAATCGGACGTCGTATCAGCCCGGAGCGTATTCCAATCCGCAAAACGAGCTGTACGAGAGCAAGAACGGTGAGTTGTTCGTGGAGCCAGCAGACGCCGAAATCAGCTTACGCCTACGCCAGCAAATCGAGCTTTGGCCTGGCGAAAGAGTACACGTTGTACCAATTTACAGCGGGCTCTTGGAGGATATTTGCGACCTTTTCCCTCGTATTTTCGCGGCGCCGAGAACTTTAATTCTGTCGTCGACAGGACGGTATAGTCGAGGAAGATCGTCTACGTAGGATTTGGGAAACTATGATTTCGAAAGAGAATCTCGGGATTGTATATATTTCGGATAGTTTAAAATAGCTGCCATCTGTTATCTGATCCGCGTTGCTTCTCTTATTTTTTCTCTGGCTACACTTGAATATAGCTGGCTTAAGACGATTTATGGATCTCGTTTTATTTCCAGTTTTGCGTCTATTGGCTTGTAACGCTCATAACGTGAAATCTGAGCTCTCACAATTCCCGTATACCCCGCAGTTTCTAAAAATCCAGTTCAACGAATGCTTTGCGGAGTTTTGATAGTTATCGCCGCGATGGAAAGCAATTCTGGCATAACAGGCGTTCGCGTGGAAATCAGCAGGAAGCTGCAAGACGAAAAGCTAGAGTTCAAGTTTCCGAGAACGATCCCCGCATTGGCATCGATCGCGCCAATTGCTGTTTCCTAAATCAGTTTGCGATAGACTATACTTAAACCGAGCCAATATTAAGACGCAAATTAATTAGCATTCTTAGAGCAATTATCTGTTTTTAATTTAGCTACTTTTTTTTTGATAACAATAGTTACACAAAATAATAGCAAAAAAAAAATATAAGAAAAAATATATATAGGAAAGAATAGTAAAAAAGAAAAGAAATTAGGAAACGGAAAGGCAAAGAAGGAGGAAAAAATATATTTCTAGAAAAGAAAGGGCTTAGACATTTTGGGGAACGAGAAAACGGATGAAAATGTGGTAACATTGAAATTTATTGAGCTACCAGTGACAAATAACGGTGCCAATGTCATCGTCGTCGTCGTCGTCGTCGTTGCTTTCGTTCTAACCGGCATAACGTCAACTCGTTGGATATGTTATATAAGATCTAGACTCAAAGGAGATTTCGCCGCGCGCGAAAGGGATCCACCGAGATTAACCCTCCGGAGAGATAAGGATTTCGAGCCGGCCGATAAAGCTCTATCCTCCACGCCAACGTCCATCCGTCTTGGACAACCGGTATCAGTTTCCGTACGAGACGGTGTCCGTGCCCATCTCCGTGAAGTCGTGAAATCGTGGTGGTTGATAACCGCGCGACGGCACAAGAAATCGGGGATCGTTAATGATGGAAGTCAGACTGCAAGATAATTGGCGGTCGGAGACGGCCGATACCCCGTCGGAGGCAGCGAGAATTAATGGGACTCGCAAACGAACCTGAGTAAAGTCGTATTTTGTGCGATCGATCTTTG
Organism: Anoplolepis gracilipes; assembly: GCF_047496725.1. Lineage (NCBI taxonomy): Eukaryota > Metazoa > Arthropoda > Insecta > Hymenoptera > Formicidae > Anoplolepis > Anoplolepis gracilipes. The sequence goes on along the minus strand of NC_132980.1, from coordinate 8,733,000 downwards.
GTTATCACGTCAGCCAGATCGCCACGGGAAGAAGTTTGAACATCCGGAGACACAGATGTGCGATCGAATAATATGCCGTAGCGTGACATGAGAGAAAGTATATATAATAATACACGCACTGATATCTGCAACTGCGCGATCATCTGGATGTTTGTATTTATTTACATTTTTACTACACAATATATAATATATATATATAAATTTTTGCCGAGAAAAATAAGAGAAATAATTAACAATTTATATTGTAATCTATTCTATTGCGTACACTTCTTGATTAAGAAATATTAAGAATATAAAGCGATATTTTAATCGAGAAGCTCTCGCTATTATAATATCTCAGAGAGAAATATCGGTAAAATTAAAAAAAAACATTGTTAAATATATACATATATTTATTTAACAATTTTTTTTTAATTTTCCCAATATTCTCTCTCTGACAATGAGATATTAATAGCGAGAGTTTCTCGATTAAAATATCGTTTTACATTCTTAATATTTCTTAATCAAGAAGTGTACGCAATAGAATAGATTACAATATGAATTGTTAATTAATTCTCTTATTTTTCTCGGCGCAAAAAGTTTGAAGCCTTATTTCTGAGACTTTTTATGCAAGAAAAATGCAGCAATCGATAAAATCGTCTAGTCAGTCTTCAATATCCGGAATACATCGAACGCTACTTCCTCGAAAATGTCCAGATTAAACCTTCTTAATTATCAACGACGTCGATCGATCGCGGGGTCATTAATAACATTAGATGCGGTACGCGATAAGTCGAGGGATCAACTTTTCTTTTTTAACCTCCTCGATTGAACGGTAACGACCGTTAAGACGTTGCCGCAATTAATCTTGCCGCTCTTCTACAACATTCTAATTTCACGGAGAAAAGGGCGGTCCACGTCGTGAATATGTCCATGTAAAATTCACGTAATTGTAAATTCGTATTAGGCCTTTGAATTACAAGTCGCTTTCGAGAACAGAGGAGAAGAAATTTGTCGCTTGCGGAGAAACTTTCGTCAATCGGTTTCTCAATTAACGTAAGGATGCGAGTTTCACGACAAAGCCAACGATCCAATGGCACCTCCGCGTCTCTGTCGGCTTTAGGGTTTCCCGGGACAATATCAACATTGTGGACGACGAGCAGCAGCAAAACAACGACTGTACACAGCGATTGTAACGCAACGCAATATGGACCAAAGCGGCTCGTGATTTGTTAACGGGGAGAGAGATACGAGGACCGTGTTCCGGACAGGAATCCGACCAGTAGCTTTCGCTATCGATCGCGCGCGAAAACTAGCACAGCATTTTGATCAATATGAACCATTCCTCTGCACGCGTCTTTCTCACTTCCACTGACAATTTCGACCATCGTGTTTTTATTATTAATCCTACAAACGATCCGGGAACAAGCAAAGGCGCTTGACTGAAACCACCGAATTGGCCAGTTCGTTTGTCTCACAGTTGAACGTAGTTATGACGATACACGATCGCACAGCTCTCTTTACTGGTTTTATAAAATTTTTCAAGTTTGAAATAAAAAAAAGAATCGTTTTTCTTTTGCTACGCGAAATACAAAATTAAAACCATAAGCGTAACATCTACATACGTATACAATGTAGTTCGATAATAAAGAGATGATAATATTTTCAACTTATAAAATATATAATATAATGATGAATTTTTTTATTTATCAAAAATAAAATTTATTATTTCCAGAGGAGACGGTAATCAATGGAAAATATTTTATATCTAATAATTCACAATTTTTATATATATCAAAAATAAGAACTTGATTATTCAAATATATTTTATAGAGAATCTTTGTACAAAAATAATTTTATTCAATACATTAACGAATATATATATATTTCTGCTTTTTTTCGTTTATATTATCATTCGATTCTAAGAGAAAAGATATAAAAAAAAAAACGTTTGAAATCTTAATGTCACGTGTTTTGAAAATCAATTTTTAGACGGAACAACATTTTTACATTTTGGATTTATTTTTATTCATCCGATTTACGCATATACACCTCGTGAATTTTAGAATCGTGAATGCGTTTCTCGTGGTTAAACGAACCGATGGCTACGAGGCGCGGTCAAATCTCTCGCGAGCACGATGTGCCAGCGAACGGCGCAATATGGGATCTCGAAGAGACGTTTGTTAAATGACTCGGCGCTCCGCGTAGACGGATGATGGATGAGGACGCGCCTGCCGGGTTTCTTCACCCGCCCGGTAACTCGGAAAAACGCACGGCGCCGCCCTTACGCGGAATCCAATAAAACGAATTGGTGTGCCGTACCTATACAACTTTGCGATCAGGACGGAAATAAAGGATTCGGATAAAAGCACCTTTGACGAGCGCGGTAAGCTGAGCGGACGCGAATCGGTCAGTCTTGTGCCTCGCGAGATGACTGACTATCATTTTTATCACCAGTCGTTGACGACCAGCTTAAGCTCGTTTCTGTGCTTTCAATATATGCTAGAATCACTAGAAATTACTTGAATTAATGTCGATTTTATTAGACCGTGATATTTTTGTTTTGTAGAAATAATAGAAGATTTTATATATTACAATATATAAATAAAGAAAAAGGAAGAATTCACAAAAAGTAGTTTATATTTAAAATATATATTTTTTATGGCCTAGAAATATATTTATATTTTTATTTAAAAAGAAATAGTTTCAAGTAGACGAATCTTACAATTAACATAGCTTTTATTATAATGATCCATGTATATAAATTGATAATAGTTTTAATAATAGCTGTATGATAAACGTGTGCATATTGATTCCGCATTAATTTCAATAATCATTGGCTCGTTGTAAATATAGAAATGTTACATACAATGCATTATGTTTTCTAATTATTTTATGCTACAATTACATGATTATATAGAAAAAATAAAAATTGGAAACTACACGAAATTTAATTTGCTGTTGTCATTTTGTGGATTTATATTTCATACGTTGCAGTTTATTTCTCAGTGCATTTCTCGCTTTATACTGATGGGCACATGCCGATAAAACTGAATAATTTCTCGTACATGAAGAATATATCATGTTCTTTCCAATTCCACGACAGCAGGCACGTACGAAATTTTCAAGAATTTTGCGAGAGCCACCGAGATCCTTGTCCCGCGCGATCGTGTCTTGCAAGCCGCAGGAATACAATCAACGACGTACATTCTCGCGAATTAGATTTCCGTCTACGTCAACGGCCCCTTTTGTTTCACTGTGCATAAAAGAACATGACGGCGAAAGGTAGAAGAGGAAAAGGCGAGTGTGCGGATCCCTGATGCGGTGGGTGGTGAGACTTGAAAAGAGGAAGAGAGAGAGAGAGAGAGCAATTCTCTTGACAATTTGGCCTGGCGGTTCGCCAGCTGCGAGACCAGTCGATTCAACTAATCTAAGTTGCTTAGCACGACTTCGTTCGACTCGCCTCACCACACCGTTCCCGCTAACACCACCCTCGTGGCCGCCCTCGAGAAACTCTCCTTAGCTAAGTCGAAACTATTTCCCTCGATCGCGTTCCCTTCTCTCTCGACGTCGCGTCGACGGGAAAGCGCGTACGAGAGAAGTGCGGATTTTTACGCACTTCCGCTTAACTGCACGCGTATCCGGTTAGCCGTTTCGTTCTCCGGGAGTATTCGACACGATCGAACTTCCCGTGGCTCGACGTTCGCTTCTCATCCCAGAGGCAGAATGCGCAGTCATGCATCGCTTTTTATTGCACAGTGTTTGCTGTTTGACATTGAAAAAAGTCGATGGCGCGAGAATAACTAACGATCCAAGAAACTCATTTGTTTATCGACAACTTTGACGCGGTGAATAGATTTTGTGTGTAAAATGATCGGAAAAATTTCTTTTTTATTTTTAATTAAAAAATTACAAAATGTGCCGGACGCGCGATATTGTTCAAGTTATTAAACTATAAAACTTTATTCTTTTTTTCTTTGTCGTTCTGCTTGCAAAACGTGTTTTGTTCTTCTATCTTGCTATACTATCGTTCCTTTGACGTAAAAGCCGTTTCGCGACCAACAATCCCTTTTATAACTAGAATAAGTTTACAATCGAATCTTCGGGAGTCCCATATACCTCGCGAGACGAGACACCGCGATAACTCGTTCGAGAACGCTGTTTCTTACGACATAATTGGTTGCCGCGCGGAATTGGTTTCGTACCGGGGAGAAACTTTACTGGTCTTCTCTATCCACGACGGACATGACCTGATTTTCGATATACGCCTGTTAATTCCCTGTTCGAAGCAGTCTCCAAGCTCCGAAGGAACAGGAGGGATGTTTGGTGTGAAGCTTTAATTACGGCGATTACACGTATAATAAAATAATAATCTAGTTGTGTCTTCAGCATGTTGTAAATGTCCGCAAAGTACCATTGAAGTAGAACAAATAAATGTTTTAAAGGAAATGTCAGCTGATGACAATTAGTGACATTTTTATCGGAAAATAATTATATAAAAATAATTTTGAAAAATATATTAATTGTTACAAATAATTTTCTCGTCTCAAATTTTATTAGAAAATTTCGTTTATTTTGCACAAATATATGGATGATACAAAAATTATCCTAAATTTTATATTAAAAAATAAGATTAAAAGTATTAAGTGTAAATATTAAATATAATACTAAAAAAAAAAAAAACTAATTAAATATAGAGAGAGAGATTTTGAATCACGCGTATATCATTCTATTGTTGAGAAAGTTTGTTGATTAAAGCAAATTTATTCTCGGTACACAAAACAGAATTAAATAAATACGTTAACAAAACCAAACGTAAACATTATTTGTTTACAACGCGCCGTTAATAAGAACACTAAACGCTGCGCGAGAAGTTTTAGTCATTGTCAGTTAATTGTCAACTTTTGACTGAAGAGTCGAAACCAGTGTAACGGAAAGCAATCCACTACAGAAAGCGACGTATAATTGCTACGAGATGTGTACTGTAAGTACTTTGTAGCACGAACGCACCGTTTGTGCCTCGCGTTGGTCTCCGATAATGTCATTTGAAATTTATTATCTCTTATCATTGTTTTTCCTTATCACAGATGTTGCGTAATATCATTAATAGAAAGCTGAACATATTCAATAGTGCAATTGGTAAATGTCTATAATTGCTACTGCAGCGAAAAATCAATTTTTTTCAATACCAATCAACAAAAATACCATTCCTCATTCATTAAGCGACCGAATTCATACATTTTTTTTTGTTCTTGTCAATTTCTCATAACGATTTAATGAAAAATGTTCAATAAATTTATTTATGTAATTTTATAATTTATAACTTCTTAAAAAAGACTTGCCCCTCCTTAAAAGCATTTATACATTTCATTTCTATGGCAGTTTTATTCATTGGTATTGAAAATAAAATTGATCTTTCGCTGCAGTAGCAATTATAGACATTTACCGTGCAATTTTATTGTTATTAACATTATGAAATTATTATTATTATTACACGTTGATCTTATCGTTCAAGATCCCCGACTTGAAAATTACTACCGCGGGCACGGGTTAGAGATTAGGTGAAGGAGAGTTAGCGTCTCATCGGACTCTCGCAATTTGCGAGCCTGGAATTTCTGGCCTTGCGCGCTCTCTGTGGAGCCGTACCTTTATATATACGTATGCTTCTAGTATTGGTGGATAGAGCGCGAGCAAAGCGGATGCTCCCAACTATATAACTTGATATCTCTTCGTCCCGCGGCACCGTTATCGCCAGGGATGTACATGTAGTATCGAGGGAAGTAAGACCACCTCTCTCGTGCTAACTGTTCGACAAACTAAGTTAACGTTTCTTACGATGTAATTGGCTCCACACGGTATACGGAGAATCGCATACCTCGCGTTGTCGACTAGGGAAAGAGAAGGGGTGGGGGAATAAAAGGAGATGAGGGGGAGGACGACAAGATGCGGTGGAGATTCGTTCTCGTCGATGCCGAAGGAATTCGCGTGGTACGAAACGACGAGAGGGAAAGGGTTGCGGAAACGCGTGCGGTAAATTGTACGTTCATTTGCGTGGGATTCGAGCGATACATGCGAGAACATGGGGAACTAGAAGGGGAAAGGGGGCGAGGTAATTACGGAGAATAGGAATGCGCGTGTTAACGATTGGAAGGCGAGAAGTCGCGATTCGAGACGATTGCGAACCACGACAATTTTAACTCGTCCCATTGCCGAAGCTTTGCGCGCGTCACGCATCGCTTTAAATATCTTTGAAATACCGAGAGATCGTCATTGTAATCTTTCGCGATGTCTCTCTACTTGAGTCGAATCTCTATACTAATATATTTAAGTGTAAATACAAACTTTTATTTTTAGAACATTAAATAATTATTATATATTGTTTTTTAGTTTCCGTAAAATTCAAGAGAGAAATAAAATTTGTTTAATGTTTTATTTTTTTTTTTTTTGTCGCGTAAAAAAGTCTTTGATAGAAAGAGAGTAATGAGAAAATTAAAAACACGCGTTTATAAGTAGGTATTTATGCTGCGGAAAATGTCGTAATAAGTATATTAAATATAAATATTGGCATTTACTTTTATACTTAATTAAAATATATATATAGAAATATTTTTATATTATATTTAATATGATTTGAATATGCAATCTTTTTTATTGATTCTCGATTTTTCGTGTTTTCGTTCTACAGAAGAAAGACACAATTTTTACAAAGCACGATAGAAAATATTATCGAACCGAGCGAAAACTAAATAATGTCACTTGAACACATACTTTTTGAATATAAGTTAACGCGACTCAGTCAGTTCTAAAGGACTTCTCGCAAAGCTTCGCGATCGTATCTTCTTCCAGTTCATGAAAGTACGATGGCCCAGCTTCATCGTCGTCGTCGGATCGTCCATCAAAGTTCCGACCAAGTTTGCGTCCCGCGTCACAACATTGTCGTTCCTTCTCTCGATTCCGCCTTCTTGGTTCTTCCTTTTTTTCGATGAGGAAAAGAATCGTCCAGAATCCACTACGATAAACCAGTGCGATTCTATTCTCTTTCCCACCGTCTCTTTCTTCTTTGCCTTTCCATATCTCCGCTAAACTTCTTTTCTCTCTTATCCCAATTTCTCCTCCACCGTTCGTTTTTATCCCTCCGCTCTCGCACCGTGATCCTTTTTTCCCTCCATCTATACGCTTCGGCGATAATAACCGGCGAACCAACGGTGCAAATCTTCAATCTCGTTTGGCAAATGGCCGATCTCGAAGCTACGTTCGCCAGACGGGACAAAAGAAGAAGAAGAAGAAGTCCTTCCTTCCATATATGTCTGTAGCTGTGAGCCCGCGGAAATTTTCCGTTAGATAAGACCACATTGTTTGCCGGCGCGCAGCTTCTTCCGTACGTTGTTTTTCTTTTCTTTTTTTTTTTTCCACACATCACACCGCTCTCCCTCAAATGCGTTCGACATCGTTTCCATCAGTTAGTAAACCCCGCGTTTTGGCGAACATCTACGAAGAAGAGAGATTTATAAGCGATGACACGTGAAAGTGGTCCATTTGCATCTCGCAAGCCGCTGAGCGTGACAGCGTTTCGATTGCCCGTGAAGTATAATATTTTCTTCGATTTTTAAGATGCCAGGGTGCATGCGGTATGTCATACCGCGACTTTTTTTTATAGATTATAGAAGATTCGCAGTGAATAAATTGCGAAAAAATTCTTTGACGGCGAACCTTATGTCATATTAGGCAGCCTTTGAGAAAAGAAATTCCAGGAGGACGATAAATCTAACGATTTTTTAAATAGATATTATAACTCTTCTTTTCTATCGTAATTTCTTTAACTTGAATATATATCATTATGATATTGCAAATATATATATATATATATATATATTTTCTTTATTCCTTAAAAAGAAATCAATCAGTAAAAATGTTACGTAGATCATTATTTGGCGAAGTACGCGTCTCAATGAGTTTGTTTAGACTTCTCGACTTGGAGGGATTCCATCAGTTCTTGGTTTTCAATTTGTCGCATCGCTTTCGATAATATCATTGCAATCGTGTCGCGCCAATATTGCAATCCCTTAGATTCGTTCAAGGAATACAATTTGCGCGATCAATAAGAAAACCGTCAAAGCGGAAGCTTCCCTGCGCTTCCACGCGAAGCTGGCTTTAAAACGACAAGGATGTTCCAAGGGAAGAAACAATGTTGTTGGATGGTCTTATCTCTTGCTTTCCGTCTTTCTCGCCTCTCTTTCTTCCTTCTCAGCCTGTTATTCTTTGTCTTCTAAACATACGACGCAGCAGGTAAACGTTGAACCAACATTGTAAATTTCCGGCATTGTTTGGAAGCCGACTAGATCCCAGAATCCACCTGTATTGTCACGTAAAACGGGAGGAAAAGGATGTTTAAAACGTCGGTTGTATCGAACCTATTGAAATATTTGGCGCAATAGATGAAATTTTATAGCGATTTTCTCTTTATCTCCGATACTCGCTTTTCTAAATATATGAAAGGCTGAAATCTTTTGCACACAGCGCACATATCTCTATTCTAATATATTTCTTTTTATCTTCTGTGAAGTTGACAGAAGATAAAATATACACATGTATAATTATTAACGAAATATAAATGTAAATATTTTGTATTGAATATTGCAAAAATATGAGAGCTTTTTATATGTGTGTTTCTATATATTTAAATTGCATCATGCTGCACATTTTGTTCTTGTTTGTTTTTTTTTTTTTTTTCATCTTGATCAAGTACAGATAATATTTCGCACAAGGCGATATCTGAGACTCCTTTAATTTCATTCATGACATTTTGCAACGAAAGACTCATCTTAATCTTTGTATTCATTTACGATGCGGAGAAAAAGTAGAAATGTAACAGTAATGACTTACCGCAAGTTGCGATTTGAACTCGTTGTACTATGAAAGCTATAAAAATTTTTCCGCGCAAATATTGCGACAGCGAAATCAACTCTGTCTGAAATGAAATTAGCTTTTCATTCCGAAGTTCTATTTTTGGTTCCTGTTTGTAGTCCTGGTAGAGATATAATCTCTCTCTCTCTTTTTCGGATTTTAATTTCATTACTATCTTAATTATCCGCTATATTAGTTAATAGGAAAGTTATTTTTGTTGCGCATCGAATATTGCAATTAAATTATTCAATAATTTCTTATCTGGTTTTAAATGTTGTGCGGATTTTCTTTGTTTGCTCTGTAGATATACATTTTGCAATTATATTTTTAATTTTCATGTGTCGATGACGTAAAGAAAATATAATGTACAGTGTAAATAAATTAAATTAAATTTTTCCCATTGATATATACATATATATTTAGCATGTATAATGTGTATATATATATATATATATATATATATTTTTTTTTTCCGCTCTACTCTGTTCTATCTTGTAATATTTACACAATAACTTAATTACTGGAAGATTCTGGCTTGATGTTACCAATATTGAATATTTACTTGCTACATTTCAAAGTGGGGAAGGTACATATATATATATGTATGTATTGATTTCGCTCTGTATCAAAGCTGCGAATCTGACGTCTACTCGGAATCGATCAAACGCTTATAAGCTGCGCGCGCGAGGAGAACTAAAAAGATATTGAAAATGTGCGGTGAAAGCGCATTGCGCGTATGTGTTGTAAAAGCGCCGCACGATATAACAAGTTTTCGTTGCTAGCCATGACAAAAAAAAAAAAATTTTTTTTATATGAAAAAGTTTGCGGTATCCAAATAAAATTGTTCGCCTGTAATCGAGTCCTTGAGAGGAAAAGCTGCGTCGTGGAAAATCCCAAACATCCATATTCGGTTGTGCATACGTCACGTTTCCTTTACGAAACTGCTTGCATAGCAAATCTTCAAAATGACGCATGGAAAAAAAAATGTCATATGATTTATTATATAATATATAGTTAAAAATGTTCTTATTTAAATTTAATTTTTAATTAATACTTTTGGATATTACGTTAAAAAAGTTCGACATATCAATAAATTTGTAATCGCATGACAATCATTTAAATAAAAACCATTTGGTGCCAAGTTTTTCGAAGAATAAAAAATTGTCGAGTCGTAAAACTTCTTCTAACGTAAAACCCGAACGTACGCTGATCTATTAATAGAATCCCCGGGGTGTGCGATTCGGGTTGCGCGTGAGAGCCATTTTTCATGGGGAAAAACCATAGAAATCATCGTCGCAAATGCGTTTTCGCGTAAAAAGCTCGAGTGTCGCGCCGGCTGATGCTTTTCGTCGCGAGGTGACGGTGACGAATTCGAGGTGACAGGGAAGGGATACACGAGGCGTCGTCGTCGACGAGGTCGACCGCGAGCGAAAAGACGCGTCGCGTGCAGCACCAGCGGGAGAGAATATGGGCGAATTTAATTTCTACGTAACATTACACCTTAGGAGCCTTGCCACCGGCGCCATTGTGTGCGCCTTCGGGGGTCGGTCGCGAAGAGACACTCGATCGCAGGACTCCATTTGCGGTTTAGCATAATGGAAACCCAACGCGCCCCGGGGGCCATCCGCGTCCCCTGCCCCTCCCCCCCTCCGGGCGTCCCGTCTCGCCTTCTGAATCTACTTCGTTCTCGTATTCTCTCTCTCTCTCTCTCTCTCTCTTTCTCTCTCTCCCACGCTATGTGCTTGCACGACGTAAGAATGGGCGAGAATAAGTAAGCCGAGAGAAAACATGGTGAGAAAGATAACCCGGTATTCTGTCGTACCATTCACTGTTAGGTACGAGCCGCTGGTCACCTCGAATAAGAGAACGAGTAATCCGTTCCTCAATTGTACGAGCAATGTCGGTTGATTTCTACCGGAAATGTGACCATTTGTTATGACAAAAGATAGGTTTGTTTTTCTCTAATATTTCAAAGAAAGATGTTTCACTAATTAATCGTTATCCCTTTGTGCGGATATGAAAAACGAGATCACAAATGTCAGAAATATCCTTGAAATACCCCGGGAAAATGTACGTCTGCTGACTCAATGTTATGAGACTTTTTGCGAGATTGATTTTCGTTGACGAAACCGAGTCTTATGTCTTATCTTTTATTCTTACAGGGAGGCTGTGATGAGGGAAGTCGGCTAAGAAGAGCCCGTGTCGCGCAAGCGCCGGTAGAGGAGTATAGGAAAGATGCCGCTTTCCTCGAGAGTCTTATTAAGCCCGCTGCTGCTTCTAATCATCGCAGGAAGCACCGGCGCCTTCAGCTCCCGGCAAGGAGGTAAGAAACCTTCGTTCTTGAACGACGTTTTGTGCCCGGCGGGGAGACAATGACGATGACACGGACGCAGACGACGACGTCGACGACGACGACGACGACGACGACGACGACGACGACGACGACGACGAAGACGACGACGACGATGAGACAGCGGTGACGATAATCGTTACGAATTCCGCCTTTTCGTGGCTACGACGAATTTCCACGAGGGAATAGTCGTGGTTTTATACTTTCTCTTCCCTTCTCGCCGCGAAATTCGTCGCTGGATGTTCCGTTGTATCCTCAAGTTTTGAGATAGCGCGTATTTCCGTCTCTGCGCAGCATCCGTTTGTCAATTTCACGCTATTTGCACATTCGCCGACAAGCGTGAAAATACGTTATCCGTTTATTTCATGCACGTTCCCTTGTCAATTTGACAGGGAAATTTGCGTTGCATATTTTCGATACGAAAATGTTTTAACAAGATAAATTAATCAATTATACCAAGCAGAAATGTACAAGAAAAGGAGAGTTTGTTTGGAAAAAAGATATTTCTTTATCTGTGTAATATGCGTGCACGCGAATCGGTATGCTTGTATTCTTCAAAAAAAAAAAAAAAAAAAAAAGAACACAAATTTTTTTTTAAATGAGAGTACCTGTGATGTAAGTTAACAAATTGTAGCAGCAAAATAGACCACGTATTTGAAAGCAGAAAGACAAAACATTTCCGATCTTTTAACTATCCATTTAACTTTACATTTTGCACTGTGGAGGTGTAGATATAATTTATTTTGAGAATCGAGTTACTTCGAATAGATTCAGTCAGATAGAGTCAGTTCGGAATAGATATAGATAAGAGGTATGCAGACGACAACGATATAAGCAAAATATTTTTACATCTCATTGTCAGTATTTTCAGCTAGTATCATCCATTTCTCTTATCCTTCTACACCTCTCTCTTTCTCTTTTTTTTCTATTGCTTGCTTTTTTTTAGCTGTCTCTTGGTCTCTGGTTGCATTTGTAGAGAGAATACCTCTTAGTGACCATTTCCTAGATTAAGGTCACCTGAAAAGCAAATAGTTGTTAGAGAAACGATAGAGAAAGAGAGAAAGGGAGAGAGCTCTGAGTAGTTTCACGAATAGCGAACTTCCGGTATAATATAAGTTTCTGGAAAACTATTATGCGCGAAAGTCTGTTGCAATCGAGAGAAACTTGTACTAGAAGGAATGAGCAAACGCTGCACAAATTGTCTTACGGTCCTCGTGATTCGCCAATGATGCTAAATCCTTCATCGCATTCCGGACAATCCGTTCGATCGATACGATGTTGATCAGTGATTTCCAAGATGCAGACTCTCGTATGACAAATAATTTCGGAGCTCAATCATTTTATTATTTATAATTAATCCAAGCGTTTAAAGTGTTTTACATATTTATTAATGTATTTTTTCCTTTTTTAATTACAACGTAGCGTTTCAGTATTCAAATCATTTCAAAGAAAATTAAATGATTGTAAATCATAGCAGAATAGAAGGTATAGAGAAGAACATTGTAATTAAGAATCAGAAAGTTTCAATTACGTGATGGATTACACACATTCAGTTGTCAATCGAATAAATGTCAGACACGGGAAAAAATTTCATTTGAACTAGTATATTTTCTGCATTTCGTTATCGTATAAAAATAGATTTTATATCGGATTTTTAATTTATTATCCTTGACATTGCATTTAAACTCACTCAGAAAAAGGCTAGAAAATTACATGTAGAGGAAACTTATCGCCTAAGAAAATAAATATCCACTACCGATATATACAATATTATATATATATATATATTAGAGTAGAAGAAAATTTGAGGGTAAATATTCGAATATATCAAGTAAAATAGATTTCCAATATTGAAGAGATAGGAGGAATTGCCATAGACAGATCCATCTGCACAGCAGACAAGCAGATTTTCGAAGCGTCTTGGAAATATATATGTATATATAATACCGACAGTAACACGGTTGAACTTTACCAACTTTGTCTAGTCCTTGTCACCGCCTTGGTCGCTTCACCGCGATGACATGTCCCACAATGATCAGCGAACCGGTTACGCGCGCACAGCCTTGTTCCACATTCGCGAATGCAAACACGCGATTTTGCGGAGTGGTCCGAACTTGAATCCGACCCGGTTCCGCATTTAGGTCAGAGCCCTAGTACGACCGTTCTCCCATAAGCGAACGGGCAAAAAGCCACCCTCGTCGAACGTTTCTCGGGCGGACGTTGATTAGCTGGAAATTTATGCGCCCTCGAATCGGACGCTGACATCCGGCGGCAAATTTGTGGTCGTCGTTCTGAGAGAAAATATCGCGCGGTTGAGGAGGAATTTCGTCGCCGTAATCGTGGTACAAACAAGATTATCTGATCGAATTTTAACGCGATGCCTCGCGTGTATGTGATTCTTGGTCGACGACGAGGCGAAATACTCATAAATACTCGTACTCTGTACACCCAACGTGTGTGTTACACGAACGTGTGTTCGAGCGTGTTTCCGTTCAACTTAGCGAGACGAGGCGACGACGACGACGACGACGACGACGACGACGACGACAATCTCGAGCGACGAATTTACAGCGTATAAACACGTTGTCCTAGTTATCTCGCTCGTGCTTTCGCGGAGCCTCCTATCCTTTTATTACATTTTCCCTATCGCTTCCTTCCCCTTCTCTAGCTATTTGCGTTTCGCTTTTTTCTCCGTCGTCTGACGCCGCTGCCTTATCTTAATATTAGCGAATTTAAGCAAACGCTTGCGCGCACGCATCTTTCAGAGCGTTTACTTTCGAGCGTCATAAAAATCGTCTCGCGGAAGAAAGTTTTATAGCTTATGTGAATATCTATCGATGAAATTAATTGGATACTTGACGTTTGAAATTCATGAAAAAAACTACGTGTGTAATTCTCTTTGACGAAATGAAAATTTTAATATTAATATTAATATTAAAATAAGCTATTATATATGTTTTAAAGATTTATTATTTGATAAAACATTTATTAAATATAAAGACGAATTTATTTGAGTACGATGCAAGCAATTTTTTTATTATTTCAACAGATTTGGAAATTTTTATTTATTTATTAATTTTTTTCTAATTCTACTTTAAATTTGTATACAAAATTTCTACATAAATTCTGTAGAAAATTCGTGGACGTTATCTAAAATTTCAGAATTTCCACTTTCGTTACAAATGCTTCTAAATGTCTTGTAAACTCTGCATTCTTGGAATTATTTAATGATAACATCTTTTTTCATTTGTTTTAATTAAAATAAAAATTATACTTTTTTCTTTGACACTTTATCATTTTGGTAAAGTTATACACATATTTTATAATCGAATATAAAATATCAAAAGATGAAGATATTTTTTTCGTCTACCAAAAGGCATCAGTTTGAGATTCAAGTATAAGAGGCGAAAAGTAAAACGAATTATAATTGTGCCGATGTTGATAATTATCACGAGCGTAAATCGTCGTCGTCGCGATTACGTACGGCAGTTTTGGCGTTGGCGGAATACGATTTCGTGATAAAACGGCTTGTGCCGCGGGCCCTCCGCGTCATATGGAAGTATGTACGAGTATATAATTAAGCGAATACCACGAGGTTAACATCTCTCCTCCTGCTCTTGCGCGAAAGGCTCTGTTTGTTAGTCGCGACAGACCTCGCTTTGATCTTGCTAGGAACCAGAAGGCGGGTTGTTGTACGACGCGACGAACGGCGTGCGGCGCATATCCCGTTAACGAGATCGTGCTTGCTAGAGCAGCTCTTGCACCTCAAGTGCAACAAAGGACGAAGGTGAAAGAAGGGAGAACGAGAAGCAGGGGAGTTGGGTACATTTCCACCCCTCTCCCTCCCCTCCTTCCCCATTTCCCCAGAGTCGGGCGAACGCAGCTTGTCGCACGTTTCGCGTCACATTTCGAACTTCACCGTTTCCTCTTCTTTTTTTGCTCTGACTTTTTCTTCTTTCGCTTCTTCATCTTCTTCTTCTTGCGACTATTCTCCTCACCCACCCACCCCCTCCTTCTCTTTTCTCCTATCTGGCTGTTTTCCGCGTTTCTGACTTTCCCTCTCTTCTCTGCCATTCGCCAAAGTAGTTGTCAGATAAAATTCGCCGGCGAGCAAAGTCTCAGGAGTGCGAGGAGAATTTCATGTAACCGCGGAGACGATAAGAAATGGATGCTGCGAAATTTCAGAATAGGAAAGACAAGAGAGAAATGTATTATATTTCCACCCGCCTCGCGTCCTTCCTTACTGGTCGCATCTCGCTCCTCAACTGATACATTTTTTATTCCTGTGGACGCTGTTTGCTTTTCTCACGCGACGCCTACGCGATTCTCTCTCAGATCTCTTTGCGAGATAAATGTCTGTCTTCGTGACAGGCGCTTCTTTATTTAACCTCGATAGAAACTTGCCCCATCAAAAATTGCGAGATATGACATTTTGCTCATCATAGCGGTGCAAGTTAAGGAGAATATTCTATGTTCTCCTGGGAAGAGACTGTCGAACGAAACAAAAGTTCACGCGCGCGCAACTTCTTCATATTTTATAATAAATACGTATTTATCAATGATTCAGTTTTGTGGCGTATAACGTGGTATTTCCGTGATCATATAGAAAAGCAATATTATGATAATAAATCCAATAAATTCAATTATTAATGTTTGCATTATGCTTTACATTATTGTGGTTTGTACTAATCACGATAATGTTAAAATAGATGCTATATGTCATGCGCTTCTAATAGAAACATAATATTAATCGCTGAACAATTATAAATTATTGATGTATTAATTTGTAATTATGTATAGGAGCTACGCATTATTGGCATTTAAATTTGTAATTACAAGTTACAAATTATTTATATAAATTTGTAATTATGTACGACAGAAAAATTAATATTATATACAACTGTCTTTGCAAATGCATACCAACAACTACAATATATTTATTAGTTTTCTTCCGATTCTTCTTATATAATGTGGAAGATTATAAATATTATGAAAATCATTCTATTTTTAAGAGATACTCGACACATGTAACTCACAATCAGTGTTATCATGGCTAAAACTTAGCTTAATCTCAATCAAAATGTTAGCTTAATTGTTAGAGGATAGTGATGGCAAGAGAACACGTGCGTTACGCGAGGATTACGGTTATCGTGGGAAGACGGGACGTAATAAAATTGATAAGAGTGGCGAACAGAAGCTTAGGACATACATATTTCAGATAAAATTTAACACAGACGACAGACTCGTCATCATTCACTTATATCCGTCGCTGCCGTATAACCAGCTGTCTGTAAACCCGGGTATCATAATTTTTGTGTTTCCTCTACGCCCCTTCGGCTCAATGTAAGATAAAGAATGGGACAGATGGGAGGAATGAGGGCGCACGAACCAGAAACATTTAATTCTGTTTGCGGCGAGCGTAGAATGACGCCTGTGCTAGAATAGAAGATCGGAGACAAATGGTCTCGCATACTTAGCGAGCACTTGACTGTGACAAACTACCGTATACAGGAACACGTGCGTTTGTGCGCGACTGTGGATAGAAAATACACATGCATGTATTAAACACATACACAGACGTAACTGCACAACTACTACTCGTAACATCGCGCGAGGCGGTTGGCTCACTTTCGGCGAGCGTTTGCATTCACAGGAATTCGGGAACGGTTGCCCACTTTCCGGCTTTCTCCTCCCACCTTCCTTTCTTCTTCTCTCTCTCTCTCTCTCTCTCTCTCTCTCTCTCTCGAGAGAGAGAGAGAGAGAGAGAGAGAGAGAGAGAGACGCGGTCTCAACTAGGCACTGCTGCGATTCTGCTTTCCGTATTTGCTCGTTGAAAACTTTTTTTCTTTACTTCCGGAGCGAAACGCCCCGCTGGATACGTACTTACTAAGAACTATGCGAATATAAGCCAACAGCGTGAGCTGTCTCGAGAGTTTCTTTTAAGCTGAACAGTAAATATACTGCAAATTTTAGTATTGAATATATCGTGTCACATCGTATTCTTTTTTTTTTATAAATTAGGAAAGTTGTATTATTTTTCATATTATTTATTAAAATCTTTTCTTGATTAATTTTTAAACAGATTTTTTCTATAATGCTACTGTCTCGAAATTTTTACTAATTAATAGAGGATAATTTTCTGTAGAACTAAAGACCCTTCTTGTTTTTATTTTAAATGCACGAATATAAAAATTCTAACATTCATGGAGTTTTTCCTTAACGAGAGATAAGAGCATTTATAGATCTCATGTAATAATTAAATAAAATATATGATTATAATTATATTACAATCTCGATTTTTGAGGAAGTAAAAATTTAGAAAGAGATGTGTAAGGCTGTGCATTAGATGTGATTATTACGTTACCGAATCGTAAAGTGTGTTATTGTACTATTCAACGTGATAAAATTGTTGTTTTTCGTACGGTAATAAAATGCCAGTTATATTCGTCGAGTTCGACGAGATTGCGTATCGTGATAAATATACTTGTTTTACGCTGCAGCAGAAAATTCGTAGATTATTGCTTCGTATCACAATCGTCCTTTATATTGCACGCGTTCATTCTTTTTTCCTAACTCCGGCGTTAATATTTCTCCCCTTTACACTGACTGGAGAATGCTTTGTTTCGAGAATCGTGAACTCACGGGCTTCATCATATACGCTTCCGAAATTTGCGAGGAACAAACAGAGACGATTTTAAAAAGCGACAGAAATATTTTTCCTCCAGAAGAACAAAACATGGAGATCATAGGTAAAAAATAAAAACTTTAAAATAGAGGTTGTTTCTAAAATAACTGAAAAAAAATTGCGATTCGATAATTACAAAATTTTATTTTTTCTTTTTTTATTATTATAATTGGAGCATTTATTTTAAAAATATGGAATTAAAATTCTGGCGTATAAAATATTTATCCTGCATTATATTAAATAAAAGTTTTGAAATAAAAAATAAAATAAAATTTTATAAACAATTGAAAACATATCGAGAAAATGAAGAACTAGAAAAGTCGCTAAAAAAGAATAAAATGTACAAAAAAGAAAAAATGAAAATCTGTTACAAAGGAAAGATTTGCTGGATGATTTCAAATTGGAAATAGTCAGCTACGAATATATAGAATGTCTAAAGAATATAAGTACAATTTTTTTTTTTTTTGAACGATTCTGTTTCCGTAAAGAAGAAGCTAACGAACTGCAATCAGAAATCAGAAATGCGCGCAAAATCAAATGAAAGAATTTTCGGCCGACTTGTTTTCTTCGTTCTTTGGAAACGTGCCAACGATTATATTTGCCTTCCTTTTCTTTTCTTTCTCTATTTCTCTGCAAAAATAAAACAATATTGCGGTGAAGGGTATTCGATCCAAAAATATAAGACAAATCAAACTATCTGTTCGGTTTACGAATTTTTTTTTTTATTCCGTCGAAAGCTGGTTTCGTCGTTTCGTGTCATTTAATAAAATGGCACTGCGTTAGATTTTCAAATACTTAACAATATAGACGTCGATATCTACATTTTATTTACATATTTCATTATTCATATTACATTAATGGAAAATTTGATAAGCAACGATAAATAAATAAGAAAATATTAAGGAGAAAGAAAGAGTCTTATAATAAAGAGCGTTAATTGCACGAGGATACGAATACGAAGAGTCCAGGCTGACTAGTCGCAAATTCAAAAATTTCCGATAATTACCCTGCATTAATGGCAGCACATTCGCCTCGCAGGCTCTCGCTAATTATTATTGTATTTATCGCACAGTCCGGAGTCCCGGGACGAGTTTTTAATTTGTCCAGCCATCCGCGTATGCTTTCGCGCGCTAGGTCGGTTCGACCGTGCTTTTTATTTTCGCGTATTCCTTGTCCTTTTCCCTCTCTTTCTCTCATTTTCTCTCCCGTGGCCGCAGCCTCCCTGGTGTTATTTTTTTTTAAACGCGCGCCCATTTAGTGAGAGAATTTGTCGGACGGGGAAATATCTCTTTTGTCCGGCGATGCGACAGGCGGTTCTCGATTATTTCGCCATCGAGTCGCACGCGCCGCATCGCGTCGCGTTGCGTCCCTTCGATATTTTGCGTTCGCGAGGAAAATCGCCGTTCCGATCGCGGAAATTTCCACATCGCACCCCGATCCCTTTTTGTCAAAATATGTTCGTTTTTCAGGCTATGAGATCGATCAGGTATTATGAAAGCGTAAGTTTAGGACTCGAGTGATTTTATTGACAATCAAGTGATTTTACTGGCGCGTGCTATCTTTAGTTTTGATTCGTCTGAGAAAAGAATTAATTTATGAAAATGATTTAAAATATCTTTTACAAGACTGCTTGCAACAATTAAGAATTATTTTCTCAAAATTAGGAATTTTTGAAACATACTTTTCATTAATTGTTTCTGTAAAAATGTGTGCATTTATATAGGAAAATATCGAATGATTAACTATCATATCACAAGCGATATAAAGTTTTTATTAAAAAAAAAAAATTATATATAAATTATTATACATGTAGACGTACGGTTATTTTAGTGATCGAGGCGACGCGAAGCTAATTAAATTCCAACGATTAAGAGCACCGAAATGTCGCGTTCACATGAATGTGGTTGAAAATCAGGATTGAATAATGAGGTAAATTCTCGAATTCTCCCACCCGGTGCTATCGCTTTTCTCATTGTTTTAAGCCGTATAATATCTGTATTCACGCGCGCAAATGTCCCCGCGGCTCTTCGTAACGCGATGAATTCTCATCGATCTTCCCGTCGGCGTGCACACTGCGATGCGGGGAGCGCAACACGCTGCAACGCACGCACATCGGCGGCCAGGATCAATTCAAATTCGCATTATTGCCGAGAAGCCGGGTGTGCGATATACACCGCTCGATCCGACACCTAATACCGGTAATTCCGGTTTATTAGGTTGAACCGCATTAGGTTTCCGGTTTATTAGGTCGATCCAGGATCCGTGTCCAATGGCCGGCATTACTCCGGGCGATCGTTCATGGATACGTTCCGAGCCTGTCTCCATGTTTAATCGAATAATTCTGATCAGCTTTGTTTCCTGCCCACGTCACCGGGAAATAACGTGCGAAACTATTTATTTATGTCACTTCTGCGCGAATCTTGATTCAGTCCTTACGTTGCAGAACTTTCATAATTATTTTAAGCTTCTATTTCAATTTATTAGGGTAAACTAAGATATGATGGCTATACGGAAAAGATAGGCTGTATTTTTTTCAATAATCGCTACATAGTGCGCTTTTTTTAATCATTATCAAAAATAATCGATATTTACAGTAGTTATGTGCATACATTATTCGAGATAACGATATTGTGAATCTTATATCATATTTTTACTTTTGATTACCTGCAAAGTTTTTTATGGGTCTACTAAAAACTATTATAACGTCGAATAAATTACAGTTAAGCTATCGTAATCGACGTTAGACATATTATAAAGATATGTAAATTGTTATATGACCTATAATTTTTATTTTCGTTTTTGCTATTTTTTCATAAGTATTATGGCCATCTTTTCGTCACTATGGTCATTTTTTTCTTAAAAGTTGGGTAAGATGGCCAATGCTTATGTTATACTATTTTAATAATATAAAATTTCTATTAAATATTTTCCTTTTAATTTCGATAATATTACGTAATTTAAGCTTCAGTGAAGATAATATGCCAAATTATCTTCAACTATTAAAAAATAACAAAAATAAAAGTATGTTTTTTGCATTTTAAAAAACTATGGCCATCTTACCCGAGTT
The DNA here is from genome assembly GCF_047496725.1 of Anoplolepis gracilipes. NCBI lineage: Eukaryota > Metazoa > Arthropoda > Insecta > Hymenoptera > Formicidae > Anoplolepis > Anoplolepis gracilipes. The sequence goes on along the minus strand of NC_132980.1, from coordinate 8,712,015 downwards.
TGCCCTATATATAAAATTAATAATAGAAATTGGACTTTACATTGTATATATATATATATATATTGTATAAAGAAATAAATTGTATCTACATCAACAATAGAAGAAAAAAGTATGGAATAGTATTCACTTCAACGCATTACATACTTTCATCAGAGATACGAATTGTTGAATAATTCTGTGAGTTTATATCCCATTGTATTAGAAGGATTGAAGCACGCTGCTGCTGCATGTGCTGTGCGAAATTGTTCCAGATTTCTCCAACAAGATTCGTTATAAACCTGTCAAATAAATAAAGCATATCACAATTTATATTTTACTGGTACATGTATTAATTACTAGTATACAATTTGCGAAAGAAGAAGAAATTGACTATTCTTTTGCATTAAAAATTTTAAGCTAAATACGTTGTCAAATAACAGTTCTATCGATAAAGCTTATCATTTATCTGTCAAACAAGATTGTCATTAATTCGATTAGGGCTTATGTTCCTGACGAGGAATTGAATAAACCCTATCACACATATTAATACGCCTGCGAATGACATATTATGCAGAATACGGGCCGCGAATGACGTAATTGATGTTATATAATATCGGTAATCAAGGAAAAGCTCATTTCACTAGCGAATTAGCCGAAACATAACGTATTAGAAACGCAATTTGATTTCAATTCTCACTGTAAATTAATTAATTTTCTAAAGGAAAACAACAATAATATCTTATCATATAATTCAATAGCTCTAATTGTTTTAGATCGAGGAGATGCTTGAATTTTGATCGTTTCTTTTGTTCAGAAATCTTAGCTTTGATTGATATAATTATAATTTATTATTATGTATAAAAAGTTATTTTTTTTATACATATGTGTATATAAACGTAACATGTAAAATTTGCGTTTAGAGCTCTATTTGTTTTAGATCGAGGAGATGCTTGAATTTTGATCGTTTCTTTTGTTCAGAAATCTTAGCTTTGATTAATATAATTATAATTTATTATTATGTATAAAAAGTTATTTTTTTTATACATATGTGTATATAAACGTAACATGTAAAATTCGAGTTTAGAGATAAAGCAAGATCTTTTCGCAACATTTTTAATTGAAATTTTTACATTTATAAATCTACATATATGTATATCGAATCGAATTATTTATTCTATCAAAATGTTTTTTCATGTCAAATCGTTGGCATAATTAATATAAACATCGAAGCACTCAAGCGTTGTATATATATATATACATATATATATATTTTATTGAAAATTTTCTTCTATAATACAATAATGTAGCAATATATCTTTTTATTTTGTAATTATCGTTCCATTACAACGTTATTGGTCTATTACCATGGATAAGGCATTAAAATGATTATCTGGATCTATCGATCGGCGGCTTGTTAGTTGGCTGTTTCTTCGACGAAGGCCGATGGCTGGATGAAAAGTAATTTCTTGGCCAATAAATGACAACGGGGAAAAGAGACGCGAGTGAAGGAAAAAAAAACAACGAAAAGAGAAACCATCCTAGAAGGAAGAGACAAGTTAAGCGCGACGAAACAAGGGGGGGAACCCTCTTTTTAACCTCAGTCTTCTTCTTGCGCGTCAAGATTTTTCCAGCGAAAAATCGGTTATCGTTTATCATCCATACGGGAACAAGAAATTCGATTGAAGGTACAGGCAGTATAAAAGCGAATGTCTGTGGCACCCTTCGAAGATACTTTATGCATTTTAAAGTAATCCCCTGTCGGTCGCGGTTTTTTTGAGTGTAATAAATCAAACATACTAGAGAGAGAGAGAGAGAGAGCAATTAAAATCATCTCTCTTTGCAGAGCAGCTAACCGCGATATTTGACAGTTAAAAAGAAAAGTCGAGAGCTTTCCGACAGCTTCCGTTTTATGAGGCAGTGTCTCGAAGAACATTCGAGGACAGACGCGCCCTGGCTCGCGATATTAGATTTGTTTTCTCAGCCACGAGTAAGACGCGTGTTCTATATGCTCGGCGCTAAATTTACGAATCGCCGGCGCGCCTCTTCTCCTTTTAGGTTCTCAGTTGTCACCGTTGTGTCATTGCGTTTTATCCGGACACTCGGGTAATTTTGGCAGCCGGTAACAATAACGACGTTGCACTGCTCTCTGACACATCGTAGTCCATTTTAGATTCCCAGACGTGTATTCACCTGCTTTCTTTTTACGTCTCCTCTCCTCTCTTCTCTTTTCGCTGTCCCTTCGCTTTGCTCTGCTTTCTCGTCGCTTAGAAAGCAAGCGCCTGGACGATGTTTTCTCTATCAAACACGTGCGTTATATCGTATGCACTCGGATTAATCTGATATTATGAACATCGCGAGAATTAAGTTCACATCTACACTTTTATTTTGCATACACGCACGCGATAGTTCCAACGAAATGGAAAAATATTAAATTTTATTCGCGCGAGATATTATAGATTTGATGTAAAATAAAAAAAGAAGAAAGAATTTAATATAAATAATATATATTAAAATAACTAAATAAAAGTTTTTCGAAAGTATAAAATTTTTTAAATTTTACGTTTTAAAATGTGTCACATTTTTTTATTTTATTATATTTGTGTTTGTATTTTTTTCTTTCTGTAAATGCGAACAAAGTATGTGCATACCGATATATTCGTGGGTTATGTTCTCCAATATTTCCGGCCGCGCCAGCAACAATACGATACCACATCGTCGAGCGTCGGAGCTCGTTTTAGATTCCGGGCTCTTCTTTTTACGTCTATCTGCGGCTCGTATTTAAGCCGGTCTTGTTAGTTGTGCTTTTACACTTCTAGATACAAGTGTGACAGCTGCGATGTGACGCGACGTGCGCGTTTTTATTGGTTGCGATGCCATTCGTTTTTAATTACATTATTAAACTACATTATTAAACTATAGTTATTGATATTTATACACAAACTACTCTGGGGAAAAAAGCACGGTTACAACCCACTTTGGGTTTCACGTTTAATAATCAAATTATTTGGATTGGACACATATTACTTTGGGAGAAATTTTGACCGTTTTTTTTATAGTTGAGCAACTTAACATTTTGATTAGTGCCCTTTAAGTAAAAATTAACTGGATAATTTTGCGTAATTGGATATCGAGGGAACTAATTGAGGGAATTGACTAATATAACTTAAAAATCTTTGAAATAAATATAATAGAATAGCTAATTGCAAAATTTAATTTTGAGCCATCCAAATAATTTGATTACTAATCGTGGCCCTCAAAGTGGGTTGTAATCGTGTTTTTTTTTCCCCCCAGAGTACGTAATCCCGCATCTTTTATTGATGAATAATCTTTATTTTCTTAAACGTAGAGCAGCAAACTCGATAGGTTCTGCAATGTCGAGTACCTCATATTTGGTAAAAAATATAAAGAAGACTATAAGCAAGCTCATTTTTCGCTGGTACAATGTTTATTGCTTATGTAAATATATTTATATATGTCATATAAAAAATAGTGTAGTAATAACATCGTATAATTACTTGTCGACATAGAAGTCGATTTATCACGACGTGAAATCCAATTTATCCTCTATAACATACGTTTAATCAAGATAGTTTCTCTTTGTCACGCGGGGAGATAACGGACGTCTCCGGCGCCATGTCCGCCTCTTGTATTTCACGGTGGTCTTTTTCAGACGGAACCGTGACGAGCAAAGACGTACTTAACCGTGGAACACAAGCGCGCGACTCCGGGCGACTATTATTAGTCTTAATAGACCATGTGTTACAAGTGGAAATGTTGCCCCGGCGTTCTTTACTCGCGAGTCTGTCGCCGTGAGAAGAACAATGGCAAAAAAATAAGCATCGAAGGGTCGTGCGCAGTCTTGAGCGAGCTCTCGTTAATCCTCGCGACAGTCGCGTAGATTTACATTTGTAAATGAATTACATTTGTAATTCAAGAAAGAAGTCTTTCATCCGCACGTGTTTTGTTCCTTTTCTCGCATTGTTATGCATGAATAAAGTTAAAAGAAGGATTAATTTCATTGCTAATGAAAATTTCTTGTGCCTAGTGTCTTAATTACAATAAAGTAAACTGTACATTTTCGTGTAAAAATAAAGTATCAGTTATATCATTTTTTACAGATTACAAATTACAACGACGTTCACAAATATGCTTTTTAACGTTCTTAAATTTAATATTTTATTCGTTATGAAACAATCTCCGCAAGATTTTCCGACGATCGATTCTCATCGTTTTCCCTTTCACCTCTTTTCGTCATTTCGTAATCTCATTGCGTATATAGGATAACAAGAAAATAATTAAAATCCGCTAACCTTGATGAAGACAGAAAGAGCAAGGGCGACAAAAATGAGAAAAAACATGCAGCTCGTGACGAAATTAAAAAAGTCTAGCGTACTAAACAAGCGAGCACAAGCGGGTTTCTGGGATCAGAACAAACGATCAGGAAATGGAAGGAAGCAAAACGGAGATTGAAAAAAAAGGGTGACTGCGTCGCCGATAGGGCTTTTTCGAATTCTTTACTGAACTCCTCCTTTTCTTTTTCAGGAATTCTTATCTCCTCTACATTCCTGACTGACTTTTCCTCGCGTAAGCATTTGACATCCCAATATTACGCGCGAGATCGTGACACAAGTGTCAAAAAGGGGAACGTCTTTATTTTTTTTTAAATATCATATATTATGATATTTTTTTTCAAGGACTGTTATGATTTACATTTTTGTTTACTAACGAGAATAAAAGCATAAAGTATAATTTACGCGATAAATAAACTGTTGTATAATTGTAGCATACATAAAACTTTTGAATATTATTCACAATCGTGTTACTCAATTATTGGAAAAGTGATAATCTCTTTTATACAATTATAAATTACAATATTATATTTATATGTTTGTTTAAAAAAAAAAAAAAAAAAGAATGTGTGCAAAACGACTTTTTTACCTTTTCATTCCATAAAAGTATATATTCGCGGATGAAAAATAGTCCAAGGTTCCGCTAGAGAATTGAAGCCGATTCCTCCGTTAAATCACGACAAATTGAATCGAACGTAACAAGGCGCGGACGAAATTTCATCCCTTTCCTTTACGCAATTCGAATGTCAACCCCTCGCTAACCGTGCGGCCGCCGCGTCGCTTTCGTCGCTTAAGTGCCCCGCTCGTAAACGCACCGAAACGGCGCGCGCGCGCGCGCGGGGGGGGGGAGGAGGGTTTGACATCCGGCATTATCGCACCATGATTTACGCATTCCGCGACTGTATTTCATCGTTCGCATCTCCTTTCGTCGAAATTTATTATTGCGCGCGCGAAATTCGCTTTAATACGGACACATTTCGCCATCGTCGCTCTCCCTTTTACCCTTACGACGCCACCCCGCGGTCCCGTCGTTCCGTCTCTCTTTTATCCTTCCGCCCCCCCTATCTCCCCTCTGCCGTTTCCTTTTTCAGCATTTCTCCGTTTTACCGCCTAACCACGAGTGGAACGAGCCGCTCGGCGCGGATTACAACGTGTAAAAGGGAGACATCAGGAGGAGTAACGGGATATACCGAGGCCGCCCCGGGAAATGCTCCCGGGAACTCGACGGGCGATAAATAATCAGATTAATGAAAAATATTTCCTGCCGCGCGCGAATAGGAGGGGAAAGGGTCGGGGGGAGGGGGGAGGGGGAGGGGGAGGGGGCGTCTGCGCTCGAGTGCACTTACGTATAACGCTCGTTCGTTATCCTGTGTGCGTGCGAGCGGGAAGTAAAAAAAGGGCGGGGGAGGGGGAGGGGGAAGAGAGAGCGACGGTTTAAGCGCGGGTTGGGTTTATTTGGAGAAGCGTTACGTGGTGTAATTTTGTCGGGAAATTGCCAAGTGCCTCACAACATCCGAGGAGTTTAGAAATATAATACACAACTATTCTATATACGTGCGCAATTTTTAGCCGTTTTGTGATGATTTTAGATTTCGCGATACAATTCCGTCATCAGTTATCTCTAAGATAAAATGTGTGAGAGATCGCAAGTATTTTGCTGGAATCTGAAAATATAATTTAAAACTTTTATCCATTTATATTTCAATATATTGTGTAATGTAAAACTGTCAAGATTCAGATTTAATAATACGTATAATAATTTGTGGGGTTAAAATTAATAAAGAAAAACTAACAGAACTCAGATAAATTGGTAGGAGATGTCACGTTGAGAAATAATTTATAACCATGATGGCTTTATATGTCTTCTTAATTTAGGGCAGAGAAAGGTGGACACTTATGACACAATTGTGTCATCCTTACGTTCGTCTGAAATAAATTTACTAAAGTAAATGCAATAAAGAGAGAGCACAGAGGTGTTGTTACAAGTTAAAAATATCGTAGAAGTTCTAGTACATCTCGTATTTTATGACAGAGGACGAGTCGCTTTTACGCTCATGCTGTAATTCTGTCGCGTTAAAATAAATATAAGAGAATATTTCTGTTATCATCGTGACTGTTGTATTTTTGTAATTATTATAAACAAGGAAAATTAACGTTGATTATCTATCATTATTATTGCTATTTTAATATAGATTTGTTTACAAATTTACAAATTAATGTTAATTTTATTATCCACAATATTTTAACTAATTATTACATATAATGTACTTTATTTAACTTCTACTTTACACGAGATTATAAAATGATATTTAGAAGAGTAATATATATTTTCTGACCACATTTTAATTTTAAATAGACAAGAAACCAGACCATTTTCGTACCAAATTATATAATTAATTATATAATTAATTGAGAAGAAAGAAAGGAAGAAAGTCTGATTAATTTGTCATGCTCGAAAGTTACTTCTATTGTCGCGAATTAAAAACGCAAACGATAATATTGTACATGAATCGTACAACTTGTCGGCGCAGTAACAAATGCGCGCACAATATGTATATTCGTTCCTTTGTCGAGCAAAAGTTTTTAATTAATCGTCTGTAACCGAAGTTTTTGATTGCACTAACAGAGGCGTGGGCCGGTCGAAGTGAATGAGCATTCATTCGATGCATTTGAATAATATCCTCGCGCCGATTTCACGTAGTATTTTCTGCAGTATTGGCGCAATTCGCTATCGCAATATTCGTGATTTATAAATTCCGCCCGTCGGAATATACGCCCCGATTGTTATACGCCTACACTAGTTTAGGCGTTCGATTGGTACCAAATCATATGTATGAGCGTCGATTTTTCCGCAATGTATCAAAATACCGATAGTCTGAATAATTTGGAAAACAAAGCGCTAAGGAAACGCCGCAATTAAATACGACATACTTCGTGTACATGAAAAACGTTTTTCGCTGATTTGTGCTGATTTTTATCACAAATGAAGATTTGTATAAAATTTGAATTTCCACCGAAATTATCCTGCTTTTCTATTCTCTCTTTCTCTCGTGCCCCCTCGACATTATATTTTTTTTTAACGCAGGAGCGCGCACTTTCATTCGTAACGAACATCACAGGCTAGGATGTCGACCGGATGCATCTCTTATTTGCATCATTACGTTCGCATACGGGAGTCGTATCTCGCGGAAATGCACCGTAAGGTACCGTAAAGATCGCGGCGCATGTATATTTCTGCCTTTCACGTTTTACTCCTCGCTCGACCGTAACGAACGACGCGAATCTAAACCACGTACGTCCTTGTCAGCCAAGATCTCGTTAGAAAGTCCGAGAAGATGGCGCTTATGCACGGAGCTGGAAAATCGGGAAAAGCTTGCCGAGGTCAAGCGGAATGGATTGCGTCCGCTGACCAACTGTGCCAACAACGGTCGTAAATGGTGGACGAGTGATTAGTTTTTACAACAAGCTCGTGGCTGGCGAATGAATTTAATTCTCTAGGTACTTTAGTTATCTCGCGAAACAACGAAATGTGTATTGCATGTAATTTTTTTAAGTACTCTCTAATATATTTGAGAGCGTTTAATAATACAGAACGATCAAAAACAATATAAATGATGATTATTACCGATTATAATGATTCCGAAAGAAGTATTTCGACGGAAATTCTTCGTACATAATTAATAAGGTTTTGATTTTTAGCGAAACTATTAATATAAAAATTATCATGACATAAGATTTGGAAAAAATGCTGATGAGTGAAAAAAAATTTTTCCAAGACAAGTTTTTTTTTTTTTTTTATTTTTCAGAATAATCCACTCGTTTGCAAGACTTATACGGAGGTTAAAATCGTCATTACCTTTTAAGTCTTTTAAAGAGGCTGTTCAGCTCCCGTTTTGTTCTCGGTACCTCTTACACGGTCTTAAATTTACGTTAAATTTTGTTAAGCTCCACCCGAACGGGTACTCGACCTGCTATTCAATATTTCAGTGCAATTAGGTGGCAATACGCCTTCGCCGTACGATGAATTATTCAGGAAAACTCCGGAGTGAAAATAAACCGACAGTCCGGCGGGGGTTCCGAGAGGCCCGTACGGTGGCAGGAGATCATCCATTACTTAGCGCGCGTTAACGCACTTTGCCTGTAAAACGCATCGCGCGCTCGCGCACAAGCTCGTCATCGTTGACGTTAATCGAGATCGAACTAGGGTCACAGTGCTGTCCCCTTAGGAATACGTAACGAGTTCCCAGCGAAATATACTCATCTGCGTTATTAATCGGCCATCCGGCGAGATACAAGTTTGAATGTACTTTGCCGGCGCAGCTTCTCACATCCAGATAAAAAATTCGAGAGAAAATTAAAACTTTGCAAAAATTTTACTCCTAATGAAGTGATACAGTTACAAGAGTTAACATGAATTAACAAGAATTAAGCCTTCCCCTTTTCTCTTTTTATAAAAAAATCTATAAAAAGAGACATCGAATATTTAATAGATCTAGATAATAAAAATTAATCTTTCTCGAATATATGACTGCATTACGGAGGATACTTTAATCATTGCACATATTTTACCAATTACAGGTATAAGAATTCAAGAGAGAAGGAAAATAAATTATTGTTCACATTTGAATATCTCGTATCGTCAATAATTTTTGCGTCAAAAAGAATAAATAAAATTTAATTTCAAATCTAAATATTAGTATGCTTTTAATCTTAATTTCGAAATTGTTCGTAAGATACCTCTATTACGGTTGCGAAACTACAACTGCAAACGAATATAAATCATGGTACGAATGCATTTTCCAGAAAGATGTGATACAGTGTATTCATTATAAAGGCGCAATTAATCATGAATGTTTTACGCTAAAAAAAAAAAAAAAAAAAAAAAAAAAAAAAGAAACACGGGGTACATCACGAGCAGCAGCATTCACGCGCCACTCAACGGAAATAAATATATTCTGTCCACCCGGGCAACACACACAACTTTCCTCTCATCATTCTTGCCGACTAAAAGGGGAGGAAAATGGGAAGAGAATAGCGGAGAGAAGCACTGACATAGTAGTTCTCGCGATCTATCACTTAACGCGAAGGACCGGCGGCCTACTCGTCTTTTCATCCCCGCGGGACATTCACAATCGGGATTCTTCTTTCTACCCCGTCCCTTTTTTTTTTTTTCATTCTCGTCACCACCGCAAACTGATGTATGGCTCGTGATTGGAGTGATTGTACACACGCATACGCACGCACAGATAGATGTATTTGTCAGGGACAAAGAGAATTCTCAATGTCTCGAGGGAGAGTAGCCGATGCGACGTCCCACGAGAAAAAAACGTTGAGAGTGATTCGTAGTGACGCGTAGGCACGCACTATCCTACGTTTTCCTTCTTCGCCCCGACTTGTTCCGCCTTACGATATATCAATTCCATCGAGCGCCATCGCTTAAATCGAGAAAGGGAGATACAAAGGGCGGCCTCGTCAAGCACACGAGGAGAATCCTTGATGAGCGAAAAAAGAACAGCAGGTGGAAACAGCAAACAAGTATTAACGTACATATAATTAGCCGTCTCGATTATATGATAATAACAAAGATACCAAGTATCGATTTTCCATAAAAGATAACATGATTTAAAAGAAATATTATATATCGTACAACTTTAGTTAATTTTGAGAAATTCCAGTATGATATGAAAGGTGCGCGAGCAGTTCGATTCTACCGATATTCAGACACCGTATCGAGATCCCTTTCCGTGTTTATAGCAATTACAGCAATTAAACGCATTTGTTCGACCGTGCGATGTTCGTCGAAACGTTCCCTTTCGCGCCTATAAAATCTGATTTCGCTTTATATTCCGCGCGTTCGTTTCCGATCAGTGCGCGTTGAGATATATATATTGTACTTCCGTTTCTCCGATATATACGTACATATTTTTTATCAGGATGCTTTATGCGGATGGCAAAATCCGCCGTCGTTCTTTACGTATGAACGGTCACGTAGGCGGACCGACGGCTCGGCATAATTACACGCTTTAATTGTTTAATTAATCCTGACGACGTTTTCGGTGTTTTATCTAGATGCTCGTTAGCCGAACCAAGCACCATCGTCGTAACATGCGAGAGAGTGCGTATATATATTTATATATACATATACATGTATAATATATGTGTATATATGGGTACACATGTATATGTATACACAAGCCGGGATAGCAACGAGCTATATGTAAATTGTCGAGCGCGGTACGTAATCTTGCAGAAAGCATTAATAAATTTGTTGTTCTCTACAAACTAGATTTGTTTACAGCGCCAGCTGTTTTTTCCTTTCTTTTTTTCTGTGTCTGTCCGTTTATTTATACCGTATACGTGACGCGCGAGCGAACTCTCGTAAAACAAACAAGATGAAAAACGACATCATCGACTTGCGTGGCTTTTAAATGTAAAAGAAGTCGGCGATATTTCTGCTAAAAATATTAGAGACGAAAAAATAATATTATAATTACTCCCTTCATAGAAGTGTGTAAAATATCATACACTCATATCGCAGTTTATATCGCGTAGAAACAGAAATCTTGTGACTTATTCTCTCTCCGCTATATTTAACTGTAATAATATTAATACAAAATAAAAATATTAAAATCTTACTTTTCGTGATTATCTAAATCTAAAAAAAATAACAATACTCCAACGATTTTTCGCGACAACAAAATGATAAAATTAACAGCGTAAAGCAAATGCTAGCGTTTGTCTAATTTGTTTCTATGTAGGGTAAACTAGGGTATGATGGCCATATTCTGTAATTTTTTCAATAATCGCTACATAGGGCGCTTTTTTAGTTATTATCAAAGATAATCGATATTTACAGTAGTTTATGTGCGTACATTATTCAAGATAACGATATTGTGAATCTTGTATCATATTTTTATTTTTGACTACTTGCAAAGTTTTTCATGGGTCCACTAAAACTGTTATAACGTCGAATAAATTACAGTTAAGCTATCGTAATCGACGTTAGACATAGTATAAAGATATGTAAAGTGTTATATGACCTATAATTTTTATTTTCGTGATCACTTATTTTTCATAAATATTATGGTCATCTTTCCGTCACTATGGTCATCTTTTCCTTAAAAGTTGGGTAAAATGGCCAATGCTTACGTTGTACTATTTTGATAATATAAAATTTCTATTAAAAATTTTCCTTTTAGATTCCATAATATTACGTCATTTAAGCTTTAGTGAAAATAATATGCCAAACACTATTAAAAAATAAGAAACATAATAGTCTGTTTTTTGCATTTTAAAAAACTATGGCCATCTTACCCCGAATTTATTCTATCTCTTTGGACACATTAACAAGAAGCTGAAGAAATTAGAGATTATCTATGCGCGACTTCCCAACCCTCATTTCTTTAGGGTAACGCTTTATTACGGACACAGCAGCTACATAATTATCGTAATTATGATAATCGCAATAATAATCGGTTACTGCTGTGTCGTGCACGCGTAACGGTCGCGCCACTACGTGCCAGCTAAAGTTAATGTTATATCCCTGCTGCGTAGCATTCCGAGAGAGAGAGAGTAAAACTCGCGGACACTAATGACCTCGATCGATGAATCAAGTGGAATTTTCGCGCGAGAGAAAAATCAACGCGCGAGTCTCGATCGAACAGATCGTCAAATCGACCAAACTCTAGTTAAATCCTATTGGAAGATTGATCGAATCTTTGTATTATATCTTTACAGTTGCAGCGTACTACCGTTAATTTAGAATGATAGAATAAACAGAGCATGTGCATCCGATAAAATATAGTTTGTTTGGTCACATAAAATATATTGCGTGTGTGTAATCAATGTCAATATTTTAATTTTCTGCATTCGGTTTTCGACACTTTCTTCTTTTCTTCTCTTAAATTGTATGTTGTACTTAATAGAGTTTTTAGCCTCTTCAATCTTTTTAATGTTTTACATCAAATATCTTGGCAGTTAAGAAATTGGTTTAAGCGAAGAATTTACCTTAGGCTATTTTAACAAGCAAAGCGCCGAGGAAAGTCAATTAAAAATTTTTCTCAGAGAAACTTTTTATAAAAATATACATTATAAGCATTATCTACACGCATATTATCTGGCATAGATAGTTTAGATAGAAAATTGAAGCTTGTATATATACACATTTACATTACATACATATCATATATCATATATATATATATATATATATATATATATATATAAACACATATATAAAGCCTGAAACGCGCTCTCCATCGCATTATTCGCAATTTAGAACTAAACTAAGCCAAGTTTCACGCAATCCCATTTATAAGTTCGTATTATCATTAGAGAAAGCAAGATACATAGCCATTAATGACTTTATCGTCGTACAGGAGTATTTCCGGCGCGCGGCGGGCGAGCATCGTGAGATTTAATCGGGGTATTTTATGGTCCACACTGTCGACCAGCAGCATGAAAAATGATTACGTTATATTACTTCGCGCTAAGAGATAAAGATTTATATATCCTCCTAAGAGAGAGAGAGAGAGAGAGAGAGAGAGAGAGAGATTTTGTGTGATGCCAGTTCTCGGATTATTCTAATAAAATAATTTTTTTTTGCTCGTTTAGCATATCTTTTATATGTTCTATTTTTACATCTATCATACTTATCTTTCTCTTGCAGTTGCAAAATTTTTCTCTTTGGAACTTTAAGAAATTCTGAAGTAAAATCTACATAAGAGCTACTATGAATAATGAATAATAATCTTAAAAGCATCAAAGAGTCATGGGAATTAGTATAAGAATATGTAATCCCGAGCAATTATTATAATTGACAATAGCAATGAAATGATACACGAATAATTACAGACAACTTGGTAGTTGATGATCGTGATATTGAGATTATATATATAATCTTTGTGTAAATCCTCTTAGCTTACTTTCTCTTTATTTCTCTCTTTCTTCTTTTTCTCTCTTTCTTTTCTTCTCTCGTATAATTGACATTGTTTCTGTACCATCATAATTCACGACTATTTGCTTAATGAATCATGTAATGAATCGCTACGAGCGATTCTCGTCGCTTTGATGCTTTTTTCCCGTCGAAGGGTTCACAAGGGAATCAAAGGTTCTAGCATCGATCTGGCCATAGGTTTGTCTTCTGCTCGCAACAGTAAAATCAATGGGCATATTGTTGTATAAATAAAACCGGAGTTTATTAAATTGTAAACGCCGACACGCAAACGATAACGAGCGCGCATCGGGATATGCCGTTAAAATATTGTTACAATTGGCACGAATGTTTACCATTGAAAAGCACATCCTGACGCGTGCAATAATTGGATCCGAACGATGCAAATCGGCCACGCAGATATACTTGTATATATGAGAGTAATCCTAACAATAAATAGATAAAACTCGTAATTTCATTGCTATAATTAATGCTAAATATATGATGATAATACGGGTCAATAGCTCTTATCTGTTTAAACCATGTCTTTTATTCTCGTTTAATAACACAAGCCAATGTGTCAGTTAAATTTTTATCGCGTATTTATCTTTGTGCGAGCAACTGAATATATTAAAAGAATTTTTTATCCATCTGATTTTTAAGTCTGAGTTTTTTTATTTAAATAACATTTTCTCTCTCTCTCTTTCTTTTTACAGCGTGGATGTAAATTTTCAAAATTATTGAGAAATACATTGACATGAAAATTATGATCCGATACAATATAGTGCTTAATTGATGATAGGATGCATTGGAGTAACAACGACGTGCTTTAAAATAGGACACAATAGGTGCGTGTGCGCGTCTGTCGATTACTCGTTACACGATGTCGCGGGCGTTAGTAACGCATTCAGCGTTAATGGTGGCAGCTATTTTTCCAGCGCGTCAATATTCGGGGAGTCGACGGCGACGGTTGATCTATAGGCGGTGATTAATTACTAGTCGCTTATAAAAGCCCCGTGAAAACGCCGACATTCGTTCTTCGAGTGACGCCCACGATCGTTCGCGTCGATTCAACTAACGAGTGCCCCGAGTGTCGGGAGAACAGCGGACTTTAAAGAGGAACGTCCACGCGCGACTTTGTCGAATAGCGTATTATCAGCCGTTAAATAATTCGCGCGAGAACGAGAATTAGGACGAATTTATACATTTTTTTTTTTTTATCTTGATACAAAGTAAATCATTCAGACTCAAAAAAAAATGTGTGAATTGCCATTAAATGTAGTTCTATAAAAAGCATTCCTTAAAACGAGAGAGATCTTCCAAGGATGATCTTAAATGGAGTTGAACAAAAGTTGACTAAGTCTATAATTTATATGATCTATTTTATCCACCTACAACTTCTCCACAATTTCTCACATTTAAAGGAGACATTATGGACTTGGCTTCCTTTTACTTTAAACCCCTCTATTCTGTTCAATTCAACTCTCTTTAACCCATTTCCATTTTTAAAATACAACAATTTTATAAGAGGAAGAGAGAAAGAGAACTGATAAATTTTCAAATTTTTGGAGACAATCAATTTTCTATAGTAAACGTATGAAGAGCGAATATATATTTGACTAAAACCATATTATACAATACACGAATATACAGATATCCATTTGAAACTCGTACGTATATGTGTAAAATGTATTTAACGAACAAACATACCAGCAAAATTAATAATTTACTTTTTGTTCATTATCATCCACTTCTCGTGTTTCGCTTTTCTCTTTTTCACTATAAATCATTTATTCGGTGAGAATAGTTTACCCAGCGCGCGCATCTGATGATATGCGCGTTCGTATTTATCATCGTGCCAGAACCTCCGATTTCTGATATTGTTATCCGCTGCACGCATTGTATCGAATCGGATATGTTGTATGTAGAAGAGAACCATCAGATCGATACCAGTTCCGCTACGAATTCTACGACGAAGAAAATAGGTCAAATGCGCGCGGTTAGGTGGATTAGACGTGTCACTCTTAATTTTGACAAATAATGCAATATATTATGCACTCTCATTTAACTGACACGATCATAGTCAAATGAAGACAAGTAGATACCAAAATTGTCTCTTTTCTTTCGAGTTTTTTCATCGAGAAATTCATGAAGAGATTCGCGTAATTTCGAAGCTGACCCTTTTCTCGAAGAGTCTCTCTCTTTAACTTTTCCCGTAATGATATTTTTTGTGATATTCTTTTTATACTCGTGCGCTTGAATACGATGAAATTCAATAATGGAATTCACGGATGTAAAATTTAATTTACTTTATTACGATTATATTATATTTTTCGACAAGTCCGAACGATCGCGAAATTTGTCATCATCATCGGAACATATCGAATTGCGAACATAATCGATACGAGGCCGGATACTATTTTTTAGGCATTGCAAATGTAATTGAACGACAAGCTGCAAGCCAGTTACATTAAATTGCAATGCAATGTACCAGGGATATCGTGCGTTAGCTAATCATTTGCAAACACGGTGCACTTCGTGGTACATGCTTTTGTTATTGCGATATCGCGCGCACGCTGTATAATCGTTCGTTTTTTTTTTTGCGTTCTTCCTATATCGTAGAGTGATTGGAGAAGTGGCGTTTCACGCGATATCGATTAGCGTCCACATCCCATGTAATCACCTGCAGCAGGGCCCAAGAAAGTTCCGACTAATGAACACTCTGCGGGATTACATTATCATTGTCTTGTGTAGGTTTTTTTATTTGGATTGCTGATGCACACTTCATTACATCACATTACTTATTTTAATATTTTAATAATGTTACTATCTATTTTTTTATCTATTTATTATCAGCATTTTTATGACTTATTGTCAATCAGAATAAACGATTGTAAGGATTTTTTTTTCTAGAATTGTAATTTATAAAACGGATATATCTCTTTTTCTTTTTTTTTAAATATATTTTTTTATATAAATTATAAACATAATTCTAATGACATTTTATGTGGAACATACATATTTTAAAAAGTGCGTTAATCTACATTTCTCCTTTAATCTAATTTTTAAACAGATTTTTTTCTAAATAATATTTATATAAATTAAATCTTTTTTTCATCCTCTCTTTTTGAATATGTGTAATGTGGAAATTGGAAAAATCATCTAGCGAGATATAACAGACAGAATTAGAAAAAGCTGTTCTCTGGTAGAAAAATTGCGCTGAGATAACTTTATTATCCCTCTCATAATGGAAGAGTTAAAATACCGATACCGTATGTTTCTCTGCGAAACGAAATTTTACCCTTGTTCTTATCACTATATGCATGGAAAATTACATTGTAAGTCACTATAGTGTGCGGTTGTTATACGGTCGATGGAATAATTCGAATTATATAGACTTGAACTATTACGGCTCTCTTAGCCAGAATTGATTACCGCGCGGCTGAGTTAATACACGATGTAATTATGACGTTAAACTGTTAATTTTTTAAATGGTCGATAACATCAGCATGCCAATCAGGGTTCGATTAATTAATTATCGCGCCTTGGTGTTATACGTCGATCCGTCGGCAAAACGTTTACTGGTATTACGAAAGGGTTGTCAGGAGAAAAAACGAGCATGGCGGAGCAAAAAAACGTCTCGTTCGCAGTTCGATGGACAGAATCGTTGTGCTGGAAATACCTTTGTCGATGTCAATAAACAGTTTGCTAATAATTAATCGTTTGTCGAAGCGATTAACGCGTCCATATTATAATCAGCGTCGCGCATTAAACTGTTGCGCGAGCGCGCGCAAATTTCTACATAAATATTATTTATCTGCTTATCTGTCAAACAAATGTAGCAAAAGCTGATATTACAATGAGTGTTCAAAAAAGCATAAATAAACGTGTTAACACGAAGCAAGAGATATCTATACAACGGAAATAACAATTATACAAATGTAGTACAATTAATAAATAACATAAACATGATTTACATGTATATGTAATATAGACATACAATCAATTTAGAAATGTATTTTTAATTTTCCAATTTTATTTTTTTGAATATTAGAATTATTTAATAAAATGTGACATGAGAGATTAAAGAAGGGACTTGAATTTATTTCTTTTTTTTTATTAAATTTATTAACAATTTAATACGGCTAAAAAAGGATTTTGTCAAATTCCTATAGAAATAAACATGCGTATAAATACGTGAATGTTATACGAGTACACATAAACTATTCAATAATATTTATGGAATACAATTTAATATAATTTGATAAACTATTCAATAGCACCAACAAAAATAGGCGTACGTTAATGATATTATGTGAATTTATAAGCGAGATAATGAATTGTTAAATTTTCAGTTACTCGATAATAACTAATTTAGTTATTATGATTTATATATAATAATAATTTGTCAAATTGACAGAAAAATAGACTTTTTATTTTAAATAAATTCATTGAATATACATACGCTCTGAGTTAATATAAAATGATGAGATATTTCTGAGATCTTGTAAATTAAGTTGACACAGATCAAAGATTGAAACCGGTACAATTTATGTTTTACATTTTGATAGGTAAACGAAAATAACATCTATGCTTTTTCGTACAATGAAAACTAGGACAATCGACATCGTATATTTTTCCACATTCACAGCGCGAAAATTGAGTTTGCCGAAATTACGGCTGATCAGAATATCAAGGAACAATAACGATTGTGCTTGACCGCAAAACAATGAACGATAGCGGCGGGAGAAGCTTGTTCCCTATCGAGAAACTTTTCCTTTGTCATCCGAGTGTCGCTTCGAGCAGCAAGCATTCGCGCCGCTCCGGTCGAAAGCAAATCCGTGTTCCCTACATTTTCCGATATGAAGGGACGCTGGATAGCCGCGCACTTGGAAACGGTTGAAATAGTAACTGCATGGTTTGCGAAAGTTAGATTACGAATCGATATTTCCTTTCAAAGTATGATTGCCAGCGTGGAGCTTGTTTTCTTTTTTTCTTTTTTTTCTTTTTTTCAAACAACTGAAAAGTATGTACCTCTAGAATCTGCCGATTTTCAGATACATTCGGAAAACGAACGAACGTGTCGATCTCTTCCGGAGTAATAATTCCGGTTACCGTTTGCGAATGCCGGAAATGTGATTAATCGGTGAACGAAAATTAGTTGGGTCGTCCGAAAGCCGCGGTTACCTTAGCATCGATCCTCGTCCGCGCGAAGCTTCAACGGCTTTCAGAGTTATTCGCGAGCGTTGAGAGCAAATTCGTGTTTTGGCATTTCTGCATTTCCCAGTGTAACTCGCTACCGCGTATATAGTCGAACGGTATGCACGTTGAAGAGGAAGGACGATTCGTTTTCGTTAATGTAGCTCAACCGTACAGAGGTCTTGAAATCTTCAGCGAGGTTGTCCGCGTGTTCTATATTGGAGAACGATATTGGTCCGTGGTTAAGGCAAAGTAGAACCTTGATCTCAAAATTGAAATAAATCGGCTCTTCATTTTGCATGTTTGTAGTAGAGATTTTCTTTTAAGAGTGTTATACACCGACGATTTATTTTTGCGTATTAATATTTTTAATTCATAATAAGCTTGTTTACTTATCAGATTTTTCATGAATGAACAAATAATTTTCAAGCAGACTGTAGCAGACTTTCCATTTAGATCTGTTCTAGTCTGATTTTGATAGATAATTTTGTATCTACACATTAAATGAGCACATTTTGTTATCTCTTTCTATTTTAATCACATTTTATTCCCAGATAATTAGTAATTTCATTCATTAACGGAATAAGTCTAAAAAAGAAACGATTGGAACGGAGCGAGAAACGTCAGACCATACATTTACTCTCGAAATGTAGGAATAACTCCGAAAACGGTTGCAGTTTCCACGGACGAAGAGGTGGTGGCGGGCAGAGGTCGTGTTTCCTGGCCAGTGCTCAGTTCCGGTAGTTTACGAGTTTCTCTTGTCCAATAAAAGGCACGCACACACATACACTTTGAAAAAGGAAAAAGGATGGAAGGAGATAGAGAGAAAGAGAAAATTAGAAAGACGGAGAGAAACGATGAGACTCGCTCGGCAATTTGTGGAAGCCTCGTTGCTGCTCTCCACCTCCATTCTTTCTCTCACTCTTTCTTTCTCATTCTTTTATATCCTCTACGAGGTATTTGCATTTCTTTTTACGAATACCTACGTGATTTCTATTTTTAACCTAACCGCGAGTCCATGCGATTAATGTACTTTCAACAACTTTTTTATATCGATTTTGCAATTATATTACACATTAGGGTGATAAAGAATTGATATCTCAAATATTTCGTGTCAGCAAAAAATATTTGATAGTCAAACTTAATAATTTTAATAACACAAAACTATTTATGTTATTATTCGCAGTTCTCTCTCCGTAAAATTGAATATATGTACAACATATACAGTATACAATTAACACAGTATATCACTTAATGCACACAGAAACATCTCAAGTTCCCAAATTAAATTAATCTAACTTATCTGTGTACTGTGTCAATTACTCGAGAATCAGTATTCAGATAGTGACGTCCCAATTCCGTACAATTACCAACCACAGTTTGTGCAGCGAGCGGATCGCTGAATTATTACACAATATCGAATATTGGCTTTGCCCAGCACATCCACTGCTTTTTCGCCAACAACCCGATCATTTTCAGCCCGCGTTGGCGAAATTAAAGTTACCGCGGCCGTTGCAACGATATCATTGATAAATCGCTCTTACATATACGCGCGAGCGATATTATATACGTATATATATATATATATATATATAAACTGATTCCGCCGCCGTTACTTCCGCCTGCGCGCGATCGAGAGTCTAAATAGTCGCGCTAAACAGTTTAGCGGCGCGCGTGATTTCCCAAATATTTGCACATCGATTACGCGGCGGCGCACACAATGAATTAACATTTCCGTCGTCCGTTTCCCGAAGGCTTTTCTCATCTCCTCCAACCCAGGTGCTCTCAGTTCGGTCTCGGGCTTCATTTTCCAAATGGACCAAACTCGCGGCTCATTCGTCAAAAGTTGCGAGGAGTTTGTGCGTTCGCATGGCGAGAGTAGAAAAAATAAATAATAGCGATGAGGTGCAATATAATATCATGCAGGATTATTAACTGAAAATATAATTTTCGCCGATTGAATTGTCACTTTTATAATCCCTCGAACTTTTGTCGTAATAATTAAATTATTAATAATTTATTAACAAAAACTGTAAAATTATGTAACAGTGAGGAATACTATTAAATATTATTAAAATATGAGGAATTATTGTAGATAATTTAATATTTAATTTATCTTTATGATTATTATAATTTTTCTAAAAAACATTTTTTTTTTAATGAAATTATTATTACTTTGTATATAATTGCAAATTTAAATATGGAAACTAGATGTGTAAAGTCATTTATATAATCCTAATTAAACGGCTTTAAAAAATAAAAGTAGAGATTATAGAAATTTATCGCTTTTCTTTTGGAATACGTTCAAAAGCTCTCAAACGAAAACCGCGGTAACTTTTGATGTCTCATCGGGCGTAAACGTAACTTTTTGGCCGAAAAGGATTTATGACGGAGTTTATGGGTACGGGGCACATCTCGCGTCGCACAGTCCGATAACTTTCAGAGTAAAAATTTTGCAGAACGCGAATCGCATCGTGAGAAGAGCTCATTAGGAACGCGCGAGATTTTCGGATCATCATTATTAAAAAGAATAATGTGCATCGAATCGTACGGAACGATGAAAATGTTCTCGCGATTCGAGAATTATTGCAAAAGGTTAGCATTCATAGTTTCTGCAGGAAATTAATTAAAAAGTAGAAATCGCCACTCGCGTTGATTAGTACGAAATAAAATGCAAATTAGTAATAAAAAAGTTGAAATCATTTCTCTGATAATGCTGAATGAACAGGCGCATATAGCGCGCGTAATAAAATTTGTCTTCAATATGAAAAAAATTACTTTTTCTTAAAAAGAAAAAAAAAATATTGATGCGCGAATAATTTTTAAGTTGATCGAATAAAAAAATAGTTATTTGAAAACAATGATTTTGTTTGTTAAGTTTTTTTAAATGAATTAATGCGACAATTAAAAATAGAAGTTCGATGCATAAAGATATGATATTAATCATCGAATTTCAGTGACTTAAAAATTTCAGTATTTTACCATGTTTATATTTATGTGAAGTGTAATATGAGCATTTCTAATTTTGCTTGTGTAGGTAAAATCATCGATGCGTTTTTCCACAGCGTTATAAGCGTGTGTGAAATAGTATCGTTCGAAGATAAAATATTGGCTCGTGGCATATCATTTCAAAGATGGGAAACTGAAGATTTGTGGAGGGATGCTTTCTTATCTGAATCTTGCGACAGAAAAGTATGAAGTGTTATAGAGTTGTCCGTGGAATAGAAGTATTTTCGTTATGTAAAATGTGAAGAGAGAGTTAAATTTTGCGTGTTCTTTTTGACAATATTTTAACGTTCTTTCAGATGCTCGATCGTGCGATATATCTTTCGCATTTTCCGATAATATTTATCGATTAGAACCAATGTATTTCCGAGAGAAATTATTTCCTTCAGGAAAGTCGTGTTAAAAAAAAACTCGTTTCTTCGATCGTTTTTTCTCCATCGTAATCTTATTAATCAGTGACGTTCATTATTTGCCGAAACAATGCCTGCTCTTTATCTCGCTTTAATTGACATATCGGACCGACTGATTGTTCAAATTACGGGAGGGAAAGTTCTTCGTGCACACGTGTGTGCACAAGGAGGTCCAGGAGGGACTCGGGAAAAACCCGTGACGCGACGGAAGGGAGGCCAGCCCTAGGACTTAATTAGTCAAAGCCCTTGCCAGCTTACTCGCAAGTGCCTCATTAGGGTCGATGTCGCGTCCCGTAATTGGAACGCGCGTCGCGACTAATTACGCGCGGGCTAGAGAGGGGGGGAGGGGAGGAGAGATAAAGGCGCGCGACCGAAGGGTGAAATTTGAAGAAGATCCTCCTTCCACGCTGTCTCCGGTGAGTCTCAACGTTTTTGAATTTCTTCCTATTCTCTTCCGATGTTCCTCGCGATAATTTTCAGTTTGCCCTGTTGAATATAATCAAGAAAAAAGTTGTGCATCCTTTTCAGAAAAAGTTATAAATCAAAAAGATTGATTTCGAATTCTTTTTATATTTATATCTTATTATGAGGATATATTTTTTTTTCATTATATATATATATATATATATATATATAATTATGGAAAAGTAAATTACAACTACAGCTTTAATTGTCGAAGCAACTTATTTTATAGCATTAATAAAAAATTATATCTCAAAGTTTCTACTTTATTTTAATTATATATGCTTATATAAAATTTACAGAATAATACAGAATAAATAACAACAATATAATAGGAAAAATGAAGGAGTAAGAGAGTAATTAAATTATAAATTTATTCAAAAATGTTTAATTAATATTTACAATTATTCTTGTTATTCTTGAGTATATATTTTAAAACATTTTTCTGAAAAACTTTAGTTTTCAACAAATATGCGTTACACACACAGTACGATATTAAACTTTTCTATGTAATTTCTTCTTTCAAAGAGTAATAGGTAATGGATCGTCTCACAATTTATTTCTATTTAGAGATATTATAGCGTAATAATAGTGCGAGTGAGAGGAATGTTACGATACATGGTAACGTTTGTATCTATTATAGACTATAAGATAAGAGAATATAAAATGGGAGAATAAAGTATAAAGAAGTTACACATAGAAGCGTGGCATTTGTATTCAGTATGTAGTTTCTGAACAGAGTGTTTTGCTCTGTTGTAAAATAGGAATGCAAGTAATATCGTACTTACTATTCGACGCAGTCGTGAAACTTTTGAACTATACCGTTTTTCTCGCATAAGATATTAGTCGCTCAGTCCCACTTTTTTTGAACCATATACATGAGAAATGAAACAAATTTTTAATATGAGTAGCAATGATTTTTATTTTGAAATAATTACAATACTATACAATATAATTCTTCACGTGATGATGTCAATACGAGTCGTTAGACACCACACATCTTTTGGCGCAAAATCTAACAAAATATGAAAATTTATTATAAATGTTTAATCTCAGATATATTCAAAATAATAAAAGAAAAATCTAATTATATATTTTCATTATTGAAAAATTCACTAAATAAAACAAATTTATTTTCGGGACAAAAGGATAGGAGAAATTTCGTAGATATTCGGACGTAAACATTATTTGTTTACAATATACCTCATTAGTGCATAGTCGCTGAATACCGGAGTGGTAAGGGAGGGGGAATGTTGCTACACATCGCGCAGAAGGCCCGAAGTGTTATTCAGTTAGTCGTCAACCTTTAGCCGAGTAAGCTCGAAGTGAAGTCGAAATCAATGTGTATCACTACGGAGAACACAACTTGCTACGAAGAGCATGAATACTATGACAAGCGTATTGTAAGTACATATACTTCGTAGCTCGAATATATTTGTACCCAGTTTAACCTGTTAACCTCACGGTTCGTAATAGCATTGTACTCGTTTATTATTCTCTCTTTCTCTCTCTCTCTCAGTTAGCTTTATATAATAATAACATTATAAAGGAATGAGAATTTTCAAATAGAATTTATTTTAATAGCTATAAATATTTTCTTACACGGATATAAAATTGCATATAAAATCTAAACAAAGTGAGGACAGTTTGTGATATAAGTTTGATTTATTTATATGCAATGACATAGAATTTTTAGCTTACAGTTACAAATGATTCTTGTTAACTTAAAGCTTAAAGTTATTACGAACAAGTATCAAACAACTCAAACACACCATAATACTCTTTTGCAATTATTTAAAGCAGCTAACGTCGATTATATATAAGTAGATTTTATCGATTATACATCTAGGTAGTCACATGTGCGACGCAATTGTTTGTCGTAGCACGGATTGCAATTTGTCAAACTATACGTCATCGACGTAAATCCCATTCGTTATATTGACCTTCGATGTCGGCACCACGATCAAGCCCATCTTCGCGTGCCATAAAATTACCTTCTCGACATGGATATCCACGCGATGCCATCGTTACCCTCGTTCGGCAGTCTTTAATTATTCGTCGGTCGAATGGCTTTTTTAAGAACGCGCTCAATTGCCCTCAACCGGCATTTTCTCGTCACGAATACTAGCCGCATTCTTTGATCCGTGCAACTTTCTTTGTCAACATATACTTATTGAAGCATACATTTGCGGTTGCATCCTAACTTTTGTGGAAAACGATGTTAGGGGATACGAAAATGTGTCCGAATAATTTACATGAAACGCGAGTAAATAAACGCGAACAAAGTTCTTTGCGATTTCTATAGACGGGACGATACGTGCGCGTATATACACGAACGACATGACTAAAGTTTGCAGACAGTGTGCACATACGGAAAACTACGTGTAAATATAGTTACAGCATCGCGCAGAACAGTGGCCATTCTTTTTCATGTAGGGATTCTTTTGACCAAGTTCGTAAATCGATCGTTTCTCGATAAAAGTATCTATTGAAATGCATCGCCGTCTTTCGAGTTGGAAAAGATTGGAAATAAAGTGTATGCATAATTAAGTGATGAAATCTTGTATGTTCTATAATATAATTGAAATAAATTTTATTTGAATGTTGCACATAGTTTAAAATGCAATATACTGTAAAAAATATATTGAGAATTAAAACTGTAAAGAAGAATTTCTTTCCGATGAAAAAAATCGATAATTAGCTGGTCAAAATATTATTATCAAGAATATATCTGCAATAAGAAAAATACGAAACGTACAGTTAGCCGCCATAAAATACAAGATACCACGTAACACACATTTACGTAATTGAATTTGCAAGTATCAGCGCGCGCCTTATAATTGAATAGGCAATTTCCCAAGAGCTTACATCGCCAGTACTTTGAAACTAGTACGTACACCACCTCCGAGGATATCTTCGAAGCCCTTCAAGGAATTCGAGATCTTAGACGACTCTGTAAAGGACGATATAACTAAGAGAAGGGGGGGCACCGTGGTATTTTATTACTCAAACGTGGAGGGAAATGGCAGTTTGCCGTAGACTCGTATATTATCCTACATGACGTTATTACTTGTACGAAAATTTACGAATGATAATATCAGCATTTCACAGGGCATTTCGCACGCAACTTTGTTTCTTCAGATATGGAAATATTGTAAATGACATTTAAATCCACTAGACGATCTTATAATTTTCGAGAAAATTCTAGACAAATCTACTTATAATTTTATTTTTCGCATATTCTAAAATATATATATATATCTTGATATGAATATTTTATACTTCTTCAAACGTGTCTTTTCCCTATTGTAGGACACATCAGATTATAAATAAATTCTATCTTGAATTTTTTACTGCGAATTTATAGATTCGTCTAAAATAAAGCCTTAGACGAAAATTTTTACAAATACGATTTATAAGATAGAAAAATTGTCGAGTAAATTATATTTCAAAAGTAAAAAAAAGAAAATGATATATTATGTCGTGGAGAGCCAGTGCTACGAAATATATTTAAAAATGTATGTACATCATTTCCCCGTGTATGTCATCCTTTCAAAATATTTCAATATGTTGTCACATTTTTTCTATCTTGATTTCTATATCGATATTATGAAGCTTAATTAAGTATAGAGAGCGTTACCTCGCGACAGTTGTTGCGGCAGCTAGTTCCACTCATGGCGTGCCCCGAACCGTGTGTATCACGGCAATTTTCGCTGATTGCGAACTGTTTCGTGGATGTGCCTACACCTGCAAGTTGCTATTAACAGTTGAACTCGCGCGAAAATTGGCACGAGTAACACGCTATTGAACACCCGGGCTTTATAGTAGCTATATAGTAGCCGATCGGTGGTATTTCGCATGTCACTGAAAGCGGTTATTTGTAGACGCCGGCTAGCTTAACATCAATCGATAAATGTTAACATTAATTTGCATTATGACATTAAAGAGGCCATTTACAGCTTCCCAGCGAAAATCACCGTTTCGTAATCTGTCGAAATTATTTACAATGTTTTCTATTTAATACTGTGGCTGGATGCGGGAAGACGCCGCGTCCATTGAAAGTATCATTAGTATTATTAGCAACAGGTTATCGTATAAAGATGAAAAAAAATTCATTTTATTTTGTGCGAGGGACTATTCTCTCTATATTATATATTATATTAATTAACACATACATGTATCTTTTATTTGCATAATTTTTCCATATACTTTCGAAACTCGTCGTTATTTATTACAAACATATAGCCAATATATACAATATTTGTAATTCTATCGCATTTATACATAATATAAAGCTTAATAAAATACGTTACAGTAGTTAAATGAGAGTATGATTAAAAGTATAACTTGCATAATTAAAATTGAAAGAATGTTACGGCATATCTCGCGTAAACGTAACAACACACACCACGCATCATGTTTTAATTAAATCCCTTTTTCAAATTCATACTGCTGCGGTAGCTACGTATTGTATCGCATGCCGCGTTAAACCGAAGTAGCGGTCTAATTAAATTAACACACGAGCCACACGATATGCTCGAACATTGGCCCGGGACATCGCTGGAAGCCGCGATGTTCTCTTACACGATGCATTTGTAATACACTAATACAATATTGCGCATTAATAGCGCAGCGTACTTTAATGAAGTATGTTTCATAAAACTCGAAAATTCGGACGACTCTCTTTTTTGCTTCCTTTCTCTCTCTCTCTAAAGGAACCAATATAATCGCGGAAGGGCTCTCTCGCGGCATTTTATTATTCGAATAAGAGTTGCCGAGGACGAAGGACGTGAAGATGGTATTCTTCGAGGATGACGGACTTGGTCGTTCTTGGGCGTTTCAACAACGGTAATCCGGAAATCTTCTCAAATGGCGGACATTCGCGACGAGTGATCGCGCGATGAATTTTACAGAGAGCATTCTAGTGGCATTCGCAAACTGGAAAACGGACATGTTTGCGTCGTCTTTTCAATCGCTGTAATTTCTAAAATTACGAACATGTTCGCAGCTGGGATACGTTTTGCGAGAATGAATGAGAGGGCGAGAGGACGAATTAATATTTCCTCTTTGTCGGGATCGAGTCGCGCGCGATTATTATTAACCAAACTGCGTGTAATTATTAATTAACTGACAAAGCATTGGCCGTTATCCGCGGTTAGCGTTACCTGGAATGCTAAATTGAGCGTTTTACGATCGTGTTTGCTGCGCAATCGTATATTATTTCCAAAGTATTATTGCCACACTTAATATCCCCGTTTGAGATCATCGCGCGCTGCAATCCTATATTTTTGTCCGATAATAACAATATTCTTCCGTTTAACGCGCACTATTATTGTGATTGTTAGGATTATACAGTTGTGCGATAATGATAATTATTATTACAATACGCGTTACAAAGCGCGTTTAATAATTAATTATTTTCCCGTGCGCAGAAGAGGATAAATTATTCTAATATTAGGATTTCATGGAATAATTTCCCTTTAATCACATTTTTATTATTAGATAAATAATTATCTTATATCCAGTGATATTTTGCCCGTCAAGCAATAGTCTAATACCTCAATACGTCATCGTCTCTACTGTATTGTCACTATTATTATCATATCTATGAAATGATATACGGATAAGCGGGACAATTAATCTTTCTTGTATATATTTCTGCATCGAGTAAAAGAACGTTATTTTTTATGAAAATGATGATATAAATTACGCTATCGGGGCTATTAAATAAATCAGTATCGCGACAAAATACATGTTTTTAATTGATCCAATTTAAAATACACTTGTTTCTTACCTTCTCGTCGATGTTCTCCCGTTTTATACACGAAGCGCGAACATGACAGAACTCTAATAAAATATCGCAGCGCGAACGAAAGCGTTCGAATGCAGAAATAAAGGCTCGCGCTAACGGAGAATAGAGACGCGCGTAGTCGCGTCAGAAAAGGAGGGAGAGAAGAGACGCGCTCTGGGGGATGAGATAAATTGAAAGAGCTCTCAAAGTTGTCAACCTCCACCGCTGGTCGACTCTCACCAACCCCGACAACCATTTCTCTGTCTCTGCATTCTGCAACGCACGTCCGTGTACATACGTCCGTGTGTGTACGTATTACATGTGCATGTGCGCTATGCTGTATGTATAATTCTGGATGTGAGAATATACATACATCTGAATATAACAGTGTGTGTACACAGTATACATATCTGAGGTACAGAAGCGGATTATACCGTATCCGTGTTGCAACGCACAGCCGCCAAGCGTGCAGTTTGCGCACTCGGGCATTCGGTTATTTATTTATTTATTTATTCAGAACAGCTCGAACGCGCTCGTCACTTCATGAATACAATATTAGGCGCTTTCGCGCCTATATTTCCAAAGATTTTGTAAAAATCTTCCACGCTCTCTGTCAACTTTGCACAAACGGGGCTTGAACAAATCTTTTTTATCTCTCTCTCTCTCTCTCTCTCTCTCTCTCTCTCTCTCTCTCTCTCTCTCTCTCTCAAAGTATAATCGCCGAGATTAATGAAAGGATTACTAATAATAATTTCGTATTACAATTTCGACCATATAATACATCTCATTGAACATCGGGATTCTGTTTAATATCTACATTGTTACACGATTATAATTGTTACAAGTCAATGATAATTCTTATAATATTACAATTGTATAAGCAATTTCAATGTTTTCTAGAAAATACAATTTTGTTTTTAATTTTCATCGAAAATTTTATTACTGAAATTTTTGAATATAATTGAAAATATAATAAATAATGCTTAAAAATATTTTATTAAATTTAACTCTTTTAATTAAAAAGGCATTGATAACGCATCTGCTATATTTTATTAGCGAAGGTAAATTACATGAATGGCTATCGATACTTCCATTAAAATTTTGCATGAAAGGTTACACAATTGATAAATATAAATTTCCGAGATTTATGTATAATGATCCGGAAAAGTATTCTTCGAATTTTTCGGGAAATTTAAATTCTTATACGATTCTGAATTGTTAAGAAGACTTTTACTGCAAACAATTAGACATTACGGCATTATTTGAATTTTTTTTCTATTATTTTACATTTCTTTGATCATTTTTTTCATACGCTTATTTTTTCTTCAACAGTACAGAGTCGGATCTGCATTTATATAGACTTCTTTTATCTATATTAACATTTTTTAAACATTTTCTAAATGTTGCGCTTTCCTTGAATCATATTGTATTTTGTTTGTTATGATAGCAGGGCATTAGCATCGAAAACCTGTCAGGTCTCAGCGCACTTATATCCTCGACTGTACTAGTTTTCCCGCTCTCGCGGATACGTCTGGGATAAAGTTTGTGCGAGTGTAAAGTCGAGCAGCTTTCTTGGATTCCATAACGAAATCCGTTCTTACCACTTCTCAGGCGGAAACTTTGCAATTTCGACTTCGATGACTCCGTACGCCGAAACCTATTCATATTGCACTTCACTGTGCGTAAATAAAATTCAGATATAAAACAAGCATTATAGTGTACAAATTAATATTTCGCAATTTGTTTGATAAAATCAAAATAGTATTACTGACACAAAACACATGATTAATATTATTTTGTTCAATTAGTCATATTTAAAATATAAAGAGTTAAAGATTCATAAAGTTAATAACTTTTTATTTTATTACAATTTTAGTAAATAATTTGCGCGAAACTTCCTCTCTGTAAATTTTCATTATATTTCTCTTGCATATTTAAAATAATTGAATAAAAATTAAAAAAATAATCGGTTTCTGGATTAACCTGAAATTATAAAGTAATAGAATAAAAGTAAATCAGTGTTAAATGTTTATTCGTTTATTCATCAAATAGAACAGTATACGATAGGACGTTTATTTTTAAAAGCTCTCTGTTGTTGCGAATGATATTACTTTGATTTACAATTTTATTAAACTACACGCGATATCGCTTTGTTTTTTAATAATATGTCTAAAGGAACATGGAGTTACTTCGAAAGTAGTACAAAAAATTTAAAACGGAGTTGTGGATGTCGAGTCGTTCGGGAGGAAAAGATCCTCTGTTGATCTTCGAATCGTTTAAATCGAGGGTGAAGCAGCCTGATTGCTAACATCGACTTTGAACAGTAATGAGAATTCTTCTTGCATTATCTGACGGTTTAACAGACAGGCTTGAACTATAAATTTTACCCGAATATTTCTAGTCATTTCTTTTACCGATTTAGCATACAGTGAAAGTTTAAAATTGAATTGCCATAAAAAATGAACATTAATAATGTTCAAAATATCTGGATTAATTATCAAAAACATGAATTATATTTAATTTATTACATTTTACATTGCATTAAATATAAGTATTTGGTAGTTGAATATGATTTCCTATATTTTAATTATTTAAAATTAATTATACGTTAATTATACGTTAAAAATATATCTCTATTTTCATTATTCAATGTTTCCTCTTCAAGAAAAAAAATCAAACTGTAAAATAAGTATGCAATTAGCGACCTATATAGGCGTCATTAAAAATTACCGTCATTTTTGTAACAATTAGTTTTATCCTTTCATACTTATTCGTTTTTTGATAATTATCCATTTATGCATTGAAAATACTCGTAAAAAAATCCTCGAAAATCTCGGACACGAGCAAAGATATCGCGCAATTCAAAAAACGCAATTGTCAAAACAAGAAAGTTGGAGACGGTGTAGAACAGGAAATGAGAAAATTCTGTTTTCTCAATGAGTGCTCGAAAAGAATATCCAAAGAAGTCGTTCAAAGTCCTGTATATTGTACTTCACACTTCGCATACGAGTCTAAAAAACAGGCAGAAGTGATGGGAATCTTTTTTACTCGGTGAAGAAATTTACCAAAATTTTTTGTCAAAAATATTTGTTTATCAAATCTCATACATAACGTTCTCTCCGCCAATAATTGCCGCATGTCACAACAAAATGTAAAAAATATTTTATCAATGTAAAACGTATATATATGTTATATATAAATATACGCAAATTATATATGGATATTATGAGCGATGAAAGAAGTTAATATTAAAAATAATAAAAAGTTAATAGCGTCCCTTAATCATTTTTCTCTTAAAAAAGATTGTATGACGCGAAGCGTGATTTAAACGCTTGCGAAAGAAGAATAAAGAGATTGTCAATCTTATACACTTTTGCTAATACATCATGCAATCTTTTTTTTTTTATCAGAGGATGGTAAAGAACATGAAATATGATGTTCATGTTTTCAGCGTGCTTCTCCTTTTTTTCTCTAAGATTACGTTTTACATGTACTTCTAAAAATGATTATATCAGACAGAAAGAATTATACATTATTACATATTATATTAGATATTACTTATAATCTTTCTGCATAAAAAGTTAAATTATGAAACTTTGAGTTACGTATATTAATTAATCACACACACACACACACACACAGCCACACACAAAATTATTCTAATTAATTATTATAGACATCTCGCGGCAGAGGCATCAATAACTCGAGTTTTTTATTTTCTCCATTATTTGTCTCCCACGCAATGTGGCGACCAACATTTTTAACAGAAAGGGAATATGAAGGGAGGAGAGACAGAAGAGAGAGATAAAATTGGAGACTTCGAATATTTCGCCCTTGGGAGCAGTGGCCATTTTACGCGCCATTTCAATCCGTGACGTCGTCATCGAGAACGAGCGCGCGTTGTCCTCCCTCTGTCTCTTGCGTGCTCTCGATGTGGAAGAGAGAGAGACAGAACTTCAATTTTTTTTTTGTTTTTTTTTCCTTCAACAATTCGTCCCGCCGGAATCGCACGCGCGCGCGCTGAAAATTAAAGCGGTGATTATCGAATTTCCTTTTCCGCGCCGCACTGACTATTTCTGCCATATCGCGCTAGGGGAGGAAAAGGGAAGGGGGAGGGGGGCGCAGAGCGGATTGATATAATAAGCCGTATATTTAACTGAAGTGTTTGTGAGAAATACGAAAATTTTTCAATGAGAATGTTCGTTAATATTTCGCGTTGACGTAAAATCGCATATGCATTTGTACATATCTGTACGATCGCGACTATCAAATAAAAAATAATTCACGCCGTGATATACGAAATGTAATATGTTACTCGATAAATTATTAAATTTCTCTTATATTATAAATGCAAAATCGCTTATTTACATTTCTGTTCCTTGCGTGATAGTAGTTATGGAATAAAAGAAATCATTTGCACGGAATGACACAAAACGTTACGTTATTTGATAAAGTATTAAATTTCTGAATATAATACTATGATATATTTTTATAACGGTTTTTGGAGCCATTTTTGGACTATGAAATGTGCTGCGGCAGTATAGTTAAGGCATATTCTGAAAACGATGAAAGCTCGTCAATATTTTGTAACCCCGATTATCGGTAAATGTCTCGTGCGGCCCATTGACACGCGCCGCATCAGCAGACAAAAAAGTGACTGACGTTTCTCGATTGGTAGCTGCGAGCGCAGAAGTAATCTGCACGTTTCGGCTTTTGCAGTGAAGTTAATAGTGTTGACGCCGACGTGGTAACGTTTCGGTCCAGCCCATTAAGCATTTCACGATACATTAACATCGAGCGTTTTGAAGTTGATTATCGCGATACACCTATTTCCGAAATCTAAAAGCGATAGTGCGACGAAGATAAATCACATCCGGTGGAAATGAAGAAAAAAAAAAATCGTAATTCTTTGCGCGCAGACAGAAA
Source organism: Anoplolepis gracilipes (assembly GCF_047496725.1). Classification (NCBI taxonomy): domain Eukaryota; kingdom Metazoa; phylum Arthropoda; class Insecta; order Hymenoptera; family Formicidae; genus Anoplolepis; species Anoplolepis gracilipes. Next base: position 8,678,961 of record NC_132980.1, on the reverse strand, counting down.
TAAAACAGAATTCTTCAGTCGATTATTAATTCAATAATTAATTGATTTTTCCTAGACGATAATTTGACACATGATATTTACACTTTGAAAGTAAATTTTCAAGTGTATCGTTAAAGTTTTAACAATACAATTTGACAGCGTGTGTTTCAATCATATTACAGTTATCTTAAAAATTAATCATGATTTTTTATGTGGTAAAATGTAATGATAGCATAATAAAAAAAGTAAGCCTATATAGAAAAAACTGCGAGCGTGCAACAATATCGACTTTGGTTCTCGTAAAACTTTTCAACTGTGACGCTTGACAGCTGTCAATGAGGGGTGAGCACGGTCGCGGTTTTCCACCCTCGGTCACTCCGTTCTCATTTCGGAGACTGTCAAAGTGTCAAAGATCTACGTTGCCATTCTCTTCCTCTCGTAAAAGATAATCAGTGGTTTCGCGATATGGCGCAGATGGTTAATTATAATAATAATGCGAATATCTGACTGGCAAGTTTTTCAATTATTGGAATTTCATTTGCAAAATAAACTTGCATTCTTTTTATAATTTTCCCTTTTGGAATACAGTTTTTATTACAATTTTATTATAAATTGCAGTTTTATAAAAATAATGTGTTTTTCTTTCGTATAATATAATAAGGAAGGTATAAATTAAAGTAATTAAAGAACGAATTCGCATGCAAAATTTAGTTTTCTCGTCCGCTTTATAATTAATTCGCCCAGCGTTGAACGATCCGTTTGCTTAGCGGTTGTATCGATCGTAACGAGCCGATTAGGATGTATTTCCATCTGTTACACGTATCGTAATTGGTCGCTCCCTGGTTTCTCTTAATGAGAAGAGAGTATCAGTCGACATGCAAATACTATTGCATGTATACCATAGGTGTTATTTTGATTCTATATAACAATAATGTTAAACACAATTAGAAACATTAATTTTTATCGGATTTAAATTTTTACTTGAGTTTTATATTTTCTATTGAACTTTTTAACATGCGCTTTATTCAATGTTATTAAAAAATGATTTATGATAATGAACTTTCTCTTACCTTCGACAATTTCGCAAACTAATTTTCTACGGCTCAAAATTTCACATTGTCATCTGTCATAAAGATGACAGTCTAAGAATCCGGAAACTCTTGAGAATTGCATAATTCTAACTAAAATGGGTCAACTGTTATCATCAATCTTTGATCAATCTTTGAACAAACAATTACAATAAATATTTTAATCTATTGTGCGTGTATGAATAAAGAAAAAAAATGGTCAATTTAAATGATATTGAAATTATGAAATATTTTTTTTTACATTTAATTATTTTTTTTTTTATATTTTAGTATATTTTTTTAGAAAATTACAGTGCAAAATTAACGAAATTTGGACTCTTACGAAATTGGAGTTCTGTATTGTACGAAATAGTGGAAATCGATCGGAATCGATAACCAGCGAATTCGTTAAATCTTTTTTCAGTTTTTACCAGACAGGAAGAAGAGAGACGCGCGACACCCTGGCTATAATGTCGCCAGCTTGACAGAGAGAGTTTTGTAGTTGTTATGTCGTTCTCTCAAACTTTCTTTTTTTCCGGCGCTGCGTCCGCAAGCCGGAAATAAAAGTGCCGGTGAGTTCGGTCGATCGGGGGACGGTTTAATAGTTATTTGCGGCAGTGTTTCGAGCGGATTTCGAATAGTCGCAGGGGGGTGTTGCCGTATGACTACGTTACAGAGACAAAAGGGGTGTTTGTTGGTAAATATTTATTTGGAGGCGGAATTTGATTGTGAAAGTTTGATGCGTCTCTCTCTCTCTCTCTCTCTCTCTCTCTCTCTCTCTCTCACTCTCTCTCTCTCGACTATAGGAAGAAAGATAGATTTGCCTTTTTATGTTTTCTTTTATTATTCATTTAATTATGTGAAAATGAATGAACAGCATATATTGCTTTCAATGAGAGAAATATACATGTATAAAGAAAAGAGAAAGGTTTAAATGTTTATTAATTTTAACGCTTATTAAACTTTGTTCCAATCAATCACAAAATGCACACGAAAATGCGGAAATATATAATTATGATCTAATTTATAAATATACTTAATTGCTTAAAAAATATTTGTCAGAGAAGATTATTTTGTCAAATAATTATTTATATTTAAATGTATATATATTATAAAATTAATGTTTAATATATTTACAAAAATTTTTTCTTATACCAATGTTGTTTACATAAATATATTTATGTGCAAGTTTCCTAAATTTCCTTAGTCGCTGATATTTGTGAATTTGATCTATATCGTTTAACGAAATAATCCTAATTGTGTAGAATCGAATATAGATTTATTGATGTGCATTGCATTCGTGGCATCTCTTTGCTTTCTGGATTTTTACACAGTCCCGTGAAATTGCTATTACCTTTGGAAGGCTATCGGACGTCCTGAATCACTTCGCTTAAGCTCGATACTTGTCATTTTTAGATTGCTATGATTGCAGCGTTTTTCGACGTAAAAAGTGAAATGCCGCGTTATGAGAATTTCGATACTCGACAAATTGTCAGGACATACACTTCGATAGTTATTCAGTTATAAACTGACAATGAGAATACGCAATGTTAAATTTCTCCGCATATTAAGCGTGTGTTAAATTATTCGGGGCTTAAATGTGATTAATACCCCGTCCATTAAAACTCGTTATCACATAGATCTATATTTTGAGGGCTGGAACATTTTTCTTTTTACCGCGCATTTTTGTTGGAAATTTACAAATTTTCTCGTTGCGCCTCGAGGGCAATTACGAGATTATGTTACGTTCGATTACGTGATGTTATCTACGCATCGTCTTCCCATCGCGTACGCTTCGGTTTTTGCCGCAGCATTTCCAATATTTTGTACGCGGATTCCTATCAGATGCGAGCTCCAACAAAGTCATGCGCAACAAAGGCACTTTCAATGCAGATGCATTGCTTGCTTGTCTCCGTGTGATGTAGAAAAAGCTATCATCAAAAATACGACGCGAATGTGTTGTTTGTTACGATATGCATTCAGCTTCTCTTTTATAAGTCAATTTTAATAATTACATATTTATTATTTTTCTGATTTGTCTCAAAGAGAGGGAGGGAGGGAGGGAGGGAGGGAGGATAATTTATGTAAATCGAACTTCCTGTACAACTTTACTCATATCGCTTTACAAAACATTATTTCAGAAAAACCTACATATTCCGCGACAGTGACTTATATTGTATAATCTAACAAATAAATTATTTCTTTCGGATTTTTAAATTTGATTCGAATTTTTACAAATAGATTTTATTTGAAACACACAAAATTTGATATAAACAACAGATTAAAGTCAATATAACCGAAGAATTTATGTTGATCGAAAAAGAAGGAGGGTACAAAATTACGTTGGGTTACGCATTTCCGTCTTAATCAAGAAACTTCGGGTCTGGTCACATGGCAGTCGCTTTACCGGAATAAGGGGCGCGCGACGCTAGCGTACGTTGTCGCGGGCCATTTTCGAGGGTGACTTACAGGCCTCGCGGGGGTCGTTACTTCTACACAGAAAGGGGAAGGCACGGAAAGCAGACAAAGAGACTACACGAAGTAATTTCGCATCCATGAAAACGCAGCTCCTTAAGTTTGCCTGATATACGTACGTTCTTACGTTGCAACGGCTCTTTATCGACCTCTAAGTACGTCTGTTATCTCAGTCAGCTTTCGATCATAAATCAAGATTGAACACGAAACTGAAAATATTCATGATTTCGTATTCCTAACGGTCTTTTTATTTCAACATATCTTAAAATAGTAATCTTAAAATATATACATGTATTATATTACAGAGCTGAACATTGTTTTATGCCTGTAATAAATCTTTTCAACATTGGTGTTTATTGCAAATTTACTTATTTATCTGAAAGATTTAACAATACAAATAAAAAATAAAAAAATATATTTTCTTTATTTTGACGAAATAAAAAAAAGGGATTATTAATAAATATGTTAATAAGTATTATTTGGATATGTATTTGTAATCAGTTATTCGTTACTTTCTTAAATTACTGGCCTTATTACGGATTTCGCGTATTTATCGATTTGAAATTGATATAATTTAAGAAATTATGAAGAATTTCCATGCGATTTTACCGTAACTGTAATATCTTTTTCCTCGGAAAATATCTTGCTTACCATTAATCTCTGGCACGCTGACGTACATCTTTTCGAGAAATATATTGCGATCTAGCAAGCTTCGTTATCCCGCGTTGTAAAAAGAAGAGTACGGGAAATGTAATGTCTGAGACACGTGTTTGCAATGTAACATACATTTTAAAAACTTTTGATTTATATACAGATTTTTTCGTTTTTTTTCCCCTTTCTTTCTCTTTAAATCAATGTGTAAATTTATTTTAAAAAACAGCAAGCAGATTAAAAATGCAGTTTAATATTTAGACGACATATAAGTATTCAAATATATCTGAGGATTATATATAAACGATGATTATATAGGTATACAAAACTTAAATCTTTCTGAAATATAAAAATATTGTACGTTAAATATTTTAGCGAAAATTTTTAATTTCAACTGAAATGACAATATAAAATATATAGATAGATATTATAAAAATGATATTATATTGTACATGAGATTATACAGAAAAATTCTATTTTCATATACAGTCTATTTTAATTTCCTCTTTCAAACATCGGACGAACTTAATTTTCCTACGTTTGAACCAGGGCATTTTACGGACTAATTAAGAATTATCATCTTCCATCTTCCCTGTTGTAGGCAGGAACAAGGACACTCTTTTACAATAAGTGGGATCACTTCCGGCGCCGTGATTTTCCTCATTACTGTAGCAATTATTCTTGTCGTTATTGTTCTTATTATCATTGTCCAATTGGACGACACGGGCCATTTCGGGGTGAAAATTACAGACTTGCAAAGGATCGTTACCTACTCACGGCAACGGAAGGTTGCGAGGGGTTGAGAACAGCAGAGCGAGAGAGGGGAACAAGAGAAGGGCAGAACGGATAAGGAGGTCACGGGAAAGTAATGACTCGTCCGTGAGAATAAAGCCCACATAATTTTGCGTTTCTCAAATCCGCGCCCGCTACCGAGGGCCATTCGTTTAACGAAAAATAATGTTGGCGTCGCGCCGTTGTCAGAAGTAGGTCGTTGCCCGACGATGTCGGGTAACAATCGCGATATTCGAGCCGAAAAGAGCGCCGTTCGTCATTCTTTGTGCTCGACGTAACGACTCGAGCGAGCTTTCGCGCGACGATGGATTTAAAAATCCCACGCGGCTGTTCTCGAAAGGGACTCTCGATTGTTGAGAGTAAGGGAGAAGCATTTGCGTTTTCATTCACACACACACACACACACACACATACACAACGTGTGTATATATGTATTTTTGAAAAATAAACGAAAACGGTGATATCTTTATTCGGGCAAAGAATATATCGCATTCGCGAGGACACACATTCCGTATACTGTATATAAGAAGGAAAAACTTTTCCACCTAAAATTATATAGATATACATATGTATACCTAATACGGAAATGTAAAATATTTTGACAAACAACGGAGAGTAATCTGGCCAAGTGAATTTTTTATGTGATCAAATTTCTTCTGTTCGTGTAAATAATAATTCTTAATTTTGCTAATTCCCACGTGTAACGATTGTGTCACCATTGTAATGATACATGCGCGGTGAAATTGTTCTTGCTTATCACTTACAAGTGTAATGTCGTACATGGTGACTCCTGTAACACAGTTATTTGTTAACGAAATTATGCCGCGCACGCGTATCGTTTTATCAACGGGACATGTGCCGTTTTTGAAGGGGTGAGGAGCGGGGGGAGGGGGAGGGGGAGGGGAATTACTGTCGTGAGCGAGGGAGAGATCGTTGTACGTTGAACAAAAGCAGAATGCGGTAACTGTTGGCCGAGAGCGGGGGTGTGGAGAGGGGTGTGGATGGAGATGAGGGACGGGGGTCTCCGAGAGAGAATGCGGAAAGTAATGTCCTGTCCGTGAGAATAAAGCCCACTTAATTGCGTGTCGAGCACATAAGAACGTTTCTCAACTTCTCGCTGCTACAACGATCGTAACTTACGCGGTAAGTAACGTCGTCCGAATCTGGTGGAGCTTAAGTAAGCTCGCGCGATTACCCCCGAAAACAGAAGTACAATGGTATTTCACTGGCAAAAGTTACGCTGGAAGAGAATTTTGAATAACTAAGATCGTTAATTTGTCGGAAGAAAGATTACTGTTACGGTAGACCTTTGTGTAATATTTCCTCATTTCGATATCTCGCTATTTCTAAAGAACAAAGTTATTTCGTTTGCATAATCAGATTATTTAATTTTCTGATTGCATACATCTTCAAGAAATATGTGGTACGATCTTTTATACTTCAACCCCCAGAAAAATTATAAGAGATGATATATTGAGGAAAATTGATTTTTTTATTATTTATTTTTCTAACATTATTTAAGCTTTTATTTTAAAATTTTATTTCATTACTAATCAACCAATTAATCTTTTTTTTTTTTTTTTTTTTTGCTATACTATTTTATTTCATATCTCGTTTTACGCTATTTGGCAATATCAATCTTGCCCATATATTATTATATATGTATAATTGAAAATATTCGATTAATTTTGCAAGAGATATTCTTCGTTAATGACTATTTTAAATCGAGGAAAATTTAATTCTATCGTAGATAAAGCATGCTCTTATTGCTGTTAAACTGTAAACAGATTTTGTCATTTGCTATGCAAGACTAATAAAATAACGACATTATTGTTATAGATTCAAGAAAGCGCTTGATCGTTATTTTATATTGTTTTGTTTTCATCTCGGAATCTATTTATTCCTTTCCCTTTTCTCTATTATTAACAAAATATCAACGTATTGTCAAACTATACTCATACATATATGAAAATATACATGATAATACAAATACAAATAATAATCTTTTAATCGTAATAAAGTTCAACAAATACCAATTTTAAGCGTAATCAAAAATTCTTTTCTTCTTCGTTAAAAGGTATATTAGCATTTTCAATTAATATAACTCGTATAATAACTATTGTCTGTTATACGAATTGCACAGTTATTTAATTAAGTAAAATGTTATTACCGGAATACGTTTTATTATTATCCGAGATTTTGATTTTCTCGAAAATATCTAAATTCGGAGATTATATACGAGATAAAAAATATCTTTTACACTATTATTCGCGTTAAAATGAAAATGGGACCGTAGAACATTTGATACAACATGAGAATTGTATCTCAGTGTCTGATTCATTACCACTCAAAGATGTACCCTGTCACAGTAGCGGAAATACATATGATGCTTGTGATTTCAATTTACCAGTTCAAGTTGGATCAATACGCGTATCGATGTTGTCTACTTAGTCTATTTCCTATCGAAACCAATTTACATATTTATTTCAATAATATAACTAGAGTCATGAGATATAAATATAAAATTTCAGAGTCAAAATGCCTTCGCATTCCGCCTTATCGCTATTCTCCGACACGAAAAAATCTTTTATTAGTATTGAATCACGTATTCCGATTTATCTTCTCGCGATTAAAGAAAGATTTCTGTTTGAAAAAGATTTATTAATGAAAAATGCCTCTTGCAAAATTAATCGAATATTTCCAATTATATATAGCAATATATGTGTGAGATTGATATTATCAAATTGCGTAATAAAACGAGATATGAAATAAAATAGTATGGTAAAAAATGAAAGGTTAAATAAATAATTATAAATTGTTAGAAAAGTGAATAATAAAAATCAATTTTCCTCAATGTATTATTTCGTATATTTTTTTAAATATACTATGTATTCCACGAAGATATATGCAATCAGAAAATTAAATAATCTGATTTGTTAACGCGATATAACTGCTTTCTAAATTTCTTTTTAAAGCTAACATTCATTCGCAATCGCTTTAAAATAGCGATAAATAAATCGACATGAAAGATACCAGTCGTAAATTTTAGTCGACTCGACATGAACGATCGATTATTATTGTAAGCAATGAAGGAAACGACTTAAAAGCAATGTAAAGGCCGTGAATTGAAGAATGAAATTCACGTAACGTTCGAGACCCTCCAGACGGCAGGCTCGAAAGCTTATTCTCCAACTTTTTTTTTTTTCCTTCTTTTTTTTCCAACCACAATTCACCTTCTCTCTCGAAGGTGCTTCATCACGGTGGGCGGCTGGTGCGAACTGTGATTACGGATTTTGAGTCTCGCCCGCGGATTTTACGACCCTAACGTGTAACCACTCGCGGAGTCGCACCCCTCGCAGATCCCGCGCCGCGTTTTCGACCCTCTGGAGCCTCCCCTTTCCCCTGTTCCGTCTCACTGCTCGCTCGTGCCTGAAAGTCGGGAGACGAGGCAACGTGCGGCATACGAACCGCGTGGAAATAAATAAATGCCCGGGGATGGCCGCCGACGGTAAAACGACGATAGAGGGGTGGAAGGGGTAGATGGATGCGCGAGAGGGTGGCTGACGAATTTCAGGACCGTAGTTCTCTCGAAACCCCGCACATCGTATCGATCCCTATTCCACGCCGAACGCACCTGTATACCTATCGTTTTTGAATGTTCGATGATTTTTTCATCGCACGTAATCAATCTCTTCTTTGACCCTCTGTCTACTTCTGTTTGATATGAATGATGCAAAATAAACAACGAACGATCAGGTTTAATTAATCTCTTCTGCTGATATATTCGTTTGCTGAACAATATTTAAATGAGTTGCGCGTGTATGTGTATTTTATATTATTTTAATTAAATATTGTATATTTTGTCTGTTTTCTCTTATTTTATAAACATACATCTCTAAAAATAAATTGTCAAATTGACAATTTTATTTACGAAAAGTCTCAATACGTACAGAGTTATTACATTCAAAAAATGAAAATATGAATATAAACAGAATAATAAAATTAATTATGAATTAATTCTCTGTAGAGTAAGATTAACATAATCGTGAAAAAAGATTTTTTGGAAGTGCTTTTTCGTTTATTTCTATACCAAATTCTTTCTAACTTCGTCCATTCCAGAAATCGCAGATTTGTTTTCTTTGAGCAGAAGGAAGAGGGAACATGTTATGTTTGTGCACATCGCTATAAAAGCTCCCAAGCTTAGTATGTCAACGACCATTCGTGCGTGAAAACGAAGAAGAAGAAGAATATCTTAAAAAGACAATCTCGACATTTGGAGCGTCGAAATTCATTCGCGCTTTGTTATTGCAAACACTCAGTCAAAATTTGCGTTAGCCGCAGAGCTTTATTCTTGAAGAGGTCGCTATTTACCCCACGGTCGGTAAACCATTTAACCAACATTTAACCGTCTCTCCTTCTAAAGAGCTAAAAAAAACTCACTTCAATTAGACGAATCAACACCGTGAGTCAACTTTGGGAAACGATAACAGTCTTGCCCCGTTACAGGCGCTCGGCTAAAAAATTCCCTTTGTTACCGTCACAAAAAAAAATCCTTGCGAAAATATTTCTCTGTGTTAAATTACTTTCGCGTCATGCGTCGAGTCCCGCGCTTATTCGTCTCTTAATTATGCTTTGCATGTGTGTGTGTGTGTGCTGATGCCTAATTAAGTGCATTAAATGGGATGTAGCAGTTATTCGATACACCTTAATGTGACATATGTAAATCTCTCAATATTTTTATTTAAAAACCATACTCCATATGAAAATATTGTTATTAATAAATACAAGCGAATTACGAATGGAATTTATTGTGATAATTATTGCATAAAGTAAATCAAAATTATGAGACTATTAGTTTTAGCAGTCTGGCTAATGCTAGACTATACATAAGGGTAGTTGAGAGAGTTACATCTGATAGGATATTAACGAAGAATGCCTCTCTCAAATGAATCGGTGATGCTGTATAATAAAGTTACGCTATTAAATTAATCTCTGACATGAATTATATTAGACATGTATAAAATGACAATTCGAATCAAAGTAAGACATTGCATGTTATATCAAGAAATGAGATTATTAAGCTATAATGGTCGATTACTTACTATCTTCCTTATTAAGCTATAATGATTATCAATTTTATTATAAAAATATGAAAATTATTTTAAACGATAATTAACATTTTTCACTATATTATATAACAGAATATATCGATAAAAAATATATAATAATAATTATTTTATCAATTTGTGTTTAAGTTTACAAATAATCAGTCAATAAATAATCCACTAAACACGAAATATATATATCATTTAATAATATATAGCGCGACTAGCTCTATCGGATTTATCGAATTCATTCGTCTGAAAAATAATATGTTTTATTCAGAGAATGGATATGTAATATCTATTGTAAGGGAAGAAAAGAAGAGATACATCCATCATTTCTATTTCGTAATTTTCACCTCATGTTTAGATCAAACATCGTTTCGTATCGCGCGTTTGCTCGTTTCTCGAAAATGGATTCCTCTATCCCGCCTCGACGAGTTCAAAAATATACCCCGCCGCGTCGTCCTCCCCCTCGTTTCTCCGCTCGTTTTCAGATAGGTGGACCTACGCACGGGGAAACGAACGAGGCACGAGGGACTCCTCCGGATTTCGATTATCGTCGATAACTCGGCTGGATGTATCCCTTCCATACTAGCAGTAGTTTCCGGAAATTCGCCTCGCCCTCGGGATTATCCCACCCCGGGAATTCCCATCTCGCCACCAACGTTGTGTTCTCTCCGACTTCTCTCTATCTCTCTTTCTCTATCTCTGCCTCTGTCTCTCTCTATTCCTTTCACATCTCTACCTCAAATTCTACTCATTTCTCTCTCTCTCTTTCTTTTATTCTTACCCCTTTTTCTCTGCGTTCGATTTGTCCCGAATTACTTTATTGGTTATATTACATTCCCTTGTCTTTTTTTTCCTCGTTTATTTTCGTAATGTTTCCACGTGTAGACAAAGTTTCGTGTTAAAAGCATATTAGATGAGAATTTTGAAATTGGACATTATCATTTTATGATATAAATTGATTTAACAAAAATGGCTTAATGATATGAAAAATATAATAGCTAAAAAACAATGTCTTTGAAATATTGTTTAACCTTGATCTACTTTATTCCCATTTCAGAATGCTCGTTTCCAGCGAGATGGGAAGGCAAGTGGTTCCAAAGTGGCGTGAGGCAATCAATAGAAATATTCAAAAACGAGTTATCAACCAAGGGCAGGTGCCTACACAACGAAGGCGACAAGTTTCTTCTAGTAGATCCGTAAGTAATTGATCGCTACGTAATTCTTTTATTTTACAAAATTAAAGAATAAAAAATATTTTGATATATATATATATATATATATATATATATATATATATATAAAGTACTTTAATTAATTATTATAAATAAATTATTTTTGCAAAATAAAGTATTTATTATAATTAATCTTTTATTGTGATTGTCCTTAGATGATAAATCCAATAAATAGGACAAAGCATTGCTTTCCAAATAACCAAGTGTTTTTAATTACTAGAAATGCATGTAACTGAATGTATCTTTTATAAAAACTCGCAAACATTTATATATATTTCTCATCACGTATTTAGTCATATTGTAATAAATAATTAAGCAATAGAGAACCGATATCTTTCGAACAAATCCGATATTGGTTCCTTTGGACATCCTAATGAAGTTAAAAAGCTATCTGCATTGTATCTATCATATTTATTTTAATCTCTTTGAGCGTATTCCGCAAGCAATTGTAGCGAGACAATTTTTACTCTGGAAATTTTCTATGGAGTTATACACAGTAGGATTCACAGATAACATGTATAGAATACATGTATCCAACCGATCAAAGCCTTAGTTACTAAAGCTAATATAGCGATATCGTTCAACCGAATAACCCGGATCCTTTTTTTATCTCGACTAGCGGTTTATTCAATTCCGGAGAATTGGCAGTATCGTTTCAAAAGCATATGACTGTAAACTTTTCCAGTTTCCTTTAAAAGGAATTTGATGCAAATAATAAAAAAAAAGATACAAAACTGTCTTCAGAGAGAGTATAAATCTTCCGTTTACAATAAAAGTAGATAATACTTATTTGGAGAGAGACAATTGTGATATGCGATCCGTAAAACAAGTTATGATGCGATCGAAACAGTTAAAAATACAAAAAAATTTTTTTTATAAAATACGTAAGAACATGCGATTCTAGAAATAAATTTAACGAAATTTTAATACAAGCAGAGCTTCTGTTTTGCCGTGTTATACGTACGAACTATTCCTTTAAGTTTTTCTAAAGATTTCAGACTCATCTATACATAAAATTTTTGATTGATATACTTTTAGATTAATATATATATAACAATTTAATGAAACGAGATAAAAAAAGAGGAAAAGAAGTTCGGCGCGAGATATAAAATTTAAATATTGTCGTATTCCTATAAAATGTGAAATTATATTGATAATTATAATGAAGTTAATATGGTAAAATAAATATTTATTTATTTTGCGCGATATTTTTAAATTATTTAACTTTATTAAAAGAAAATTAAGTACAGAGGAGAGAAAAAGAGAATTTTTTATATTAGAATTATTTTACTGGAAAAATTCACAAATTCAATCAGAATGTGAATGTCTGTGATTATAATAATTACATACAGATTTTTCTTCTATCTTTAATAACTGCTTTTTAAATTTACTTTTCTTGGAAAGTATTATTAACGAACTTATTGACATAGTTTTATAATTATAATGTAATTTTAATTTTGAAAATATTATTTAAGTCGTCTCATTTTGCCTTCGACGTGAGAATGCAAGTAGAGTAACAATATTAAACGACGATGGCTCGAAGAACACGATTTAATGTAGAGCTCTTTGTTTTTTTTTTTCAGGAAATCATGCTATCGCTGCGTCGTCATTCACGAGAAGCACCCAAACGTTCTTCAGTACAAAGAGAGTGAGTACGAAAAAGTGGTAAAAACAAGTACGCGAGAAGTACGTGGCACTGCTTGGCGTTGTTGTTATTTCGCAGGATTAATAACGATCTCCTCGAAAAGCCGTTCGTTCATTAGAATGCCGATCGTTAATTAAAAGCTCGGCACGATGACGGGACGAGAAGAAAGAGAGAATGCCGAGTGAGTCGTAGCGCTGGGAATTATTTCTTGGACGTAGAATTTAACGATCTTCTGCGTCCGTTACGAATAATGATGAACGCGATGTTAGAAAACCCGTTACGAAAACGGTAGTTTCCCTAATTCCACCCCGCGATTTACCCAGTCTCGTTTATCGTATAAAGGAGATCGGGAACGTCACTCAGTCTTCTACAGATATTCGTTTTTCATCTGCCTCGTTAATTCGCATTCACTCGAACGGAGGGACAAATTCGCGTCACGAGAATAATTTCTAACAAAATTTCTTCACGCTGCGGATCAAGCGTGTACTGTGCGTCCATTTCCGGTTAATAATTTCCAATGATATTATAATATGTAAAAATTTTTTGTAATCTGTTTTCTACGCGAGAGAAAATTCGTAGTCTACTAAAAAATCATTATTACGCACATTTTACACGGTGTCGCGATTTGTAAATTGCCCCTTTATAGAAATTGTAAAATTTTAATTTGCACATATAGTTAGTCTTTTTTTTTCAATTAACGATCTAGAAATATATTTGTCCCCTGCAGTTTTATCGATTATCGAGCGCGACAATACGAGCACCAAGAAGTAGCTAGAAGTTTCGCCTACCGGATACGATAGGAGGCGGGTTACTACTGCATCCGACTCTCGGGCAGAGGAGAGAGAGAGAAAAAGAGAGAGAGAGAAAGAGAGAGAGAGAGAAAGAAAAAAGTACAGGTCAACATGTACGAGCGGAAAAAGTGCGCGACAGCGTCCGCGCTGGATCCGCCTCCTACGTCTCGCGTCGGCATTTTTCGACGATTTGTCAAAGTCCCCCGTTTTTCTTCTCTCCTCTCTCGTCGTTTTATCGGGCTTTAATCTGCATAGTGTCACGCCGCGAGCACCGTCGCTCGCAGACTGCCTTCGTTGTGAGCACAGTTTGTCGCCGGGAAAAATGGGAAGAGCCCGAGAACGCGAACGCGCGCCTAGCCCTGTCCCTCCCAGGGCGAATCCCACGCAACTCGGTTGCGAAAACGTCAAAGTACGGACGAGCGAAACGTCAAAGCGCGAATGCAATATTTCCGCAGACGACGTATACTTTATTAAGAAAACGCGAATCTTGTGCTCTCGCGATGCCGAACGGTCTGAAACTCATTGTCAGCGTGTCTGCGCTGTTACGTGCCGATGAAAGTTTTCCCCATTGAATAAATGTTGTATACAATAATAATGTTCAATGAGCATCGAAACAATCGGTTTATAATATTATTTTTAAAATACCTAATATATTATATAAAGATATATATTTCTCTTTCTTACACAAGAACGTTTTTTTCATATTTTAATATACAGGTAAAATCTAGTTATTAGCAATCTAGTTAATCTAGTAAATCTAATTAAAGCAATTTATAATATATATCATTTATATAAAACTCTCTCAGCATTCTTTTGAAAAGTGACTATCGTGTATGTGTTCGTTCAATTTTATTTTTATTAACGTAATAATAAATACGTTTATATTTTTTTAAAACTCAGATATGAATATTTTTGCTGTAATAAAACTGAGCGATAGATGTATCGAAATTTCTCCATCACATTGCTTATACAATTTTAAATAATTGTCAAGAAACGCGTGTCAAGAAACAGTCTACAGGCGCTGAAAGTGTTCGAATTAAATGAGAAGCGCTCCGAAGGAACTCGGGCGTCGCCAATAAAGAGGTAGACTAAAGACAAAAGTCTTTTGCTCGATTTTTCGCTGGCCGCGGGTAACACCTGCGTGCAGAAAAGTTAAGTCTCTTTGCGAAGCGAAGTCTTTTGCGGGGAGTCTCTCTCCGCCACTTTGCCGCGGCGCGGGGAAAGAAATCGAGGGAAATATCCTCGGTTAAACTTCCACCGCGAGTATGAACTTGCTACTCAGGAAGATTCGTCATCGTCCAACTCGACCTTCTTTCTCTCTCTCGCCCAATGGCTGCAGGGACCACTTCAATCCCCTACTTCCTCCCCCCTCCCCCCTTTCTCGTGTCGCTGACGATATAAGAACTTTTCGTTACCCGGCAAAATTTTTATTAACGTCGTGATTCCTCTGGGAGAGAGTCTCGTAAAAAGAGATGTAACTGCGATTATCGTTGGCTCGTTCGAAAAATGATACGCGTCGTAGCGAAAGATTTGCTGCCGCGGAACTTTTTCGAGAGAGCGAAGTAATAGGACGGCTTGTGGAGGCTTTCATTCACTTTACGTGGTACGAGTGATACGTTATCATCAGCGATACGAAATCCGATAACGGCGATATTACGTTCGAGAAAATTGAAGTTTCCGCGATGTTACGAGACCTCTAATCACGATCTTTTGAACGAACCTTGTAACAATACAAATTTCATAGATTTACCGAATACGGGGTTTATATAAATCAATAAAAATATTTTAAACATGTTAGTTTAGGTGCGTAATAAAAAAAAGTTCTCTTTAACGTAAAATAAAATTGTTCGCTTTTCTGTTCATAAAACTATAAAAAAAAATATAAAGTAAATTTCACATTAAATACTTTCATGAATCGGTTTAGCTCTCGAAATGGGAAATTATGATTTATATTGTGTCTGTGCTCTTAACGCATTTAAAATAAATTTATTAACCATATTTAACATATCTCTCATTTATAATACATAAATTACCTCTCGGGTTTTTTCTATCATATTAATGTATTTTATATCATTTTTGCTATGCTGTTAATATGCGATGCCACGTTTCTGAATAATGGATATGTTTCTGTCGGAAAATCTGGGCCGCGAATTCATGAAACGATGAATGATGAAGAACTACATTTATATATTAATATTAATATAGAATATATTATAAAACACGATTATTTGATTTCAATTAATTTTTTTTCTTACAGCTTTTTGCCACAGTAGAAATTCTCTGGCGTCCCTCTGCTCGTATATTACGGGCGATGCGTTGCTGTATTCTATGTTTCGCGAGGAGGCACCCCCCGTAGCATGTCCTTTTCGCGGACCCATGACCTTCTCGTACAACCGGGGCCACGGCACGTGTTCGAATCCGCCGAGTAACGTTGACACCTGTACAGATGACAGCAGACTCCTTTTCAAGTACCAGGCCTGTCCCGATGTCTCCGCTTCGGAAAGTGCAGGTAAGATATTCTTTATTTTAAAGTTTTATCTGTCTTCTAAAAAAACTCTGTCTATACGTATTAGAAGACTGCTAATGTTGCAAAAATAGAGAGCCGCAATTTCGAAATCGTAACGAGAAAAATAGTTAATTAAAAACGTGCTTTTAGAGAAATCACGGTGCACTTTTTTCATTAATTATAATTTTATAGATTAGAGAAAAAAGTAAATAAATGTATAATAGTCGCGTAAACTTCAAATTACAAAATACTGTTAAATCTCAGAAAGTCTGACAGAAAAAAGCAAGTACAGAACGTTTAGACTTTTTTTCGCTCTCTCCTCTCTTTCTCTTTCTCTCATCGTGCACTCTTTTTTATCTAGCTACAGTCTTTGACAAATCTAGCGCACATTTTGCTTTAACAAAAATGTTACCAACAGTTTTTTTTCGTTATGTACTCAATAAAGATAAAAATCTAAAGTGTTAAAGATTAAAAGTCTATATTTTTTATCTATATATTTTTTATAAGTGAATTTCGCACTTGTATACCATTAAACATATGTGAATACATTTTTTTATATAAAATTCTCACATTATTATTTATTACATAATGTGTAATACATGTTTGTTTTATAAGAATCTTGCTTTGAAATATTCGTTGTATTACAAATTATGTAAATACGATGCATGTAATCATATTATTACACAAATTATGTTAATATTTTCCTTTTATAATTTGTATGCTCTTTGACATAATGATATAATATTTTACATAATTTATAATAATGTAATGAGTGTTGCACAACGAAATTTTAGCCGCGTTTTGTGTCGAATATTGTGGATATTTTCATATTATTATAGCATTCTCATTTTCTGTTATATAAATTTAGATAAAATACAGCTCGCGAGAGGCTCGATGCCAGTTGAGTAAAATCTTTGTTTCAAAGCTTAATCGATGATTAATTGGTACAGTTTAGTTTGAGTAGTGGAGCTTATTAGCGTGATTGGTCTCGCGCGAGCAGTCACTTCGGCGACCCCGATAGATTGCTGATCGTCCCATCAGTTTGCATATCTTGCGCGCTTCAATTAAACACTTGTTACTCGATGGATTCGCATTTAATAACGTGACGCAGTGAGATTAAATTTGTAGTCAATATCGGGTTTATATATCTACTTTTGATTGACGTGTGTTTGATTTAATATAATACGGCATATAATCGATGTTGCCGATATAGTTCACTTCGAAGCTATCGTAGCGTTGTCAATTATAGCAAGTTATATTGCAAAATGTGTGGACAGTGTGCCTAAATATTCATCAATCCTATCGATTCTGTTATTAGAACTGACTATCACTAGACGAAAGGGGGATATAACAAAATAGAATATTCATTTCATGAATATCCTTTCAATTAATGATTTACATTAAAGAAAACTAGAAATGATTTACATCAAAGAAAACAACATACTTTTGTGCTCGTGTTATATTTGGACATTTAAATTACTCGGAATTAAAATATTTATTCGCAAAGTCGTTCATGATGCTTTTTGTAAAATAATTTGCATCTGTACACATATCGCGGCTGTATGTTCCAAAGAAAATACACCATGTTAAAAAAATTGCAAACATACCTGTATATCATTTCGTTTGATTATATCGTAATTATACTTACAGTTTCATGTTTTATCATGGAAAAAAATTTCAAAATATCAAATATTTTTTCCTCCATAATATAAAATTATTATTGTGCTTCTTGTGCGATTGTCTCTTGAAGGAAACAGAATTCAAAATAAATGAATTCAAAAAAAAAAAAAAAAAAAAAAATTAAAAAAGAGAAAAGAAAAAGGAAGTTTGCTGCAATTTTTTTTAACAATTATTGCTTTTCCTATATACGCATTTTTTTCAATACCTGCACATGTATTTTTGATAACGTGACGGATTATAAGAGTCTATACACGTCGTACAAATACAGCGAACGATGTGAATGAAAGAACCAGACTAGCGTGTGCGGCTTTATATACCTGCATTTTCTTCTATTTTTCTCGCCGCGTTTGATCGGATTTATTTTCGATGCGCTTTGGTCCCGCGTTTTCAAACACTCATCAAAATGGAAACGATTTCGGGCGAAATCTAACCGGCGAATCGTAGCCTTTAACGAGCACTTTGCGGAGAAAAAAAAGCAGTTGCGAATCGGTCAGGCGGCAGATTTTTTAGAATTAAATCGGCGCACAGGTATTGCGGTCCTTTCATCCTGAATCCTACCATTTACGCGAGAAAGGGGACATCATCAACGCCTTTCATTTCTCCTACTTCGACAACCTGTTGAGAAACCGATTTACTGGTATAGCGTGATGTATCGTTATCAGCGAACGCAGCATAAAATAGACGAAATATGCATTTTAATATTTTCGTAATTCGATATAGCGATTTAAACATTAGAGAATCGATTTCAAATTGCCCAAAAGTGTTTCTGAATTTTGTGTCACGTAATATTTAAACTAACGCTCGAACACTTCGTTCACTACTGAATCAATTTGATTAAAAAAAAAAAAAAAAAAAAAAATCTAAATAAATATAAAGAGAAATGCTCCTTCTCTCACATAATTATTGAAAGCTTGTAATTTTCGCATATTGTGCAAATAACATTGTTGTCAAAAGTAATTTTATTCTGTCGTTTAAAAACCATTTTGAAGAATTAATTGCAATTATTCCGTTTTTTTTACTAAAAAGAATTCAGCATTATAAATACAATAATATATATTATTTCTTATAATTAATTTATCGATTTTCCTTTCAATGTTGGTTCACTCGCGCAAGAATCGTGTTCGCGTCCAAAAAAGCGAAAAATCGCAGTTTTCCCTGGACGCTTTGACGGCGACGAGCGATGCGGAGAAAAGCGAGGGCAAGGGTGCACAGAGGGAAAGCACCTGGAGTAAAGTCCAGAGGAATAAGGCTTTTTTTTTTTTTCAAGCGGCACCTCTCAAATTACTTGGAGATCAAAAAACCGACTCCACGGCGGTCGAAGGAGGAGATAAAAAGGCGCCGCTCGCGTTTGTAGTGGCGGTAAAAGAGCGAGCCGTAAGAAAGAGTAGTCGTCCCCAGAAAAAGAGAAAGGCAGACTTTTGCACGCTCCCGCGAGATATGTGATTTAGATACGCGCTTCCAGAATCATGCTTCGACCACCTCTATTCCAGGGCTCTAGATCTTAGAGAGGAAGACTAAAGGATGAAAAGAAGGAAAGAGAAAGAGAGAAAGAGAGGGGATGAAAGAACGAAAGGCCAAAGTGAAGTTACGGCAGCTTCTGGACGATAATATCTCTCGCTCTTTACGCGTTCTTTCCGGCCACGCCTCGAGAGTTCGGTACCGAACCGATAATTGTCGGTCTCGTCGCCGTGGAAGCCGAGGATCTCGGGAAAGCGGCGACAGCCCGGAGAGAATCCCGGTATCGTTTTTCACGCGGAAATCTTCCGGAAAGCTCCCGCTCTCGCCGGCGAGTAGTCGATCGCTCGCTCGCTCGCTCGCCCGCCCGCGCCGTCAGGTCTCTTTCCTCGCTTCTTCTTCTCCTGCGTTCATCCGTCTTCCTCCGACCGACCTTTTCCGTCCGTCGTTGAATGCCTTGGGGATGGCAAAGGAAGGGAGGGAGGAGAGGTCTCTCCCAATGGCGCTTTAAGGAGCGCTCTGGGAAGCGTCTTTACGACGCCAGGCCGGCGGACGCTGCGCTCGAAACATTTTTGCGGCGAATAAACGCCCGCCGTCCGGCGATATCTTTGGAACCTACATGCTCCGGATCTATCGGATGTCTTTCAACCGCCGATCCTTTGACGAATTTTATAGGTCAGCGTTTTCTTAACGGGAATTTGTATATCGAGATAGTTCTCCATATGTGTCACGTATAAAGTAAAATTCTCTGGATCTCGAAAAAAAAAAAAAAAAAAAAAAAGACTTTTATATCGAAGCCAATTTTTTTTTATTATTTTGCATATTACACTGTAGAACGTAACATGTGAATTGCGAAGAATATTTTCAAAAATTTGCAAAATAGATTTGTTATACAATTCGTATCGAAGGAAAAGGAGAGAGAGAGAGAGAGAGAGAAAGAAAGAGAGAGAGAGAGAGAGAGAGAGAGAGAGAGAGAGATAGAGGTTCCTTGAAAATTTAATTTTTTTAACGTAATTGTTTTTCCCCTTTGAATTTCTTTTATCAAAGAAACAACTGCTCTTTCTCTTTACAGTTTTAACATTCTCGGTAGATTCGATCTCTTGTATCGAGAATATAAAGAGAGCAAATACATAAAGATACAATCTTATTTGAATTTTGTCAAAGTCACGTTCTCTTTAATGTATGTATTTCGATATACATATATGTATATATATATATATATATACACAGACTCTTTCTTATTACAGCGAACACAGCACATAATCAAGGCTAAAATATCAAAGCCAGTAATTGTAAGCATCAGCAAGAATTCAACCGAACATAAATTGAATCTTTTACTTGTTTTTAATTCCTCTCATAGATTCTGCTTTTAACTTTTCAAGTGTAAATACGTTTTAAAAATTTGAAACCTTTGCTATCACTTTTTTTATCGCAGTTTCTATCATTTTCGATGCTCTTGTCAAAGAACAATTTTAACAAATTTTAAATTATATGAAAATGAAATAATTGAAGGAAATAAGATAAATTATATGTATAGATAAATAAAAATTTAAAGTGCCTAAAAAATTTATTAATTCTGAATTAAATTTTGAAAGAGTTACAACATATGATTTAATATTTGATTAAAGTGCCTTCCATAATGAATTTATATTATTGCAACATTAAGATTAGTAACAACGAGAGTCTGCTCTATATTTATCTATAGTGATTATATATTATTCAACTTTTATGGAAATGCAATGTATCTCTTTTGTTCCACTTTTTCATCGATTATCATGAACCCGTAGATGTGTTTTGATTAAAATTGCACGCGGCGAATAAAAATCCAGCAGCGAAGTGAAAATGGATATCGAAGTACGGCCTGCGGGCAATGGTCAGTAATCGCAATTGCGTTTTTCGCGCGGAAATCACATGGCGGTCGTCCGTCTGCGATCGCTGCAGGACGTTCGCTACCGCCCGCACGTTTCTCTCGTTTTTTTTTGTTCGTCGCTTTTTCTCGTACGTTTGCATTGGCCCGTTTCTTCAATAGCGCTTGCAGGAGTACTATCGAAATCCTCTCTGCGAGGCGGTGCTTTAGCGAATGCTTGATAATGGCTGAAAGAGTTGCCGCCAAATCGAGCATTAAGCTTTAGCCGCGAGGTATTGTATTATATCAATACTATCAGGTTACCGGCATTATCAGAGCAACCAATGTTATTTTGCGATTCGAAAGTAAAAAACTAACAAAAGTCAGTCATTATATGACCCATTTTTCTTATTTTTAAAAAAATTTCTGCAAAACTATATTAACTTTAATATTATCGATACGACAGAGGTGGTGGAATTTATTTTTCCGAACCAAGCGATAAAAGCAATAAAAGCAATTACGATACGAATTCAACGATAACATTACTCGATTTTTTTATCGATAACCATAGATGTTAAAAAAAATTCCCATAGGATTTAAAGAGCTAAAATATACATTTTGAAAGAGGCTCTCGAGAATCGCTCTCTTAAACAATACCTACTACTGTTAAGTGAACATCATTAAGAGCTTTTCCATCAATTCTTTGTCTACCAGATGGTTTTACTGCGCGGAGAGATTCGTTCTTATAGAATAAAACTTTGAGATTTATATCGAGCTAAAGCTACAGTTGCGCTGAAAGCGAGTCTAGCGTGTAAAACGCCTGAAACTTCGAAAGCACGTTTAGCGCTCCGAGCGTCAAACTCAAATTCATTTAATTTTGTTGCTCCAGACAGTTTAAACATAGGAACGCGCAGTGTCAGGCCACAACCGTGCTTCACCATTATCTTGTAACACGCTTCGAAACGCTAAATGCGCTTTCGAAGTTTCAAATGCTTTACACGCTAGACTCACGCTTTCTGCGCTCGCGCACGCTTTAAGAGCACACGATGTACAGATTTAAACGCTCTTAATGCCAGTTGAGTGCCGTTGACAGTCTGTTAGTTTTGCATGCAAAGACTTTGTCAATATCGCGCTGCACTTTCGTAGAGAATTTAAGAAAGATTAGAAAGTTCTCTCAACAGTTATTCCAAGAATCCTGGTTAGTCGAATAATTAAATAAGAGAAACAATTAATTTAAAATTATCCAACAGAATTTCGAGACACCATATGCATGGTATATGTGGCAATGCAAATATAAATTTTATATAATACATAATATATGATTTTTTATATATAATTTTCATTAAAAATTTATTAAAATTGGATATTATTTATATTTATAAATAAAAATCAAAGAATTATTTAAATTTTTTTTTTATGCTATAAATTATATTGAATAAATTAAAAAAAAAAAATATATATATATATATATATATATATATATATATATATATTTCATTTTTAATAAATTTTTAATAAATTCAATATTTATAAAATATAAAATCGCACTAGAAATTAAAATAATGTATTTAAGAGTTAATCTTATTACGATATATATCGGTAAAGTACAGATTGCATGCGATGTTCTAATACATTACCGGCCAGGAATGCATTTGAAATTTATCTCGTCACTTAGGTGAATTTACTACGAGCAATTCTGCGAATCCGACACTCACTCGTAACTGCTGTTAGTACTCACTGATTTCAAGATGGACATATTTCTTTCGCCTGTTTCAGTGGAAGAGCTGGAATGCCTGGCCACCTGGAAGGAGGGCAGCAGCCGCTACTTGGTCGGCCGCCTGCATCACGGCCACGCGTCCAGCAACGAGGATCGATACCGATGCTTCGTGTACGAGAAGGCCGGCCAGACGGCGGTGCAGGGTAACCTGAACAGAGCCGCCATGGGTATGGGTGCCATGGATCATGAGGTTGCTATGCCGGGCGGACCAGTGCCCGAGGGCTCCTCCGAGGTATACCGGGTGGCACAGAGCGGCGACGCCACCTGCAACGGTCTGTTCAGTCCCATGGAGGGTTCCCGGACGATGACGTTGAGGAAAGGTAAATCCGATAATATATTTATATATATATATATATCTGTATTTTAATTCTTCTCTCTGAAGATTTTATTCACATTTTTCTGTACAACGTGATTATTGAGCTATTTTTACGTTATAAAATTGATCTTTTAATTTATAATACTAAAACACCTATGTATAGTGAATTATTTTTTACCTAATACTTAATTTATACATTACTAACTTGCTTGTTAGTCTCACGTTTATACATGATTCAATGAAATCGATTTGATGTATTAAAATAAATGTCCAGTTGTTATTTATTCAATTAGTCTATTCTAAATTAATTTGAAATTATCGTTTCCTGTTTATAAGTTATTTAAATCTTTATTCTAATTTGGACTCCTCGTTAAAACTATATATAATTTAGCATATCAATATGAGACTGCGGAAAATGAAAACATATATAATTAAGAATTTTGTTAAAGGTTTTACAAGTTTTATTCGATTTAGACACGTCAATGAAATCAGACGAGAATCGATAATGATGAATACGCAAAGAATGATATTATATTAAATAGCAATTCCAGTTGCTAATAATTAGTAATAATAATGGTTGCGTGTTTGAAGATTTCGCGTGGCGCAAGATATATATTTTTAGCAGGTGGAAAAGTTATGGCAGTTAAAAAATGTTTAATTATCATGAGATATCGCGTGGTAATAAATCGTATCAGCGGATCGTGTCTCCCATCTCTAGTTGTACGATTCATCATCGTTAAAATTTTTTCATTTGTACCGCTCTCGTGGATTTTAATTATTACAGTGTAAATACGTGCTTGACGAGGATTCCCATCGGGCCACGGACGTTTCAATTTATCGTTATTTTCTAGCTGGCCGGATTTTTGAAATTTTTTATGACTCGCACGAGCAGACGCATAGCTTGTCCGCTGACGACGTTACATTTCTGATGCTGTTTATATAACGCCGTATTCGCGTACTCCTCGTGGAAAACATCTTAAGTGGAATGCCGACAAAACACACATACACCTACACTTAACAATTATTAAATTATAACTGACAAAATACGAAGGTAAAATGCTGCCAACGTCATGCGGCGGTGTAGCGGTAATGTATACTTTAAAGAATTGCTAATCAACGTACGGGGTTTTTATTCCATGAATAAGAAGGGCGTGTTTGCACGACGTCTGGCAAAGAGTGCGACGGGGAGGGAGGGGAACGTAGGGGGAACGAGCGGAAAGAGCGCCCTATCTTCTTCTCTCCCTTTTGCGCCGCGTGCGCATTTCCGTCTTACTCGCTTTTCATCTCGCGGCTCGCAATCCCATTTCGCTCTCCGTTAATGGATTCATATATAATTACCGGGGCTTCACGCTCGCGCATTACGCTTGATAAATATCATCGCGAAAGGAAAGATATGAAATTCTCCGGGCAATGAAAGCGGGCTTTAATCGGAGCGCTACGGAGCTACGCGTCGATCGTAAGTAACCCACCTCTCCCGTTTCGGCCGCGTGCGTTTTTTCCCCGATTTTCAGAACGCGAACTTTTCAGCTTGCACTGGAGAATAAATAACGTCGGATTAAACAACATCTCGTAATACTCGCGCTATCTGCTCGCGCTGGCGGCGCGCAGTTCCGAAATCTTTTTAATCCCAAATGTATATATACGGATATTATTTCGTAGCCGTAAATATCTCCCGTATTTTCTTAATTTCATTATTCGGATCCGGAAAAGATCACGATAGCTATTCCGGTGTAATATACGACTGCGATGTTTTCGCGATATTTGCCAAAATTATTCGAACGAGAAATAAAAGAGTTTCAGTGATAAAAGGGATGATTCGTTACTATTGTCGCTTACATCGGACGATTAATCGCTAAAATCCGGCACACGGTCGAGCAGTGCTACTTTTTATCCGCGGTAACTCGTCAGACTTTGCGACATAACCAGTTTCTTATTATATTACATATTGTGTCGTATGAATCATTCGAATGAAATTTGTAAAATAATGATGTTGATTCGAAACGTGTCACTTGTGACGTAAAGCTTGCCGTCCTTTTTTTTTTCGATTTTAAATTACGTCTGAAAAGTTTTATATCACATTGTATGAATAATAATTTATTATTTTTTTTATCAATAATTTATTACTTAAATATTCGCGAATAAAATTTGAAAAAAATAATATAGAATGAGACGAGATTAAATACGAACCAACCATGATAAATTGCAAAATAAACCTATTCTTTACTCTCTTCGGACTTAAGTCTGTGTATATATGTGTCCGGAACAAATTGTTCTCAGTGAGACAAAACTACATTTTTCGCAAGCACGCGTTAATCGAACGAATCTTAAACGCGCGCCGGCTTCGCTCTGCGAATAAAAAGGGAATATTTACACGACTTTTCCGCGCTCGTATTCTCTTTCTTCCATCTTAACCTCCTCCCCCTCCCCCTCCCCCTCCCCCCCACCTTCCCTCTGGAGCTTGACGTCTGTGTCTCTTACTGCCGTACCGTCTCTCGAGTTTGCAAACCCGTATCTTGCTCTGCACAGTTTCACGACAAACTTCGTTAACGGATTTCACTCCGGTGGATTTTCACGATCTTCTCCTTCGGCGCATTCATCCTCCCCCTCTTTGCAGTGCGCTCATCGCGCGCCTCTCCAATTGCCACTTCCTTCGGCAAATCGTTTTAAGTCGAGTGGGAGTCACCGACACGCGCATAAAACTCGCTGAAGAAAAGAAGATGGAAAACGAGCGAGGAAAAAAGAGAGGAGCTTAAGAATCGGAGATACAGAGACAAGTCTTGGAGGATGCTTGTTGTAAGCTTCGCCATTGTTAATATTACAATCCGTGTTCTAGGAAAAAGCGCGCGAAGTAAAGGTGGAAGAGCGAAGGGGAGCGGAAAAATGTATTAACATCAAATCTTCCTTTCCCGTTTTATCGTTTGGACCTTAGCTAGTCTCACTTCCTTTTGTCTCACTTTGCGTAGGTAGATAGGTAGGTATATCACGCCCTCATCTTCCGGTACTCGTGCGAGCCCCTATTAACCGCAGCCTTGCAGTCGAGATCCGAAGTTTGTTCAATTAGCTCGGCATCTACCTCGCCAAAGTAAATATCTAGGGAAAACTGCGAGGTTGCATCGCGAGCTTTCTCGCTCGAAATGTACAGTTGGTGAGCGAGTCAAACAGTTGGACAAACGAAAGGACAAATTATACCAATTACTCGACCGTAAAATTTCGAGAACAATATTATTTCGAATTGTTATGGAGAGAAAATAATCTTAATGATTTTTCAAAGCTTTCTCGCTAATCGGAGTTTAACAGCGGAGTTAAAAGTTAAAGAGAATCGAAAGTATATATTGACTTTCTCGTTTTTTATTAACAATGAATAATTAGCAAGAGGATAATAATCGTTGAGATAAAAGGTAAATTAGACGATTAGGCAAATATTAAAATAACTGTATGATTTTGTAGTCATTGTAAGTTAATTATACGAGATGGAAATATTGGAAAAAACCAGGACAAAGAATGGAATAGCAATGACGGTGAAATATCTGGGATATTTTTGCTACTTTTTGAAATAGATTGGAATATAGATTTAAAAAAAATATCTACACAAATAAAAAAATCATTAAAAGGGAAATGAGTATAGATGCTTCTCCGAGATGTAAATGTTAACAGCGTAAAAAATTCCAAAAAGGTCAGGGGAGCAGATCGAAAGACACGTGTTATCCATTCGTTTTACAATTATGCAATTTATATCCGTGCACTGTTCTATTCCGGATTATCAACGCAGTCGGATTGCTTTAACCCAATTTGGTTACACTTGCAAAGAATATTGCGGATAATACAAACGTCGAACGTTTGTCAAACTCGATTGCCAGTAACGGATATAAATGTAATATTCGTGCACATGTCGGAATCGACATAATTCTCCGCACGTGCGTACGCATATATGTCCACTCAATTATTAATTCCTATATAAATTCATAATCATGACATCACACGCATTTCACCGAATTACCGTCGCGTTATCTGCATTACAATTACTTGTAATTCCCACAAAATTTCGCATAGTTTGACTCGAAGCAGGTAAATTCGTTCAACGGAATGCGAAACTTTCCGATACGCCGGCGTATTTCAACGTGCCAATTTTAGAAACTTAATTTTTAGAAAAACAGTATTAAATGATTGTAACATCGCCGCGACGTGGCCTTTTAAACAATTACGCTCGTAGACTGTAAATCGGTCGAACACATTCGATATGAAAATCGCAAAATTGTGTACCACTCCCGCGATTTTGTGGAAAAACGAGTTAGTTGAAAATGGATAACATCGCTACAAAAAAAGCAAGCTTCTAAAACGCAAAAATAATAACGCGAATGTAGAGCATTATTATTGCGTCACAAGTTTTGCCGTATCACGATTGTCAAAGAGATGTACCGTTTATATTTTATATTGCTTTCTGCAATTAATGTAAAAAGAAGGAAACTGGAACAATATGCTTGTTTGTATTTGTAGCATAATCATCATTTAATGGAAATTTAAATGATGCCGGTTCACCAAGAAAATTTAGGTCACCGGTACACGCGATGTTACGTAATATGCGTACCTTTTGTGTATTTTTTTTACGCGGTTTTATTTGCAAATTTCATGTCACGTTACACATACGTTTCTAAATAAAAATTACATACAAGACAATAATTCATATTCGATGAAAAAAAAAATCAAACCAATCATATATACGAATATCCACGAATAAAATAAAAAGAAGAGTACAAATCGGCGCAATCTACGCATATTGATAGTAAACCGTACATTCATAAGTCTAATTAATTTTAATGTAACGTGATAAAAAAGTCACGTGTGGGCTACGAAATAACGACGTTGTTCCTGTTTGAAGGAACTAGTAAAAAGACTCGGTTTGACCTTTACAATCGCAAAATTTATATCTCGGTCGTGTTGTATCGCGTTGTACGAACTTATCGGGGCGGATAGTTGAATTATTTTCATTCTTTTTGCCACGCGGCGTACAACGATGCCTTTATGCACCATAAAAGCAGCCGCGCGCGCTCGGTTAACCCGTTCGGTCGACCTTCCGCCCTCGACTGTATCCTCTTGCCATCGATATACATAACACTCAACACTCGACGTGGATCGAACCCACGCTCTTCTGACACTCCGATTTTACATGCCGCGACCGGAAGTGGAACGTCCCGGCGCGGCGAGCTGGTATGACTCGGGAGAGTGCATTGGTCGCATAGTGCATCGCGAAAGGGATGAAAGCGAAACGGAAGGGAAGAGGCTGGGAGAGGCTCGGAGAGACTGGGGATTGGGGCTGCATTGCGGGGGCGAGTATTTCGCGATTCTGTCTATATCGAGTATCGAGGTCGCGTCGCTTTATCGACTGTCATTTCGCGCGATACCAAGGACTTTACGGTGGACGGCCGTGGAATTTTTGAGTACCGTATCGCCCAGCCGTTACGATGTAACCACCACGTATGTCGCTATCGTCGATCCCGCGGCATTTACGGGCAACAAACTCGTGAATGTGACGGGACCAGAGTAACGGTGACCTGGAGAATCATTCGTTTTACGACAGTTGAGGTTGCGAAGAGAGGTTCCAAAGGAGAAATCGCGAGAGCTCGGTCGCCAATTAAAGAAAATCTAATTGCAATTTTCCTCTGAACATTTCGCACGTTTAAGTATAGAAGAATATTGTCGATAAAATACCAATAAAAATATATACGTATATAAATTATATATATAGATATTATGTAATCTATTTTATAATCTATCTTTTATATATATGTAAGATAGATAAAAAAGATAGATAAAAATATATATAAAAGGTAGATTATGTTATAGATAGATATATTTGATCCTAGAATTTATTTCTCTTTTCATATACATGCTCGTAAATCTTATCAAGAATAATAAGCGTTTTATATCAAAATATTTCAAGAAGTCTGTTTCAGTTTCCCATATTTAATTAGATTCGCGCATCGTTAATACAATAATGTGTTTATGATTTTAGTCTCGTCTCCGGGCGAATGTCGGTTCCCGAATTGGCTGACCGGACACTCGAGCGGCGGACTGACTTGGCACACTCTGGACCTTGGCAGATCTTACACGTTTCATCCTCGAAACGCCTCCTTGCACGTTGCTCGGCCAAACGCGACTTCGTCGAACGTTGAGAGCGGGTTCATGGACTTACAATACGTGCCCGGACCGGAGGATCAGGATGTGAAGATTCTCTGCAACAGCATAAAGCAGTCGAACGGCGCACAGACCATGACGATGACAATGTTGGTAGCACACTTCACTGTTGGCTGGTAAGATTGTTCTCCCATCTCATTTATACGATATGTACTGTATTATATAATATTATAGTTTATTGACAATTGATTCATATTTAGATTTTTTAAGTAGAAAGACAAAAAAACATGTTTTCTATATTTATAAATATTCAAAATTATTATATATTACGTAATCTTCGAAATATTCGTCGTATAAAAAGTGTGCGTTACAGAAGCTGTTGAATTAAAACCGTAAAAAATTGCAACTGTCTCTAACAATGAGAGGGAATTTCTGAGCACATATATATATCGGCTGTTTGTTCGAATAACGAATACGATTAAAGCGATGGAATATGTCGCTCTTCCGACCTTTATAAAATTTCGCGTTCCTCCTTTTTTCAGTCGGAGCGGTTTTATGTGCATGACATTCTACCGAAGAGACGGCCACGTGATCGAGCTGCAGACGGGAAGTGCAGTATCTAGACCGGAAGAAGCATGCAGCCCGCCCCATTTTCTGCAGCACAGTATGCCCTTCCTCACCTTAGTCAGTGAGTACAATTCTTTTTCATTCGATGTAACTTGTATTTTTCCATTTGTCTCGTCAACAAAGTTCAGTCTCGTGTTACTGAAACGCTACGATGCCCCTTTTAACGTTTCAACGTAAATATATTGCGATCTTTCTTCTGTGATCCCGTGTCGAAATTGTCTCGACGTAGAATTTTACCGAGCTTTCCTGTGGAAAGCGCTTGTGACTTGTGATAAATTATTATTATTTATTATCTATTATTTGTAAAAGATGTACTCTCTGAATCAGTGATAAAAGTCAAACATGATAAACGTATTACCACATACATTTAGCATTAAGCACGATCGTGATTTCTACTTGTTTGATATAAAATTTATTTACGACATTATCTTTAATCGAAGATTCGGACGGTCGCGCGCAATTAACTATGAGAGCTATATTATCAAGTTATAGATAGGATATTAATGAAGCAATTGATAAGCTATCGGATTAACATAACTGTGGCTAAACCTTATCGTCGTACGAGAAACCAGGATATTCTCTTGCGATATCGTATCGATCGCGAAGCTCTCTCGGCCGATCGGGCGAGCAACACGACGCAGCCGCTCGTTATGCTTGATTTGCATGGCCGTTGGGTTTTATCCGATCCACGTAAAGACGATCCACGAAGCGAATCACACCGGGAGCGGGGAGAGGAACGAAAAAGGGATCGGATTGCGGATGAGGAAGGTGGGAGAGGGAGGAGAAGAAAAAAAAAAAAGGAGTTGCCAAGTAAAAACTACCCGCACCGCGCCGATAAACCCCGAGAAAACTCCAACTTCGGCGGGGAAAAAGTTTTCGCGCGGCGTGGCACGAGGATTTAGTGCACCGACACTGGAAAGGCAGCTGGGAAAGAAGGAACGAAGTGACGGGATGTGGGCTGGGAGAAAAAAAAAAAAAAAAAAAAAAAAAGAAAAGAGGAAAAGCGGAAGAAAGAAGGGGGGGGGGAGAGGAAAAGGTAGAGCGGAGAAAATCGGGAACTGGTCGGTCTTGGACGATTTGTCAAAATCCCGCGAACGACTTATAAGTTACATCGTTCTATCGTAGGAGGCTACCGTTGCTCGGCTGAAATCGGCTAAGTCGTTGTACGTTGCTCGCGTGTTCGGGGTTTGGGCGATTCGCCGCGAAGTGCCTCGAGAAATTCAATTTGCCGGGGAACGTTTTGCGAGGCGCGTCACGGAAACCCCGTTGAACCTGACAAGCTCGTGATTGAACAGCGTATTTTCTTATCATTTAGCGGAGGCGGTTGGCTCGACCGCTCGCCGCCGTTTGTCCCGCGCCACCCGATTGCTCGAGGGGGCAATCGTGTCCGATATATAAAAAGCGGCAGCAATTATTGCGACCGCCGTGGATTAATATTGGCTACGTGTCCGAGTAACATATCCAGCTCGCGAAATTCTGTTTCTCTCTCTCTCTCTCTTTCTCTCTTCCTCTCCCGTTATCCCTCTTCCGCTACGCGGGCTGAGCGTTCCCTTCTGCCCGGTTCACCCGTTATATTTGGCTGATACAAATGCAGCCCGCACCGTTCTGTACATTCCGGTCGAGCTCGACAAAATATCGTCGTCTCCGTTGTTGTACCGCGAAGAAGAAAGCTGCCAACCTCTCTACTTTTCTCTTTCGGACGATCCACCTTTCTAAACTTACCCTCCCCCTTTTTTCCTCCTTCCTCCCTCCCTTCCTCGCGAATGTCTCTGCTCTTTCTATCTCACGTCTCGTACCCGCCATTTCTTTGGGATACGATCGGTTCCCCGTGGGCCAGAGTTGTAATCCCACGGGAGTTATTGGATTCGGTTTGATCCACTGGTCGTTCGTCCTCCCACTTCTTCCAACTGGCTTGCTCTGTCTTCTTAGATCCTTCTTTTCCTACTTCATCCCTCGATTTGCCGATTCGCATGGAACGGATAACTGCAATCCTCATTCGAGGACCAAGAAAGATATGCTCGGCTATGCTCGGAAATGAATTGGCCGCCGATAACAAAATATGTTGTCGGTGTAATGATGACGATGTTAATATGTTATAAGATAGCAACCTATCGGCGATAAGAATGTCGGTGGAAAGGTTTATTTGCGATTTCGAGATAAAATATAATTTATCGCCGGAAAATTAATGTCATCAGGCTTATTACATTTCCAGATCATTATGACGATAATTAATGAGCTGTAATATTCGAAATACGAGAACACGTATAAAAATCAAACAGAATAATTTTAATTGGTGAATGTTAACGAATAATATAATTGATATTTTCGTGATTTTTTTCTCTAACAATATATAAACAATATATAGATTTTAATTTTGTGCATTAGAATATGTTTAGAAACACAAATAATACATTTAATTATTCTGTATCTTAATTATAATTCATATCCATTTACATCATTATTTTTTAACAAAGCGTCAAAATTGCTTGACGATTTGCTTGACGAAAGTATATCTGTTTGAGATTGCCTAAAATTTATTATAATAAATTCAACAAAGCTTACAGGGGATGAATTATTTTTTTAAATTAAAGAATGATGCGTTCGACTTGACTTGCTTATCTATCATCTTACCCACCCACAAGAGTGTATCTTTCTGGTGGTTCTTTCATAATTCAAGGGAAATATTGACTTCGATTTAATTCACTGCTCGTTCGCAGTTATCTCTCGTGGTTATCCTTTTTGGGATGGGAAAAAGCATCGAAAAGCTCAATCCGCCGCTTCGCAAGAAGCAAAGAGCTATTCTCCAGACTGAGTCACGTACGGATCTCTGGGGAACCCGGTACGAGAACGAAGGATAGTATTTATCATTCCACGCACGCGGCGTACGAAATTTACAATTCAAATGTAAAAAGAAGCAGCCTCTGGAGTTTCGTATTAAAGATTGCAATCGCAATCGCATAAACAATGACGCGGCGTAATATCGCGATAATATATATAAACAATAACCTTAGTGCAAGACAAGATATCATCTCTAAAATGTATGTAAAATGCAAGGGAATTTCGAACGTAGTAGAATTAATGCAAAGTCGCATTCATAAAGCGAATTCGTTATAAACACATTTACGAGGGAAAGAAATATTCACTATATCAAAATTTATTATTGAATTGCAGTCATAAAACACATTTTTGGAATATAATATAACGTTTTTTTCTTTTTTCTTTTTTTTTTTTTTTCATTTTTTATCAAAACCAGAGTAGATTTAGTACAATACAAAAATGCCAACAATAACAACTGGTTTTCTGATGCTTAATCAATTAATTCTATATATGCTCTCGGTGAATTTGCTCCGCTTTATTATTCAACAGTGAATGAATGGCGAGTGATCAGTGTATAAAAATTCATTTCGGCCCACTCGCCATACCAGTCAATATACGGAACGATTGATCATTCATTCACGGACGAAAGCTCTGTATCTTCCTCTCTCTTTCTCTTTTTCTCTCCCGGACTAAAGCTCTGCCATCTCACCTTCATAAGCTACATAATGTCCAATGCCGCAATAAAGTAGATCGTCTACGAGCTATTCATCTTTTTTTCTTACTTTGCAAGATTCTCATTCCATCTTTCTCCTTCTATCTTTCTTTCTCTTTCTTCGTACTCCAAACGGGTTCTCCTCTAAACTTTTATGACCACTCACGGGGAGAATGGAGAACGACGAAGATGACGATAGAGAACGACGACGACGACATTGGTATTCCGTTGACGTTCGCGAATTACACCCCGAAGATAGACTTGCCGGTGGCGCACATCGAGAAATTTCCACGGGGTACTAGAAACTTATGGGAGAGGGTAGCAGCGAATAGTATCACGAATCGAGAGTCGGATAAACGCTAACGATATAAACTGTTAAACGATGAGAAAATTCGATAGATTAGAAAAGGAAAGAGCGATATTCGAAATAGACTTTTATAAGATATAAAATGTTATAAATGAATACAATAATATTATAATATTTTGGCAGTGTATTTTTATATAGAATTGTATAAAATCTTAATTTATTTTTCAATAAATATTTTAATAACCTGAAAAACCTGAAATTGGGAACGAAGTGATAAAATTAGCCCTGCGTTAATCAAAATTGGAAAAGTGAATTGTATTATTTTCTGAAAAATATTAAAATAATTTTTATTGTAACGCACAATAATTGCTTTGATGCAATAATATATTTATGCTTTTTTAAAATAAATCATAACCACAGATTGGTTATATAGATTACGTAACAACGTTCGCTCGATGCTTAGCTAAGTATTTAATAACGTGCGAAATGCGTATAATCTTTGATCCCCGCTGCTGATGGAAAGACAGAGTAAATTACGTCGACTAAACGACGAGAAAAGCCACGACCGACCATCTTAAGATTCCAACGGCGAATAGAAATTTCGATTCCGCGTAGTAAATGGCCGGGCGAGCTAGAGTCGCGAACTGGGTTAGCGAAACCGCTGTAACGGATTATGTAAGCGTACCTGAGACACCGGCCATAACGAGCTGGAATCCCCGAGCAATTAAGCCACCAGCACGCCAGGCGTTTCTCCGGCTCGTCTTCTTCCGCCGCAACATTGCCCAGCCAGGTTACCAATGAACTTCCTGCCTGGTAAATAAATAACATAGACCATAATGCAATGAACCTGAATGTGAAGTTAATGGGTTGAAGTGAATTAATTCTGCCTGAAACTATGTTTGAATTTTTTGCTCGCATACACTTAATAATATGTTTACTACATTTTACGTATCTTGCTCTTAAAAGGATTGTTTAATATATATAATATATGCAAGTATGTATTTTATTATAAAATAAAATAGAAGAAAAATGTTATATTTGAGAAAAGCGAAAAAAGAAGGAAGAATATATACATGTTATACTGAGGAAAATGTATAGTGAAACGTATAATGAGGAAATAATATACACGTCGACAGATATGTTTTCTCTCCGTAAAATTTTTGATCGACGTTAGTAAAGCATACAATGACGAGATAGCGATCGCTCATATTTTTATCGTTGTAAAAAAATTCCGCTTGCTATTGAAAGTTGCACGAATACAAAGTACACCTCGCGAAGTTTCGACAATATAGCATAATCGAGAGATCCGACGTAAGATTCTGTTTTAACCTTCGACGAGCTACGTCACGAAACGCAATCGAGATTTCGCGTGTCCGCCCGAGGCAGGTGAACTTCAAAAGCTTGTCCATTACTTATTTATGCAAAGAGGTAATATTTCACGTAATTTGAATGGGTTAATTGCAAATTCGATAATCGAAAAACTTAATCATCTCTCTCTGATCCTAAAAGAAGTGACGTGTGTTAATTTTGAAAAAAAATGACTTTATTATTTATGCAAACAAGATTTTGATGGAATCGATAAAAAAAGATGTAGTGATTTTCACATCTTATGAAAACGAAATGTCAGTTTTGCACATTCTCCTCTTGTATCAATTCACTATAATAAGAATGTTTCGCAAGGAGATGGTTAATTTTCTAACAATGAGAAATAAATTTTCCCGAGACGCGAGTAGGAGAGACAGAGGCACGACTTTTGTCGGTGCACAAGAGTAGTGACAAATTAGGTGTATTTACGTGTATTACACGCACAACCCGGTCGAAAGTGCCGCAGTTAAAAACTCCCTTTGACGCGGTTTAAAAGCGAGAGAGAGAGAGAGAGAGAGAGAGAGAGAGAGAGAGAGAGAGAGAGAGAGCGAAAAGATACAGTGGTTTAAAAGGAAAAAAAAAATTTCCAGAAAACACAAGTACACGCACGCGGGGTTTGGGAGTCGGCAACGGAGAGAAATATGAAATAAAGAGGCGAAAGAGAGAGAGAGAAAGAGAGTGAAGAGGAAAGCGAGAGGGCAAGAAAGGGAAGCGAAAGAGTAGAGAGCTTTACGGGAGACTATATATTATACATGGTCGAATAGTTAAACGGTGTACAACAGCGGTCAACCGTGAATATATTATATTTTTAAATCACAGATATAGCCAGATGTATCTGCACACACATACACACACACACATACATGCAGATACTCGCTCATAAACGGCATGTGCATTCGCTACGTGTACATACACATTCACATTAGAACGTGTCGTACATCGCGAAGCATATAGGTTGTACTATGCACCAACACTCGCAGCTTCCGCCGTACACGCACGAGGCTAAACACGCGCGCGATCATTCACTCGCGCGCGAACATGCACCGCATACAAGTGCCGGATTACACGATCACATCCGCCGGGTACAGGTAGCTTCAGTAACTGCCGCCGCCACGCCGTGGCGTTTGATGAAGTAATTTGAATTCTTGTAGACGCGCAGCGATAGAGTTAACTCTATCTTGTACATCGTTCAATTTTCATCTTGCCAAAGACATGTACGGAACATAATATAGAATGAGTAAATGCGAACTGTACTCTTTACATGAAAAATGCGTATACATTTATTTTCAAGAATTTTATGTATCTTGGGAACATACGTTTACGAGTTATATACGTTTGATCTAATTCTAACATCGTGTGATATTGTTGATTTTCTTTTGTTTAAAAATAGAAAATCATACTTGAAAATAAAGAATTAAAGAATTAAAAAACTTTATTAATATAAAATCGAGGGAAGAAAATTTGGAATACTAGCGTTTTAATACCATCTTCTAATTTTTAAAGCAATTTTTTAAAAATATGAGAGAGAAAATATATAAAAATACATATGTTATATTATAATGTATAATATTTCTATCATTTTGTAAGCAATAATTTATAACGGTTATTGATATTTCTATCTGAATATTTTAATAGAAAAGGAAAGAAAAATATAGTTTGCAAGAAAAATACAGAATAAAATACGAAAGCGATAGAAAATGACAAATATAAATATAATTCAAAAATTATACTCAATTTGATTTCAAACTGCATGAGTGTTTTTATGCGATTACAAGTTGTCTGTTCCTTTGAGAATTTGCTGCAGCAGACTATTACTTGGAACATCCTGTATCCATCTGATGTACGAGCCACGTAGAGAAACTACGTGCTCGTTGTCTGGATCAAATTGATTAAAGTTCGGCGTGGAACTTGATAGAATCGGGCTACTGATTATTCCCGCGCGTTACAAAAATTGTGAACGACAAAAAGGGACCGCATCCGTGCTGTCGAATTAGTGATAATCGCGTAAATTCTTCCACATCCTTTTCCCTCTCTTTTTTCTTTCTCGAAATAACGACAGTTTTGACGTATGCGCAAAGCAACGCGGAAAGTAGTAGAACTCCATGCTATGTCGGAAAAGTTAAAGGGCCGCTTTAGAGAATCGCTCCGTTGACGTCGGACGATGACCGACCTTCGTTTAATAACGAGAATCGTAAATTTGCGGAAGAAACTAACAGGCAATTTTTGCGAGCCCCTGCAAACGAGGAATTTCGAAACGAATTTCAAGAACGAGCTTGCGGAAGCATCAAAAGAGAGAAGCATTTTTCTGAGATCTCTTCGCCTTTTTTTTTTTTTTTTTTTTTTTTTTTTCCTTCGTTAATTCAACACATACAACGGTAATGCGTCAAAAGACGCGCTTCTCAGAGTACCGCGAATAATTTGCATCTCCTCTCCATGTTATTTGCCACGTTTAACACGAGCTCTACATCTCTCCGTCCCAAATTTCGCCCAAGTACCTACCTACCTTTGTTTCTTGCTGCACAGCACTACACATGTAACAAGATTTTAATTACGAGTTACGATTATAAGAATTTATTATTGCCGCGCGTTACGTTATTTAGTAGACGGCTATAAAATTGCGAGCTAAACGTGTACGATATTATTCACGATTTACGTGAGCATAATTACACAGAACGTGAATGAGTAGCGAACAGTCTAAACCGGATTATATTAAGGGAGCAGTCTGAATTTTTCCAAATGTAATATAAATTTTCAATAAAAAATGCATGTGTAAAGTAAAATTAAAATATAAATTAAAATTAAAATATAAATATAATTAATATAATTTAATTAAAATAATATTAACGCTTATAATAATTATATAAAATACAAAAGACGTCTGTTATTTTCAAGAAACTGAAAAATATATATGACTGGAAATAAAAATATCTCCGGCTTTTCCGTCAAATAACAAAGCTGGGTTCGTTGTTGTTCGTTGCTGACTGGAATGACCTTTTCATCCGTTCTAACAAATATCAGACGCTCGTATCTACCACGGTGAACACGCCGAGTGGCTGTGACAGAAGCCAAAGCGAGGAACGCCGGAAGCAAATATGACTTTTCGCGGTTGCGTTCAAAGTGCACGCTTTCTCGGTCAGTTGCTGACTTGCGGGTTCGTTTTTCAGGGGTCCGCGATTAACCTCGTTAAGGCTCGAAACGATCGTAAAGGTCCGGGTCAACGCAAGTTATCTTCCGCAGGACAACCACGCGACAACACTCTTTTCCGCTCTCCTCGCTTCTCTCGCTCGCGGCAGGCGAAAAATGCGAGGGAAGAGAACGGATAATCTCCAGCGGTAATGGCCAGAGTCGTTGGAATTTTGTCCGAGAAGAATCCTCCTCCAGTCCTGAATGGAGTGAGGAGAAAACGGGAAAAGGAACGACGAGAGGATAGCGACGCACTGTAAGAGGGCCTTGTAATTTTCCAGGTTCTCTTTTATTGAATTCCTTGACATACCGTCTGGCGGAACTAGCGCGCGAGCGAAGAAACACGTTTGTTTCGCGTTCGCGTCTCGCATTTGTATGTACATTCGAGCAAAAACAGTCAGCCGCGCTTGCATTAAGTCCGAAAAACACGGTCGGAAAGGCGTAACGCGAGAATTTGAATACAAGCAGCGGGTAATGCAACGCAAGATATTACAACACTCGGTGGTTGCATTTTCTAAGAATGCAACTTCTATAGTTTTACCGCCAGGAAGATTACCTTCGATGCGATACGTCACGTCTAGATGAACAATTTGAAAGACTTGATTATTGATAATTCGAGCATCGACAGAATAATGCATGTCCCATAAAATAACAATAACAGGAAGAAAGCAGAAGGGAGTAATTGATTTTTACTGTTAAAGTTTTAAAAAATTTTGAAAGAATTGCGTTGCCGCACGTGACTGTCAAGGTTTGACTATAACAAAAGAATCGTCGTATCCGGCGGGAGTCTCTCGGTTCACGTTTTCACGTGTGTATTTTTTGCGCGTTCGTGCGACCTGATGGCGATGAATTATGACGCATAACCTCGGGAGACACGGTGGCACGATGCATATGACCTATATTTCACGTTCTTACTACGAAACGTGCGATACTGCAGTGTCATAGTACCGCGTTCTACCGTGACCTAACTTAACTCTATATTAAGTTAAAAATTAAATTAAATTTACAATATTTTTAAAGATTAAATATTTTTTGCATATAAATTTTTTACTAATTTATCTGTCATATTTTTAAAACCTGTTACACAACTGACATACAACTGTTCTCTTTTTCCTTTTAAAGATTTAAAGAGATACTTTAAATATTTTTTTTTTGTCTGTTTCGAAAGTCCATCTTATGAAGATATTTGTATATTTTCGAATCTTTATTATTGATGAGTAACAACTCAATTAATTGGATTATTTTTATGTAATTTGGAAAAGAGAAATTGGGCTAATGATACGTATTAACAACTATAAATAAAAAGAAAAAGAATTTATTTTATTGAAATTATTCAATTGCTTGTGGAAAATTATCATTTTTACAATTTATTTTGGATAATTGTACAATATTTAATTTCTAATTGCCTATAAAATAAATGATCTCTCTTTTTATGATGGAATGATATTTATCCGAGTAAACTTTTTTAAATCTTTTATGTTCAAGTTATTCTCGTTTTGAGTTAGTAACTTTACGTATATTTATATTAAATCCGGAAGCTCGCCAGCCGACCAACAATGCTGTTTGCTTCCGCTCGCCAATCGCGAAACTTTTAAGATGGAGAAAAGAGTAACAGCTGGGGAGATAAAAAAGAAGTTATATCGATTTTCTTTTGAAAGCTGTTGTGTCTTTAAAGTGTTTCTTAGAAAGAGAAAAAGAGAGAGAGAGAGAGAGAGAGAGAGAGAGAGAGAGAGAGAGAGAGAGGGAGGGAAGGGGGAGGAAGAGAAGTCAAAGAAATATGTTTTCTTATATTTCGTCTTCTCTTATTTTATCATAATAGACTCAAGTCTTCTTTCTTATTAATCAATTATAAATATTTCTTTATTTCAGTTTTACGAAATTTTAATTTTTTAAATATATTCTAACAAATATATTAATTTATAACTCTCAAATTGAATAAAATATTTATAAAAGTAACATTATTAAATATTTTTTCTATATGTACGCGAAAAGTAGGTAATCAAAAGTAGGCATTCTTAATTATTTGATAAGAATTTATCAAAATTCTTTTAAATAGAGATGCCAAAAGTTATGTGTAAATTTTTATGGGAATTTAATCCGTGCTTAGAAATAAATCAGTGTCAATTAATTAAGACAAATATGTTGAATATCGCATTTGATATCAAATGAGAAAAAGATAAAATGAAAAGATTGCGTATCAGATTTTGTATAAATCTAAAATTGCATTAACTGTGCGGAGGACAAGTATAATTATTTCATTAAACGTCTCGCAAAATATAATTCAACTCTTTATTGTTCACAATACACTATCTTCTTTTTT
Organism: Anoplolepis gracilipes; assembly: GCF_047496725.1. Classification (NCBI taxonomy): domain Eukaryota; kingdom Metazoa; phylum Arthropoda; class Insecta; order Hymenoptera; family Formicidae; genus Anoplolepis; species Anoplolepis gracilipes. The sequence continues at coordinate 8,638,172 of NC_132980.1, read as the reverse complement.
GTACTATTAAAACAATAAAAATTATGTAATAAAACTAAAAAGAGCGCAGCTTTTAGTAGCAACATAATGGACAATTTATCGAGCTGATATTTTTGTTACAATTAACCGCGAAATTACCCGAGGAGATAAAAATTAAACGCGACACATATAAGAGAGTTAAGTTTAGTGTCTGTCCAAATGGTCCGAAGGCGTTTTAACTCTTCGACACGACCGGCAATAAACTTTCGTGCTTCAGCGGCGATAGCATAGCTTAAGGAGGGTTTAGAAAACCCAAGCTCCAGGCGAAAAAGCAGGTGGCGAAGGGTGAAGAGGGGAGGGGGGGGGGAGGAGGTGGAAAACCGCGAGAGGAAAGAAAAGGAAGAGGAGAAGGCCTCGCTTGGCCAGACTCATTTTTCATAAGTTCGAAAAACACACCCGGGGCAGTCGGTGCGTAAATTTGAATTTCTTCACGGCTGCAACGCGAAAAGCAGAAGGGTGGAAGGGAGGGAGGGAGGGTAAGACGGCTAGGGGGTGGCGAATGTTTCTCAGAGTGCGGCCGGGTTAGTAGTCTAGAAGTACCATGGAGCATATGGCGCGAAATTTCGAGAGACTCTTTTTGTGGCCCCCTTCCCCTCCCTCTCACCCCTCCCTGTCCGTTTTTCTTTTTTTTCTTTTTTCCGTCGTCGCCCGAAATGCCGCTACGTTCCGTGGAACTTTGCTCTCGTTCTTCTAAAACGCGCAGCGAAATGAGTACCACGTGGTCACAGTAGCACCCTCAACGGCGTAGCACGCCACCTGTAATTACATTGGGCGATCGATTGTCCTCGAAAGGACGCCACGAAACTAGCGCGAATGGCGCAAACCGACATACTTAAAATGAAAGAAGTTTCCCGTTCCACGAAATGCGAAAGGGGATGAAGGATTCGCCGCGCGGGAGAAGGGCACAAATCCGTTTTATTAAATTTTGGTAAGGAAGATAAAAGTAACTCATTTTTAGAGGAGGGAGGTATCTTTTTACAATGAACAGAGAAGGTGATTTAATTGGCTACAAAAAAAAGTAACTTGCTGATAATTCTCTCGATGCTTTCTATGAAGATGGATTATTTGTTAGCCATAAATAGAAACTCTCTTTTTCTTAAACACATTATTTTTTAATTAATTGATGAAAGAAAATTAGCAATGTTCTAATTTATCTCTGTTAAATCCAATCTTGTCTATAAAGAGAATAAGCTGTAATTATTTCTATAAGCCTTAATCTTTTTTTCTCTACTTCATATCGACATTAAAGATGAAAATTGAAATTCAAATTTAATAAGAAAATCGAAAGAAAAATTATGCGTGAGAATTTTCATCTCGTTATATGGCATTAAAGTATCATCCTTTCGTCGAGAATTTCATGTCTCAGAAAAACTTTTTCAGTACAAGACAACTTTTCTAAAGTTTTATATATCAGTGATCAGCCTTTTCAAGTTTGCAATAGCTTGATTACGGAATTATAGGTAACGCGATGACAATCTTCAGACTTTCGACCACGTCTAGGCAGTGATCCAAAGCACTAATTAGATCGAATAGTTCGTGCGCCATCCTGGAGACTCTCATTCATTGTTAGCTGCCAGACTTTCCGTCAGCGTCTTCGTAGTAGGCGGAAGACCGCTAATGGTCGGCTCTTGTTGGCAGACGTGCAATTTCGTGCCTCCTTCTATCTGACGTATTTTGCCGCCTCATCCAGCCGCGTCGGAATCTGGTTGGTTCTCCACCGCACCGGAAACCGGCTCGATAATAGCGCAGTGACATCTCGGGCGCGTGTTACATCGAAATTTGACGTGCCTGTAGCCTATACGCGTGTTGTACCTATGCGTCAAATTCGTGTCGTAATTGCCGATTTTGGATCGTTACCAATCAAGGATGCGTTTCTCTGATGATTCTGGTTATATGCACCGTAGTAACGCCCACACTTATGCGACGGCGGTAAGATACACGTCAATCAGTGAACATGCTTCGCTAATTGGCAGATTAATTCCAATTCTCGAAAGTACATGTAACTCGAGAATCTAATGACAACAGAATATGAGGCAACGACCTTATAAACGATTATGTAATACTATACATAAAGCTGTTGAAATTTTTTTTTAAATTTAATTCTCATAATCCGTTTTTTTTTTTAATATGGAAAAAGACGGAGTTCGGTTAAATTTTACGTAATCTTAAATTTCATAAATCTTTATCCACTATTAATAGTCATAAGATAATTTTAGAAAGAGAGAAAAAAAAGAAATTAAAAAAAAAATAATTTATATCACATATAAAAATATAATAAAAAAGGTATAATAATAATTATTAACTATTATTATTTTATTATTATTAGTATTATATTTATAATAAAATAATCCATATTTGAATTATGTAACATCTTTCTTATATCTATGTTAGCTAACAGATAGTACTGATAACGATAATGAAAATTTTTCTGATAGAATGATAGAAGAATTTAAAACGATAAAAACGAAATCAAAATAGCATTACATATCGTTGCAATTCTAAAAAGTTCTCGTAATTGAGTCAATTAGAATTCCTGCCTTGGGGAGTCACTTGCGCATCGCAATTCTGAAAAATGAACTTGGAAAGTAATCAAACAAGCGTGGATTCCGCGAGGAACACGGAGCGATAGTCAACTAGTAGAACAGTGGGATTTGGAAGTCCGCCAATGTTCGCCGATTCCACGGATGTTGGCAGCGTAAACTTTGTTTCTGAGTTTTGATGCGCGTTGTAAATTGTTCGGATTTCGTAATGGATCTTTCTGTCGCGCGTTCCGCTTGAATATGTTCCTCTTCTCTCGTCTCGCGCTGTCTCTTTTTCTCCCCGCGCCGGAAAGAAACAAATTTCTTCGTCCCCCGACGTTTGTTATCACGCTGTTCAATTACTCGCGGTCACATCGTTCATTCCAAGAGGGCTCGCACGCGCGTTGATGAAAGTCGGAACGTTTCTCCTTTTCTTTCTCTCTCTTTCCTCGCGATCTCGTTCTTCAATCTGAATTCCGCGCGACGTTTTGAATAGCGCGAGCGTGGCGCGAGATAACGTTAGGAATAATGCGATCGACAATATTTCCGCGCATTCACGAGTTGGAAATCTTCGAGGGATGAAGGGGAGGGGAAGGGGAGGAACGCGTTCGCGAATGACGATTGCACACAATGCGCCCACGTAGGCGCAGCAATCCCTCAACTTGTCACTTACGTCCCGTTTGTAGCGGTCGTTGGCGTTCTCGCTCTCCCTCTTGTTCACCCCTCCCGTCCCCCGTTATGCCTCCTTACAACCTCAACTTTTGCGCCAACCCTTTCATTCGTACGACAGACTACGACTCTTTTCATCCGGGCGAGGCATTTCAGTCGAGAAACGTCGATGTCGTCGTCTGACATCCGACGGCGATGACAAAAAATAGGAAGGATGAGTTGACCTTCGATCTTTGTAAAACTTTGAATTACACGAGAGTACTCGCTACAAGGTCTAGTGCGACCTCAAAAGGCTGGATGAGTTCATCCATATGACCTACAGATATCTTTGTCCGATTGATTATAAATATGCTGGACTTAATAATGTGCTCTGAATTTAATGAAGCCTGTCTACCGAAGATCCTTCAGATACTCTTAATTTTTCTCGTATATTTAGACGGTTTAGGGAAACAAGACAAAATGTACAAACATATTTATTAGAGATATAACACAAAATATATACGTAAAAAATTGATTAAATAATTATTTTCTTTTATTCACTAAAGACAATCAAATTTTATTGAAGCTATAAGTGGATGATAAATAAATATAAGCTACAAGTATTTTCGTAGCAACTTTTTCACGCAACTTGGTATATTAGCTTCGTAAATTCTTTGTAGTTTTAGAATATAGTGTAAAGTCTAGAGGATAAACTTAAAGTTTGGAGCCAGATTTTAATCGATTCGACAATTTGAGTAATTTTCCCACCCCGTTAGCGTCAGTTGTTCTCTGCGCGAGTTTAGACTCGTAAAGTAAAACTGAATGCGTTCGATAATTGCCAGCCCGATTATTAATGATCAACGCAAGCAAAGTTCTCGACAAGTAATAACAGGAAGCACGCAGAATTTGATAGTCGCTATGGGTTCGTTAATTATAAATACTAATAGTCGATAATTAGGAACAATTCCGCAATAACTCGCATACGGCCCGTATGTCTAGTTATTATGGGCGAGTCATAATCACGTAATATCTAAAATTATGCCCAACGTAGTTTTCGCATTGGCACGCGGGCGGTGCATTAGCAAATTGGCGGTTAAATAATTAAATAATGCGGTACAGCGACGTGATCATTTTAATACAAAATCATCATCGCGAAAATTGTCCTTCTCGTCATCGCTCGCCGCGACACACTATGCCCCAGTCGCTTCGAATTTAATTATAACTTTCATCGCGCGAGCGTGCGCGCGTACGCGCGTACGCAAATTTAATGCCCTTGTTAAATCACTCTCCGCAAACTACCGTTCCTTCTCTCGGCCCGCTATCAATAATTTTGCGTTCGCATATTGTATCCATCCTCGAAATGTATGGAAAAACGGTAATAACGTTTTTCGCGCGATCCCGCGCGTTTCACATAATGACTTTATTTTGTTTAACACGATTTAATCTCCATCTTGCGCGACCTGGTCGTGGAACGACGTACGAAGCACTTATCGAAATATACTCGCACCGATTTAATTCCCGGATGCACGCGCGAGATATAAACGTCACGTGCAACGAGCTCATTTTTTTTAACGCGGAAACTTCCGTTCTAGAAGCGATCCTCTATGAGCCGCGCGCTGTTTTTAAATGCGATCTTTTTTACCTTGCCTCTTAATATATTCATTGAATTATTTTCCGACCGTTCCATTTTTATCCTTTTCTTTTCTCTATTGCGACAAGATAGATGCACGCGCGGCATTGGTCGGGTTATAAAATGCCATAATAGGATATAATAAGTACATAATTAACGTACTCGTTTGTTATTCTATTGAGATGCACGCAAGCTTTCAAAGAACATTTTTCAAGATACTTAGTCTTTTATTTATCTAACGACTATATTATACGGTTCAGTATAAATTTTCATCGTAAATTTTATCGCATATTCAATTACTGCAATAAAGTTTAGTAAAGTTTAATGTAAATTATTAAAAGTCGGAGAAGAGATATATTTTTTTATTTAATAACTTCTTTATTCTAAGCAAGAGCACACACACTTGCGAAGAGAGTTTATTTACATGCAGCAGCGATTCTGTCGTTTCCCCATTTAAAAATAATCGCATTTGAATCCTGTTTATTAGGCCGCATTGTCTGTTATCGCATTATGATCCGAACGGCTTCATTAATTTGTCCACGTTAATTTAATCCAGCGTACTCGTTTCACGTGCGTTCACGTGCTTAAGCTCGGATTCACCGCAAACATCAATTGCATAACTAAAAACCATTCAATCTTGCAAAGCCTTGATAGTCTGTTTTATTATAATATTTATTAGACACGATAAGATGATTGTTACAGATTTTTAATTTAAAAATTAAAAATTTGTATGATATGCCATTTAATTAATTATAATAAAAATAACGAGACATTATTATTAATTTTTTATATAAATTATTGAAAATCTGAACATTTTTATGTGTGTTAGGCAACTAGTATTGCATTTTATTATGTACATAAATTATTACCGTTAGTACTTTACATATACATGTATGTGTGTATATATATATATATATATATTTGTTACATATTAATAAAGCTTGTTTCTGTCGAAACCGATAGTTTTAGAATTATTCCCCTGGGTTTCTCTAAAATATTAAGAATGACATCCTGTTTCCAACTCTTAAGATGTCAAAATTGCTTTTAGAAATGTCAATTATATGCTAAGCGATTATTTAGATGAAAATTTACATGTTTAAAATTAACTCTCCTCTCGCATTAATCTCGTAAAGCGCTTTCATTATAATTGACACTAAATAGACGGTATTAATGACTCCAAAAATGTAACCCGCAAAATATGTATATATATATATATATATATATATATATATATATATATATATATATATATTACATAGTACTATAACGGAAATTAATTAATAAAGAGAGGGCTCTCAATATTATGATAATACAATAAAAGATATTTGGCATAAGAGCAATTACATTGATCGACTTAACACAAGTTGACAGTTCCACAATTATCTCTCATATTTACATTTTATTTGAACTAATGACTTCTTTTACTGCTGAAGATGATCAGAAAGATCTGATTAAAACGTTGGCCCGATTGTATTATTATAATTATATAAAACATCTTCTAATATATGTTATGAGTTGTAATAAATAATTTGTCCACTCAATTGCTCTTATGTCAAATATCTTTTATTGTATTATTATAATGGGAATGTATCATTCTATGTAGAAATTTATATTTTAAAAGTTTCGAGATAAAAAGAAGCAAAAAAATCCGAAAGATATTGATTTATATCATTGAAATTATTGGAGAAAAAAAAAAGAATAACATTGATAACCGCATGAACAAGTGGAAGAAAACCGACTCGTCAGATAAAGGCGTTTATCTTATCGCGACACAAGAAGTTATATTACGGGTTTCCAATCAATTACGATGCCCACGCTAGGCATAGAAGAAGATAAACTCCCTCGCTCGGCCGCGCATCCCTCGATTGATAATCGTCTCCTCGGATTACGACCCTTCGACGTTTTCCTGCTGCTCTCCCGAGCGCGACGAAGGTGAGGTAAGTTAATACGAGGGAACTGACGGACGAAGGATGCCTGTCCATGGAGGAAGGTCGGGCAAACGGGAATAGACACAGAGAGACCGGCGCTTTCTCGTGTCTGACTTTCCGGCTGGGCGTGAGAGACGTGACCGACATAGCCGGTCAATCTCGTACGCCCATGGCAACCACAACTCCCACTAGATTAAAGGAAAACAATTGTCGCGCACGAGTATTAAAGCGGAAAACACATTTCGGTCAGTCTCGCAAAATAATTGGAGAGAGAGAGAGAGAGAGAGAGAAAGAGATACGCGACATATGCGATTATACGCACATAGATACGGACGTGTGACACGAGATAAGTACGGAGGTGAGAGGCGAACATGTCGCGCGACATGAAGGAAAACAGCCGCTTCTGAGACTGGATGAGACTGGAAAAACGTTTTCTCCAGCTTGACGGGAGATAACGCGATTAGAGCTGTGCGAGCCGTGTATTCAATTTTCGATGTGTGTCTCGTGTCTTTAGGAAATTCTAGCAAATTGCCTCGTGATAAGAGCACGTAGGGAGATAATCGAAACCGTATATACTCGGCGCCGCGGCGAGTATATAATCCTGTTACCGTTACTAACGTCCGTTATCGTTTGCTTAAGTCCTTATATGCTATATTACTTACGAAGGTCTCGAGGTTGCTTGAAAATTTCATCAGCCAGTCGATGTTTTATTGGCCAGATGAAAATATGCAGCGCGTCGCGAGTTCAGAATCGAAATTTCCGTCGCAAATTTTGAACAAATAAGAATCGGAGGAGACTTGCGTTAACTTCTTTTATATTTCGGGAGATAATGCGTTATGCGTAGGAGGGGGAAAGGACTTTCGCGAGACTTGCGAGAGACGTTTAAATGACTGTTGCGGAATAGCTCGCAGCATTCGAGATACAACGGCGGGCGAGATGTAATTTCGACGCGGAAAATCCTTGTTACCTGGCGTAGCGGAACTTCTCGGAGTTAAGGAGAAAAATAGCGTCGCTAGGGGAGAACGGCATCGCGATATTTGCAAGTGAAACTCGAATCAAATGCAGGAAGTAGAAATGAGAAACATAATTTTGTTGCCAAGGATCCTCGGTGAGCGTCCGGTCGTAACGGATGGGGGAGGGGGAGGGAAAAGGGGAGAGGGAAGGTTTCTCAAGGAAAATAAGGATATGTCCGCGAGCGGCTTACAACGCCGCGTAATTTGCAAGGCAGATTTCAATGGCATGCGACGGGTGAGAATGAAAAACATAAGTTTGTTACGTTTGTCGAAGGAATACGCGAACGAGTTGTGAGGAATTGCTTCAGAGAGGAAAAAAATAAATACGCATTTCCGGTTTGTTTGCTTCTTTACGAGCGCAATATGAATTACCATGTAATTACAGTAATTTTTTTCGACGTAGAAACGGAGATTAAAATTTTCCTTTTCTGATTCTAGTTTTAAATGACATCCGTGAGTTTTGTCGACAAGTATTATGATTCAAATTGATCTTGTTAAATAAAAATTATTATTTTTTATAAAAACTAATTTTCGTACAAATATTGAAAACATTAAATTATTATCCCATATATCTCACGTTTGTATTTTACGTTTAATCGCTACAATTCTTTTTTTTTCTTTTTTTTTTTTAACGTTTCGGAAATTATTTCAATTATATTAAAATTCGGAAAATGGGCTGCAAACTTTACAGAGATAAAATTTCTATATATAAATACGTATATCTTATCGAACTATTTCACGTTACGTTTATAATAATTTGCATCGTGATATCACAAGCGTCGAGGATGGAAACGGAAATGTCCAGGAACGCGCTGTCGAGGGTTTCTTCGCGCGCAAGGGGTGGGATTCACTCGCGCCGCCGTAAAGGCATCGTCCAGGGGCTACTTCGCCTCCGCTCCGTAAAATCCGAGGAATCTCTCGGATACGATGGTGGAACGGAAACCCGCGGGCTACGGCGGCGGTTCGTCGCACGAAATTTGCAAGCAAATTGCCAATTCTCAGACGGTCCATGGACACGGTCGTCCGCGTAGATGAGACGCATCAGGTACGCAGCTGCCGCCTGCGCCCTGACAGCCAGGAATCGACCTCGGAATGTATGCGCGTCCTGAAATTCTATCGCGCATCCGAACATGACAAGATGCGATACACGATCGAAGAGAGTACTGTAGGAGACTTAACCAGCTTTTCGATTTTGGAGTCCGAGCGACAATTTGATTTCGCTTTGGTTCCAAACGGAATCGAGTTGTCGTTTATTGTCATATTATTCGCATATTTTGCGGGTTACATTTTTGGAGTCATTAATACCGTCTATTTAGTGTCAATTATAATGAAAGCGCTTTACGAGATTAATGCGAGAGGAGAGTTAATTTTAAACATGTAAATTTTCATCTAAATAATCGCTTAGCATATAATTGACATTTCTAAAAGCAATTTTGACATCTTAAGAGTTGGAAACAGGATGTCATTCTTAATATTTTAGAGAAACCCAGGGGAATAATTCTAAAACTATCGGTTTCGACAGAAACAAGCTTTATTAATATGTAACAAATATATATATATATATATATACACACATACATGTATATGTAAAGTACTAACGGTAATAATGTATGTACATAATAAAATGCAATACTAGTTGCCTAACACACATAAAAATGTTCAGATTTTCAATAATTTATATAAAAAATTAATAATAATGTCTCGTTATTTTTATTATAATTAATTAAATGGCATATCATACAAATTTTTACATGGAAACAGGATGTCATTCTTAATATTTCAGAGAAACACAGGGGAACAATTCTAATATTATCGGTTTCGACGGAAACAAGCTTTATGAATATATAACAAATATATAATAATTCAAATAGAACCGAAGCTATCAAACATGATTATTTGAAGATTAATAATATATATACCGCAGCAAATTGCAATATAAATTTTTAATTTATAAACTATACATGAATAATGCATTTTGCGAAATGTATATCAGCCGTTTGCTCCCATGTATATACGGATGTTTAGGTTTGGGATTATTTTATTTTAACTTTTGATATCGCTGAACAGACATAACACTAGAAAAATACTAGAAAAATTTGTTTCAATTAACAAATACTTAAGCATTTTCTAAAGACCGTCGCGTACGCAGTATATCGTCTTTATATACGTCGAAAGATTCTCCATTAACGCGAAATGAGATCTTCTTTTACTCTATGTCTTCTTTCAAAAGACCGTAAACGTCTTGGGATAAGTTTGGACCTGAACGCCGCAAGACTTAGTAATATCGAAAGAAATCGACGAGAAGAAGTAGTTCTCAAGACTTTATTTCATAAATTTTTCATTCTTCAATAGAATATTTATCTAAATATTTATATATAAAGATACACAAATATATATGATTTAAAGAATTTAAAAAATTCGGATATTAATATTTCTTTTGTTTGTTCTCAGCTACAGTTTATCCATAAAACATCAGTATATTGACGTAATTTAGTAACAGTACGCGTCTACATATATAAAACCGTGTAACAATAATTAAAAGCGAAATAGTACGTCGCATTTGAATAAATTAAAAATTCATATTACGCATCGTTATATTATCATATTCGCCGGTCGTTGAACGACGAAGGCAGTAGTAGTTATATCTCGAACGGGCGAGACAGCAGAAGCAAGTAGACGAATAAAACGACGCAACGTATTAAAGTGTCGGAAGCCTTAACGAAGAACGGGAAGCGATTCACAAGAAGCACAGACGCAAACCAGAGACACAAGCTGGACGATCTAGAGTATCCATGGTCTGATGGGCAAAAAAGCACCAGGAGCGAAAAGCCAAGGGAGGCAAAGTACAAGAGAAGAAGAGATAGAGAGAGGTAACGAGAACAACAAGAGAAGGAGGTAAAAGAGAAGCCTAGAAAAAAATAAAGAAGGAGAGAAAGAGAGAAGAAGAAAGGAAGGAAAGGAAGCAGCGAAGGGGGTGAGGCAGGGAAACCGAGCGCCGCGTTTCTCGGTATGTGTGAGAAACGGATTGTAAAAAACCAAAACTGCAAGAAGTGCAACTGCAAGCCTCCTCTCGAGTGGACCAACACAGGGATTGTGGGCAACGTCAGCGGAAGACTTGTCCCAAGCCGGCCAAGGCTTCCCGGCTCTCTTTTTTTCTTCCGTAGACTTCTTCCAATTCGAGCTCGAAGCTCAGTGAGAGACCGGTTCACGTCCTTGCCAGCTTGAGCACTCTTTCGAAAGTACGAATCGAGAAAGAGGCACCAGGGAGAGAATATCTAGTTCCGCGATATCTCGATAGCGAGATTTTCATACCCGATTATTTGAAAGTTTGAAATGCCAAGAGGTGATATGAGGGAACCGATAAATTTCAGGAGGACACGATCGCGTATATTCAAGGAAATATTAAATAAACGTTTAAGAAGGCAATTTAAAAAAATGAATGCAGTTTTAAATTACATAAGTCTTGCTTCTTTAATAACAACGACGAGATGTTTATGACTCTCGAAAGTTCGCGCATAGGAGTAACATACATATATTGTACATCGCACCGAAATTCATTGGACTCGAGCGCACTTTAAATAATGAAACTCAGAATTATGATGCCGAACGCGATTTGGTCGGACGTAAAAATTTAGATACTCGCTTTTCGTATGAAAGATTAAAGTGGCAAAAAGCTCTCTCGATAACGTGAAATGCCTCGCGAAAAACGGTAGGAGAAATTATTTCTGAAAGCACATCTGAGACTTTGATCGTATCGCTCGTAGGAAACCCTGTGTAACCCGTTTTCCATTGCCGAAGCGAAACGGATCTAGGATTATTAATATTTCAGGGCAACAATAACGACGTCGACCACCGCGCTGTTATCGCATTAGAAATCTATTTCCGATAACTAACTCTCCAATTAACGACTGCCTGCCGCTCTATGATGCGTATTTCTCCCGTCCGCTCTCGATATGTCGATTATCTTCTAAAATACTCAATACTTTTCATCCCCTTAAACGGCACAAAGCACACGATCCGTCCATCTTTTCCATCTTGGCCTCACCTCATTCCCTCGTATTTCTGTCGGAATAAACTTCCCTCTATTTCTTTCGCACCCTCCTATCGTCGTACTCGCGCTTCCGCGTCCTCCCTCTCCCGACCTCTCTTCTTATTCCTCTTCTCCACCTCTTCTTCGTTCTCACCCTCGTATATTGATTACATAAGCGACCGAATATACTAACTCAGCTAAAAACGTCCTCTATCCGTGACTCTCCCTCCCTCCCTCCTTTCGCTGCGTCCGCCCGAAATGGCGTTCACACCGCAGTCACATTCCCTGCTTGTAGTTCAACAGTTTGTAGGGAAGGGGACTGTAATACATTAACGACGATTTTAGAAATTCTCAACACAACCACAATGAAATAAACTGTCACAATCGCATTGCGCAATGCGATAAAGACAATCGATTATCCTGCTTGTAACATATGTATCCTTGCATAAATTGCATACGTAATGTTAACTGGAAAACTCTTCGAATTTAGACTCGGATTTTCCGTTACCATAGTATTTAGAACTTACGAATTATTAAAACTCTCCGAAGCAAGGAAAATATTTTTCCAAAAGATAAAAGAAATAAAATTGTTAAAAAGAGGAAAATAAAAAATTTGAATTACATTAAAATAATAGAGGAAACCTTTTACTCTTTTCATCCTATGATGAACTTAATTATCAAGCTAGTAATGTCGAAGATAAAAGAAGTTAACCGCATCTTATTTTCCAATTAATATACATTAAAATTTCCCTTAAGAAGAGACTCATTTATGTAGTAATCTAGTTCTGTTACTGAAGATTAAAAGTTCTTTAATTGAGATTTAAAAGTGAATACACATAAAGGTTTATTTTCAACAATTTGTTTAGAGACGATTAATCTCTATGGTGGATTTTACCGTGGTTTGAATTTAAGTATATTTTTTGGTCTCTTGTTTGATAACAAAAATTGAAAAAAAAAAAAAAAAAAAAAGAATAGCTGGAGTTCTGATATTTTTAGAATTTTCGTTGTGAAAAGCCGCTTTCAAAATCGCTGAAAAAAGCAACAACCATGATATTTGCACTATGGAAAACTTCGTTATTAATATGATTCTCTCATGGAATAGCTTGTATAACGAACATGATTCGAAAAGCGGTGCATAAAGCATCGTTATTGCGGTAGAAAGTTCAAGTAATATATATTACACGCCCACGCTCGCCAAGCACGTGTAATTCATATGCTCGGAATGCATAATTGGTATTGCCGATAAAATTAAACTACTTTTGGTGAACAGTGAAGCGTCCATTAAAACTTTTCAGAGGAAGGATCGCATCCATGTTCGCGGTGAATAGACCACGTTTCGCTTTTGAAGCCTCTCCTAGTTACAATCCTTGCACACTTATAACGTTTCAACTCACGTAGTCGTTAAAAAGTCTGTGTGATCATAATACCATTTTTTATTGATTGAAAATTGTATTTTCTTTTTTTCTCTTAGAGATTGCATTTCCCATAAATATTTGATATAGAAGGAAAATATATCATTTCTATGGAGGATTGCTGTTATTAGAGATTTTCGAAAAATTGAAAAAAAATTTTTTTAAGATGTTTACTAAGAACGGGAGCGATTTTATCTGTTAAAAATGCACATTAATATTCTATGCCGCAGTAAGTTGATTATCCTGCCACTGGAAAAGTTCATGAAAATTTTTATGGATGAGTTCTTTAAAGAGTTATATCCACTGTTTCATAAAAAGTCATCCTTCTTTGTTACGTTTCAGTAATATTTTTCATGAAAATATCAGTTAGAGATAAATTTATCAGCAAACATCCATCTTCGTTTTCAACTGCGGAACAAAAATTCGTAATTTTTACTCACCAAGCGTATGGAAATGTTAAAAGTAAATGAGAAAGAGAAAGAGAGAAGAGAGAGAGAGAGAGAGAGAGAAATAGCGAATTGGAATTATGTGGAGAAGGACGATAAAACTATTAAGCAAATCTCAATCGAAATTTAATAGCGGACTGCAGTGTGCGTCGGATGACGCAAAATAATTGAGTCAAATATAAAAATACCGGCGCGGACAGAAGATTGCTGAAAAGGGAAAAATTGATAGAATTATTGAAAAAAAGAAAGTAACAAAAACAAAAGCCAGGGGTCTTTAGAGCCGATCCTCGAGGACGCAAACACGCGAATTAATTTGCTTCCGACGTTTTTTTTTTTTTTTTTTTTTTTTTTTCACGCTACTATTGGTAGGACATTGGTCCGCTGAAAACTCAATGGGGACGGAAAACTCTGTAGCCGCATAACGAACCGATCTAACCGGGCCTGAGAGAAAACGCGCCACGAGGCCAGACAAAGAGAAACTGCGAAAAGAGAGAAAGAATGCGCCGGCACAATGAAGTATGAAAAAAAACGCGTGCCAAAAATTCCATCTCGTTGGACGCGCCATTTTTACGCGTTGCCGCCCTTGGGGAATTGAATTTCTATCGGGCGCCGCGCTTGATCGTTCCGACGAATTATTTGTCGTTCTGACTTTCGTCGACACAGCGACATCCGTTTTTCTTTTTTGTTTCGTCCTTTTTTCATCTTTTTCATTTTTTTTTAGCAAAGAGGGATGGAAGGGACAGGCGGGCTCGTATCGCGCTTGTTTCGGAGCCCATTGTTTCTCTCTATAAAGTTTGAACGACCCGCTAACATTGTAACCGCGGTAAAGTTATGCGAAACGAATAGATTTGTCATCCGCGAAGAAGAAATTCTTATTGGAAAGAAATTTTTATTAATAGCTTAATATATTCAAAGATTATTTCGTTCCTTGTATCTAAAGTTTTTTATTATTTTATTATTCGTATAATAAAATTGCGCCGTTATTTCTCTTTCCATAATTATAATAATAGAAGATGTATTATTATCATAGATATTTATAGCAATTTCTTCGACTAAATTTAATCTAAACGACGATTTTAAAATATTCATCAAATTTTATAAACCTTCTTCTTTGGTCAATTTAAAGTTTATTTTTCTTTAACAAAAATAATCGAGATAGCAGTATATAATTTCCAAGTTTTTACATATTTCAGTGGAAGATAGTATTTTAATCTTTTGTAGAATCGAGAGAAATTCTTCTCAAATTAGTTTTGTTATTCCGATGCGGCAGAACTTGACACAATGCCAGTCGCTTAATGATAACTTTAGGATAGCAATTTTACGCACAACGCATAATGCGTATTCATTCATCGCGAGTATTTCAAGGGAAGCCAACGGACGGATACGTGAGTTCATCAGAATGGAAAAGTTCTCGGTCTCGCGACATTGTCGACATTGAGAGGGAGCCGCGAGAAAAGAAGCTCAAGCTCAAGGTAGACGTCCCTCGGGAGTGTCGGTTTGCTTTTCGCGCAGAAAAAAAAAAGGCAAGAACGGCAGGAAAAGACGGTAGAAGGAGGGAGGAGAAGAAGGCGAGGGAAGGGTGACAGTCGTCTCTTTCGTGAGATATTAAATTGCGAATTGAGAGAACGAGAAGAGAGTGAAAGAGTGAGAGGGAGGGAAGGAGGGAGGGAGGAACCGCGTTCGGCGAATATCGCCGCGATATGCATTATACAATGGACGCTCGTTTTTCACGCTTAATCTCATTAAACTTCGCCGTTCCGCCACCGTTCCCGCGGGGTATCGCCCGTTATAGAAGTATAAAATCAAATCTGCGAAAATATACGTACGCGCGCGCGCAACGAACGCAACGGCCCGCCGCGCCGTGTATAAATATACGGACGGCAGGCTAACGCGATTATTGTGTCGTGCCGATAATCCTTAATGCATTCGTTAATGCAGAAGTCGCTGCGAGTTCCGAGGCGTCGGCTATAAAAAGCTATCCGGTGCGGAGAGTGGATAATGGGAAACGCGATTATGGAAAATGCGCACGCGGAAGCGACATCGACGGCCGTCAAATGAATGGATACGTATGAATATATATCTTTCGATTTCTCATCGTCGGTTCTCGGGAAGCACGACATCGAGAGTATCGCCCGACACGAGGGAAAAGGAGGAGACGCGCGTATGTGTGGACCGTGACAATTTTTCTCTCTCATCTCAGAGATCGAGAGAGAACTTCGAGTAGCGCAAAGGATTAAAGTCTCGAAGAAATAATTTCTGCGTCGAAGGAGCCCGGCGTTTTCACGGTAGTTCGATCAGGGGGGATCTCTTTCCATGCCTACCTCTTTCTCTCTCTAGCGAAACGGCGCCGACGACGGCCTTTCACGAACGCGGAATAAACGTCGGTGACGGGGTTAGCATTCGTGTCTTTGAACTTGACACGGGTCACCTGACTCCGTTACAGCCCCCTCGCCGTCGACGTGCACCCTAACCCCCCCCCCCCCCTTAGATCCTCTTGGAGCTTTCTCTCCTTGGTGAACTTTACTCGACTATGAGCTAACGGTGCGGGTCGTAGAATTTTCCCTCTGCGTAGGAGCCCTTTCTTGCTGTATTATCGTTGCATCGCGTGTCCATTGATGATTTTAACGTAAGCGATGGCCGAAGAGATCGCATTGTTCGAAAGAAGAATGTCGCAATCAAATGAATATAAAAGAATAACTTTTATTTTACAAGGATTTTTAAATTGATAATAATTTTAAAGATTTCTTTTCAATTTTTATGGAAAATCGTTATTATTCATGAAACATGTAAATGAAAGTTTTATTGAAAGCGATATATTATTCAATTTTTTTAATTTGGAGAAATTGTTAAAAATTAATAAAAATCCGTTTTTTGTCTCTTTTTCAATTTCAGGAGGATATTTTATATTTTATTAACTATATATTGCAGTTTTATTAATCCCTATAAATTGTGTTTTACAGGTTTGCGATTTAAAACAAACCAAAAAGTGAAAAATTACAATAAATAATGATTAATGTTTGTGTTGAGGATAAATTTGTTTTAAAATAGTGAAAAAATTCTCAAATATTAGTTGATTCGATATAAGAACGAGATCGAATCACTACACGCATATATGATACATATGTATTACTTATAAATAACGTGTATGTTAATATAATTATTATTGAAATTAATGCTATACATAAAGCATTATTCGAATCCTGAACTTGTCACAGATTAATGGACTGCGCAGAGAGATCCCATGTTTACCTTCTTCCCCCATCCTTTTATCCAGTTTTAATGAATCCCGTTCCGCTCGAAACTATAACCGCAACTTGCCGCACGTAGTTCTCCGATACACTCCTTCTTCACCGAAAGTTTCGGTAAGTTCATGATCTAGCGCGACTGTTCCGCTCGGGAACAATTCTTCTCGGTCCGCTGGCAAAGTTGCGCTTACAATTAGCAAGGAGCAGCCGGAATAATCGCAAGCTAATTCAGAAACTGCCTCAGAATAGGGATAATTAACTAGAAAAGACAGACGAGAAAATGGCTGCGACGGCGCTCGGTTACTAAAATTTCGGGCGATAAATCCGACGCATGTCATTCTCGAGACTCGAGATCGACTTTTTTTTTTTTTTATTCCCCCGAGATCCTTCGTGACTCTCTTCCACCGCGCACATCCCGACATTTTATAATACAGCACCGATCTACCACTGGACTGGTTCTCTTTATTTCTCTATTATGTCCGTTCCGTTTCTCCGCTTTTTCTTGTTTTTCCTCCGGCACTTCAGATTTTCCTCCGGTACGTTCGGCTTCATGAAACTTTTATTACGAGGCAATGTTGTTTCTTACAACAGAACTTTGATCATTTTAAATCGTAGTACAAGTACGTTCAGATTAAACGGAAGAAGCCACACGCGCGTTTATCCTCCGGAAAAACGAGGAAGGAAAAAAATGAGAGAGAAAGAGAGAGAGAGAGAGAAAGAGAGAGAGAGCCAAAAGCGCAAAACAGAAAGGAAAACTACACTATCAAAAAGAAAAACATTGTTTTTGTGAAGTATCTTGTTGATTGCACTGATACCAGTCTACTAATTGATGTCTACTTTGTGCTACGCATAGCGAATGGTCGTTCCACTGCGAATTAATTAAGTCGCATCAATATATTGTAGCTGGAATAATAAATGGCAAGTATTGGCAACCGCTATGTACACATATGTATATATACATATATAGCGTACGCTGGAATCTGCCGTAATATTTTAAATCATAATATTCCATCGGACTGCATTAATTAATGAAAGGACACTCACCCTTTCGATACAATTAATAAAATCACATTGTGAAAAACATGAATTGGCCAAGTCGGCTTATTATTGCAACGCGTTCAAAATATGCATCGCATTATGGAAATAATTTTATCTTCCAAAAGGGTGCTCTCGCGCTTTCAATGAGAAATTCGTGCACTCGGTGAAATTTAATAAAAGCCGGAATTAATGAAAAACGGTACGCTTCTTTTCATCAACTTGCTGCAAGCATTTAAAACACTGATTCTTAAATCCAATAACGTTAAATCCATTAATGCCTAATTCAATCTCAAAATTGTTGAATTTGAGGCAGAGCTGCGTTGAAAGGGACTTTATAGAATCATTTTTCCAGCATTATTTTTATAATAATTAAATTTTCATTGTGTGTTAAAAAATAATAAAATAAAATCGTCGTAAAAAAGAAATAATTTTTGTGATAAAAAATACTGGAAAATTTCAAATTATCGGAACATGTGTGTTTCCAATTTAATGACACGTACGTGGCATTGAAATTTTCTTTTTCTTTTCAGTTGTAGAATTAAAGAAATATATATATATATATATATATATATATATATATATATACACATATACATGCGTATATATTTTTTTACACGTTTACCGAAATGTATTAGTCATTAACGCAACGACAAGGTTGCTATTAACTCGTAGCGCTCATCCCCTTCCGCGTTTGCACCGCAACCTCCTGTTTATTCCAGTTTCTAACGAGGTACATGGGTGACACAGGTATTTCGATTAGTTCGATGAATTTTGCGGGATATTTCAACGAGGGCGAGGCGACCGCACGGTTATACCTAACGGTTTAATATTCGCGACACAAAATTATGTCGGCGAGCAGCATTGGACGGAATCAGGTCGAAATGTTGCCCGGCCAATAATAATCAAGCCAGTAACGATCGACGTCCCGTCCATGCACTCAGGTTTAATTACACCGGTTGTCATCCGTGTTTACTCGCAGAGACGCGTGCGTTTCACTTCGATAAAATTCCGTTGTCGGCGGCGGAGAATATTTTCGAATTGCTACTCGGCGCTTATATTTGTAGAGAATAGCGTTGCACGGAATTGATGGACGCATTTTTCCGCATAGCTATACACGAAGAGAGATTTTTGTTGTATTTCGTATCTCGAGAACCTCGATGGAATTTTCTCTCTTTCCTCCCTTCCCCCCGCCCTCCTCCTCTCCCCTCCTCCACTCCCTCTCTCTCTCTCTCTCTCTCTCTCTCTCTCTCTCTCTCTCTCTCTTTCTATTGCACGGTGGAAGTGCAGACGATTATAAACAGGATAATGAATCGATATATGGTAATTTAAGTGTACGAGCTAAATCAAGAGCATTGAATATGATTGATTAATTAATTAAATTCGGTCATGCCGCTGTTGTGTTTCCCGATTTTCCTACTTAATGCACCCATATAATGTTAGAAGAATCAATTTTCCAATAAAATAGCAAAATTCAACAATAATATTGTGTCGCGAAAACAAAAGTGAACAAACAACATAAATTTTATAAAGATTAAAATTAAAGTTTATTGATTTCATTCCAGATTTAACATACGAATTTAGATACCTGCGTGAGATAAATTAAGGATATCTATTTATAAGTGATTGATTAATTAATTAATTTAATTTAAACACTAAATGAAGTGAAAGTTGTATTATCGAGTTAATGCCATATAGTTCCAATAAAATACAGTTCTATAAATGAACAATATTGAATGAAAAATACATTAGCGATTTATAACTCACGATATTAAAGTTGGATCTTAATGATTTTTTTCATGAATATAAAAAGTACTTCTAATTATACATTAAAATTAGAGTTGGCTCGAGAGAGAATCTTACTTCACATCAATTAGACTACATCTTACAACTAATAATTAATGAGATATTTTAAAGTTGTACTGAAAAAGTTATTTTTAATCCAATAATCTGACCTTTTTTACTTTAATATTAAATATATATTATTATTTCTACGCGAAGTAAAAATAATCCTCTTAACGTATTTCGATGTGACGATGTTTCGTTGAAATTGTCTTGGATACGTTGCGACAGGACGATCGGATGATTTATTTGATAAATACAACCATAATTTATCGAAGGACGCAAACGGGTCTCTCGAATCTTCCGATCTGCTTTTTTTTCTAAACGAAAATAAACGCGCGTGGTTGTTTCGAGGAGGATCTCGTTTACCCTTTCGCCTTCCCCTGTCCTCCTTTTTACCGTGTATTCTCTCGCCGCCATCTACCCTGCCAAAAGTTATTTCCGCTGGAAATTTATCGCTTTGGCGAGAATCGAGGCGTCATTTCCTGGCGGACAAAACAAAGAGAACGCGTCGGCCGATCTCTCTCTTCGTTCGAAGAATAATTGGCGCCCTCTTTTATCACCTTCCCCTTTAATCCGTTCCGCTTAGATAAAAGTATTATCGCGGAAACTCACGAATGTAAATCTTCAGCTAAAAGTACGTAATGTATCGGCGCATCTATCTTGCCGAAGAAAAATGCGTGTTAACGGAAGAAGACAAGTGCGAGTTGTTTTCTTATTTACAAACGTCTGCTCATTCGATACATTCGATTTAACTTTCGACGACGATAAGCAAAGCACGCATGACTCAACCCTCCTCAAGTATAATGAGATATACGACTTTGTTCAACATAAACATTCTTTTCTGAATAAGAAGTAAAACTTCAGTCATCTCGATGAAAACTGTAATGCGATTTTATGAAACCGCGAATGCATATACTTTGACAAATTTAAAGAAAAAGAAAAACACAAAAATTTGAAATAGTTTTTTATGGGATTTTTATTGCTACCTAAAAAAAAAAACAGACAAAAGTGACGTCTTCAATTAAGAGTTTATTATTAAATAGATTTCTATTATCACAAAAATACGATTACAAAAACGCGGTTACGTCATTCTCGTTGGCGCATGATGATGCAAAACGAATGAAACTCTCACGAACATTGAGGAGATATGAACGAGGCAAACGAAGCACGCGATAACGGGGCGAAATTTCCGATCCGTTTCCCTCGTCCTAGAGATCGATCGTTAGGGCGTTTCGTTTCCTGAAAAGGGTCTACGCAGAGAAGAGGGGTGGCAGAGACCAAAATCGAGGGAGGCACAGTACTCGACCGATTAATTAAAAACTTGGAACTGCCGTGTCAAGAAGCACGTTTCGCCAGAGAATGACGCGAACTCACTCGATGACAGGATAATGCTGCGGTGATCTATGACTAATCAGTATCGGTTCACCTACCAAATTTTTGGATCAAAACTCTCTAATAAGACATCATCAAGATAGGCGGGAAATTAATATTATGGTGGATCTGCAATTAATCTCTTATTATCGTCTTCATCTTCTTTTCAGATAATAAAAAAGTTTAATCGCTTTATTTATTATCAAAATCTAATTAACTTTAAGCTCTCTATTCAATCCTTAATCTTCGAATATTCCGCTAAATAGATACTATGAATACTATAAATCTGGTTTATTTTATTTTTAAAGTTTTTTTCCGATTACATGAACCATGGAATGAAATAAAATATTCTGTTAAATAAATGTTTTTTATATAAATAAAAATGATTTCAGATTTTATTAATTAATTACAAATGCAAAAAACAATACACAATTTTTTAATTCTTTTATCAAAAAGCAATTCGGGTAATTAAATCGTTAACAGTTTTAGAAATACAAATTTATGCGAGCGAGATTTATAAAAGGTTGAAATAGCACGCAAGTATTCGCGATGTTTGAAGCAGTCGTGATTTTATTTCTGTCATCTTGCTCAACTTGTGATATCGCGTAAATTTAGCAAGACCTGTTAAGGAAACGCAAGCGGCGAGGTCGTGAACCTGATATCCCCTTGGCTACCAAGACAGTACAGGTAATTGTCGTAATTAATTCCGTGATTTTCTTCATTTCGAAAGCGGATCGGATAGCTAGTTCACTTCAAGTTAGCGAGAGTTGGAAAGCTGCGCCAGGTAATTTAACGCTTGCGGTTGTTATCGATTATCGAGTACGCGACTCGTTGCCAATAAGTATTTGCGCCGCGGGATATAAATATCGTATATCGTTTGTGATGACGAACAGGGTGATTTGTGAGGTGTGCAAAAAATATAATTGTATTGATATTAATTTTTTTAATACAATCAGATAAGAATGTATGTAAAAATTGATCCATATTTCTTGCATTAATAACGCCAAAAATATCTTAATCTATCGCACGCACACTTTTTACTACGTTTGTACAATATATGTATAAAGTTAAATGTATAAACATTTCTATCTTTTTTTTTTTCCTTTAATATAACGAAACTGTCAAGACTTGAAAACTATCATCACTCTTACAAACACGTAGTATGCAAAGTTTAGTTAATGGTGGTAATCCCTAAAGACAACTAGACCCCATGAAACTTGATTGTTGCGTGATTCTCAGAATAGATTAGCACATTGAGATAAGGGATGGTACGCTCCCCTATACATGTATATCCCTAATTTGCGATTTGTGACACACAGTTATCCTGATAACGTATCGTAGAGCGAATCGATTTTACGCAAAATGTAAAATAATCCATATAATAAAGAGCTATTGTATGACTAATGTTTTTCGTTAGTACTTATCTGTCTTCGCGAGTGTAATATATTGGGACAGCATTTTTATAATCATTATTATTTAAATAATATTATTATTAATATTATTATGATAATTTGCCAAAGTTAAGCTTGCAAATTAAAAAAAAAACCGGTAAACTATAAATCCTTCATTATCGAGAAATTTATGGTATTCTGACAAACGAAAGCAACAATAACGATCAGCATAATTCGTGACTCACTCGTTCGATCGAGCAAAGAGGAATTGAGATGGACCAAAGGGACTGATTCCCAGCCTCCATTCCCCGAGAGCCACTCTCCCTTAGCGTACCGTCCTTTTAGGCAGGTCCTTCGTACCGGGAATCGCTTAACGAGTCGGAAAAATCAAGTCTCCTTTGCCGAGACCGAACATCGCTTTTGCGTTGCTAGAAAATCGTGTCTAATTAACCGGAAAAATAACGAGATTTTTGTGATATCGTCGCAAACTGCCGTCGAGATTTGACTTGTGAAATTTATGAATGCAAAGTGAAACAACAGCGTAAAAATAAAAACGATATTTTACTCTTTTGGCAAAAACATACATATAATAAGAATGAAGTCAATCTCTAGTAAATAATTAATATAAATTCTCCGTTCACACTAAAATATATTTGGATATTTTTCTGCTTTTTAATATATAATAATTAAGTTGCGAATAAATAAAAATAAAATACAATAATATCGTTGTTAAATCGGGGATCTTTCGGAGACTTAATTAGAAAGCTAGGTACTGTTACTTTTATAACCGAATCTTACTTTCTAATTAAGAGCAAGTATATGTAAATTTTTCCGAATCCCTTTGCTCGAACTTTTTCCACTCTTTCGACATTAAATAGCAATTAAGTCCTTCGCTGTATTTTCCCTATAGGATAATCGATATATTTTTTCCTTCTCTTTTTTCGTCAACATCGTGTATCGCGTGCTTTCAATTAATCCGAAGCACATTGTATATGTAAAATGTAAAAGAGAGCGAACAAAACTCTCGCGATCGTTAGTCTACGAGTTTCGGGCTCGGTATCGAGATAAAACGATAATACACAGCGCACCGACTAAAAGAGGGTGGCACCCTTGGCTCGAGGGTGCGTCATCAGATTTGTCTCATTAGAGTTCGCATTGTGCCTGCCTATGGTCGATTTACGTTCTCTCTCTCTCGTTATAGCCATTTGCCGTCTTCCGTTGCTTTCTTGGGTTCTCCCAGAGATTCTTGATCTCTCCTTTTTTTTCCTTTCCTACGACTTAACGAGCTTCCATTAAGACCACAATGCATTTTTCTTGTTTGCGCGTGATTGACGCGATATTTACTATGTCCCATATTATATGTATGTAAAGAGAAAAATGTATAAAATATGATGGAAAGTAGAAAAATATATCGGGGATAAATATAAATATATACATTAAAATTATATTAATAATTACTAAGTAATAAATAATTAATATTTAATAAGTACATGAAGTTTATGATAAAATTTTGAAATTTAATATAGAATTTCACGAAAGATTTGAGAGAAGAGTAATGATATGCTCACTTTTTGTGAGAGCTAATCTCGTATATAACAAACTATATAACTACTTTAATTTAACTGTTCGGGAAAGTGACTTTAATTTAACTGCTCCTGAAAAGGAGCATAAGTTCTATACAAATTTCAAACTATTACATGTTATAATATTTTCAACTGTTTTAAAATACATAATAAGATATAATATAATTATGCGAATATAGAGTCGGACATCCGCGGCTCTTTTCAGAACTTTTTTTTTTCTTAGGTTAAATATACCGTACTTTCTCACTAACAAGAAAGTATCATTAGCAGGGATCGATAACCTTCGCCGAGCTTCTTGTCCCAACTTTTAAAGTTACGACATTTAAAATTCCGTTTAAGACTCAACTTCAAAGTTTCTTCTTAGGCCGTAGAAATTACGGGCATATCGGTACTTTACTTTCGTAGATAAGATCATTAATTTACAGCGACTCTTTTTATCCACTGTGCCATTTGCGTCTATTAGTATTTATGCGTATAGATAACTTATAATAAAATAATGACAATAAATATTCTCACGCACGTGCAATATTTATCATATACATTTGAAGTTTTGTATTATTCATACAAAATTCCACTCTTCTGGTCTGTATTTGATAAAAAGTATTGTTTCCTCTGCGATAAATGTTTATACATTTTTATACATTTACCGTGTCGTCATTTTTTATTATTAACGTATCATCCCACGTAAATAAACTGCTTTATGGTAAATATAAAATATAATCGTACATCGCGAATTGTATGAAAATATTATTATATTAATGTTTCAAATGAAGGAGTTGTATAATATTTTACATTATTAACAAAATACTACAAATTTATTCTTATGCATATTTGTATAAAATTGTTTAATCACAATATGATGTCACGTGTTATGTCACGTGTATGACACTTTGGATATATATTACGTCGTTAATTTATTACGAATATTATGTTGAATAACTATTTATTTTATAATTCAAATATTTTAAATTAAAAAATTTATTATTTGTTATACGTTTATATAAGTATTTTTTTAAAACGCAATCAATATAATTGAATTCAAGACACATAAATTAGATAATAATATTAATATTTTGTGTATCATCTGATCGTTTGAATTATGCAATGTGTGTGTATGTATAAAAAAGACGTTATCCATTTTTATAATATTTATTTCCTGAAATTTGATATTTTCTTCATTTCACGTGTCTCTTTCAAGGCGGAATCTCTCGACGCTTAGTAACGTCGAACTTGTTTCTTATTGCAGCTAGTTCTCCAGAACCGCGCACTTGTCCGTACTTGGGTAAGTTTACGGTGACAGACGTGAATAGGAATCAACGGAATACGCGCGAGAGCCGCAAAAGCCAACACCAGCAAGAGTCTCTGCCCGTCCGTCACGATGGTGAAAAAGTGCGACACGCTCAAGAGAGGAACGAGGATCGGCGGGGCCGCAAGCTGGATTACGAGGTGGAGAAGAGACGAGCGAACAACGAGTATTTGATCCACGAGAGAATGGGCCGGCGAGCGCGTTCGAATCGCGGCAATCGGGGTCATAAAGACTACAGCCTGGAGGAAACCGCTAGCTCGTCGAGGAAATCCTCCGAGCTAGAAGATACCTTCCGAAACTTGCGAGAGCGTTCCTCGAAGGTCAGAAGATCAGGCGATCATTCGGAGCAACGTATCGGGGAGAGCTTGCACTCCAAGACGAGAAGATCGCGCGCCGTCGCTCGCTTCGAGGAACACACTTCGCAAGAAACTCAATACACGAAGGTCAGCAACGAAAGCGAAGAGATCAAGGACGAGATAAACTCGAGAGACAAGGCAAATAAATTGAAAAGATATCCGATAGAAGACTTCACGTCGGACGATGTGAATACGATCGGACGGTTCTGGGTTCTGGAAGACGCCTGGAGCTCCAGCTCGCTTCAGGTGCAGGACGATTATTTCGGGGATTATCTGGAGCCCGAGAGTCCGCCACGAAAGAGATCCGTGTCGGACAGTCCGGCCGACAAAGGTTATATGACCTACAAGGATCTTCTGAGGATGAAGCGGGAGCTTGAGGAATACGAGAGAGAGGAAAGCGTTCTGGAGAGAAGGAAGAAGAGGAACGAGGATGACTCGAGGTGCAGCTCCGAGGTGACGACCTTAACCGTGGGCTGCTCCACAGCGGACAGGATGGAATTTCAAAGTGACTGCGTCGACGACGACGCTATCACCGGTAATTATCTGCCTTTTCTTCCTCTTTACCGCGTCATAGCGAGAGCCTTATACCGTGTTTGCCCCTTGAGCGAGAGCACTACACCCTGGAGGTAGGATTATTATTTTTTCCAAGGTATTTTGAGTGTAGAGAATTCAACACGCAGCTAAAGAGCATTTTTTAACGTTAGAAAAACATTGGTTAAAGCCGATTTTTTACTCTAGCAAAAAGCTTAGAAAAGAATAAGATTTTGTTATATTTTCCTATTTCTTACGTCATTTATTTCCCGAAATGTTTTTAATTGCACATAAACTTGTTACACTTTATTATTTTCTTTTCAGGAAAAAATTAATTAAGATTGTGCGGAAGGCTCGCGGATTTAAAGGACCTTGTAATAAGATTCTATATGTTAAAAAGAGTATTTTCATATTGCAAATGTATCTATATAAGGAATATTACATGGCTATCTTTCTCTCGCAATTTCATTAATATTGATTAAATATCTATAGAAAATATGATTGATGAGCGTAAGAGTTATTCGCATAGATAAGCAACGTGTCTCGTTTCTGTCGGTTTTTTTAATATTAGAAGAAAAGATCAAACACTCATGCCTCGTCTTGAGTATACAAAGAGATAAGAACCATCCATCAAATATATACAGTCATAACGAGCCTCCTCTGAGAATTTGCCTAGCTAATATTAATTAAATAAATGTTAGCAATAAAGCTCGTCAAAGACACGAAATGACATTTATCGCGCTTACGAAAATATTACCTAGGGGTAACATGACAAATTCGAGTCTTTCAGCGTTAAAGCGACGATATTTGAATCAAAACTTGCACCTCGTGTGCCGTTTATCAATCACGATAATGTCGTAACTTCATTACGACGATCGAAGTGACATTCGAGCTCGCCCTTCTTCGTTATGTTAAGATCGAAATATTTAAAAGAACCGCGAGGGCACCCCCTCTGTTTCTCTGCTCCATTTCATATAGAGTCATCAGAGTCTTTCTCAGTCCTGTAGATATTCTCTCGACCCTCGCCTCGAAGTTTATTTCGGGGGAATAATGGCACTCGAAGGGTAACGGTCGTCGAGACGCCCGGCCGTTATTATCCTGAAACTTTCTCAAATCCAAGCCCTCTCTTCCCTCGTGCGAAGATCTCTCTAGCAGCCTCGTGCTCTCTCTCTTTGCTTTCCAGCCTACTCTTGCCACGGTAGATGGTTCGACGCCGAGGGCACGCAGTTCGTGATCGCCACCCCGTTGGCGCGCAGAACAACGTGGTCCAACAGCGAGGGCAACAATAGAGCACAGCCCTACAGAAACAGCCGTAGACTGTGCTTCATGTACAAAGAGAGCGGCGGAGTTGTCAGTTTGACTGCCAGTCCCATAGCGTGTCAGAGAGGCATCCCGCCGCCCGCGCCGATGTTGGCCTTCAACGCTACCAGCACCGGTAAGTGGCAACCTTCGTCAACCCTCTCGCTTTTCGTCGTGGCGCCATTTCGCCCTGAATTAGCGTTAATGAGGAAACACTAAGAATGAATATATATTCAAATTTATTACGTTAGTAATGTATGTGCAATCTTAAATTTTTGGATACCTTTTCAATGAGTATTTTGAATTACCGACAATATAAAAAATCGATTATTATAAAAGTACAAAATTTCCATTTATAAGAATTTTTTGAAAATTATATACGTTACTGTGATATTATATATCCATTTAATAAACTTATTTTTTTACATAACGTTTATATATGATGAAAAAAAAAAAAAAAAAAATAAGAAATTGCCTCATATTGTTTACTTTGATTTGTTTTGTAAAACTTTTTCTACTTATTAAAAATTTAATTCAATTTATGGATTAGCAAAACAAAAATAATGTCTAAGATAGTGTGTGCAAAATAGGCTTCTGGATTTATGTATCAAATAAATATCGTAAAAAATTTCAATATTTCAAAAATATACGGCATAAAATATTGTTCTCTTAAAATTGAGCTTTGCAATCTTATCACGATTATGCTGGCGACCGGAAAAGCGCGACGAAATTTTCCGTTCTTCTGCAAAACATTCAACGTACTCCAATAACTTGCCCGTGACATGGAGGCTGCGCCATCCAATCGAAATCGCAGAGTCAGCGATTGTCATCCGTTGCGTCGCACGAAATCTCGTCGCGGGAGGGTGCGTGACAGCCGCGTATATAATTTAGCGCGACATTTGCGTAGTTCTCTGTGACAAACAGACTGCGACAGCACGTTGATAAACGCTGAATTATGCGTCGCTAGTAGACCTAAGGCTACCGCATATAGCATATATAGCGCGAAATAATGGTTACATATAATAGATATATTATCTTCATATGAATTACGTTACTCATTTTACTGCCAATCTCAATTTCAATTTAATTTAACAATACGGAATTTTTCCTAAAATTTTGAATTGCAAAATTTATGCTGACCGAAATTAGAGAAAATTGTATTAATTTAAAAAAGTATTAAGATGATTAATTTTAATGAAATTTTAACAAGAGTAAATTTTTATTTGTAATAATATTTTTTTGTTCAAAAATGTTTATAGCTGAATTTCTGGGTCGGTTTTATGTAGGATATGTATTTTAATTTTATATTTAATATTTTTAAAGAAAAAGTATTTACTTTTAGTAAATTTATTACAATTATAATTATGTTATATTATTATAATTAAATTAGTATGTACGTGTAAATATACATTTCGTACAAGTATGAAAAATGATGTTGACTGATTGACTGACTATAAAATAAAGAAAATGATTGTTGCTTAATCGAGACTAGAATCGCTTCTTTCTCGCACATAGCTACATCATAAATTACACACATTGTATGATGGTAAAAATTCGTCACCTCCTATAATTACAGGTCAATGCATGGAAACGAACGGCGGACAGATCGGCCGATCGACGTACCTGACGATCGTCCTGCTGATGGCGGCTGCCGCGATATTCAGGTGATTCTAATCGAAAGCGCGACAGTTAATTCAGTTAATAATTGGATTCAACAGTGGTATTGAACACTCAGTGATCGTTGTAAGAGATATTCGCGATATAGTGATATACAGCCATGACGCGACGCGATGCAACGCAATCGATTGATCGAATACCTGGGTCAATCTAGAAAAAAGACAAAGAGTGCGATTTCAAGCTGTGAATGAGAAAGATACGGGAAAGAAGAAGCCATCGATCGGTTTATACAATCGTGTTCGTGGCTCCTGTTAGCTTTTAGCTGTCGGGAGAAACTCGCGTTCGAAATGTCATTCTCTCGTCGTCGACGAAAATGAAACGTGTAAGCGAAAAGGAAAAGGAAGGATACGATGTCTCATCTCGCGAAGAGTCGACGCAACATCCCAAGGAATCAGCGAAAATTAGTTGAATTTCCAACGGACGATCATGCGCGATCGAAGAAAGAAAAGTTCGAGCGCGAGTTTTCCCTGGCGAGTAGGTTTTTTTACCGGAAGTAGCGCGTAGGCACTAAGATTGGGCGAAGAAATTAACGAAATTATTAAGCAATTTTTATGGTTAGATCATATCACGAGATCGGTATCGCGACGCGAATCTCGATCGAGAATGAAGGACTTTGTAGGATCGATCGTTCTGAAGTCCTGTCGTTTCTAGCCAGTGAAAAAAAAAAATACGATCGAATTACTTTTTAAAACAAAGAAAAAGGAAGGACTACATATATGAAAAGACTATAGTCTCGATAAGTGCAAAAAGGCGAAGGAGCACCTACACGGTAAATATTTCCTTCGCCGGGCAAATGCTCATTTCTTTGCTCATTCTCGGGCATGTACCCTCTCAATAAATACCGACTAATTGACGATACGCGTAATAATTATATCGATAAATTACATGTAATACTCGAGCGTTACGCTATCGTCTTTCGATGAATCGAGTAGACTTTCGCATGTCCTCACGAAATGACGCCGCGAAGGATGAAGGGAAAATGATGATTGGTGAGTCGCTGGTCCTTCGGCAAGGATGAGTCAACCGAGTGAGAGCACTCAATTAGTGTAATAAATGGAATTAAGGATAATGACCCTTAAAATATCGGCACAAAAGACGTTTAGCTATAAGAACAAATATGTAATATTATTTCATCGAAGCGCGACCGAGGGTTTTATGTGGACAATTAAGAGAATAATCTCGTTTAATAATAAACGAGAATAAAATTCCACATTTCCGGATGTTACTTGGTACTCTTCCTTGGGGAGGTGGACTCACGGTTCACCACATTTTTCGTTATTCATCCGTCGAGAGGAGCCGCCGAGAAATCGCACGCTGCGACGCGTCTCTCCGCGCGATAGGCGGACGAGCGATCTGTATTTTCGTCTCATTAGCATCTCGTTAGACGCAATGTAAACGCGGTCTCGTCTATAATTCTAAATTTGTTTTTTCCTCGAGAGTATAGATCGCGTGCAATACCTTTAACGTTAAATGCACAGTGATCGACGCGAATTTTTTTGTCTCTTAAAAATATTAGCTCAATCGTGACGGGATGCGCGCGGGCGACATTTCTTCGGCGGTCCATTTGACGTAAACATTAATGTTAAGCAATAAGCAATAAAGATACACGAACATATATATATATATATATATGTATATATATGTATATATATATATATGTATATATATGTATATATATATATATGTATATATATATGTATGTATATGTATATATATATATATATATAATATACAAAGATACACACACGCAGACACATATATATATATATATGCGGCAGCAGCACGCTCGAGAAAATGGTGATAACGAGGAAGATGTTGTGCTTAGAGAAGCGTAAAGACGTTAATTTGAAGAAGGAACTCGGTTAATTAGTTCCAGATTTTCGCGACGACAGATAAAGGCCGGACGTGACGTGTAGGACGCTACGATATTATTGTAACTAATACAGAGTCTATATTATATTATTGTACAACCATCTTTGTAATAATTAAGCCGTAATCGCGCGCAAGTGACAAGATATGTAGGAAGAGAGACAAACAAAGAGGAAGTTAGAGACACGAGAGAGCGTGAGTGAGAAATGAAGTGTATACTGTATACATGTACGAAAGAGAGGAGAGAAAAAAGAGAGCGAGTGAATGAGAGGAAGAATGAGAGAGAAAGAGAAGAGAGAGGGGGTGTGAGAAAAAGAGCGAACCATAGGAAAAAGCCAATCGCTATTTTAGCACTTTTTCAATCACGTTGTACGTAGTTTCTACGCCACTTACAACTACTTCCGTCGGATTTGATTTAATCAACCAGTGATGTCGACGAGATCGATTCTTGAGAAGCGAAATCCAACAAATACAGCGAAGAGAGTCCTGTCATCGCGTCAATCACGTGTCACTCGTTTATATTCACTTCTAATTATCTCTTCTTTTTTCCTTTTCAATCTCTTGTTTGAAATCGTTTACAGAAAACTTTTCTCGATACTCGCATTATTTTATTTGAGTTATCTTGCTTTCAGCCAATCCTCAGGCTCGACATTAATCGTCGCAAGTTTATTTCACGCTTTCTCAAGAATCCTCTCGGACAACGCGCTTCATCGGGCAACACTATCTCCGTTTCAGGGTTCTCAGAAGAGAAGGATCGATCGACTTTCGTTAACAGGTATCTCCCGATACGCACCGTGAAGATTATTACCGTCAGCGCGCACGGCAAAACGAGAGCGAGCGACGCGTTCTCATTTTTCACCGACAGGTAGGATTTAGGCTATTTAGGACACTTAGCGGTTATCACATTAGGAGCCATACTGTACCTATGAGCGCAGCGTACACATATATATATATAGCGTATATGAAGTAGTTAAGATCGGGTCTAGCCGTTAAGATTTCTCTAGCTTCTTAGAGGATAATAAGCTCATTGTGAACAGCAATCAGATCTGATCCAGATGCCCCGCGGTCACGAATCACGCGTGTACAATCCCGACGAAGTCCGATCGTCAATTTCGCGTCTGTAAACGACGCGCGAGATCGATCGGAGGAGTGTGCGATTATCGGTGAAAATAACTCGATACAGTCTAATCTAATTCATACTTTTTTCAGAACTAGCAAAGATTAATGTCGAAATTAAATTTTTTGAACTTTAATATATATTTTCTCAATGTGTATGTTAAAAAGAAAAGGATAATGAATTAGGCTGCTGTATCCGGTGTTTCAATTTGATCGAGAAAAAAATTCCGCTTGTTCCGAGAACAATTTCAAAGTGGCAGGAAAAAATATTAATTTTTCCTTTAAACTTTATTTTTCGACATATTTATGGTTAAACCATTAAATGTTTATTTTTCTTTCGCGCGTTGTTAGAAAACAAATATTACACAGAAACCTAAAATCAGAGATTCTGAATTTCGCGATTTTTTTTGTTTAATTATCCCACTTGTTGCAACCGAGTATACAAATATTTTTTAGTGATCATATATATTTTTCCACATTTTTATTCGCTTTCATAATTCCCGCTATACGCAAAGTTATAGAATGCACGCAATAATCAGATTAATTGAAGTTGACGCGAACGAAAACAGATTAGTGATATCAAAGAATAAAAATTACTATTTAAATATTGCTACGCGTTATTTTCCTTCCTAACTTTCTTGCATTTTTGTCCAAAGATGAACGGTTTTTTTTTTTTTTTTTTTTTTTTTTTTTTGGGACGATTCATTCATAAACTGTTATTATTTTTTAAGAAATCGATGATGTCGCTTTTAATTTGGAACATTCTCACAGAAAGAAAGATTTTATTAATAAATAATATATATTTGAATCATTGAGTAAAATTGATTGTCACATATGTGAAGGAAACCTTTATGATTATTGTACACTTTGTCGTAGAATCCACAATTACGAATAAAATTTTCGACGATGAAACGATCGGGTACGAAAGTCACGCGAGATCGTAACTGGCACTCGAGCAAACGCTCGAATATTCTATTATTTTCGATTTGCCCGATGCAAACAATGTCGAGGGGATTCGATAATTATCAGAGCATTTCCAAACATCATTGCTAACCGACCGCCTCTGCTCGCGCCGCTCATGCTTTCTATCTCTCTTTCTCTTTCCCTTCCTCCCTCTCTTACTAAGCATTATGCATGCCGTTTAATGAGATTGATGCAATCGTCCGATGCATTTAATCCTGCCAATTTACATTGCGTCCTAATATTGTGGACGAGTATTCTGCTAATGGAGTTCACTAATGAGAAACAAAAACATTCTTCTCGCTCGTTATTATTTTCGATACATTAGACAACCGTCGGCAGAAAATTGCTATCGATCATATTGCGCAAAGAAATTCGCACCGCATTTACTTTATTTTATTTATGTTCGATGATCGTCTGCTTTTCGTTCTATCGTAGTGAAAATTACGTTGATATCAAATATCTGGCTCGGAATATCTCGAAGAAGTAAGTGATGTCACATGTCATATAGTAAGTCGATTTACGAAATCAAATTTTCGAAAAAAAAAAACTACTAAATTCTTATTCGAATAATTATATTATTTTTTATTCTTTATCATAAAATTTTAACTCGCAGGATCTCGACAAACTACCGAGGCTAAAGACAAAGATATTAAATTAATAGAATTCTTTTTCAAAGCGTTTGCTTCTTATTTAGAGAAATAAATTTCCATTGTCTTTCCTTGAAAGCTGATCTCTTAAAAGCCATTCCACTGACAAAGCTAATCGGTACGCAATCTCCAAAATAACATTAACAATAAGACGCTCTTTTTGCGAATGCACTGCGCGCGGTTGATTTCACCGCAGTGCGGATGTGGCTTCGAAACCGATGTGAATACCGAACAGGGATTAGAGCATCACGTTTAGCTGTACGGGCCGGCGGCGCGGCGTACCGAGACGATTAACGATTTTATGGAAGCTCGTCTAATGGGATTATCGGATTACTTCCGTGTCGGTACGAGTACTCCGCGCGCGCACTATATTACTCCTCGCACTACTCTGTGGATTACGTTCTCATTCTTGAGATCGCTGCTAGCGCCAAACTGATATTCTTTGAGATTTCGGGTGCGAGATTTCTCAGCAACCGAGTCGCGGTGAAATTGGCCTCGTGACAAACAAACAGCTCGAATATCAATTCTGTCCTTTACTAAATAAATTTGTTAATTTGACAACTGCACGAGTTAAAAAATAGAAAATTAAATTCGATTGAATTCAATAAGAGAAATCGTGCTACTTCTAAAGTATATAAATATCGCGTTTAACGGAATAATATTTAGATCAAAATGTTATTCTATAATATCAGTTTTCTATGTCGTACATATTTTAATATAATTTTTAATAATTTGAATATTGATTTATAAATTTTTATTTTAATTTTTTTATAATTCGTTTATTTTCATATTTTATTTTTAGTTTTCTTCCGTTTCAAAACTTCTTTTATTTTAGCTTTCATTTTAGTATCATGCTTTTATTAAAAAGAAAAAGAGAGAGAGAGAGAGAAATCATTCTAGAATATAAATTCCATTAATCATCAATATATTTTCGAATATTCTAGACTTCTATGTTCTTCCGACATAACTAATCTAATTTTACTGAGTGGAATAATTAATGTTCCACATTAATGTGATTAGACAGAAATAATTTATTCTTAATTTCATTGCAAAATGACGTGAAATGTAGTTTCGTAATTCTATTTCGTTTTTCTATTTCTCTTTTCAGAATATTTTTAATATCCTAGTTATGCAATCAAATATCGTATGTTTTATTAATATTATTTTACTTCTGTTTCCATTTTGAAACATATTAAGGATAAATATATACGAAGCAGATATTGTTTCTACTGTTATCAAATTTTATTCGCACGCACTTCTATGAATAAGGATATCACCATTATTATTATCGTCTCTCAATTCGAAGATGGAATAGCGAGATGAAACAAGGCCGCGTTTCCGGTTTTTTTTCCGAAAAAAAGGATGAAAATAACGGACGCGCTCACGAGCTCGCGATTTATATCGTCATAAATATATTTACGGTTATAACTCGAACTCTCTTCGATATCGTACGACGCTTTATTTCATAGCTTCCGGAAATAGATCCGTCGACTTCCCGCGTCTCTAGAGGATCGATACTCCGATAAAATCCCGCCCGTCCGTTCACGGCCGCTCGAAAACAATCCACGATTATTTCTCTTCACGAAATACTGTCCGCGTATTCTCTTCTCGAATCAAACGCACATCCGGCATGCGAAAAGATGGGGAGATTATCAGCTATCTGGCTCATGGCGATGACTCGCGCCTCGTGTCAATCTGTCGTTATCAAAAACGATCAGGGTCACCGCAAGAGCAAATTTATACATTAACGAAAAGAATTTGAGCTTTATACTTCCAATTGTAAAAGAATCCAAATCTAAATTATTTTTTTTTTTTCCAAAAGAACTTGAGAATATGTTAAATTTTTTTCCAAAACATTAGAATTAATTTCTTCAAGTTTCTACAAAGTTCAATTCAACTATTGTTACACACTTTGCTCTCAATTATGTTTTTTTTTTTTTTTTTATTTCAGATTTAAGATCTATTTAAAGATAGACAAAAAATGATACAATACTAATATATCAATTACAATAAATATCATTAGGATGAAATATGAAATGTAATAATTAAAAATTTTTTAAATATGTTGCAAAGGCTAAAAGATTATGTTTCAAGTAATATTTCTTTGTTGAATTATTGTTCTTTTGTTAAAAAAATGATTGGCTATAGATTTTGAAAACTCATTGCGTGACCCTGATGTGTCGGTTCTGTTTATCTATGATAGAAATACACGTACATGCGTGTTGTTTGTAGTTTGAAAACGGTCGTCGTCGTCCGGAGATTAGAGTGCCTCCGGTGCCATATGGGGAAACGACGAAACTTCCCCCAATCTGTAAAAGGTAACGACTCCCGCGTGTGCGCATGAGAGTCGCGATGCGTCTCGATTACGAGAGAGAGTACAAGAGGAGGAGAAGAAAAATGCGAGTCGCTGATAGCCTACGTTTTTCACAGCCCAAATGCCGGAAAGTTCTTGAGCGTCATTGTAGCGCAAATTCAACTCTTCGCAACGACGAGCGGCGCGAGCGAGCTTCTTCTAATTTCCTGCTGAATTTTGACCCTTGCATTTGCCGCGTGCCACATACTTAAAATACTTTCTTTATTAACTTATTCCAGCCAAATGGTATTGAAATTATTTTATATACTACAAAAAGAGTTTATTCAATTTTATTTATTATAGGTAATATATGACATACATGTATGACACATACGAAGAAATATATAAATTACTTTTAAAATCCTGATAAGATATAATCTTGATTTCTGGATTTATTCATATATTAAAATCTAATTCTACAAAATCAGAAAGAATTTTTATATGTAAATTATTATTTTTCTCTTCAATTATTACAAGATATTTAAATTGCAATTATTAAAAGAGATTAGTCTCCTTTCTGTTTTTAGAAACAAGTTTAACGCAAATAATGATAACGTGTCGTTAGAAGAATACTTACGCATCAGTTGTCACAATTTTGATTTATTACACTGGCTATACAATTGTTTCTGTAATTTATTTTCATAAATGCAAAAGTCAGAAAGATAGAATATAGAAATGGATTAGTTCCCATTATTACTCCACTTGACAAATGTGGATTCGGCGTTCACCCTCCTAAACCGGGTGAACATTCCCGGGGGAGGGAGGGACCGAGAGAGGAAATCAACGTAAAAAATGCGTTCTTGGAACATGCGGAATTGCGTGCTACGAGACTTTCGCAAGCTCGGCATACACCGTCACTTTCCTTGCCAGTACAGTATAGTCGGCACCCTCCGTCGATTCGAGGACGTTTTCAATCAAGGGACAATCATCCCTCGACGAGCAATCCAAGTTCTATCGGATCAGCCCGCCGTTTCGTCCCTCGACGAGACGCGGCTAGATCTGTCCTTCCCTTTCTTCCCCCAACCTTCTTACACGAACAACGATAGGAATAACTTCCTTCTAAACCCTTAGCAATGGTCCCCGAATGTGTACGAAATACTGGAAAATGCGTGCGAGAGGTGTGTAATAGCGCTACCTTAAGTTTCGAATAACATTGAATTAATATTCTCGTAATGATTGATTCGCATATGTTTCTTCATATCGATCACAAAAATGACTACCGTCACGTTCGAATTTTTCATCAATGAGGATAAAAGCAATTTTTGTTATATATTAATGTTGTTTTCATAGACATTTTTCTGCATTAATTAACCAAAAAAATAAGAGGAACGAATATTTTAAAGTTTTCTTCACATTTGTGAATTAAGTGATGCCAGTCTGAAATATTATAATTAGTATACATTTTTTTATCAACGGTCATTAATTTGCGAAAAATTTTAAATGATGTGTACATTATTAAAATCAGCGTGAAAAGTTGATTAAACGAGAAAATTATTAATATTGAAAATTTAAAAATATAGATGGTAGAGTGGTCAAGACAGGTTACTGATATACGTATACGCGTGTATTGAGATTTCGATATGTATATATAGTTATAGTACTTTGTGCGCATATTATCATATGTCCGAAGAAACGCTTGAGACACGCGCGTGTAGCGAGCGAAAAAACCGCGGGGCGTAAAAAAACATAAAAAAAAAGAAATGTCGACGAGAGCCCATCACCACCTGATACTTTATTCTCGTATACTAAATTTAAGAGTGACATCAAATTGGATTATTCAGCGCGAATAGTTGAAATGGAATCGAAAAATCGACTGTTCTTATATTAATGTGAAATTTCGATAATACGTTTGTAATGCGAGGAAAATTGAAATAGAAGGCAGGCGATCTCATTTCGCCGGAAAACGGAATATCGCAGTTGCACGTTAATTTTTTAACGGTATTACGGAGCACGAAAAAAAAAGTTTAAAAATCGAAGAAAAGAGATGCAATGTTCGCAAGTGTAATATGTCGAAGTAAGAGAAAGAGATAATATATTTATTCTTCTATATATAATAGTTTTCCGATACTTCGATGTAACATTAAAATAATTGTACAATATTTTTTTTACAATTTTACATTTTATAATTTTTACTGGAAATGAAAATTGTTAAAATATCGTTATGCGACTCTAAAACATATTTTTATTTTCTTTAATATAACTGTCATAAAATCGATAATTGTTAACTTTCGTTTCTCTTTCGAGTACGCGTATAATTTCGAGATATTTCCATTATTTTATTTCTGTGTCTTCTGGGTTTCGTATTTAATCGTTTCATAATGATATGAAGGAAGATAAATCGGATCGCCTAATTTTCGGGCTGGATAATCCGTTACGAGCTCGTCAAGAAGTTTCGCAATTGGCGCGATACGACAGAAGGAAACTGGATACATGATCACTTCGGATTTGCATACTCTCTCATAGTCTAAACCTCATTTGCTTAGACGAATTGTCGAATTAAAGCGGCGACGATCGGTCGTCGTGGAACGCAAGCGACTCTATCAGATTTACTGAGGCGGAATTGAATTCAGGTCAGATGAGCAACCGAAAAGTCTATTTACTGAATACGATATATTCATACAGAAATATCGAAGCAACATTAATAATGGAATAAACGACAAATCGGTCGCTCACAAATAGCAGATGTAGTAAAAATCCGCTTAAAAATTTTTGTCGATTATATAATAATAAATCATGTCCACTTTTATTAGATTTCAGTATAAATGCAATTGAACAATCAATATGTATAGCTTATATAATAATTTTTATTTAATTCCCAGAAGAGATTATTAATGCCATCCGACATTATTATTATGACAAAGCTATTTGTTAAAGATTAATTATTGCGATTCGTATAACACAAATTTAAGTACTGGAAATACATGTCGCACATCGATTTCTATCGAATGCGAATACTTATTGAATCGGCCTTTTCATGAACGCGAGCGTGAAGCGAGCACGTCGCTGCCATTTACGGTCGCACAATTTTCTGCCACCTCGGCTACCGCTGTTTCTCTCCGGCTTTAATCGCTTGCTCGACATCGTCCCGACAATACGAATTGATGATCGAACGTAAAATTGATCGTTCACGTCGCGTGCTGAACGCTCCGCTCAGCAGCGGAGTCCATTAAGATCTCACATTATGTGTCGCGAATCATGCTGCGAATGCTCTAAATCGACTATCGTTATTTCGTGATTACATAACGACAATCATTCACAGACTTTCGTTGTTGAAATGAAGTTTGCAAAGTAAAAAGAAAGTGTGTTCTCTATCACCTTTTTTACCGTATTTTTCTTTCGAAGAAATATTCGGTATTTCATTTATAACTTTCGTTATCTTTATTTTAATTATGTTTATTGTTAAATTAAGTCTGTTATTCTCTCTCGTGAGAATATTGGGATGATAAATATTCGCATATATTTTTTTTTTTTTTTTTTTTTTTTCGAAACACGTGTCTGCCTGCGGCTTCGACATTAAGTAAATGAATGTTTGCGATGTTTGCAAAATCGTTTGCAGTATCGTTTATGCAAATCCGAAGCATCATGATTCACTTATCCCGGATGTTTATTGTGCTAAAAATAATAATGCCGAACGCGACGAGGAACGAATATTGACTATGAGATCGGCGAAAAATACGATTTAGTAGTTTTGTCGAATGAATGGCAAAAGCAATACTCAGTACGTGAATGCGTGCATGATATTACCATAGTGTGTGTAAAACTGTGAGGAAAGAAAAGATAAGTGTGTAAGCTACCTGTGCCTTGTAATAAACCATATATATATGTATGTATATATGCAACACGTGAAAAAAAGAAACGTAAATACACATTATATATATATATATAGATACAATGCGTGACACACACTGACACACGCATAAACATACACGAACGAGATACTCTTACGATAATCTATTTAAACAATCGTTGCCGTCTCTTCTGAAACAGAAACCCCCTCTCAGAATTTCTTTGCAACGCCCGCAGAGAGTAATAACGGAGCAAATGACGAGGAAGTAAAAAAAAAAAGAAATGAAAAAGATATGTTGTTGAATAAAATAGCAATAATCGAATTTCAGACTGAATTATGATTGAATATTATACCGCAAGTCTTTGTTGTCGCGGCGGCGACGCGCGAGTGTGTTAATTATTATAAATACTGTTACACAGTGTCTTGCTACAACCGGGGAGATTAAAATAAAATCTCGAAGCTCGAAATCTTTGGAGATTTTATTTGCGCCTATAAAAGTTTCATCCTGAACGCATAACATTTTTTTTAATTATTTATTATTCTAATATAATATAATTATGACATATGAATATATTATATTTATCTAATTATCATTAGAAAATACTAAAACAATCGGGGTCGATTTTGGCATTTTTCCTCAACCTCGCTTGCGTAGAAAGAAAGGTATTCCGCGATCGATTCTCTTTCTCGTTCGTGCTCGGATTTATATATATATATCGCCAGTCGTTGTTGCGTTGCCCGAGCGGCCAATTGGCGAAGAGCGATGTTCCTTTTTGATTTAAGGTTTCTCTTTCTTTACGATCTCGCAGAGTCGACTGTCTCGCACGGCTAACAGCGACGCGCGCGGACACATAAATTCTTTCTGCCGGTGTTGGCTGGCATGTGGCAAGATCGAGATTCGGCGTGCGGGCTTCCGCCGTTATTTACTGCCATTCGCACGGACCGGAGGGCTAGGAGGTGGAGGCTGTTTTTGATGGATGTCGCGGGATAAGTGCTTTTTCTTTCTCTTCGAGACCGTTTTGTAATTTAATGAAAATAAAAAAAAAAAAAAAAAAAAAACAAATAGCGGATCTCTCTTGTTTTTCCGACGAAGAAAGATATGCCATTATACGCAGTCTCCATCATATCAGCGAGACGTGGTGGCTGCATCTCGAGTGGCATCGAGGAAGAAACAGCCAGGTAATGTTATGTACTTTGTTGATGCATGTTGGAGCACGAAATATATTTTTTTATTTAAATAGTGAACAATTTAATCTTATGATCAATTATAAATACGATAATTATTTATAATTATTTATATCCCTAATCTAATATGAATATTTCTCGTAATTTTCTCATTGAATTTTATAT
This sequence comes from Anoplolepis gracilipes, assembly GCF_047496725.1. Lineage (NCBI taxonomy): Eukaryota > Metazoa > Arthropoda > Insecta > Hymenoptera > Formicidae > Anoplolepis > Anoplolepis gracilipes. The sequence continues at coordinate 8,596,804 of NC_132980.1, read as the reverse complement.
TAAAACAAATGTAAAATATAATTTAAAAATTCGACATATTAAGCATGAAAAATTAAACTAGCTCTTTTGGCTTTTAGAAATTCCATTTGTCAGTAAAATATGATAAAAATCACGCATGTATTATATGCGATGAAATTATAATCCGATTGGTATATCTGACGCAACAATGATATAATATATATATGATGTATATGATACAGTTTCGTCTGCGAACACGAACAATCTTCGTACACATAATTCTGTGGAAGTAAATGGCAGCAACTACGAGAAAGAGTCGTAGATCGCTTGCTCAGCGTATTATACAAAAGGAACGAAACTGCCCGCGCTCGTATCAGCATTTTATCACCCATGCGATCGACATTACCCCTTTCCACAGCGCGACACGAACTACTGCGTCGTGCAAGGGGACATGTTTCCACCGCATTATGAAATCGATTACCGCCGATGTGGTATAATTTCATACGTATATCAATCCGTTGTTTCCACATTTTACTTTTTAACGCGCGAGAAGACTGTCATTTTTATTTTATATCCGTCAGATTTCTTTGTACGAATGCAGAATTGAATTTTTTAAGCTAAATTATAAAATTATTAAACCAAAAAAAAAAGAGATAAGAATAAAATAAGTTTTAACCAAATTAAGATGTCAAGAGTGAAAATAAATGACAGAATCTCGTTGTTGAATTAATTTTAAACGTACTTTATTATCTCTCTCGACAAATGGGGGGGGGGGGGGTTTTATTTAATAATCGAAAAGAAAATATCAGTCAAATAATGATTATTTCACAGTTTGCGTGTGTAATTTTCGAGGTATGCATATTTTCTACCGTGCTTTTATTTTGTCGCGCTTAATAATTATCTCTATAGATGATATTATTATTGATTAAAATCCAATATATGTTTTATTATTACGATTTCAGTAACACATTTATGAGCATCTCCGCATTGATTAATGACGATAATAAATACCTATGTCCGAAGCACAATAGCTCTGCGTGAAAGACAATGCGATTTCTGGAAATTTAACTGCATAATAACAATGTGCTTTTCATTTTCAAATGTTTAATTACTACATTTTATGGACCATAATTAGGCCGCGGTACGAGAGATTTTTTTTATATAATTTAATATAATTTGCCCAAATACTACGTGCTATTATATTTCAATCTCATTAACTAATATTTCTCGAGTTTTCCGATATGTATGCCACACGTATGTCTCAATAACATTCGACTATTATACTGCAGATGATAAATAAATTAATTGATTGATGTAATATATATATATATATATATATATATATATATATATATATAAATATATAAATTAACAGATTAATATAATATATAAATTTTATATAAATATAATTCTAGCACAAATAAATTATTAATCTGTGGAAACAACGGATTGATATACGTATGAAATTATACCACATCGGCGGTAATCGATTTCATAAATTGATTATATTAATTGCGCAATAATGGTTTTATGTTAACTTTTTTAGACATAGACTATAAAGATCATACTATTACGCAGTGATTATTATTATTTGACTACTTGATTGGCCTCATTATCTCATATATGATGACATAGATTTACTTATATCTTTATATAGAACAAAAATTATTATTATCCTCGATAAATGCAATATCTATATTTTAAAGTTAATTCTGGGAGCAAAAGTCACTTTGTAATTTTATCGAATATTGCTGCGTAGATAAATGATACGATAACAATATTACACAATCATATATTTTTATACTTGTGAGAACACAATGATTTGTTGACATATTTGTTCGTAGTAAAAACTAGAAGGGATACAATTCTATTTTATTTTTATTATACATGTATTATCTTGACATGTCTCTTTTGCGTTACATAACGAACTACTACTCACTGAATGCTAAACAGTAAAAAATTCATTAAAAAAAACTTGTTAACACGTTGTTTATCGAAAAACAGATAACTATCTGATTCTAGCAGTGCCTGCAATCGGTTCCGGGTGATGCAAGATCGATATCGCCTAGATTGGAAAATAACCTGTATTGTTCTACTCGCGCGCGTTATCTACCCACGTATGTCTCTTGCCCTGTCCGTATGTGCATGCGTTTCGAATATATGTATATGTGTATCCTCTATTACCTAACACACTAGCATTCTGCATGTTGCAATTGAGATCGCGTGACAGACGGCCGTCTCTATCCGGTCGAATGAGACGACGTGACGGGACGCGACACGAAATCGGTACATGACCAGACACTTTTTAATCACGCATTACGTGGCTACCATAAATCTCCAGGCGATCCGTTATCGTGCTGGATGTACTGTCCAAGGATCATATTTCATTGTATAAGACGCATATAATATAATCTATAGTATAATATAGTATGTATTACATTTCGGACACGACATATATATATTTTTTTTGTAGGGAATATAATTTATGTCGTTCGTTATCTGTGTCGGTAGCGATTTTTTCCGCTTTTATTCAGATGGAAAATTTCAAGCGACGTTGAAAGATTTTTCGGTGTCAAAACATTTGCAATATTTAATGTAAAATTGAGAGTCCGAAGAAGACGATGAAAAATGAAATGCCCAAGTCCAGCGAAATGATTTTATTATTCTTACGATTCGCTCATTAGGCCACCGTAGTTTATTCACTTTGTTTATAATTCTCTACCTAATTATTTTCTTTCAATTTATAATCACCGATAATTCATTCATCAGCACTTACCGTGGAACGAAATTTCCTGTTACAATCGCGTTGCTATTAAAGATTGATTTTATAATCATGTTGTAGAGTATTTAAAGCAATATAGTAATTAAAATGATGTAGAGCATATGTACACATATATTGATTTTTGTGAAGAGTGCAAAAATTAATGAGGTAGGTACTCAACTTTTGTAAATTGTAATTGATACGATTAGTTTGTCTCACATTAAAATGTATAAATTTATGTATAATTCAATCTTGAAATTCCTGTTCTTCGGTAATGCATTTGGTTTTATTTATAGTACAGCCATGTTTTCTTCACTATATCAATATTCAATCGCCGCCTTGAGGGAAGCAACGAGTAATTAACATCTTCATTAACATCCATGACTAAAACCTTGAACCAAATCCCCTTTTTCTGCTTTTTCTTTTACGTCGTGATCGATTAATCATCAAGAACGCGCTTCACGATTCTACTTAAACTAGATTTAAGTTAAAATAGATAATAACGAAATAAGTTAATCAAATGAGCTAATATTTACTCATATTTTTTCACAGCACTTCGATAAAGCGCTTGTTCCACTTTATTTATATCAACCCCCATTCCACGATACAACACCGTAGACAGTCACTATTGTCCAGGTGCTTCTTCAATATTGCAATAATGCTAATGTACTTGCGAGCTTATACAGTTGTACCGGCTCACTTTTAAGGACTTGCGTAATAAATCTACAAGGGAGCCGTAAAATGATTATAAACGGCCAAAGTTGCACTTAACTGCGCGTCGACGTTGATTTAACGCGGACATTTACGTGGCTGACAGTATATATTGTTGCGGGCGGCATCGTTGCTGAAGTCTTTTTCTAACGAAGTATCGTCGGTGAAATCTAGTTTCAACACTTTGCGCCATAAGCTCACTACGGAGCTTGTTTAAAGGATCTTCAAGAACGATTATGGAAGTAAGCCGGAGTGGCCGCGGAAGCCGCGCGAGAGGAGGGGAAAGAGAGGGAGGATAGTGGCGGCATCGGAAAAAAGAAAAGAGGAGGAGGAAAAAGTTTATTCGATCAAAGCAATTATTGAAAATTGCCGTACGGACGTTCGGAAACTCACCGTAATCGACTCGTTATTACTTCCGAGCCTCTGAAACGCTCGATATTAATTTAAAAGATTAATTAAAGGCTTTTAAGATTTCTTCGCGGTGCATAAATGTCCTTATCGCTTGGCTATCTAAAGAAGAATACAGGAGATTTTACGAAAATGTACGAAAAAAAAAGAAAACATTTTAGAAATAAATCCTCTTTTTAAATCAAAGAAAGAAGAAGAATATACAGATGCAAACAAATATTGATTTAAATCATTTTTCTCTCATGTTTATATTGAATACAGCAAACTCGCAAAGTTTATAGAAACAATTCAATAACATTCAGTTATGAAATTTGTAATCACAATATTTGTATTATAATATCGTTTTTTATAAAGAGAGAAAGAGAGAGAGAGATTAATATTTAAAAACGTGCGAAAACAATGAATTGAAGGTAAACTTTCACTTTGAGTGATAAAGCTAATTTTCCTTCTTGCAATTTTCATAAAGTCGATGTCGAGAGACACTCTTGCAAAAGCAGATATCCTTTAATAATTATAATCTTTGCGCGGAAGATATCTTTCCTCGAGAGGCGAGAGTAGAGGAAATTATACATGTAAACGAGAAGCACTCCATGTTGGTAGACGAGATGAGCCGAACCCGTTTTAAGACTCGATTCCAAGTTAACGAACGGTGTAACGTTAAGCCCTTTTCTTCTTTTTCTACCGCCGTTTTCCTTTTATTTTTGAGTATTACAATCTGACCATTTACAGGCTACAAGGAATTATGTTGACTTTCTCTCTTTCTCTCTCTTTTCCTCTTTCTCTCTCTTTGTCGGTGCATCGAAAAGGCGTGTTACAGCGTGCTATATAATAACGTAATTTACGGCGAACCGCTGTTATCGTGACGATTTTCGGTATTCGTGCAACTGAGATTTAAACTTTTCACCGAAAAGGTGAAATGGGAATTTTTATTGCGTCTCGTGAGCACCTGCTGTGTGTTTATGCACGTGATATTTAACACGGTTTTAAGTTTAAAAAACTTACATAGAGTTAAGTGTTAAAAGTTTTGTATCGAAGAAATAGTTAGAAATCAAATACATAGTGATTTTTTGTCAAATAGGAATTTTTTGACATTATGTATTTTTAAATTCGATATAACATATTTTTTTTTCTTTTTCCACAAAAATCAATGAGATAAATAATAAATAATAAATTTTCAAATTGTTTGCGTGAAACCATGAACCATCATACGAATAACGAGTAATCGGAGTAATGGGGGGGGGGGTATCAAGTATATTAATCATCGTTCTAATTTTCACGTTTGTCCTTGTACAATTTAGGCGAACTCGTTGCCTATTTAATCACTTGAGAAGCACAATTTTTCTTTTGTATCAGCAGAGCAGCTGCATCGTTATAATCTCGTAGTCATCTATGATATCATAATTTATCTCAATCTCGAGAATATGATATTGTCTTTAAAGAAATTGGAAGTCTCATCAAACAGCTGGCGCTTTAAATAATGTAGTTGATGAAACCACAGATTAAACATGAATCACACAAACGAACTCATTACTTTTGATTTTTCAAACTTACAATTGTATGCATTAATATTGATAACCTCTATTTTATCATGTAATTATTACATTTTTCAAAAATAGCGTAAAAGAATATTCTTTGAATATATAAGAGAATATGCAAATATGTCTGTAATTGTCACAATTCAAAAGACATGTGACATATGTTATTATTATAATAATGGACACACATCTTTCATTTTCATATGGTTCACTTTTATCTATTTTATGTCAGTTACATATTACACATATAAGTTGTTTTATCACATGTTTGTCTCAAACATACACGAGTGCATTTTACATTACATAATATCTCGGTAGTTGCAAGTACATTGTATAATGTAAGTTATGTAATCACAAAGACACAAAGGCGAAGAGTGCGGGATGCGTAAAAATAGAAGTTGGCCAACAGTGCAAAAAAAAAAAAAAAAGAAGACCAGTACGCTAAACATCTCGCGGAACAACCCGTATTTGCGTTTGCATCGCGCAAAAAATTAGGCAAAGTGCTCAACAGACGAGAAATATATTTGCTCGTTTAGTTAAAACGACTTTTATTGCAGCTCTTTTGTTATCTCGATGCATATCAAAAGCTTTGTATACCCGCTTTTCAGTAACTATTTATTCCTTAATGCACGAGATATCTATAATTTCAGATCTGTATTTAATGATAATGTGTAAAATATAGATTTTTTAAAAATTCAATTATTAAAATCGATATACTAATTAAATCAACAAAGTATTTGTTTTATATAAAATACATAGAAAAAATTTAGTGAAATTAATATCGAATGAACGAGCACAAAAAAACCTTTATTGCAATTTTATTGTGTTTGCAAGTACGTCGAAAAATTTATGTACACGATTTAATTCTTCAATCATCGCCCGTCTTTACTATAGCAGGATCAATAAAAAAATGGGATAAATATTTTAATAACGTAAGTGAATTTGTGGTATAACTTTTTTTACGATAGCAGACTGTCTGCTCAAACGTGGATAATATAATCACATAACAAGCAGACTGGCCACAATTTACTTTTTGACGTGATTTGCTTTTCCGACACTGTAATAGTGGTAAAGTTCCGCCCATCGAGGGAGGAAGAGAGAGTGAGAGAGAGAGAGAGAGAGAGAGAGAGAGAAAGAGTAAGAGAGAGAGAGAGAGAGAGAGAGAGAGAGAGAGAGAGAGAGAGAGAGGAAGAGAGCGGGAGACCACGTTATCGAATCAAATTTGCAGTAGCTAATTATGGTACGATATAATCCGTTAATGAAGCTATACGTTAACTCGACATAGAACGGACTATCGAGCATTATTTATAACAAACGCTGACAAATCCCTCGCTGAAAGCGCTTAACATTTGATCGAGTATTTTCCAATATGGTTCGAAAATTATATCTATTGTCTGATATGTGACATTATCATTTTGTATATTATTTATAACCCACATATTATAATTCCGAATACATCTTTAAGGGTTCAAGATATCACTCAATAGTATGAAGTTACTTCAAGTCTAAATGATGTCTGTAACTTGAGATAATTAAGTTTAAGTAAGAAAAAATTAGAAGCTAAAATAAGGAATCATAGTATCAGTAAAAATATAAAATATTGAAATAATAGAAAAATATACATTACAAAAATTTAATACAGTATATTCGGTGAAAACTTTCGTAGATTAATTTACATTTTCGCGTATATGATTATATCAACAATATATCACTCATTAAATAGCGAACAACTCTGCACGATCATTATAATTTAAAAAAATACATATTTATTTAAAATTTGTGAATAAGGATTATTATTAAGCTTTTGTATGTTTTACAGTATATTATAGGTGCATACAGCTTACATTTCTCTCTGACGATGTAATTAACATGTTCTTCACCAAGAATGTACAGTTAGCTGTACACAGAAAACTTTTTTTCGTTTTATAAGCGTACAGTAGAAAATTAACAGTGTACACAAATATCTCTCCGAGAAAATCTCATTGAAGGATTCTTTGAAAAAGTTCGCGCGTTAAACGAAAACTAATTGTTTTCATTACAATTCTACTAAGGAGCATGTTAGGCATAATAATTAAGGCTTTAATTTGCATACTTCTAAAAATAGCATTCGGTTTCATGCATATCTGTGATTAGAATACCATACTAATTGAGAATATGAAATACAAGAAAGTAACACATATATAAGTTTATTTTCTAATATTAAATAAATTATTTGCCATTGTTTGTCAAATTTATTATTGCCTTTGTACAAAAATATAAGAAATATTATCATTGCGCAGAAAATAATTTATAAAATAAAAAGTTAGCATTTAAAAATTTTAAAGTAAGTAAAGTGAATAAAGAAAATACTAATTTTTTAACTACTAGTTTACATTTCAAAACTACAGTGTAATGATAGTAAAATGGCATAAAATATGATGACGGTCTCTTTTGCAAACGATTCTTATTCCACGATTATTTTCTCTTTAAAGTTGAAACGCGTCGGGAAAGCTAGATGAAAAACGTAGTCGCATCGCGTCGTCGGTCATTCATCGTACTCTTGGAATTTGTGTCAATCGTATGCAATCCGTACGATCTGAAGGATCTAAGCGTGCGGGGGAAGAACTCGTGCAATGTGCCGTGAGTTACGTCATTCCGCGCATTTGTCTCGTCATTCCGTGACGTCACGGTACCACGTGCTCCATGAATATCTCCGTCATTGTTCAGCATATATCGCTCACGTGTGAGTTATTGCACGATGAACACACATACTTGATCCCCCTCGATTCACGAAATAGCCCTCCCCCTTCAAATCAATGTCAAGGCGATCAGTCGTTTAAATGTCATCATGGGTCTTATCACTAGATGTATTCATATATGAATAAAATGTAAAATAGTTATATCACCATAATATCTATATATATATATATATATATAACTAATTTGATATAACTAATTTGACGTTACTTTTATCTGAACATTTGCGAGATCACATTTTGATACACATTTAAACAACACATGATAATACTAATATAATGTGTTATTAATTTCACGAACACTCTATTCTCTATTCATATAATAATTAAACAAAATGCATTTACGTTCTTTATTTTTCTAAATAAAAAAATCGTAAATTTGAAAGAATTATATAGTCGACTCGTTCCTTCATCTTATAATTGAATCATGTTCAATACTAATTTTGCTACTTTAAATTTGAAAATAATGTACAATAAAATAAAAAAATATGAAGAATATGTGTAAATATGATTTGTGTTAATGTAACTCACATATATAATATCGTATTATTTTATTATTGTATATGTTAAGTTCTCAGTTTAATTCTTATCAGTTTCACTCTTATCACTTTCTATCAATAAGGATTTTCGCTTTCATGTCTTAGAGATTAACGTTTTGTTGGTAAAGATTGACATTTATAATTGCTAGATAAATACAAAATGCGTGCTTAAAATTATTTTAGTAATTACTTATAATAACTACTCGTTTCCACATCATTGATCAAATATAACGATCAATTTTTAATGACTTTCATTGGCCGCAGCTTGACGTGTAGTGGACTCAATTGAATTCAATAAACATCGATTAATCTGCCGATTTGTTGCTTTGTCATGTTGTCACTACACATGTCATTGCACGCATGCGAATAGTTCAATGTGTGTTAATGTATACATATATACAACTCAGGATCTTTCATCTCTTAAATTAACAAATTATCTACGAATGAGCGATAAAAAACATACGCCAGTTTTTATTTCACTTAGGACTTATTGTTGTAGATAATCTTCATAAAAAATATATCATAAACGTCGTTTTAACAATAAGTTGAGAATATTACATAATATGATTTCTCAGAAACATAATATTGCATTGTCATTTTTAACGCTAAATAAAAGCTTTCAATTTAACGATAGGATTAATATCAAGAGAAATTAAATATTGAATATTGATTGGGAAAATCAAGATGAGACCGTAAATATACTGCTTTTTATTCATTTATCAGATAATATGCGTGATAGCAGAAATTTGCGCGGTATGAGAAAACAAAAGTATTCTAATCTAATCTGACTAACATACACGTTATCTAATGAGAGACAATAAAAATAGAGTGAATTAATCTTCTAAAAAAATGATCTATTAATTTTCATTTAATCTGAACAAATTGAGACTCAAGAGATGATCTTACGTCATTATCTAAAATAATGAAATGTAATATTGATATTTAGATGTAGAGTTTTAAGAAATTCACGATCCAGCTTATTTCTCTTCGTATTCATTATATTTTACTAGTTAAAAGCAATATTTTTATAATTCTCATATTTTGCACTAAATGTAAGGTAAATAAAATAGTCATGGAAATAAAAGTGCGGCAAATGCTCTTAGCAGATGATAAAAATAAAAATATCTGCTTTGAAGCGGAAACACTCCAACGCAAAAACGGAACGATCTAAAGATTGCAAGGTATAGCTTGTATCAAATTTCATTAAAACACAGACGTGTCTTAGACGAGGGAGATTGCGCCGTTAGTGCAATATGTCGCGCACGATGGCGCGTATTGCACGCTCTAATGAGAGTTAGAGTTCATTGTGAAACGTCCCGTCAAAGGACGTTGCGTCTTAAAGGAATATTCGCAATGTCATGCTTTAGTTAAGATGTCGAAATCATACAAAATCGAACAATTTCGCTCACGTAAAGAACAAGCGACCAGGAATGATCGTAAGCAGAATGGAAGTGGAGGGGCACACCATCATGTATGGGAGGGAAGATTTGTGAGAGGGGGAGAGACTCTCTTACAGGATTTATATATACTAGTCATCCAGCGTGAATCTTTGTGAGTTGCATCGTACGCACGACCGAACCAGTCGATTTTAACGCGGTGAACATCGTAGTTTTGTCACGTTTTCTGAGGAAAAAAAAACGATCTTTTATAGAGAAGAATAATTGTGGATGCACCGATTGTTGTTCAACATATCCGGTATTTCTAATGTAATGGTGAGCTCGATTTTCCGCACGGAAAGGTCGTCGCGATAGTTAACTGTGCAACCAACTAGATGAATTTGTTCCAAGCTATGTTGTCGAGTTATGTTGTGAGTCAAAGTAGGGACATGCAATTATCATTACGTAAATTCGTGCTTTTATCATGTCATTCTACGTTACGCAGATAACAATAGTATGATTGCCATTGAGGTAGTGAATTGTGAATTCTTAGTCAACTTCCAATTTTATGAATTTATTGAGAAAATGTTTTGCATTGAGAAATGATCGTGTTACCACGACTGTGAATCTATGCCATATGTTTTAGGCGATTTTATCAATCTCGATAAAATTGTTAAAGTTATGACTTTCGTGAAAAATATGTGACAATATTTTTTCAAGAAGTATTTGTTCTTTTAATTTTTATCTGTACAAGGAATTAAATATATTTGCTCAGAAGAAAACCGAAATATTTTAATAACATAAAATATACACAATTATGAAAAAATTGATAAATAATAATAAAAATTTATTCTTTTTTTCAAGGGGAAAAAAATATGTTCTCTTTAGTTTCAAAGCAACAAGACTAGGAAAACTATATGAATCTAAGGTGTGAGTGTAAGGACGTTCGAATATCGAATATCATGCAAATACTGAAACTCAACTCATAAAACTTTGGTTGAAGATTAAAGTCGACATTATCATTCGGTGTAATTATTAACAAGCTATTTATTGTACAACGCCGAGTTTGTAATTGAAATTATTTGTTCACCGGGATGATAACTATATAGTTCTAAATGTCACAAAATTGAAAAATCTCTCAGATGATACATATTTGGATTACTCAAGAACGAGATAGTGGTATGTTTTTAAATTTACATTGTACAAGATATTAAAAATTCTTACGTGAATAAAAGCAAATTCTTTGAATCTAATTAAGTGAAGCTAATCTAAAGATTATGATTTTAAAATGTCTACACAAAATTTCTGCTTGCAAAATTATTTAGAATTTATTTTTCTTTCGACATTTGTCGATACGAGACGTATTCTTTATTATATTGGTGTTAATTATGACATTATCAATTTTACGATATATTAATGTTCAGTCAATCAAATGTTACTTTCAAAATCAATGGTTGATGCAAAGTTGATGGATAAAGCGGAGGAAAATAAATTACACTGTCGCTCAAAAAAGTCACTTAAAGAAATATTTTTTCTGTCAACGAATGGCGTGCATATTTCAGCAGCCTTTAATAAAGAGCTTCTCGTTACAGACGATCCCGTGAAGTCTATTGTAGCGCGCAGAGATTGAACGTCTCTGCATCTCGACGGTAGATTTTAACTGTCGCGACTGTGAGCGAAATTTGACAGGTGAGTGAGCGCTGCGGCGCAAACTTTTATCGATATAAATCAAGGACGGTAAAAACCGGCAGAACTGCATCGTAACAATCATTTAAATCGACTGAAATAACACCACGATAGACATAATAAACGGCACGTCACAGCAGCGACGGAAATAAGCTGAATAGAGTAATGAATTATCACGTTACTACCCACACTTAATCAGTAGCTAATGCTGCTTATGCTGTAATGTAATATGAAATATGCACGTACACATATGCACTTTTTTTTTAATCCTATATATATATATATATGCTAAAATGAACTTTGATTCGTCTTCCATTCCTGATGCATTACACATACACACACACACACACACAAACACACGTGCACACCCTTATGGGATATTATGTATACATATTATTAATCGCATGAAGTCTCTTCCGCGTGCACGTTCATTGAAGGAACGCTAAAAGGGAGACACATCTATCACGATAAAGTACCGTTAAACGATCTCTATGGCGGGGACGAATAGTGAGGATTTTGCGCCGCATGAATTTATGACAAAGCGATCCGTCATTTTCGCCGATCGTGCAATGATTTAATTTCCGTGAAACTGCCCGTGAAATCAAAATCGATCGTAAAAGGAAGGGGGAAAGAGGAAAAGGCGGATGAGCCGTTTTGTATCGCACGATCGGCCAGCGGTAAGCGTGTCGTTATTCGAAATCAGGAAAAACGAGGGCGTTGAATGCGATTGCAAATAGGTCACATAAGTCACTGACACGCAAAACACGTTTTGCACACGTGTAACAAAACGCGCGCCGACCACTTTCCTAAGTTGCGAGAATTTCTCGCACATCCAACAATTCCATTACGCGTGTACAATCATTGTCTTAAATGATATTTGAATTGAATTTGAGGAAAAATATCGAGCAAGAGAAATATGGAATTTCTGACATGAATTCTTGTTAAAAAATTTTTTAAATCAGCTTCTTTTATATAAAATAATAGCTTAAGTTCAGAATTTTGAAATTATGACTTGAAACGTATCCGAAATAATTATTAAATTATGAATGATTATGATATCAAGTGTATGATAGAATAATATATTTTTTAAATCTCTATAAAATTAATAAATTATACGTACTTATATGCAATTGAAGAATAATATTGCAAAATAATTTAAACGTGTAGTCTCTATTAAGAAAGAATTACAATATGTAGATAGGTTTACATAAAAAAATTCTTGAACACAAATAATCACTTAATTAGACGTCACAATTTCTTCTCAGAATTAAATAAAGCTTTCTATCATTTTATATCTCGGTTATCGCATCAATCAGCGACAATCTTATATTTTTGCTAATGAAAGAGAGAGAAGAAAAGGGGAATTGGCTATTATCGCAAACATCTTCAAATAAAAATGCGAATGTATTGCACATGTGAACGTTATTATAAGTTATTTAATCGTGTCAATTACTTATCAATATATGTAAAAAAAAAATATATATATATATATATAGTAATATATATATATATATATATATATATATATATATATATATATATATATATAGTAAATATATTTATCAATATATAATGATATATCACTACATTAATAATTACAATTTTTATTTACCAATTATATCTTTAATTAGTCACCGTATCACAATTCGTTATCACAGATAAAATTCCTGGATAAAAGTACATCCGCTTCCAAAGTGCACCTCTCTTTATAAGTAATATTGCAAATTGTGACTTTTCACAATTCGATATCGACAATTTGATTCGTTTTAATTATATTGATATTACGTCTCGGTATTATTGTTGTTTTCACATGTAGACTTTTGCAAAAAAATGATAAAATTTTGATGAAGCCATTTATACACTATTTCGAGAAACTACCAAACACATTTGACAGATGTCACTGAGAAATAAATAATTTTGAATTGTTGAAAAAAAAAGGTCAACATCGTGACAGGTCTCGTGAGCGTCGCTTAGGAAAGTACATAAATATTGGCCAGTCAAGCCAGTCGATTAATCCGCGATCGCGTCGATATTGATATTAAAACTCAATAAATTGTGAATTATTCATGAACACGCCGGATCGGGCATACAGGCTTACGCGAGCTTTTTAACTTCTTCGCGCTAGATAGAACGGCACATTTATCGACGTCGCACAGAATAGCAACAAAAAGCGTCAAACACAGGGCAGGTCACACAAATACAGAGTTAACGACGCAAGTTGTTTTTGTTGAAAATTTCACAAAATCGCCTACAGCATATCGTAAACAAAAATCCGTTATTCGCAACGAATGGAAATTTCGCGACGAATCTACGATACACGATACACATAGGATTCGAGACCATTACGAAGCACCTCGTTCGCACTCCATTACCAAGGAATGAAAGGAGATCGATCAAGCTACTGTCATAGTTGAATCGAAAACGACTTGAACTCTCTCGATCAGTCAAGCTAAACGAACAACATAACTATGATAGGAATGATAAAAATGTCATTAGCGTCTGTAACATTCATTCTTGATTAGCGTAGCACTATGTTATTGCGTAAGTTGCTGACTCATTGCTTTCAGCAATATATTTTCTTGCGGATGCATCAAGTTTAGGGTATCGATCGCACAATTCTTCTTTTAAAGTGGAAAAACAGTGAAGAGAAGAATGCAAATCTTTGTGAAATTTTTTACTGAATTAAACTGAGGAAAAATCAATTCTAATGTGGTTAAAAAAATCTGTTCTTAAAAAATTAATGTGATAAAATTAAGATTGTTTTTCGCTAATATTATTGTAATGCTAATAAATAATACATATAATTAATTCTAGTGAACGAATTTTTCTATTAATATTACGAGCTTTTTTATTTAAGAAACGCAGCCGTTAAATAACACATGTTACATATTTTATGCATGCAATGCTATACCGATAGTCGCAGAACAATGTCCTATGTTGTTATTGATACATATGTGAAGTAAGTTTTCATCATAAATAAGATAGTCGAATCATGAGTTGATTTCTCGGCTAAAATTAATTTTTTTGATGCTTGACAGTCAAATATGTTAATGCTTAATATTAAAGTTATTAATACATTATTGATACATTTAATATATTAATGATATGTGCACGTTATGTTTGATTAAAAATTGACTACAAATTAATAATATTTTTTATTAATTAAATATATTAATCTTGAGGTTATATTGTACATCTATTAAAGATAAAGTGATAAATTCACTAATAAGGTGCTTTAAAAAAATCTGTGTTTTATTATAAGATACTAAATTATATAAAAGATTAAAGTTTATTTCATCGACGACACATCAATCAATTTTAAATAGTTAATTTTAAATAGCGGTTGGAGAGCATATTTTGCCAAATTAAATTGCATGTTTTACAAATTTAATTTCAATCTAGAAAATTAATTGGAATTAATTTTAAATATAGCTTATATTATTCTGAGTTATTCACATCGCTTGCATTGCGATCCAGTGTTTTATTTCATTCCCGTTATCACGATGTGACTAACGTTAAATAAAATTACAACATAACGTCACGAAGTCAAAATAAACGTCAGAGTAACGCGATAATTTGATCGTTATAATGAAAAATATAAATGGAGCTTAATCCACGGGGCCGCTTATTGTTTGAGAATATCGGACACTCGGCTGCACGAATTAGCAATTCGGCGGAATGGGATAAACAAATGGCGTAATTAAATATTCACTCGCGTCCCACTGATTTGTAAATTCGACCGGATTTCGTTTTCCGCCAACAACATACGACGACACCATTTTTATTTATTTACACGATGACACGTTATCGGCCATGAGCGGAAATTGCATATTGCCTATATCTCACGCGCGCGCGCGCGCGCGATATGTATATTATATTTCGCATTATATTGAATTTTACAACACGGTTTCATCGCGCGAAAACGAGGATATATTTATTTGAACGCGCGCGCCGCAATTAATTCGATTATCTACTTACGCGTTATGTATGTGCGCTCTGGTTATTAACTGATATAATTTGTACGCCAGAAATTTCTACTTTACACTTTGCAATTTTGCCAAATAAAGCGATAATCTCACTTGGCAACATGTTTCGCGAGAACCGTATGTACAAATCGCTAAACTTCGCAAGTGTATTCTTTCAAGATTGATGTAATGAATTATAGCTTCCTGAATAGAAACATCGTAAAATATCAATAATTGTTGACTTTTGTATGAATAATCAAAAGACTTTTCAGAAATATTTGCTAAGAAAAATCTTCTAAAAATATACAATATTTAATGATTTATTTTATAAACGCACTCATCGCAATATTAATGGTTTATCATTTTCTATGTGTATATTTTATCAATTATGTTTTGCCGTTATAATCCACATTTATTAGCTATACATTAGTAAAGTATATAACAAGAATGTAATTAAATTACAGATTTGAAATGTCATTTGTGTTTTTGCTAAATCGAGATTATTGATACAATGGATGATTATGTATTCTTGGTTCGTAAATTATGTTCGCTAATCAAGTTTTTGATCGACTGATTGAATGTCAGAAGCGATTTAGTTATTGTCACTTCAATGATAGTTAACGTATACTGTGACAGATTCATCGTAGCTTTTCCCAAATCAGTCGTTTAAACAAATGTCACTCAATTAAGATCAACATCTAATAACTTCAGCAATTGAATCAATGATGAAGGAAACAGAGAGAGATTTTCAGTAAATGATTGAATGGCAATGAAATTTTAATGACTGATTTACAGTTTTAGAAAAAAATGTCCACACATATGTAACCAAGAGGTAGCGAGAAATCAAACGTCATAATTATTCGAAATTTTAATTATTATCTTTAACCATTAATTAATTTTTCCGCGACTTATATCGTAATAAATTATAATGAACATATATGATTTTATCTACTCTCACAAAAAAATATAAGATTTCAAATGTATCACGTATACTTTTGTAATGATTCTACAAAATCTAATTATTAATATTAAATAATTATTAATAGCAATAACAATATTTAATTAATTAAAAATTTGAATCAGTAGTATATAGTAATATTTTATGTGTTGCATCTTAACAATTAATGTTGCTGCTCTAGCAATCAATATATCATATTATCCTTCTCATCTTATTTTCAAGAGTGTATATTGGGATATATATAACATATATAATATATATATATATATATATATAATATATATATATATATGTATATATATATATATATATATATATATATATATATATATACATGATGAAGTTCAAAACAGTTTTAAAAAATTTTAACTCCAGCATACGTAGTGGACGTTATACTGTTATTTTTTACAAGATCAAAAATTTGTAATGGAAATTAGAAATAGAAAGTCGCGGAGCAACACAACAATGTAAATATATTTTATGGAATTGGAACAAAATATAAAAATAACTGGCAAATCATATTAAATAAAACAAAATAAATGAAAAGAGAAACAAGATGAAAAAATGTAGATTTGTGATATCCATTTTTAATGTGTGGTATTTATTTTCAAAAATAAACCATGGGAAAAGATGTTACACAAAATCTAATAATGATATATATATATATATATATATATATATATATAACTCTATAGAATAAAACAAAGTACAAAAGTAACAAAATTAATAATCAATATTAGTGTTGAGGATCGAATATTTTTGATTCACACATATTTAAGTAATGGATTATTTTTTACACAAAAGTTGTATAAAATTAAACATAAAATTCTTATTACGCGACAGTGTAAAATTTAAAGAAGAGATAAAAATTGAAATAAAGTATATATGGTATATAGAAATCGTTATATACAATTTCTATAAATCTATATTTCAATGACGAAAGCTTAATGTATCTATTGTCGTGTTACTGTTTAAACATAGATATTTTAAAAATCTAATGGCCACACTTCATTTTTAAAAGCTTTTTAATTGATAAATATTTAAAAAAAGATAAAAAAATATTTTTATAGTTAAATGCGTGTAACACACAATTATTAATTCTGCTATCATCTTTATATTTTATAAATATTAACAACATATTGTTTATTCTTTTTTGCTATTTAAGTATTATATGCTTCAACACCTCACGAAATTCGATATTGCAGTACGATCAAACGCGCTGGACGGTGATATTAATATTGGAAACCAGATCCACAATAAAGAGTAGATCACAGCAAGAAACTCGTAAATTTACGTTGATAACCGACTAAAGGATACAAGAAAATTATGAAGCGATCTTAAAATAAATCATATATTATATCATGCGGAGAAGTATAGTAAAATATATGAAAGAGAAACGATTCTGCAAAATATTTAATTTCTGGTTTGCAAGTTTAGCGACATTTAATTATAAAATACAGCTGACTTACATATTGCAATTAAATATTTTGATGTTGAATTAACAATCGTTAATATCACGCGCGTGTACGATGTAATACTTAGAAAATAAAATTGATCATTGATTGAAAAAATATAAATACAATATATATATATATATATATATATATTTTTTTTTTTAAGTAATAAGAAATATGATCAGAAATATATTTACCGAAATACAATATATTTTCTAGAAATGAACAACCAACTCCCCCTATCGTTTTATGAAAATAATCTCGCGACAATATTACAACGCGTCTCGTCGTCAGCCATGAAATTCACACATCGATGGACAATGGCCATCAATATTCATACGATAAAAGCATCAGTGCTCAAATTTCGACGTAGCTATTACAAGCTGTTTTTGCGACTATCCCGTATGTACGGGAATTCTGGCAATCGTACGGCCATTTTCGTAGAAATGATACATCGTTGCATGCAAGAGAGAGAGAGAGAGAGAGAGAGAGAAAGAGAGGAACCAGTTCCTAATAATTTATAATATGCGACTATTGCGCTCCGATTTGTGTTTTTCGAATATACGTAATAAATTATGGGATCAAACGGAAATTAATGAAAGCTAAATTCCCTCTTGCCACGACTGTGTAATTTCGCGACTGCATCCATTGAACGGAGAAAACTCGCTTTACAATGAATATTGTTATTCTCCGCATTGCATGGACGCGAACGCGTTATAAACACGCGGATATACGACGCAAAACTGAATTCTCTCTTTTCAAACGAAAATCATGATTGAGCGAATGAAGCTACTAAACGAGGGAAAATTGCATCATAGCAGTCGAATGTTACTCCCCTACTCTACGTGTTATTGTAGGGATAAAACCTTTGTATAATTATGGAGATATGAAAATTAGATAAATTAGATAAATTATCGCTCCTAGTCATGCAAATATTTAACAAACAACACGTATCGAACAGGCGACAAACAATGGCAAAATGAGAAATAGATTTTTGGAACGAGCAAAAGCAGGCACGCTCGAACCTAGTTTAAAATAATCTTTTTACCGAGATATAATTTGTGTTTCAAATTATAGTTAAAATATTTAATTATATATGGAAATTGAACGAGTCGAGACAAACGATGACATCTCCGCTGAAATTATCATTAAATAAAAATTTGTCTGAGAGATACAACATTAAAATACGTTCCACTTTCTGGCAAATTTCATAACTCTCGTTTCGAAGTCCGAGAACATAGAGACACATATATTAAGTCGGCGCGTTTCATAAAAGAAAAAAAGAAAAACTCTGATAAAATCGGGAATAAAGCCATAAAAAATTCCTCGACGATCAATGGCGGATAGACAGACAGACGGCGGCGGAGAGTGGCCGGCGACCGTATATTTTGCGCTCCATCGATCGGGGGGCCCCGAGCGGGCGACAAAAGAGTCGGCGACAGTGCGCGCACGACACGAAGTATTTAAAACCGTTTAGCTAGAGGCAGTTAATTGCGCCAATAATTCCATCGATGGATGGAATAATAATGTCGGTGCCGCGCGAGATAAATCTTGGAATGAGATCCAGAAGGGTCGTCGCCGTCGTCGCCGCCGTCGCCGATGTCGATGCCGCGAGTCGTTCAACGCGCGACTAGGCACACCTTGTATAATGATATATTGAGCGACGCGTGGCTGTAATGTCGACATTTTGCCTTAATGTATCACGGAGAGTACGACGGAAAAGAGGGACAGGAGAGAGAAAGGGGTCCCGTAAATATCTCGAATATACGAGAAAGGTGAAATGTTCTCCACCCTGATGACATCCCAACGGTGGATATTAAAAAAAGAATTACGGTCGTAAGAGAAATTACTGTCGCACTGTTGTACTGGGTACATGCATATTTTTCAGTACCTGATGTAAATTTTATTTCAAAAATGTGCAATTTATATTAATTGTATAAATTTTAGAAGAAAAGTATATATATATATATATATGAATAAATTTTATCTCTACTAAATTACAATCATAAATGCTAATAATAATCTTATCATATAGTAAAAATAAAGAAAAGACTTAATTATTTAAATAATTATATATTATTTATTACTATAAATTATTCATATGACATTATTTTTTCGTCGTCTGAATGTAAAAATATTATATGTCTTTCGAAATTTATATTAAGATCTATAAAAGTCCCAAAGTGAAATATATGATCGTGATCGGAATTTTCATTAGTATAATATTATGTCTTCGAAATAATATTAATGATTCGCCGTGTGTTGGATTATACTTTCTAATCAGTAGTGAACGTTTAACCCACATTGAAACGCGCACGATTAAGTAATTGCCCGTAATAAGAAATTAGCATGAAATGGACGTTAAGTCAGTTCTGATCCAACAGGCACGGTCAAGATTTAATCTGTAATTTATGATAATCTCATTATTATACTCGTTCGGCTAGATTTTAATTCTCGTGCTTAAATCGTTCGCGGTATCGTATAGTATAACTTAACGAATAATACGCGATAACAGGATATGGTAATATTGTCACCGAAAAAATATAGAAACTGCCTTATTTTCGGTATCGCGACGACTAATAATCGTCTTTTATTCTTACGTTTAATTTACGATAATAATCACGTTATAACAAATCTCTAAGTGCGGTAGACTGGGTAATTATATTTCTGTTCCTCGGATTTTTGTCTCTTTTTATGAAAAATATTGTTCTTCTAATCCGATTTTAAGCTTTTTCGATATAAACTTATATATATTTTTTCTGTGCATTAATCACATATATTTTACAAATGGATTTACAAACTGTAGGCATTAAAAATAAAAATTCTGTTCCATTTTTTTAGATATATTTAGATATTTTTTAAATTCACTATAGATCTATAATAAGAAATATATTTAACGTTTCAAACTACAGTACACACATAAATGTAACAAAAATTTCACGGAAGTATATATTTACTTTTGTTATACGTGATGGGGTAGAAAAAAAATATTAATATTAAATTTAACGAAGAAGAACATAATGAATGAAAAGAGAGATTATACGTGAAACAAAGGATATATATCGAAAATATGCTACGAATGTGAATTCTAATAAAAATTAATTTTATTCGATTAAATTATTCATGTGCATCTTTCTATATCTTAATTAATTATTTATCGTATTATTAATTTTTATATATAATTCGATTCTTTTAAAATTTTTTCACAAAATATTCGTTACTTTCTTCATTATTTTTATCGTATCGAATCTCTTATGGAATGCGAAAATAAATATGTCTCGTTTGTCTTCGTCACTCTGTTCGATATAGCGTCTCTTTTCTTTTTCTCTTTTTTCTCGCTCGTTATTATCGTTATCATATTCCTCGTATTTTTTTCTATTCTTTGGGATACTCACACTAGTCTTTCGATAATCTCGATGGAACTTCACCGAGACTTGACCCACTATAGTATATAATATTATCGTCGATTAAATGCGAAAACATAAAAAAGGAAAAGAAGGTATGATACATAGTGTGAAATTTGACAAAAATAACAAGATTGTGCTAATTATTGCCACTGATCTCATCCGTGTTAATGCTAACTATATTAATAATAATTAAATTCAATTTTTAATCGTATATCAGTTAGATTTAAAATGAAAGGCACACACAGGCAATCATTAATTATTAAACTAATATTGTTTAAATGGTCAAAAACTGGTCATCGAAATGATTTTAGAATTTTAATTAATCGAGATAGTTAATTATTAACATTAGTTAACATTACAACTATAATTAGTTAAATTTTTATTCTATCTGTACCATTACATAAATTATGTTTTTTTTTCATCATACATTATCTACTTCTAAAACTTGCACTGTCATATTTTATAAACATATTCAATGCGAGGAAAAAATATTATTGCATTTCGTAACTTCCAATAAAAATCTTTATCGAACAGCTGATTCGCATAAGCGCTACGTTTTCAATTTCTTACCGCCAGATAACACGCCAGCTGAGTAGGGTGTCACGTGTTCACTATTAATGATTATTCTTTATCATTTTTAACCTCTCGTGAAATCGTCGCGCTCTAGAGGTTAAGTTTGTATGATATCTCGTTTTTTTTTAAATATCTCAGTGAAACGATTCTAACGTTACCGTCGTCGTCGTCGTTATTCAATAATATTGACGTTGACAGTCGCGGAAATTCGACCGCATCGATAATATGACAAAGTTACGAAACATATGTCACATCTGTCAATCACAGAGATCATAGACAAGTACCGCTGACTGACAGTTAGTAGGATGCAACGATAACTCGCGAAATGTCATCGTGTCATCATACGAATAATGATCCTAGTATTTTGAGGTTAAACATGCCATTCTCCCATCGTATCAACGTTCAACGTTCTACGTAACGTCGCTGCGAATTTTATTTAATTTCACGAGCGGCTCACATTTCGCGCTTGTAAACGCGTGCGACATCGTGTCGTACGTGACACGTGAAAGATTGTGATGATAAGGGTGGCATTGGAATAATGACTACGATACCACCGACTCCTTCCGCATTGAAAAACGATAACGCAAGTCTAAATCTAAGCGTGGTGCACGCTTTTGTTTCAGCTATAACATGGCCTTGCTACGTTGCATATGGATTTTGCTATTACTAGGTGAGATAATAAAAACATAGAAATATATATATATATATATATATATATATATATATATATATATATATATATATTTCTAATATCTCTGTTAAAGCGTGTTTTGCTAACTCTATTGTATACATTATATATTATCTTTTATATATTTGCAGCTTTATTAACATGTGTTCAGGGAGCCCTTAAAGTGTCAAAGCAGGATTTGAAAGTACATGTCAATCAGCAAGAGTCATTTAATTTTTCTTTGACGTGAGTATAGTTCATTATGTGTGTTTGCTAATATGTACTATCGCGTCAAACTGTGCTATGGATATCATTTATATTGAGTACATATGGGATACTTATAGATTTTATTGGTTATTACATTGCATGAGTTGCTATACTGATTCTAACAGCTTCTGTATATATTGGAAATGTTGGCATTGTTATTGGTAATGTTTATGAGCTGTAGTGACAGAAATTAATGTTGTATATAAATGATGATAGTTTTATTACTTTACCCACATTCCATTTGTATCACTTAATCATAGCATGCTATAGTCGTGACAGAATTAGTTTTATCATTTACTGTAAAAGTACTGATAACAGTAAGCGGATATAATGATACTATTAAAACATGATATCGTCCCTGGACTTTATACTTTATCATCTAATATTATCATTCACAGATACTTGAAACTTGGCTCATTTATTTCAGTGTGTTTAATAATTGTTATAATATTATATGTGTATATATATGTGTGGCTGTGTGTGTATTAAAAAATAATAAAATATATATTATATCATATTATACCATGTATCTCTTATTTTGCAGGGAAGCTTTACCTAATGGTAGAACTGCAACAGTTATAATAGATATACAGCATACTGATTTAATATCTACAAAACCATCAAACTTTAGTATTACATCGGATCAAAAAGAATGGATTATTTATGTAAAAGGTCTGAACGCGGGTCATTCAATTGTCAGCGCTAATGTAACTCCCAGTGATATTACGGAGTAAGTATATGTGCTGAAATATTTTATAAATATTTGGGAAAATTTTGTATGTTTTAAGTTTTAATCAACTATTGCATATATGGTTGTTTACAACAGCTGATTACAAACACATCTTACTTGAGTAATGTAAATATTAATAAAAAATCAAATCTTGCGCAACAATAAACAGGGAGCAGAGACCTATGGCATGAATGCCTTCTTTATCTTTGTATGACTAATTTTTGAAAAGATTCCGATCAGTGTTACATTCACGTTCCATTGCACTGTGTTAAGACTGCACAGATAGCCTCTTGACCTAAGCTTGTCAACTAAACTGAAACTCGAAGTTTGGTCAGTCTGTATCCAGGTTTTGAATGAATTACATCCTAATTTAATGATAATGTTTAAACTTGTATTAATATAAATTAAATTAAAATTAATATAAATTTTAATATATTTTTTTATTGATGTACATAAGTGTAACGTTTACGCACTATATATCAGTGATAAATTTTAGATTAGATTATCATATTAAATTGTATTATATTATATAATTATAAAAATTATTGAGAAATGTATAAAATTATCATTATACCACGAGATCAACTAAATACTGTCAATTTAAAGTGAGCAAATAAAAAATTCTGTTCTATTTTTTACATTATTTTCATAAAATTGCTTCTTAAAGTAATTTTATTAATATTATATATGTGAAATTAATTTTTTTTGTATATTTTTTCCTTTTAGTTTCTCTCAAGCATTTATTAGAGTGACTATAGAGAAATCGGACGTGGTGTATCACATCAGTGCTGTGGTTGGATGGATATATTTTTTAGCATGGAGTGTAAGCTTTTATCCGCAAATCTACATTAATTATAAACGTAAAAGTGTTGTGGGTCTTAATTTCGATTATCTCTCACTAAATGTGGTCGGTTTTCTTATGTACGCATTATTTAATTGTGGCCTTTTCTGGATACCTGAGATTGAGGTAAGATATTGCTATATTTCTTTTCAATATTATATATATAAATTGTATACCTCTTATAATTAATATAAGGATCAATAAAATGAATTTCTTAATTCCATTTTTAAATAAGCAAGAGCCATTGATTATAAAATCGTATATAAAAAAAAAAGATTAAATATATAGTAATAATTTTAAAAATAAAAATTCTTAGAAATACTAAACGTGAATAAATAAGATCAAGATCAAGTCTTATTACCTTTTTTTATAATTCAAGAGGACTATTTTACTTTTTTTAGTATGCTAAAATTTTAATTTCTTTTATAAAAGAAAGATAATTAATTAATATATTGAAATATTTTCAGGATGAATATTTTAATCGATATCCCAAAGGTTTGAATCCTGTACAAGTCAATGATATATTTTTCTCTTTACACGCAGTATTTGCTACTATTATAACTATTGGACAATGTTTTGTTTATGAGGTAATTAGATATCTGTATAACAGTTACATAGCTAAAACAGATAATTTTTGTGTGAGGGACCATTAAATATCACATGCTAAAGATTATATAAATTAAGTAAATCTAAATATATTAATTTTTATTTTAGATTGGTAATCAAAGAGTATCAACGACTGCACGTATTATTCATGCGATATTTGCGGTTTTTATATTTATATCTTTGATATTATCCTTCAACAACACAATTCATTGGCTAGATTTTCTTTACTACTGTAGCTATGTCAAGCTCAGTATAACGCTTATTAAATATGTACCACAAGCGTATTACAATTATAGAAGAAAGTCCACAGTCGGTTGGAGTATAGGAAATATATTCTTAGACTTTACCGGTGGCATGCTATCAATGCTACAAATGATACTCAACGCTTATAACTATGGTAAAAATATAAATACACAGCTTTATTTCTTTGGCCTGCATACATATTTATATCATAAATTAATTCTCGCGAAATATTAATATGTCAATTTTTATCTCAGATGATTGGGAAAGTATTTTCGGAGATCCGACTAAATTCGGTCTAGGATTCTTTTCTGTGGCATTTGATATATTTTTCATAATTCAACACTATGTCCTATACAGGTATGTAATGTATGCATGCATGCTTTAGTATTGCCTATGCTTTGTATTTGTTTTTTCATGTCACATACTACTTTACTGAATAACTTTTTTAAAAAATACTGGTCTTATTAGATACCAGTAAAATAATGCATTTTATGTGTGAATCAATCCCTATATACTTTTTATGTAAAATTTAATAATTGTATTTTATTAATTATTAATATTTTATGCATATGGAAAATATATGTTTTTAACTGCATTTTATGTTGTATTTTTAATTGCACGTTTAAAATATTTGTTGTTGATTGCACGATTTTATTAACTATTAATACAAAAGTAAATTTATTTCAATAATTTGCTATGTTAATTGCGTATATTAATTGAGCATATCGATAGATCATGCACAACGAGTTTAATGCTCTTACATAAAAAATGAAAAATATTCATTTACTGGATTTTTCTAATCATATATACAACAATATTGTTAACTATTACATATCTAATCTATCAAACAAGCTGTACAATTGTAGATAGAGCAAGACTTTGATTTTACAGATATAGTGATGAGAAGATGATTGACCTGAAGGGCAAAATATAGTGACTGCGTCGAGAATTTAATTTCCTTCTTTTAAAATCTTTCCATATTTTATACATGTATGCGTATTCTTATATTAGTTTGCATAAATTTGCATGAGTATTTTCTCATTTGTCATTATCATGTTTATCAGATATAGATAAGTAGAAATTGAAGTACAACAGATATATATGCGAGTATGCGATATTGAAAGATACGCACATTTTAATATACTTTTTTTTCCGTCTCAGTATTTATTCTAGACACATATTCCGCGGAATGTATGTTTTTTTTTTAAATTACATATGTAGGCGAAGAACATTGTATAATATATATTTTGTATATATATATATATATATGGATATATTTTATATACATATATATATTTTTTTTTTACACGAGAGATTATATGATAAACATTAACGCGATGTGATTTATGTGAAGGAGACAAAGACACAGTAGTGCTTTTATACTCGTAAAGATATTAATTTTTGTTTTATATGTACGTATATATATTTAAACATTTAAATCAAAACATATATCCATTGATATTAAAGTGCTGATAAAAAAATAATTTATCTTTTTTTTTTTAAACGTTAATTTATAACTCTAATTTGACTAGGCTTCGAATTGGGAAGATAAAATATTTTCATAAGATTATAATGGATAATTTTAGCGCAAGTTGAAATAACGTCATACGAAAAAAAAATAAAATAAATAATGCAACCTTATGATTTGCACAATTAAATTAAATATTTGATGTTATTAATAAAAATAATTTATAAATTATAAAGTATTTAATATGCAGCAATATACCAGAAATGTAAAATTCAAACAAATTAAAATAATATATAGAGAGTTGGAAAGATTTTTTAATGTGTGTAGATACATTTTGGTTGAAAAAAGTTATTAAAAAAATTACGTTTATACTATTTTAATAAAATGACACATTTTGCAGTATTTATTTTGATATAAAACACTATTTTAATTATTTTCTGCAATTTACCGAATTGTATTTAATATATGTATAATATAAAATATAATTAAAGTATATATATATTGCATATTAAAAATATTGTATGGTCTGACAGGATAAAAAGAATCACTATTTTATTGATAATATACGCATGAAGCATGTTTCGCGTGGATTTTTATACCGATATTTATATTTAATTGCGGCAAGTCTTTTTCAATTTGCACGGTGATGAAAGATTTCGACGATTTTAGATAAACATTACAATTTGGGAGATAACCGTCCAAATAAGTTTGAATGTTCAATAAATATAATTTTACGTATGCATTCCCTATGTATACCGTTTGAATGAGTACGTATGTATGTTTTCATCATTAACCCGGGAAACAGATATGCCTATCTTTTTGTCTCTGCACTACCAATATAATAATATATGAAGATAATAGATATATTGTGCTGTTTGTTGTTATTTTTTATATGACATTTGCTATTATTTATTTATATAACAATTAAATCGATACTTTAATAAAAATTTATATTATAAATTTTTATATATAATTAAAGATTTTAAAATTAGTTTTAATTACTAATACATTTATTACATATTAAATTTATTATTTTTATATTTTTTACACCTCTACATATTGTGAAATAAATAATATACATTTTGTGTAAATAATTATTATATAATGTATGAATAATTATTACGAATAAATTATTTCTGTACTTGTAGTTATATTTTTGTCGAATTGTAAAAAATAAAAAAATAAAATAAAAAAACGCAGTTAATATTTACGCCAACTTTTTCTTTCACTGTATGAAAAGAAAAGTTGGTCATATTTTAATTCCCGGGTTAATTATAATTTAACTAACTCTACTAACTCTACTAACCAATTTAATGCATTCTTTGATAAATGATATCTAGCGAGAGATTTTTCTTAAGCATAGCAAAAGGAGATTCGACGAATCTCCGAAATTGTCGCCCGCTACGAAATATACCTATGTGTCGTAATTCCTTTCCTTGCAGGAATCGTACCGAATATATTCACCTGCCTGGCCATTGTCAGGAGAAATCCGAGAGCGAATGCGACGTATAAATACATCTCGCTTGTCGCTACTCCTCGTCAGAACGCTTAAAAGATACATTTATCGCAGACAGAAACACCTTTTTTTCCTCGTCGATTGACGAATTCATCGCACATTATTTTACCATCGTCTCTCGTAAGAAATTCGTACGAGGATTATATTACGCAGATCGAAAGCTTTCTCTCTCCTCCCCACCCTTGAGTCGAGATTGAAAATTGACTTACCCCGAGACGCTGCTCCGCCGACGTCGAAAATAAGACACGTGAGACGTTTTGACGTTGAAACACAGACACCCTGGCTTGTGCCACAGAAACGCACAGAATCCGCACGCAAAAGCATGCAACGCCCGTGTATTTGCACCACTCGAAAAAAAAAAAATAAAATAAAATAAACGCCCGGACAAGCGCACGCTGTCGCGCCTTTCAAAACCGTCGGCTCGACACATTCTGATAATCGCAATTCGATACCGGCAGCCTTCGATACATCGCGCGGGAACGACGTCACGTCTCGATCGCTCGATTACGCAGAGCTTCAAGTCGTCGCTTCAAGTTGCTCGTCTCGTCGATCGCTACGACAGGTAGGATTTTGATTTAGTCTCACCCATGTTGTACAAACGTAAAGAGAGTAATTTAATAAACGCGAAATTATTTAGAATGATTTCAAAGTAACGGGTTATGTAACGCTCCATATTATTGCTTGTACGATGGACGACATAACCTATGAAAACATGTGATGTATATTTAAAAAAATATTTTTTTGTTAAATATATTATAAATTTAAAGCGCACAAAAATGAAAAAGATATAAATTTCTGAATCTGAAAATTGTTTTTTAAATTATAAGTTGTAATTAAGAAAGCCTATTTATTATATCTGCCTAGGGATTGTACTATAGATTTTATATTTAAATATGTATACCTAAGTATCTCTTAATAATTTTATTATAACATAAATATTTACTTATTTCAGAATGATTGCTTCATTGGCACGGATTGGCAGTTCTGCGATAGGTCAGAGAAATCTTAATTGTTGGACAGCGGCAATTACAAAAAAGCACAGAAAGATATATGAACGAACATATCCTACAACTCTCATTTTGTCAGATGGAAGTAGTATAGAGATTGAGTATCACGAACCACGGAAGATAGTATCTCTTCCGTTAAATATCGGGGAACTGACTCAGGAACAACAAAAGAGAAGACTCAAGATGCGTAAACCAAAAACGAAGATAGTCATAACCAATGAAGTTGAAGATAGCTTTGATGAGAATAGATATCTCAATTTTAAAAAGTGACAGATATCTTAACTTTAAGAAATAATTACATCTAATTATAAGTGTTTCTGAGAACTGTATTATGCATGCTGTACATGTCAAAGTACAAAACTATGTCACACAAAGATCCTTTCAATTCATATATTTTTAGTTTAAATATTAGTAATATTAAATCATTATTATTATATACTCATTTCCTCTCTAATATTGAGGAGATGTAAATACTATTATTATAGACTTTTATGTCATATATGTCAAAGCATAAGTAGTAATAATTAGATCTAATCGATTATCATTGGATATCATGAATGGTATCTAAATAATCTATGTAAGTTATATCTCTTGTATAAAATAGAAAATTTATAATATTTATAATATAACATGATAATTATATTGATATGAGCATTTTTGCATTTTTATTTTGTATGTCTACAAACATAGAATAGTGCTTGTAATTTTTTGTTTAGCACAATAAGAAATTAATAACGTAAAGATGTGCAATTATGTGAGATAATACTAATATGTTACTTTCCACAGAATTTTATATTTTTCTGATTATTAAAGTTATAAAAGTTGATAAAAAAGATATATATTTTATAATATAAATAATTACGTGTATGTAAAACAAAAAAAATGAATATAATAATTTATTGATTTTTCCTTCAGAACGTCCTTGAACTTGATTGAAAAAGAAAGTAGACTATGCGCGACGGAAATCGAATCGATTACGGGTTCCAGCCGCTTTCGAATAATATTCCTCTCTCAATGGGCAATAATCGTTCGGGCAATAAACCCATTTTCACATCCGGATGAGGGAGCCGCATAGCTGGGCGAGTGAAATTTCGTGGTAACGCGTATGTGACGGATGTGCACGAATTGCAATAAACATTAAATATTCGTTAAATAAAATTTTGTCGCTTCGATTCAATTGTATCGTATGTTATTCGCGTTTTATATTTCTTTTATATATCATAGTCATCTCGAATTATTTTACTAATTATATAGTACTACTTGTACTGCTAGATAATTGAATGTCAGTCTACTTATATATGCACGTTACATTTTGTAAGATTCGAGGTCTAACATCGGGATATACGATATGATTGCCAGTTATTAAACGATATAGCATATTTTTCCACAAGTAGCGCACGTGCGCTGTCATTTCTGCGGTATGTCGCGTGACAAGAGAGGCTTGCCACGACCGACGACGGTCATGTCGTTTGTTTTAAAGCGATTTCCTTCGCGACTTTCTCCGATTCTCGCCTTCGCACTACGGAACGCACTTTTCGTCCTCGCACCTAACCGTAAATAATTACCGGTCCAAACGGCAAATGAACTTTCGACGACGTGCTATGATTGTAAGTCTTATTATTACACTAAAGGTAAGTAAGCGAAAGTGATGGATTAGTATAAGTGTCACTGTAACCGATGTTTAAAAACTCGTTCGGTTTGCGAAAGTCGAACGAGGTAAATGTATTGTAAATTTTTCATCGCTTTTTCCGTTGACAAATAATATTATTTATACCAGGGAAAAAAAAGTCCATATAAAATTGGCCATATGTGGATTTTGTCAATATCTTGCCAAATATAATTATATATAATAGAATGATAATTAAATAAAATTATATCTGATATTATGACTTTATTTAATTATCACATAATACCATATATGACTATACTTGATAAGACATGATAAGATATTGACAAAATCCATATATGGCCAACTTTTTTTCCCGGGTATACATATACAAAGTTAAATAATATATCAAATTGCATTTATTCGATTTCTAAAATGAAACCTGAATAGAAAAAAAGAATATATATTATCTCCCTCTCTCTCTCTCTCTCTCTCTCTCTCTCTCTATATATATATATATATATATATATATATACATATTTTTTTTTAATGTAACGAAAATTAAAAGATTCTAGGCTGATGACGTTTTTAATTTAATTTACTATATATAATTTAATTTACTATAGTATGGAAAATTTTCGATATGTGCGCACGAGATGATTTATGGGAAACATGCCAAATGATTATTAAAATCTTAAGGGATTGAGATTATTTCCTAAAGTTTTCAACTATTTACATAATTATATCTACTATATCTGATATTTCATAACGGATTCAATTACATTGGAAAATTTTATACATTGTTAATATATCTAATTGTTTCGGTTAAAGATACATAATAGAACGTGTCAATATGTATCGATCGAAACACAATTATTGTGTGCACTTTCGACTGCGGTGAAATCATCATTGCGACAGAAGTGTGAAAATTGTTAGGCAATAATTGTGGGGGAATAACTTACGTTACAATAAGTTCTGCATACGATATTGTCGAAACTTCAAGTCTATTTCAATAAACGTTACATTTCATTATTTGACAATGGTATCAGTTATCAGCTGACGTAACGAAAAGTCAATTAGGCTACTATTATCTAATTGATAATAATCCTAGTATATTTAAAATGTTATGTACGTTATAACGTAACCTTCACATTTTTTACCATTTACTTGCATACATAAAAAATATATATAAATAAAAAACTATGCAACATGCGCTTTTTTTTCGTCGATAATAAGCGAATATTTGATTGAAAATCGTGATTATGTTAATAATTTAGAATAAAAAATTGTAACAGAGTGAAACTTTCATCTTATTGTAGCACGGAATTATTATCTATTTTGTGCGTTATTATTTACTACTTATTTTATTAGCATATTAAATGTCATTAATATAAATACTATAATTTTTTTTACAAACATATATCATATTTCTTATTGTAAAAAAAAATTCTCTTTGTATGTTAAAATAGCACGGGTTTTCACATTGCAAACGCATAATAGCAAAAGCGCACAAATATATATTTTATAGATGTTATCCAGACTAATGAATCGATGATGCACATGTGCGTTATATTAATTAATTAACTTGTATCTTCGGAAAAAAGTGATATTAAGAATATTTTGATCTTTTGCATTTAATATTTGTAACTAATAGCTTTCTTGTATCATCAATTTTTAAAATTTTATTATTTGTGAATTCTTGAAGAGCGAAAAAAAACCCTTTCTGATTACTCCCGAATATAGTTCTATGGTCACGTTATCGCGTTCGCAAAGTGGAGGAGAATCCGCAAAGTGGAGGAACCAACCAATTGACTGACCGATCGTCGTCGCAAGACACGATGCTTAAACACCGTTCTCTACTCACTGGTACAGGTAAAGAGACGGTGTAAGACCCGGTGGGAGTCAGTTCTGTTATAGTAGGCCACGAGGCAGCAGCAACTCTCATGCTTCTGCAGGCCTTGCTCGTGAACAGCTCTGCGTATACGGGCTCCGCTCTCTCTCTCCTCGTTTCTGTTCCGGCGCGCGCGAGGCGCGCATCGGATACCATCGCACCGTGAAAAATCGCATGGCGAGTTTATGCCGTTTCGAGAAATCAATTTCAGGCACGGTCGGTGAGCTCGTTGAGAAAAGGAAAAAAAGAAATAAAAATAAAAATAAAAGAAAGGAACAGCGTCCGAAGATCAATGTGTAAAATTGATTAACTTCGAGACTGCTTTCTTCGCTCGACCTCGAGATCGACGGGTGTTTCGGCTTATATGACGTACGGCAAAAGAACGTGAAACCTGGTTGTTTGTTCACGAGTAATCGTACCTGTGTGTCGCAAATATGTCAGGACGTTAGTAATAAGAACGAGTTTACGCAAGCGACGAATTCGGAATCCGAGGTTCTTTCGTGGCGGAGAAAGCGGACGGCTCTGATCGAGTGTACTCGACGAATGTACGCGTCGACGCAGCTTTTCCTATTTCTATTTCAATCTCTTTAAACCGCAAAAAAAAAAGAGGAGAATAAACAGGATGAGGGAGTTGTTCCCATTTTGCGATTTAATTTTATTATATTAATTACACGGTTGAAAACTGTCAAAACTTTCGTGAAAGAGTGCTTATTAATGAGGCAATCTTTTTAATATTGTAATGTATTAGAAAAGGCGAATAAAAAATTGGCCTTGTGAGAAAAAAAACATGAAAATTGTGTGAATCGTGAGAAAAGCAAGAATTTATCGCGATCTTATTTCCATACAATACAAAGATAAAGCCTTAGTTGTTCTCTGTTTTTTCCCGAATTCAGAAAGAACGCAAACAGAAGGCAAACTTCGCATTTTCCTGATGCGATTCACCGTGGCACGATGGATTTCTAATTGTCCGTAATAATGGTGGACTTTTAAAGAGGTTTCCGGGATTGTTCAGAGACGTGAGATGATCGGCAAACTTCTTCTGACTCTTTGGATATTACAATGGATCAGTTTTATCGGTAAGTAATATTAATTTTAATTATAGCTATTACATGTATATATATATATATATTTTTTTTTTTAATTTTCTAATGATCTGGTGCTATCTCTGTTTATGTAATTTATATAAAAAGCGATAATAATATTTAAACATTAATAATATAAAAATTTATCGAAGATTTTTATAAAATTGCAGATTAACTTTGCGTATCTCAAAATTGATTCAATATAACATGACACGATAAAATATTATTTATAAATATAAATGTATTTATCTTTACGTGTCGTTGCAATTTAATGTGAATTAATATGTTTATGAAAGAAGATTTTGTCATATCATGTCATTTTATATCGTTGTCGTGTAATACGAATCAATACTTACGGCCATCTAATCTGCACAAACGTTTTTTAAATGTCTTTTTTACGGCACGTATATCTGTGTACTATGTATATCTGTATATACATGTTTTTCAAGTACGTACACGTTCACGACCCAAATTTCCTTCTCGAAAACTAGAAATGCAGGTATTAAATCCTTAAGATGTATGTCACATAGGTATTACCGTATGCTTCATTAAAAATTCAATTTCGATTCAATTTAGATTCAGCGAGACACACAAGTAAGTTATTGATTCAATATCCGGCTAACATTTATTTTACGAAAATTATTTAATATATCTGTTGCATTACATATGTAAAAGAAAATCGTATTCATTGAATAAATGGAATAGTTATGTATATCATCTAAAATTCGAAAGAATTCTTTCTTTTATGTTCTATTATCTTACTCAGAATAATTATCAATTATTAATATTAAACTCTTTGTTTCTAAAATAGAAAAACAAAAAATAATTATTTAAAAAAAATAATATATATTTTGTGTCTTTCTCTATGCAATTATGACAAAACTTAAAAATATATTAATTTAAAATAATATATTAATTTAAAATTTTAAATATATTAATTTTTTTTTAACTAGAATAAAAAATGTTTCGCGATTAAACAGAAAAGTTTAATATTATTTATATACGCGTTGTTTCTATATCTGTATATATCGCTTAAATTAATTAATATTAAATAAATACTACTTATTTTATTATTTTTTAATTTTTATCATTAATTACTAAAGGTAATAACTTTACTAAAATGTGCAATTGTTTAATTTTAAATTTTCTCTTAAACAGTTGAATTATTTTGAGAAATTCCTGCCATTTTTTAGTTGATACATTTGTGATGATTAATACTATAGATTTGGTATGAACTGATAACAAGTTTAATATAGGACTGCTAATTGTTAATAGAAATAATTATTTAATTATGTTTTAAAGCTAGCAATAATGTCTTAAATTTTAAGCGCGTTTTTCTAAAAAAAACCGGTTTACGAAAAAGTCCATTTTTTACTAAACACTCGCCAACAAAGAAACGATGTGTTTGAATGTATTTGCGTAAAAATTTGCATCTCAATAAGCAGTTTTAAATTATTGTGGACGTCGCAAAAGATTTCACAACTTTAATGTAAAAAAGTTTTTTTGAATGTCATATTTATGTCCTTCTGAGGAACATTATTATACAAATATATTGTCTTGATCGCTTGATTTTTCGGAATTTTGAACGCAATTTTATTGATACAAGAAAAATAAGAAAAATTTCTTAATGAACTTATATGCGCCAAGATAATATATGATAACACATTTTATTTTATACGCGCGATAAAAATAAAGAAAAATGGACAAATTAAAAGTTCGTAAAAATATGTTGATCTAAAAAGTAATGAGCATAAAGAGTGTTGATAATACTATATTTTTTTCTAAAGACAAAGTTTTATTTATTGCGCTTACCTGTAAATTTGCTTGTGTGCTCTTTAGGGTCAACGAAAATAAAATTAGCGGCAAAGAGAAAGAAAGATTTCAAGTATAATGACGTGTAAATTTCACGGACGCCTTGCCGCAAGAAGCGTTCAGAAAGGTTACTCTGACAGCAGTGAAAGCGACGTACTAATATTATATGCACGCACGTGAGATACGTCAAAGATTAATGCAATGATCTCGGAAGGTCTCGCGCAATGATGTGACGCGTGAGGGGAAGCGTGACTGAATCTTTCCGATTTTACATCGACAGATAGTTTTCTAATTTATTCTGACTTAAAGTCATCATTTATACCATTAATAAAATTGTTATTTTCAGCTTTTACGATAATTTTATTTTACCTTTACAACGAATAAATATTATTCATAACTTGATTAATAACTAAAAATTATTGAGGGAATTATAAAAGTAATGTACACATCTATCATAATATTTAATAAAATATAATAAAAATTATTCCTGATAAAATTTAATTTATAAACATTTATATATTCTAATTCCTCTGTAATATATGTTTCAAATTTTTTCTTTTTTTTATAAATATCAACAATACTTGAAAATTTGTTTAATTTGTTTGTTTCTATCTGAACTGAGAGTAAACATAATTTTTAGTTATGTTTTTGTGAATGAATTTTTAATCTTGTTTGAAGGAACTGATAAAAATTCAACGTGTGATATTTCGCGATCTCTGTGAAAACGTTTTACTTATTATGGCCGTGCTTGTAAAATTGCGAATATTTTCGTGTGTATCTCGCAGAATAATTTTAATCACGATAATCGCACTCGTTTTACGCTCGTAAAAACTCGTAAAATATCTTGGAAAAAAAACAAGAAGATTCTTTAACAACATCAGAATTCTTTTAGCAATTCGAGGAAAGTCAGATCCTCGTTATGATCCTCGCAGTATATGACATCTCAATTATACTAAAAATTACTGCGAAATGCGCGCTAAATTAATTGGCAACACTCTCTCTCTCCGTTATTAATTACTTTCCTCGAATCACTTTTTGGTGTGTTTAAATATTTAAATAACATTATATTTACAGAATCTTCGCATATTATTATTCGGCATCATTTTTTATACTCGAATATATTCACGCAGAAATATTGTTATATTTTTGTCTCTCGATTTATTAATCATAACCGGACTATTCTGGTGACGAAATATTGTTTAGAGATTGAATCCTGCATGAATCATCTTTATAATATTTATTCTCAGCGTGTCATCGTAGACTTAATCTTTTTTCTACAGAGGATAGCTTGGAATCGCCTTTCTCTAAGCAATTAATTTCCCCGTGTATCACGAGAGAAGAAGATAGAGACAACCGACACGCTTGAGAAATTATATCTTTCAAAGTCGAAGAGTATCGCTCATTTTCAATTAGGTCGAATCATTTCGTGCCATCCACTTATCTATCTATTAATATATGATCGCCATTCAAATAATATATTCGTTAAGATAATATCTTGCAAAAAATATATCCTTGCGCGTTCAATGTTAAACTGGAATTAACATATGAAACATTATAAGAACACGATGCGATAAATACAGTTTTTATATCGATACACACTGATCAACATCATAATCGATTACGCGCGATACTAATCTTATGAACGCCAGCATGATTCGTAATTTGAACGACGTCTTTACATACTATCGCAAAGTTTTTTGAATAAAAATAAAAGGTATTCAATGAGATGGAAAGAGAAAGTTTTTCAAAAGCATTGCCTCTTTCCATTTAGGTCGTAACGATCATTGTGTGCAGTGCATAAGTAAACCGAAGTGACTTTTCAATGATTGAATAAAGGCTTGGCTAGCTACCACTATTCATCGATAGAATCGATTTTACATATTTAGTAGAATTGGATTAACAACTCTCCGCTCTCTCCCAAGTAAAATGACAAAATATATTAAACACATTCGTGCTCTACGCAACATCAAGATTAATAGTTGCTTATCGTACATGTCATTTGCTTCCTCTTACCAGAATATTGATGATATAGTTTAATCGATCTCTGCCAATTGGGTCAACGTTCCACTTTATTCCGCCCACGAGGTTTTGTGGAACAGTAGGAGTAGAAAAAGACGAAGCGGCCGGTAAATGAGCGATTGGTTGATTTTGCAATGACAGGTTTGAATGTTCGAGCCGTTCTGGTGTAAATTTTATCTTCGACAGTCATCATCGATGGTCATTAACCCTCCGATGCCCTCCGATGCACGGTTAAGAGTGAAAGGAGTGAAGTGGCCCACATGCATACGCACATACATCCACACGCTAACTAAAACTGTTGCGCAAACTCGTTGGCAAGCGTTTGTGATGTACTTTGAAATAGCACATGAGTATGTGCTAGATAAAAATGTTCTGCAACAATAACTTGCGAAATCCATTAGGTAAAAATACATATTTGAAGAAAATTCACACCTTTTACTATTTTTTTTTTTTAATGAATTATTTACTCATCAAAAGAAAGCTAAACTTTGAAGTTTCATATTTGCTGCAAGAAAAATATAAAAGAAAGCTTCTTCTTCTTAGCTTTAAGAAACATTATACGTAAGAAATCCGGAAGTATTTCTCAAAGAGATTACTTTAAAAAAATGCTTTATATATAGTCTTAAGTAAGAAGGAAAATCCGCGTGTGTGTGTGTGTGTGTGTGTGTACATATATATATATATATGTGTGTGTACTACAACGATATATAATGAAATGGCAAAATGAGTGTTGATCTTCACAGTGCATGCAACTATCAACGACCATAAAACGGTTTAAGGAAAGCGCGTTACGTCTAAAACAAACGGAAACTTCGGAGCATCTGATTATCGAATCACCTGCGTAATAGCAATTTTATCGTCGCGCGAAATCAACTGGCTTCCTGCCACCGCGAGCGGATTATGACCGTATCGTTGACTCGTTTCATAATTATGTTTGACGAGGCCCGGATTCCGGAAGACGTGCGCTTGACGTTTTCGGTCCGTCGGCCGCAACGACACTGAAATCCGCGGAATAACGAACGACGAAAGAAAAAGCGGGCAATTATTTCCAGTCTGTGCGCGATGTCCGTCACGTCGTCAACCGGAAACGGTTTGCTGATGATTACGGTAGCTCCGATCGCGAAACGATCTCGCAAACTTATTCTTTGTTCATCTCCGAGATGACATTGAGCAAGAAAAAAGGATTTTGCGACAAAGGCAAACGCTCGAACACGCGAAGACGCGATCTGATAAAATATCTCGGTGAGCTCAATGTCATCCCGAAGCGCAAAAAATCTCTCTTTCTCGCAAAATACTGTAAAATTACCTGAACGCACTTAGCATGAACGCGAGCGGACAAGAACTACAACCGCTAATTCGCACTTTCTATTTGAATGGCTTGATCGTACGAGCGTTATAAATGAGATAGCAATCTATGTTTTTTAAGTCTTGTAAATAAAATGCTTGATTTATCGATACTTTCTTTACATGCTTTGGCGTGGCACGTCGATATACTTATAATCTTTGGAACATCGCGTTTCTGCTTGAAGAGACCTAGAATATAAAATTTCCATTAACATATTACATATTTTATATTGCCTCCCTCTTTTAATCTTCCGTATAACGCACTATAAATTATCGGAATATAACGTAAATGTATTTTTTACCTGTCTAAACATTAAAATTTCTAATTTCTAATTAATGAAGAAGGGACGCGATGTTTACTCGTGATAATGCCATGTTCATTTGTGAAAAACATGCAACTGCTTGCTATGTATTTGTAAGTATTTGTATGTACATTTGTATATATATGTAAGAAAAGGTCGAGAAATTCTAGAGATGTTGGACACTTTCTCCGGTATATAGTATTCGTTTCCTTTTTCTCGTCATGAATTTTTTCTACCCGTGGTCAACGAGTTGGGGGCTTCTTAAATATAATTATGACTCTCAATTGTTAAAATATTAAAGATCCAATTTTCTATCTATGTATAATAAAATATTTTTTAGTTCTACTTTACATATCTTTTCTATTAATTGTAAGACGTAAATATCTACAATTTTTATTGGATCATTAACTTAATTACTCAGGTATATAATATTTAATACCCGTTAATTCAGTTACGCTTCGTTCAACTCTACTTTGTGATAGCCAATTAAGCAAGATCTCCAAAGTGAAGTCAAAAGCGAAATGAGAAGTATAACCGAAGATATTATATACTACATCGAAAGCTAAAAATAATAAAGTCATAAGTAAAAAGATAAACTCATCAAGTGACAGTTAAAAAGTAGCAAAATTTTTTTTCTAATAATATTTAAAAATAATAATTGTAATAAATGATAATAATTATAACATAGACATTGTGTTACACATAATAAAAATTAAAAGAAAGTAAAATTATCAAATAGTGAATGTTAGGTAATAAAGTTTCATTAAAATTTAATAAAACAAGTAATTTTGCGGTTTCAAGAAATTTCCTTTGAGAGCGGCCGACTTAATTTGCTTGCCGGAAGAAAATGCTTGATTTCTCACAGATTTATAGTTGAGAATTTGATTACAATTTCGCATATAAATTTTTGCGACAAGAAAGAAATGCAGGCAAATAGAAAAAAAAATGCTTAAAGCGCGCAAACTCTTACTCATGTAAATTAGGAAAAAATGAAGACCGTAATAAGTGATTTTATCTGTTCTCGGTTTCTCCTCCGTCATTTTCTTCTCAAAATATTCTTTTTGTCCCGAAAGTAGCAGTTAACGAGCCTTAATAACGCAGATCGAAAATTTCAGTTTCTTTTAAATTCGTTCTTATGTAATGCATTTTAGTGTATTTTATTATGCAGTGTACATTTATGTAGTGCATAATAAAATGCACTAAAGTGCATTACATAAGAACGAATTTAAAAGAAACTGAAATTTTCGATCTGCGTTATTAAGGCTCGTTAACTGCTACTTTCGGGACAAAAAGAATATTTTGAGAAGAAACCGAGAACAGATAAAATCACTTATTACGGTCTTCATTCTTTCCTAATTTACATGAGTAAGAGTTCGCGCGCTTTAAGCATTTTTTTTTCTATCTGCGCGCATATCTTTCTTGTTGAAAGAAAGAAAAATATATTGTAAAGTGAACTGTATACTTATGTAAATATTAGTTCAACTGTTTAAAGAACTTTGCCATTGTTTACTATTATTGTCGGAAATTATGCATCGATAACTCGAACTTTATCGGAATACTTAGGAAGCAATCGTGCAGAAAATTTCGATCGCGAGCCAAACGAAACTTTGCACCATTATTTAACTGTTAAACGTTTCCGCAACGTCCCAGTTCGCGTTATTTTTTTTTTCCTTATACGTTGATTGCATTGTAATCAACGATTATGATAGCGTCGCTGGAAACCTTGAGAAAAAAAAATGTATTACACATAGGTATGCTCGCCCATTCGCAAAAACACGAAAGCACAGCTACAAAGAATCACTGACTTTCATTGACAGTTATTATATTGCTACGTCCACACTTTCTGTGCTATTCTTTGGGAAATATCAAATTGTTGTCTGTCTGCCGTCTATAGGATAGCTACGAAATAATTTACCAGTATTCAAACGATCCCACGATTAGACAAAGAGTTCTCATCGTTTCTCTTTTCCCAGGATTCAATTCTATTCTGTAGTATATTTTGATGTGATCTTTTTTAGATTCTTATTCAAATAATGTATTGAATATGAAGGAGCAAATTTTCACAGTCACTTTGAGATCATTTTTATTTGGGAAAAAGAATTGTGTATCTCTCATTGATTTTTTTAAATTGCAAACATCATACAAGCATGCGATTCCAATTGAATACAAATACTTCATTATTTGCAAATTGCAAGTTAGCTTCGGCTAGATTTGCTTCGCAGACTGCAATTTATGAAGTTTTTTTTTTTTTCTAGAAGAACATAAATGTGTCAAGATCGATAATTTTTAATTGACTTGGCCTCTTCTGCCTTTCAGACGCAAGTATAAAGTTCAAAGTTCAAAGTTGTTTAGAGATTACAACATGCTCGTGTATGCTTCTACATCTGAAAAAATCAGACTTTATTCGATAACAGATAATGTGT
The DNA here is from genome assembly GCF_047496725.1 of Anoplolepis gracilipes. Lineage (NCBI taxonomy): Eukaryota > Metazoa > Arthropoda > Insecta > Hymenoptera > Formicidae > Anoplolepis > Anoplolepis gracilipes. Next base: position 8,554,914 of record NC_132980.1, on the reverse strand, counting down.
GTGTGGCCTCTTCTGTTAGAGTGCAAGTTACAAAGCAGTCTACTAATAGCCAAAAGCGTAATCGGGACATTTGCATGCAGATGCGGTTTATATTGTGCTCATAAAGCGTATAGCATCAAAACTTTGATAACGGTACTTCAATGTAACTGTGTAACAAAGCATTATGACATATGGTCCATAGTGGTTTGTATATAACATCCTTCATTGTCGTTCTACTTTCTTATAATTTAGTTCTGTGAACACTCCCCTAAATAGATATGAATGTGAATAAAAAAAATTTTAACATTTTTCTCTTTTTATTATATAATGGCTGCGTTCCTTTAGGACGCTCACGTGAAATCATACTATCACTCTTTATCGTTTATTATATAGGTATGCCGAAAAAAGATAGAACAACGCTTTTAGCAGCTGAGTGTCCAAAAGCAACGCAGCCAATGTGTAAAATCATATCGCGTATTTTTTTCAATTTTAAGATTACAATGTTATTAGTCATTCAAAAATTCTTCTCACATTATACTTCTCATTAGTAATTAAAAGTTGGAGTGTACTATCGTTGAGAGAGGAGAAATCGAATGCAAATTACTGAAAAAACAAGGTAGGTCTCTGTACCAGTATGCGAGGATCTTTTAAAAAGTATGTGCTATTTTTTAAGCATACTCGACTGAAGTCGAGTTCAAACTGGAAACTGGCAAATTTGATAACGGGGATCTAGCTATGTAGATTTCAACAAGAGTGTATCTTGGGGAATTGACACGACAATCCCGCTTTGCCGGGTCTGCCAGATGTGTGCAGTACCTATCGGCGTAAGGCGAAGGTGTCGGGCTCGTTTACCTCGAGTTCACTCACCTCGAGCCACCTGGAAACTGTGTCACCAGCCGATTTTGAGATCGCCTACTCAGTCTCGACCCTCTTCTTCCTCGTCCTTCTTCCTCCTCTCCTTCTCTTTCTCGACCTCCTCCCAGTCTCGAGTTCTCACGTCGGCCGAGCGGAGCGAAGAGACGGGCTTGACAATCATTATTTTTCTCCGACGCGGAAAGGATCGCGGGAATAATAACTCGATGACTGGAATTATATAGGCCTGTATTCTGTATTGAGAACGAGATAACGACGCGGGATTACGATCACGGCCTGGATCGTACGCGCAGAGAGAATGCGAATCCGCAGTGTGTAATTATTCATGTCGTGAATCGCTAAGCATTTGAATCACGCCACTCCTATTAATTATTCGATCGGTTACGAGTCTCATTTGAATAGTCTCTGATTTTGTAACGCCATACTTGCGTATGCAATATGATACGTTTATTTAATTTCAAGTCGATCTTCTCACGATAATCGATTTATGATTAGCGATTAAAAATGAAAAGTAATTTAAGTATTTAGAAAGAAAATATCGAACTCGACGATGTGATGTTGTGTATTTATCACACAGATGACAACAAACTGTTCAAATGTCAAAAGTGGTTAAATAATATATCAGAAAATTATTAGACGTTACAATAATAAAATTATAAATCCATAAGTTTCCAAGATGACCATTTAGAAGCTGCTATAAATTCAAATGCGGTCTACAAATTGCAACGTTCAGCCGTATAACACATTTCGCTTTCCAAGATGATGGTGTGTCGAAATGATCAATGAATCGTGTGATTATGAGTTGCCTTCTTTAGACGCTCTCGTATAACATTATGCTACTTTTCGAACGCATCTGGTTCACGCAACGAAATTGAGAACCGAGCGATTACAATGAATGCAGACTCGCGTGCAAGCGCGACAAGTACGGATTTTTCGTCGTCACGCTCGCTAGCAAAAATTTCAAGAAACGCTCTTCGGGTCCCGTTCGAAAGAGTCACGGCCTCTCCGACGTACCGTTAACTTTACTTCTCTTCGGCGATGTGATCCCCGTCACTCATCTAACCCGCCGCTCCCTAATTAGGCACATTCGCACGATCATCACGAATTAGCCGGTATCGATCTGATACGAAGAAACGGTCTGGCTTTGGCCAGATGTTCAATGAGTTAAAACTTCCGTTACAATGAAATTCCATCAATCTAGAAGTAAGGTGTCGTTATACTCTTATAGAATAACCATAGACTGTAACTTGTAAAACATGAGTAAAAAGGAACCTGTACATACATACTTTTCTTGTAATTAGTCTAGTCTCGAGTCAGTTCCATTAAAGGGAAAGGCGGTGAATCTGGGGCATCTTATACACGACACCTTTCTATAAAATTGTATCGCTGATAAGATTTCACGAAACGCTCCAATGCACCAAAACTTTGATTGTTACGATGCGATAATTCCTTTCTTACTCAACAATGAGATTTAATCATTTGTATTTTCTTTTGTATTTACTTAATGAGCAAAAAAGCTTAATTAACAACGTTGCGCAGTAGAAATATATATATTCTATCTTTACCTTATTTCATATTTATCTTATTTTTAACGTTCACAATTAATTCAATAAAAATGAAGGAAATAGCAATTTATTATAGATGAAGAAACGAAAAATGCGCGCATTATCGAACGGTTTTATAAAAATAATTTACGTAAGGGTGGGGATATACATTAGCGAACGCGGACGTTTGGACATTCGCGTTCATACGCGGTAAAAAACATTTTGTATTTTTGTTGAAATTTTCTTGCGTAGAAATTTTTGTGTTAAATTTTTAACATACTCTAAATTTTTAACATACTGTCGTTATGTTATTTTAACTTTTCTGCATTAAGTTAATATTCACCGTGTCTAAGAGTTAAAACGACATAATAACAATAAATCTTACACTAATTCACGTTTTTTGTGTTAATTTTTTACATATTATTTGTGTTATTTGTCATATTTGCCTTTTGTTAAATTAACATTAAAATTAGAGTGGATAAATTGGGACACGAGAAATGTGTTAAATTTAATACAAAATTTTTTACCGTGTAAGACAATTATTATTTTATATCAAGCACATAATGTTTACCGGATAAACTTAACGATCAGTCTTTACTAAATCATCGATCTCTCCGAAATGAATTTTGTTATGATCGAAAGGCTAATTCTATGTTTCGAACATTTTTCGAACGTTATCTTTCCTGATAGGTTTTCTTTAAAAATATAATCGAAAGATTAATAGAGTGTTCGTTTTTATGAAAAGCAATAACAGTTAATTACGGTATTACGTCATTGATTGCGAAAGTGATCGATGTGAAACATAATCGCACAATAGTGCGATTTACATAATGTAAAGTATGGCATAAATGTACTTTTCTTATTAGGTTTCGTAATGATAAAATATTATCTAAAAGTGCAAAGGTGTACAATATGAGCTATTTGAGACATTATGTCGGCAAAAAGTGACATCAAGCTTGAGATAAATAAGATATATTCATCTTGGAATTAACACGAGACAAATTGTAAAATATATTGATATAAATATAAAGATGAAACAAATTGCTCTTCTTGTAAACATATTATGTTATGCTGTAGACGTCTCTTCTTCTCCCTGTCTGTGGTATCGGGGTGATTTTCCTTTTTCACTCGTTTTGTAAAGCGAGCAAAAAGTCAAAAGGCACGCCCGTCTAAGTCATTATCGCGCGATGTTCGATACTGATTTCCGAGATCTCCCGGAGGCTTTTCCGATGTTCCTTTTACCAATTTCTCCCGTGCTATCCGACAGACTAGTCTGGCGGCATCGAAGACGAACCCGCCGGTGATTCCTTTACTCTTTTTCGTGAAACGAGTATCTCGGCTCGGACAAGTTTTGACTTCATTTTCACGAGTCATAATAAGAATGTACGTCAATCAGTCTGCCAACTCATTCCCATGACTTCATTAAGCGACTCCCACCAACGTATTTATTCAATGTAATGCACCTGACGTAGTGATTCACGACTTCCGTCGCTACTTTTTTCGTCCACTCCAAAGACAACATCGGTCAGATCTGGGTCGTAAGTTCAGGACGTAGCGACAACTTCTTGGTCCGCAAAGAGACGGACATTAACCATGTCAAACGCTCGAGATGATAAAGGACAACTGTAAAAAATGATCGGGCCTGCGGTTTACATATCCGGAAGTTAAACGATTTCGTAATTGAGACGCCAATTAAAATTTTGCTAAAGTCATGTCCTCTTGAACCTAAGTGAAGAATATAACTTAAGTTTGCCACAGGGACCCGTTATCTTTAATCGCTAAAGTGGAAAAGTATGCGTGCCTCGACGTTCCTCGTTGAAGAAAAATCGACCCCAAGTTGGCCACAGAGTCTGTCATTAAAAAATAACGTGGCAGAAGTGGAACACTCTGTATGTACGTGACGTGACATAAAATTTGTGCGTAGTCATTACAAATGTATCGTTCGAGACTATGCGCTAAGAGTTAAGTGTCATCAGCTTTCCAGCTGAGCCTCAGCGGTCTGCGTACGCGGCAATCTACTTCCTATCTATTTTATGTCAACGCAGAATATATCGAGGGAGAACCATAAGCCATTTACAACGCTATCAAACAATCATTACAATCAAAGAACATGAACGTAGCAGTTTCAGCGCCTTAGCAATCTATAGATAAGAAATGATTTCGAAAGGTGCAAGTAGTAATTTTGACCGCTGCCGCTGTCACTAAATATAAAATTATCGGGGGATTGCGTAGATATATTTGCGTAACATTATATGCGCAGTAAGAGAATTTCCAAAGTCATTCTCAATGATTATGGTAATCTTAACGAGGAAAAAAAGAGTGGTAATTGCAAAGTTAGGTGAGATGGGCATTGCTATTTTGCACAAAATTTACACACGAAAAAAATATTTAGTATATAATAGCGTTGTTTTAAGCATTTTTCAAGCATCAGTATTATTCACTCTGAAATTATTATAGAATACTGTCATTTTCAGCGCTAATACACAACGGGAAATATGTAAAGTCTTCGTATGTATATTTAAAAAAAATATTATATAATATTTCGACTTTTAATTATTTATTAATAATATTAAATTTTTAAGAAAATCTACTATTTGATAAAAACATTAAATTAAAAGAACTAATACTGTGTGTTACATTCGTTTCTGACATTATAGAATTCTTAGCATTTTCAAGTCAATATAAAAAAAAAAAAAATCGATCTTTTTTTTCTAGTTTCATATAACAATTTTGTCGTCGCGCAATATTATGGTATCAAGCTATTATTATAGCTATTATTACGTAACAACAAGTGGCAAACACATCCTTAGAGAAAATTGTATTATTATTACCCATTAATACACTCGACGAATTTATAATCGCGCTGACAGCTCCAACTTTCTCACGAGGCTTAATGATAGACGTCCACTTGTGTTGTCGCATGATGCACTACACGATTATCCCCTTCCGCGTTAACGTTTCTAGTTGCAAGTTGTTACTTGTAAAACACGAGAAACATGTAAACGACCGTATTTAAATATCTACATTCGCGCGATGATTTTAATGAGAACACTTTGCGCTTTCCATTAGTTGCAATCCTTTGATTTTATTTATGTACATTAATTGTTTTTATGTAAGTTGTGCCACATTACAAATGCGTAAATAGAGTTCTTTGACAGACTTTCGATATAGATAGGTAGTATCAAGCAGACGTTTACAATGGTCTTGATAAAATAATATTATGCATTTAGAATATATGTAATGTTATGTATCTAACAGAATTTCAAAAATGCTAATATTTACTTGGCTTATATTTTCTTAACTGAAATTAGTGCATTATCATATTGTCTGATAAATAGTGGTTTTAATGTGTATAATGTATATATAAGTATTCAGAGCCTTATTTTAGTATTTATATAAATATATTTAATATACATTAAAACTAATATCTTTCATCAAGAATATTTCGTAATAGTAATTTTTCAATGAAATATTATCCATTATTAATGAAATATAAAACAAAAGACCAAAGTGTATTTTCATTAGAAATCAGTCAAATATTTACTGATATTTTTCGATATCGTGACATTTTTATTTAAGTTAATAAAGTTTAAGAGAATATCCTTCTGATTTTATTAACAATGTGCAATATTTCTTTTCCTTTTTTCCTTTTTTAAATTTTTCTGAAAGATACTGATCTAAAATGCTTTTAATCTGCATGTTATTTTGATCTTAATTTTTTCTTTGGATCTGTAATTGAATTCCGAGATATGACTAATATAACACAAGTAACAAATACATGATAGAGTTTAAAAACGGAACATCCATGGTTTTATCAAGTGTAAAATATTGTAATATTGCGTTCCAGTAGATTGTTATTCAGGCGTTAGATTAATAACGTTAGCGGGCACAAGCTGTAGACCGAAGAAGCCGTTACTATATTTTCATTGACCGAAACGCTCTTTAACTAGCACGTAGTTATAAAAATTTGAAAATTAAGAAAAGCGCGACGGCTTTTTCTAAATTTCTCACTTACTGCGTATATCTGTATGCATTATACATCATCTTATAATATAATATTATAATATTTCTTCCCGTAGCGGGAGAGTCGTCCTCAGATTACAACGCGGACGAAAAGAACGACGTGGAAATTTTTCGCGCAGTCGTCGATTCAATGAACCAATGGACGCTTCAGAGGACACTCAATCACAGGAAGAAGAGAGAAGTGTCTAAGATATGTTACGAGGACGTCGGTTGTTTCGAGGATACCGGGCCTTTCAGTTATTTGGAAATGCTACCGTCACCGCCGAAGGACGTCGGAACTAGGTAAAAAGAAAAAGACGATATCTATCTACTAAATCCACGAAAAAAGTGATGATGTTATTCGCGAGAATCTCCACAATTATAAATATTTATATCAATCATATGAAATATTTTTATACAGGCAATGAATTTATTATATAATTTCGTAAATCTTTTAATGTCTTTTAATAGATTTCTCATATACGGAACTAGAAGGGCAAGATCGATCCCGATGGAAGTAGCTGCTGATGAGATAAATGACAATACACATCGTGCCATAGATCCCACTCTACCTACGAAAGTGATCGTACATGGATTTGGAAGTCATTGCCACCACTTGTGGGTGTATGAGATGAGATCAGCATTAATGAGTATTCAAGACTGCAATATAGGTATTTACGCATTTCAAAACTTGTCATTAAATAACTTGTATCGAACGGTTGAGTTCAATTCTGACGTTAAATTTTTTTGTAAATTCTACAGTAAAAACCTAACATTATATCTATATCACATCTGTACTTTATTAAATCGCCATCTAATACTGACTGTGATCTAGTATTAAATTTATGCATTTTCCAATTTATTCATATCAAACATTAGCATATTAAATAGTTTACGTAATTGTTGTTTATACGTGCAATAGAATGCAATTATAATTCAATAGAGTAATTAATATGTAATTTTCATTTTCTTAATCATAAATATAATAACTGAACATCTCGAAGTCTCGTAGGAAATAATTATTCTCTCTTTTGAATGTATATATAATACATACTATTATAGTTTGTGTGGATTGGGGCCCCGGCAGCGCTGTGCCTAATTACGTAAGGGCAGCAGCTAATGCGCGACTGGTGGGTCGGCAATTGGCAAAATTAATTCGCAACTTGAACGTGCCGTTGGAAAAAGTGCATATGATAGGATTCAGTTTGGGTGCTCATGTAGCCGGATTTGCCGGTGCTGAACTAGAAAACGTGTCCAGAATAACCGGTATGTATCAAGTTCCATCCAAAAATATATTTCTTATTCATATTCTTTTTTTGAAGTTATTATGTAAATTTAATTTAATTATTATTAATTTAAAATAATTGAAAAATCCGTAAAGATATTGTAAAATTTAATATTGAAAAAATTAATTACTAAGAAACTAATTTCTCATGTAAATACCACGGACATTTATAGAAAATTTTGTCTACAATGTAAACTGAAATATATGTATACAACTTAATTTTTCAAGAGTTGTATAATTTTTTTTTTTTGTTATATAAAAATTTAATAAATATAAATATTTCAAACGTCTTCAAAAAAATATCAGACAATAACACGTGCTAAAATTCGCGTGTTAAAACTCCATGTAATAAATACTTCGGTCGATGCAGTTTATTGTACTACGTGCAATATACGTCTGTATATGACGCATTTACAACAGTTATTCTCTGTTACGGTATTGCCACTCAGGCTCGTGATACTTGTCCGTACTTGCATTGAGTTGAAGCGTCAACTAGGATTTTCGCGGGAATTTCTCGCTTGCGAGATATTTCGATGATCGAACATTAACTCGCGTGTATAATCGATTATTCGAGAGTAACTGTAACAAGGTCCCGCTGAACAACTATTTCGAGACGTTAAATGTTCATTGCATTCCGCCTCTTACCTCGACACGCATCGGTGCCTTTTGATCGAATACCGCAATTAGCTTCCGCGACGAATTGATCGCGTGTTTTTATATGGACACACGTAATCGGATTTCGACAAGATGAAATGGATGTTTTTTTTTTTTAAATATTTGAGATTATCAGACCGAACAATATCCTTCCGATATTCCCTGCTTTTTCAATGCTATTTTTGCATAATTAAAAAATAATCATTTTTTATCAATTTTATATTTTTTACATGATATTTCTCTCTACGCAATTTTTATTCAGATTTTCAAGAAACAAATATTTTTCAAACTTGTAAATATTATCAAAACAAGTATATCTTTTCTTAAACACGTCTCTTGCATCTTCAATGATTATTTCGCATAAAATTCAGAAACGATTATTTTTACGTTTTTGATCCCGATTTTATACGTTCACCGATGAGATAGTGAGTTTAACAAGCAGTAGTCGGTCACATTAAGTAAAAGTATATCCTAGTATCTCTGTGCAATAACCTGTAGACTTATAAGAGCAACCGGTTAATATTTTTACAATATGCTTATTTACCACATTACTTAATCTAGTACGTATATATATGTATAATATTAGTATAATTTATAGAAATAAAATTTCTTTTTCTTCCTAAATTTGACATTAATTTTGTCTTAGTAAACACTTTTAAAGAAGATATTATTTCTCTTTAAATTATACTGACTTTTAAAATTTCTATGTAATTATTATTTTAAATTTAATTTAAGAAAGTATTTTAAGTTTAATTTGTAGAAAGAAGTTTTATGCGAATTTTATTGCAACATGTTGCAATGATTGTTGCATGTTCTTGCATGCAAATAGGATTAGATCCCGCAGGACCACTTTTCGAGTCGCAGGATCCGAGGGTTCGTCTGGATGCGACGGATGCAAATTTCGTAGATGTTATTCACAGTAATGGCGAGCAGCTTATTTTGGGCGGACTTGGTTCTTGGCAGCCAATGGGCGATGTAGATTATTATCCGAATGGCGGAAAAGTGCAAAGTGGATGCTCAAACATCTTCCTTGGCGCTGTTTCTGACATCATCTGGTGTAAGAATTTCTTGCGCGGCATTTCATCATAGAATTTTTTCTTACAAAATATCTCATTATTTTTTTCATATACTCTCGTGATATTATACCCTTATGTTTTCTAACACTAATCTTTTCAATTATTTTAAAACGCTATACTTAAGATGTATCGCAAAAAGAATTAAAATTAAAGGATTAAAATTAAAGAATTAATTAATCAAAAAGAATTAAAATTAAAGAATTCATTAATTTTCCATTAATAATACGCTCATTTTAGCGAGCGCTGTCGAAGGAAGATCTCTGTGTAATCATCGGCGAGCGTACAAGTTCTTTACCGATTCCGTTAGCCCGAAATGCCGATTTCCAGCTTTTCCCTGCAATGAGGGCTATGAGGGTCTGTTGAAGGGCGAATGTTTTCCCTGCAACAAGAATACTATAGACCGATCATGCGGCAATATGGGTTATTACAGTAACGAATCGACCGCCAGGGGTAAGCTCTACTTGATGACGCGAGAAGAAGAACCCTTTTGCGCTCATCAATATCAGATCAAGGTATACAACAGTCGCAATGAACGATCTGTCAAGAGTTACGGCAAGCTTCAGGTAAGCATCAAATAAATATTTCCGTGAACAATATAAGCGAGATTGATTAGATTCTTTCTCTTGCAAATTTGTAACATATTCGCGATGTCACATATTCACAATATAACATATTCATATATATATATATATATATATATATATATACGTAGTGCAAATACAAAATAAATATATATAATAAAGTAATAAAGATAAAATAAGCATAAATTTTAATCTGAAATGTTAACAGACTACTAACGATTAACATGATAAAACACACGATGAAGGTCATCCCAACGTAAAAGTCGTATAGAAAATAAATAAAAAAAGAGTTTATCGTTATATATATTGCAAAAAATAAAAAATTATATAAAAAGGTCTTGAAATAAAAATCTACAAAAACAGTCAAAAAATGTTAATAAAATTTATGTTTTTATATATATATAATTTTAGATTAAAGTTTATCATTATTTTATCTTTGTTAATAACAATTTTTACGAATCTATTTTATTTCGGATGCCGAAATTTACCAGATAGTTGAAAAATAGTAATATTAAAGACAAAATTTTAAAATAAAAGTCATATAGAAAACAAATAAAAAAGAGTTTATCGCTATATATATTGCAAAAAAAATAAAAAATTGTAAAAAAAGGTTTTGAAATAAAATTTACAAAAACAGTCAAAATGTTAATAAAATTTATGTTTTTATATATATATATATATAATTTTAGATTAAAATTTATGATTATTTTATGTTTGTTGTTAACAATTTTTACGAATCTATTTTATTTCGGACGCCGAAATTTATCAGATAATTGAAAAATAGTAATATTAAAAACAAAATTTTAAAGTTTTTGTTATCTTTCAGGTCACGCTTATTGGAAAAGATTCTTATAACGATACGTTCGCGATGACACGCAAGGACGAAGAACTTTTGGTAGGATCTATATTACAGAAAATCGTTGTGCCGCATCCTGCGGTCACTAATCTTGAAGCAATCGAAGTAAGTTGTGATGTCTGTGTTGCATTTCTGTATGTTTACTTCGAATGCTAAATGTTAATATAAAATATGAAGGCGTCTTTGCGCAATTAAGGACACAATTTTTTCGGTTGAGCTCTTTGTAAAAAGATATTGCAAATTATAGAAAAAATACTGTTCTTTAATAATAGATTAAAATTGATTGTTAAATTAAATTTTAATATTTCTTTGATATTTATATAGATTAATTAAAATTAAATTATCTTTCGTTCTTATTATAAATTAAAAAATAAATCTTATAATGTAGAACATCGAAGATTCTAAAAATGACAATTAATTTTACATTATATAACTATATAATAAATTATATTTTTTGATTTATATAATTAAATTAATTATTTTACCTAGATCAAGTACACAGCGTACAGTGGCTGGATATCGTCTGGTTTAGTGTCCTGGACCATCGACAAGGTGGCTATTATTGACAGTTTCGGCAAAACTATATCGGTTTGTCAAAAGGGCTTAATCCTGGAATCTGACCATCCAATCTATCTCCCTCTTTATCCTGGTGAATGCAACATTCCTTTGGACACTGACAACTCCACCGTGCCCTCAGTATCGGAGCTCGATCGTGTAATAATTGAAGAAAAGCAGCAGCAGCAACCGGGCAGTATAGGACCCTTCACGAAGGAGCAGAATTATGAGACGAAGGACTCCGGATACTCCGTAGAGATCCTCCCGACGGACCCAAGAATGGCGCAGAGGAAAAGCCTCGGTCCGTTCACAAAGGAGCAGAATCTACGCGTTGTCGAGGTCGAGACGATGGCATTCGCAGAGGATGCGGAGAAGCGGCGCAACATCGCGAATCCGTGGACCGTCCTGGACATATCGAGTGACGGCGATTCGAACACGCTGGAAAACGCTGATTCGGAGCACGGACGGAGCTTCTCCGGCGCCAACCTGATCTATCGCACTTCGACGTCTATGCAGCGAGCTACGGAGACTAACGACACCATTTCCACCACTGCTCCTACCAGCACCAGTACCACGACTACGGAGTTCCTGCCGGAGATTAGAGAACCAGTGCTACGTCCGAACAAGAAGGAAACCGGCCGATCGTTGAAGTTGCCCGAGATCACGGAACCGATCCTGCATCCACGCGCCACCAGACATAATACGCGAAACGAAGCGGTGCCACAACAGTACGACAGTCAGCGTGATGAGATACAGGAAACGTCGTCCACTTCCACCAGGTCGTTCACCGTGCAATTCTTGCCTGAAAGACTTGCGAATATTTTGGCACAAGCCGAACGATACGCCCGGGAGACCTTACTGCCTCTCATCTCACAATATACGCCGAGCTTCATGACTGGTATGCGATCTCACGAAGAGCCCAAGTATTTTCCCCTTCTTGGTGACACAACTCAGCCGAAGAATAGCGAAGAATACGCTTCCGTTGAGATTGACAAGAATGATCAACTTCCGCAAAGAGATAGCAACCAGCGTAAACCAGACGAGTCGTTCGGCCTTGTCGAGGACGGAAGACATCAGGAGGAATCCAAGGCGAGGATGCAAATAGAGAATGGTGAAAACGTAAATAACAAGTATAACGTGTCGAAAGCTGAAGTGCCGCCGGTGATAGTCGAGGCTGTGTATCCGGAGAAAGTAGCGGACGCTAATTTCACCGATCCATCAGAAACAAGAACGACCGAGATTCGCGGCGAGGACGGCGATTGGCGGCCGATCGGTGAATCGGCGATTTCCTCGAAGAATACCCCGTCACGAAGAGATTCGAATGTCTCGCGATCGTTGGACTGGTCGGTTGGCTACAGCCGCGACTGGACCTTCGCCCCAGACGCAAATTCAAAAGCAAAAGTCAAACTTGACGACGATTGGATACCGATCACGTTCAAGAACGATGCTGAAATGTCGACGGTTGCGCGAGAAACAACGTTAAATGAAGAAACAGCGAAGGAGACTGATGCCATCGTTGATTCGTCCAAGAAATCTGCCCAAGATATAACGCCCGACGAGACCAAAGAGGAAACCACGACTGCCGCGAGCACATACGAGAGGAAATTTATACCTCTGCTCGACTTTGAGGAGACGAACAGTGGTTTGTTCTCGTCGACAAAATCCAACGATAATCCAGAATCCACGACGCCTGTTTCGCATATCCAAAAAATTCCGAGACAAGCGATGAGAAAGAGTGCCAGGATGATAACGAAATCCACGATGATGTTCCCCTATGCTTACGAGCGGACAAATGATCCTAGAACGAGATATATACCGCTGATTCCGGAAGAAGATATGGGAAAATCTTATTCGTTGATGGAAAGAGATCGTTAATATTACGAGTGATACACTGGAAATATTGTTTAATATCAAAATGTTTGCAATGCATGGATTTTTCATTGCATTTTCTAACGTATATCATTTGATATTCCGATAATTGGAATTTCGTGTTTGTTTGTTGATAAATTAAATAATTTTGTATTAATTTTATTAAATTGTTGCGTCGTTATTATAAAAACAAAAATGTAAGCAAAAAAAAATTTTTTAATTGTATTGACGCCTTATTGAAAAACGAAACATTATTCTTGGCGTTATTTTAATCAGATGAGAATATATTTACATGTATAATATTTTTAGTACTTTTAAAAATGGATACCATGCGCTGCTTGTTGTTATTTTCAAATAAAATAGATTTTGTTCAAAATGATTTTTCAAAATTAAAACCATCGCAAGAGTGATCTATCGATGACTTTAAACGGAAATAATATGCGTTCTGATTACAATGACGTTTATCACAAAATCAAATTTTGTTGCTATATTATTATTAATGATCTACGTTGAGAGACAGAAAAAGAAATATCTAATTTAAAATTAATTAAAAATCTATTCATATTCTCGCTTAATTTTTACCTCAAAATTAAATGCGCGATTTCCTTATAATAATAACGTATCTAATACAGAAAAATATAAGCTAAGACGAAATCTCACGTACGATTTTTAGGAAAGAGAAATACGTTTATGTGCCTTTTATACTTTTCGTGTCATTTTGCCGATATCAAAGTAATGCTCTTCTTTTATGCGATTGTGAAAATTATGCGAAAAATATCTTTGGTTTATTTAAAAATTGATTTAGTTAAATTATTAGATTCATTAAAAGCTTAATGGTTTTAGAAAAAAGCTACTTTTTCTTTTAGTAAAAATTGGGAGCCCTTAATTTTATTACCTTTGTGTGTGTATATATATATATATATATATATATATATATATATAGCTTCATCTTTTACTATTAATTATTACAACTATTATTATCATCGCGCCTTCATCGCAATTGTTTTTATCTCTGTTTTTGAGTTTATGTCCAATCTGTAAGTAAGTGACCAATGATCACGAAAATCGTTTGTAACGCGCTCACTGTTATGTAACTTTTTTGTGTTGTATATATTTTGACGACGCAAACATGAGGAGTTCGATATATCGCGTATGTAATCCCTCGTAATGTAATAAATATCTACAGTGAGAAGAGACAGTTTAAAGACTAACAGTTGAAAAATATAGAAGAGACGATATTTTTGCGTAGATTTATATATAGATATATAATCTTTAATATAATTGTTTTTACTTAAAATAAATAACCCATATTTCTTTTTTAAAATGCGCCTCTCGATCCGCCAACTTCGCTATTTTTTTTTCTCTTTTTCTTTCCCTCGTTCACATTCACTCACTCACCCGCACTCACAATCCGTAACATCCGTCACTTGTAATCACGCATTTATTGCCCTTTATCGATCGGGTTGAACCTCAGCCCATACTCCTGATATGTCCGCATGCTTAAGAACTAACTCGTTCGCAGTTCTTCCTTCGCTGCGATTGTTCAGGTACCGATTGACGCATCGAGGAGAAACGGAAGGCCCCGTCTCGATGAACGAAAATTAAGACGAACGGAAAGAAAAAACTCCGTGCACGGCGCGTATCCTATTGTACACGAGGAAGAAGAGACTGCGAATGTCGTTGACGCGATTTCGAGCTTCTCTATCTTACATATACGACATATTATTTATTTAACGAACGCACAGTCTTATGGAGTAAACCCGTGAGCGAACTTCGACAAGTAAAAAGGTATCATCATTATTAACCTATCACCCTACAATCATAGATTTGGTTCGACTCGCCGTCTGACGAAACAATTCACATTATATGTACATATATATATATGTATATATATGTGTGTGTGTGTGTGTGTGTGTGTGTTATGTGTAAGTCCTAGCTACCTATGTATATTATTTTGGACGTGTACACTTTCTTTTCGCAATACGCACACACACAGGTGCAATACACCTCAATTCACTCGTCTCACACGCTCTCACTCTCGTATTTTCTATTGTACAAATACCCCAACAAAGATGTTAAAAAAAACCACTACGCACTACCAGGAGGCCCAGTTTCATCTCGCGCTCATTTCACGCTCGCCGTTTCACCTTAAACACTAAGTTTTAGCGCTATAACGTATAAAAGATAAGGCCGCCACATTAATACACTGACTAGATCAGTTTCATATGTTCTCTTTTCAAAGTGTACACAAATTTTCTCGGCTTCGCATAACACCTTAACAAGGATATCCAGGACACGTGTGTAATAATGTCTCTATCAACAAAAAAATATATGTATATACTTTATATCGTTATGTCTCTCTCCGGCACTTTATACCGTGCGTCCCGAGCTATTAACGTCACGACACGCAAAATTGCGAATCGTTACGAAAACGCGTAGCATAATAACGACAAACTTTGGGCAGCGTCGATGTTAATTTGTCAAATTGAAAACAAAATGAATCCTGCGAAACGTAACGTAGGCCTCTGTAAATGGAATATTGACTGACCTCTCATTACAGCATACTAGATAATCAGAAGAAAAAATTTTAAAAATTCTCACAGCTTATATATAGACTAAATTACCACATATTCTTGTGTTTAACAGAATAAACTGGTAAACGTCATCGCCATTTTTTAAATAATTGCATATTTTAATAATTCAATATTTCTAGAAAAAGATGGATTTCATGAATAAAGATGGTATTTACACTTGACGAGCTAAAATGAATTATCGACAAATTTTTAAATTCCATCAGATAGAAATATATGATAAAACCAGTTCATTTCAATATATTCACAATAAATTCAGAGTAGCTGCAGTAACAGGTCAGGTATCTTTAAATTTCTTTAAAATAAAAATGTAGAATTAAAAATTGATAAAGTTGTACATTATTTATACATTACAAAACAAAAAAGAAAAAAAAAAAGAATAAACGACAAAATTAATCGCAAATATCAATTACAAGATTAGAATGGAGAAAAAAAACAATTTGCATATTTTTGAGTGCCTATTTAAATAAAAAAAAATAATTCAGTACTCACATCTTCGATTTGAATAGCTTTCTTGCAGCGATCGGTAATAACCACGGTTCGTGTGCATAAGGACGGAGATGGCTATTAGGAACTGCGAGGCACTGCAAAACGTACGTCGATCCCGAGAAATAGATTAGCACTACGCCAGCGCTAATCTCGAACGCATTTTTCAAACGAAATTCGCTATTGCTTCGTCTTTTCTTTCGAACAATGTATCGTTATATCCCAAGTACATGAAACGCGATTCATGTTGCGTATTAAAGATCCTGTATGCCGATGGCTCCGCCAAATTTCAGTCGTACAGCTCAATTATGTATGTATGTAGATTATCAAAAAACATCACAGTCAGATTATTAGGTTTTTAGAGAAATGTCCTTTAACACGCGCGTGCGTGTATCAACTATCCTGCCTACAAGTCACGTACGACTGGTACTATTAACTCCTTTATTCACTGTCGTAATCTTATGTGCAATAAAACCGCAATTATTATTATTTTTAATGTAATTACTATTTGTTCTCAACTCGTAATTATACGTGCATAAGAACGCGCTACCAATCTAATTATCGTGTAACGTCCCAGGATATTTGCCGTCATCACGCACGACGACGACGCAGATTCTCTCCAAGATCTATGTCATATTTAATTGTATAGGCTTCTTTTTACGCAGGCGCTCCTTGAATGTCGAAAGGAAACGATAAGAAATTGTCAAACGACCGTCAAGCGTAATATCACTTTTTGTCGAATAACGCGAGTTTGCTACGTACGGCACCCTCGCACACGACCAGCCGTTGCGCGGCCGAGATACTACTGATGGGCACAGGTCCTTCCAGACTGGCCCGTAGCAAGGTCAGGCGGCTGGGACCAGCACTATCACCGTGTTCGCCGAGCCTACCCGCCATCGCCTGCTTTCTCTCAAAGTATTCAACAATTTTCGAAATGGTCTTGCTTGAAGAACCAATGCCGTTTAAACGGTCCTCCCAGCATGAGTCACCGCCACCCAAGCTAGCAATGTCCTCGGAAGAATCCGTATAGATTGAGCTAGTCCGATGATCATCCAGCAGAAACAAACTGCTTGCCGCTGAACTGCTGAGGGTTGAGGTGTGCCGTCGATTTGGTGGTTCCGGGCTCAAATCTTCACCAACGCAACTCCAAAAGCCCGATTCGCAGCTGCCGCGTCTTCGCGGTTCCCAACCGTCCCGGAAGAGCGGATGAGTGAACAAACTCGCAGCTCCTACCTTGGTGGCGACCTAGAATAACATATGTATAAATAACTATATATAATGTAATAGAGTGATTTCTATTTTTAGACAAATAAGTTTAAAACACGTAAAATAACATACCTTTAAACTGAATAGTTAAATCTCTTGCAATTAATTTGTGTCCACTTACTTTCCTCTCCCACTTTTTTCTAGCAGTAGGGCTACTCGGTTCGGAGCTCGGTTTTTTCCTGTCCAGGATTTTTGCAATACTGTCGTTCTGCGCCGGCTTGAACTTGCTACACGCGCCATCAGTGACGCTGGGTCGTACATCTTCTAGCGAAGGTAGCTCCAGACAACTAGAAAATAGATCACCAAGGATCTTTTTGACGCCGCCCAATGCGTGGAACGGATTTGCCGTCATCGGTCTATAATGCGGGTCGCGTCTGCTGGCAAGCTCGGCCACCCGTCTAGCGGAATGACACCTCGCCTTATCGGAAGGAGTTGCGTTGTCACAACCTCTCGCGTCCGCTGACTGGCTTCTGACTTTTGCAGTACGTCGCTTCGTCGTACGTCCTTCTCGTGCGATTTCATCCATACTAGACATGAGTGTCGGATCGACAGTCGATTGTCGTTTACCGATGTTGTTCTTCAATTCTTCTTCGCAGGTAGCTATTATGGTCTCTAGACTAGTCGTAATCTCTGGAAAGGTTGGCCTAGACTTGGGTTCGTACTGCAAATAAATATGAAGAATTATTATAGGTAAATAATTCGAATTAATAAATTATAAATTATTCAGTTAAACTGGCAATTAATGAAATTTAACAAACACCTGTGTTAAATATTGCATGCGTGCGTGTATAACATAATATTTTCACACATTTTAAGTGCAGCAGTTATAATAATCGTTCGACTTTATTCGCACCGGATCCACCTTGCATGTCTTTACAGTTACAAGAGATCATCATACTCACTGTACAGCAATTGAAGGCGAGTTGTAGGAAGGCGGGCGGCGGATCGGCAGCCGCGCAGATCTCCGCCACGGCTAGATAATCGAGGCCAAAGTTATCTGAGCGTGGCAGAACGTCCGGATCTGCCGGCACTCGGCCGATCAGCTCACATACGACGATGCCGAATGAGAAAACGTCGGACCTGTGATCGTACCACTGGCCCTTGAGGCACTCAGGCGACATCCAGTAGGGGCTGCCGACGGTGCTGAGTCGGTAACCCGTACTTGGATCCGGTATCTTTGCGGCCAACCCGAAATCGCCCACAACCGCGATCATCTCGTTGTTACACTCGTCCTTCTTGATTAGCACGTTCTTGGACGTGAGATCCCGGTGAAATAGGCCGCGGCTGTGCAGATAGGCCATGCCACGGGCCACATCTCTGGCGAGGTTCATCCGGATGAGATGTGGTAATGGCGTATGCCGTGACATAATCAGCTGTTCCAAGCTGCCACCGTTGATATACTCTGTCAACGCGTGCAGTTGACCTTCGTGCACACACACTCCCATGAACCTGTAAAACGTAAAAGAGATTATTAATCTTCGAGTGCTCGAAAGTTTTTGATTGAGAAAATTCTTTTTATTTGTGACGATAAAAAGATGGATTCCAATACAATACTGTCCATAAAAATACTTAAATTAAAAAAAATAAATGTAGAAATACACAATTCAAAAGCTTGCATTTTTAATTTTATCTCATCATTAATTTCAGTAAATAGTCGCTAGTAGAACAAAATAATAACTCACTTATCGATCTCAATGTTTATTGATTGAACTATTTCTCTTAAAAGCATGCAAATTTTAGCAAGAATTTGTAGGAATAATTACGTATTTGAAATTTAAGAAGAATTTATATATACATTTTCGTAAATATAAAAGAAACATCGCGACTTTTAGATAAAAAAATAAACTTTATATTCTATCAAATTAATATAAAGAAATGTAAATAAAGAGATAAATTTTCGTACTTGTTACATAAGACTTCAAAATTAGATTGAATTTAATGAAACAATATTTTCTGAAAATTATCACAAAGTAAAATAATATTTATTACGTAGCGCTAATACGAGCGGATTCAAAACTTGTCGCTTTTATCAATTCACTTATTCTCAACTGAATATTAGATATTAAATAACAATGAAAATATTAGAAATTGAAATTGACGAATGTTTATAATGTTTTATATCAAATTTTAATATTGCATGCTCTTTTCAATCATATCTACGTAAATGATCTTCTCAAAATGCAATAATAAAAAATAAATAAAATAAAATGTGCGCAAAAATATATGATAAAAGTAATGATAAAATTACTGGAAGTCAACTTAATATTATACTAATAAATACATACGTAATATAAATAAAGACGAAAGATATAAATTGTGCCAAAAGACAAGGAAATTTTATTTATATATATGTAAAATATTATCCGATATTGTTTATCATTCATTGTGTTTGAATAATAAAACTAAATCCAGGTGTACTTCATAATAAAAACGATTAAAGAGTCTAGACATCTTTGATATGTTGAGATATCATTGACGTTATCTTTATAGCCATTCTGTTAAGACAGATTAGGACAATTAAATACCGCTTTATTTCAAAGGAACATCCATTTAATAATGGATCCGATAAAAAAATCGTTACAATAATTTTTTCAACTGCAGTTTTTAATTAACTCGTAACGGTAAATATATCTATTAGTATATACAATGTAACAGTTAAAGTATCCATTATTGTATTTATTTATATTGATGTATTTAACTTAGAAAATCTAGAAGTAAATAATAGATATATAATAAGTTGATTATAAATGTTATATATATATGTAACTTATACAATTCATATTATAATTAACTTTTTTACACTTTTAAAATATTATATAAAAAAATAATAACGTTATTATAATTACTATGACGATAAAGGAATATTTTCTTTCTAATATTAATTAATTTTCTAATATTTTTGTTCTAATATTCTAATAAACTTGTGAATTTTTTCTGTTATTAAATATTTTAGATTAGATGTATATATAAATCGACAAATGTATAATAAAAAAGTTTTGAAAAGTTACGACAAAATAACCTGATTATATAGCGAAAGCTACTTTGCTTGTTCATATTTCTCCTGCAAAGAAAAGACTTAATCGGTGAGTGCACTTTACGTTATCGCGGGATAAGCCGAGAATCCTGCATAAATGATAGAGAAGGAGAAGAAAATCACGCATTATACGCCGTGTCGTCCCGATTTCGAGGCGTTTCTCGCCGAGCACGTCGACGCGTTTCTCCCACACGCGACAGAAAAAAAAACAACAAACGACGCGAGCGAAAGAGAAATTTCCGGCGAGGAATTTTTCCCAGGTAAAACATAAGCGATGCATACGCGATGCATACGCGATGATCCAGATTCATTTTTTGTCGATCAGATAAGAGGAGAAATTGTCGCTCCCCTAGCGCTTCCCAAGACTTGTCTCATCCCGATTGATACGCGATAGAAACAGTAATTATAGCGCATCATGTTGCAGAATTTTTTGCTAATAGACACTTGGCATAATTCATAACAAAATATGCGAAGGAAGATTTCTGAGAAATTATACGGTTAAAGTGAAAGCTAAAATAATATGAGGCAAATACCTCAATAAAAAATAATATGATTAAAATAAAAGTGACTCATTGAAAAGATAATTGTATTAAATTGCGATGTATTTTGTTTGTAAATGCCAAAATATCTCTTAATTCTTCATTTTTTAATTGTTTCACATTTACCCCATATTTATTTATATTTATACTCATTAAATTAATATTTATTAATTACTGTATATTGATATGCATTTTATACATTTAATGTAGATCACAATACACAAGTTAAATGCACATCAATCGAAAGCCTGAGTGTCAAGAGCACTCGGAAAGCGATACAATTGTCCGACTACGTCACGTCATTATCTACTAGTAGTGCGGTGTTGTTTCTTTCAGACGATTAGGCGGAATTCATTCTCCGCGTGCCAAATATTATGTAAAAGAGAGAGGCGTTCGCATAACGAACATTGGTGAATCGATTGAGACAAGCATTTGAATGCAAGAATTATGCAGAGTTCGAAGACGCTAGATATTTTTGGGCACTGTCCTGTAGGTTGTTTTCATTCAGCCACTCTCCGTGGAAACGATTGGCGCGTATTTGCTGATTGTCTAACGTATCGTTCCAAGAATTATGACTAAGTTGCTATTAACGATAAAATACTACGGCGAACACACGTAGTAATACTATACTAATGATATTTTTTGTTTGTATTGTGATATATTTGTTTATTATTATTATATTGTTTGGACTGTAATAATGGTATCGTAATGATGTAATAATTGGTGGCGACATAATATCGACAGCCATTAGAGAAATGACAAAATTATTTTTTCCTAGAGTAAACATTAGTCATTGAGATAGAATGAGTGTCGTGATAATCATTAATAATAGACATTATGATAGTAATATTTATCTCATTAGCTTGTATATAAAGAATGATTAATTTAACAAGTTACAAGACAAAAAAAATCACAATGTCTACTATACGTTAGTGAGCAATTTTTAATAGTTCAGTATAATTGGAGAGATTTAATTGAAATAAATTATATGCGCGAATATTAATGTCTGGTCTAAATAATATCGATATTTGACGTTCCTACTACGTCAATAGTTCCTGTATCACTCAACTAAAACACAGACATTACTTCGCTATAGCAATTCTAGTTACGACATCGCAATAAGCGCGGGTGTAATGATATACCTCGTGGTAAATGCCACGAGTGGAGATGATAACTATTTTTACAGCTGAGTCAGCCGGTCCGAGCGCAGCGGAGGATCCTGAGAGGACCCGCGAGTTTCGCGGAGGCCTTCGTCGAGGAAAATGCCAGAAATAAGATCCGCTAGGTTCACCCGACGGGTAAACACCGTATCCGAATCTAGGCCAAGCCGTTTATATCGTCGGAATGCGTTGTCGCGACGCGACACGGCGTATCCCCAACGTCCCAGCAAGGCACGACGCGTTATGTCATAATGCGAAAAGCATTATACAGGAAGCGAATAATCTCCCTCCCTCCCCTCAAAAAATCAATATACCTCATCTCTAGATTTCGAATTTTTGAAAACTTTTAAAGTATTGAATTTACTTGCAATTATGTCGAATTAATTCGAGATATTATAGCGTTGGATTTTGGACCTGATGAAAAGTAGACACAAAAATTATTTGATTATCTAATTACACTGGACTTTTGTCAATAAAAACGTTAATAAGTAGAAACAGTAATTTTCAAAGAAATTTGATTGAAACTAAAGCGCGCTTTAAAAATAAAAATAAACAATGTTATAAATATTTTACTTCAGCGGAATTTTAATTCATGTCATGTCAAATAAATTTATATTAAAAAAATTAAAATTTATGAGAAACGGTGTTTTCTCTCGGTCTACAAATAAAATAATGTATATGTACAATTATATTGTACACTGTAGTATATTCAATCCAATATTTACACATTTAATCTTGTATCTGCAAATTATGAAATGGAAGAAAGATGCACATCGTGCATTATGCATTTAGATACTGCATTTTAGATGCTGCTCTCTGTTAGCAGGAATTTTCGCAACGGGTGTCGGGGTAACCGCTGTTACCGCTAGACGATGTATTATGTTGTAATTCGTAACGAGCGTGGTTAAAGTGTAATACCGTTTTTTCTAATCTTTTGCTCATTTCAGTGGTCTTCCAAGCGAGAGGAATGTTAACGATATAATCACCAAGTGATAAATCAAACATAGGATCACACGCTTTAACTTGAACTTGGTGTTTATTGTGACGAACTTCCATGACATTGTTTACAAGTGCTGACAGTGGCCACATGTTTATGTTAAATGTGTTACGATAAAATAACTTAATACAGAGAGCTTGCGCCAGAATTTTGGCAAGACGCCGAAAAGAAGTTTTCAATTTGACTCATGACAGGACAAAACAAATGTTAGCATAAGAAGTATTTGGCTGCAAACTGATGTAATAAATCTGCAGAAATTCTTGGAAAAATATAGAGAAACTTGTTGTATGTATCTATCAAAATTGATATATATATATATATAGAAATAATTAATTATAAATAAAGAATTAATAAACTTGATGATAGCTATCAACATCCTTTTCTTACGAAATCCAAAGATATTGTTATCAACGATGCATACGTTTTACTTTAAATAAAAGATACTTATACACTCTATGTTTATCTTTCTGAAATTTTGTCCACATTAAAATAACTTGCGTGAAAAAGGATTAACATACCTGGATTTATTACACCTGCAAAGATTAAACAGGTTAGCAAGTAGCTAGAAATTCCATTATCATCATCAAATTCGGCACATACGGCCGAGTGATTTTCTTCAATTGCAAGACACAGAGTTTCACCGGCAAAAATAAACCGGATTCGATTCGCGCGGGCTCACCTTAGTATGTTCGGATGGCTGAGCTTGTTCATGAGCTGGACTTCCTTGAGCATGTTTGGCCTGTTCGCCGCCAGCTGATTCATCTTGAGCACCATCACCTGACTCGTCACTTTATGAGTAACCTGGAAAAACGAAATGAACACGAAGGGTTAGTGACATATTGCGATGCAAAGTCACGTTATGCAGTTATTGACATTAGATCATATGCATGACAGGTGCATACGTAACCGCACCGATTCTTTATAGCAAAAACTTTGACGAGATCGTAAGCATAAGTGTTTTCTTTGACTTATGTACGCTAATTTCTTTCAAATATGTGTAAAATTTCTACCATACAAAATCTTTTTCAAAATTTAAAATAGTACATATATATATATTATAATATAAATGTTTTATTTTTATATTGTATATTATTAGAAAAAATATATATATATGTATATATTTTTCTAACAAATAATATAAAAATAAAATATTTGTACAGTAAAAAGTAAAATTTTAATATAGAAAAATTAGTATTTAGAAACTTTTTTTGATTATAAAATAAATACAACTAAAAATATGGTAAAATAAAAAAGTCTTTCGATTATTGAAAAAAGAAAAAAAAGTGATGAATAAATGCATTTTATTTTATAACTAATTAAAGTATGCTATATTACTTGACTACTATATAATATATTCATCATGTTAAATACAGGATGCAAAATTTCTATAATTTACTATAGTGCGAGTAAGATAGATGACCTACATAATTCATCATCGTATCCTCTATACAGTGACCTTAATGTATCAAAGTAATTTTATCGTGATTGTGCGAACATTTATACGTTTGTCACAAAATTGATACAAGTATAGGTTGCATCAAAATTTGATAGTTGCATTTGATACTTGAACAATGACTACGATCATCTGAAGTCAATTTTGTTGATCGAAAGATTCACGAGAGACTATTGTACACTTACAACTTTTGTAGTTTTAAGTATCTCAATAATTGAATTAAACATTAAAATTCTGTTTAGACTTATCGTACATGAAACAAGATTTTTATCGCCAAATTTTATTATTATTTATTAATGCAGAGAAAAGACAAATAATTTATTTTTTTTTTTTAATTTCATAAATATCACTTGTCTCACGTTTAGATGTTAACAGATAATTTTGGAACAACCTGTATAATACTAGCTAATCATCAAAGCGCTCGAAGACGACGACGCCAGATGTGATTCTCATCACTGACCACGAAACGAAGGCTTGCGTCGTCCTGTTTTCACGTGGCGCAAGTAACACGCGCGAGAGAACGCTAAAGCGATATTCTCGCGAAAGAGAAACTTATTAATGAAATCGTGCGGCATCTGGTTAGCGTATATACGCTCGTAAAGACGCTGGTCGCACAGCATCGTTCAATGTCGAAAATGGACATATCTCTGTAACTTCTTCATTAGTCTTGAAAGTGCGATTGCTTAATGAGAATTGTCGCAACCTCGCTAGTCGAGTATTATAAACTTTCCGAAGAGCAGTTTCGTGAAAAATACGAGAGGAACTTTAAAGCATATGTTGCGTAGTGAGAGAAATAAAATATCTGATTTATTGTGGAATTAATTTAAAAAAACTCATAAAATATTTACTGAAGAAATACCGTTAATACTAGCAGTCAAAGAATCTATCTGCCAAAGAATTTCTATCAATATAATGTACTGTATATTGCATATTTATGTGTAACATAAATATTAAAAGAGTTATTTTTCACCTTTATTAATAATATCTTAATCTTACTCGAGTTTTTAAAGGCGTCAGTCAAAGTTGTGAAAAAATATTGTCGCCAATGTTTTTAAGTTGAATATAGAGTTTCTTATTTTCTGTATAATATAATTTTCTTTTCTTAAAGATAAATAAAGAAAAAAAAATAAAGAATTTGACATGGTTTTTTTTTCATGGTGGTGTGAAAACATGTGAGAATACAAGAGATGCGAGGGAAGTTAAGGATCACTAGATTACATCACTCAGCCGATTCCCGGTGTCGAAAGGCGTGTAATGCACTCTCTTTTACATTCCAGCTCTCGCGCACATTTTACCGTTCATCTCGGATTTCATCCCGGCTCTAAAAGAAGTCGGCCGACGATGAGACGGGAAAGGTAATGAAAATGGAGACGCGACGCGAGAGAAGAGAATCTCTTTTGCAGCCGACATCTCGACGCGAGATGGAAATTTTGCGGATTAAAAAGTCGAGAATAATATCCAAAGAAAACGTAGCCAGAATTCCTTGGCAGTGGCCGGCTCCAGTTGGCTCGCGACCAAAACGGTGACGAATGCGAAAACCGGAGTTCGAATCCGTCGTAAACAGAACGATTGCGAATCGTTGTTATTTCTCGACAAAAGAGAGAGAACGAAGAAAGCCGTCCACATGTGCGTGTTTAATCCGATGACTTTTATTTCCGTTCAACGCTCGGTGATATTTAAGGGATTGGTAAGTGGACTGATAGGAAGATCGGACGATGCTGTCGATCTGTCACCTGCGCTGATTTATTTGAATTATTCCCATTGTCTGGAAAGCTTCGATATTGCGTGTTTTCTACGTAGTACGCGTCATTGTATTTACGACCGCGAAGAGAAAGCATGCCCGGCAATTATAATGTAGCAGCGAGTGATTAATACCTCCTTGAGCGTCGCATGCATAATGCAAAACACGTTTCGCGCCTTTCCACCCGCATAGCATTATCACGTATAAGTGACGATCAGTATGAACAAAATTGAATAAAACGAAAGCTAGCCCTCATTATTCAAAAACGAAATTTTAAACGATTAAAATAATGTGAAAAAATATCAGGCTGGAGAAATGCTGATCTAAAAGCAAAAATATGGAAAATAGGAGTTAAATTTTCGTACACGTGTCATTTTCGTACACGTTTAATTTTTATTTAATATGATTTTCTTTAATTAATTTAACTTAATTTGATTGTTGTGATCATTTTAGTTGCTCTGTTTTCAAATTGCAGAAGAATATTGATTGTTAATTTTAATTAATAATTAATTCATAGAAATATAAGCTAAGTACAAATATAATTAAAATACAATTATAATAAATATATTTTTCTAATTAAAAATTTTAAGAATCTTTGAAAAGCATTTGCTTTTATTATTTCTATAAAAAAAAATTACATTTTTGTTGTGTATATAGTGTTATCGATTTCTTTAGACTCGGATGATTCAACCGCTGAGAAGTTCACTTTATAGGGAGGACAGAAGAGCGAACACTTCATCTATCAAGTATCGTTCTGGCAAGCTACGGTGCAATTAAGAGTAGCGAACCAATTAACAAGCGCACTGGACTTTGCAAGCTCAAAAGCTCTCTACAAAGGTCTACCTCGTATGTTCACAATTATCGTCAAGCATCATAACCGTCAACCGTCTAATTATAAATGCACCCGAGAGATGAAAAGCGCCAAATAGGGGATGCAAACGCGAGACAAACGATCGAAAGAGTACGCGCTCTCGCAACTTTTTGTCTTGATATATTTTCAATGCGCTCAATATTTAACCTTTCAACACAAAATTTTTTAAAATTTTGTTCAAATAGACATGAAAACGATAAAGATTGTATAATCTTTCATTATTTATTGCAAAAGTATAATTTTAATCAAAATAAATAACAATTATAATGTAATGATGTCATTTTTTCCATTAAATAGCTTTTAGTAATTTTATATCTAATTTAATTTTTTTTCGAGAAAATTTATTTTTGTTTTATAACAATTATCACACATCAAAAACAGTTTTAGAAATATGTACCTTTTGCTGTCTATAATTCTTTTAATTTATTATATATAATTTACATATTTTGCGAAATTATAATGCTTGACATCACGATAATCATATTTCAGAAATCCACAAAAATATAATTATGTTTTCGCAAACTGGCAAAAGCTGATTAAAAATAATATGCCTAAAAAACCGATCATGCGAGAAACTTTTAGGCTTGTTAAGCTGTTTTAGGTGGAAAATCAACGTGTCTACATACGGTCTGATAAAGGTTAACTGCACTCACATGCAAATGCATTCCGTTGATTAATATCAGACAAATGTCATTTTTAACATACGTCTATCGTCAATTTTAATCAGAAATATATATATATATATATATAAATGATAATTATTTATTTATATTGTTGTAAACTTTATTAAGTTATATAATATGTATAAGCTATAGCAAAAAATGACATACAAAAGCAGATTTTTAATTTTTTAATATATTCTTTAATAGCTCTTAATAAATCTTTTTACAATATTATCATATTTCTTTATAATAATAAAGATACTTTTTTAACATACGAATCTTTGTAAGTATTAATATCATGTACAATTATAAAAAATTGGATTTTTCAAGAGAATGTAAGAATAAAATAAAATTATATTTAATTTATAAAGTTTTAGTTTTCATTTCAAACTTAAGTGTAAAACTTTGAAATGATTTTACAAAAATCTAAGTATAATTTTATAAATAAACCGTTTAAATAATTATGTAACATCTATTTTATAAAAAAACTTAAATTTTCAGAATTTATATTAATTGAATAAAAATTAAATCAGTGAATGTCAGTGAATTAATTTAATATGCAATGACCTTCACTGCTAATTAATTAATTAAAATATAATTCTGCAAATGATTATAATTAATGTAATTAATTATAATTAAAACTTGAGTCATAACATATCACATAAAAGCAAGATATCAAATTTTGTTGATATAGTAAAGATCAATTGTACACTCAATTCGATCCATGTACAAATCCTTAATTCCACGAACAAGCAACACGTGATTAGTCTCTGTTGCAATGTTGTGAAAAAAATGTTGAGGAGTGATATTCAAGGTCACGAAAAAGTACAATGAATGAGAAATTCTCATGCGAAAGAACGTACAATATATAGGTATATCGATCGATTTCTTTCTCACGACGCGTGTCCTGCGAACTTTCTCCTTATTTCTAAAGATCGCGAAAGAAAGATAGGACGTATGTCGGAACATTTTTTTTCTCGCAAGTATGTGCTTCTCGAAACGTATCATGCATTCTGTTTATATCTGATAAGTAGATAACAATGAGTACATATCTAGATAAATCGCAATGTAAGCTATACTAATATGTATGCATAATTGTAATATAAATATAAGAGAAAACTGCTTTTTTCTATATTTTCTACCGGAAACACTCAGACGATTAAATCTTGAAATTTCACGATTTTATAATTTTAATTCACTTATTTTTAAAAAATTATAGATACGTAGTTTAAGATAATATAAACGTGCAGAAAATCTACTCAACTGTCTTTACAATTATATGTCGCTAATGAAAAAAATATGTTAAGGATTAGAAATACGATCGAGGAAGCGAGAAATAAATTAAGACTTGAAAGGAAAGATACACCTAATTTGAATAACAACGAAATAATTAATATCACATTAATATCGCGCGGCAGCAATAATTTCAGGCAATAGTGTATCGATCTCGACGGTTAGGAAAAAAGGATCGCGGAAACGCGACGTCAGCCAAGCGATGGTGTTAGCGAGAACCTGTCACGCGTGCACGCGCACGAGTATATTTCGCCGCGGTGAAACTTACCGCGCACATTTATTATTTACATATCAAGTGCTAAATAATGAATGACGGTTTCATGAGAACGTACTTTTCCGTTTGCGTTCCGTCATTGTGAATCGATCGGATTAATTCAAGAGACAACAAATCTCGATATTTTCCCATTCGTGACAGCAGCGAGACCGCTCTCACTTGTAATTATCCGGAATACAATAAAAATACGAGGACGCGCGGATCACATTTCAGTTACTCACAATTTTACTGATGTTAATTCTTTTCTCGAAATAGCAATAATTCAAAAATCAATAGTGATCTAGACAATACTGTAAAATTATTCAGTGGGAAATTTTTTACTTTTTATAAAAATGCCAGAAAATCCTGAGCTGCAAATTCTACGATAGTTTCAGTAAAACATTATCATATTACTAAAATAAAATACTGTATTTTTAATCTTGTTATAAGCTATGTTGATAATCAAATATAAGGAAGCATAATAAAGTTGATTTTCTCTCTTTAAAAATAGAAAACAATTTTTACAGACAGGCAAACGCTTCGTTGGTACAAGTTTTACCCGCGGAAGTCTACGAACTGATACCACACATGTCGTGCAGGTGGGAACGGTAACGAATCGAATCGCGCGGAAGGCAAACGAGCGAACGACCGAGCGAGACTCATTAGAGAGTGTTCGTACTCCATGGCCAGCATGCCGTGACCGGCTTTCTCGTCTACTTCCAGCATATTCTCGCACGAGAGGAAAGGAAATGCCGGTACTACCTACGAACTCTTGAGTCACAGGCAAGGTCGTTTCCAACGGACGAATGTAAGCGCGAGATGATGCCAGTTCACTCTTCGTTGAAAGATTATGAATCCCGTTAACTAAGTTCTTGAATTGTTTATTGAAATTTTCAAGTGGATATACAGCTATTGAAATATTTTTACTGTAAGCGTTGATTAATTCGCATGAGTATATTATGGAAACAAAAAGTTTCCGTACACAAAGGAAAAATAATAAAATCCTAAAGATTGCAATATTACATTTATTAAAAAGAGAGAAAGAGAGAGAGAGAGAGAGCTTAAAGTAATTATTTTCTTATATATTCATTATTCATTTTTTACTATGCAATAAGAAATTGCTAGAATTTAGACTTGTTTTCTTTTATCGGTTTATATCTTAATTGATACTATATATGTATATAGTCCCGCACATCTTGTTATGGTCGACGAAATCTCACCGTAATTAAGACATCCGGATCCGTAATGTTTACCTATTGTCAATCGTAATTAGATAGATTGACTTCGCAATTAATATCGTCATTTCCGTGGAACGCGAACAATGTTTTGCAAAGTTTCCGCTCCATATAATGTTATGAAATATTTCATAGACAGAGAATTTAATTTTCGCTTAATGAATACTAATCAATGTGTAGTATAATCGAAAGTAACATAGGACAGGTAAAAATAATTAACAAGTATAATGTTCTTAAAAAAATAATATTTAAAAATTGATACTCTAAAAACTTTAAAAATATTTTTGTAAAAATCTATTAAATTTATAAAAATATATATAAAATTTTAAAAATTTATTAATTCAAGTTGATAAAATTAATAATAGCTTCAGAAATTAACATTTTTCTCATAAAAATAAATTGTTTTTAATCTCACTTTTCTGTAAAACTTTAATTAAGTAATGTTTCTCTCTCTCTCTCTCTCTCTCTCTCTCTCTCTTCAAACAGATTTTATTTCCCGTTTTACTTACAGTTTCGAGAAGTTCAAATTAACTATGAGATAAAAAAAAAACATAAATTGTATCGTTATTTTCATAGCGGCGATTACGTACATAAGCGAATGCGGAGAATGTTTCAATGTGAATGACTGGAACGATCAAGCAAATGCCACAAATAATGTTCTTGGAGAACCGTTCCTTCGGCAATTTGTCATAAAATTGGAATTGCTATAATCTCAACGCGTAATCATTTTACGCGTAATCTCACACGTAATCTATATTCTAATTTAGATAATCATATTTTTTCTACATTATATTTTTACTACATTTTTTTCTAAATAAAGAAATTAACAATAAAAAATTTATTTTGCATGACAATATACTTTTGTTAGTTATATATTTGTATTCTGCAACATTTTTTTGCTTTTTATTTCGATTTCGCATTTTTCTTGCTCCTTTATGTATGTAGGTTTATCACTTGATATCTAGAAATAAATTTTTTACGCTGAGAGCATCAATAAAAAAATTATTTTAAAAAATCAATAAAACTAAAAATCTACAATTAAATATTTTATGTATTTAAAAACATTTAAATTAATAAGGATAAAATGCCACAATAATAAGTCCACAGGAAATGTCATCGTGGGGTGAAAAAAATAAGAGTATGCGACTCTATTTTTGTTCACCTTACATGCAGCGAGCAGATATAGTTAACTTTCGCCTATTATATCCGCGAGACATTCGCAATATCGAATTATCGCAACGTTCGCTATATCGAGTCATGGTCTGATCATCACGTGCGACCAGCGAAGCCTCCGGTTCTTAGCCAGCTCTTTCATGTCCCACCGACTCCCGAGCATCGCCAATAATCGCACGCCGTAGTCATTATGCATGTCATTACCGATAATTTACTGCGTTTTCACCACGAACGGCAACTCGTCGTTGCCGCTTGTGCATACCGCTCGTAAAAGCTCTCGGGATTATCGACGCAAATAATAATTGCATTCCGCGGCGATTTGTCCGCTGTGATGGTAAGCGATTAAAGAGAATTCGAACGGTGATCCTCCGATTTCCTCGCATCGACTTTCGCCTGATTGAAGATTAATGTCATCGCCGATCGAACGATCGGGAAATCGCGATTGAGAGTTGTATCTATATAGGAAGCATGAAAAGAAAGTGTCGTCGCATACATCTCTTTATTAGTTATTGATTTCTTAACAAATTTGTTTTTAACGAATGCAAGAGAAGTCAAGTTATTTTTAAACATTCATCAAAGACACATTAAAATAATTAATTCAATCAAATCAAAATAAATACGAAGATATTTTTATATTAAGAAATTTAATTGGACAGTGAATATTAAAAAGAGTCGTGAGATTTGACAGATTTGGACAGGAATAATTTTTCTTCACAGATATAGACCAGTTCGATCACTTTCGTAAAAATGATGATTACTGTCTTTTTTCCATTGAATAACCGAGCGAGATGAGAGCCGTGATTGGACGCGTAACGAGCGGTGATTTCGATGGGAAGCCGAGAGCGAAGGGAAGTTCTACTGTCGAGCCTGCGGGCGATTCCCGTCAAAAGGATTTAAAAGCCAGCGGGGAGGATGAGAACGCGTGTAGGTGGAATGAAAAGGCGGAGAACAAACGAGAGGAAGTTCCTTCTCGGCGGTTGTAAGAGCGTCGTAAGACTCGTGTTCGTTTCACTTAAGGCCTCAATTTGAGGAGGAGGCACCACGTTTTCTCGCAACAATGACAGTTTCGCAACGGAACGTCGATTACGTGATGGTGCAATTGCTCGAGACGGTCCCGGTTGAAACGTACGCGGTCGCGCGCGATAAGCGACACCGACGGAATGCACGCTTTAGATACACCTTATGCAGTATTCATGCGAGCATTGCGTTTAATGAGTGAAGATAAGAAATCGAGCGCGGACTGTACCGTTGCAACGTTCGGAATTGCGTCCTTCAACGCGTATCATAAATCAATACGTCGGCCAATCATCAAGAGACTCTTGCCACTTCATGCAAATTTCACGCTTTACATATACGTAAAGTTCTCTATTTTTATTGGGTTAATTATTCGTAAATTAAACAAAATTAAAATTCCAAATTAATTATCACAAAATGCCAAGAAATATGTTATGTAAAAATTCTAAAATTATTTTCTTCTCCGCTTTTCTCCTAAGAAAATCAAGTTTTCGATTACATATTCAGTTAAAAATTAATTAAAATCATATAATTTAATACCTGCTACGTGTTAATGCATAGATGACAAAATGCAGAAAAATAACAATCTTTCTATACATATAGTATACTTAAAGCTAAAATTATTTTTGGCAGTGTTTGAGATATTGTAACATAATCTAGGAAATTAATCTGGACGAAAGTTGTTCATATAATATGTAAATATGTCTAAACTACTTTAATATGCATCACATAAACTTGGCTCAATACTTGGCTGGAAAGATTTGAGTTTGGATTTCTGATTGGCGCGCTCTAATTCGTCACGATATACGGTGACACAACTATATGTATACGAAAGCTCATTGCAGTTTAAAAATAGACTGCATCTTTTGTTTGATCTTTTCCTTCTATTTTGTCTGCTATTTTTTTTGTCGGGCATATGTATTTTTACATATTATAAAAACTCGTTTTATTTTAATTTTTATCTTTTTTAGTATAATTTCAAAGCAACAAATAATCAAAATAATTCTGTGCTTGAAAAATATACAAAAGTTTAAAATTAATAATTAGTGATACTCGTTATTAATTATTTATAGTTGAAAAAAGAAACTTTATTAATCGTAGAATACAAAGTTTACCGTTTTTTATCGTGGCTTATCAGCAACCTTGACTATCTCGACGATCGTTAAAACACGTGCATATGATTTGTCAGTGACTATTCATCACTCATTCTTTTATTGCTCGAATTTTGTAGTCGAAGAGTCACGTAAGAACAAATGTAAATAATATTTTTTATTAATTGTGTATTAGTATTATTTTTCAAAATATTAGCATATTTTAATTAGAGTTCTATTATTATGCAATTTCAATACAATTAATTTCTAGTACATATGTGACTATCTAATGTTGTTATTTAATACTAATTAATGTTTTAGTAGTAAAGGTGATCCTAAAAATTCAATATATACAATTAATTGGTTGTGTTCCATTTATTTATAACAATTCGCTCGCGGGAACAACAATAACGATTATTCGTCGTTATGTGATTTTTGACGTTACTCCAAATTCTGTAAAGTTTCATAAGTCTTGGAACATAACCGGAATCTAGTGCGAAATTTCGCGCGAATAGCAGTTGATTCGATTAACTTGAGTATGAAGATATATTATATTCCATATCTAATGTTAAATAATAATTGCATATTAATAAAATAAAATAAATTATTAGATGATTTATTGGGATTTGCAATATTTTTTAATAAATCCTTAAATCTCTCTAAAGATATTAGATATATTTTTTGGTGTGTAAAAAAGGAAACAAAATATCTTTAATAAGATATCTTTTTTGAAACACATCTTTTTTCTATCTCAAGATTAATCTTTTATTATAT
Source organism: Anoplolepis gracilipes (assembly GCF_047496725.1). Lineage (NCBI taxonomy): Eukaryota > Metazoa > Arthropoda > Insecta > Hymenoptera > Formicidae > Anoplolepis > Anoplolepis gracilipes. The sequence continues at coordinate 8,520,007 of NC_132980.1, read as the reverse complement.
ATAACCTTTTCATTTTTCATGAAAATCTACTAAACGTCAAGTTTAAGCGATAATGGTATTTTAAATTCAATTAAAACAGCCATAGACGTTGTAAGCAAATTCGTTCGTTATTTATAATTAAAATTAAAGTATGTGATCATACATATGTTCGACTAGAAAATTGGTTAAAGTGCTTGTTCAAAATTCTTGGCACGGTGATTGACTTATCGTGCCAAAAATGTACGAATCTGAGTCCCTCAATAACCTTACGTAGGTTACAATTAACTCTTAAACTTTTTCAAAATATATGTTCAATTTTATTATAATAATTGTAATAATTCATTTTCAAAATTCTCGCAATGGCTATATTTCTTTACAGATTTTTCGTTATTAAATTACAAAAGATTTTATCATAATAAATAAATGTTTAATAAATTTAAGATAAGAAAAAGATGCTAAATTAAAAAAAAAAACAGATACATTTTTCCACACATTATTTTCTGTGTAATCAACTAAATTTAAATTATCAGATTTAAATATTAAACTTTATTAATATAATTTAATAATCTTTTTATTTTATATTTTATAGTTTAATTGAATATGTAACGTGTAATACAAAAAGCATTAAATTTTGACAAGATGATATAAGATATCAAACTTTTTTCAAATTGAAATTGTTAAATATTTTTCAAAATTTGTACATGTCTAACAAAGAATTGTGTAAAAAATCAAGAACAAGTAATCAGTAAAATATAACAACCTTCATATAAAGTTAAAATATTTTTAATTTTAACCATGTTCGGTAGAAGATTGCAAGTAAAAATTGACCTTATCGTCGGTGTATTTTACGAGACAAACATCGATCCCACTCGCGATAATATCGAGAACCAACAGTTTATTTTTAAACGAGTCTAATGCGCTCAAGCAGAGGTGCGCTATTCACCATCTGGTGAAGCAGAAAAATATTATCTTTGGTAATCATTGAGCAAGAGAGAAAAAAAAAAGAGAGAAATTGTTCTGCGTTTTACTAAAAAATTCTGCAAAATCTCAAAACTAAAATCTCGCAAAAGAAAAAAAGAAACGAAAATATTTAATTATTAAATCAAACTTAATTTTAATTTAATCGACTTTCACCGAAAACATACGCACCGAATACTTCATAATAAGAATACCGTGTAAGAAAAGTTATTTGTAAGGAGAACTATTCTACGAGAGTTGCCGCGATGTTTGCGCACCGCTGCACAGGAGGAATCACCGCAGTCACTACGTGCTCAATTTCCTGTTGACCTATTTATAACGCGTCGGAGAAGCCGCGGCATACTTCTCAAGGTCCCGGACTGCTCGGCTGACTTCTGGTGCACAGGTAGTTCCAGCGCAAAGAGTCGCGCATCTGCCGCAATCGCGGGCGCTGTGAATGCGCAAAATTGCAGATCGCACGAAAGGAATATCTAAGCAAAACTGGGGCAGCTTTCCGGCTACAATTTAGCCGACCGCCGCCGCACGTGGTGTAGATAAATCGATAGAGAGACACGTGCATATAAATCTCTCCTTTGCAAAATGCGGCATCACGTGCTCGACACGGCAAATTTCGATCGATTGCCGCAAAATTGCTACACGACTCTATCTCGAGTCAACAAGCCGAGTCTCGACGATTCCCTCTTACAATAAAAGCACGCAATTAGAGCGATATAATTTGTTTGCCTCCATTTCGTGTTTACAAGGCTACTATTTTAATTCTAATTATTGTATATAATATCTTGTCATATTTACTTATTTTTATTTCGTTTTATTATATTCTTATACAACAATATTTCTAGGAATTTCTCTCTCTCTCTCTCTCTCTCTCTCTCTCTCTTTCTTTAAAAATATAATTTTTACGGACTTAACGCGGAAATATGTTTGCAACAAACGGATGTCTCGTATCTTTCCTCCATCCCTTGAAATCCTAATAAATATTTAAACAATTAAGATGCCTACTTTTTCACTGTTTTATATAAATTATTTTCGAAAAAAAAAATATATATTTTATTATTATAGTGTTAACTAATTTAAATTTCTAAAATCACATTCAAGAAAAATAAAGTCAAGGATAAGACCCTTCGATAATTACGTGCTCCTACTCGCTGTGAATAAATACAATGATTTACGTAAGCTGCCGTGACACTATTGTAAGTCGCAACGTCTTCTGCATTCGCAAACGTTATGTACGTAAAATATGTAACCATGAAATTTGATAGAAGAGTGCATTATGATATTTATACTACATTGTGTTCAATGCGTTGCACTTTCCAAGATATTTTTTTCAATTATGAGAGAAATTTTATCATTCAACATTTAGAAATTGATTCTTATTATGAAGTATTCGATGTGTATGTTTTCAGTGAAAGTCAATATTAAATTAAAATTAAGTTTGATTTAATAGATTAAATATTTTCGTTTCTTTTTTTCTTTTGCGAGATTTTAGTTTTGAGATTTTGCAGAGTAATTTAGAACCGTTGATCTGTTGATGAGAAACATTCTCTATAATTTTTGACTTTTCGTGATAATAATCAATAAAATTTCACGCTTTCGGAAAAAAGTGCATCTTTTATTGTTTCGCGATTTTATCAAGTATTTTATTAATACTATTTTCTCATTTCAGTATATTCATGCAATAAATACTGCATTATCTTTATCTTCGTACGTTAGTTTTGTATTGCGTTAATTATACATTGCTCGTATAATTTAAAATAACTGAATAATGAATTGGAAAACACTCCTCCGCGATTTTCCTTCCTTTCGCGAGTAGTTGATAAAGTTTAGTGGGATCGAGGAAAATGCGGATTTTATGTGAAGAATAAATGTAAAGTAAAGATTCCAGAAAAGCTGTACGTCGCGACAAAAAAACTTTTCTGATCGCTCATTATCGGCAAATAACGGCGCGATTTACGAGTAGAATTAATTTCACGAATATATATGTTCACGTGTTAGCGAGCAGGCGTATCTAATCTCTGTCGAGATATCAATCTGCCAAGATAGCACATTCCATAGAAGAGATATGGGGAGAGCGTCCGTTTCAAATGAGCGATTGTTTAGGAACAATAGCGAGTATTAAGAGGAAGCGCGTGCCATCCGGGAAAAAAAGTTTTTATATAACGAGCTACTCTAATGAGTCCAAATATATATTTCGTAGCATCTAATAGCATCTTCGATCTTTTGAATAAACGATATTACACTCGATCGGATGTTTATTCATATCAATGAAATAAAACTTTTTTAAAACCATACTTATTAGATGCGAAAAAAATTTAAGTCGCGTAATAGTTTGAATTTTACGTCAATTTAATGAACTATGCAAATATATATTAATGAAAATTATATAAATATAAATTTACTTGTAAAATATAGTTAAACTCCTGTGTTCCAGCATAATAGTGATAGTTGCTTATTATGAGATTAAATAAATCATTTAAATGTTTGATATTCTATTGCAATTTAATATTTCACTTAGGCATTAAAAGAAAAAATTATCTTGGACTACATCAATAAAACATCTTTGTTATTTAAAACGAAATTTAATGCGATGGAAATTCAAAATAGGACACGTCCCTTACGTATCCGCATATTACCTCTGCATAATGTAATATACTCTATATAATGAGCTTCGCAAGCATATATAATGTGTTCCATATCCATCGCATTAAATAAGTTTTGCATTAAATCGCACGAATATTTCAGTGATAATTTAATTGGTTAATATTTATTTATTTATTTTGCATCAATAATTAGCTTTTTGTTTTAATATATACTTTTTAAATTGCGTTTTTTTAAAATTAATTATTGCAACTTACCTTGTAAACCTCCGAGAAGAAACCCGCGCCAATTTTCTCCATGTAAAAGTCGTCCAGGCGGTTCAACGAGGCGACGGCGTGCCTCAGGGCCTGACAGGATGCTCCGGTACGTCTCTTCGAGCTCGTATCCTGAAACGTCTCCCCCGAACACATTGTCAATCCGTGTATCGCGCCGCTCTCCGCCATCTCCGTAGGTCGCCAAGAAAGATCACGACACTTTTCCTTGTAACTCCTCGACGAGGACGTGGACGACTGCAGTTCCGTGGGGAGATCCTGCGGCGCGCAGGACGCGCAATTCTGTTGCAGCGCATCGCTGACCTTCCTAGACGCCGTCCAGTCCTTGGACGGCGTAGAGGTGACGAAGTCACTGACGCAGGAGTCGTCTTCGCAGGTCACGGTGGTGATCGCAGAATCGCCGGTGCCGTCTTTCACGTCGACTATCCTCGACGCTGGCTTTTGATGCACATACAATAATTCGTTTACAGTCGATACATTAGATGCACTGTTCGCGGAATAACCCACGCACGTGTCTTCCGAGAGATCCTCGTTGTTGGATCTCTTTCCGTCTGACGAGTGGTTAATCATTTCGGAAGACGTCGCGGAAGATAACTTGGCAGCGTATGCTTGAGAGCATTTGGATTGCTGCTCGCTGTACGTCGTTCTGTTGCCGCCTGTTTGCTGTTCTTTGCCACTCGAAGACTCTCGGTTAACGACACTCTTCTTCACGGTTTTCGTAGAGTCTCTCGTGCACGACTCGACATTAAGACTTCCAGTCGACACGGATTGCGGTCTTCGCGATCTGCCGATCTTCGGGAAGTTCGGGCAGTTCTGACTGGAAGTACATTTTTGCGTCGCATTGGCGTGATTCCTGCTGATCTGCGACGCTGTTTCCTTGGGAGAACATTTGGCCGAGATCTTGGAGCAAGCGGCGATGCAGATCGTCGTTGTCATCGCGTCGGTCCTGCAGGATCTAGGAAGCTCCACGGTGACGGATGAGGTGTCCGTGTGACTGGGAAAGGGTTGCAGAGAATTACAAGGAGCTTCGGAGACTACCGCGGCAGGGTCGTCGGCGTTGTCCTTCGTCGGTCGCCAGAATCTCGCTTTATCATCGGCGCCTAAAGTCGGCGTCTCTTCCGTCGAGAAGCACGGCAGACACGACGCCGTGCTCGTCGTTGTCATCGTCGTCGGCAGCCTGGCGCACGACTTAGCTGACGCTTGGCCACCGTTATTAGGCGGACCTGGCGTGTTCGACGGTGGCACCTTTCCGAACATCTTCGCCGTTATTGCGACGAGACGATCGCGCAAGCTGACACGAAACAGCAGTAACAACGGCGGCCCTGCGTGCGACGCATCACACACGACCGGCTCAAAGATGTGCCTCTCGATCTCGGTCGTCACGGCGTCGTCCTACTGTATCCGAGTGGTAAGAAAAGTCGTAGATTGTAGATAGTCGTAAACTAAGACGACACTAGAATGCTTTGAGCGTGTTCAGATGATGGAAGTGACAGATAAAAGGCTCTGTACAACACGCAATGCCTTTGAACACGTGTTCAAGATTAATGTGATATAATCAATGAATCGAGTTCGCGATCTGGACAAGAGACATCCTCCAAGAACTCGATATCGTAGTCGCAGAAGAATCAATCTTCCTTTATTTTCTTGTATGTCGAATATATACTTCAAATGAAGTTTAAGGAAGTCGAGAGTCCTTTTGGCCGATTAAGAACATTGGAATCCACGGAAGACGTAGAAGGATTTCGGTGTAAGACGATGAAATATATTTTTGGTACAACGTGGAAGACACTTGTCCTCGACGAATAAACACTGGAAGGCGAAGGAAGCGAAGACGAGTTCGATCGACGCAAGTTTATATCCTTTTTTGGCAGTGGCGTCACACGTTGAAATCACAGTCGGTCGGTCACAGGTGTACGTTATCCTCGGAAAGATGCGCAATGCGGTCCAGGATAACGTCACAGATTCGAAGCAAAACGTAGGAAGACCGCGACACCGGAACTTGGCACGGTTCTTTTCTCCTCGTCGTCGGCGGACGACTCCTCGCGGGCTGATTCAGATCTTCCTGAAATAAAGTTGCATCCGACCGGTGATTGGCGAGTGTCGAAAATTCTAGCTAATACTAATGACGTTATGAGAAAGGTGCGTAAGCAAAATTTAAATATTTAATATACGCATGCATCTCTGACGTCTAGAAGGCATCTCTTTGCAATTTGAATTTTTAAACAATTTTAAATGTATTTTAAAACTCTTTTTCATATTTTCAGAGGGAATTGTTTTCTTCAGTATTTTATAGAACTTCTTGAAATATTTTCTTTATACAAGTCAAGCTCTTTCTTCCATCTTTCTTTTAACGTCAAATTGAATTTCTAAAATTCTGACAATGTCTAAAGTGATAATAAATTTCTATCATTTTAAGGCATTGGCAATGTAATACGACTGTATTTTTAGACATTATAAATTACAAATAATTGAATTTTCTTCATTCGTGTAGCAGATAATCACATTTTCACACATAATAAATCATGTAGATTGATCATAGATCAAGATTTTCTCATCGCAGGAATCTTAGACTTGCTGAAGTAATAAAAATAACGGGACAATAATTATAAATTGCTACTAACTGCTATTAATAGAATATTGCAACATTTCGTAACAGTAATGAATAGCACATGTCAATTTCTCGCAAAATAAATATTTTATTGTTTTCTAATGTTTTCAATAAAATAATTAATGATTTTATAAGTTCGATATTGAATAAAATAAAAATTATCTTTTTAGAGGTTTTTTAAGTTATTGTAAATCTTGAAATTAATTTTAATTAATATTACATTACAAAATTATGAGTTCTTATAAAAAAAATAAGCAATTATAATCAGATGAGACATAATTAAACTATTCATTATTGCTGATTACTATTGTCTATTTTTGTTGTTCACTTGTTTCGTAATTTCATATAGTTACTCTATGCATCGTTTTTATTGCATAGTTAAAGTTTTATGTTCGTCGCATAACAATGATCATATTGTTATGAATATGATGTCTATTTAAATTACAGAGTACAACATGATGTTAATTTTATAATATTTTGTTATATAAATTTAAAATTTAATGATTTGCACTAACTCAGAATGTTATGTCGCATCAGCAATCTTTATGGGCTATTTATACATTTGCATAATATTGATTTAAAATAAATGAAATCCACAACAATGACAAATATGAAACATTATAATTGCAAAATATGTAATAACGTATCTAATTATATAATGTATATATAAAATTAGCAGCTAATTTTCAATTCTTTAACAAAAATAATTTCATATTATTGTTTGTATGATAAGTAATTATGATAATAAACTATTTGTCAAAAATTAAGTAAAAAAGCGAATAGATATGAAAATCACATTTTAAATGAATTTTATATTAATAGTTTTAATTTGATATTTGACTAAAGAAGATATGTAAATAATATAAATAGTCGCAATATAATGCACGATGAATCAACAAAATAATCATCGAAATGTCGAGAGATGGTAAACAATGGTAAAATAAAAAATCATCTACTTTCTCTCTCGATGGAGTTAATATGTCAGAAATTTCTTATTTTTTCAACGATTACTCTCAAAACCTCTGCCAACGTCTTCTTAATTAACGTAGGGGAAAAAAAGTCGATCACATCAATTGTCTCGGAAGAGAAGACAATATTAAAATATTATTAACATTAAATTAGTGAGAATCAAAGAGACTCACTCAAATGATGATTTACTTACGATGCATCGGATATCGGAGACGTCGTAACACTCAGGCCCGTCACGTTCAAGGAAGCTTGCGCGACGAGTATCTCATTGTCAGAGGGTTGAGACGAAAACACCAGGGAGAAAAGTCTCGCGACACGATCGCTGACAGCTCTCTCGCGCGGCGTCGCGTAGAAAGCGTCGCTTTGCACCGTCCGCTCGTTCGCGCTCGTGACGTCCGGATGCTTTTAGAATGACCTTGAACCACGTGAGGAAGAATTCGGGCCCGCGACACGCACGTAAATCTCGCGTTTTCTATACTGATCGCGGCTAGATTATCGACGGGCCGAGAAGAAAAAAAGAAAAAAAAAAAAAGTAAAAAAACAACAGCCGTTTCTTCACTCGCGCACGCTGTTTTACTCGACGTGTTTATTATCTCTCGGCGGCGAGAAGGCGAGGAAGCCCGGCTGACAACGCCGTTGCGTCAGTGACGCATCCGCCGTGCTGCATCAATTGCGTCTCCTCATCTTCGCGTTCGCGAAAAAGACAGGAGGATAGAGGTAAAGGGGCGATAGATCGACGCACTGATTTTCGGACGAGTCGTTGACACTCGTCGCGGTCGATGCTTCGGGTAAACAGACGGACGGATGGACGGACTGGGAGAGAGAGAGAGAGAGGGAGAGAGAGACGGGAGAGGAGAGAGGTAGAAAGAGACGGAGAGAAGGATAGCGCGCACACATACACACCACCACTATGTACGAAATGCACAGTCGCTCGTTTTAAATCGTCGCCGGCGCCAATCAGTCGCGAAACGACACGACACGGCACATCGCGCACCCGCGTCGCACTCTGGCTGTCAACGTCCTCGTTTCACTCGAGTTTCCGCGACTACTTCGAACGCTATCCGACGTCGTAAACGCAACTGCTCCCGACAACTATCCGCGCACTCACTGACAACGCCAGACGGCGGCCATTACGGGAATGAGTCGCCGTGACGGACGCGCAAGCGCCACCGTTTGACGGTAGCCCGAATCACGCTTGCCCTCCTCCCTCCTGCCCCTTGCCCGCGCACCGTCATTCGGTGCCAGACTTCGGTCCATTCGATCCATCGTTCGTTCACGGAAGCGGAATGCGCGCCAATTTTCAAGACGCGTTTTAAACGCTCTGGGGAAAGACAAACGTGTGTGTTTTGCATGAAAGTGTGTTTTGATGATTGCGAATGCGTCAAAATGAGAAGGGAGTGAGAATTTAGTCTGTGAAATTGGATCTCTGCTTATTCGATTTCATATATACATTTCTTATTTACCTTCCACACATTTTTTATTCACAAACTCATTTAAATTAGAACTGTAAAGCAATTCCAGTAGCATTCAAATCATTCTAATCAAAAATTTTCTATTCAACATTTGTGTATATAATTTACTCCAATTTTTTGAATATTTGCAGTTCAAATAAACTAAAGAAAATAAATTTATATATTCTATGTAGAATATTAGCTTCTAATTTTTATGAATACTTCTTAATTTCTACATTTCCTATATTCTTAATTAATTATGTTTTTATATATTAATTGTATATTACACAATTTCACATAAATAAAAAAAGAAAAAGTATATATTATTAAACAACATGGATGAGTTTTTTTAATTAAGTTTTTTCCCAATATTTAATAAAGTTAATCTCGGATCTAGTAAATATAAGAAATTTCATGAAGCAAATTACTCGGATTAACATTCTTTCATTTCGTCTACTTTTTGCGGAGCAAGTAAACTCTATATTCTGTCAATTACTCATATTTCATACATAGTAAGTAATGACAATTATTACAGAACGATATAATATGTGGGAACGGGATTAGAGAAATCCGTATCATGTTCTCTCCCTCGCGACTTGAAAATAAAAGTCGCAAATAAGAGTAGTTTCACGATGCGCGTGAAATAATTTACATGAATTTCTATTCCGTTTCGCGGCCCCCAAGACGTCCTTGCCTCTAGTTCATCAAACGAATGCCTCTTACAAGACGAAAGGAAAGTGTGCGAATCCTCATATGCATATAAGCGTACCTTTCACCATCCGAGACGATAATTTCCATTTGGTTGATCATGCAATTCTGCATTCGACCTAGGAAAAAATGGAAAGGATGAATTTCCCCAATCGCAAATTTCAACCAATAAAAATGCATTTAATAATTTCTCAGAGAAATTCTGAATAAATTTTTAAAAAATTTATAAGGTTTTTTTAAATGATGTTGAACATGATAAAAAAATAGAAAAATCTAGTATTTTTTTGACGTTCCTGTTTGCGCTCTATTTCCTAACCTATTTCTTTCAATGCGTCTACGCATGCACTTTAACCACGTGCACGTGAGTAGTGAGTATTTGTGTGGGCTCTCACATGTACATGTAATAATTTCACGATTATTGTAATCCAATCTATTAATTAACAGTAATTAACAACTGTACGGAGAAGGATGAAGCTTCGCAGTAAGTTATTATAAAATATATTGTTAAAAGTTTAAAAAATCTTTCGTATTTAAAAAAAATAAGAATCTAAGAGGTTATATTCATATTACTTATGCAGTATAAAATTTTTTATATTGCAATTTTCATACTAATTCGAACTTAATATTAACAATTAGTCAAAAATGTAAATAAATATTATAATACAAATTTATTATTATCTTTTTTAAAGTTTAATATATCAATGCAAAAAATATCCTTCCTATTTCCTATCTCAATAAAATTTTTGTTGCGGATATTAGATAAACCAAGCAAGCGCATGCCAGCGCGGAAGAGGTATAAAATTGAGAAAAAAGTTCGCGAACATAATCGAAAAATGAGGAAAGAGGCCAAAACACATTCTAAAAGTAAGTTAACGAACCAATTCTTCAAATATATATGTTTGTATTTACAATTGCTTAATAAACATAATTTTATTTTTATTCAGAGAAAGCCAAGATGATGCAAGTACCAAATCAATGTCCTTTTAAAGAGGATATATTAAAGGAAATAGAAATAATGAAAAAACAACACGAGGAGGAAAAACAGAAACAGAAAGAGGCTGCACGTGGGAGAAAACGTGAGCAACTTGCCAAGGGTGATCTTCAAGGTTTAGTTAATCAAGCTCAGAATAAGCAGTTGGCGCATGAATCCATGGAAGTAGATTCTGCTCGAGATCAAATAAAAAATGCTACTTCTAAAGAAGAAAATTCACTTAAAACATATTATAAGGAATTTAAAAAGGTTCTAGATGCAGCCGATATTATTCTAGAGATTGTGGATGCTCGTGATCCATTGGGAACACGATGTAAAGAGGTATATTTCCAAATAATAAATAATTTAGACATTTTATTTAAATTTCCTGTAAAAGATATACATATATACATTAACTTATTGATTATTTTTCTTACAGGTAGAAGAAGCAGTGCAATCTGCAAATAAAAGATTGGTACTAGTCTTAAACAAGGCAGATTTGATTCCTAGAGAAAATTTAGATCAATGGTTAAAATATTTGAGAGCTAGTTTGCCAGCTGTGGCATTTAAATCATCCACACAGAATCAAGCAAAACGATTAGGCAGGAGAAAATTAGGAAAGAAGACAGAGTCTATGATACAAAGCAATACATGTTTTGGTGCAGAATTACTTTTGTCATTACTTGGAAATTATTGCAGAAACAGTGGCAATGTAAAAACAAGTATTACGGTTGGAATAGTTGGTCTTCCTAACGTAGGAAAATCTAGCGTTATTAATTCCTTGAAACGCAACAAAGCATGTAATGTGGGAAATGTACCAGGTATTTAATTATTTTTGTTGTAAATAACTTTTATCAACTGTATTTTTCTTCTAATCTTTATGGTTTATTTTGATTTTTGTATTTTAAAACTGATTTAATTATAAAATTGTTTCTTTTCAAATTCTTTATACTTTTTTTTATAACTATTTCTAAATTACATGATAAAATTTGGAGCAATTTTGAATTGTACATATTAATAATATATTTTATATGTACATTATTATCAATTTAGTCATTTCTTTACAACTATTTCCAGGAATAACAAAAACAATGCAAGTTGTTCAATTAGACTCTAAAATTAAACTGCTGGATTCTCCTGGTATAGTATTCGCTGCATCAGATGACAAATCAGATGACACATCTGTAGCTCTCAAAAATGCAGTAAAAATTCAAGCATTGAAAGATCCTTTCACACCAGCGACTGCAATTCTAAAAAGAGTTTCACGACAACAGATTATGGAATTATATAATATGCAAGAGTTTTCAACACCAGATGAGTTTTTCGCGATGAAAGCAGCAAAAATGGGAAAATATAGAAAAGGTGGGGTACCTGACGCACTTGCTGCTGCGCGAAGTATTCTCGAGGATTGGAACTCAGGAAAAATTAGGTTTGTTATGTTCTATATATATATATGCGTAATCATATATATATATATACTCTGTTTTTTTATGAGAGTTAAACTTTTTTAAAGATATTATACGGTGCCACCTGAACAACCAGTATGTCACATATCTGCTGAGATTGTTAGTCAAATAGCTAAAGAATTTGACATTGAAAGTTTTGCCACGGAGGAAAAAATGATGCTTGACAATTTTACAACAGATTCCACAGATCCTGCATTAATTGATAGTTCGGGACCTGTCTCATCAGCAATGGAGATCGAAATTCAAAAAGAATCGGTAAGATTACAAATATATCAATAATTTAATATTACATTACTATTATTATGTTACTTTACATTGTTTTGAGTTTATTTTACAGTTATTTTAAGTTTATTTTGAAGTTATTTTTAATAATTAACAATTAATATTTTCTCGTAGGAATTTAAAGTGCAGAAAAAATTAAAGAAAAAGTTACAAGATGCAAAGAAAGATGTATCTGCTGAGAAAAAAAAGAAACAAGATCCACTCTTTGAAATTGAAGGCAATCAAAAATTGAATAAACTCAGGAAACTTGCATTCAAAAAAGAAAAGAAGGAACGAGCGAAAAGAGGTATGGAGCGAATGAGAAAGAAGACTTTGTAACCTTAATGTTTAATAATAACTTTTAATATTAATAATTAATAATTTATTTGCAAATGTCATTGATTTTCAGAAAAAGCTACTACAAAACTAGCAGGACAGCTTAAAGACTTCAAATTTAATTCTGATGATTACGACTTTAATACAGATTTTACAGCTACATAGGATATTATTAACATTTATGCATTATACATTATGAATATATATCTATATTGCATACATATATATGTTATGTGTTGCATAATGATGATACACAGTCCGACAATAATTCATTTTAATTTTTCTAGTGAGATAGTATAGAATATATAATATATCCTATGTAACTTTGCTAGGGAGGCGGAACAAATTATTGTCGGACAGTGTACGTGTAATATCCATTCACTATAAATTATGAATAATAAAGATTATTCTGTTAAATGTAAGTACCTTTTATTTTTTCCCATAATATTATTCCATTTTGTATTTTAAAAATTTGTAATAGAAGTCATTATAAATTAGTATTAAAAAAAATTTTTTAATACTAATCCAATATATAAAATAACATAAATGATGTAACGAATTCGTGTTTGAATGGCTATATGCATATTAAATATACCTATATACACTTACATTCTACATGTAAACTATTCCTTATTAATATGTAATTAATATTATTTAAATTTATATATATATATATATATATATTTACATTATTTTCTTTTTTTTATTTAAATATAATGATATTTTGTTAAAATGCTCTAATGATCTATACTGGGCTATTTTTGAGAAAAACCGTGTATAATCAAAGTGATATCATTATAATCAAACTGTGTAAATAAAATCGAGATAAGGAAAGATATAAGACAGAAAGATAAAACAAACTATTCGCAGTGAAAGTCGACAATGCTATGTGTGTTAGGTACTTAGTTTTCCCTTCAAACTAAACCTAAAGGTATTGACACTGAATCTTCCCACCAACGTCAATGTGTATCCGTTGAGACAGAGTTATATGTATATGCATTTATTATATTTTTTTTCGACGAAGCAGCCATGTCCAAAAGTATTAGGCACCTTTAATTTTTTTCTTATTTCTTATTATGTAAATACTGAGAAAGTACTGAAAAAATTAAAAAATTTTTTAAACTATTGATGGAACGTTAAAGGTGAAACTTTTAAGCTTCAAAATACTTTCTTTAAAACTTTTTTACGATGATTTTTCGCCGAATATCGACAATTTTTCTGAAAAATATATATGTTTAGGTTCAAAGTTATGTAACTGGCCAAGAATAATCATAAAAAAGTTTTAAAATAAGAATTTTGTAGGTGAACTGTCGTAGTTTATAGAACTCGACTGACATTTTTCGAGATAAATTTTTTATCGATCTGCAGAATGTCAAAAATACATACTTCTAAGAAATAATAAATTAGTTTTTATTTCAATTATTTCCAGATTGATTTCTGAATTAATTAATTAATAAATAAATAGCACTTAAGAGCTCTAAATATGTAATATAATATACAAATAAAAAGAATAAAAATTGGCATTAAATAATTTTGTACGTTCATTAAAAATATGAAATCATATATGTATTTTGAAATTAGAACACAATGACAAATATAAAAGATATAAAACAACATATAAAAACGATAAATCGGGCAAACGTTTTGGTTAAATTTTTTTGACCTTAGCGCAATATCTAACATACTATATTAATGATTACAATATCCAAAAAGACCAAAACTGTCGATAGGAATATAAAACTATTAAACTGTCAACTTATATATAATATTACTAATTGTCAACGGACGATTAATAAGCATATGAAAAATAAATGAGAAAAATAAAAAGTTATTAAAAAGAACCGGATCTTCATTTTTTTGACCTTTATTGACTTTTTACCGAATATTTATATATTAACCGTTCTTTATTTTTCATATGCTTATTAATTATCCGTTGACAATTTGTGATGTTATATATAAGTTGACAGTTTAAATTAGTTTTATATTCCTACCGACCAGAGTTGGGAAAGTTACTTTATAAAAGTAACTCGTTACCGTTACCGTTCTTTTTTCCAAAAAGTAATTCGTTACCGTTACTCGTTACTAATTTTAAAAAGTAACTCGTTACCGATACTGTTACTCAAAAAGTAACGAATCGTTACAATTTCCGTTACTTTTTTTTATACAATATAAACTTTACATAAACATTTTTTTAATACAAGATCAAATTTTTACACTAAACACTAAAAATTTTTGAACATTATTTTACATTAAAGTAATCAAAATGATATAATTTTTTGATAGTGATGATATCGCTATTGATATTAAAAAGTGTAATAATTTTGATAATAATAAATTATTTTAAATAAGAAAAACTTTTGAAAAAAGTGTAAACAAGCTTTCTCAAACACGTTTAGATTCTGTAAATGTAAATAAAATAATTTTCTTACTGTTAGTTCACTTTCAATAGATTTGTAAATATGGTTAAAATCGCTTTCTTCGCGTTTCTTCAATTTTTTTTATTTTAAATTTCTAACACGATAATTTTCATATCATCGAATTCTTGACTAATCATTGAATTATCTGTCTACTTAAATGTTTTATTACAAAGTATAAAGATACTATGAAAGAAATGCCAGCAGTTTCTATGTGATACTACGTTTCAATACTCTTATCAATCTTTAAGTTTCATTTCGTGCATATGTGCACACGTATCTATAGTATTTTATATGTTACATGTACTATATAAAATGAGCGCCTATTCATGAAACGAGAAATATTTGTTTCTTTATTTGAAAATTTTATATTCGAAAAAAATATAGTATATTCAAATATATTTGAAAAAAATTCCCAGACTGCACAGGAAGGTCAAAAGACATTTTAAAGATATTTAAAAGATAATAAGACGTCTTTAAGTTGTCTTTTAAGCATTTTTTTATAGACATGTACGAAGAATGTAACAAAGTTACATTTTCCGTTACAAACAAAATTGGTAACGCCATTACCGTTACAGTTACTGAAAAAAAGTAACTGTAACGTTACTTCCCAACCCTGCTACCGACAGTTTTGGCCTTTTTGTGAATATTGTAATCATTAATATAGTATATTAGATATTGCGCTGAAGGTCGGAAAAATTTGATCGAAACGTTCGCCCGATTTATCCCTTTTATATGTTGTTTTATATCTTTTATATTTGTCATTGCATTCTAATTTCGAAATGTATAAGTAGTTTTATGTTTTAATAAACGTACAAAATTGCTCTAATCCAATTATTGTTCTTTTTATTAATAAATAAAATTATTAACAGATTTTATTGCATTTATTTTTATCTATATATGTAAAAAAAAACAAAAAATATAAAGGTATCTAATAATTTTTGTACTTTAACACTGCAATTCCATAAAAAATTTTTATTCCATAAACTACAATATTTTACCTATGAAATGCTTTTTTTGAAACTTGCCTTTGATTTTTTTTTACCACATTACATAATTTTGAAGTTAAACCTGTATTTCTCAGAAAAGATGTCGATAGTAGGCGAAAAATCATCATAGAAAAGTTTAAAAAGAAAAAACATTTTGAAGGTTGAAGCTTTAACATACTATCAATAGTTGTAAAAATTTTTTCATTTTTTTTCTGTATTTACATACTAAGAAATAAGAAAAAATTAAGGATACCCAATACTTTTGGACATGATTGTGTGTTTTTTTGTGTGTATATATATATATAATTTCGCTACACTCCTAGAATGATAAAACGGCGGATGTGCCTACAGCTATGTGTGCCTATCAATTTGTTATCACTCTGAGAAAGAAAGAAACATCATTCTTTATCTCAAATATGTAATGTTTTACGAAATAATTTTATGCCTAAAGTAATGTTCCTCGCATTTTTAATTGATTATTAACTAATAATTTCAATTTTTAATTGATTGCACAGTTAACAAAAAGACACGTATTCAACATTAAAACGTTTCTAGAAAGTCTTTTTTTTTATATTCTAAAAAAAGGTTATTATTCTTTTTCAGTTATTAAACTGTTATTAATAAATGGTTAATATCACATTTTTCACCTAAATTATTCGACTTATCAGTCCATCTATTAACTTATGCTTTATATATCAACTGTTTTTTATTATTTAAATTATTCGATCCGTCAATTTTTATGTTATTTTATTTTCTTAATCTAAAATAATAATAATAATAATAATATTTATATTGTCGGAAAATGCGTAAAGTGAGATATATTATTCGAGTTATCATAAAAAAAATAATTTTTATTACATACGTATGTACATATTTATTGTACGTTGATAAGGAATAGATAAAGTTTGCAATTCAGTTATTTTCTGTGCTGTATATGTTAGCTATTCTATTTCAAAAAGTACATTTATAAATTATTAATTCTATTTATGTTATAGATATAATTAATAATATAATTAATAAATTATAAATATATATATATATATATATATATATATATATATATATATATAAACACACACACAAATTATTATTTTTAAAAATTATTTAAGAAAAAGTATTTATTATATATTATTATTAATAATATAAAATGCAAACTATTGTTTATATGTAATTAAATAGAATATAGAAAAATAAATTTTTGAGATTATTTTATGATAAATAACTAAATGTCTGTACTAAATTTTATAATATTTATTAAACAAATAAATTAATTATATGTTAAATAAATGTATTGTGTGTCTAAATAATATAATTATAGCGTCTAAGTATAATTTATAATAAAAGACAGGTACAGCACACAAAATTATTTTCACATTTTATTTTTTGTTATAGTATGGTCTTTTTCGTGTGCTACAAAATTTATATTTATATTTATATTTGCATACACATAAATTATTATTAGTCTTCGCTCATAATTATAGTATATGCGCCATAAATGCATCATACTAAGCAATTGTGTGTGTTTAAGATAAAGCAAGTATAATCAGATAGAAATAAAAAATAAAATGTTTGTGCAAACGAGATAACCGGAAAAGACGATAACATATTTTCACTAATGCAACAGTGGGGTCTGTTATATCTTCTGCTGATATGTAAAGACGAATATGCTTCCGTTCAAGCCACTCGATCCACAGTAAGCGACTAGTCAACAACGAACAGAGGTCACTGAATAATTATCAATGTTAAAAGTTTTCCGTTTTAGTGACATTTGGAAGTGCCACTTGACGCGGACATACGCGCAAAGAATAAGCGGAGAAATCGATTTAAAAAAAGCAATGGAAAACTTGCCGCGTATTAAACCACCTGGCCAACCACCCAAGATTTGGAAATCAGTCGAAAAAGTGACCAATGACGGCAAACAAATAAAATTTACGATTCAGGAAATTCCTGAAGACAGGTATGAAGATGCAGTTCAACATATGTGTACGTACTTTTTGGCCGACGAGCCGACTTGTGAATGTTTGAGTAAGTTTTTCTTTCTTCTTTTTTTGATTATGTAATATTATTTCCATATTTGCTTTATTGCGTTTTAGATTTAAAATATAAAAAAACCTGTAATTATGAAAAATAGTTTTACAAAAGTTATTTTTTAATAATATTAAATAATATTTCTTCATATATTTTATTTACTTATGGTTATGCAAATTCGGAATAAAGTATTTATTTTCTGTTTTTATTCTACTTTATCTTTTTGTTTATCATATTTGTAGATGCAAAAAATGATCCTGTATTCTTGCAAGATGTAAGTACAATATGGCGTTTATTAATCTCAGAAGGTATATCCATAGCTGCCTTCACCGAAAATCCAAATGGAGGGAAACCTATACTTGCTGGTATGAATGCCTTAGGTGTTGACTATAAAGACCGTAAAGATAGTATTTCAGAATATCAGGTAAATATTTCGCGTTAATTTTTTTGAAAAATTATACATTTTATTTTTGTAATAAGTATTTTTATCTTTTTATTTGCAAGTTATTAATTCATAAAAGGTCTATTCTAGACAACTATGTAATATCAATAAATAAAACAAAAATTATTTGAAGATCAACATATCCTATGTGATTGAATTTATTTTTTTATAAGTTACATTACCGTGTTAATGAAAATATGCCTATCATATGCCCAAAATATGTATATCATTTTAATATATACATCTTATTTAAAAAAAAAAAATCAATAACCTTAAAATATCGCCAAAAGTTTATTAAAAAAAGTTTGCTTATTAGGATATTAGTCTTTGAATTGAATAAGTTTTGCTTTTAATTTTTTTTCGTGTCACTGAAATAAACAGAGATATTTTATAAGTGCTGTAGTTAAAGAAAACACTGTATGTATATTTAGGTTATATATATATATATATATATATATATATATATATATATATATATATATATATATATAGGTTTGTATATTTATTATAGCAAATATAAAAAATATAAAAAATACGTTTGTTTAGTCTGCTTTGAAATTTTACATCGAGAAGTATTTTTATTTC
The DNA here is from genome assembly GCF_047496725.1 of Anoplolepis gracilipes. Lineage (NCBI taxonomy): Eukaryota > Metazoa > Arthropoda > Insecta > Hymenoptera > Formicidae > Anoplolepis > Anoplolepis gracilipes. The sequence goes on along the minus strand of NC_132980.1, from coordinate 8,500,956 downwards.
TTTTCTTTGTTTAGAATTAAGCATTATATAAGCATAATATTATTGCAACGTATGATTGTGTTGTATTCATTTAATTAAGTAGTAATAATTTTTTATTTCAGATTCAATCACAAAACTGCAAAAATACATTCACAATCGTGGCTGGTGCAACTAAAGTAGTATATGAACATTATGGAATAGACAAGTATCTCTATGCTATCGGACTTAGTGTAGATCCCGCTTTTCGAGGATATGGTTTAGGAAAAGATATTCTAAAAATCAGGTATGAGACTTGTATTGAAATATGTAATTCCACTAGAGGTCATATTATATAATATACACCTAGACAAGCTATTGTTAAAGACAGCCAGCCTTATGGAAGTTAGCGTAGCAAAAAAAACTCACTCACGCAATACTTAATTATAGTATTATTACAGTAATATTACAGCAATATGCAATAGATTACTTGAAAATAATTGCTGTGCACTATTATAGATGAGTAAATTTGTCGGTAAGCTGTCGGTAAAAAACCAGTAATATGATAAAATGTTTATTTTGTTATTTTTGAGACAGTCACATAAAAGATCTAAACATTTTCGATGATAAAATAGTAGCAAAATGAATTAAAATATTCATATAATTTAAATAACCCGTAATTATCTTCAATACGTCAAAACGGTCGATAATATGACCTTTTTTCAATTTTCTTCGAATCCCCCAGATCCTCTTAATAATTACGAAAATTTGCCTATACAAATAAATAAATAAAAGAGAAATTTTGGCTCTTCTGCTCTCATAGAACAATCTAAATTATAAATATAAAAAAAAATATTTAACCCACTACTAGTTTAGGTATAAATGTTCATGCTATATAATATTAAAAATATACCACTTTTCATAATCTGATTACTTATCTATATCTGTTCTATAGCTCTTCATAGCGCAACTATTTTATAATTTCAATCTTTATTCAAATTCTTTTCGGTCAAAAATTGATCATTGATTTACAGCCGCTAAATTTTAATTTCTATTGTAAATTTTGGTAAAGTAAAGAAAAAAACTTGAATAAAATCAAAATTAAATAGTTTCGCTAAAGAACGATTTTAAGATTAGAAAGATGATTTGTTTATACTAATTAGCATTTTTTATCATATGAGCGCAAGTAAATATACAAATATCTAAAAATACTTATTGATTTAAATATCTTTACTTATAATGTATACACTTTTACAAAAATTATGTAAACTGTTAAGTTCACTTTGAGCCAAACATAATATTATGGACGTAATTTCTCTTAATATACATATACATGTAATCATTTTTATTATAAATGACATCTAGTGGAATTTATAAATATTTCTTCGATATGTTACATGATATCTATATATAAAATAAAAAAATAGAAAAAAAGTCTAAAAGCATTAATGTAATAAAAATGTAGCAAATCCTGATATTTTGCCATTTTATACTTTAAAGTTTCAATGTTCTGTGAACATTCAAGTTCTTTTCAAAGAAAATTGATCTTTTTACAGTAGGATAACCTTTCAAAGTAAAATAGTCTTTTTAAAGTAAAACAACTTTTAAAAAGTAAACTTTTTGTTTTTCTAAAATTTTTTATCTCGATAGGGATCTCATTGGCCCTGAGTACAATATTCCAGCGACAGCTACGGTGTTTACGTCGATCATCTCGCAAAAATCAGCGAGGGGTGCAGGATTCGAACTAATTACAGCAAAAAATTTTGTCGACCTAGTGGACGAAAATGGAAAGCAATATTTCCCCGGTATTAAGTCCAAGACATTTGAAGTTATGGGAAAAAGATTATCTTAAATAGTTCTGTGCGTTCAAGGCAACAGGCAATTATACAACGTGAGTCACCTAATGTTCGAAACCGAACTAATTATCATAATTTTACGAGCTGTTAATATTCTTATAATTTTTATAAGCTATTCAATATTCTTGATGTATATAATAATAATGTATTAAATAAAAAATAATACTAAAAGATTTCTTTTAATATTTCCAGTATAAAATAATGATAAAGATCTTATTTGATATTCTAATATATACATTCAACACATTATTATTAGCTTTTATCAACGCATATCAATAATTAATCGTACTTCCATTCCATTAAACAGCGGCATTTGCGGTAATTACGAGTGCATTTGAAATATATACGTGTTACAAAATGTTAATGACATAGCTTTTGCGCATACAGCGCAAAATGTGCGGCTTGCACGTTACATTACTACGTCGGAACATGCCAAGAAATTCATGATACTATGTCGACTACTGCGTGGCTAGAATTTTATAATTGCGGTTGTCTATTTATAATGTTTATAAGAAAAATCTAATTTAAAAAGCATACAAGATAATGTATGTACATTTTCCATTGCAGGTAGTATTATAATAGTACACCATTAGAGTTTTCCTAAATTCAATATAAAATTGCTACAATTTTACTCGAACTATAAATTTGATTCTTCGTCATTCTTCATTATTTTGCTTCAATATATACTGTATTATGAACATGTTTTATAGATTGTGATAAAATAAATAATGCGAAAATAAATAATTTTGTCAAATTATTTTATTATTAAATAATTATGTGTTGTAAGAACAATGGGACAGTATCAAACATACACATTTTACCATATTACGTTTAAATGAATTGAGTTTGCGAAATTTAAAACAAATAATTCATCAAAGAATAAAATGGGACTGTAAAGTGAAACATAAACTTGAATCGATGTTCAATTGACCAGAGTTATAGCGAGAAAATTATATTGCAAAATTTAGTAACACCATTTTTGCATAAAGCTTTGATCGAGAAAAACTAGTTTGCTCGAAATTTCTGATAATTAATTTTATTAATCTTTTAAATCATTAAATAAATGCACTAACAGAAAAGTAATATTTAATAACAGATTCATACCGATAATAAAAAGTTAATAAAGATAATAAAAATGCAGATTTTTTTGATCTTGTTATGACTTATTATTTAATTACATCTCATGCTATTTTGCATATTGAAATATATCATTAAAATGCAAAAATGTCTTAGATTTGTATTATATTCATTCGGATTGCAAACACAACGTTTTATGTGTATTTGAACAGTTGGTTGTTCACAGAACATTGGATTCGAATAGATTGCAAGAATAATCTTCGATAATTTGCAAAGTTAATTAATACTAAGAATGAGATTTCACGACATCAGAAATTAAAACCATGTTGAAATTGCAATTGAATGAAATTAATCGAAATTAAAGTAAACCAAGAGAAATTAAGAGAGGTAACGACAAATTCAATGAAATCCAACCACTTGTTGGCACAAGTGCATTCAAGTTCGGCAAATATGCAATTCCAATTACACGCATGTTTGTTATTGTTTGCACTAAATACGTTGAGCTACATCTGTGACAAATACATATTTTATTTAATGAAAATATGCAACAGAGACATATATGTCAACATACAGAATTCTCCATCTATCTTTTCGATTTTTTTTTCTTTTTTTACTTCTTCTTGTTTTAATACTTTTCGATTTAATGTTGTTATTTAGTAATTGAGTATATGTAACATATTATATGTAAGATTATGTACATTTTTCGTTTTTTTATTTTAGTTAATTATATTTATATTAAATACTAGAGAAGCAGCGTTAAGAGAGAAACACATGTAAAAATATTGAATTATAAAGTTTCATTAAAAAATATTAATTTCTACATATCATGTGATATATCATGCACTAAATATAAAACTAAACCACAATGCAATGATTTTGACGTAAATATTTTCATATATGCCAATACTTTTTAAATCTTTGAAAATAATTCTAAACAAATTCGTTTCTTTTTATCCTAACTGTTTGCAAATCATATTCAACTCTTCTTTAACAATATTTCCGTGTTTTTGTAAACATTCGAGATATTTAAATAAATCAAAATTTTTTTACTTTATATATAATTAGGTCTTTTATTATAACGTTAGCTTATATTGCGTCACTACGTGCATCAAATATATTTACATAGAATTAAATAATACATAACATTACTCTCGAATTAAATCACTTCCTGAATGGGAAATTTAACGTCAATTTCAATGAACCAGCTAAATGATCTCGAAATAACACGAAAATTACGCTATCGTACGGCGTATTCGAGCTGTATCGCATTAAAGAGGTGTATGTAATTTTTTTCTCTATACGGAAGGGTAAATTCATAATAACCCTTCGACACGTGCGCGAGCGTGGGCGCGTGCGAGCGCGACGCCACGTCGTGCGCCGGTAATTTCTTCTCTCGAACCGACTCCTGACGCGCCTTCAGTCGCGTTCCGCGCGTCGTACGAGCGAGTGTGTCTTTGCTCGCATCCTGTCCGTTGGAGATCATTCTATTCTTTATTCATCCGAAAGACATGTTCGACGGGAATGTGACATAAACGGAAGTTTGAGACTACACGGACACACGCTTACATAAATAAAATAAACAAGTAAAAAAAACGAGCCGAGCAATCGTCAGCGGAACGTATGTTAAATGTCACTTAAAACTCGATTTTTACAGAAAGCTACCGGCATTTCGATACATCTAATAAATTAGAATCAACGACGAATCATTTGTCGAAAGAGCGAGCCTGATTGGGTTTGCCGGCCACTTGTTTCGTGCACGGTGTCGCGAAACGTCTATCTATACATTCGAGATTGATTAATAGTGTTTTTGCAATAGTGTTTGAGGGAGATGATTCTTTATCAAATAATCTGCATATCTTTCTATGTTTGAAACATAGAATAGTTCGCGATAAATTATCCATGATAAATGAGGATTCGAATTGAGCAAGCGTGTCGATCTCATGGATATCCCTACTTTAAAATAGATTGCACTCGAGGGAGTAGCGTAACCTGTTGCAGAATACGATATCGAGACACTTTCAATGGTCGTAAGATCATTTTCTTCATCGACGTTTCATGCAACGGTTACTTTTCGCCTCCTCTAAAATGAACGTTTCATTTCTAATTGCCGCGATTTTCGGATATGTGTAATAGGTAAAATTAAGTAAATTAACTTTTTGATAATGTCATTGTGTATAAGAGTAATAGTAGTGTTGACAGTCGTTTTGTCCTCAGATATTTTGAGCATCAGGGGTAATGTGATAGTTTACTTAAAATACGTGTAACTCATCTATTTTTAAATTGCCTAGTCATTTTAAAAAACTGTACTAGGATTATTTTATAATTAATATTAATATTCGATAAGTCAAATTGATAATTAATTGATACATTCATTGATAATAAAAATTTGGCATACAAGATCAATGCTATGATGAGATTAGATAATTACATGCAATTACATTTCATTACTTTTTATTCAATTATTTAATCTTACTTTTGATCTAAAATATGTATTTAATAAATGGTTAATATATTTATAATTTTTGCATTATTTTTGCATATAACAGAGCTATAGAATGTTAATTATCAAATTCTTTTGTATAGTCTTTGTATACAAAATTTAATTGCTTTGTTAAATTCGCTGCACACAAAAAATAAATTTGAAATATACGAAGTCTTTGATTGCATTTTTTTGTTTTTATTCTTAATTTATCGCTGTTTATAAAATACGACGATAAATTTTGTATTCTAAAACTAATAACTTCACATAAAAAGAAAAATAAAATAACTCGTGGTGAGCAATTTGATTTTAAAATCTGCATATTGTCTATTTCCTTCGTTGGCTTTTATTTTTTAGTACAAAAGAGTACACATCGGAATATTTTCCTTTTGTCCTTATTCTTTTCTCGATCCAATAAATCTACATCCATATACAATTCTCAATTATTGTAAAATAAAACCTAACGTGTAATTGTTTCTTTTTATTTTAATACTTAGTATGGAAAATATTTTTATCTTTCCAGTAGACATATTTTTCGGTATATTATTATCAAAAACATTAAAAACCTGGAATAAAACAAAATTAGAAGCTGACATGCGTAAATTATCACTCTTGTTCTATTTTTTACATTTTCTTTGTCCTTTAATTTAAAACTTGCATGTCACTTTTCATACTTTAATAATATTTTAAATGTCTTCTCTTAATATCTTTTTAAGTAAATAAGCACAATGAGTCTGTAAATTGAGGATTAAAAATCAAAGAAAGAGATACATTAGTTAAACATTAAAGAGAAAGAGGAATAAAACTATATTAAAACGCGGTCACCCTTTGTGCTTTGAACATCCAATAATAATCTCCTGTAAATCGCTCCAACTTATACGATTGCTCTACCGCTATCGATATCATACTTTTCTTTGAACACGTACATCGTGCGTATATCATAATAAGTTATGATTGCATCGTACACGGAGATCAAAGAGAGATCATCCATCGTCGATATTTATCTTTTTAGAATCAGCAGCTTGTAATATACCTTATAACATTCTTTACTTGCGGCAAGTACCTGGAACAGTCAAAGCATGTCAAACACGCGTGGTAAGCTAAGGTTTCAATATCCGATGTTTCAAAAAAACTCAATCGAAAATTTCAATATCATCTTTCGACTACACTGATATATTGCTTAATTAAAAACGTAGTATGATCGAAATTCTTATTGCTATAATTACCACGCTAATAATAGTATTAGATATAATAATATAAGAATGTAGAATAAGATATGATTCATTATTTTTATTAGACATTTATTTTGCGAGAATGACTTGGTTATTACATATTAGTACTGTTTTACTTGCAGAATTTTTTTAACTTTCAAATTCAATTTAATTATGTAAAATTATAGAATATATGTGAAAAAAGGTACAGTTAAATTTTTTAAAAAAAGCTTATATTTTTCAATATAGAATTTATATTATTATAATATATAATATTTATATATTTATAATATATAATATTTATATGCAATCTATCGCATATTGGACATATAAATTTAATGCAACACAAATAAATAATATAAAACTAGATAATTATTAAATAATTTTACATTTTATTTTTAATAATATATATATAATAAATTTCTCTCTCTCTCTCTCTTTTTCTCTCTCTCTCTCTCGTTCTCTTTCTAAATTATATGTACAATCTCCATTATTTGTATTATTTATTCAAGAAAAAATTATATATAGGTACAATGTGTGTGTATGTGTGTGTAACAATAGTAATATTATTTAATATAATAATTTTAATTATTATTTTTATTTTGAAATACGTGAAGATGAATTGCACATTATATTCACAACTTTTTAAATATTTTTATATAATTTGAAAATATATTTTATTTCTGTCAGACAGACCAGTATTTTTAACGTCAAATAAAATACATTTTATTTATTTTATTAATTTGTGAATAAATCAAACTAAATTGTGAAATAGATATATCGATAAGTCTGGCTGAAAATAAAACTGTTTCAATGAACTCTGTGAAAAATATTACCTGCAGGAGAGAAAGATAGATTTTGCAAAAGAGAAATACATAGATAGAAAGGGAGAGAGAGAAAGAGAGAGAGAGAGAGAGAGAGAGAGAGAGAGAGAGAGAGAATGTTACAACTGTTCCTGAAATTTGCGTCAGTATCAGATGTAGTATTCACAATGCATACAATAACAGCTTCGAGAACTTCCACTTAACAAGAATATTGCCGCAGGACACAATCTTGTTAAAGAATGTCACTTTTACGTAAAGAAATATTTTATTCGTTCCTCTTTTTTTTTTTCTTTTAAAACATAACCGCGAGTACGTACGTTATAAAATATTGTGGTAGAAAGCTTTCTGAAAAGATTCCTCTATCTCGCGATAGTAAACGGATAATTCTGTTTCATGCGAATCGATTAATGTGACTACTTAAAATATGTGTCTACCATGTTTGAGTATTAAGTCTTGCCGACGGACATTAATTCTATTTTATTGAACTATGTTAATTAAATTCAGCATTTATTGTGTTCTCCAACTATGTTATAAGAGACATTATATTTCTTGAGGTTGATGAAAGACAAGCTCAATTTATAAAAAAAAATTTATAATATATCAATTTATATGCTAGTAAATGTAACTCACAAGATTTTGTTTTTGATTGCATCTATTATTACATTGCATTTAATATCAAAAACAAGAGTGCTACATTTATAAAATTTTACAAACTTTAAATTATATGATAATTCTATGCGTTGATATGTATATAAAATAAATTTTTATCCAGTCTTCAATTTACAGAATGTTACATAAATCACGACTAAATCATATTATTATTATTAAAAAGTGTTAAATTAATAAATAAATAAAATTTATAAATTAAAGTTATATAAAACTTGAAGTAGAATATTTGTAGGATTCGAATATAAAGTTCGGAGAGAATACACAATCATGCTAAACTCATCGTAGAAATGCAGTTTATCATTTAATACAAATCAAAATAACACATGTTGTAGACACAGTTGTCTTTGATATTAGATATAATGTAAGTAAGCGAAACTATGTTTGTTGAAATGCAGTTAGTTCAATACTTGTTGAACGATTAAAATTAATAACGTCGACAGACTGTTGCGACACGTGTAGGATAGGAATTGAAATCGCTATAGTTTGAATACATTTCAATATATATATATATATATATATATATATATATATATATAGTTTAGTATAGTTTCTAGCAAGGATTTCGATATAGCAAACACACTCAAAATTGATCTCTATGTTTATTTGTGATAGTAGCAATTTGTCTAAACAAATTGATCTATCAAAATAGTAACAGTTGCAATATATATATATATATGTATATACACATATATACATATATATAGTTTACTAATAAGATGTTAATATAGTAATTTATAATTTTATATCTTCAAGAATGTAGATTTTTAGTGCTGCTTTTTTCGAAATTAGATCCACTTTTCATTATTAATATTTCTTTCAAAGTACAAAAATAATTAATTATAAAATTTTTTTTAAATATATCATTATCTATAATTTTTCACTTATTAGGAACAAAATATAATATAAATCGGTAGAAATAATATATATTTTTTTAAAATTCACTTTTGCAAATATAAAGTTATATAAGTATGTTATCAATATACACACACATATATGCTTGTATCTCTTGTACGAATATGAAACGTTCAGTGATATCGTACAACTGTTACGTAAAAAAAAAACGCAAACATGAATGAGAAATACAGACTGTGTTAAAGTACGACATAAACGTTCTCGTATGGATTGATAGAGATTTTACCCATGCATGAAATAGATCTCCTTTTCCTCTCTCGGTTGAATTTTTGACAAAATTCGGTCGCTATTAGTGTACGAATCCCCATTCAAGCGCGTATTTTCCATCTCGATTCACTCGAGAGCCGACTAAAGTTCGCGTATTGTGCGTGACTTCATTTTTTCAATTCAACTTGAATCTTTTCGAATTGTACTAAACATTTTCATTCAAATTGTTAACCCATAAATTATCATATTAGCTACGTTTAGTGAATAATAATAATTTCTATTTTTTTTCTACTTCAATATTTTATATTCTATCTCAAACTGATATGCACGAGAGAAAAAGAAATGGAACTGCGCGATACGAGCTCTGCATTTCTAAGAAACTATTCTCATCCTTATTCTTAGAAAGATAGAGAAAATCATGAACAGATTCTTGTTTCATATAATTTCAAAGTTTTGCGTCAAGAAACGCGAACACGATTTTTAATGTACTTAGAAACTTCTCCAAACTTGCTTTTAACATGATTGGCTGAAGTAGACGATGAGGGCATGATAACATGTGCACATATTCTATTATCTTTGACTCACAAAATAGTTTATTTTAAAATATGCTCGAATTTGAAGCTCTCAACTATTGTAGAATGCAATTGAGGGTAAAAACTCGTTTTAGGATAAACATTGAAAAAATATCTGAAATACAAATTAGATTTTTGCATTATATAGCTATCTTGTTTTTTATATTGCATCATTACCCAACATGCAATTTATTTTGCTTTATTTAATAAACAGCGAATTTTGTCCTTTATCTAAAAGTACGACTTTTATAATATATTAACAATACAATTAACACAACATTTATCATTACCAAATTTATTAAATGTAAATATTTTCTTAAGATATATATATTTGTATTAAAATTATTTAAATACAATTAATAATGCAATAAAATAAAAAAAATTCTGCGCAATTATTTGAATTTATTTTAAATTACAATTTCATCATTTTGTTCATTTGTAGGTGGATTATAAATCCTAATAATTTTGGTTACAATTGAAGACTAAAATTCTTACACAAACACATCGTTTAAAAAAATGATTGATTAACGAGACTGCTTTCAATTTTTTCAGGCAATCTAAAGGCCATTAAAACAAGAATGCTTGTTAATAAAACACCGAAAAATTTCAATTTGCGTTAATCTTTTTTCTTTGTTTTTTCTACTATGTTGAACGATGTTAACACGCGCGTATTAATGTATTCCGGAAATGTAGGATACGTATCACATGGCGCGCCAAGACTAAGTACGAGAAGATAATCAAAATAAACGGTTAGTCACTAAAAATAAACGTTCTTTGGAGAGATCTGTTTCGAGAATATAAAATAGAGACGTCGCGCGAGAGATTTTTAATTAATTAGTAGTAAAACTATGCGCAACAGCTCGACAGTTTCCTCGTAGTCGACGTAAAACGCCACTCTAGCCGCTGAAATCACTAAATTAAATCGGCGTCGCGAAGGATATATCAGCTTTAATGAATATCGTTTACCTTTTAACTTACTATAATTCACTCATCTTTCAAACATTGTTTAGTCTGTCTGTATAATATGTCAGTTGTTTATATATAAATTTGCATTTAAATTTTTGAAATATTTAACTTAATTTATATATATAAATTTTAAATTCTTTTTTAACAATTTTATCATTAATAGTCAGATGCTTATATTGCTTATATTTCCATAAAATTCATAGAACTCCTTTCACTATATAATGGAATATGTATACATTAATTTATGCATTTTCTTACATGAAATAAATATCAAAGTATTCTAAAATATTACTATTTATGTATAGAATAAAATTTATTTTAAGAGAGCTTATTTTAATAATATGATTTAGATAATTTAGAGACTGTTCACTGCTTATTATGTCAAATTATACGAAGCATAATTGTTTAATCTCTGCGAGAAGTTTAATCAACTAACTCGTGACAAAAGACGAAATTAGGCAGAAATTTATGTCCTGTCAAAAGCGACAGAAGATTCTACTTAGTCCGCTACCACAACGACTGTCAGTTGCTACTAATGTACGCGCGCGTACGATAATTTATTCCGACATCATATACGCGATATGTCATTCGATGCTCAGCAAGATGTAAAAAGTCGAATCAAAACGTTTACGAGCGAACGAGAATGACTGGCATTTCTCAATGATGTACAAACAAGCTGGATTTTCCGTTAAGTAGTATTCAGCGAATCAGAAGTAAAAATCAGAGCCATAATTCTTCTGTGTGTCAGATTTCTGGTGTGGAAAAGCACCGAAGTCATGCACTTGGCAAACAACGAGACGATTCGAGCATAAGTTTTCGCGATCTTGACTCGTTTGTCTCTTTTTCTTGGCAGTTTCGCAAAGTGGACGATACGATCAGCGCAATTAGCAACTTTTTTAATATAGTTGCTGTAATTTATTGTCAGTAATTAAGATCTGCTTAAGTGACTCCTAACACGATACAACATTGTTATATACTTCTTCAGGATCATATTTTAGTATTTTAGTATATTAAAATTATTTGAAATATCATTTATAGATACAAAAACACAATCAGTAAAGATCTATTTTTCTTGCAATTTTGATCTTTAAAGTTTAAAAAGAAATAAATTTTGGTCTTTTAAATACATATTTTACACTTGTTATTATATTTGAAAAAAGTAACTTTTACATAGAGATTAGTTAAAATAAAAGTAGCATTAAAATACGATGTAAAATAAAAATTAAAATACATTATTATTAATACACAAATAATTCAACCATCTATAATATTCTTTACATCGTTCCATTTCTAAACTAATTTTTTCGAACGCATCCTTTTTATTAGAAAAATAAAACTCGATCACGTTTAGTGCTAAACCATGGAATATTGTGATTACGAATCAAAATTTTTAAAAATATCTAACATATTAACTTGCAATCTCTTGCAAATTGATGTCTTTATTGCACACGAATTATTCTCTTTCGGAGAATAATTAACTTAAGAACTCAATACTAGTGAACACAGTTGCGCGTAAACAAGTGCGATATACTAACTTTTGTATTTTCCAATAATCACAATTCTTCGCTTACATTTAGTGATGGGACCCACGAGTACTTCTTGTTATTTCGAACATGTTTCCATCACATCGAGTCGTTTTGATTATTCTTGGTGTATCGAGTGAATCGCGAAATAACAAACACAGGACATGATGGAACTCTCTACGCTCTTATAATTGCTTTGTCTCAGGATAACTTGCAACAAGCGGAAAAGTGTATCGCGAGGTGAAAGAATCACGTCATTAACGGAGATGAAGTCGATCAAGTCGAAGCTATGACTGTTTCATGGCAATCTCACAAAGCGAAAACCTGAGCGGTGGATGTTGTCCATCAGTATACGAACATGTACGGAAACGTGAATCAAGCGCGGACAGGCGATTGTAATCAGACGGCCGACCAAGGATTGAGGAACATCACCGACGAACTCTACGAGGTATTACTGGATTACGTCAATGTGACGTCACAACCAGATGTCAATGCAACAGAGGAGATTGACTCGTTTTACTTCTACGAGGTGAGTAAGGGATTGTTGCAGGTTCGGATTTGCATTTTACATCGCAAATTGCGAGAAACAATACGGATATACATGTCGCGTGTGACATGTGATTTTTGGAACAGCTGTCATTTTTGAATCGTTAAACTGTTGCGTAAAAAAGTTGCTACACGACAGGAACATAGTGCAAGAACGATGGATGAATATTATTTATTATTCTGCAGATTTTTCGAAATATTTGTATTATATATATTCTTATTTTTCTTTATATATAAATTACTAATATATGGTATAAATTAATAGTCTCCATATAGAGATGTGTATATGATTAATAATATTTTAACCTATCCTCATTTAATTTTATATTTATTAATTTTATATTTTATACTATTTAATATTCCATTCTCTCTTCAATCTAAAGATTTAATTCCAAAAATGTTTTTGTAATTTTATTTTTCGTTTTTGTTATAACAATAGAAAAAAGTAGCTTGAAATGTATTATTAACATTATTGTGTCAATTAACTATGATTTTAAATTATATATGTATATTCAAATATGAAATACTGACGTAAAAAAAGTTAGGTTTTAGACTGGATACACAACAAGATAGACAATAAAAGTTTGAAACATAAATATCATTGTTATTGAGTTAAAAAAACTGATTATATATGCATAAGTTTATATATACAACTATATATAACAAATGTTTATACATATATACATATATATGCATTCTAATGAATTTGCATATTGTTTAATGAAAAAAAAACAAATATTTTGCAGTATAATCAAAATACTATTTAGTGGTTTGATAAGACAAGAGAAGAAAAATACAATAAAATAAAACTGTTTATTTTTAATTAAAACATTTTGGTTTCAAGCAGAATCGTTTTTTCCAATAGTGTAATAAGTGATGTGATATTAAAACATCCCCTATTTACATTTAAAGGGTTTTCAAATTTTGAATGTGCAAATTATGTGACACAATAAATATTGGAAAACTATCAGTTAATACTGAATTTCGAATCACGAAATATATTGCATACGTTTCTATTATCGTATTTTATTCAGGATATTCATGAAATGTTTTTCTCTTTAACAATTGTGCGTTATGTAACAAATTCATATATCGAAATAGAATTTTGCATTTCTGCACTTTTTTTTATCACACACTCCAGGACTTGCGCAAATATACAGGGTGTCGCGAACACCCTGTATTTTACAATTTTTAATAAAGTATAAAATGTCTCAATAGAATTACAATTGCTTCTTATTTTCGCGAATTTTCTTGCACTGCTTGATTGAAAAGATTGCACTTCGAATCGCGTGAGCATTCGTTTTTCTTTCTTTTTTTACCGTTCGTTCTATTGCAATATACGTCGTTTCTGATTATCGAACAAAACCGTACACATGAGCAATAAAGCAAAATATCTCACGACACTTGTTTGCGCTTGTAAGCATCTTTCGCTGGAAAAGAAAAATATAATATGACAGCGATGGCTGTAGTATCTGTTTTTGAATCCCGACGAAGCGTATCTTTAATTTAGATTTTAAAAATATAAAAATTTTTTAAATTAGAGGTAAAGTTATATATGCGAAAATTTTATATCATGTAATCTCCGTGTGTCTCGAAAGTACGTTTAAGACAATTATGGGAACAATCTTTTACATTAAGATTGTAACGGTAACTATGTGTTAAAATATTAATTATGCAAAAATTTTATAATGTATAATTTTGTAACTTTTAAAAATATATTGAAAATAATTTTTGGGAACAAATACTTCAATTAAAAAATTGTCAGCAGTTATAAATGCAATTTTCTTCTTGCTTGTCAATTTACGACGAAAACAACTGCACGAAGCAACGCGCCGTCGCTTTCAAGAAGGAAAGAGTAAAGTGCACAAAATGCTGGCAGTAAATCTCATCAACAACAATCGTGCTCCTGATCAAAGTAACCCCCGATCTACGATAACTTATTACTCGCGGCTCTGTTACCGTCATCGCCTATGTAAATGCCGCGTTTTCTATATCGATGAGATAAATTTAGACAGCGGGAAAAAGTCATACTCGTGCTTCCGCACCGCGATACACTTTTCGTTTTTCAACTGGCATTTAAAAATTTATTTTATATCTATATATTATCACTATGAGATTCATCAAAGAAAAAGGTAAAGATAAGAAAAAACAAAAATGTAAGCATTAGAAACTAGAAATTGAATTATAACGAAGTTATATATCAATTATGTATCAAATCATTTCAGCTTGGCTCAGCTCGGTCTTAGGATTAAAAAAACTTATTATTTTATAAAAAATAATATTACATTTCTATAATGTATATTGAAAAAACAACTGAGAATAGTTTCAATTTTTATTAGAAGAATTCCCTCAATAAAAATTAAAATATTAAGCTTTATACTCTTTATATTATAAAACATAAATATTTTATTGCGAGCAATATTACAACTTTTATGCTCATCTTATAATTATATTTTTAAATAATTGATGTTTTAGATTTTTTTTCCATTATCTTATACACACGCACACACACACATGTACACACACACACAAAATATGAACACGATGGTCCTCGCCTATGAGTTTCTTCTCACATCTCTCTCGGTATCTCGTTATTCGCATCTCCTCACAATCGCGTGCACTCTGACGTCTAGACGGTTGCATCCCGCGTATTAAAACTACAACGACAACAACGACGACAACGAACGTTCCCTTTTCTCGCGTCCTCTCCTCTTGCGATTGCAGAAACCACGCCGGAGAAACTCGCTTATTTTTACTAGGAATGCGCCTTGAGCTGAAGCCGCGAGAGAAAAAGAGCTTGAAAACGGTTGAAAAAAAGAGAGGGAAAGAGGGGGTCATTGACGTGCGAGATGCTGGAAACAGGCGTCCGATAAAATTAAGCTGCCACGAAACGACCAAGACAGTGAAAACAATTCTTTTCCCATCTTCCTATTCTTTTTCTTCTTACATCTACACGCGATTGCACAGTTGCCCATGACATCTTTCAACCGAAATAAGTGACGTAATAACAACAATGACTGCATTAAAATAGATTCGTCTATATATAATCATATTCAAAATTTCTAATCTTGACTGTAAAGATGTATTTATAGACAGTTTAACATATCTTGTATGCTTTTATATCTGATCCCAGCTGGTATTTATATTTCTATTTCATTAGTAAGCTCATTTTTATTTCTTCATGTTTATGATTTGTTTACAGATTTATTAACGAGTCGAATTTTTTGTGACTAAAAATTTTTAATTAATGCACCAATAAATGCAAAATAACGTTCAAAATAATAACATTTATATTTTCGCGAATCGAGTTTCGAATTTTCACATATTTTTGTGAATGAGAGAATATAAAAATTCATTTTTTTACTTTAATTTCAGGTAAATTTTGCTTCAATAACAATATTAGTCTTTGTTTAAACTTTAAATTAATTTTACTAAAAATTTTTATTGTTAAATTTTATTTTGACACACATTTCTCGTATAATTTCTGGTAAATTCTCTTTCAATAACATTGCAATTTGAACTTTGCAATTAATTATATATTAGTTATATTTTTAAATATGCGCAAAGATAAGCGAAGATATTTTGAGAAATGTGAAAATTAAATGGATCAAAGGATTTATAATTGCTTGATAATAGTTGGTAGCATTGTCTCTCGCGTCATCCAATTTACGCTTATCTAGTTTCTCTCGCAAACGTGTACGAATTTAACAATATTACTGCGGGTATAAGGTACATTGCATGCATGCAGCTGCGCTGGATTGAGCTTATTCGGCGCATCTGTACCACGTTACGAAACAATACAATGTTCCGTTCCCTAAAGCCGCAAATGACGAACATTTCCAATATCTTCAAAGACTTTAGTGAATATCGACAATCTTTGTTTTTAACATCATTTGACATATAAAGGCTCATATGTTGTCTAAAAGCATCTCGATCTTAAAATTATTATATCTATATACATATTATCGATTGCACTGGACAAATTAAGATTAGTGAATCTGAGTTATGAATTTCTCTTCGAGACAAGAGCCGATATATCGACGGGCGAAGTAGAAGATTGCGAAAGTTGCCAAGTAAAAATACTTCAACATAAACAAGAAGTCATGAGAAGATATCCCACCCAAATGTAACATTGCGAGCCCAAAGGACGAAACGATTTTCTACTCTCATGTAATACAGGGTTATAACGTAACGAAAGTTTTCTCATTCCCGCATAACTCGAGCTCGTAAAAGCCAGTACCCTTGGCAAGTCTGATTGAATGTTACGAGCTATCATATACTTCTTATATAGTACCGGACGACCGTTAAACAAAAATACGAGGTATAAACGTGTAAAAAAATATGTATAATAACACAGAATACAACTTAATCGTGCAACGCTAATGAAGCGTTGCCAAAGGCTTGATTTTACGAACCCGAGAGAGAAAGCGATACGTCAATGTTCAGACGTCAATATCCCTCAAATTATTTTGCACGAAAAATACTCTCGAACGATATAAAAGCGACAAGGGAGTACGATAAGAAGGCAATGGAGTTTCCATGAGAAAGTTTCGTCTCGTCAAAGCTCTCTATCCTGAGTAGACGTCTCGACGGCGGACGCAATTAACTGTCGCGACGCGGTCTTATTCGTTCTCACGGTTTGTCGATACCAATTGATTGAATTCTGATTTCGCAAAAAAAAAAAGAAAAAAATCACATAACATAAGAACCTCAACAGCAATCAGTATTTACATGTGCCTGATAGTCTGGTATCAATTTTCATAAGTTTGTTAATTGAAAATATATTTCATATGATCAAATGTTTTTTTTTTTTAATTTTTCGTCTTATATTTGCGTTTTAATTCGATTTAATTCGACACATCTATTCAAATACAAATAATACATTCAAAGCATACTAAATTATCTTAATCCTAGAAATCAGGATTTAAAAAAAAAAAAATTTTTTTTTGTTTATATAAATAATTATATTAAAACAATTATATAGTTTAAAAGTGCGCAGTCGTAAAAAAAAAAAGAAAAAAAATATCTTTTTTTAGCGGTTCATATGTAGGACGCTATGTACAACACGGGTGAGTTGGTAATTATTCGACGTTATCATTCCAGAGATAAAATCGGAATCTCTTTTTTCCCTTGGGCACGTACTTAAAATCGAAATTTCTCTTCCGGGCGAACGACGTGTAAAATCGAGGTTGTTTCGTGCAACCGCAATGAAAAAAAGACGGTTGGGCTCGATGACGCGGATGATGTGGATTCAAGCACGCATAAGAGCCCGCGTAAGTGAAATTTCTTCTTAATCGATGCTGCGGAGAAAAAGCTACGACATTCCGCGGTTGTAGCCGTCGTGTGTAATTGCAGGCGGAACAGTCGCGTAACAAGTTGCGCGCGTCGCGTTGGCGCGTCGTGAAAAAGAGCCTCGTAAAAATCATGTTCCCATTAGAGCCGTGCCGGCTCGTTCCCTTGATAAATTTTACGGTAGATGTACAACTTGGCACGTACCGCGCGCGCGCGTCCGCCCCGCGAAGAAAGTTATTTCCACGGCCGTATATTTCACCACGGTCGGGGTATCGCGCGAATTCTCTCCGTCGCGTCGTGTAAATCGGTTAGGTATATCTATATTCGCGCGGTGAGCATTCGGACTATTCGTTAAACTCGACGCCAAAATTGTGATTTATGGAACTTTTCACAGGCGGCTGGCCGTTCGTCTTTCGTTAGAGCGATTAGAGCACTCCTCGCGATAAAATCTTCATGACGATATACACATTCGAGAGAAAAGATTTGATGAATTTGCGAAATTAAAGTGAACTTCATTCTCAGTCGAGACTAAACGATTTTTTTTTTTTTTTTTTATTTTGCGGCAGTTATTATGTTATTAAATTAATGAAATATAATATCGGCAATATATTTAAATTACTTTCGATTATACGCGAATGGGATTTGTTTATGTCTAAATTCATAGCCAATTTGAAATATTTATTTTTATATTATTATTAGAGTATTTTAAAAAACGACACCTATATATATGAAATATTTATATGAAAACAGCTTGTTATTAACCATGTAGTGATAAAAATTTTTAGGTTGAATTAATGATATTTTATTTGTACCAATGCAATATCACTCTGCACGATTCTCTTAATTCGTATTAGGACAATGATAGAGATAATATCAACAAAATTCCTGCGGAAATTAAAGCGAAACAATACAAATGGCATATTTGTGCATTTACCGGCATATCTACATACATGTATATGTTGGTCGATTTAAGTCGCGATTACACAGAGACAAATACTTCATTCTCTTGACGACACATTCTCTTTGCCTCTCCGTTTCTATTTTCTTTTGTTCTATAGCCAGTTTGCCGACGACGAGATTAATTATACCCCGGACGATGTGCCTTTTAATTAAAAGTATTACAAAACGATAACCAGGACAATTTGAGATCATATCTTTCGTTCATCTGTTTCTCGTTATTGAAGGTCTTATTGAAACGATTTGACATTTATCCACAATTTCATCTGTTTGAAGGCATCTTGTCATTTCTCCAAATAAAAAGTTATATTGAATACAATCAAATATACAAAAGTAGACAGATAGAAGCTTTCTTTATTTATCATAAATATAATAATAATGAGACACTATTTTTACATAATTTTTTTAAATTCACTTGATTCTCTTGATGCTCTGACATTCTCGCATGTAATTATGTATTGGAAAATGCAAATATCAACTACGTATATTTTAAAAGTTAAAATTATATTACAAAAGTATGTACAAAAAAATACTTATCGTTTCTTATTGTATTATTTATCTTTTTAAAAATTTTGTTTATTTGTGTACAAGAACTATAACTTAAAACATTACTTTAAACAAAAATTTTATTTATAATTTCGATAAATGAAATTCGTTAATTTAGATATAATAAGGAAAATGAATTTATTAATGAATTAATGCTTATTCATATCAATTGTTTTAATTGTTGTAAATGTAAACATGACGGATTTGATTTGAGTATTTAACTAATTTAAGCACTTAATATATTTATTAATACAAGCTTATAGTGATATTATTATACCATATATACAGTATCGTTATCGGATCATACGCTTCATAATTTAAATGCAAACGATTCAGAGCAAACAAAATAAATGATAAAAAACAGAAACAGCCAAGTCAGATTTATTGCGATAATGTAAGCCACGTGTAATGCTAATTTTTATCGCTTACATATTATACGTGATATTCTCTTTGCAATTATAATTGTATATCGAAAATTACTTGTTGCAATAAATTTGCATATTTAAACTATATGACGTAAGCTTAATGTTAAACTTGATGTTCTTTTACTATACTATTAAAAATAGTATTATTTGTTAGAAATTCTTATACATATAAATCAGTATATTAACTTAACTGATTTTAAACGAAAACTGACACTTTTTTCATAACTTTTGCAGAATTTCCATCATTAAACATCTTGAATATTTAAATAAATATTAAATCAAAATTTTATGTATATATTAATTAAATGTATATATTAATATAAATAGAGTGTAAAGTTTTATTATAGACATGGTACTGCGCCAGAAATTTTTAAAGTACTGTATAAGATACTAAATATTATTGCATAATATTCTCTTGTTAAAAACATAGAGATTATGTAATATAATATAATTCAGAGAAAAATATAGAGATACTATAGAGATTATATAATATAATGTTTATATAATGCCTAATAAAACTGTATTGTAGAATTGAAATAACTTCGTATATGTATAAAAGATGTAATATGACCGTTTATAACATTGATGAAATTGATATGATTCTGGCAAATACAATAAAATAGTTTCAATCAAATACGGCAGAATGTATAGGTATTTTATCGCTTTCTTCTCTCTCTTTTAAATACTTCAATTTCAGGATTATGACAAACATGATATAGTTTATTGCCATATTTAAATATAACTTTATAGTATGTAAAATTTTAGTATCTGTACATATAAATTTACAGAAAAATAAATTTTAAAAAAATATATAAATTATCGATCTTTTTACAGTCAAATAAACTCGGAAATATAGTAATACGGAAAGACATATCGCGGAAAAATTATATTTGAAAAAACTACTTTGATGATATACATATATAACGGGTTCAAAAAAATATTTTTTTCAATAGAAATTGTTTCTTTTTTTAACTTTTTGCTTAAATGTGTCCAAAATTATACGTAATTGTTATCGATATAATCGAGAGAGACATATTTCTGTGCGGTTGTGTATACAATTAATAAATAATAAATTAAGTCAAAATGAGTTTTTTTTATATAAGTTTCAATCTTTTAATCGCGATTTTTTATCTAAAAAGATGCAATTTTATTTTAAAATAAAATTTTTTATTATTGCTTGTAAATTATTACACATATATACAATATGCTCCACCTTTTCATTTATTATCATAACTTTTCCAACTGATTCTTTCTAATTCGCAAGCGCAAACTAGCCGAGATGATCATTGAGATAATCATGGAAAATTAATTATGCAGTCGGACGACGGCGCTTACGTTTTCCCGAATGAAAATTGTTACACTTGCTGTGGAACTGGCCATTAATCAGCGTCAGAGTTTTCGCAATAAATAACCATAACGAGTTGCATCCATCTCAGTTTACTTGATGCTTTAAATCATTAGAACTCGAGAACTTTTTCGATAAATTTTATTATACGTTTCTAAATATGTCGCCCTCCTCCCCTTACACGCCAAAATTTAAAATATGAATATTTATTTGTTTTATCTTACTTTACTTTATTATTTAGAACATATAGATTAGTATCGCGTTGGAAAATTTAAAATTGAGTCCTATAATATCATTTAACGCTATATTTAATAAAATTGCATTGTGTGTGTATATATTATTTTTTCTTTTCAATCAATATGTCGAAATATAATAAGTATTTAATTATAAATTAAGCTCACTCCAATGATTTTAATTAGTTCATTCAATTATTTTATCATTATTAATTATTTGTGTAACAATTATTAATTTATTTCAGCAGTTCGATGATGTTTTTATACATTTATTTTGTTCAAAAGACTAATTATCATGGATCTCAAAATATTTAATTTTTGCATTGGCTATTTGTTATAATACACATCATAATATGTCTCGCGCAATATACAATTGTATTGATTAAAACGCACAAAGGAAATGTATTTAGATAATCAAAGCGTTATTAATTATGTCGGATAAATGATGCAAACATCGCCTAATTGACATCGAACAAATGCAATAATCAGCATATTTGTCAATTTGTGAGATATTTATGTAATAATTTCCAATCGGAGTCATTTATAGCTGCAAGCGGGATGCAAACACCACTCAAAATAATCTAATTCTATCGTGCTGTCATAATTCATAGCTCTTTAGCCGTTTAATTACCGATTACTGAGAATTAAGCTAAAACCAATGCACGTTGTTATGTATCTAAATGGTAATTGGCTGCCGATAATTTTCGCAAACTATACCATGGTGTTCCGCATAAATCAACCGAACTGATCAATCGATCTCGAATGAGAGAAATCAAGGCAATTACAACGGTCGTTCATAATGAGAAGTTTTAATAATTGCTTCTGTGCATATGAAGTTTGTGATGATGTTTTAGGAAATTCCTCTTTGTGGTAAGCTTTTAATTTTTAATTCAAATTATTTTCACGTTAGATATTTTATGAAATAATCATTAAATAATGAAACTTTCAAGCTTTACTCGAAATAAAATAAAATATAAAACTTTGTTATTTTTTAATCTTGAGTTTCTAAATAGTGTGTTACTTATATCTTCACTTGCTTGAAAATTTGAAAATGATCAATTCCTCGAAAAAGTTTTGATTTAATACATTTTTGCGTGTTCTTTATATTAAATTTTAGTTTTATATTATATTTTTTAGAGAAATATTAAATAAGAGAGTTTCACGTTTTTATATATTTATATTACTTTCTTACAAGATATAATATCAAATTTACAATCTCTACAATAAATTGTTACAATAGAATTTATATATATATATATATATATATATATATATATATATATATATATAAATCACGATTAAAAGCTTATATAAAAAACTCGTTTTGACTTGATTTATTATTTGTTAATTGTATGCATAATCGCACAGAAATATGTCTCTCTTGATTATTTCGACAACAATTGCGCATAATTTTAAACACATTTAAGCAAAAAGTTAAAAGGAAACAATTTCTAATGAATAAAATATTTTTTTGAATCCGTTATATATGTATATCATCAAAATATTTCTTCATATGCATTTTATTCTATAAATAAATAAATAAATATATATATATATATATATATATATATATATATATATATATATATATATATATATAAATTGATTTATTTAGAATAAAATGCATATGAAAAATCTATTTAAGAATACATATATAAAAAATTAGAGATTAATGACTAAACGAAAAATTGAATAAAAGATCGAGACATTAAGAACAGTTAGAGAAAGATTTTAAGGGTCATATTTTATTTCTGAATACAGATCATTAAATACGGTACAATGCTTCCTAGCTATCGAATAACGGATTATATGCATCATAGAACACATGATTTGGTCATTATCGTGCTACCGTGTGACACGATCGCTCCCCTATCACATCTGCAATAACCATAACATTCGTGTCGACGGAGATATCACTGATGTTATTGTCATTTATGGTCGCTTTTTTATGCAATTGTGCTGATAGACGTTTTTTTATTCGAATTTAAGAAAATAACGATTCAAACAAAGTCCGTGCACACGACTAAAGAAACACATATTACCGGAACAAAGCCAAGTAACTATGGGTTTCTACTTTTATTCTTAACTTGAGCAGCTTCAAGTCTTCGGGGAGAAACGCTCGACGAACGCGAGCTCATTTGAACGAGTTCGAAGCACTTTACAAGAAAATATTCCCTATGGGAACTATGAGAGGATAAGGGTACCAGAGTGGTCTAAGCTTAAATTACAACCATTATTTTTAAATTTTGTCGAGTAATATACGACTCCACTGACTTATCTTTTAATTATTTTTCTATGTATTTTTTAAATGAGTTTCGAATATATAATATTGTCTTCAATTTTAAATAAAAAAAGATAAATGTCAAAAATAATTTTAACGTTTTATTCGTAACCATTATTCAAATGAGATTTCAAAACCGATGCTCCAATTCAGTTACAATGGTTCATCAAAAATGTCAAGTTTTGTAAATTTTTGTCAGCAAAGATAAATTTCATTTTCAAGAAATGCAATTTTCTGACCTATATCCCACAATAACTTTCCAATATTCAGCTAGCTTTTCGGCTACTTTCTCTTGTACCATTGGCTTTGAATATATTATATGAAATTTTTGACTTTGTAAAATTTTTGTCGACTTGTCAACTAAAGAATTAATTCACGAAATAAATTCAATGTATTTCGATATACATATTTTTTATAAAGGTAGCAGTATTTAAATATACTTGGCCTCGTATGATTTGCATATTTCTTTTTCTTTATCAAGAATAGGGATTTTGCATCACTAATCTTGTTAGACCTCAAAGCACTTTACATTCTTGTTATACAATTCTGTCCTTTGTTGCGGCAAGATTGTGCTTTTACCGATTACTCACAGAAACTGTTACAAGCGTGCTGCGTACGTAATCAAAATGTCAAAGCTCGTGGCACGAGCCGTTCGTTAGAAGAGCAATCTCGATCAAAGTGTCGGTCGTGTATGACAGGTTCCGAAAAGTATAGTCGTGATTTGCATTATTGTGTCCGGCGTTGACGCAACATCGTTACAGCGACATCGAGTTGTCGGCGATTACAATGACACGCTTTATACTATAAAGACCATCAATTACCTTCTTCAATATAATTTTTTTTAGTTTATCAATTTTTCCTCAATAAAAATATTAAGACATTTTAAATCTTTAAGTAAAATAAAATTTTACTTAAACTATTAAAAATAAATTATTAAAAATAAGAAAAGAGAAGAGACAGAGAGAAAATAATCGAAATCATATATATCTTTTAGATAACTTTACATAATTTTACATAATTTTCCCTTAATCAAATTGTTATGTACAGCTAAAGTGAAATAATAAACGTTGAAAATTCGAAAGGTGAGATATATAAGTAATGGACTTCTTCAATATTGTCATTGAAGAAAAATCGTTTTTAAATTGCCGAGATATGGAGCATTTGATACTTTTGTGAAACACCTATATAATCACGATTTATCGACTCGACCGAATACGGTCCGATCATTTCGCGTTAGTAATAGTAATTCCATCGTCAGTGACGCGCCAGTTTCTCCATAAATGGCGCATCTATCGATCTTCGCTGTTCTATTTTGCGAAATAAATTTACGACGATGTGATTCCTCTTTAGGATTTTAAAGTGTCAGATTGTGCACAAATCGACGACAGATTTCCAAGTTTAATAAGAGCATTCGTCAAACGATCCATTTGTTATAATGAGCGTGATTTCAAAGGTATGAAGATACGAAGATAGTAAATTGCAATCGTTACGACAAATATGAACGTAATGATTTGCCGCGCGTAATAATAATAAATTGACAGCTATCTTTGTTATTTGCTAAAAGATATATCTCCAACTTTTTCGCACTGTTATATTTTTAAAACGTACTCTCGTTCGACTGCACATTGCGATCTATTAAAAAAGCTAAACTGGAACCATTGAAACTTTCTGTTAAGATAAGCACTGCTTTAAATTAAGTAACTCATTTCGTGGAAAGTTTCAAAAGTAATAGCTTTAACTTTTACAAAATTAGGAATAAAATATGGAGAAATGGGGATGGAGATGGAAAGAGAGAGAGAGAGAGAGAGACAGAGAGAGAGAGAGAGAGAGAGGGAGAGAGATGCTACTTATGAAAATTAAAAAAAAAACCTTTTGTTTATAATATAATATTATTGACACAGTAGTTGTGGGAAATTTTAATGTATGTAAATAGAAGTGTCGATTATCGAAATATCGTGATAAGAATAATTCGTAGTTTTATATATGAAAACAAAGTGAAATAAATTATAGACGTACAAAGTCTTCTTAACAAACCGATTCGGAGTTGAAAAACAATGTCACCAAAATCTCCTGAAGACAATCGTTTACAAAAAAACTCCATCGTAAGATTGATGATTCACTGTGCACGCGCGGGTCAGATTTCGATAAAAACGAAGATATCTTTATCCCGAGTAATTCTTCTTAATCTTTCAATCTTTTTCCAATTTTTCCTAGATCTTTATTTACTCTGATGAAGACAGCGAAAGAACATTATTGTCTTTTTCCGTGACATTTGATTTTTCTTTACGTGTCTGTGATCATGAAATTAATCAAGATAACTGTCACACTAAAATAAATATAATATTTGTGTTTCACAATAATAAATTAATAACTACTTTTTATAATATATTTTAATCTACATATATAATTTTTATATCAATATTAATATATAAATATAATATATAAATATAATATATAAATACTACTTTAATAATTTTTATATAAATACTATTTTATTATTATCGGATAGTATGTCAAGTAATTAAATTTATAAGTTTTACTGACAGTAAAAGTATTAATGACAAAGAGCAAAAGAATGAGAGAGAGAGAGAGAGAAAGAGAGAGGAGAAAAATGTTTTAACATGAATATATATGTCATAATTTTAAGATATAGCAAAATGCAAAATTTGTATTATTTTTTAATACACTTGGCTTAAATTATATTAACGCGCGTATATCATGCGTAATATACACATACATAAAAGTTATTTGCAAGTATTTGGTAATATGTGTTTCTCACATATTTTTCGCGATAACAGAAATCAAGACCAAGCTATGTTCAAAAAAATTGTGCATTTTTACGAATATTTAACCACCGATATCTAAGTACACGGCAATTTTGTAATCTATGATGTATGATACTTCCCTCGAGTGCAGCTTTTAACCGAAAGCGCCGTCATATTTTTCGTCGACGTCGAGCGAAAATCCACTATAAATCCGCTGCCATAAAGTACGACGTGAAATAAAGAGATAGATAATCCGCGGAGATACGAGGTAAGAATTATGATTCAAAAAGTTATGCATGTCTAAATAAATGTCTTAACTTACTTAACGCGAGTCGTCGGCCGAATAAATTACAACTTTCGTTATGACGACTCTGTAAATATTTCCTCGCAATGTATATTTAGTAAATATTAATAACGTGAATACGGGCTTGAGAAAGGTGAGCACTTTACAAATAGCATTTTATAGAAGACATCTTGTAACAAGCACAGTGACATACTAAATACTATATTGTTGAAAAAGATGAATAAAAATGACAATTTTGTTTCTCTCTCTTTCTCTCTCGCTCGCCCTCTCTCTCTCTCTCTCTCTCCCTCTCGCTTGTAAGCATACAATGTAATAAAAGCATAAGTAAAAGTTTGTTTTCTATTTGATGAAAGAAAGTTACATGCTATTAAATATTTTACATACAAGAGATACATCTATTTTTATATTCACCATTTCGACATAGCTTTATTACATTTCTGAAAATTATGTAAAAAAATCATCTCAGATATTGATATAGTCTGAACAAACATTCATTCGTAGGATATTGAGGTTTTAAACAACTGGAAAATAAATCAACGTTTGGACTCGCATAAAAATATGGGAAAGAAAATAAATCGTATATCAAAATTACAAATCGCGACTGCAGTAGTCGCGTAGGAGCAACTTAAAATGTATATAATCCAAGAAATAGGATTTATAAATATATATAAGAATACAGTTATTATATATTTGTACATGTATTGCGCGGAAAGAATATTGGAGTTTCTAAATATTATTATTCATAATGAATAGACAATATAATTATTCATACGCTCATTATTTCATACAAGAGTAAGCAGCAATAATCCAGCATAAGAATAAAATTTCACGGAAACACGAGCGCATAATTAATGAACATAATTTCGTGCACTTTGTAAAATCTGTACTGCGTTTATGAGGGAAGAACACGTAGATATTCATGAGCGACTTAAGGAAAAATAAAAGCAAAGAAAATGAGTTTTTTAATGAGTTCTTTTCATTTTGATCTTTTCTGAGTATATTATTAATTAATGCTACTAATGCATGTATGCTTTGATAAAATTTAATGAAAACTATTACTATCAAAGATCAATCAAATTGAGTAAAGTATAATTTACACGTATGTTTTAAAATTAATAATAATTAAATTAGAAAAAAATATATATTGCTATCTAACAATATAGTATACATAATACACAAAAATTTTAAGTAAAATCTAGAAATTTTATAATTATAAAAAGAGAAAAACTAATAACGTTACGTTATAGTGTAACATTATAAGGTAAGTAAATATATAATAAGCAATTTTCAAAAAGCACATAAAATTTAAAATTCCAAAATTATAGGGAGAAAAAAGAATAAAGAAAGTGAAGTGTAAGATTGAACGAAACAGAGGGAACGAAAATCCAATTTTCTATCGGAGTCGGTTTCACGCGTTTCGTGGGAATAGTGATGTTTCCGGGAGAAGACGATTTCCGGTGGCAATCCCAAGGGATGTATTCCAAGAAGGAGCACCTTCCTGGGTATGCCGTCGTGATACCGATTTAATAAAGCCTGCAATCCCGACATCGGCATATTTATGTTAACAGCGTGCGACACGAGTTTCTGCTGTAAATCGAAAATTTTACGCACATATACAAATATGCAAGATAAACATTATCTTTCTCGATGGAAAATTATATATTTATACAATCGATATTTACGCAATCAATATATTTACGCAAACAATGAAAAAATATTTTTTGAAATGTAAGTGATTCAATATAAATATAAATTAAAGAAGCATTAAAATAACAGACTCGGATAATAACTGTCTCAAAATACAATTCAAACATGCTAAGTTTTTTTACAGATATATAATAAATGATCAATTAAGAAATATATTATTTAATAATTATTTTTCTTTGTCAAATAAAAGTAATATGTATTTTCGCATTATTAGTTTTTAAATAATGTATAACATTTAAATATTTCTGCATTAAAAACATACTATAAAATTAATAATGTTGCAATGATGAAATATAAATAATCAATAAATAATCAAGTAGTGGCATACTAATAAGATATTATTTATTATCATTGACTTTTGATTTTAAAATAAGAATTTTCATTAAGAACTAATTTATTGAAATATATAATGATAATAAAAAAATTAAGAAATAAAAAAAGCAGAAAGAATTATCTATAGTATATAATTATATTTCTTTATTTTTGAAAAAGAAAAAAAACGCTTAAAATTATTAGAAGAATATATACTTTTAAAATATATAAATCTTATGAAATATCTTAAAAAAGCTTTAGCAAAAAATTGTATATTGAAAAAAATGTAATATTGGTGTTTCATCATAATAACAAAATTTACTATTATTTTCTTTAATTATTTTAAAACTTGCTTTGCTTGTTAGAAATAAGTTTTCTTTGTCAAGTCAGCACGTTAATTGTAAAGATGCTACTGTTTGCAAGCGACAACTAGCTATTGCTAACGAGCAATTCTAGCGCGTTACCTTGTTCTACTAACTTCGTAATTTTGTAGCGCTTCAGCAGGGTTTGATATCTCAAGATAAAAGAAAATAGAGTTTTAAAACAGTTGTTAACGGACCAGCTATTCTTATTAAAGTAGGGAAAATCTCCAGATTTGCTTTCCTGTTTATAGATTACGTTACTGTAAAATGACTCTTTTATAGACTTCTTAAAACATAAAACATTTTTTGAAATTTAAAAAATATATAAAAACTTTATGAAAAATTAACATTGAAATATATATTGAAATAATAATCATCTAACTAAAAAGATAAAATAAATTTTATCCGATATTTATAAAATATTATATTAGATAATGTATATACGTATGTGTGTGTATTTTATATAATATATATATATATATATATATATATATATATATATATATATATATATATTATAATATTTTTATTTTTTTCAAGGAAAAAGAAATATATTTATATATTTTAAATATTCAAAATGTGTGTTCTAATAAAACGTAACTAAAAATGATAAAATTTATAAAATAAATTTATAAACTTTCCTGCTAAGTTTATTTTAAATACATATATTTACACACACACACACACACACACACACACACACACACACATATATATATATATATATATATATATATATATATGTGTGTGCGTGCATGCGTGCGTGCGTGCGTGCGTTGTGTGTGTGTGTGTTTCAATTAATAACAAGTAAGGATAAGAAAGGTTTTATAGATATAATAATATTCATACACAGTATTTTCTGCAAAATATAAATAAATTGTAAGCTTAAGTATTAAGTACTTTAATATAATTATTGTTTTTAAAAAAAAAATGAGTAAATCATATGTTTATAATGTAATTTATTGTTAAACGGATAGTTATATCCCAACGTCTAAATGTGTATGAAATACGTATTTAATAAAAACAATCTCTTTTTAAATTTATTTTACAAACGTAATAAAAAAATAGCATCTCGAGATATTTGATTAAAATGTTAAAAGAAAACTTTTATCTCAAATTGTGATTACAAGATTTTGAATCATTACGGCAATAAAATTAAACAATATTACACGATATTACACAATATTGACAGTTTGTAAAGAAAATTAAAAAGTTAAAAAAACTAATGAAAATTTCTCTAAAAATCTATCTATAAATTTATTTCACAAATATAATAAAAAATAGCATGATCTCGAAATATCTGATTAAAATGTTAAAAGAAAACTTTTATCTCAAGTTGTGATTACAAACGAGATTTTGAATCATTATGGTAATAAAATTACACAATATGACACGATATTACACAATATTGACAGTTTGTAAAGAAAATTAAAAAGTTAAAAAAACTAATGAAAATTTCTCTAAAAATCTATCTATAAATTTATTTCACAAATATAATAAAAAATAGCATGATCTCGAAATATCTGATTGAAATGTTAAAAGAAAACTTTTATCTCAAGTTGTGATTACAAACGAGATTTTGAATCATTATGGTAATAAAATTACACAATATGACACGATATTACACAATATTGACAGTTTGTAAAGAAAATTAAGAAGTTAAAAAAACTAATAAAAATTTCGCTAAAAATCTATCTATAAATTTATTTTACAAATATAATAAAAAATAGCATGATCTCGAAATATCTGATTAAAATGTTAAAAAAAAACTTTTATCTCAAGTTGTGATTACAAACGAGTTTTTGAATCATTACGGTAATAAAATTACACAATATGGCACGATATTACACAATATTGACAGTTTGTAAAGAAAATAACTATTTTTTTATTACATATTCAAGAATGTTTTATAATAATACTAAAGTGAGATCCACATGTCATCAATTAAAGTTTAGCCCAACTGAATTAATGAATGATATGTATGATAAAAATAATTGTGCAATCAATAACACAATAATAGCAGCTGATTAGATAACCGATAGAAGGTTACTCGATATAGCCGTGACATATACATATAAATCAGCACAGTTAAAAGGAAATTGCTTCAAATAAAAAGCAGCAGTCAGTCTTTACATTTAGTTTGCGATACACATATCTAGATAGTACGTTGAAATCATAGAATACTGTCTCTTGATTGTGAATATTTAATATCTGTTCTTGATAAAAACTTAGAGACAATAAAAAGACTAATAAATTGCATTTATATATACAGCTTCATCTTTTCGAAGTGTATATTTTTAATTGCTAATTTTGTACAGTTTTTTTGTGCAAGTGATATTAGTGCAACAATCAAATATAGAAACTGTTTATTATCTCGAAAATTATATTAACAAAACAACATTACAGTAACGTTGTCTTCTCACGTAATCAATTGGAAAATCAGTGCAATGGAGTTTGCTACTTTAATTCTAATTATTATCACGGCATGTGTCTGTCTATATCATTTTATCTTGAATAAGCAGTCTTATTTCAAGCGACTGAAGATCCCACATGCGCAATCGATGCCATTATTAGGCCATATGGCGCCCTTCGTTTTCCGACGTTTGTCTGCGGCAGAAAACATTCGCAGAATATACAACCTATTCCCGGATGCAAAATATTTCGGTTTCTACGAGTTTAGAACGCCAATCTATGTGATCCGTGATCCGGAACTAATTAATACAATTGCCATAAAAAATTTTGACAATTTCTGCGATCACCGTAAATTTGTAGACGATGAAGTCGATCCGATATTCAGTAGAAATCTATTCAATTTAAACGGCGATCATTGGCGCAAAATACGAAAGCTCCTCAGTCCTACTTTTACATCCGGAAAAATGAAGATAATGTTCAAACTGATGTGCGAGTGTGCAGAGAATTTTGTTGATTTTCTGGTTGCTGATTCTGGAAATATCGGCAAAACATATGATATGAAAGATGTGCTGAGCAGATACTCCAACGACGTAATAGCCACGTGTGCTTTCGGTATAAGTGTGAATTCGTTCAAGCATCCGAACAACGAGTTCTTTCTTCTCGCTAAGGACACTGTGAAGTTCATCAGTAATCCTATCACCATGTTAAAAATGATGATTAATAAAAGCTTTCCGTTACTCGGAAAACTTTTCAGAATACAACTGTTAACCTCAAGAATAAGAAGTTTCTTCAAAGAAATTATTGCTGATACAGTAAAAACTAGAGATGAACAGAAAATTATTCGTCCAGACATGATTCATCTGATGATGGAGAAAAGAGATAAGGATGACGACCTTACAATTGACATAGACGAGATGACAGCGCATGCGTTTGTCTTTCTCTTCGCTGGATTCGATTCGATATCATCAGCCATGTGTTTTCTGGCACATGAAATCGGAATCAATTTCGATGTCCAGAACAAAATAAGGGCTGAGATTAACGAGATTCTTACTCAAACCAACGACAAGCCTACTTACGAAGCCATCAACCAAATGAAGTACTTGGATGCTGTGATAAACGAGACTCTTAGATTATATCCATTAGTATTTGCCCTCGACAGAGTATGCGTCAAAGAGTTTCAATTACCACCAGCGACACCGGATGGTGAACCGATCACGCTGAAACCCGGAGACCATATTTGGTTCCCCCTTTCCGCTCTACATTACGATCCCAAATATTATTCTCAGCCGAACAAGTTCGATCCCGATAGATTCTTAAACGGTGAAATGGACAACTCGGTTTACATGCCATTCGGTATTGGGCCTAGAATTTGCATTGCTAATAGATTTGCTCTATTAAATCTGAAGATTATGATATTTTATCTGCTATGGCACTGTGATCTCGAACCCGATACTAAGACTAGGATTCCCATGGTATTTGCCAAAAATACTATTTTTATACTACCGGAAGGCGGTTTCTGGTTAAAAATGCGAGCGAGGAAATCGAAGGTTCCTGTTACATAGCGCTTACATGTAATTTCATTTTAAGCATGGAATTGTATCTAAAGTACATCTTTTTTTAAATTAATGATGAATCTACACACACACACACACACACACACACACATAAATATATATACATATAAAACAATAATATATATATATATATATATATATATATATATATATATATATAAATAATAATATATTTTATATTATTATTATTGTTTTACTACACACAAGAAGTATTTTTATATTAATTTTCTCAGTATTACAGACATATACAATACATGTATCACTACATTTACAAAACTCGCAAAAGTTTATAACAAAAAGAAAAAAATAATAAGAATTTAGTGCTTCAATTTCGCTTTCATCCAATCATAGTCTAATAAAATTCTCCTTACTTTTCCTTGAAAGGCAGCGGTCAGTAGCACCTTATCTATCTATCGTATACCGAGCGATAGAGACCACGAGGAATCTTGCAGTCACGATTTATTGCTCCCCATAGAATCGTGCGGGTATCGATTTACACCACGTCAGGCACTTTTTTTCGGCTTGCTGAACACCTAATTCTTCGCGACACTCATCAAATTACGTTGCAATGTTAATAAGATTCTCTTCCCGAAATCGATTGTTGGAGAAAATCAATATTAATTATCTACATAAATTATAGAATTATTAATCTCTCTTCTTCCTTGAAAAATTTATATCAAATTTTACTGGATTTATTTTTTATCAGTATTATAATGCTTTGCTTGAAGGATTTACGAATGGAGTAAACCCAAGTGATTTCTGAAATCGGCTTTATGTATGCAATCGTATCTAAAATAAATCTTATAAATTGCGGATTTATTCCAGTCTTGCTCTAAACCTTTCATTTATGATTATCTCGAACGCCGAATAGGATTTTTGACAGCTCTTATCTTTGCGGCTTTTCCGGATCCTGAAAGTGATTTCCTGTCCTTTCATCCAATCGGCTATCAATGATACGCGATGTACGCCATTCAGGCGCTATCTATCGTAGATGAAAAAAAAGCATATCTCTATAGAGGACATGGAGGATAGGAAAGGGGAGCGACGAGGGGAAAAATCATATTTCAAACGTGTATTCACAGCGTTCGTTTTTTGTCAAAAAATTTTCCGGTTTCCCTTGATATTGTGGTCACACAATCGTTTCTTGTTTCCTCTTCTCGTTGCCCGCCCTACGCTTCGAGTGATCAAAAAATACGGATAAAGTTTAACGGGACATGAGGTAAAAAAGATCGATCGGTTCGAGAAATGCTTCCCCTTGATATCTTTGTCGTGATGGAAGTAAAGCATCCGTAACCGAGCAACGTCATTTTAACGCGATGTCTAATTTTAGACGGAAGAGAAGGTTTTTTTGATACATCATTCGCGTCGTCAGATAATACGGAGATAATAATATTCAAACTTGAATTGTTGAAATAAACATTAAAGAAAAATAGGCAAATAAGAGTCAAGCGCGGTGCGCAAGTTATTTTATTTAAAAATAAGCAATTTTAAGAATTTAAATATTAAAAAACATCAAATAATATAAATTCTAAAAATGTTTACATCGATATGTAACTAGTAAAAGATATGTATGCAGCCCGATGCTATTGAATCTCTCTCTTTTTTTTCTTTTTTCCTCTTTATTTATACCTTTAACATTACTATACGATAATTGCATCTCTGGAATATTTCACTCTTGAATCTCGTAATTTTAAAAATATTTGTAGTATGCAATTTTAATCGATATGTATATAATCTGAAATATTAGATATATACGGCTATATTATTTACTACACATTTTTAAATATATTTTAAAATTGATCTGTCAATACAGTCTTACAATAAAATGTGAATTAAATTGATTATTTTCCAATTATGTAAAGTAAAAATTTCGAGTATTATATATATTAGATACTGCAAATGCGGAAATTATTTATTATTATGTAAATTATATATCTACTGTATATCTACTATAAATTGTTATATCTACTGTAACCGATATATTAAAACGAATAAAATTTTATATTTATTGATATTTATTAATGCTTATTGGTTATTAATTCATGTTGAAGATCTATGTATATTGCTAACATTCAAGTTTAAATCTTAATAACAAATTACAAAAAAAAAAAAAAAAAAATCTTGTGTCTTCCAAAACAATATGTGAAAACATACTGTTGTCATAATTAAATTCACGACATTAGACGTGAACTTTTCTCTTTGGCGTGACCACAACGTTCCTGACGAAGTTTCGTTGGTAGATTGATAACCGAGTTTCTCTATTCCATCATCTTTAACAGAGTCACGACTTCACAAAGTTGCACGCGGCAAACCACTCCGTACTGCATTTGCAGCAAATCCTTATACACGTAATGAAGCCGCGAAACTTCTTTATAAAGCAGAGGAGCAGTCTCCGTACTGCGAGAAATGTGCTGTACACGTGTTACATTTGTTATAATTTCGAGAAGCAAACGATTCTCGTTAGGTTTCAATATGATTATGCAGCATTACATAGTCCGTCTCGCGTAGCAGAAAACGCGAAAGTGATGTGTAGTGTGTCTTATTATTATATAATACATTCTTAAACTTACTTGTCAAATTATCTTATATTTAAGAATATGTTTGCGACACATTTTCTTGGACTCATTTTATTTATGCCGTCTTACTCTTGAATTAACGACAGGAAAAAAATATTTTTAATATTCAGAAAGTATATTATACCCGAAATACATTATATAATTAATATATTTTTCACATTATTCATTACAGCAAGAATATAAAACGCATATTAAAATTATACATATGTTTACGCATCATACAATATGTATAGACTATAATTTTTTATTCGAATCAAAACAATTTTTTATTCTCATTAAAATAGTATTATCGCAAGCTACAATAGGTTTATTGAAAAACCAGAATCCTTATTGTTTGTTGTAAACTTAAAAGCATTTCTATCTCGCAGCTCAGTAAAAAGCTATTACAGTGTAACAGAATATATGGATCTCTCTTCCTTTTTCTCTAATCCTTCGATCACCATCATATCGTCTCGGCTTTCACGCCACGTTCGGAAGGGTATAATTTGGAAACGCGGAAAATCACTTTAGGATTTATCGGAGGCTACGCGAGATCAACGATAAAGCGCGATTTTCTGTGTTCCAGCACAATCCCGGTAGTAGACATCCCACCCTTAATTGGCGGCTATCATGCCAAGTTTATTACCGGCCTTTAATAAGCGTGTACGCTTTCCGAGTAGTTAATACGAACAACTTCGGTATCATCATTGACGCGACGATAACGTAATTTACATGTTAACCCATCCCTAAGCTTTGATATTCCCCCTGACATTCTCGAAGATTTTTTCCCTCCGTTATTTTTTGACGGAAAAAGAAAGAAAAAAGATACCGAAACATCCTGGATAATTACTGAAATTAATTTCACGCAGATTTTACAGGAGTGACATTCTTTGGAAAATGAAACGAAGGAATTTAAAGAGAACAAAGATAATTAATTTATAAAACATTGATTATCTAATTAGGTTTTGCTTTATTTTTGCGTTGCAAAAGTTTCGAAATATCAATAATTGTCGAAGCTTATGAATGAAATTAAGTGATATTCCAATAATGAATAACAAAGTTAAATTGAAAATTAAAAATTAATTAGTAAAACAGATTTTAATTATCTATCAAGAAGTATTTAAAGCTTATTTATCTTATCAAGTAATTTTGAATATTAAAAAGTTACAAAAAATATATTATAAAAAATTAATTACCTAATTGTAAGTTTTACTTTCTTTGTATGTCTGAAAAAATGATTGTTTTTCTTTTTAATAAAAAGAAATTGATTAAAGAAATTATTTAAACAATCTGTTACATGAATAAGTTTTACATAAGATATTTTGTGCGTTGTTTTACAATAGCGTTTCAAGATCGTATTATGTATACACAATTTAATTTCACGGTACGTTTCTATTGAGTTTGCATAACGCGAAGTATGAATCTGCAGATAAGTAAATTTGTAAGAGTTCGTAAAACAGAAGTAGAAAACTTTCTTGCTTTCACTAACTAATAAAAAACAAAAAATCTTATTAGGTTATTTTTAATTCTAAAAGTATTGATTGTGAGAGCCGAGAGATAGAAATTCAAAAACGTACATCCGATAGAATTCTGAAGCTTTAACAGTGTGTATTTGCTTGACTATGAAACCGTAAAGTATTCCCGTAATAAATTTAATTACCGTTACAATATATCAAACCGCAATTTTTATAAATTTTACAAAATATTTATCATTTTATTATATTATCTATTTATAATATATTTTTTATATGCAATTTTCCATTTTTTATAAAAAATATTTAGACACTTTTTAATAAAATAAATTTTATAAACTATTTACGAGATTCAAGAGAATTTATCGAAAAAGAAATGTAACACAATACCAACAATTCTTTTTGGAACAATTCAATTTTGTCTTATAAAGTCTTCTTTGAATTCTGGAAGTTAAATGATTCAATGACTACACATCACTTTAACATTTTCTCTACGTATATTAGATTAAACCATCTTTAAGTCAACCTATAATTTTACTTTGTCTTTATAGGAACTTACCATGTGCGCCCTATTTTATTACCGTGTAGTATTTTATTGTCGCTCCTCTCCCCTCTCTTTACGATCTGAAAAGGCTGCCAAAAATCGAACGCTTGTGCCAGACAGAATACCGCTCTTCAGAGACCATCGTAATCTCCCCTTTGCGATTTGTTGCGACCATAAAAATTGGTACTCTTCCTAATTTTTCTAACTATGATACAATTTCTTTATCTTTAATTGGAAATCATGGATAATTAGATAAATGTAATTCTCGTTAGGTAATATATCCTTTTAAACTGATCAGTGATTGACGATTACTTTTTATTTGCAATTCTCGAAAAGTCAGACAAAATGTTTGAAAATATGTATAAATATTTCAACATACAATTTCATTTTTTTATACAAAGTGTCTCTAATATTCACAAATTCAATTAATAGAAGCTTTCTTCCATCAGTTTGAAGTATAATACGTGTAATACTTAAAAAATTATAATTAAAAAAATTATAAAATTACAGACATGTACTGTGTGATATTTTCGAGATACGCATAAATGCTGTCTATTTGTGTATGCATATGAGTGTATGTGAACTAAGATTCTTTCTTTTCTTTTAAGATTTAACTAATTCTAAAATCACTATAGTGTCTGGTTATCTAAGGTATAATCTCTTTTTAAAATGAATTAATTTTATGATGGTAATACCACCAATGGAATCAACTGTTTTTACGAGAGAGAGTCAAAGGAATCGTAGTAGTTAAAAAAAAAACTGACAAGAGCCGCACAGGTGTTTTACATAAAAGTCATCCAATTGCCTTACAAATTAAGATTTCGACACATAAAAGAATTAACGGTCCACTCTTTTGAAGAAGACAGCATGTCGGAACGATAGACACGCACACGGAATTGCGCGAAATTGCGACTTCAGTAACGATTCGGGACACGTTTCGATTTTCACAAAGCGTCTCTGTTGCCTTTCTCAACCCCAGTTTTGCGCAACACTATGATGCATAAACTACCAATACATAGTCGGTAACTGTAACTGCCCCTATAATTGGATGCTAAAGAACGCCTTCCGTTTTATACGCGTACCGGATTCTATGCACGTGCGTGCCTCTGGGTAACTACGTGTGCCCTGTATAATATATATTAATACGTATTCATACAATAAATATAAAAGTATTGCGACAAAAAATTAGCAAAAAAAAGGAAAGAAAAAATTAAAAGTGGAATGCATTAATATTGTAGTAATTGTAAAAGGGGGAGAAAAGAGAACTAAAAGTTAAATTTATTAAGTAATATTGCGGGCTCGAGAAAGAAGTACGACATCGCTTTAAGCGTAATACTTTTCACGTCATAGATTAATAGCGACGATTAAATGTTATTTTTGCAGAGACATTCCGCCGATAGCCGATAACGTTATTTAATTGCTGATACGATAATTGTCGCGATAATAACATAATTCCGAACAGTTTTATGCATCAAATAACTTTGCTACTTGCAGCGGAATTAAAACACAAGCAAATATTTACGTTCTCTGGTATTCTGATTGCGATAATTTTTATTGCAAATTTTTACGTTCTGATGACACACATTGCGATTCCGACAACATAATTGGAAAGAATGTAAAACCGAGTTATTTAGAGAAGATGACATGATAAAAAACTATTAATAATGTTTTCCGTAAAAATTTCATTACAATTAGATGTTAACATGCTAAAGGGAAAAAAGGTTATTTTGCTTGGATATAATAATATATTGCATCACAAATAATAAATTAAATAAAATTCTATTTCCTTTTACCTAATTGAATATTTTTAGAAAATTAAACGGGACATATTTAGTGATTGTGACAGTATTTAATTCAAATAAAAAGTGTTCTCTGCAATGCTCTTACCGGAACTCGTAATATCGCGAAATAGTCGACAAGTGGTCGAGATGTCAAACTGTCTCGCCGCCTCGTTTATTACGAGGTAAAAGAGAAGCAATTCGTACAGTGCAAGAAGGACTCTTAAACTTTTACGATCGTCTCGCCCGCCACAGTACCTAAATGAGATTCCACGCAGTTTCTTCTATCTGGGTCCGCAAATAGAGATTCCCTGCCCGAAAAGTACTTTAAACGTCGAATTATATATCGTAGTAAATTATACGCGCATTACTATCTTGAATATAACGTCTGTGTATGTAAATTATCTCTAGAAACAAATTGTGGAACAAATTTGATATACAAAACATCATTTATCATAAAGCAATTAATAAATTATTACAATAAAATTAACAGGCATGTAATATAAAACTCTATTTTACATATAGTTGATAACAAATATTAATAAATTAATTGTTATTGTATATCATAATGTTATTTCAATACCCGAAATAAAATTTTTTCGTTCATTATAAGACAAAAACCAACCTTGTTATCTCGTTAATATAAATCAATATTAATTAAAAAATAAATAATATCCTAAAGTTTTCGATTTATTATATTTTAAACATGAATTTTACTTTGTTTTTATATAAATAAATATATATATAAATAAAACTTTATTATATAAAAAAGATAAATTACCTAATAAAAGCAAACTTCTATTAGATAATTTTTTTTAAATTAAGTAATCCAAATCTTGTTTTTAAAATTATTTTATCTGCAATATCTAACGTTAAAAACAGAAACATATATTTCATAGTCGAATATCATCGGCAGTAGCATTTGTGGATATTCGATAAATCCCCTATGACAGATAAAATTTACAGATCATAGTTCAAATCTCGTGAGATGCAATTTTAGATATAATCTCGTGCTTTGCTTCAACCTCTTATTCATCAGGGAAATTAATGGTACTATAATTGCATTTTTATAATTGTATTGAACGTACTTTCGTTTCCCTTCGTCACATTGTGTTCGCTTTGCGTTTTACAAACTCCGATTGCATATACACGATGCTTCCAATGTGACATAGCTATTTCCTCTCTCCGAAATAGAAATATTGCGCGGATAGATTGGGGAC
Source organism: Anoplolepis gracilipes (assembly GCF_047496725.1). Lineage (NCBI taxonomy): Eukaryota > Metazoa > Arthropoda > Insecta > Hymenoptera > Formicidae > Anoplolepis > Anoplolepis gracilipes. The sequence continues at coordinate 8,460,075 of NC_132980.1, read as the reverse complement.
AAAATATTGGCAAGTAATAGAGTGTACTAGATACTCTAAAAAATTTTAACTTTTTTGGTTTTTTACGTATTTCATTTATACCAGAAATACATATTAAAATAATATTAATATCAAAAAAAATATATATATATAATTTATACAGTACATTATGTGAAATTAATGTAAATAAATGTAAATAAATTATTAATATATAGCTTTTTATTTAGCTATAATATTTTTACTTTAAAGTTATGTCCTACGAAATATTTTTAAGTATGTTTATTTCTAAACTGTAAATAAATAAAGGACTATCTTTCTCTCTTAATAACTGTATAAACTATTTAACATAATTAGATGTTTGCTTCTTCAACTGCATATGCGTTTGCATTATTTTTTACTTTTCTTTCGCTGCTGTGCAAAAAAAATGCGCAAAATTTACTGCATGTATGTCGTAAAAATAAAAAGCGCAATGAGAAACTGCATACTGTCAGAAAGTCATGTGTGCGTTACATTTTCATATTTTAAGATATCATAAGAGAAAATTGAATTTCTCTATTATTAAAAAAATTAAAGTTGTGTTACGACCTTTATTTAGAAAAAACCGGTATATTTAATTGAAGTTTATTCATTAATTATGTTAATTAAATGTTTATTTATAGTAGAAAAATAGTTAATAAAAAAATATACCTTTTAATGTATATAAATTTATATATATATATATATATAAAATCCTTGCAGGTATACTTTTTATTAATTATTTTTCAGTAAAAGAATTTAAACAGTCTTTCTTCATAACTTGTTAATTACCTAAGAGATCAGTTTCAAATTAATCAATTTTAAATTGATTTAAAAACAACGTGATGAATTCATGATGAGCAAAAAAAGCGCAGGAAATTTAGAGCACCATATAGTGATAGTTTTTTTTTTTACGCAGTAATTACACAATTAAGATAAATTTGGATTGCTGCATATTGGACGTTCTTTTATTTAAAAAGGAGGTGCGCTTATTAGGATTTGCGCACATATACGTTAATGTGTTCATTCTAAAGTAAAGTGAACTCCGTGTACATCCCGTTACAAAACCATCGCCCATGGTTATACGTCGTGACTCTCACGAGACACGAGCCACACATTACGTATGCATGAAAAACTTTTTTATCAGTACGAAGTATGACAATACGCGAAATAATAATTTGTGAACTGTAGAAGCACGCCTGATTCGCGAACGTTAGTTTTTCTTGTATTGCGCGATTTTGCTGTACGAACTTGAAATAATTTCAATGTCAATTATAATCTGCACCAACGATCTTTATTTTCTAATGATCTTTAGTTTGGATATGTTTTTCGATAAAAAAAAATATCGAGATATCTAAAATTTTCGAATAACGATTAAAAAGACAAGTTTCTGGACATGCGTAAACAAATATTTCAAAAGTAAATTAAATAACAATATAATTTGAAAAACGTCAAAAACATATGAAAGTTTATTTCAATTAAATAAATTATTCAGCAATGTAAAATTGATTAAATTCAAGAAAACCCGATTACCGATTCTCTGTGATAAAATAAAAACTTAATACGAAATAGAAATGGAATACTTTCCGAAAGAGGATACTGTAAATTTATTCTTTTCATCGATTCTGTATAAAATAACAATTATAAAATAACAATTATCTACAATCTTATAAAATAACAAATTATGTAAGCAAATATTTCAAAGGATAAAATTTCATTTATTTTTCTGTATGCATTCTCACATTGGCTCAATAAGTATGTTTCCGTGATTTTTTCACGTCTCACGAACGTAAGACTAAACTAATTGTAAGAATTGCGAAAATACAGAAATAAAATATATATAATTTATTCTCTGATGTATAGTAAGACTGATACATAGCAAGGATTATCTTCGAATCGCGCGAAACTCTGCTGAAAGTACCTATCTATCCATTTATGGATGAGATTAGTTAAATCACGAGTGTTAAAGTGGTCTACTAACAAGACTATATTAAACGAGTTCAAAAACTACTTTGTAAATCCGACGACTATTTATGAAAATTAAGGAAAAAAGTAATTGCAAGCAGACACAACATTAATTTCATCATAGTTCGCTAGAAATGTAATGTGTTTTTGCGCGTGCACCAGCAAAGTAATCAAGATGAAATAAAATGCACAAAGAGTCAGCAAGCCAGTGAAATAATAATGTCAGTGCGGTGAAATTATCTCGCCGAAAAAATTAAACAAATAAAATGATGCCACAACATATAGATATAAAGAGAGCAGTGTGCTCCGAATATATAGTCGGTAAATAACACGAGGAAATGGGGAAGAAATAAAGACGTGAAACGTATTACCGAGATGGGTACTGAGAGAGCAAAAATTTACATGAGCAAAAGCCACGAGTCTTGTTATTACTCTGCCATTTCGAGACTGCGTGTCATTGACCTTAGTACAGGCCGAAACGGTTCGTTCCGTGGCACGCTCGTCATCTCGAAGGATCTGATGAAACGAGGATGTCATTACCTCGTTGCCGTTGAGATTGAGATGAAAAGTCAGTCGTCGACCCTTTTACGAACTTTCTCCGATTCTTCATTCTCGCCCTCTTCATACCTGCTCTCAAGAGATAACCTGATCACCTTACAAAAATTTTTCATGTGACGAAAGATAACTTTTAACCTAATTAACTCTTACAAGTTTTTGAAACATATCCGACAATATCATTTGACGTATCTCTTTCCACAATTATATCAAATTATAATATTATCTATGTACCTTTTTAAGAATTCATTCAATATTATTTTTAAATAATTTTAAAATATATTCTGAAATTAAAACATGTTACAAATTATTAATTTATAGTCTTATTAATCTAATATATATACATTTGTGAGATATATATTTATATATATTGCTATAAATCTGTAAAAAAAAAAAAACAAAAAAAATTGTCTTGTATGTCAAAGACAAATGTACTTTTTTTATAAATATCTCTTTTTTATAGATTACAAAAAAAATAAAATTAAGATTGTTAATTATTTCCGACAAAACTTTTGTAAATACAGAGTAAACGCCCTTTTGAAGTTATTCGATTCAATAAGAAACCCATTTTGTAAGTTAGAAAAGTTCTGGAAATGTTTCAGAGTTTTACTTTTTGTAAGGTGAAAAAGTGCAACGAAATAATGGATTCTCTACGCGAGGGACAATATTTTCAAGCGAATAAGCAGCGTATTAGGGCGCAAAATTTTTGGAACGCGAAATAGCTCGATAGTAGCTTTCAGTTCCCCCGGTTTCTATCTCGTAAATTGAATTAAATCTACGAGGTTGGGTTGGATTTGGCATCTCGTAAACTCAAGAGATATCGTGAAGACCTTGTCCGTGAAGAATACAAATGAGTAGAGTATCAGTGCTCCGAAGAAGCACGCATATTTCACGATTATGTCACTTTTTCCTGCCGGAAAAATATCGTACCTCCGTTTATGTTTAAACACCCTCAGCCCGAAAAATTTTCTATAATCACCTCTATTACTACAAACTATAACTGAATATCTTCTAATACTTTTTAGAAAAAAAAATACTAATAAAAAAAATTGTAATATTTTTCTTTCGTATAAAAATTATTTTTTTTTCGCTTATTGATTACAAAATATAACATTAAATATAAAATATTAATTTGAAAACACTAGAATTTTTTAATAATACTATATATCATTAATAATACAATAGTAATCAATTGGTCGCTTTTGAACATTCAGCGAATAATGACAATAAGTTTTATTTTTCTTAGTCCTTCTTGTTTGTATCTGCTTGTTTGAATCTGCTGAGAGAAATAGAGAGATAAAACAATAAGATGAAAAGATAAGCACTCTTAAGAGTACCATGAACGCTTATTGTTAATCTTACTTCACGTTTCTAGAATTAAATATACATCGTACTTTAAATATTTCGTTTTCTACACAGATTTGATTTGTTTTCTTACTAAATTGTGAAAGCAACTATTACCAATTATGTCATGCAATAACTCAAATTTGCTACTTTTCATAAGTAGTTTTCTTAGAATTAAAAATTTTATTAGATATTAAAATAATGGAAATGTCTATTAAAAAAACCATTATTTCTCTATAATTTATCTTAAATTTCATATGTGCAAAACGATCAAACGATTTTTATACGAAATCTTAAATTCCAATTTGACCTGAAATGCTACTACTTTATCGTACTCCAAACGAAGGAAAAGATTCAGAACACATACGCGTTGCAAAAAGATTATAAAACTTTTTATATATCACAAATTTATTTGCTCTTATAGGTCGGATTTAATTTAAAAATCTGTCGATGCAGATAATATATACGTACACATTCTGTAAAACAGAATATTTTGCAAAAAGTTTAATAATTTAACATTTAATTAAATTTAATTATTTAATTATATGTTAATTATTGTATAATTTATATATTTATATCATTTATAATTTATATTTATAATATCATATTTGTCTTCAAAATTACTATATTATATTATTTTATTTCTGTGTTAACTTCAACTTGGCATATATATTTACATAATTACAAAATAGTTAATTTTAATGCCTGGTTTTGTAAAAGCTTTGTTTTTGTTCTAAAGCTAGAAGCAAACAGGGCAATCGCGGAAATAGGAGAAGGAAATACATATGTAGAAAAAATGCTAAAATAAAAGATAAAAAAAATTAAAGCTAAAAGAAAAGATAAAAAATATGTAGAAAAATAATTTTTTTTATTTTTTATATTTTCTTAATATGATATTAAATCAGTATTTTCGTATTAAAGTGATTTTCCACAAAATCATAATATAGGTCAAAAGAAAATTGCTTAACGTTTCTCCTTTAAAAAAATTAAAGTTAATGAGATTTATCAAGTAAAGTTTCAATTACTCTTCGCAAATCTTTTACTTTCATGAAATAGGAAGAGAAATAAAGATAAAATGTCTGCTTGTGTGCATCGGATTTGTTCTATCTCAAAGTTAATACATCCACATGACACACTATTTCGCTGATGGGTTTCTTGTAAATTAAACCAGTAAACATTTTTTTTCTTTTTTTACAGTCTTATAATATAGACAATAATGTCTATATTATATCTATAAGTACAAATTTATTATATGTATTTTTTAGAAAAAAATATTTTTCAAATTCGCTTAAATAATGTTTTAAAAAAAAGCTAAACCTCTTTACAAGCACAAATATTTCTTAATTAAAGACATATTTTATATCTGATATCTTTCGCCAAACCCATCCATTATAAAATCCACATAATCTCCAGATGATAAAATAATGTACCACTCACCAGTACGATGCACAAGTGTAGTTATAGTACACTATACAAACTGTAAAAAATACAGATATATTCATATTATAAAAACAATATCTAAAAAATATTAATATTTAAAAACTAAGTATAACGCGTGCGATTGAATTGTCTACTTGTTCTTTAGACAGATGCCTAATAAAACAAATTGCATAATTTCTAAATAAAACTTTTTTTTAGATAAAAGCTTTCATAAATATGATACATATAAATAAAACTTTAATTTTTATATAAATAATCTAAATAGTTACAAATCTTGATTATATTAATATAAAATATTCTATTATTTAATTAATATAAATATTCTATTATTATAGATATTTTTTTCGATATTTTAAAATAAAATTTAGAATATAAATACACATATATGTATACACGTATGTATATGTACATATATATATATATATATATATATATATATATATATATATATATATATATATATATATATATATATATATTCATTTATTTATTATACTACCCAATATTTTAGAATTTAGAATGACAGCTATGCGAAATAAACGAGCAACTTTGTTACTTAACAATAAAACAAGTTATACAAATTATTTACCTCACATTTGCTCTGCCATCGTCTGATGTTTTCCTGGACTTCCTCATCCTCTCTTGTTCGTCCTTTGTTTTTTTATAGCACTCACTCGCGAAAAAACAGTTAATTATTAGCGCGCGCGGCACTTTTTGCACGACACTCCTGACGTTAATCGCATATTAATCCGACACGTACTTTAATTATTATATATTACAACGAAAAAAGGATGCAAAAACTATATAATTCTCGCACGAAAATAACACGATCAAATTCACGCGCTACAGCACTTGCTATCTTCTAATTATTAATTATATACTTGCACCTTAAAGTAATTTTAATATCTCACGTTATAAGTATCTAATAAATTTTAACGAAATAGATCTTACGAAATATGCGTTTTGATTTAAAATTACAACCGCCATATTTATGATGCGTGAATTAATGAATAATGAAAACTGAATTAATGACGATTGTGTAATAATTAAACACATCGAGGCAGCTCAGCTCAGAATTTGTTTATATACTCGATATTTTTATAATAAAATTACCTTCACTCTGACATTGTACAATATTACGCGAATCGGGTTATCGATTAGTCAAGACGTATATAGATCATCGGAAAATATATAATCGAAACTAAATGTTACGAGCAATATAGGTCTTTAATGCATAAATCCAGAAATATGTATTATTAATACGCAGTCGATACATCGTACATTCTTAAGTCTAATAATTGCCACGATATTTACGTGTCTTTTCGTCCGAGTTAACCAATTACGCAATGTATTAATTACTGATTATAATAATGTTGGAGAATGATGGTGTTTCGATAGATAATAAGACGACACGTACGGAACGATTCATATTGATACCTATTCGCTCCAATGTCGTCGTACGACTGTGTAGGTCAAGGACTATACCTACACATTATACTCGTGAGTATAATGACGTCATATGCCGTAAGAAACACGTACGACGTACGATATTGTTTACATCGGCGCGGCCTTGATGCCGTCATTCACGCAGCGGTTCTGGAGCGAGCGACATCAGTCGTTCGGTATGTGTCGTCGTATTACGATCAAAGCACAATCATTCCCTCATCGTTACAATTATCGATAACTATTATTTGATTCCAAGATATGGTATTGATAATACATATTTCGTGAGATTTATACGTTAAAAAATCTACAATCTGCTTATAATATTGAATCGACTGTTATATATAATATACAATTTCTGGTGATCTCTATCGCGTGTGTCTTAATTGGCCATTAACTCAATTCCTACAGCGCGATATCAATTTGAAGTCGATATTATATTTGCATTTTTCGCGATCATTAACAATATATTACGAGTACAACGGATACGGAATCTGGCGGTATATTATCAGTGAATGTAGTTATAGTCACGTATTTTAATGCATATTTTAAATTGCCAATTATGTAACAAAATTGCAACTTTAGTAATTTGTTAAAATATGTATCTCTACGAATGAGATTTATGTAATCGAAATCTATCGCGCAAACAGTCGACAAAGCGATAATATATTTCAGAGCATTCTGTTAATAGTTATCTTTAATTTACATATAGACACGCATATATATATATATATATATATATATATATTTACTTATTTATTTATACCGCGATATAATAAAATTGCCTTAAAATATGAGGATATAATTAACACAAAGATAGCAAGTCCTATGATGCGTAGTATGAATTTAACCGCGTGATTTTCGCAAGTGTCAGATAAATCATATAATTTTCACATTGTTCTTCCCGCAATAATAAATAATAATAAACTGCACGTTAACCTGCAATTAACATTGGGAGTGTCGTGCAAAGTGCCGTGCAATCGCCATATTTTGCTCATTAGCGCGCGATTAATTCACGCGACTGTTTTTCCGAGTGAGTGCCACAAAGAAGCAAAAAACGAAGAAGAGAGAATGAGAAGGCCTGGAGAAGGCATCAGGCAATAGCAGAGCAACTGTAAGGTAAGTAATTTGTAACTAATTTTACTTATTATTTGTTACTTGTAAAATTAGGTGCTCGTTTATTTCCGCGATAGCAACCCATTCTGTTATTATGTAGTACAATAAATATATATACTATTCTAAATTTGTTTTTATTTTAAAATACTGAAAATATTTATAATAAAATAATATTATGTTAATTAATATTTTTATATTAATGTGTTTAAGACTTAATATAACAATTTATATTATTTATATAAAAAATTTATATATATATATATATATATATATACACACATACATATACATATAAGTATCATATTTTATAAAAAAAGGTTTTATTATAAAAAGAAACTTTTACTCGAAAATTATGCAATTTGTTTTATTAGACATTTGTCTAAAAAATAAATAAAAAGTTCAATCGCGCGCATCATATATAATTAGTTTTTTATATATTAATATTTTTTAGATATTGTTTTATATATAATTTGGATATATCTGTATTTTTTACAGATTGCATAGTGTACTACAACTCTGCTGTTGTGCATCGTATCGGTGAGTGGTATATTATTTTTTATTTTCTAATTACGAGATAATGGATTAAAAAAAATACACGTATAAAGTAAAAAAATATCTGAACCACAAGATGAAAACTTTGTTCTGACGCAATTATCAATGTATAAAATTTAATTTTATGAGATAATATTTTTTTAAAAATAATAATACTTCTATTAGACGTCTTCTATTTTAAAAATCCAGACTTTTAAAATACATTCTCTTATATCTATAATAGCACAAGTTTAATGCAGTATGGAGTACTGATCTAGGATTACTATTTAAAAGTAGAATTAATTATAAGTAATAATTTATAATTATTATAAGTATTATAAACAATATGTGTGATAAAAAAGTTAGGTTATAATAATATCCAATTTTATTAAAGAATTATAATTTTCCAATTATTTACACAATTTATATTTGTAAATATCGTGTATATGATATATATATATATATATATATATATATATACTACTTATTATTTGTTACTTATATGTATATATATATATACATTTCTTAAAAAAGTCAAATACAAAAAAAACAAAATTATTACTAAATTAAATATAAAAAAAAGAATTATCCAAATTTATATGTAAATATAAAAGCAGCGTGATAATTAGAGTTTCATTTAGTAGTTTCTAAATTTTATAAATATATTTTTTTGTAAAATAAAGTTTCTTAACTGTAACTAAAACTTTCTTTAGTTTATATGTTGAAACGATCATGACACGGAAAAGACGGAAAACGAAACGAACCAAAGTACATGTATATCAAAAGCGATGAAAGACACTCTTTTCGTCACAAAAAAAGTTTATACGTGTTACTTCACTCTGACTGCTATTATGTTTGCACCACTAAAGGAGATTTGCATTTTCAAGCGCAATATTTAAACTTCTTGCTTGTCAAAGTTTTGATGTTTTATTTGAGTTTTATGTGGACATAAATAAAAAATAAACTACGACAATTTGTCAATATAATATATTTAGAAGAAATTTACCGGTGTTATACGTACAAATGAAATTACTATAACATTTTTTTTATTTATCATTGATTTTCTAATAAAAACCAAATGTATAATTATTTGATATTGCATTTAATTTAATGCACTATATTTTTACATTTTAAATCAATATTTGAATATTATTATTTAGACATTACGTTTTTATCAGCCATGAATCTACGTTTTATGTATCAATTTAATATAATAATTTATAATTTGAAAAAAATCATTAGATTAGATATGAAAACAATTGATAATCTGTTTTAATAAGAAGCATTTAGAGTAACTTATCGTTGTTTACAGTTGAAACATTTTGTATGTAAAGCTTTTACGTGTATTTACGCAGAAAAAAAGCATGCGAGCATTGTGAAAGATCAGCCTTTGTAGTTTGTTAATTCATTTACCAATAGTACTGCAGCGTATGTATTGTCTATTGAAAAATACAAATGATTCGTTGGTTGTAAATACATGGAACCGCAACGATAATTCACAACACAAACATCTGTGCAATATTGAATTCTCGAGAACACTAGTGAATTGCGCGAAACTGCAATCGGAAAACCAGATCATTGTTATTTTCTCTTTTGCAATTTTCTCGATTAATTTATCAATTCAAAGGAAGAACAACAGTGATGGAACTTCTCAATGAAACGTTTCAAATTCTTGAGAAAATCAATCTTAATTTAACTTTAAAACTAGTTTACTCCGGGTCTTAAAAAAATAAATTAGATCACTGTTATACTAAGTATATAACTGTTATATAAATCATTGAATATTCACTTTTCGCGAAGCAGTTTTCTTTAACACGTTAGTATTGTTATTTTTCCAACGTTATTCAAATTATTGATTTGCATACCGTATTATATTTTGGTAAAATGTTTCAGTCTAGAGATCATAAAATCAACAATCTTTAACAGTAGTTGCTTGCTTATGGAGGAAGCTTGGCGCATATCCAAGAGTGCACTCTCGTTATTACCACGAAAGAGCGGCATCGTTAAGCTCACGCTCTTCATTCGGTCGTTAAGAATTACGAATTACGAGCGGTTCGTTACTCTTTCACGTCACAGTTTGCGGTGGTCAAAGATTTTTCTTTGAAGACGGCAGTACATCGGTATTGCCGTAATTTGACCATTTACCGCAGCTCGTTACGATTATATGACGCTACTATGGCTCGTTATCAGTCTTTTTCTTGCATACGTACTCAGGCGTAAATACAGTAATCAACTAAGTATATTCTCGTGTCTGCGATAAATTTTACATCGCAATTTTCCGAACGGTAAATATTTAAAAAAAAAATGAAATTCAAAAAGTCTTTGAGCGGTGAACATACACTGAATAAGACAATTCGGAATTAATCTTAATTCTTTTTCTTTTTTTTAGCAAAAGACAGAAATAAATTCGAAGATAAATATATCTGAAAGTTGGAAGTTTAAGGTTTGGTCCATTTTTAACTATTTTACTCATAAATTCAAACAAATTTGAATATTTGCATGATTAATTTGTATCGAACTTTTCGCTGAACTTTTTTATTCAGTTTGTTACTTTCTCGACAGGACAAACATGTAAATAAAAACTTTTTTTCTGAATAAATGCTCCACTTGTTTCGACTACGGCAATGTTCCAGAATTACGAGGCTGAATTATGAATGAATCGCGAGAAAGGATCGTAAGTAAATCTTGCGTATATCGGAAAACACAAAAGACACAATGTCAGTCGTCTCTACGGTTCATAAAGCCTATTGTATATATACATCGTGAAATCTCTTCAGAAACAATTTTCATTCATTATCACGGTCGCTCAATACCATTCACATAAAATTTTAAGCAGCAAAATGCGCTCTTACGACGCGCTTTGTGCATTTAATGGATTTTTGTTTATGTTCACTTTAAATAATCCATAATTTGTGATAAAAAATTCAACACAGAATCTATTATCTACTTATAATTTTATATGTCACATATATTAATGCATGTGTGTATTTTATATATTTAAATGCCTTCTATAAAGAAAATACATAAAATTTTCAATATTAAACATTATGTAAAGAGAATCTGTTTTAAATTTTACTTTAGAAACAAATAATTTATTCTAAATATTATCGTGAAATTATAGATATGATTGTGAAACAAACTTTATGTGACATTTGCATTTGAATTTTTGCATCAAAAACGATGATAAACTCTGTGATAAATTCTGCTATTTTATAATGTATAACAAGTCTCTTTTAATATATGTATAATCATTTGTTTATTCTTTTTATGTTTTAATATAAAGTTAAATATATAATATTAATCGGTATTTATGCATAAATTCGACATTAGATTTGGCTGCATAATTTTGACGAGTTATATTTATCTCACATAAAATCAGCAACTGATATATAATAAAAAAGTGATATAATAGTATATCTATCATTTTTATATCAATTCAATATCAATCTTATACTTATTGGTTTTGTCTACCGCTTTGTAAAGTTACTGTAAATCCATTTAACAACGACTTACTCGATATGGCTGTGGTAGACGAGTTACGTCAACGTTCAATTACGTGCAACAGATTTTTATGGGAAATGACTTTAGTCCACGGTGGATTAAATGGGTTAACGCGTTTACCGTTCGCCATCGCGACTTTCTTTCACCGATACCGTACGGAAAAAACGTACCTACACCCCGTGTATCCGCGGCGAAACAAGATCGTAAATCAAAGCAATTTTTTACGATCGACAAAATTACGGCTAAAGTGCTTTATAAAGTACTTACCTTGCGGGTTGACGATAGAAGCCGCACGGATGAGAGCTTGTCGTATCGTTATCGCCATTTATCCTCGTTTCATCCATCGATGCTAAATCGTACGAATCCACTTAGATGGTGTGTCGTCGCAGCTATTATGCCGTTTGATTTGTATGTCAGGGAATATCTCGTCGTTAGCGTGAGATGCACTCGATCCAAAACGCCTTTCAACATGTCCTCCGTTAAGCAAGATCTTTTAGAGATGATGGAAAACCTCTTTTAACATCGTTTTGAATCTGAAATCAGAAATGTTAAAGATTTAAAATACGTACATTAATTCTTGACTGTGAAATATATAAATAATAAATGTAGATTTAATACATCAAAATTATTGACATAAAATGTTATATGTATAATATTTTATACTGTTATATTTTTCTTGTATACATATATAGATATTGCTGTTTATATATATCAAATTTCCCACTTTTATCACATTATATTTTAATGGTAAACTTTGAATTTGCGTTGATGGGAAAAATTATAAATAACATTATTATATTTTTTTAAATTAGTTTTAGGACTTTTATACGTAAAATTTTTACTTGAGACTTATTGCTAGTAATAAAAAGATAAACTGCAAAAATATCTCAAATTTCCATTGAAGATATTAGTGGCCGCGAAAGCCTTAAAACTAGTATCTCAAAATATTATACATTATAACATAATATTGATTTACGATATTGCGCGTAATATTATAAAATATTTATTTCTTTTTATTTTAGAAATAAAAAGAAACAAATTATTCGCGAGCTAAATCTTTTCTTTCAAACCAAAAAAATAAAAATTTCTTTCATTCATTATCTTTTATAATTTCATGCAATTGACATCGAGATTTATTTTCAATGACTCTGCCTCTGCAATAAGTTTTTATATAGATCATTAAACTTTCGCACTTCTTCGAAGCAGGTTTCGATACTTCCAACAAGTATGCCATTTCACATGTTACGCGATGTTATTTATGTTAATTGTAATAAATGTCATGTATTGTAGTAAACAATCCGTGATAGAGCCTTTCGTCGGACATGCAAATTTACGCGAATTGAACGGCCTTGATTATGATGATAAATTGGTTGGATGGGAATATAAAGCGATGCTAAAAATATCTTTCATATTTTTTGATAAGTTTCTGCAAATTTTGATATTTTCTCTCTTCTCTTGATAACAAATGCAAATAAATTATATATATGTTATATGTGTCTGTACATTATATCTCTCTCTTTCAATTCTATTAATCAAAATAATGTGCATTCTATAGCTATATAACATACAATTCTGCATTTTGATACTACAATAGTTGTAATTATCTACACATGTATAATATTTAATATTCAAAATACATAAATTTCAGCACTGCTATTTTGTGCTATTACGAAATACACATGAGTTTTAAAACCAAACATAATAACTTATTTATGTATTCAAAGAATAAATAAACCAAACATAATAACTTATTTATGTATTCAAAGAATAAATAAACCAAAAATTAATAAAAGAAAAAAATGTATATGACAATAGAATAATATTAATGTCAAAATTAGACAAAGCAAAATATATTTTAATAAATGCAAAAAACATTCTTTAATCACAAAAAAGACCAAATTATGATGATTATTCAAAAAAGTTAATCAATATTTAATAATTTTCTCAAAACTAATTCAGGTGTACACATTTATAAAACTTAACAAATTTAACTGTAATATTGTTTTTTAGTAATGAGTTCTTTTTGATTAAATTTTGCATCTTATAAATAGCTATTTTCTCTATCTATCTCCTCTGCACTCTGCTCAGTATATTAATACAAGAATATTATAGAGAAAACGACATAAAATATAACCCATAGATTGCAGCCACAGCCCCAAACTTTGCATACAAATCTCGCGTGCGACAAAATCGGCATCCAATTTTATTGAACGATCGATATTGAGCTTGCAAGTGACATGAGTAATTGCATTTTGAAACCGGAAACCAATGCAGACCGGATACGAATAGAGAATCGCAATATATATACATGATATTCTAGACATTGTGCCATTTTCTCTTGGCTGTTGATACCATGAATCGAACCCGATATCAAGGCAGCAATAGTTTACAAGCAATAGCATTAATATACACAATATGTACAAAACAATCGAGACAGTAAATTCGATGACACTTTTAGCAAACAATTCAAAATCATATAGTATGGGTTGATATATACAACGTTATATCCTATACAGTTGTGCATATCAAATATTTTTTTCCAAAAATTTTTTATTTTGAATTGTTGTGCAAGGTACCATTAAAGAGAATATATATATATATATATATATATCTGATAAAACATTCGGTGATGGTGTTTTGATTACCTTTCAATTGTATTTTGGTTATTAATTCAATAAATATAATCATTAAAATTCCTGCATTTGTTGGCAATAATAAATTCATTAAGAAGTATATATTATATATATTATTCCATACAATCAAACACATTGTATTTTTCAATAATATATGTTACCATGTGATCTACGTTCCAATCATATACAGTTAAATGTCTTCAATATGTTAAATAGCGATATATGTATTGAATACAATAAAAATCCCAGAACAATCATCTTGAAAGTCATTAATTGTATAAATAGAATTTGAAACGAAGAACAAGGAATTCTTTTTTTTCTGTTATAAAAACTATATGGTCTGTCTGCAAGCATTATTTTCCATTATGTCAATAAAATTTTATTAATGATTTATCTGATTATATTTTTTTCCCGTCGCTTAATAAAAATAACAAAAATTCGTTTGACATTTATAACGTAAACAATAATAGTATAATCTTTTATTATATATATATATATATACTATATAAGCGACGGAGAAAAAATATAATCCAATAAATTATTAATAAAATTTTACTATAGAATTGACATAATAGAAATAATGCTCGCGGACAAATGTATATAAACAATATAATTAAAAAAAAAGACATAAGTAAAAATTTTATATAATGTTGGATAAATTTAAAATTAAAATCTCATAAAATCATCTTCTTCAAAATTAAATATATTATTTTTTATAACTCTATTAAACCATGGATGCAATTAAATAGCAACTTTGTTTTATTAACATTTCGCATAACATGACATATATTTTAAAATATATGTTTTGAAATACATTGAAAATACATTATCACTAACATCATTCAAATATTAGCACAAGTTTATAGAACATTTTTGAAATATGCCATTGTATACAGCCAATTATTTACCATGTTAATTTGTAAAGTCCATTTAGGGGATTAAAAATTAATCACGGTCAAATAGGTAATCTGTAAATAAATCGATATCAAATATTCCCACATCATGTACAGATACAGGAGTATCAACAAAACTAAATGACCTAAATTACCTGTCATGTAAGTCTCTTTCGGAATTTGCAGTTTAGGGAATAGAAACATAAATTTAGTGCTGAGTGCGAAGAAAAAAAAAGAGGGAGACGAATGGAACACGTAACACTGTGGTCCCAATGGATTTTCGTCGATTCGGCAATATTCTTTTCGTCCGATGGGTGGATACGAAAGTCTTTCACCCATTTGGGAGGAAATACTAATGCCGGTCCTCTCGAGCCAGAAGGCATATAATTCGCCAGACAGGCGAATTGTGGCAGACTGAGCATTGGAATTTAGATATATTTTCTCGCGTATAAATTTTATTTATAAAAATTTTCAGGATAATTGTAAAAAACGAGAAATAGAGAGAGAAAGAGAGAGAGATTTTGGATAAACTTCTCAATTTATCACTAATTTATCCGTTCAATTAAACTTTGATTAAACTAGTTTAATTGAACTTCATTTAAAGCAATTTAGATTACATGATATACATGTTAACGTCTGCAAACTTTATTCAAAATGCATCTTCGTATATTCTCATACAATTTATTTTTTACAATTATAGCGAACACTACTAAATAATTCAAATAATATTTTTAATGACATTTTATTTTCTTATTATATTTAATAAAATATTAAAATTTTTTTACTTTTCCAAAAAAAAATAAATAAATAAGTAAAAATTTTTAAATATTAAAATATAAAACTATCGTTTTTGGTTCTACAGTGGATATACATATGTGTATTATAAATTATTTATAATGAAAATAATTTGACTAATTGCCTTTATTAATAATTGCTTTTATTACCTTAATTATCTTTGTTTCTGTATCAAGTTAAAATAATTAGAGATATTCAAGTTGTATATATTTATACAATATATATTACCAGCTCACATTATTCACAATCACGATATTCTGTAGTATTATCAATGAAGTATTATCAATGAATTGTGCTAACAATCATGCAATTTAATTAACTAATTTATCTATTATTTATATAAGTTTAAAAAAAATACAACAATTTAAATATATCAATATCTTTAATCAAAAATGTTGTTTTTAATATTAATTTAATATAATAATTTAAAATTTAATAATAATTAAAAATATTTTGTTGTTTTATTGTATTGTTATCTACTAAAGAAATGCACATTTTTTAAAACTATGTGATTATAATTCTAAATAATTTAATTGTATAATTAAACGTAAATTTATAATTTCTTAACTGTGATTTAAACATTTATAAAAAAAAATATTAATATTTAAGTTAAAAATATTTGTTATAATTAAAATTATTTTTAACATAATAATTAATATTTTAATTAATTGTAAATGAGCATATTTAAAGTAAAATTTGACCAATATTTGAGGTCAAAAGATAATTTGACTATCTGTAATACTTAAGATTTGCTGTAACTGATATTGTTGTTATCTCTAGATCATAGTACACATCCATATTTGAATGCATCAAAGGATTGTAGGATTCTCCTAATTAGAAATGTCCTAATTATCTATTCGTTACCGTCAAATTATGCTACACATCATATCAGGCGCATGTACTGCAGCAAATTAGGTTGCTGTTCGTACTATGCATAGTGGAAATACAAATGATGTTGAAATTAACACTCAAACGTCACCCTTATTAAACAGTTTGTAATGTATACGATGCAAGACCACAGGCATCAAACTAACCATCAAACCGATTATTTGTTTGGATAATGCAAGTGATTAGTAAATGGCTATCTAATATTTCATCAGACTGATATTGAGATTATACATAATACAATAATGCACCTGCGTTATGTAAATCTTTATCAATTATTTTTTATTTTATCATTTATCTATATTATTCATAAAGATTTGTATAACTGCGGAGTGATTTTATATTCTAATTATATTTATTTTAAACCGTTGTTTTATTTGCGCTCCTGAACCTGATGCTTGGCTCTAGATGCCTTTTTATATTTTCCCGTAATTCTAATTATATTAGCATACAATCCACGATTTAAAAATGAGTATATTTGACACACACATTTAAATATTTTGCATGATATACTTGAATCTTTGTTTTCTGTTACTATAAATGGTTTTATAATTCAAATATTTCAAATGCGATTTTCGATATATAAAACTAACGTAATTCTATTTTGTGATTTTATTCAAGAGATTATTTTTAAAATTTTAATTTAATCGAAATAGAATTTTCCCTCCTTCAAAGTGTTCTAATTTTTTTTACATACATATTTTAAAAAGATTTCTTGCAATTAACTGTAAAAGAGAATTGTAAAAAAAAAGAAATATAAAAACTCTTTTTAAAACATATCAACAATTTTAAAACTTTTTGAAAAAGAATCAGAACGCTTTTATATCAAAATGTCGAGCTGGTAATTTCACAAAAGTGAAGCAAACGTTTTTTTCCTTATAGACGGAACAATTTGCAGTACTATGGCTGCTATTTGCACTAATAGTCGCCGGCAATACTGCTGTACTTGCCGGACTTCTGCTAGGAAAACGCAGAAAATCCCGGATGGACTTTTTCATCAAACAGTTAGCATTTGCGGGTAAGTGATTATTACTTACTCTGTACTATTTAATCTTGTGTAAAGCTTAAAAAGTAATATTACTTTAATATTTTTTATCTTCAAGACTTCAATTGTCTTCGAGACAATAAATTTTATTTATATAACATAAACAAGCACAATTTCAAAAAATTTTATATTATTATTCTGCTAAAAAGATGAAGATAAGATTTGGAATAATAAGAAGATATTAGTAATTTTTTTATCTCTAGAATGTCAATGATTGTCTAAATGACAAACACTATATATATTACATAAATTAATATATAAATTAGATATAACGTAAAGTTTTCTCATAAATCCCTCGCTTCCGATGTTTGTTTCAATTTAAACTCTGAGGAAACGATGGTACATCCCTTTCCGTGTACACGTATTATAGATAAAGATTTTTCTTTCTTTTTCCGGTGACGTATCTTGTGCACCGGATATCGGAAATACAGACGATCGCGCGTACATGGTGTAAAAGTTTCTCCTATTAAGTTGTTGCTGTACCTGCATATGTCGACTGTATGTACGGATATATGTGTTTTCGTTCGCAAACAAAAACAATTGATGGAAAGATATCTTTTTTTGCAATAATATAACTAATATCTTTTAATAATAATTTATTGTTATAGATGATTTTAATAATAATTAATATATCATGTCAATTAGTACATATAATGCTTATAAATATAATATGTAGTACACACATTATACTTGTATTACGCAGAAAAATTTTAATCAAAAACAACGTAGACTCTCTACTATTTTAATGGTAAAGAGTTTGATATCAAGTGATGGTTAAGTTGCGTGTCTATTTAGTCTCGTATATATTACTCGTATAATAACTGGCGGCATTAAAGTAGATACGCTTACCGCGAAGTTAATGTCTGCGAAATGGAAAAGAAAGAATGCCTTTTATAATGTAGCATAAAATAGCATGCTATAGAGAAAGTGAGACACAAGTAAAAATATGCATTTTAAAACAAATATATTATGAAGAGAGATGATTCTTTGGATGATAATTGAAAATTATTTTTAGAAAATTCCAAATTTAAAAACTTCAAAATTGTCAGGAAATATATTTTTATCTTTATTAAAATTAATTAAATCATTATGAGTTCAACAAGTTAATTAATTAGCGCAATAATGTGTCTCTCTTTATGTATACAATATGATTTATACCAAAAAATACATTTCTTTCTTTCTTTCAAAAGATATGAAATGTATCTCTGAATAATCTGAAAGTCAACACTCGAATTATTGACTATCCAATTATTTAAATCTCTTTAAAGTCTGTTTGTCTGCACAATAAATATATATAAGAGACATCATAAAATCGTCCTAGTACAGCGACAAGAAAGATAAAAATGTTACAAGAAACTCTTATACAGAGTGTAAAAATATGTTCATCTGTAATCAAGCTGACTTTAAAATACGTATTGAGATATTCTCGATAGTAAGTGTTGCTGTAGTATTTCGCGATAAACATCGCTATTTGAATTAAAGAAGAAAATTTTTCAAATAACAACGTTGTCCTCTTATGCAACAATAATGTGTATGTGTGTGTATGTCTGCTTGAAAGAAATTACTTTTCAAGATATTTCAATAGTCAATAGGAAAATCCTTTCAATAATATTAAGATTTAACAATGTCTAAGGTAGTCTTTCTACTCTTTCACTTTAGAAAATTATCTTATTGTCAGAAAATTTCTCTTTTCTTAATTAAACGTAGTTTTTGTATTTGAAATAATAATTAATATTCTCTCTCTTTCTCTCTCTCTCTCTTTCTCTCTCTCTCTCTATATATATATAAATTTTATTACACGAATTTTTTCTTTCTTCGAAAAGAAACTTCTGTGAAATGAATTTTAAAATCATCCAAGCATCACTATTAAATTGCTACTACATAAATTTCATTATCGGCTTTTTTACTTCTAATCTTATTACATTTATTAACTGTAGAAAGAAATGATAAAAAGGCTTCGCTAATGAAAGTAAAATTATTATATCCCTTTTTTTCACTGGTTTCGTGTCCATTTGTACGAATAATCAATTTGTGCACGAACACAAATAGATATAACAAGAACTTTACCAAGCAAAAAAAATAGAAATAAAAAACACTTTTGATTTACTAATATATAAAAAGTGTTATTAATATGTAACAGGTGTGTAGAATATTTAAGAAGGAATAAAAAATTTGAAAACATATTTTTCAGTAGATTTGAAAATAGCTTTTTGTTAAGAGAATATATTTCGCATCTTTACTTTGCTTCTGCGTTAGACATGTTATTAATGCATTTTTATTGAGCGATAAAATCCTTCTGTCCTTGACCGATTGTTTAAAACGTTGAATGTGAGTAATCGACGATAAAAGAAAATTGAGAAAAGTTGATAAATCCGATCGTAAAGTTGCGAAGCATGAGCATAAAGGTATCAAAGGATTTCAACATCACCTGAGAACATCTAGGTTGAATATATAGGAGTACTTTAAAGTGTAGCCATTAACGCGAACAAATTTGATCGTTTCTAAGAAAGGTTTTCGTAAATGGACTGCAAGTGTTCTGGAATCTTCAATCAGAATACTTCGCTAGTGTAAATTCTCGAAATTGATGGTGTTTAACAGTATTGAAATCCGCGTTGAATAAATGTATTTTCTACATTGCGTTATATATATATATATTGTAATATTATGGAAATTGTGCTAATATAGAGAAACAATATAAACTTTGAATTTAAATCATAGCTCAATCAATAAATCAGTAAAAATAAAATTGTTTATTCCAAAATGGACAGAAAAAAAACTAGATTTTTCTAGTTTAAAAAAGTAGAAAAAGTATAACGTCAATCACTTAAAATGTGTGTGTATTTTATAAGTAAAATTATTACGCCTCTGCAGCATTATGATTTAATAGTAACAAATTGCTTTCTAGTTTAATTAACTCTTGGAGCATTTTTTTATTATATTGAAAAGCAATTATTCTTCAATTTCAATATTAATATCACGACCGGTGTTATCGAGAAGCAAGGGTGTGAAATCGAATTTCTATTTCGTCGATAAAATATGAACGACAAAAACAAGGGATGAGCTTGGTTTATTTATGAAGTTAGCGAGGGGTAGTGGCTGCACTTCCTCTTTTTCAAACGTTTTTACGATCAAACTTATAAGCAGGAAAGCTTAGATAAAGTTAAATTTTAAAGTTATTAAAAAATCGATTTTATAATCATTATAGTTCAAGTTTATTCATAAATCCATCCTAATTCATCATAAATAAAAATCATAATATTGTAATCCGTAAATAAAAATCTACTAAAAAAAAAGATTGGATGTGATCGGTATAATATATAAAAAAGTAAAGTTATACATTATGTAAATGAAATTACATATTATACATAACGTCACCGTTACGTTAATGTTACGTCAAATATTCTTATAAATTATATTCTCAATAATCACGATTTTTAATTATAATAATGCATACTGATCATCACAGAACCGGATTGTTGTTGACATTAAAATTTATATAAAAAAACTCAACGATACGTGATATTGATGGTATATATAATATGTAAATAAAAGCCTAATAATATAAGTCTTGTTTAATTCTTTCGTAATAATGGATAAAAATTCTACGCTGCTTTTAGCAAGATATAAATCTTATCTCTATCTTTTGCATTTTTAATCATTACAAAACATATATCACATAATATATCTTTATAAAAAAAATTAACGCTATTTTAAATAATTTTAAAACAGTGTTTTACAACGACGTATTTCTGATATACGAACATCATATAATGTCAAAATTACCGACATATTTACGTCACGTTTATTTTGTGTCAGGCTCATTTTGTGATATCAACAATTTTTAATTATAATTTTACGCAAATGTAGAGCAACGCGATCTAAAACATCGCGACAAGCTATAAATTGATTACACATCTGGAGAAACATTTATTCCTCTTCCCCCGTAGTTAAAATAGATTTATTTTATAAACGACTGAATATGTGAGCTAATTAACAATCGCGCGACGCTTCCACGAAATTTCTATACATTCGTATTATTAAAATTTTACATGCGAACATTCGTGTGATAACGCAATATTATTTACATACATCCCTTTATTATACTAATTATTATTACTAATCCTTATCATAAAGAAAAATGTTGATTTAGTTTATAGATCAATACACTAATTATATGCGCGCACATACACATTTTTTATAACAAAAATAAAATGCAAAGTAAACGAAATAAATTCTTATTAATTTTTTATCTAAACCTTTTCTCTTTTTCTAATCCTTTTATCTATCCATCCTTCTCTGAACAACACGATTTGCAGGAAATTCAGTGTCTAGATATTAGTTATTAACTTTGGATATTTGAGAAATATGTTGAGTAGAGAAGCCCCATATTCTAACAGAGCACTGATAGTGAATATTGATTAGCGAACAATGTATATCACAATTCGTGGTCATGTATCTTGTTGCAGATCTGCTAGTCGGCCTAATATCCGTACTGACAGACATAATTTGGAGAACAACGGTCACGTGGTACGCGGGAAACGTAGCTTGCAAGCTGATAAGGTTTATGCAAGCCGTAGTGACCTACAGCTCGACTTATGTCCTCGTGGCTCTGTCAATCGACAGATACGACGCCATTACCCGTCCAATGAATTTCTCAGGCAGCTGTGAGTACATTACTGCGTATATGATCTCAGCCTTTAATGTTGGATCCCCTTACAAAGCAGCACCACCGAGCTAAACTTAATTTAGTTTCAACTCCGCGAAATATATAACGTAACTCATGAATAGCATCCGATATTTAAAAGCGAAAATGTCACTCTCCTCTTTTATGCAAAACTTTTCAATTGTTTATAATAAAAAAGCTATTTTAAAGGTTTTTATAGATGTATATTACACTTAATTAACAATGTTGAAAGAAAAAACATATTATTTGAGAAATTCTCTCTTTTACTAAAGTTAACAAGATACAGGAGCAATATTAGCATAAAGTAGAGGAAATTTGAAATGATAATAATGAATTTAATAATAGGAGTCAATAAAATTAAATAATTTAATTAACTAAATTATAATGTTATTTAAATAATATCAAAAAATGTAAACTTTTGTAATTAACAATAAAAAAGAAAGTAAATCCCTTTAAATTGATCATTATTTTCACATCAATTAATCTTAATGTGCGATAATGGGATTGCTTCTAACATGATTTTAATATGCATGGGTTTAATTTTCAACCAAATGTTTCTAATCATTTCAAAGGCAGATCAAAGATTATTTTACTGATATCCATCAATCACGCGCATAGTAGCGTATGAAAGCCACTCATCTTCGCATTTATGTCATCCGAGAAATGTTTGCATATTAAAACCCCTTCTCATTTCATTTTCTCTATTTTATTCCTCATATTTACTGCTTATTGAGAAATTGCTTTGATTCCTATACCAGATATTGCATCTATTTTTACTCGCAGAATTTGTGCTAGATAAAGTCTTAAAATGAAAAATAGTAAAAATCGATGCCGTGAGACTTTTTTCGATAATATTGTTGCTTTGATAAAATAATATCTGTCAATGACAATCAGATTATCCTAGTGACCCATTTGTGATGCAATAATTCTTTTCAAAATTAATATGCTTGCTTCTGACGTGAATCGTAAATAATTTTTTTTTTCTTTTTTTATCTGTCTTCTTTTTCTTGACGCGACAAGATAAAGAATGGAGAAAGGGCGTCGCCGAATTCTTTTATCTTTCTACTGGAGATAGTCATGTCGTCTATCACATGGAGGTATCTCACGGATCGTTGCAATGTGTATCTCGCACCGATATAAAATTTATCTTCTGCTTTCTCGACGTTCTTGTGACTTGTCGATAGTTGGAATTACAGAAATCGAAGGTGTCCGATTCTAGACTACAAATCACAGTTGAACGTTACTCGATACTCAATCATCAGCAAATTAATGACATAAGAGTTTATTTTTGTCGATATTTCTTATATTATAAATCAATTGCTAATTAAAACAAATTCTGTTTATTTTTTTGATTCTGTTAGAGAAAAATTAAACTTTTATTATATGTATATCAAAATAATTTGCATATTTATATGTGCTTATTAAAAATATATATATATATGTTATAAGACAAGCAAGAACAGAATAATCACTCGAATATAAATCTTTTTATAAATGTATTTATGTTACAATTTTATTTACGTTTATTAAAATTTATTTACGTTAAAATGTAAATATGTTAAAATAAACTAAAAATTTTGTGTCATATTTCTAATATTTGTTAGGTACAATTATTTTTGTCATTATGTATTTATGTATTAATCACAAAAATTTAATTTTAAGATTGACGTATTAATTTTAATCGCAGGGTGGAGAGCTCGAGCTTTAGTAATTACGGCTTGGGCTCTATCAGCATTATTCAGTATGCCGATGATATTTCTATACGAAGAGAAACGAATACAGGTACACATATATTTCTTAAATGTAAAAATTATTTAAAAACTACAGACATCACAAAATTTTGGCTTAAAAAATTTTTAATTGTTCAAACATATGTTTTTGAGTTTTGTGTTTTGAGTTTTATTATATTTTTTTTTTAACTATAAAGAAAATATATCTTAGATGATGTTACAATATACAAATCGGTTTCTCATTTTTGGAAGGACCTTTCGGAAATCGAATACGCGTGATACTCACGAGGTGAACCTAATCGCAGAAGATCATTTTATAGGGTACGACACAGTGCTGGATCGATTTGGGCTCCCCGACCCAATGGAAGATCTATATGAGTCTGGTGAGTTTCAGTCTCTTTATAGCGCCCACCCTGATAATAGGAGGCTGTTACACAGTCATCGTGGTCACAATATGGTCACAAGGAGCAGCATTACGTCAGGGACCGACTAGAGATACTCGAAGGGCATCCTCCAGAGGTCTCATCCCCAGGGCGAAAATCAAAACCGTTAAAATGACTTTTGTCATAGTTTTCGGTAAGATACAAATCACAGAAATTTTGCTAATGCAAAGTATCGCAATGTTAATTAATTAATAATTGTAAACGTAAAAAAATTAAATTATCTTTTTATAGAGAAAAATAAGAAAATAGATTTTATATATCTTTTTGTTAAATTTTTAAATAAAAGAAATAAAAAATAAATGTATGTAGTAATAAATTAAATGTAAAATAACGGTAAAAAATCACCAAATATGCAGCAATTCTATTGTAGACGAATTATAATCGTATAATAGATAAGCATGCTTTCTATAAAATTAAAAAAATAAATAAATATATATATATATATATATATATATATATATACATATATTTTCTTTTTATATATGCATTTTTATATATGTATATATTCTTTTATATTAATTTATAAAAATGTTATTTATATTTATTTAAACTTTGTCGGACTAACTCAGAAGTGATTGTAACATAGAAATTATAGCATAGAAAGTAGTTTCAAATTCTATTAAATCATCAAAAGACACACTTCAAAGGGGATTCAGATTTCGAAGAAAATCTTTTCAAGCAAATATTTACAGAAACTTTGACTTGACTTGTAAAGTTACACTTTAAGATCTAACACATATGATTTTATGATAACTCGTTATTCATGCATTAGTTTGTAAATGTAAAGAAAACTTTTAGATTCCGACAGACTATACGATACGTTTGAAACATTAATGTTTTCTTTCTTTGACGTATGTACACGAATATTTCGACGTGAACAATAATAACGGAAAGAGAGCGGCGTTCTCAAAGACAGAGCGTCTTTTTGCGATAATAAAAAGTAATAACCTCCTATCAAGCTTTTCCTATGTCTTTTCATACAAGATCGGTGAACCGTTTTATTTGCAACGTAAAAGACGCGCCACAAGGAGATAAGCCGGTATATTCTCTATTCGATATTCTTGTAGGAGTACGAATCATGTAAAGACAAAAAGAATTGTACATATGTATAGCGTATTTAAGAACGAAACGTCGCTCTAGATTAAATAAATTGCGGATAAAAAATATGAGACATATAAATATTTTACAAATAATAATGAGATTTCAATTAAATTAGCTTTCAAGTAAAATTAAATAACCGTTCTTTTTTTGACACAAAAAGGACTGTTAATATTACAAATTTCAATCAAGAAAGTTGTTTCTTTGGATTATATTGTATTAAAAAACACATACATAAATTACAATATGAATTCGACGTGAGTTTACTCACATATGAGATATTCTTTTGTAATTATAATATATATCTAGTATTATCTCTCATAAATCTTAATATTTTATTTACTTTATCTTTAGACATTCTTAATTCTTAGAGAGAATTAAATAGACATTTTTTATTCACTAGCTTTGAATCTCGTTGAAGCAAATCCTTTGACAGTTCAAACAGTTGCAATAAAAACATCTATAAGTTTTTTATTATATAGCATGCTCATTCCTTTAAAGAAATGATTTTGAAACATGTACAAGAAATCGCTAAAGATAATCAGATTTGTTTTCATCAATAGGAACAGCAAAATTTCTTCTTTTTTAACTGACGACGACTATCGTTCTAATACTTATAAAGATACCGAAAGTAAATCTCATTCAGTGTTTTCTGAAAGGGAGTACTGAGATTTTGTGAAATCAGTGAAAGCGGAAAAAATAAAACGAAAAAAGTTATACACGCAGAATAAATTTCGCATAAAAGTTGCAACGGTAATCTTGTTTCGTGATTTGAAATTACCACGCGCATAATATATCGTGCGTATTGCAGTTGCGCTTGTGATGCACTTTGCTTTCCATATCTCGAAATAAAAGACTCATACATTTTCATTAAATCTTTATATTAAACTAGTATTTATTAAAATATGCGTTATTTTCTGTTAATTAAAAATTATCTTTAAATTATTAAATAACTTGTGAAAACTGAATTTAACAGGTAAATTAATAGATAAATTTTTTCAATCAATAAATAAATTTAAAAAAATTGTTTTATTGTTAAACATTTTTTTAAACTATTGCAGTTATTGTTAGTTACAATTTTACGAAAAAACGGGGATAGCTGTACGGAACATACTCTTTAAAACTATTGTAATTTACTAATTTTTTAATGTGTTTTAAAATTTTAATGTTTCTTTTTTTAAATAAGCTTTAAAAATAATAATTTTTATATAAAATAATATACTTCATATATAGTTATCAAATTTTTTTCTCTTCATGTTCTTATTAATAGATTTATTAAATAAAAATATTTTTAATAAAAAATGCCTAATATAAAAAATATGTACAAAAATTTAATTTTTATATTAATTTCATTTTGATGTTTGCGAGCTTTTTACTAAATCTTTCGCGTGATAAACTTTCTTTTAACTGTTCATTTTAAAATGGAACAAGAATATCGGCATATCGGAGCAATGAACTTCCTAACGTATACATTGTATTTATATGTCAGCAATATCCCCGTTCTTAAAATAACAATAGATACGTTCATCCATCAGTTATAAAGAAGACACACAATGCAAGCATTCATTGCATCCTTTGGAAACGTTTATACATTTTTGGTGGGTCATTAAAATGTTACACACTCATCGCGATGACGAATCAAATAAGCCGATTTATATTTAATCAAATTTTTCGTTGCATAATCATTAATCATTGAATTAGAGATATGCACAGTTTTCAATTTTCAATAAACCGCTATAATATTCTCAAATCTTAATATGTACAGTAACGTTATTAATATGCGTCATTTTATTAATAAATTGAACAATAAAGAGACTTTAACTTCCATCGCTAATAAAGCGGCTTTAACAAACTACAAGCATAATTTTACTTTGAAAAATGTTACATCAAAATTATATACAAAGAGATTATATTTTTTAATGTTTTATCTCTATAAATTATCTTTAAATATAAAATTTATTTATAATATATTTATATAAATATTTATATAAATATCTATATAAATAATTTATTTTGCTTAATTTTCTTTAATTTACGAAATATGAAATTATATTGAAAATTATATATTTCTAGATCGGTTTAAAAAGGACTTAACTTTTTTCGCATTCTGTGTCATTATAAAGAAAACAAACTTTTCTAAAGAACTCTTTTATAAAACTCGTAATTTTTTAACTGTTGCAAACTTTTTTTAAATTGGCAAAATAACTGCCGACATACTTTATAGGATCATTTTCTCAAGTTGTACTATCAAATTGCTGATGTAGTAATATTTCTGAAATCATACATATTAATGAATTCAATAATTTCACTATTTATAGATCATTAATACATTAAAATATTACCATTACTAAAGAATATCTCATATGTGATGTTATTGGAAAACCAGAAGATAAATGTTCTCAAACGAGAAATGAATTAGCTGTAAAAACAATTTGAAGCTGAGACCTGTTTTGTTGTTTTTAGTTAGAAAAGTTATTTCACTATGCGTCAGATGTTCTGCCATTTTCCTGTTTGGCGACTGATACCTTCTCTCAGCTCGTAGTTTTTCCAATATCGGTAGAATGATAGTGCTTAACTCTTTTTTGATTATAGATTTATTAAAAAATAAAAAAAGGCTATCTATCTCGTATCAAAAAGTGTCAACATACAACTTTCTCACTTCTTTAATTTCCAATAAATTAAAAACGACGTATGATAAATTAAAAATCTTTTTTTAACAAAACCGTTTAACTACCAGTTTTTCAATTTTTATCAATTGGAAAAAAATAACTTTTCACGAATTAATTTTATTACAAATATATCTCTAAGATATTTTATTAAATTTATATATTTTTATTATAACGTATCCTATAGATATTATTATCTGTGTAATTTTACGTCTTTAATTCACGTGTTCTATTAAGATATCATCTGCATGTTGAACGATTTAAATTAAATAACAGTAATGCCAACTAGATCCACAGTAATATATCAGAAATTAAACAGAAAAAACATTCGTTTCCGAAAGATACAGATGTTTGGAAAAGAGTCATCTAGGATTTAATAAATGTTTCGATCAAAAGCGATCAAACCAAATGTAATCGTCTACTTTTTATATTTGTAATTATAAAAATGTTTTTCCGAGTTTTTGTTTCATAAGATTCCTATAAATAATAGAAGAAGAATTGACAACTATTTCTAAAATATCGGAAGCTACAATATACAGGGTGTCTACTCAAATCTTGTAAAAAAATTCCTTGAAAATTCCCTGATTTGACTAAAATTCCAAGTAAAGAGAATATTTTCAAAATTTTAATATAACTTTCTTTAAAATAAATTTTTTTATTACATATATTTTCTAATGTTTTTCATTCATACAAAGAAAAATACAGAGCCTCTTAAGTTTCAAGTGCTAAATTTATAAATGTATTAAAAAACTGAATAACTCTTCTAAGATAAGCATTTTCTTTTGCATAATATTTTCTTTTCTTTTATCATTAAAAATTACCAAAAATATGTATTTCATATTGAATATTATATTAAGACATTGAATATATAAACAAAAATAAATAAATAAATAAATAAAAAATATATATGCATTAATATGTGCATAAATTCTTTTATAAAGGAATTATTGACGCTTCCTGTATATACATATACACAATTAATTTATTATAGACAAGCGAAAATACGAGCGTCTCACCTCGTGTCTACTTATATGTCGAGCATCTCGGATGATTTAATTTGTTTAATATATTAATAATTTTTGCGTATAGACCATTTTGTATAATTATTGTAGAATTTTCAAACGCTTAAAATCTGATAAAAAAATCAGCAGACAAAGTAAGCAGCGTGAACTTGACGTCTCGGTTTGTTTTCCGAGCTATTTTTTTTTTGCTTAATAGCCGGAAATATTTATTTAATTTATTAAAAACTCTAGAACTATTAAAAATAAAACGAGACCAATATTCTCAATAAATAATAACTTTCCGTAAAGTGAGCCAGTTTTACACACACGGCTGACTGTTCACAATTGAGAGTAAAATTATCAAAAAGAGAATTTTCGAAATAATTTCCTGAATCCTAAAATTCCATGAGACTTCCCTGATTTTTCCAGATACAAAAAAATTCCAGGAATAAGAACTCCAGGGTTTTCCATATTTTTCTAGAGAATAGACACCCTGAATATAAATCAAAGCGTAATTCAAAAAGACAAATGGAGCGTCTCACTATTTTAGATTTATTATCTAAAGTTAAACTGACACAAACTTAGAGCTGTGAGGATGTTGATTGTCAGGATTTTACGCTCTTTGTAATTTAAAATAGAAACGGCAAGTCTCTCAATTGACGTAACGGTGCAAATTTAATTGTATTTTATCCGTAACAGTTTATCAAAAATAATGTATATTTTTTTATTTCTGAATTATGCTATCAATATTTATATTATTTATTATTCGATTAGTATTTTAATTACGTATACTTTTTTTATTTTTCAAATATTACAATAATCTTTGTGCATTTTTATCTTAATATTTGCATATTTGTGCAAATCCCACAAGAATTAATAATTATATTATATTATAAACGTAACATAAATTATAGTACTCACGATGTAATCGAAGATTCTATGTTTCAGTGTTTATCCTTTGCTGGAGTCCGTACATAGTCTTCGACCTCCTTCAAGTGTACGGGC
The DNA here is from genome assembly GCF_047496725.1 of Anoplolepis gracilipes. NCBI lineage: Eukaryota > Metazoa > Arthropoda > Insecta > Hymenoptera > Formicidae > Anoplolepis > Anoplolepis gracilipes. The sequence goes on along the minus strand of NC_132980.1, from coordinate 8,429,308 downwards.
ATGTACCAAAAACTCAGACGAATATTGCAGTCGCCACTTTCATACAAAGTTTAACGCCGCTCAATTCAGCTGCTAACCCAATCATTTATTGCCTCTTCAGTACTCAATTCTGTAAAACCGTACGGTGAGTATATTAATCATCAATTATACATAATTAAAATGATTATGATTACAATCTTAATCTTAATATTATTTTATTCAATCTATCTATTTAAAACGTTAAAAGCATTTCTCTTAAATATAAGATAAAAATTTTCACTTAAAAAAAAACGTGCATCATAATCTTAAAATATTGATAATTTTTACAGTATTAAATAACAGATAAAAATCTCTAATTTATAAAAGCTATATCATCAAAATAGCCGTAGAACTTGCAGATATTTTCTTATGTAACATTCAAACTTTTTTCTATTGCACATTCGAAACAATGTTCGCGGTGGTAAGAACATTTTCTCAGGATAAAAGGTCCGACGTCGCAACAATTTTCCGCTACAGGATTTCTCCGTTAAACAGCAATTGTTGCTCGGTAGGAACATGCAGGCAATCTCCTGGCTTTCGGGTTGGTGCCCGGCAAATTCGCATCACTGCTTCGGTATCGGAGCAACGAATAACAGTACAAGGACGACCGTGACAACGTCCCTGACGGCTCAGTCGTCCCGCAGAAGTGGACACTTTACTATGTTGCACTCCACATCGCGGAAACGAGTCATGGTCTCTCTGGTCTAGAGTTCACGATGTCTGAGAAATGTAGTCGCATCAATTTCTTTGCAGATTTATATTCTATACCGGAATGGATTTTAGTAGTTTCACTTGCCTACGCTAGCGATTAATTATTACAAGAAGAACATAACTAATTTTTCTTACGAATAATATAGAAAAGTTAATTAATTTTTTACCAGGAAAATGTATGAATTTAAAAATACATAGTAACCAGATATATTCGAGCTACTTCTTCATAATAATTTTTACGAAAAAAAAATCTAATAATGAATAGAGTTCTTCTTGCTTTTCAAAAATATTTGCCTTTTTAATATATACATATACATATATTTAATATCATATCATTTATATGTATATTTTTTTACAACTGATTTTCATTGATATTGCAGAAGACGGTCCGCTTTTAATAAGGCATGATAATCAAGAATATGACAATTACCTTGAATTAAAAATTAAATTATTCTGACAATATATTTGATATAATAAATGATTTCTTCTCAATTCGATAATCCGTAATTTTCCATATATAAAATATAATAACAATTATAAATAAATGAACGATTTCATATTGCAAGTTTTACATAAAATATAGCTTTTTTTCGGAGTTCCTTGAAATGAAAATCAGATAATAAAACAATGTAGTATAATTATATTGCAAAATTTTTTAAATTTTAATTAGAAGTGGTTATACATATTAAAAAACAGTATACATTTTTGTATTTATCTAAGTTCTATAATTATTTTATAATTTTTTATTTCAATATAGAATATACACACATACGCAGAAACATGCATACAAAGATATATATGTATATACATGTGTATATGTGTATATGTGTATGCAAGATATTTCAGATTATTGTTTAATATTTAATATTAAAATATTTAATCTAATCAAATATTTAATATTCGACATAGTATTACAAAACTAAAATACAAAAACAATTCACACAAATTTTTTACTTTATAAAGTATATTAAAAACTTTTAAATTTAATATATATATAATATTATTTTCTTTCAAAATAAATAACTTTACATTAGTTGCAGTAGAATTCGTACTTCAAAAACATTTTGTTTTGAGATATATATATATATATAAAATTATAACTGTATTTTATTACACAGAATGTAGAAATTTAATCTTATAGCAAAGCAGAATTATACGAAAGCAAACGGAGGCAGCTAATAAATACTTCCTGTAATATTTTTCGTAATATTATCTGCGATGAATCTCGTATAACTTCCATACACCGTCCAATAAGAAAAAACTGATAATAAGCTGAAGTCCTCCTATTCTATAAGTTAACTTATAGAGATAAATTACATAAAGTACGCTTTGTATAATTTATGAATTAACTGTTATTGAATTATCTACTATTTTATTCATTATTATGAATTTTTTTTCGTGCAATTATTATTTATTAATTATTAATTAGTAATTTATATATTTTACAAATCACTTTCAAAAGTGATTTTTTTTCACATTAAGAAACAATGTCATAAATAATATTGACAATTTTCTAAGTATTATGATAAAACAATCTGGTCGTATTTTGTTCGTGATGTATCTATTCTCAAACGTTTGTATGTTAATACTAGTTGTCTATATTTTTTTCTAATCGGACATACGTAAATTGGTATTTAATAAAAATTAACAAAAATCTAAGGAAGTATTTTTTCAGTAGAAAAGTCTTTTCAAAAGAAAAGCTAAAATCATATTTTTAAGATACATTAAATAAAATATAAATAAATATAAAATACCTAACAGATATACAACTTTCCGCCCTTTACTCGAAAAAATATAAATTATTCATTTCAAAATAATGTATTTATCATATACAATGCAAATGTATTATTTTGTAATAATTAATTGCGTATTTATGAATTTAGATTTAAAAGCATATTTTTAATTCATATAAATTATTTTTTTGACTATAACAACAATGTTTAAAAAATTGATTATCTTAAATTTCTTCTACTTTTTAAGCATAAAAATTAGATTTAAGGAAACTCTACATCACAGAAAAAATAGTCATAATACTTAATCTAAAACGACTATGTGTGAGCATTAATGGTATCAGTATTAAAGGGAACATTTGGAAGGCGCTAATAATGTATGTTTCCTATTATCTCTGTACGATTTTATTAGACGTATTAGATAGACTTATTTTAGGCTCGATCGATTGTTAAAGATACCTTTTATCTTTGTTTTGTATTTCCAAGATATTTTATTTCTTTGCCAGAATGAAATCATTCTTATATATAAAATATTAAAATACTATAATATTTGATAGAGAATGATGAATGAAATTATAATTTTTTAATCAATTCTCTACTGCATATATGTACATTGCATGTATGTTATTTTTTAAAATAATAACTGTAATAGTAAATTTAATAAATTCTCTGTATTTCATTTCTTGTTTTATCAATATATTTCCATATATTTTCGAGAAAGTAATCACAGGATAAAAGATATCTAATCGCAGCCATCGAACAGCCTGTGTGGAAAATAATACGCTCAAAGTATACGTGCGTATATATACGCATCTAAATTGTGTATAATATAGCAAAACGAACGAAACTATATCCGCGTGTATATATAGCCGTAAAATAATATTGTGTAATATATTAATGTGTATTATATATTTTATCTGCACTTTCATGAGTGCTGTAACTGTATAAGATACCGTGACATACTATGATCTATCAGTATCATGATTTGTACGATAATAGTTTTTCTGATAAATTCGTTCAGATCTCGTCTTGTACGGTGGTAGAAATATATTGTTGGACAAATGAAGTACTTATATAATAAATACTTTAGTAAAAGTATACACACAACGAACATCTGGATATTAGAGCGTAAACGTTCGATCGTTTCCTTCCTAAAACTACGTTTCCGCTATTCAATCCATCGCCATCGTAAACACAATCATTGTGTGTAATAGTCTGTTCGATCATCAGTGTCTTAATATTCATTCAAAATGAGCTTCAAAAATCAACGCGGTATTCAAATATAGAACACGATATACATATATATATATACATATATATATATATATAGAATTATATGTTGACCTAGTTATTTCAAATAAATTATAGGAACCGAATAATTACATTTTCTCTGCAGTTTACCTGCGATTTAATATTTGTTCAATAATTTAAGTTATTATAAAGTAAAATTTTATATTAAAAATTATTACTATGGTAACTGTGGACCATTAGGAATCATTCTATAAATTAAAGTACTGTGAAAAACTGCGTAAATTGACGTAATTTTTAGTTTTATATAGCACTTTACTTTGAATGATTCCTAATTGTCCACAGTTACTACACACTATAGTAATTTTTAATATAAAATTTTCTCCGTATATATGTAACATATATAAAAAAGAAAAGAAAAAATCACTTGTTATTTCTTAATGATCATCTACAACTTCATCTACTATTTTATTTTCTTGCTAACACGATTGAGTTTTGCAGAAATTTCTTTTTAATTCCATTTTACCTACATATTGCGCACAGCTCTATGTAATTTGCATCTTCCTATTTTATTTATAATGTTTATTAAAAACTCTTGGTTATAGAATTTTTGTTACTAAACTTAACTGTACATTGTAGCAAGATCTTCGAAAAACTGTGCGAATTATACGTATAATAAGAACAACAATCCATATGTAATTTTTAAACATGCAAATACAAAGAATGAGACGTATTATTAATCATACTATGTAAAAAAAGTATATACTATGTAAATTATTATGACTATATAATGTAACATTGTTCGTATACACATCGATAATAACTGCTATTTGTATAGATAAAGATAAATAAACCTATAAATTATTTAAGGCAATCTTTAATTTCATTTATAAACATAACAATTTTGCTCAACTCTTTTATATACAAGTGTATTATCACTTCTTTTCCTATAATCCTTCAATTATGAAAATAATGTTTTAATAATATTAATTTTTTAAATTAATGTTTGATAAAATATTAAAATAATAATTAACATATTTTAATTAAGCGATTTAATATGTCTCACATTATAACAACAATGATATAAACATAAGATTGTGTAAAGTTTTAAGTTATAACATAAAGTAATGTAGAGTTTCAGTTAATTAAATTTGATATTTTATACATATTCAAACTACATATTAATTAGATAAATTTATTTTATAAATTTTTTATAAATTCTTTAAAATATTTTACAACTTCTGCTGCTCATTATGTATTATGTATATGTATATACACGAATGTCTACATAATTAATTATATTTCAACGGATATAAAGGATTAATTAGTTTTTCTTTTTTTAAATATATCTTGAACTTTTCTTTTAAATTTTGCTCATATCGCATATTTGTGAATGCACATGGTAATATCAAATCGCGTGAAAAATATGCGATCGATATTTTGGCTGATCAATTTCTCTCTGTGCTTTCATCTCCATTTACGACTCACATAATCATAAAGCTTCATGGTGCCATGATAAGTCAAACAATGGCTTAAATAATCATTTGGCGCTCATTTTTTACAGAGAAATATCTCCCCTGGTTTATTTCAATAATATTTTTGCTACGTAAGCATTTTTCATATCTCTGGGAGATATTTAATTTAGCTTCTCTGTATTTTTAATTTAACATTTTTATTCAAAATTTAAAGAATGAATTGTTTGTTAGCGTGCGTTACATTATAAATTATAACTATACTCGATACAATCTCTATATGATCTCTATATACATATACATGCATAAATACATATACATATGTATATATGTATATATATGTATATATATGTATATATTACACATTTATATGTATATAAATGTTTCTGATATAACAATATTTAAAAATCTAAAATAATAATATGTAATGTCATAAACTAAAAAACAAAGTTAATAAAAAATATACTTTATGTACGAAAATTATTATTTTCTTAAAATTGTTGTAATAGTTAGCAACATTTTTATATCAAATTCACGTATTATTAATAGCCATGAACTGTGCAGCAAAATACGTTCAAGGAAACAAAGGAATTCGGTAACCAATGGCCACACGGGAGATTTAACGAAATTTCACGGTAGAACATGCAGCGTATGTGGCTTACGTAACATATCCATTTCGCTTCCACCCCTTTAAGCGAGGATATGTGAAGACTCGAGGGAAAGAGTTTTTGGTTGTTCAGGTCGGTAAGGGACCTGCCGATCCTATGATCAGTGATTTGCAGAAATCGTTATTTATTGCTCGTGAAGAAAAAAGAAGAGGTGTCAATATTTTGATCAACAACACGAACAAGTTATTTTAGTACAAAAATTATATATATATATTTTTTTTTCTTCATTTTAGAACACAGTTAAATTTAAAGAATCACATACATGAAAAAATTACATTGAGACATATAAGATAAATCTCACTCTATTCGTGAAAGAAACTATTTTAACACACTGTAACACACGTTCACTTTGTGAAGGAAGACAGGAAGACAGACGAGAGAATTTTCTTTCCAGAATAGTGAGTGGTACCAGAGTGTCGAAAAATCGGGTTTATAACGGGGTTACATTTGTCAGTCTTATCGGTAAGAACGCGGAAGAGCTATGTCGTGCACTCATTATTGAACAATGGATTCGCGACGAGATAGATTGCACTTAGACTTTAAATATCCTCACAGCTGTTATACGACCTGCCATACATCTACTATCAGAAATCCTTGTCCCAAAGTTTGCAATAGTGCGTAATTTCTTATTTTGTATTCTAATAAAAATCTAATTGTATCAATGTATAATATATACTGAAAATATAAAGGCAAAATTCATATTTTCTATATTCTCCAGAATTTATGCTAAATTAATAAAAAATCATTTATATAAAAATTTAAATTATTTGCCCGATATGTTTTTTTTAATTAAATTAAAATGGCTAAAATTTTTATTATATATTTGTAGAAACTAATGATATTTAAAAATTTTAAGAACTAAGATAAAGACAGAATAAAACTGTACTATCTAACTTAATATCAGAGAAAATTGTAGAATACGAGTTTTGCTGCTATATTTTCTCATATAACAGATATAACACCTTGATCCAATATGTGACGCAATATCCTGTTTCTTAAATCACAAGTTATATTTTTTTTATACAGTATATCAAATTGTATGAATTTATCCATTTTTCAGAAAGTTATAAAGAGAATTATTCGAATTGGAAATCGTCTGATTTGAGTAGAAATGATAACGAGACATATAAAGAAGGTAAAAAATACTATGCAGAAATTAACGAATAAAATTCAATGAGTTGTAATTATTTTTGTTGAATATTATGCAATCCTTTTTAATTAATAATGTGCGATCAAATTATATCAATAAAATTTCCAAATATAAAAAGTTTTTAAATTATACTTTTACATTTAAAAATTAAAAAAAATTATACCACTTTTTTCTGATTTCAACCATGCAAAAATTTAATTTAAAATCTTTTCATATTAAGCAATGTATATATATTCAAGAATGTTAGCTTTGTCATATACATATTTATATTACTAATTTAATTATAAAATGCAAATATATTATTAATTATTACATTGCTTTACTATTACAGCTATATATTCATAATAATTGTTAAAAAATATTATTTTATTTATGTAACTAAAATTTGTGAAAACGTGACTGAATTTAAATATGAAATTGATTCTTACTTGCTAATTTAATTGAATTATGAATTTCTACACAATCGAGCAACTATCCCGTTTTATCTATGTTCAAACAATGCGATGAGAAGCATGTCAGTCGCAGAAGCGACGAATATTAATTTAGCTTGGAATTCTGCGTCGCAGGCAGGGGCGATCCGCCGTTTCCAGATTCGAGCGTACAAATGGCGAGAATTGCAAACGCATACACGACGAGGCATCGTGAATTGACGCCGACGGTCTCGATTGAGAAGATGCAGATTTGCCTAAAGTTGCTGGAAGACAGCAATGCGGCGTTGCATCTCAGAAATCGCGATCTCAGTGCGGAAAACAAGAACTTAACGAAGCGGTGAGAGATTTCCACTATAGTTAATTACATGGTTAATTACTCCTTCTCTAAACCAAGCGCAATTGCGTTTACAATTTGACAAATATCTCACGTCAACTCGCCAAACTCAAAACAATTTTTGGTACGCAGGCTCGAAAAGGACGCAATTAAAATAGAGAAACTGCAAGAAAATATGTCATTATTACAAAATAAACTTAGTGATGAGAAAATGAAGTTAACCGATGTGTTAGCAAAACAAACGGTGAGAACGATTATCTACTGGATAATAAAAAAAGTATTAAAGATATAATTAAATGCTATGTGCAGATACTATTTTATGTCGCAATGCATAAAATTGAATAATAATTTTAAGATAAGAATGAGATAATTAAATCATAATTCAGAATTTTTAAATAATGAAGCATTAATTAGTTATTACTTTTCTAAAACCTTAATTTTTTTGTAATATATATTTAACCAGATATCGTGTTATGTTATCTATTGCTGCAAGTTATATAATTATTTTCTTTTTTATTTTTAATTAATAATATAAAGTGTCTTTGAAGTCAGATTTCTTTGTGTAATTAAAACTATTATACATATATATAATAAAATCAATATAATACGATCAATATAAATTATTAAAATATAATGTTGATATAAAAATATTTTGTACAATATAAAGTATAAGAAAAATAATAAGAGACTGATATGTATATCATGAGAGATTAATATATATTATATATGTGTATGTACAATAATCATTTCAAATTTTAAAAATGCAGATACTTCTCAAACTCTGATTATTGTTGTAAAATCTCACAATATAAAATATGTACAGTATTAAATGTGGAATATATAAATTTGGAATCTGTTATGTACAAATTTCAGAAAATCTCTCTGGAAGATAAATCCACCTCATCGAGGGATATCGTTTCTAAAACAGATTGCGAGTTACAAATTTGGGAAACTTGCAAAGATTGCCACGGGAAATTGGATGGATGCCAAAGGGAATCACCTACGGTCACTATCACGAAGTAAGTTCTCAAATTCAAGCTAGTTAAATCTGCTATACGCTTCAAACACGCGAGAGATTAGACAAGTACATGTGCAAATGCGATTCCTAATTCAAATTTCTATCTTACATTCTAAATCCAAGAACGTATTAATTAAACATTTTAATCAATCAATAAGTAATTAAATTTGCAAATTAAATTTTTAACCTTGAGACACATACGAATATCTGATATCTTCGCTGTTTAGATTGATATAATATGCGGCTAATATCTTAAAAAATTACTGATATTATAATAATTATACAAAATAAAGTGATGTATGCAATTGTAAGTTGCTTTTGCAATATATTTTTGTACAATTCGCTTCAAGCAAGTTTGATTTTAAAAATTTCCATAAATTCTATAAACTTATTGGATAAGAATTTTGATTAATGCTCTCTTTTATCAAATATTAATCAAATACTAAAAGAAATTATGCCAATTTTATAATAAAATAATATTTAAATAATACTAATTTAATCTAATTTTATTATATACTATAATTTTTCCACATAATTTTTCTTCAATTAATCTATCAATTACATGTTTTTACTTATCATTACATTATATGTTCGTACTTCTAATGGCACGAGTAGATCAGAATTTGAGTTATTAGAGAAGGATATGCAAACTTTGAGGGATGCAGTAATTGTCCGAGAAGAAGCTTGGGATAAAGCAATAGAACGCGAGCAGAATTTCCGGCAGCAATTAGCACGACTAACCGCGGAGACGATCACCACACGTCATCTTTGCGAAACTCGTGAGGACGAACTTTGCGCGGTTACAAAAGCTTTGACGGTATAATAACAGAAACAATAAACTCGGTATATAATGAAAATTAGATTCCTAAAAGTTCAGCTAATGTGTCGAATATTAAATTGGTGTAATAAAACGCTCCAATTCGAAGGGATAAACCGATAAATATTAAATGTTTTTGTAAAATTATTAACGTTAATATATTTCAATGAATTTTTATCTATACACATAGCACGCATAAATATCTTTTATAATAAAATTATTATTTCAATAATATTATTATTTTGTTTTAATTGTTAAAAAAAATATTTGTATTGTATGTATATATACATATATATATATATATATATATATAAAGCATTCATATCGTATATCTGGGGCTAATAACTGTATGTATACCATACATTTGAAAATTTATGATAATTTATGACATACAAAAATCAAACTGATATATAAATAATGCATATAATTTAAACATATTAAAACATTTACAATTAATAATTATTAAAATTATTATTTTAATTAAGGAAAGAAATATTTATTTTGCATCAGTGATTTTTTATTTACAGGAGAAAGAGTCGGAACTAAAGGTGATGCAGAAAGAAACATTGTATCTAAACAAATTAATTGCAAAATTGCATCGATATCAGAAGTGAGCTCTGTTTAATTATATTTATTTCATTAATAATAACTGCTGCATCTCATTTTAAAGTTATTTTATTGTCGAGAAACACAACACTGTTTATTGTACGTATAATATACATTATATTACATTTTCAGTGAAAGCTGTGAGATATTTTTTATAAATTTCCAGAGTTCAATAATGTAATAGATCAAAATTACGAACATTACGCTCGCAATTTTCACTGCAAAAGACTTGAAATGAGATGCATAGTTCGTAAACATGGTAATAGTGATAACGAAATTACTTGCCTTGATTAAATCGTTGCAACCGCTCACTGTTTTTGTTCTCTCCATACTCCTCATATTCTCGGTACTGAATTCATTCGTAGTACTGGTTGGACGACTGTAATAATACCAAATATTGATAAATTATTTGTACTAACAGACGATAGCGAAACTGGCGCAATTTTATTCCGACGCGAGATTGTCCGTGAAGTGCCGTTATTTATCGTGACGTATGTCATACGTAGTGATGACGCGTGCGTTTCTTCCCGCGCTTTAAAGGCGCGAAATTTTTCTCTTTACAAGACAGTTTATTGACATAATTAATATTCCGTATCAAAGATAATAAATTGATTTTGATAAAAGGATTAATTAAAAGTTTTCTACAACTCTTGAATAATCAGTTTTTTTACTGTAATTTCTTTATGAATATTCTCATATATAGTGCGCATAAAATATGCAGAGATTACTTGCCTTGATAAATAAATTCGTAGCAATGATCCGCCGTTTGTTCTCTCCATACTCCTTATATTCTCGCTACTGAACTCATTTGTGATACTGGTTGGATGACTGAAATAATGCCAAATATGTACATTAATGACAAAAATGCTCGCGATTCCATTCCGACGCTTCGCGAGATTGCTCGTAAGATGCCGTTATGTATCGTATGTCACGTGTGATGACGCGTGCGTTCTTCCCGCGCTTTAGGCTAAGGGCGCGAAATTTTCCTCTCTATTAGAGACAATTTAATGACACAATTAATGTATTGAGTTTCACAGTAATAATGATTTTTCATTGAGAACATTATATCTGTAATGCGTCTGTCTTCTCAAAACAACTGTTTAATTAATTTATAGTCTACACAGATAAAAGAGTAAAACACACGCGTATTTATTATAATGCAAGATTGCATAACCCAATTTCCGTGTCAAATCTGATAAATTGATAAAAAGATTAATTAAAAGTTTTCTGCAGCTTCTAGATAATCGTTTTATTGTACTTTGTTATTTCGATATGAACACTCATATATACATATATATTCTGCATAGAATAGTAATATGCAGAGATCACTTACTTTGATAAATTCGTTGCAATGATTTGTCGTTTGTTCTCTCCATGCTCCCTATATTTTTGATAGCTGTACTTATTCATAATGCTAATCAGACGAAGTAAAGCCAGATACACTTATATTGATGGATTATTTGCACGAAAGAATCGTGAAACTGTTGCACTTTATCCATTCCGACGCGTCGCGAAATTACCCGTGAAATGCCGTGATATATTGTGATGTATGTCATACGTAGCGATGACATAAGCCTCGTCTACAATAGCCGTAGAACGTAAGGTCGCAAGCAAATTGACCAATGACAGTCAAGCATTTTCGAAAATGCTTGACTGTCATTGGTCAATTTGCTTGCGACCTTACGTTTTCGGCCATTGTAGATGACCCATTACGTGCAGCGTTTCTTCCCACGCTTTAAGGCTAAAAGGCGCGAAATTTTTCTCTCTCCACGAAGATTTAAAAATAATGACACAATAAATATATTCATTTTTTAAATAATAATAAATTTTAATTGGAAATATTTCCCTGAGAATTATATCTTCAATGTCTATTTTATCAAAATAACTGTTAAATTTAATTGATTTATAGTCTGCATAGATAAAAAAAGAGCAAATACACACACATATGTATTTGATGCAAGATTGCATAATCTGATTTTCGTATCAATCTTACAAATTGATACCTTGATTCAATAAATTAATTAAAAGTTTTCTGCGGCTTTGTGAGAATCGATCTTCTTACTATAATCTGTTATTCCTATGAATATTTAATTCTGCATAATATGGTAATATGCGGCTTTAAGAAGCTTATTACAATTTTAGAGAACTCGAAGAGCACGCGGACGGCGGTGTAAGTTCTAACATTAGCGAAAAGGATCAAAAATGCATTGAGGAGATTGTACAGCGCGTACGAAGCTCTAAGGGTAAATCGAAAATAAAATTCAAATACACTTCGGACAAATATTCACATTCGAATTCAAGCAGCTCTCGCGAAAGTAAAAATAGAACGGATCAAGCAGGTTCCTTGGAAGACCGGCAAAATTAAACTTGTACCATGATTTCGATGTGTAAAAAAAACCCCATTATTTACATTTTTGCAATCTTTTAATTTAATAACACCAGATGTATATTTTCGTAATATGAATGTATTAGAGTATTGACAAATATATATAAATATACTAATTTAAAATAAATTCTTTATAGATATCATGTCTTAATTTTTATACGACGTTCTTGAACGAGAGAAAAATAAAAGTAATTTTTATGAAAATTTATAGGAAAAGTTATCAAAATTTAAAAAATGTAAAATTGAAAAAATAAACTCAAAAATAAATATAAATAAAATATTGATTTCCCATAAACGTGTAGAAAGATATACAAAATATTAAATAACATTATATCTCTTTCTATGATTGTTTCTTATATACCTTAAATATATAAAATTTTCTAATAACAAGTATAATATTTATAGTGTTGTTCAATATGCTTTCGTCTTTAATTATTGTGTATTGTACTACCATCTGTGATGCAAAAAGTAAACGAACTATACTACAGATGATATCGATCGATAAAGAAATTCAAAATAATCCTAATTATGCAGAGTCAAATGTTGATGTTTACAAAATATGTAGAACCTTACAATAAGTATTTTTAATCTAAAACATTATACGAAAAGGAGAAAGTGTTTCTTTTTCTACTTTTTAACAGTTTAGTATCATTTTTCTTCTTATTTTTCTATTTGAAAGAAATAATTATTTATTTGTTTTTTACTATTATTTTTTTCAGTGTCTGTAAAGAGAGGTTAATTATTTTGTAGATTCTCTGTGTTTTCTATATTTACAGCACTAAACGGAAAATTTGCCTTGACATTCAAATCAACGTAATGCTGTGTATTTAAGATTAAAAATCACTGAATCGGAATATTTAATCAAAGTTGTGTGAATTGCAAGTAGATTTGTCAACAACTTTGGCCAAACATTGACTTAGATAAATGACGACTCCTTACCACAGTATCATTTATCTTTGAACGACTTATATAGATAAGTTTTAATGAATAATAAGGTTTAATGCTACTTGACGTTAAATTGCGAGACTGATTATCGAGTTCTTTAAAAAATGTAATCATTTTAAGAATTTTATTTTAATTAAAGAAAGTCGCATTCATCAACGAAAAATGCTATATATATAATAATATATAATATGTATAATAATAGTGCTATTATTTTTGTTAACTTCTTTTTGTAAATGACAAAAATTTTGCATTTTTTATTTATTTCTCATTTTTATTTATTATTGCTGAGATGCCGTTAATTATCAATAAAAATAAATTGAATCATATATTAATTATTAGTAAAAATCTTTTGTTTTATTATCGATATATATATATATATATATATATATATATATATATATATATATATATATATATATATTGCTTAGATAATTTATAAATTTAATCCAGTGCTTAAAAAAATTTCAGTGTATCCAAGAATGGATTTTGTGAAGCAATCGGTTATGTAATAAGATTGATATAAACTATTTGTCGGTGATATCAGTATTATTTATTATTAGTATAAAAATCGCAGAATTATTCTTTCACTAACAAGATATGACCGCCGATTAAACATACTTGAGCAAAAAGGATACATGCGCATCTCAATTATCTAATAGAAAGTAAACACCAGAAAAAAAAGTAAGTGATTATATAAAATGAAATAATAATAAACCTTATATATGAGATTTCTTTACTAATTTTCACATTTCGCGTTTGTAGTATATATGTTATCGTAGACTTATCAAAGTAGAAAAGAGAGAACATTTCTATCATATCTCCAGAAAAAGATAAAGTCTATATAAAAGAAGAGGACGGACGCTGACATAAAAACTCAGAGCGCGATACATCGCCCGATCAGTTGTGGCTTGAAAATCGCGGGTGACCTGCGCCCCGGTAAAATCAATCAATGAACGCCGACAGCGCGACGTCGTGCAGCAGTGATCGCAGTGTCGTCGTCGTCGGTATCGCTGCTTGATCCGGCTTGCTTCGTAAAAGCTTGGACACGATATCTCTTGCGGTGCCGAGCCGCTCCTACATTGTCGCGGCGTGAATCATGTAAGTGAACGTGACGAGATGCCGTCGAGTCGCGAGGATATGGAACTCTGCACCGACAAGGTTCTCTCCAAGGGCAGGATCTTGCAAGAGCTCACGAAAGCTGTCAAACTGGTGAGCGATTACGAAACGCCGTTAGGAGGGTCATATGTCTCTGTATAAACGAGTATAAAGCTGTCGTGGCTGCAACTGCATGTGCTTTCGTAGGCTTCAAATTGTACACGAGTCAAGAGTGACAATTCGGCGACGATTCCTGCACAACGCCTCTCTCCCTGCCTTTCTCACAAGCACATATCTCACATCTAGAAGTAACGTTCGAAATCGAGTATATAATTCTGACAAATTATATCTTAGATGACATAAAGACAAATATGTAGGGGATTGAGAATATTAGAGAATTCGATTACCGATGTTGTAGAAATGCGAGAGATACATCTTACGTTAATTGTCACAATTTCATGAATAGCTTTTGGGTGATTACGGCAATTAAAGTCCGAGTGTCATTAACGTTGCACCGATTGCTAATCTTTTGCTAGTTGTCGTATTTTGTTATTGTCAGGAATAATACTTTTAGAGCTTTACATATATATACGTGTATATATATATATATATATTGTATATAGATATATGTATATATCTGTGACGTTGCAAACCCGTCGTGAATTAATCGCGACGCAACGCGGCTCGAAATCGAACGTTCGCATAATAAAGGCGCTGTGGTGATTTTTTATATCGCTCTTGTATATCTTTAAATGTGAAATTTCTCGTTAAAAATGAATCTCGTTCGTTTCACTTCTTCGTCCATAGCGATTGTTGTTGGCGAGAAGTGAGTTACTGCTTCCGTTGAAATCAGTTAACTGCATTGACACTCCGATGACAGACGCGCATATGCGCGCTATATGGAACAGCTGATAAATTTTTCCTTTTTACTTTGTGCTTTCTTTTGTCTTTTCTCTTTTTTTCATTCCGATTATTGATTGATATACTCATTCTGCACATACCTTTTTAATGTAAAGGGTATAATGTATAGAGTCTCATTGAAAAGAACAGATAAAAAATTGACATTATCACAGGGGCATATATATGTCTATACTAGATCAGTGAAAGTGAAATTAATGCTCTTAGTTAAAGTACAAGCTAAATTACTTGTTTGAAAGCAAAGTGTGTATATAATATTTTATATAATTCTCTACTCTCACGTACTACAAAGAGTTTATTTTATGTCTGCAAAGTTGCTTGGAACTACAATCGCTGTCAGAACAGATACCAATAATCCAATGATATACCATACCTTTCATACTTTCATTGTTGTCATATGTTTTTCATAAAATTTACTACACTCTTTTATTAATGTAATACACTTTAAGTCCAAATATGAGCAAATGTTCTAATATTTTTATTAATATTTACTGAACATTTGTTTCTTTTATTCTAGAGATGATTAATTGATATTATTTTTTTTGAATAGTAGATGTAATTTTCTAGCATTATTAATTTGAAATTTTCCCAAGTGTATTTTTATTTTGTATGTCATATATGATTCTCTATATTTATATAAGTACACACACACACACACACACACACACACATACACACACACACATATATATATATATATATATATATATATATATATATATATATATATATCATATTTACACATGTTTTAATCAAGTTTGGTTTATAATAACCTTTTATTTTGTTACATATATTTTTGCTTTAATGAGAGTAATATATGTATTGAACAGGTCTATGCCCAAAGTCTCTATGGTACTGTGGTTTTGGATGGTGATTCTTGGTTAGTTTATTGGCTGGATCGAGCATTGCGTCATGGACTACGTGTAGAGAGACATGGATATTGGGGTACTGCTAGAGAACTTAGTCATCAGGACACTGTTGTGGTCATTCACGCATTGCAGAGTGTATTGACTTCCATAGGAAAAGGTATACTTTGATGTCTTGTTATAGGAGCAATTGTTATTTGATTTTACATTTGTACTATATTATTCAATTCTCATTCATTAAAATGCATTTAATAACAATATAGCTTTATCTTATCATAAAACTATTAAATAGATCTAAAATATATGTTTTTTTTTATGATTTACAACAATTAAATCATATATTTTTATAATAATTATATCACACGTTATATAATAATTGTTATTTTATCTTAAAATTTGACTCAAGAAACCTTTTTTGATAATATAAAGTATTTTGCTTGTTTGAATTAATATTTATTTATACAATAATAAAGTTTAGTTGTCTCTAAGAATAAATATATTTTAATATTCTTTATTTACATTATAATAATTCTTTTTATAGATATTAAATTATTATTAATATTGTACAGGTCGAGCATGGCTCTATCATACTCTGAGTGAGGGCAGTTTTGAGAGTTATCTGGGTTGTTTATTGCGAGACACCAAGACATTAAAAAAACAGTATTTTTCACACGCACTCGTAAGAGATGCTGATAAAACCAATCAATTGGTAAATCTTCTTGCTGGTCTGGAAAATGTATCCTTCACATTGCAGCTGGTATGTTAAATTGATGTGATAAACAACTTACAAATAATATGAAGTGTTTAATAAGTAGTAACATTTTTATGAAAAGTAAAAGAATCAACTTTTTGCTTCTCTCTCTCTCCCTCTATTGAATGTTTGGCACATGTAACTTTTATTCTGTTTCTCTCTACGTAGAGATATGAATATCACCCCCTGGTTACACTTATCACATTAATGAATAACACCAATTACATATACAGAAAGATCTTTTTCTAAGGTTGCAAAGGTTATCATTTTATTTATGAATACATACTTTATTTGGTACGAGCTAAATATTGTTCGATCTGTTTATTCATGGAAAATTTCTGCAAACATGTTGTTAGAGAAGAAAAGATATTTGTACAGAGTTATCTAAAGCTGCTAGATATATTAATATTTAATTGATATGATTATATACTAATTAGTAAATATTGTTGCGATTAGTAAATACAGTTAATAATATTGTTGTATACAGGATGTGACATATTTAGATACTTGCAACTATATGCCACAGAGGCCTATGAGCATAAATCCATCAGGAACAGTTTTATCGTTGCATCTTAGGTCTTCTAGTGTTTCATCGAGCCTAGCTTCTCCAGGGGACAGTGGAGTTGCATTTGACAGTGATATGGATCTTGCAAACGAAACTGATGGAAGCAGTTACAAAGAGGTAAGATATAGATTAGATTAAAACAATTTTAATATTTACTAAATAAGTAGACAATTATGTATAAATTTTTGCAGGAGGACTTTTCGATGGATGATATTCCTAAATGTCGGAATAATAGGTACAAGACAATTATTAACAATCGTATGGAAGATAATAAGAATTTCGGATCTAGCGATTCCAGTGAAGATGGTAAAACGCCAATGCAATCACCAGCGATTACTAAATTTCAAACTGTCATGATGACGAAAAATGATATAGTTAACCAGAATGTAACGCAAAAACTCGACAACAATGAAATGAATTGCTCTAGTTTGGAGACTCTCAAAGACTATGATTTTTACAGTAGGAGTCTTGATGATGTAAAATTGGATAAAACGAACAAAATCGATAACGGTGTAAAAGATTTTGGTAAAAGGAACACTTATTACAGCGATAGTCCCGCTTACAGTTTTAAAAAGAACATAGATTCTCGTAATTCTTATTTAATCAACAATGATACAAATCTGTTGGAATTGAGCATGACAATCTCCGATTGTGATAACATGGATGCTCCTTATGGCATTCTGAACACAATCAACATGGCCGACACTAGCATTCTATCTTCCTCCAGTTCAGAAGCTATAGTACAACGTAGGCAGCGTAAGAAAAAGCGGGGTGAAAGTAAGAAGCGAGTCAGCTTTCATGAAGATATTTTAAAAACGATGAAATTAGAGGACGACGAAAACTATGCTGATTTCTCCATGAGTTTCTTGTTGCCCAGTTCCGTTTTAAAGAGAGACGCTCAGAAGGGTAGATACAGTTGGTGTGCACACGGAGACTCACCGTACATGCAGAAGAATGCCAATGCCGACAGGAATGTACAGTCGGACTGTTATTCATTTTCGTCATCGTCGTCGAGCGTATTCGACAGCGATGGAGCCGACAAACAAGTATCATCGAAGTTGTGTATTGACATGCCATGTCAGCGTAACTGTAGGTGCAGTTGCGGCTTATCATTGTTAGAGCGTGGAGCGCCAGAAGGTCAAGAAGATCCGGCTAAGAGTTTGAGGCCTAAAATGGAAATAGAGTTGGAAGAGAACGAGGCCCAGGAAGCCTACATCGTCGAAAAAGCGTATGGTAATATCGTTGAGGATCCACCGTCCAAGGTGGAGATGCCACAGATGATAAATCCGAAGAAATACGCTAATTCGAATGATTGGTCAGACGCGGAGAGTGTGACAACATCCGAGCTAGAAGATCATAAAAGTAGTAGACATTTAGCTTCACCGTTGAAAAAACGCAATATGACGGCGATACTAACAGGCGAGAGCAGCAGTAAACTCTTGGCACCGCCTCTGCGTCAGGCTCCATCGAAAACATCATTGTTGAGTAGATTTCTAAAATCGATCACCGAGAGAAAGTTTGAAATCAAGAAGAATAAGAAACCACCCAAGGCAAATACTTTATATATCAAAGGAGTCAAGACAAGCTACGATTCTTTCAAAGATTTTAACGATAATCTTGACAAAGAGATTCAGGAGAACGTGGCCGCTGAGAAACAGGAATTCAGCGGCGAGAAAGTAAGCCTAAAACTACGCGAACTTTTCAAGAGACATATCTATCGCGACAAAACGGAAGAACTATATAAAGTATACAAAGTGCGAAGTTCGTACATGACGAATGGCGAGAGTAAACCGATGATTGCGTTATTGACAAACAAAACATTATATTTAACCGGTTCAAAACAGGATCACACTTATAGCAATCAATTTGTTATTCCTTACAATGAATTAGATGTTATTATGGTAAGAAAAATTTAAATATATTAATTTTTTTCTAAAAATATAAGATATATTTTACTAACGAAAATATACGTTTGTTTTTTTCTAGATTGGACCGAATGCACAAAGTATTTTGATTTCTAACGCCGATTGTGAAATGCAGTATCTATTCTCTACTGGCAGCTCGCAAACTACCTCAGAATTAATCGGCCACTTAGAGATGGCCATGAGACGATCGCCGTCGAAACCGCGACTTCCTGCTGTCAAAGAACTGAATAACGAAGATATGCACATTTTGAGGAATTCAATTCTTAATGACACAGCTGTGCATCCTGTACGTAAATTTTTTTCTGCAATTATTGTATAACTATTGCATTTTTATTCAAAAATTGTGAATGCATAGCAATGTTTTAGTACTTAAATTAGAATTATAAATTAATCATTAAAATAGAATTTATTTTAACACAGTTTATGATATGGTTTTTAATTTCAATTGTTATCTATGAGTTACAGAATATTTTACATTCCATTCATAGACCTTTCTCTAATTGCGAAGCATTCTGTACATGATACTTGATATTTACAGTTGTAATGGCAAAATGATTATTTTTAATTTTATTTATCATCTTTATAGGATGAGAAAATTGAACATTATAGCCTTATTTATATGGAAGACGAACACATGTCGCCGCCTAGTACACCGTGTGGGCCAACGAAAGAAGGCGATCTGATGTTTCGTCCGCATACTTATCAACACTTGCATCCGAACGCACCCACAAATCCTTGGGAGGCTGGTTATTTCGTATTAAAGGGCGGTGTCGTTTACATGTTCACGGATTCGAATCAACGACTTCCGAAGCGTGCTATACCGTTGAAAGGCGGCTTATGTCAAGGATGCAGAAGGATTCCCAATTCTCACCGACCGCATACTTTCGAAATATTATTGAAACCCAATAAATCATATCAATTCGCGGCTCCGGATGAATACGTAGCTTCCGAATGGCTACAGAGTTTTGTCCAAAGTGCATCGGGTCTATTCGATTGTACCGAAAACAGAGAGCCACTACCTTGTAGTCTCATCACAACTACGAAACATTTAGTAGCGATGAAGGAAATTCATCCCGGCACGCAGAGAGGTCAAACGCTCTCTTGCGCTTCCATCAAGGATTTAGCAACATTTAGAGTGCCACTAGTACAACAATCATGGTGCATATTGGTAAGTACATATCGATTTGAGTAATATATAGACATCTGAGTATAATACAAACTATCTATTTTCTTACTGAACGTGTTACAAGAAAGGTTTATAATACCAGTTTATAATAAAGATTTATAATAAAGGTTTATTATGTGTATATCTATAGGAATTTGCATGTCGAGAAGTGCACGAAAGTAGTGGCGATTGGATCATATACTTCACGAATCGCACAGAGCTTTGTGCGTTTAAAGAAGTTTTGGAAACATTATGGGCGAATGCAAACTTGGTATAATATATAATTAATTTGTATTAATGTTTCATGCAATTATACATATACTAATATAAACTTTTGATAATTTTTATAGGGTGAGTTTCCTATGGCAACACTTCCACCAGAGGATAAATTACAGCGGCGTTGCTCGGATGCCAGCAGGGATTTGGAACACGCTTGGCGATATCTGCTACCACCAGCTTTAGAGTAAATGAAAAATATACAGACAATATACACCATCACATTTGAAAAATTATTTTATCGTATCGCCATAAAAGAAAAATAGAACTCGTGATAACGCACGTAAATATTCAGATAACTATATCAGAAAATTTAAACACTAACATTGTGGTATATGTGAGAGATACTGCTTATACAACATAATCCAAATTTCTTTCATTGCAAATTAAATGCCATATATTTTCACTTGAAACTAGAACAGTTGATGTTATTTTAAGGCTTATAAATAGTGAAATAGATATCCTTATTTGGATACCTAATCTGATGATGGCATATGGTAATTTTTTAATTTTAAAGTATCAATATGTACGCAATATTTTCGTTATATTGCGATGTTGAGAGAGAGATTGATCATTAGAGAGAAGTCTTACGTATAAGATATATAAGTTGCCTCAAATATATAGATGACTATTTAGGGTAGATGCAAAACAGTGCATTATCTTTCTCCTGTAGTATAAGTCACCACATAATAAGCTATTATTAATTTATAATGCAGAGAATGTAATATAATGATAACTGTGAGACAACATTATTGATTACTATATGAATGTCTATATATTCACATATATTGAGAAGACAAACCAATATGCATTTGAATACGCACTATTGATATTAAAGTAGTATTATTGAGATACTATAAAATTCAAGAACACTTAAAAAGCAGCTTTGACAAAGAATAGTATTTCAGAAATTGCTTCTGAATAAATGATTAAACATTCCTAATAAACACAAAATTCTAGATTGATTTTATTTTTAGTATATCTTTTTATACATCATCATGTGGTATATCTTAAAATTATAAAATTTTAACTCTTATATTTATTAAT
Organism: Anoplolepis gracilipes; assembly: GCF_047496725.1. NCBI lineage: Eukaryota > Metazoa > Arthropoda > Insecta > Hymenoptera > Formicidae > Anoplolepis > Anoplolepis gracilipes. The sequence continues at coordinate 8,407,166 of NC_132980.1, read as the reverse complement.
TTTTTTAATGTACAAGTGTGAAATATGAAATATAAGTATAATAATTGTGTTATCTGTTACTATGTACTAATTTAAAATATTTAATTAATTTTGAAATTCAAATGTAAATTGAATCAATTTTTGTTGCATTAAAATTCTTATATATTTAACGTTTTGTGAATATGTGAATGTGTGATAGCAATTTTTAGTTACCAAAATAATTACATAAAAAAATAAGTTTAATTTATTAGTATAATTTATGCTTGATAAAATTTTGAAAATAATTGAATTTTAATATGCTTATATTATATAAAACTATAATATAAAGAAAACAGTGTGTACATGGAAATTAATATTTATTTGTGATATAACATTAATGTACTGATATTTGTTATAAAATTTTTAAGTTATAATTTTATGTTACCAAAGCTACATGAATAAATGCATTCTATATATTCTTGTGAATAAATTTTTAATTTATGCATTATTTCATGTAGCACTGATTGTGATATGCCGTAAAGTAATAAACGTCTGCTATTGTTAAGTTCATGAGATTCCTAAGTGAGATTTATGTAAATTAAAGCATTTACTGTGCAAAAAAAAATCAGTTTTGTATGTCAGTTATTATTGTATGAAAAGTATGTGGAGTTAAATTTTCTACAAGTTACAGCCAGCATGTTTTAAATATTACGCCCGCATACCTTTCATACACAAAAATTCTGTACCATTGTACACAATCTGGAAATTGATGAATTGAAAATTAATTAAAATATATGAAACGAATTTGATGTCATTATAAGCACTTTTTATTTTATCCCTTTTTTATTGTTTAAAAAATATATTATTTCTTAAAGAGGGGAAGAAGAGAGAAAAAAGTATCTTATTTTCAAATTCATAATTTTATGAATTTCTATTTATGAGAGTTCAATCAGGTTCAAACAATAACAATGAATGTTTCCCTAGTCATATTTATACCACAATTATTCAATACTTTGTGTCTGTGTTATAAGAGAATAATACAATTTGACTCTATAATATTGTAAAGTTTTAATAATTGTGTAGATAATATTATTTTTGTAAGATATTTCTCTCTATGATGCAAACTGCATACATATAATTCATTTAGAATTATATGATTTAAAATCTAAATCATAATATACATGATATTTTATAGAATATAGATATTTTTAAAGAGATGCCACACAGACATAAATTTACAAATAATATTACATATGTGGATATCTTATATTCGCAAATATAACAAATGTTCAATACTTTGTTATTCTATTAATGCTGCATTTATTCAGATACATGATGGCCTCTCGCTCTTTTTAAAGTTTTTAGTCGTTCTATATCGACATTTGGAAATTGTTCTTTCACAGCTTCAAGATCCATATTCGGGAATTTGCTCATTAACACTGCAACACGATTTTTGGCACGACTGAAACAAAAGTTTTCTTATCTTTTAACAAGAACAAATAGATTGATACATAATTTTAGTGACTGACAAAACTGATTGCTACGAACTTTCTTGCTCTGCGTCTTTCATTCCAAATTTTTTCTCTGTAAAATCTTAAGAATCGCCGAGTTGCATATCCACCAAAACCAAACAAGTGCCACTTGTGCCATCTTCGATTCATGAATTTTGGTATGATATATTGACGCATTCGATGATAAAATCTTATACCTAAAAAAAGATAAAAAAAAAACTGATTTGTTTTCTATACATATTTCTTGTTCTCTAATTTTTTAAAAGCAAGTCTTTTATCTTTCAGTAAACCATATGATAGAAATCAATTAATCGTATAGATCTTACCTAGGAGATTATAAACCAATTTTCCAGGACGCTCTCCTGTTTCACCTGTTTCAAGCATATGATATGCTCTGTTTCTTTCACGAACAATTGATTCCAAATTACTCATACTATCTTGAACTTTGTCTAAACGTTCAGGATTTGGAAAGATCTCATTCTTTCTACTACATATCTCTTCCATAGTCATAAGCATGTTACGTTCCTTCAATAACACATACCTGTATTTATTTAAACATATTCATTTGACAAATTCTGAGTAATGTCTACAAATATATAAATAATTCAGAATAGACCAATTACCATAGTTTATGAAGATCTGAATTACTTTTCAACCTCAGTTCATCCTTTCTCCAAGATCGACCAACTTTTACCTCATTTTGCCCCAAATTTTTTGGTTCGTCGAAAAATTCCATCAAATCACGGTAGTTCGGTGTAATATGTATAAATGCACAGTGCAAAGCTGGTGTACTATATAACAAAGAAAATGCATTAAAAGATAACTCGATAAGCTATATGGTGATGATCTAACTTTGTATGTCAAAAAAGACAAAAGATACTTAATAGATAACTTATTTATGAAAAATTGACTGCTTTTATATTAGCTGAATGTGTATTTATTATACTGCAAATATGTAGAAAATTCTTTTAACTTAAAAAATTAAAAATTATATTAAAGTTAGGAAGATATACATGATAGAGTATATAAAATAAAATATAAATAACACATTTTGAGAAGGATGTGATACAAACCTGCGGAGAAATACATGTTTAGAAGGAGTGATGACATTCGGAGTTAAAGACAAATTCGTGAAAAGTTTCATTACATTATTCACATTTTTGGAAACATGCACTGCTTTCATTAGTGCCGCCATTTTCTCTGCGCTTTCTCTCTCTCTCTCTCTCTCTCTCTCTCTCTCTCTTTCTCTCTGTGTGTGCGTGCGTGTGTGTATGATGTGTATTGACCAATCAGGATAAAAAAAAGCAACTTACGAAAAATAGAATTATTATATAAAAAATATTTTATGTATGTAATAAATATGTAAATTTATATTATATATATCACACATATATTTTTATATATACATAAAATAATTTTATCTACAACATGTATTAAAATAAAAAAAAGATAATGGGCAGCTACAATAATAATATATGCATGTATGTACATAATAAAAAAATAAAGTATGTATAGATTTAGCACGGACATGAACCAAATCGTTTTATCGTAGCCAATAAAGGAATCTGACATCTGACCATATAGTTTTGACAGTAACGCCAACTAGATCCACTTTGAAGCGGGCAAAACTACATGGTCAACTATATATGCGAATGAATGAGATACATAACCTTTTCTCGTATGATAACTTGTTTATGACGGCATGTATATAGTGGATGTGAATAGTGAGAATATCATATGCTTATTCGTTAGATTGGAAAAAAATAACAACTCTATCTGATACATGAAAATAGCAAGTGTATCTGATACGTTGCTTTATTGGCTTTATTTTAAAGAAACATACAACGATAAATAAATATTTATATTAGAATGTTGCAGAACGTTTTGAAATCGAAGTTCGGTTATGAGAATTTTAAAAATGACATTCAAAAAGAAGCCACTACTGCCATTCACAAAGGTATTTATGAAAAATTAATCTGTCACACATGAATTATTTATTTTGTTAGAATCATTATATTTGCAATATGTACTTTCTTTTTTTTTTTTTTAAATGTATAATTTTTTCTTTAGTGAATATATTTATCAGATTTGTAAAAAAATAATCATACAACGTTTGATAATTTTAGGAAAGCGAGATGTATTTGTATGTATGCCGACCGGTTCTGGAAAGTCTCTCTGTTTTCAGTTACCAGCAATAATGAAAGAGCAGAAAGTTGCAATTGTCTTTTCACCACTCCTCGCTTTGATGAAGGTATTTTTTGCACTTTATGTATATTTTTGTGTAACAGCCCAGCAAAAGAATAATTATATATTGATTTAATTTATATTTTTAGAATCAAATAGATTTCTTAGTATCTAAAAAAATAACCGCTTGTTCTTTGAACTCTACTACATCAAGCAAGGAAAGAAATACAATCATGGAAGATCTTATGTCAAATTCACCCAAAATCAAATTATTATATGTTACTCCAGAAATGGGAGCGCAACATCATTTTCAAGTATTGTATTTTCTAATTGTTATAGTTATTAAAGTTACTTTTATCTTGGTTGAATTCTCTCTCAGTACAACAGTAAAATATATAGTTTATATAAGAAAATATAAACTTGAAGCCATTCTAAGTTGCAAGGCAAGGATTATAAATAAATAATATTTAATTTATAGGAAATTGTAACCAAATTGAGCAAAAAGAAGGCAGTCTCTTATTTTGTTATTGATGAAGCTCATTGTTTAAGTGAATGGGGTCACGATTTTAGGCCAACTTATAGACAATTGGGAGTGTTTAAGAAATTATGTCCCAAAATACCTATGATTGCATTAACAGCAACTGCAGCAAAACAAGTATTTAAAAACGAAATTCAGTTTTTAAATCATATTATATATCTATATTAAATCTTATTATATATTATATTTTGTTACAGGTAAAGGATGATATTCTCCAAAATTTGCATATGAAAGATGCATTGATATTCTCTCAGCCAGTATTTCGTCCTAATTTATATTATGATGTGTGGTTCCTAGAAACATTAGACAAACCATTTGAACATCTGAAAAATTTTATTTCAGATGCATTAGGACCTTTAGATAATTCTATTCCCATAGTAAGTTAAATTTTATTATCATTATTATATGATATTTTATGAATTATTTAAAATAATATAACAAATTTTTCATGAACATAATATTTTTAGCACAAAAGGAATTGTGGTATCATTTATTGTAGAAAAAAGGAGACAACTGAAATTGTTGCACATAAATTGACTCTTGCCGGCATTACAACACTGGCATATCATGGGAGTATGTACAATTTTTGTAGCATGTTGATACAAATTTACAAGAACGATATTATTTTATTTTAATATTTCAATAGGCTTGAAAGCTCAAGAACGTAATGAAGTACAAAATAAATGGACAACAGGTGAAGTACCTGTCATTACAGCAACATGCAGCTTTGGAATGGGTGTTGATAAAGGATCTGTTAGGTAAATTATTACAGCACCTTTAAAAGGCAATTTAAAGTAGAAAGAAAAAATACCTTTATGTTATGAATTTATATAGATTTGTGATTCATTGGACAGTACCTAAGAATATTGCAGCATATTATCAAGAATCAGGAAGGGCTGGGAGAGATGGCAATCCAGCATTTTGCAGGGTTTATTTTAGCAATGAAGAATACAGACCTATTTCATTTCTTATCAAGGAGGAAATTACGCGTAAAAATTCGGAACTTGCAAAAATTAAGTGGCAAGATTTTGAAAAAAGTATTGCATACTGTTTAGAGGCAAAGTACGATCTATATTCTATTCTTTGTTATAAATAAAAAATTATTAAGAATAAAAGAAAATATTAGTTATTTAATTTAAAGATCTTTTAAATATTATATACATTTTCAAACCCTGGAAGTTTTTGAAAAAAATAATACATTTAAAATATAATACATTAAAAGTATTGTACAAAGTAGAATTTGTAATATTGATATTTGTATTTTAAATATATCAGTAATAATTATATTTTTATATCCTCTTGCAGATGTCGGCACGCAGTATTCTCCAAGTATTTTGGAGATTCTCCTCCACCTTGCAGAAACAGATGTGACACATGTAAAAACAAAGACGAAGTGCGGGCGAAAATTGCTCAGTTTGAAATGTATCAAAGTACAGTAAATACTAAAAAATTCCGAAGTAATATAGGAAGTGTAATGCAGATGAACTACGACGATAACGGCGAAATGTAAGTGAACAATCAACTTATTAAACAAACTATTAATATAAGTTTAAACAAAATAATAATAGATTTTTTAATATGATGTAAAATACTGTTCATACATAAAAGTATTTATCATTGATATAGTGAGGGATTCGACGAGTCAGAAGAACCAAGAGAAAAGATTATAGCAGCTGAAAGGCGAGAAAGAAAAGAACTTATTATGGAACAATTTGCACTTCGACGCAATCTATCTAACGAGAATAAAGTAAGTTTGCTACAAATACATTTTTTAAATATTTTTATTTCTCTTTTTAATTCTCTTTTTCTAGGTAAAGCGACAGAATATTGAATACGCCAAAATAGCGCACGTCCGTGCAGCTGACAGTACAGATAAAAAAATAAAAGGTTTAACCGTTCAAGTAAGACACAATATTATTTTTGTATTTAATATTCTTAGTAATATTCTGAGTATTTTCATATGGTAATCACTTTTCTCATTATTTTTAGGTACGGGAACATTTTTATAATGAATTGAAAGTAGCATTAGTTAAGAATTATCAACATTCTTCAAAAGATGACAAACGACTTCAGGAAAAAGATATTCATGATATGGCTAATAGCTTAGAATACAAAACATTTTCTAGTACTAAAGTACCAAATAAGTATAAACTTGATATGTCTAAACTGGTATGTAATGTTTTCTATATATATATAAAACATTTATATATACATATTATTATTCTGTGTATAAAATCTTCAACATATAATTTTTTTTTTGCTTCATTTATATAGATTTCGTCGATACGAAAATGTACTAATGATAATATTATCCATGAAACAATAAGTGATTATAATGAAACAGAATGTCATGACATAGAACTTAACAATTCTAATAATATTGATACATTTAATAGCGGACAAGAATCTAATATAACCGAATTTAATGAGAATACTTGTTTGCCATCAAGCGAATATAAATCAATTTTTCCTTCTTCTTTTAAAACTGCATTAGAGATTTTAAATGAAGAAAGACTACAATCTTTTACATCAAATAAAAATAAAAGGATTCAATCAAAGGAATTAGATGTTAAAAATGTCGAAATAAATAAAATTAAAAATGAAATTGAATCCAATAGTACACAAAAAAATACATGTAGAAATAAAACATCATTGACGCAAATGTCAAATGATTTCGTTTGTGCACGAAAAATTTATAATGATAGCACGTCCAAATTTAATACAAGTTCTTCTAAATCAAAATCTAATATAAGCTCCTCTAAATTAAAAGTTCGCAGAAGTAAAACAGATAAAAGTGTAAAAAAAACAGGTAAAACAGTTTATGAACAAATTTTGGCATCAGCACGATCAGTATCGAAGAAGACTACAGATGAAAGAGGAGATATTTCTCTCGACACAGAATCAAACGTTGACAATGTTATTAAAAACCAAGATGCGATTAAAAGTAGAAATAAAGATAAAAGAAATTACGAAGTCATTGAGCATGATCAAGAGGATGATATAGAACCTGCTAAGAAAAGAAGAATTGTACATAATGAATGTAATGACGAAATTAATAATTATGTGTTTAAGAAAAATATTGATAAAAAGATTTTAGATGACGAGATTGACACAGAAGTCAAGAAAAATGAAGTGGTTAAGAAAAGAGATGCAGATATGAATACTAACACTATAAATGATGATTTTTTGATGATGGAAAAAGGTAAAACGAAGAAGCATTTAGAAAAGGAAGTTAACACGGAATTAAATAGAAAAGAAAAAACTACTCACTTATTTAATTTAAAACAGCAAGAAAAAGACAAAAGTAGTAATAGACTAAAAGTACCTGCAGATAAAGTTATGCAATTCAAAACAGCAGAAATTTTAAAATCATATTTGATGAAATATTATCCATCAGAACGTCTTCCAGACAGATCAACATTCTCAAAAACTTGCAGAGAAATGCACTACAGTATGTTAAGAAAGAAAATATTTGGTAAGATGATCAAAAATTTACATTTTATTATTATTCAATGTTTCAGGTATATACATATATATTAGAAATTTTAATAATATTATTTCTATTTTACAGATAAAGAAGGAATACATAATTTTGTTACAAACTTTATGAGCCAATCTTGAAAAATTTTTTATTTTGTATCTAACGTTATTCTTTTTTGTTTATATATTTCGTATTTATTGTAGACAGGTGATATAAAATTAACACTGTTTTCGAAATAAATACATGATCATTTTTTACTTCGTAAAGTTACTAATACTTATAATACCTAGAAAACACTAGAATTAATTAGTATTTCACATTCGATGTATCAGCTTTATGTTGATAATTGTGTAATAATTATTAACGATTGAGTAGACACACACGAAAAAATTTTCAGGAAGAATATATATGGAAATTTGACTTAAAAAGGTAATTGAATAATTATTACAATGAAATTCTGATGTATTATGTATCGTATGAATGAAACATTTTCGGTCCGGAATCTTCCCCTTAAACCTCTGATCCTACAACAAAAATTTGAGAGTGGGGATATAATTCCCCTTTCGTGGTCGTAGTATGAGAGAATTTTTTGTCGTAGGATAAGAGGTTTCGTAGCATAAGAGGGTCGTAGGATAAGAGGTCCGACTGTATATGTATTATAAACTTTTATATTACTTTTTATAAAATTTATTAAATTAATGCATTGTCTACATTCTACATATGTAAAAAGAAAGTTTAACAAGATTTATGATGAATATACATTAGATTATAAATCTATCCTTATATTTCTAAATATTGCATTAAATATATAATTATGAGCACATATTTAATTACATTTAACATTAAACCTAAATATTTTTAATATATATTTGTATAAATGAGGCAAGATATTTTCTAGAGAAAAATATTTCTCGTTGAGCTATCATTTATATTCATTATATATATATATATACATATATATTCATTTATGTTCTACATATAAATTTATATATCATTACTAATTTTCTAAAGTAATTCATAATATCGCAATTTTTTGATTTTTGAAAATAACATAAAGAGTAAATAAAATAATATGAATATATAAAAAGATTGTGTACTTTTCTTTTTTCGCATGTATAAAAATATCATATTCCTTTTTTAAAAGCTTCCCAATATAACATTTTAGTGCACATCGCATATTCAATAATTATTTTTATATTTACAAGGAAGCGAGGTAAAAAAAAGCTATGTATATAAGTGTAGACTGCGCAAATGTATTAGTACATATAGATCACTTAATTACTACCTGCAATGCTTCATTTAATATTTCAAAATTTTATCATATATTGTTCGATAGATGACGAGTTAAATAAAAAGTAAATTTTCTTAATATAATATATATATATAAAGTAGAAAAACAAAAATAATAAAAAAGTTACAATTTTTTATCCTTTACTGCAGTATATTAGTTACGTTAGAAGCGAGAAATCATGTAAATTTTTTCCTTACGAATGTGGTAGGCATAAAAAGCCAAATAATTTGGACGCAAAAAATAATTCACACAATTTCTCGTTTCAGATATTATAATTCAATATTGCAATAAGAAATTAATAATTTTAAATAACAATGTATGACAAGTAATGAAATTATAGATTAATGACATATTATATACATATTTACTAATTATGAATTTAAAAGATAACCAATTTTATCCATTTTTTTGCTAAAAGAGATAAATCTGTAAAGATTATATAATACTTTAAAAATAATTTCGTTTTATTTTGTCAACATTAATTAAAGTTAAAAATCTAAATTACATTAAAAATTATTACATTAGCTTTATTTCTAATGATAGATATGAGAGGGATCGTTAATTGTTAACTAATTGTAAAATATAAATTTGGTGTAATTGGCAATAAAAATGCATATTCTTATATTGATTTAGCATATTCTTCTACATTATTTCTATATAAATGAATACTGTTCGAAAATGAAACATAAAAGAGCAAAATGAAACTATCACAGACATGATTGCTAGCATGTTGTGTACAGCAATTGAAGTTTACTCAATGGTAGTGAACCACCATTAACATTTAACATGAATATACGAGGTAAATCCATGTTGTAATCTTTTGTTAAAATATTACATAAATTTCCTTTGAAGAAATTTATGTAGAGAATTATAATTGTTTCAAATTAATTCTTTTATAATTGTTTCATTTTATCTAAAAATTAATTTAACTTAGTTATACAAAACATAACATAAAAATACAAAATGGAAAAATATAAATGTTTTCGCAATATAACTTTGATACACAATAACATACGGGCTTTTTTTCCTTTTTTTAATTTCATAATTTTATGAATTTTTATTGTAATTAATGTGTGGGTAAATAACATGTGCAAAAAATAATTACGATTCTTCTTTGAATTATTTATGCACATATTAATTGCACGATATATCCAACGCAATAACTTGATCACTCTGCTCCCTTGAATTACATTTTTTATTATACTGATTTTGTATGACACATATTAGCATTAGATCAGCGAAATATCTTGTTACACAAGTCACATCATCTCGATTTATTTTTTTATTAAAATATTCAGGAGCATATGCTTTGCTTTAACTTGAAAACATTAATTCTTTAAGTGATGTTTGTAACAGTTATTTCAATATAAGGCAGTTCACATTATTTGCATTATTTATCATATGGAAAATCTTGTTATAGCGAATAATAATCAAGAAAGTAACCTTATCTCTTACTAGACAGAACATCTGTTTAGATATTAAAATAGATATTTAGATATTAAAATATATCTATTAAGATATTAAAATAGATTTTTTTAAATAAAATAATTGAAAAAATTATTATTACGATTATTATTATTCACAACATCAAAAGTCGAAAATTAAAAATATTTATGAATTAACTCATGATTTAATCGAGATTAATTAAATCGAATGAATTTTATGACTTTAGATATCCTGATATTATCCGTTGAATAAACGGGTATAGTATATACTAGTCTAGTACATATATAACACGCGTATAATAATATATATTTTATATACTGTGCATATAATATGTATAGCGAAATAATACTTTCTTGTTATATTATTTGTTATATAAAATCTCATTTATGTTAATACAAATATGTCCAGTTAAATGCAAATGGAAAATGCAGTTTTGACACGCTAGACAATGAACTACATCAGGTATTTTTAGGATCTTATTACGCTAATTTCCACGTGATATGTTCTCTACATTTAGATTGTATTTGCGATTTGTTTTTTCGAAAAGAAAGAATTATAATGTCTTCATCTCTTTTTAGACTCATTTATAGAATTTTTAGTATTCGAACAATCACGCGCATATTTTTCCACTTAGTAAAAAATTCTTAAATATAGCCAAAGGGCTTTTAATTAGAGAGCATTTAATTGAAGATATGTTTCGCTCGCTCACACGTTACGGCTAGATCATTGAATTATTACACCGTTAGAGATGTTAGATTTGCATCACCAAGAATCAGAAGTGAACTATAGACATCCATTTCCTTGGCCTTTTGATCGACACATTGGTCCTGTTGGGCCCGTTTTTGTCTCATTTTTATTTCTCTGTCAAATCCCTCCTCCGGAGATCTGTTTGCCTGATGAGATAGTATCCTTACTACGCACCAAACGAGTAAAATCACGCCGAATAAGAACGCAAGATACAAAATCAATTCCTGCACAATCGGCAAGACGTTTAGATAAAACCAGAAACGTAGACGCAGTACGGTCGGTAGTTCATGCATTCCCTAAGAAGAAAAAAAATTTTTTATTGAAATATTTTATGTACGTGTTATCGTTCGATGATGAATCGAACAAATTCGTGATCGAGCAAAGTAATGGAATATTTTGCATGAATTGTTATGAAGAAGATATAGTATAGACATAATATAACAAATGTTCTCTTAATGGAATATCAATATATATTATCATTGATAAAATATGGTTTTAATTACAAATATAGCATTCAAAACTGTAAGATTTCATTGAGAATCAGTTAATGGCTGATTTTCCAATGAAATCTTAGTCATAATTAAATAAAACGAGTGAGAAGTGTGTTTTCATTAACGATTAGTGAACTATTTATTAATCTCCTATCAAATCTTTTAATCAACATGACATTTTCTTTGATTCAATTTAGAAAAGTGTATACAATATAAGTGACTCTAAATCAATCTTTTAACTACGCTCTTTTTAGAGAAAAATATTACAAATAATGTTCCTATTCTTTTTATTTTGTTTCCTATTTCTTTTTTTTGATTGAATATATTTATTATACTTACGATTTCAAACCATAGTAGTGGAAGCGTTAAGTCACTGAATTTCTCCACTCTAGCCATGTGTCCGATGTCTTGCAGGGCCATATTGATTTGAAATCGGAATGCCAGGTCCAAGGGTAACCCGGATTTTGGCTGAATGAAGAAGTAGGATTCATGTAGGTCCTTTATAGGTTGCAATCCTTCGATGGACTCTAACAATGACGGGTCGCTTTTATAGAAATGCGGATACGAGAGGGCGATAGGAAATCCTGTAACAAAACAGACAATATTTCTATTTATATAGATTGCAATTAAGTGTCAACGCACATTTAAATGTCAGTACAATCGTGTTCCACTTGACAAAAAATAAATTCATAAACAAAAACATATACAAAAAATATCTTTCTCAAGCAGTTAATATTTTTATAATTTTTTAAATAGTATTTTAATACGAATAATTTAACGCTATTATATGAAATACCACGATACCTATAATATATATAATATTCACGGACTAAAATTTATACTATGTAATTTGCATTTATGTATTGATGCAATTATCAGGTTTTTTTTTCTTCACGTTTCTCATTCATATTTTAATGTTCTATTTACATAATCTGAAATCGGCAGATACTAAAACAATTTTTAAATCATTTGGGTGATCAAATTGATAAAAATATAACACTTCCGGCGATAAAATCGTTGAAATACTGCGCGAGATGTTGACACAGTTGCCACTCGTAAAGTGTTTTGTATCGTTCATTACTCAACGAAAATAGCTTCCCGCGGTCATTATATCGTAATCGTAGATAATTTTACTATCATGAATGTTGTCCAGTGCGTCGCTGATCGATTACTTGTTGCGTTTTATCGGTACAAGTGCATAATGCACTGTGTGTCGATTGAGAAAATCGTTGCATTGCATTAATATTGAAGACTCGGGTCGAATGTTTTGGAATATTGTGGAAGCGCAAAAAAGCCAATCATTTATTGCCAATCGATTTGTGCGCTACTTATTGTTAAAGAAGAAAAGACATGACAATAATTTTTTATCCTACGCGCACGTTCCTAATCAAAACTCTCGATTTTTCTTGTAGTAGAAGCAATTGAAATCTTGCGACACGATTTCAGTGGAGAAAAATCTCGATGCATTGGAGAAAGATTTCGCGATGCAAATTGAAAAGTTCATTCTTTCGTAACATACATGATCGCTAGTTGAGTATTGTTTAAGTATTGCGTTTAAAAATGTAAATAACATAACAAATATACATGTGTGTGTGTGTGTGTATATATATAATATATAATGTATTTATTATATATATATATATAATAAATACATTATATATTATTATATTATTGTTTGAAACTAAAAATAATAAATATTAAGCTATAAAAAGTATTAAATGCACTAATTTGTTCGCCAAAAGAGTCTATATTGCAACAAGTCTATATCAATGTTTCGACAATAATTACTTGTAATTTAAATTATATAGAAGTAATCTAGAAAAAATATTAATTAATTAGAATAGGAATATCTTACCGTAGTAACAATCGGTCACGTCGATTAAGCCTGGTTTCAAACAATGTCCTTTACGGCAGAAGCATTTATTTTCTGGATTAACTGCTCCGTTGTCTAATTCATTCTCCATGAATTCATATTGATACGTATGCAAACCTTTTATGTATTTTTCTCCGACTTTTACCTTTGAAAAAAAAGATATATTTATTTTCGAGAAATATTATTACATTAGAAAAAAAAAATTTTTTAAATCTATTATATTATGAAATATCATATATATAGAATATTTAATAATTGTGATATAACATTACAGATATATTCTTTATGGTAAAAATATGGAGATTAATTTTTATTGAGTGAAAAATTATATATATATATATATATATATATACTAAGATATTAAATAATTTTTAACTTATAACGATTAATAATTAGAGGTATTATCAGTTATATAAGTACCAGTTTACATTATTAACTTTTAATTACAGGATCAGTTATAGAAGTTTAATGATATGAATTAAGGAGTAAAAAAAAAATATGAAATTTTTGCGCCGAGATATCGACACTAAATTGCTCGAGGGATACACCCGCGAATTTCGTAAGAGCAATTTACGAGCTTACGCTTACTTATACGCTGTATAAGTGAAAAAAGTTAATAACAGAATATTGGCACACGCATCGCATGACTTGGTGTAAGATTTTTAGTCTCGGACGAGTTAATCATTTCGTCGAAATGATTGCAATAACTAAAATTACCAATCGTTCGCTCCGGCACAGGCTCTTGCGAAAGAAGAGGAGCGTATCGTTCGGTTCTATGTAGCTTGGAAATTTGACGCCATCACTCGCACCATGCACATTCGCGCATTTTCCGGTCCACTGCGGTAGGTTTACGTCTCCGTTGTACGTATCAATTAAGCCCGCCATTCGGCGATCGATCTCTCCCGTGTAAATGGTCTCGTAATCACCGTCAAAATCGTACATCTAGAAAAAACGCAAAACTTATATTATCAAAAATCTTGTAGAATTTACGTTACTAGAATAATAAAACATGTTTGAAAAATAGGCTGTACAAAGCAAACATTTTTTAATTAATTGCCATAAATATAATAAATCAATTTTTATTTTGATTTAGCTAATTTTATTATAATTACACATTTTTTTATTTAAAACTACATACTCACAGATCGTATTAGATCTCGCGTATATTAATAAAGTTATTAATAAAGTCGCTTGCGAATTATTTCTTACTCTATCGATTAATCCCAGCTTGTCGAATTTGATCCAGCTGGGCATTAAATGATTGCCGAGGGTAACGAGAGTCGATTGGTAGCCGAACATGAACTCGCGCGCAGTCATTTCAACCAGAGGATTGGTGTCCGTTCGACGGATCAACATGTTGAGCCCCCATCTAGATATATACGAGGCGTCTTTCATCACGTTCGTAATGCTCTGCAACCGTAGGAACAAAGTAAGATATGATTATCTAACAGGTAAGCTCAACTAAAATTACTATTATTTATCTGATTAAAAAATTGATTCTATTTCGATTCCAATATATTATTATGTATAATTATATACACGTACATGGCTCTCTTTGCACATTTATCGTTAGCGTATTCTACATACACAGTGCTACTCATCATCGTGCAAAAAAAGGTCAAGTAGTTGACCTTTATATGTTCTCGCTCTCATCATCGTGTTAAAATTAAAAGAGATCTTTATATAATAATAATAATAATTAGTGACAGGTGCATAATTGATTAATGTTAAGCAAAAGTAATGTAATGTAATATTACGACTGAATTTATGAGTTCTAAAATTCTTAGAAATTAATTTTTTTAACGATAATGTATAATAATGAATAATAACAAAATAATCTGCTACATCTGCATTAAAATATTAATGAATTAATGAAAGATTAATGAAAAATTAACTTTATATATTTTTTAATTTTCTAGAATTAGGAAATAAAATAATTTTACACGTGTAGTAAAGTGGCCAAAGTATATAATCTTATATTTTATAAACTTAAGTGTGTTACTGGAACTCTATTATTATAATTTTCTTACTTTTTAAAGATAAAAATAATGAAAATGATCGAGTTGTATAATATGCTATTTATTGCCGGAATAACTCATTATCCATTAACATTCATTATGTTCTGCGTCGTACCTATCATCATATTCTGCCTTTTATCTGTTATGTTCGTGTCATTCTAATATATGTCGCTCTTTATCGAATTAAATGTAATATGTCAATACCATTCAAGAAAAGAAAAATTAATGCAATCGTCAGACGTTTCATTATGATTGCCAGGGTCATTGACTTTATTGATAATGCGAATAACATTGCAACAATGATAATGAAATTGCGTGAGAAATGAATGGCTATATTCTATATAAAGCTGTTCTATGATATTTTGTCTACATTTTTTATTCCTCTCAAAATCACTTTTACAATTATGCGAAATTAATTTTTTAGTAATCTTTCACTAATGCGTTGATATTTTTCAATAAAGATATAACAAACCATTCATTGATTAGTATACTATTATTAAAAACTTAATTTATTCTAAAAATTTATGATTATATAAATTAAATATAATTCATGCGCAAACATATTTTTAAAACAAAAATTTGCTTATCCACATTAATTATTCTTTCACAAATAAATATAAATTTCAATAGATGTGATAGTAATTAAAAGATCACTTCTGCTCAGTCGTTTTAATTTTGATGGTTCATCGAAAACAAATTTCAGAGAAGATTCGATTATTGACAATGGCTACTGTATGCAAAGGAAATAATACAAAAAAATGAATATAAATGAAACACTTTCTCTCGTGCGACCTTTTAAACAGATAAGAGAGTGTCTATGGCATATCTATTACTCTTAACAGGCATTTTACGATTTGCTTATGAGGAATGTATTGCTTAAGCGAATTCTTAAGCAAAACATGGTTTATTACACCCGTCGTGTTAAATGAACAACAAATTAAATTGAATTTTGAGATCTTATCTGTTTGTAAATGCAATATTTTAATGTAATCGCCACGTCGACATAACAGATGGATTTATCTAGCGCATAAAATGCGAATCAGTGTTATAATATATCAAATAGTTTGTATTAGACCTTCGTGAATCAAATTTAACAGTTTATATCTCTAAAGTCGAGGGGCAAATGTCACATATTTATATTTAATTTTTACGTTATAAAAACACGATGTCTACTTTGTTTAACATATTTTATATTCATGTTTTTGTGTAAAATATTTCTCTATATAAAAAAATTAATTAATTAATGTTTATCAGAAAGATATGAAAAAGTGAGTATTCACATACACACAAATCTATTTACAAATAAATATAATATAAAATTTAAATAAATATAATTTATTCTTTGCTTGAAAATGGCAGTATTGTACAAGACACAGTTTATTATTGATATTTTATGGAAAAAATTCATTGTTTTACATGAATTTACATAATTGCGCAGTAACCGTGATTATTTCTTATGACAAAGTGTATTATAATGGATTAATATCCATGGATATTTATTATTGATATTTTCCATGGATATTTATTATTGATATTTTCCATGGATATTATCCATGGATATTAATCCATTATAGTACACTTTGTCATAAGAAATAATCACGGTTACTGCGCAATTATGTAAATTCATGTAAAACAATGAATTTTTTCCATAAAATATCAATAATAAACTGTGTCTTGTACAATACTGCCATTTTCAAGCAAAGAACAAATTATATTTATTTAAATATAATTTAAATATAATTTTATATTATATTTATTTGTAAATAGATTTGTGTGTATGTGAATACTCACTTTTTCATATTTTTCTGATAAACATTAATTAATTAATTTTTTTATATACAACTTGAAGGCGTAATGTGTCGCGTTATTTTTTTGTCACTCGCGAACGATTTAAAAAAAATTGTATGATTACATTAGCGAGTAAGATTAATGCTTTTTATGCTCATTTGCATACGCAAACAAAATCAAAGAGGTATATCGAATTATATCTTGACATATTTATGCAGTTGTAATTAATTATAGTTCAAGATATTAATGGTCGTTATATGAACCCATTTTTTGCATAATACGCCGATTAAACTGTTGATGAGAAGATTATTAAGAGTATATTTTTATTTCTACACGATTTTGTTTTGCAGTAATGATCTGCATTTGTTTTATATATTCATGTAATATATATAATATTATATGTTCTATAAATATTATATATGAATGTATATTATGTTCGCCGTATTATTTGTTTGACAAATTGTAAAACGTGTTATGTGATTAAGTTTAATAATAAGAACAATGAGTGCATTTTTATTATTACGTACAGGATGCGAAAATTATATTAAGATATTATATATTTTTTTCTTCATTTATTGTTCTTTTATATTCAAAACATAATTAAATCAGAAATTTAAGAGACGAAATTATATAGACGAAATTAGGATAATACTTGATAACAAAAATAAAAATAACATAAATAGAAATAATAATTTTTGAAACCAATGAAAAAATTTTGAACTAAAAAATCAAATATTACTACAAGTAAGTAATATTACTGGTTTAGCACAAATATTCTCGTAACGAGGCAAAGGATGTTAACTCTCGCTACCTCTTATGCTAGCCGCCGCATGTCTTTTCCTGACTTTTCGCAGCTTGTTGACCTCACAAAGCAAATGCGCCGCGTTTCTCGAGAATGCATTTGTAAATTGCGAATAGAAATTTCTTGTAATCATGAATGCTTCCATTGGACACTTCGAATAATCTAGGTATTCCCGGGTATCCTTCGGATACATTCTAGAAAAACCTTCATCGCGTTAAAGGATACGTCATATGCAATATTTAATCATCATAGTGTGGCATTATGTAAAGTAGGGTATAAGAACACATCTCTGAGACATGCATGAAACCTATTGAGTGTTACATCTGATTTTATTAGTGATAGGATAAAGAGTATTTCAAGGGTGATCGTTTGTTGGGGGAGAGAATGTTACATGATTTCCTAACTGATAAATTAACTGTTGCAAAAGCATGTGTATCCAAAAAAACATATATTGCGTATTGCATAAGAATGGAATGTGTCGTCGATAAATTTGCGCATAATAAAGATTTTTAAATCTCCACAAGAATAGAGTTCTCAAGAAAGATTTTGCGAAATCCATTGTAATTAATGGTTTATTGTTGAAATTTACGACGTGTTAGATCGTATCAAATAAATGAAATATCATAGAAATGTCGGTGAGAAGTATAAGCTTCCAATGAACACACTAGTTGCATCAGCGCCAAGTCAGAATTAGATAGGTGGCAGATGGTTGACGCAATAAGTTGATTTAAGTTTTTACTTGTTGCAATTAAAATATTTTTTATCAAATATTGTCTGATACGTATCATATTTTTGTTAAAAGTTTTCTAATATATATCATATTTTTGTTTTATTATAACATTTTTTTGCACACGATTAAAGTATTTAATAAATATATTTTTCTTATTCTTTACTTGATTTCAACAGAAGTTGTTTTTAATTATATCTAAAATTTAAAAAATATAAATACGGAAATATGAAAGCATTTTTTATTGATTTCTAGGTCTGTATTATTTGTTACGAAGACGTTATTTTTTACATACAAATTATGCATTATATTATTAATTAATATTTACACATGAGAGACGTTCGAGTTTTTTTTTATTACGGTAATTATGATTGATATGATTCATGTCATCTGTGTGGTCAAGGTTTATATCTTTCTGTTACATATTATCACAATAATCATTACAATATTATTATCTTGATTTGCGCGCATACGCGGATTATCATTTGAGAATCACGTTCGATAAATTTTCGATAATTTTACGTTTAAATTAGATATAGCCAATATGTCGTGAATTATGTATACGACATAGTCGTTTTGTAACTACATTTAATATTTCATAATAGAGTGGTTCTGCAAGTCGTGAGATTAGTATGTGAAAAATTTTGTTCAATTTTTATCATCGATTTATGTAATGGACTCATTATCAGTAATCACTTTGCGATTAATAGGTATTAATTATAATCTCTACATATTGCGCTAGAAAACATAAAAATCATTTTTGTTTTTTACGTATAATTTGTATCGAGAAATTAGTTTTAACAAGCTCAACATTTTTCGATTATAGTTCGATAAAAGAGCTCATTTAAATAGGAACGAACGAAATATGAATACATGATATAAATTCTTACAAAATTTGTGATTTTCCCTCATTTACATTATATCTTATTCACGCATACACATATGATACGTAAATACATGATATTAATTGTCGTTTAAATGTGTCAAGAAAAACACAGAAGGATACTAGAATTGAAATATAATTACTGATTGGAATGGCCCGTATTCTGAGCTCACATTTATCGCTAAATGTGTCTCTAAAAGTATTTTTACACATGTGTTTGTATACATTTAGAGGCACATTTAGCGGTAAATGTGAATTCAGAATACGGACCAATGTCTTTAAGGACCTTATCAGCACGTTAAAATGAGCACGTTCCTCTACGCAAACAGCTTTTGCACGAACGTGTCCGTTTATCAAAAAAATATATTGCACGTTAATCATATTTTGCGTTTAGTAAAATAAATATTTAGAGATTTCGCTGTGTCATTTACGATTTATAAGAGTATTATTCTGCTACTTACGAATAATGCAATGTTCGGCATTATTACGAGATCCTCTTCTGTACCGTTGCTCATTTCCGGGACATATTCCAATGGATGCATTGGTCTCGTTGATAACGTACCATTATCATTGAAAACTACATTTGTATGCTCGAATATTTCTCTGAAATAAAATGTGCCATGTGAAATAATGTTTAGCATTTATTATATTCACGTCATTTATGTTTAAATATATTAAATATATTTTTTATATACGTGATTTTTGGAAACTTGTCAATAAATCTATCAGAATATATTGTCAGAATAAGAAAATATTATTGGAAAATAACTTTGCTTTAGAACTTTACATATAATTAATTATTTTTAAATCAATTATATAAACGGGAAGAAAGAGAATAAAAAGTGTGAACTTTAATTTATGTTATCATCAAACATTTATTTTCAACTCAAATATAAAAAAAATAAGTTTTTTATTTTCTTTATATGTAATTGTTCCTTTCTCGTTAACATTATTCTGTTCTCGCTGCCTTTTTTTTTCTTTCTCGTTAATATTTCATAAATATACATTTATTCATTCAAGTGGAATTTAATTCAGAAATTGTTGACTCTAGTAATGGACTTGAACATATTTTAAGAACGACCTTAAATATTCGATCGCGAAAATGCAACTTGTGATACAATGCAAATTTGCTTCGTTTGAATGTCAGGGAAAAATAAGAGCGCAATTGAACAACGATGACATTACTTGACAGAAGGTCAAATGTACGTGAGACAGTCGTGTAAACTAGATTGCGCCACTTAATAATCATTATTTATGAAATGACTTATAACCGCTTCTTTCTCGCGCTCTTGAATATCATTAACGGCCGAGCAATCTCCGGTTTTCACGACCATTCCTCTTTTTTTCTCTTATGTTAAACAGGAACATATAATTTCATCACTTCTGTCTCTTGGAGTTTTCCAGGGTTCTCACAATCAACGATTACTTGACATAACTTTCTTTTTATACACACTTTAACGGAGTTTCGCGAAGTAGTATAACGTAACGCGTTTCTTCAAAAAGTCATCTAAAGTTATGTATAAGTTCACATTCATAATTCTTAATTTTAAAATTAACAGAAAAATGATTTATATATTATTTGTGAAACACAGAATTATATATTACTTATATGTGTTACTTACCTGTATACATAAGGACCAACTTCTTGGAATCGCAGTTTGCTCTCCCGGCCATCTAGATATTCGTCGCGATTTGTCACGTTAAATAGATAGATTTTCACATGAACATTGACTTCAGGTTTTCGCCACAACTCAAAAGTCTCGCCTCCGTCGTCAAATGTTATTTTCCATTTAAAGAGTATGTCGTAGGGGTGGAATAATAGTATGAAACAACCGGATGCGATGCTGAGTAAACCCAGAATTATCAGCATGAAGGTATCTGTAGGCAAAAAGGAAAAAAAAAAATTAAATAAGCGCGCATAACGGAGGAATTTTGAAATTATAGCGAAGGGCGAGCGCAAAAGAAAACTTGACGTTTCTCGCGGTCAAGAAAATACCACAAATCAAGCTATCTCTCTAATAAGACAGTGGTATTATTCTCCAAGCTATTTTTCCGCATATATTTTAATTCGTCTTCTAAAACCTATTACACGATAAAACTCCATTAGCTCTATGTAACAGTTTTGAGAAAATAGTCCATACATTTATGAATTGATTTAATTACTTTCAATAATATATAATTTCAATTTTTTTAGAATTATATATGCATCATTTATTTTAAGATTTTATTCATACGTTATCGAGAAATAATAGAGATTTGCTATCAAATTTTTATTAATTGTAATTAACTTTTTCTTATCAATATATTAATTCATAAGATAGTGAATAACTTGTAATATAGCTAAAGCAATGGAATAAATGGAATATGATTTACTGCTTTTAATTATTCAGATACAAGAAACACAAGTGTCCCATTCGTTATGCTTTTTTTATTTTACTGCGTCTACAAATCTACGAGTCTCGACTTCAGCGTTAGTCTCAGCGATTTTGATCGTTTAGGATAAAGGGTTGCAGCAACTCAATATTTCGTAATTTATATTTAAGAATTGAGAAATACCCTGTTCTTACTTTGATCATTAAAGCGCAACATTACTTTTGCAACAAGTTATTGCGATATTGGAATTACAATATATAGTTAGTCGAGCGAACAGTGGTGATTTCTTGATCTTATGTATTGCGCGGTCCATGCTATGATTTTTTATCGCCAGGATGAGAAACGATACTTCATCGTTTATCTGATGAGTCAACAAACCACATTTTGAAAGTGAGATCGATTTTTTGCTGTTTGTTAGCTACATTGTGTTTAGCATAACAGAAATGCTCGTCATCTTATTAATTATTTTAGTAGTCAATTTTGATTAAACTACTAGTTACAAATTCTCTCTCTCTCTCTCTCTCTCTCTCTCTCTCTCTCTCTCTCTCTCTCTCTCTCTCTCTCTCTGTCGTTTTGATTTTTCCTGTCGGATGAAATTAAAAATTCATATATTTTATACTTATTTCTTTGCTTTAATTTATTTCATAGATTTTAAAAATGACATTTATTGAGAGAAATAAATGAGAAAAATAATCTTTTCTAATTTAAAACTTTTGATTTAAAATTTGATTTAGAAAGTACCTACATTAATTTTTAATTAATTTATGATTAATTTGTTTCTATAAAAATATATTTTTTAAAATTTATAAAAATCATTAAATATAATAAATATGTTTGAGTAATTAATATTATTAATTCTATTCTATTATTACACACATACAAATGTTTGTTGATTGGAATGTATATGCGTGTATATTGCGTGTGGCTCTATGTTGTATCCACCAAGGTAGACGTACTACGCAGATCCTTGAAAAAAATGAGATTTATTACGCAGTTGGCACAAACACATAGCGAATTTTTGCATTTTATTATGTTATCGTATATTTTATCTGGTCCAGGGAAGCAACAATAAGGAAGAACCTTGGATTTCTTTAAGATTAGAAGTGAAGGACTTTATATTATGCTTCCAATATCTTCGAAGTAACAAATTGTAAATCCTTCTTTTTTTTTTGAATAATTTGTTCTTTATTATGCCGCTTTAATATATTGTCTTTAAATTTAATGTACATATAATAGTTTGTTCGTATCAACTTTTTAGATAGAATAAGCTTTCGTTGCATGCTATCCATTAACTTTAAACGTTATATAAAAAATAATACGTTTTTATAATTATATGCACAGTCCTTTACATCATGTTTTTTTGAAATTTTCAATAGTATCACTTGCTCATTTATTTATTTGTCATTGCACTTTCAAAATTTCAATTTGAAAAAACTCTTGTTTCTTATCATTAAAAATATTGGTATATAACATTTTCATTTAGAAAAAAGCATAAAAATCAATTTACAATGTATAATGTTAAAACGTTTTTTATTTTTGATATAATTCTTTGAACGTATATCATTTTTCTAGTTATATATCTCGGACAAAAAATAGTTACGAAATGAGTAATCGAAATGTATAAATTGAATATAAATTTCCATATTAAAGTCTTTGTAGTTGATAAATCACACGTTTGCAAATCAACAGTATATGTCACTATAGTGATATCTTAATGTTTCATTACTACACTGATAATGATTTATGAAGATAATAAAGAAACTTATATAAAAAAATAAAGATAAAGTTGTCAGAGAAAGTATCAAAGATCGATACTGTCAACAAAGTGTGTAGTTACTATAAATAATCATATGGTATCGTACTAGTCATCGCGCATATATTCGAGTATCTTTATATCTTCATAAGTAAGAGAAAGAACGACATATTCCCGATAAAAATCAAATGAAATGCTATCCTTTTTTTTATTCTTTGCTTTTTGAATGCATTGCGTAAAAAAATTATTTTTTACTCAGAAAAAATAACATTTTTTCGTTGATTGAGATATAAAGAAGCAAATGTTATAATAAATGTTATCATAAACATCGGAAAAATTAAACATCATATAAAAGAATGTACAATTATAAAAACGAGAATTATTTTTTTAAACAAATTAATAATGCAATTCAAAGTCATAAACGTGCAAGAAATGCAAACAAGAATTATTATATTGTACATGAACTTGATGACAGTGGGATTAATGTGTTGAAGAACAAGTTATTTAAGTAAAATAAGTTAAAATTTGCAGTTCTCACCATCGGTGCTATCGTAATCATTAAGTAATCTTTCCATAAATTATTGCTGGAGGCATGTCGATGTGTATCGCGGAAGAATAATAAGAGAGATTTATTCACTGGCCTGCGCGCTTGTGCGAAGGACACCGGTCGGAAGTGCCGTTCGATATCTTGAAGGGTCGAAGATTATCTTCAACCCACGCACATGTATGTCGCTACCTTACACGAACCGGTCTTAGAACAGCGCCGCTCATTTGAATAGACACGGTTGCATAGACCGTGCAACAAGAAATCTGTTTATATTTTCAAAAGAGTTATGTAAGCTGATGCACGCTACATTTCTGATAGATTTTAAATTTATGTTATACAATTTATAATTTATCTTTTGGTGATCTCTTTATTTTGTTTGATATTATAAAATTAAAAAAATACAAATTATTCTTAAAAATGTGAACTCAAACATTTAGATGTAACATGAAAGTAACATAAAAAAATATACAACACACATATTTTTATGTTGTATTCTAAGGAACTTTTTTTTCTTTGATAAGAAATTGGTATGTGTTACACATTTTTACAAACATTTCTCGATCTTAAATAATATAAAAATTATTTCATTAAATTAAATTAAATAAAGCTTAAATTAAATTAAGCTTTATTTAATTTAAGTTTAATTTTAATTTTTTTCAAATTAAATCTATATAGGTATTCTTCCAGTTTTAAATAGAAAATTAAAGAAGAAAAATAATCGAAAAAAAGAGAGAAAAGGTGATGTAAAACTTAATAAAACCTGTATATCGTGATTAAAAATTACGATCAAAGAGCAAAAAATAAATTAACGAGTCACAATTAAGGCAATGTATTTACATGTTCGCGTACGTGTAATGTTGTCGCAGTTACCGAGATTGTAGAGAGAACATTTTGCTCTCGCCTATTGCAAGATCGTTGGTAAGCTATGCAGCTATGTCGTAATAATTTTCCGGCGGTAATCAAGACGAGGCTGCAAATGTATGATCAAATAGAAAGCGCATAGCTCTACTGTGTCCCTATATTCTACATTGTTTTATATTTAACACAGAAATGACATAAATACACAAATAATAATTTATATCTATATGTATCAGATAACTGATATTCGAATTAACTTAATTAATTATAATTGATAACAAAATGTTATCATTTTTCATTTTAACATAACGTTACGAAGTTTAATCAAGCATATCGAGATAAAGCATTTAATAAGATACATAAAATCAATGAAACAAAAGTCGATAAATATTATAATTCAGATTAAATCTCTAGAAACAATTATAAATCAATTTAATTGTCGAACAATCAGTTAAAAAAAAAAAATACATTGATCAAGCTGATACTCAATCAATTCTAATTTTCCTTTCTTTCTATAATATTTAACGCGACAAATTTCGCCGATAGCTTCTGAGTGCTTCTTCTTTCAAAGTTTTCGCTGTAGCTAAACGTACTCTAAGAAAACGATGTGAGTTTCTCGTGCATTTTAGCTTGCTGTTGCTTCACGTTCTACCACTCGCGATGAAAATCGATTTGATAATTCCACGTCGTCAAATTTTACTGCGGTTGATTTTATCTACGTGGTTTGCGGCAAAACGTTGTTCGACGTTTGCGAACTGGTCCGGCCGCTCATTCCGTGTTCCTTTATCAGGCGACAATCCCTGTCATCGGGTACGATTTCGCATTTTTTGCCGACATTCTTTATTTCGCCGCGGGTCTTTACATAACGCCAATGAATCCATGAATGGTGACTACTACCGCACGAGAGCACAGTTCGCATAACTGTAAAGCGACCGTTTTAAGAAGTTGTACCCTATCATTCTTGAAATGCCAATTTCGACAACTGCAACTAACTCATAATATGTCCATATATTTCCATATAACTGTGTATGTAAATAAACGTGCTCTTTCGATGATTTCTTTCCGGAGTAATATTTTTATTTTATTTTCGCAAAAAATTGTCATATTCTTAGCATTTTTATAATGTAAGGTATCGAAGTTAATAAATTATGATGAATTTTTGATATATGTATATGTATGAAAAATATGGACATTTTGCTGCAAAATATTATGTTTTCAAATAAATAAATCTGAAATAAAAAGAAACATTCGCAACCATCATTAATTTTTCTGATCTAAACACGAGTCAATGCTCAAAGATTATAATTTCAAAATAGGATATTAAACATGTATCTATTTGCTTAATTATTTTTGAAAATATTTAATGAGCATGGTGGAAAGTATAATTCTTTTAATTAATCAATATAATTTTATTAAAGTCACGAAGTAATTGAATCCTAATGACCTTTGACCATTTCGTGATTTTCGAGAAACATCCAAGCGAAGTATTCGTGAAAAAAATTAAAATAAAGCAAGTCATTAAACTGATTCACGAAATATTCTATGAATACATTCTCACGAGTAGAAGAATTCTCGTGCAAAAAACATTCCGGAAATTTCTGTTGATCAGTTTCTTCTTACTTTGTAGCAAACCGGTTTCTCTCTTATTGAACTTTTTTTAGGTATATTAGGTATATTTCCAATGTTATGATCTATCTAGGGAATGTTCCACTACGTCTTTAATGCGTAATTATACGTCAATAGATTTTATCGAATAAATAACGATTTCCTGTCAATTATGTGGAATAATTACAATTAATAATAAGAGATATGTCAATATACACTATTCAAATCGAATAAAGAATTTCTATGATCGCACATGTTTGTCTGTAAAATGACGTGCATCACTGGAATTTGTTTGTGAGTATTTTCTTATAAGATTTTAAAGCCTTAAGCAAAATGCTAAAAGTTTGACAATTCTTTGATTAATTTTTAAATGCTTTTAAATTATACTTTATTGATTTTCAAATTTAATATATATATATATATATGTTTTAAATGAGGATCTTAATTCGAAAATTATTACTTATAAAAAATTAGAACCTTATGAGAGATAAGAGGAAAGATTGAACATATTATTTAAATGTGACATTTTCTTTGGAAAAAAGATTAATTTCATATCAATACTTATAGAGAATTTCTATTTGTGTTTCTGGGACGACATATCATTTAATAGACATACGAAGACTCTTTGTATGTATATATAAACCTATAAAAATGATAATTAGGAAGATAAGAGTGCAAGCTATCGTTTGGATAAACGCCTATGTATTTTAGGTCAATGATAAAATTATGTATTGTACAGGATGAGAAAGCACACTAGACCGTAAGAGATACATCGCACTTGACAATTAACTGTCCGGTCCATTCATGACGAGGTGTTCCGTTAAAGCAGGTCGTTTAAACCAACAAACTTCCGTAGACACGACTATCATTATATTCGTCGCGCGTAGTTAATAATGATCGGCAGCTACCTGTTACGAACAACATGCCTACGATTCGGATGCGACAGAAGGATACACGCTGCGTATATATGGGGCGTTTTATTTCAGTGAGATTATTTTTGCGAATTGCTATCTGTGCCTCGAATGTGTGACGCATGTGATACTGTTTCTATTTTTCGGCATTTTGTTTTTAATAAACGCAATAAGTCAGCACGTGGTTGAGATATAACAAGCAAAGGCCAACAGGCTAAACAAACAAACAAGTACAAAATTTACATTTTTATTCTATCAGAACTGATGTAAATTTCTTAAACAAAAATATTAATTTCTTTGCAAGATGTAATTTAAAATTCAGAGACACTAAATAATTAATTATATATTTAGAAACTTAATTATACAATCATACACAAGCACATGTATATTAAAGAATAAACGATCGTTTTAAATTATCTTTTCGGCTATAATAACTTTTGCGAAAGATATCGTTTCGTATGATCTGTCAAGTTTCGAAATAATACGTTCGCTAATATGCACACATCATACAGTACGTATTTTATTTGCATGAAGCTTAACATTCACAACTTATTCGGACGATAGTAAACATGTATAGCCAATGCGAAATAAATTCATCTTATACGGAAGTATGGCATGATATATACTTTGACAACTTGAATTTTACGGTGCCAGAGAGAGTGATGATACATAAAATTGTCAAATCATAAGGTCACTCGCGATTCCGACATTACCTATCTCAATACGTTTTCTTTCTTCTTTCTCTTCATTGCATGCGAGTCGTTAAATTACGTATCGCTTACGGTGCGGTTTATATGACACGGTTATATGTAGCCGCAGATTTTAAATCGGTCGGCGACTTTTATTCATTTGAACGGAAATAAAAAAAATGTGTGTCACGCGTAAGCAACACACGCTTTTGACCGGCTTTTACTTTCATGCACGAATATGCATGTAAAATATTCACGTGTTCGTTAATTTAACTGGTTTTCCTTTCAGGCGGTACGTCAGACATGCCGTAAAGTGTGTTTGAAGCTATAAATATGATTAATTCACTTATTAGCCAAGCATTTTTATCTTTCGGACATTATATCTTCCCGTCGTTAGTTTGTACTACCTTCATTATTATATTGAGATAATTGCTGTAATTGTCACGAATATAATAAATCAATGAAATCATATATGCAATTAACATTTTATTGCGATAAAGTTTAACATATTTAAAAAATTTTCATCTGCTAAACGATACGATAATATATGCAATGAAGATTTTATAGAGACAATAAAAAACTAAAAATTTAATCTAATGAGAATCATATAAAGCATAGAGTGTAAAAATATAATAATTTAACAAGACGGTTATAAATCTGTAGATTATATCTGTATAAATTGCACACCGAAGATATATAAATTTCAGTTAAAATATATAAATTTGTTATTTAAATAAGTGTTATTTAGGTAAAGCATTTCCTTCTATTTCTTTGTCAAGTGTAGACATCAATTTCTTTAACCTATATACACATGTTGAGCGAAGAATTCTCGAGATGTCAGAGCCGGACAGATTTCGAATCACGAATTTATATACATATAAATGTTACTATCTGTATAAAATTATGGCCAATAATTAAAGATTTTATAGCAAAATAACCCTACCCGAGATAGTATTAAAACAGGTTTGACAAAACCGGAACTCTTTCATGAAATGAGCCACCGGGTTATTTTTACCTGCAAATACATATAATCGCGAAGCATGGGATTTAACAATTTAACAAATTATGCACATTTCAAAACGTTAGAAAAAATTATTGATCTAAATTAGATGATCTAAATTAGATATCAATTAGATTAATATCACTGATAAAATTGTTAAAATCGTAACGTATCATTATGATGTGGTTCGAGATATTCTGTAGAATATCTTAGCAGCGAAGGAAAGTAATACAAAATAATTATTTATTTTCAGATATTTCTATTGTTGTAATTATAAAAGTAAAACTAGATTCTTTAAAAATACATTTATTTGTTTATTTTGAAAGTCTACGATTTTGTCGGTTTGCTTTGTCAGGTTGATCGTTTTTTGAAAAAAGCTTACGGTTATTTTTAATCACAGAATTGTTTATAAGAGTTTGAGACTCTCGACGATGTGTGTGTCCCAGACGAGTAACCAAACGTGAAACGTGACTTGCCATCGAATAGCTCATCAAGTCAGAATGTATAAACAACGGATTGTCTACATTTCTTTGTTATACTCAATATAATTAATTACATTTATTAATTATAAATTATTTTGTATAATATTGTGTAAGCAGTTGTTAATTAAAAACGTGCCGAAAAGCACGATAATATCTCGAATCAAACTGCATAGCGATGATTGTTTTCGTACGAATTACAATTCAGCACGTATCGATTAACGATATCAAACAATTTTCGATAATCGGCATCAAAACATAAAATAGAGTAAGGTTGACCATCGTAAAAGAAATTTTATTCTTCCTGATTACATTATGACCCGAAAAATTTTTCTTTTTCATGCATAATTCTATAATAATTGTAGAAATATTTTAATTTGTTTTTCAGTTATATCAAATATTACACGGTATTCAATAGAACGGTATTTTAGTTTTCTCTGCGTGTGCAACTAGAAATTTACCGATAAATTTCTGAAGCCACTAGCAAATTTATGAAATAAGGAAGACGCATATAAAATTGCATACTTTATTATATAAATTGCATAAGAGAATGCATATATTATAATGTAATAAACATCCGACAAAATTATTTTTATCGATTTGCAAGAATTGCAATCGATGTAAAATCACACGGTAATTCTCGAAATAATCATAATTTCTCGGCATACAGATTTTGTCAGACAGTTATGTATATTGTCATCGTTGCATTCCATTCCGCGAGACAACTGAATACCAACATATCCATGTGTGACAAACCTGTTTTTCAAAGATTCATATGCAATGCGAATAATGCAAGTGCAATCAAGATCAATCAGTGAGTCAATATACCGAAGTTGTTATAAGAAGGTGAGCAATATTGATCACGTTTATGGCTTACTTGTTCATTAAAACTTTTTATGGGTATTACTTCTTATACGTTTTTTTCTTTCTCCGTTGATTAATCTTTTCCATTTCGTCATTTGCTCGAATATATTAACTATTGTGTTAAATACGGATCTCGTTTCCTTGACATAGGCTTTCTAGAAAATTCTTTTTACGCATTTTACACTTGCAATTACAATATATTCTTTAATCTTTATTAGCAAATTAAAATATTTGAATATACCTTATCAAAGTTACTATAAATCTTGTGATATGAAAAATATCACACGGAACTATATATCCTTTTTCGCGATATATATGAAGTATGAACGCATAAAATTATCTAATCATTTTCTATTCTTTTTTCGAAATAGAGTTATTAGATCCATGGTATACAAATTACATACATTACCGCGCACCTTAACCGATAGTATCGGTGCTCGCTGATAATTTAACCAATTGTACGCGGGCACGTATGGCTATTTCTGTGCAAAAATTTTCTCGCAGAGATTTTTAATGTTGCAATCTGGCGAAAGTCAATATTTTGTGCTCGATTAAGCGGAGCGACTCTAATCGGAATGAACCGCATTTGCACTTTCGGTCCAGTGGTGTCGCTTTTATTTATTTTCGTGAACTATCACACGTTTAAAACCGGTTTGCTCACTGTTAATTAAATGCATGCACATCTTGGACCGATTCTTATATATCTTTTTTTTTACATCGGAAACGCCGTGTTCGTTTCGAGAATGAACGATCACGTGTAAACCTTTTCCGATATACGCCCGAAAGGTTTTCGACATTTACATCGAAAAACAACATTCGCACATTCTGACTCTCTTTGAAAACTTTCCGTCAAGATGACCAACATGACTAATCTGGCTTTTTATGTATGCGTTTTTATGTGGCAGTTTGTTTTTTTTATAGTTACATTTTGTGTTTCTTAAATATTTGTTTTTGTCCATTATTGTATACCATTTTAGTCACAAGATAACAGTCAATTAAACATAATTTAATGTGATTTGATTTTTTTTCTGGACCTTTACCATTAGTGCTCATAAATGTGCCCATTAGCACCACCACAAATACCATCTCTGACTTTAAACCATTAACATCCATATGCAATCACAATAGCAGGAGAAAGGGTTATAAAAAATTCATTTCAGATTCAATGGATTCAAAAAGACTGCATGAGAATTTTTCTGAAGCATTGAAATAAATATAAAACGTCTAACGTGTATCTACATTTTTTAATGCTATTTTAATGATATTTGTTTATGATAAATCATTACGCACTTATAATTATCTTTATTGTTAGATTATACTGTCTTTCTCTTGCTTCTTTGATGTTACAAGGTTCTTTTTCATTTCAGTCCTTTACGTATAATATAAGAATTTCAATAATTAATTTTTTCTAAACGGTCAAGATAAAAACATAATTATCCGATTATTTGTAATTTATTCTATCATTCCAGACATTTATGTCTCTCTTTAAAGTATCTAAAATAAAATAACTATATATTTTTGTGATATTTTTAATTACAAATAATTCAGAGTAAAATTGAAATAGTTTATAAATAAATAACAATGTTATTATAAGCCATAAAAAAGTTATTATTATTATAAATTTAAAAGAATTTATTATTATAAATTTTTTTTCACAGATTAAAAACGGGTCTCTGTTTATGGAAATTATAGTGTTGTAGAGGTCAGCTTCATTAAATTAAATTCGATCTCACTTATTTGAAGATCTTTTCTTTATACACATTTATGTGGCGTAGCCTCGAAATTTACGGATATGTCATTCTGATATGTCATCTCTGATCAAGAAATAAATAATAGTCTCTGTTACTCTCTTACTCGACCCTGAAACGAAACTTCCTGTTACTTACATTTTGGCCATCTTCTGCGATGAGAATGCACTGGTAGAGCAGTATTAAAAAATCTATTCACCACCACCGAGGACTTTCTTCGAATATTGTTCGAAACTCGCGATAATCTTTTGGTCTCATCCTGCTCGTCCGGTCGGTCGGAATCAAAATTGGCATCGTCCGACGAATAATTCCGACAGCGCGACAAAGTATTCCAGATTAGCATGAGATCCTTCATTTTCGGTAGTTCTTCCGCGTCGATGTGGAATAAATGATATCACGAGGCGATTTATCGCCGGCAATTCAACAGTCAGAACGTGTCGTAGTTGACAATGAAGGCAAGTATCCGTTTCTAGCTCGATGACGGCTCTTACGGAATTAATCGACTAGCACGTCGCGATTCGTAATACTATATAATTTCTCGACGAGTGGCTCTCGTCAATTTTGCGCGATTTCGACACCCCCGTACTTCCGATTTAAACTTCGGCACAAAGACCTTTCACTTTTTTCGGCGCGTTTCTGATCGCCCGAATATTCGTCAGGCCTTGCGAATGACCTTACACGGAAACTTCTCGAAACTTGTCGAAACTCTTCTCTTCCTGACTTTCTTGGTTACCGATAAATTTCCGAAGAACGCGCGACAATTGCTGATAATCGTATATTACCGAGATAATTTAAAGACTATTTTAATAAAGGAATATTCATTTCCGAAGCTTATCCGCGAAGAAGCGAGAAGTCCGAGTCGCACTTTACTGATTCGTTCAGAATCGCCCGATTTTTGTCTATCTTCACCACCTGTTGTGTGTCACCTCACGGTGTGTGCAGCATACACCTCGATGCAAGAGTGGCGGAAACTCGGATCAGTACCGATTTGAAAAATATGTTACTCCCACCATGGTGGACCGCGCACTGCTCGTCGCCGATCGTCGCAGTGAGTACCGGTAAACACGTGGAACACCGGCCAATCGAGTCACGAAGTTGCCATCCCACCGCGAGGGAGCTCAAACAAGTGCTCCCTCGATACCTGTCCATCGTGGTGCACGGGGGATTTTCCAGCATCCTCAGCTGGAGGAAGCGAATCTTCAAGGTCGTTTCTTCAGTAGTTAATGAACGGCTGTGTTTCAGGGCGAAATACCGACTGCTCTTTACGGGGCGAATGTTTCTCAGAATAAACGACCGCCAGAATCAACCTTGCTCCGTGTGTTGATAGGGTCGGCAGTGCGAGACGTTTGAGATATTCAGTGCATAATGTACTATTTTTACGGAAAATAATATACATAAGAAGTTAAATTGAATATCGTAAATTAAAAACATGAAGGAATTTAGCTGTTACATTAAGCTATTACAGCAGGCTAATGAATTTGAGGGATAATCTTGAAATATCATTCTTCAGAGAAAGAGAGAGAGAGAGAGAAAGAGAGTACGATGATTACGCGTACAAGTATAACTACTTCCTAGCGGATCTTAATATTAAAGAAGATTGAAGTGAGAGGTAGACATGTATTTGATTTAATAATGTTTGATACTTTTATGTTTACTCGATCATATTATATTACATTTGAGTTATGTCATATAATTATATAATTTTTTTTTTTAAATTACTTTCTATAAAATATTATTTGTAAATAATATAATAGAGTAAATGCACAAATGTATGTAGAATCGGAAGAGATAAATTGAATTTACCTTCTTTACCAGATTTTTTTTTTTTACTAAGGTTTTATGACATAAGTGACAAGGACTAAATAGCCATTAAAATGAGTTTATGAGCTTATGATGTTTGTTATATGCATAACGTCTAGCTATTCATCAGTAGTAGCTCATGCATTTCTGCTCTAAATCTGTCGATGTTGCATATAGCACGCAATATCATTTTTGCCGATGAAGGTAACATTTCATGATATTAAGGACGGAAGAAGATTCTAGGTGTTTGCGCTACAATCTCTACAATCTACGATCGCACATTTCCAATAGCATCTATTATGTAATTCGGATCGATTACTTGTTATGGCAATTGCTATGCATCACGGTGCATAGTAAACCTACGTTTCCGCGTAAGCGCATCTCTGTAGGGGAGAGATAGCTTCGAGACGTGGCCACTTGAAGAAAAAAAGAAAATAAAAATTGTAATCGATTAAATTGATTATACTCGTATTGACTGGAAAAACCTTTAATACGAACGTCGCGTGTTTCGCTGCCGGCTATAAGTTAAATCGACCGCACTGCGTGCAACATCCATGTCCTTGTCGTTCAGCTTTTGCTCCCGTAAGTTGGTGCAACGTCATTGAACGCGTGTGATAAATACGATGTGTCACGATTTTTACGCGATTTAGTAGTTTTGATCAGACCGGAAAACCGGTAACACTCGCCGACGTTGACTCGTTTACACCGGGGGATCCCAGGTTGATTCATCCCGAGATTCCTCTTTTCTCTTTTTTTCTCTCCATTTGTATTATATTTAATTTTCAAAGTAGTTTACTTATAATTAATTATCATTTTTAAGAATTACAATTCAAACATTTTTCCATCAAGTTAACGATTATATCTTGTTTAGTCATCGTCTGAGAAATCTAGTGATTAATTTATCAAATATTTAATCTTTTGTGTGTGAGCATATAAAATATATTACCGCTAAAATAATTTCTTTATGACTTGTTAAAACGTTTTGTGTCATTTTGTAATTATATAGAACATTTTTCTGTAATTTTATTATAAATTATTTTTGCCCTTTTATGTTATATCTATTTGTATTATAGATAAAATATAGCAAAAATTATTTAATAAAAATAATACAGAATAATATACAGAATTAGAATAAGGGACATACATACATACATACACTCATATATATATATATATATATATATTGATAACAATTAATAAACTAAACTTACAATGAATAAATCCTAGTGAACAATTTGTTCCTTTGATAATTATAAATATGTAAATAGAAAACAAGAATTAATAATGATTATCTTAATTTTCTCCACGATATTTTCAGTTAATTTTATGTTATTTATAAGAATAATTATCATCTCAAAATTTTCTTATAAGACTTCAGACAGACGCAACTTCGCGTAACGTATATGTTTGACTACAATATTTCCTAAATGAATTTTTCACGTTTGTATGGATAGTATATTATTCGATATGTTTACGCCTCACGGAATTTAATTGGCTGAGATAATGATTAAATTTCGAAATAACTGATAATCCTATACATCGCTGCAAATGTGGGCGTCTGCAAAAACTATAAACTCGGATACAGCGGGCTTTACCGGTTCCCGTAGTCAATGGCCTCGCATGATACTCAAGGTTACGAGAATCAAATAAATTATTTCAGGATATGCCAAATATTTCCGGTTTTCGTGGCTGTCGGCTTTCTAATACCTTGAACGTCTATACTACTTCTTTTTATTATTTTTTTATGTAATTTGCCACACCTATTTTATTAAGATCAAAGATAATAAGCGGGGAAATACAACACGGGAAAATCGGACAAACTGGAATATATGTATATCGAAATAAATAACACAACATTTGACAAGATAATTGAAATCAATGTAGTAAATCCTTAATAATGCATTGTAGAATTTTATGTGACAAATACAGGATATCTTAATATCATGCTTACTTTTAATGATTAGTGAGATTAAATTAAAAAGAAGAACTGTTGTTTTTTCTATGTACAATATTCATAAAAATATTATATAAATAATTAAAATTTGAAAATTCGAGTAAATTAATACTTGAGTTTAAACAAATAACGAAATTCCGATATTCTTTCTAAATTGTAAGATAATAATATGTATCTTCTACGTGTGTTTTTCTTCGTATTTTTAACGCAGCAGCATTATTTTTTCAATTATCATCTTTTTTCCAAAAATCTCACTTATCGCTAATCAATATCTTTTTCCTCGGTAAATAATTGTTTGACACACGTTGTCACGGGCTATGAACACGTCGATTGTACAATATACGCACGTAATTTCGACTTTCAACGTCCCGTTAACCTCATATCAAAACGTTCAACGATCAACGAAGCTTAAACGAGGCCATCGCATAGAACTCGGAATTATCATGATAGAGGGTTTACCGATTATCTATCCGTTATATTTCCGGAGGCATCAATATCGATTAGCGCGACTTAACCCTGCTGATTCGTCTTGGAGAAATTCTGGTTGTTCGCATTCTCGCAGAGAGTGGAAAAAAACCGATCTGCTTAAAATAAAAAAAACGAAGTCGTGTCCTGGCATTCGAGGTGCATTGACCACTCGAAAGGTCTTCCAGTAAATGTGCTGGTCACTTCTATATAATATATAAACGTCTGTGGTGGTATTTAAAATAATGTGTGCGTGTGTGCGTGTATGTGCGTGTGAGCGTGCATTTTGCTAAATTCTATTTTTCTTTATAGGAGAGAATAAATTTTTTGATGCAAGGTATATATTTGACAATTACGCATTGCAAGAAAATATATTAACATATAGTATGTTACTTATTTTATTAAAATGTAAATATTAAAATAAAGAAGAGAGAAAGAAAGAGAAAAAGAGATACTTAGAAACTACCGTAGACTTACTAAAGAACTACTAGACTACTCTTTTAAGTCTATGGGAACTACATATTAAAATATATATTATATGTTAAATCGCGTGAAACTTATTTTATACTTCGTGTATAAATTTTTCATCTTATTTTCTGCAAAAAGTATGCTTCTCTGTAATAATCAAATCTATAAAAAAAAGAATTATCTGCTCTAACCTTGACAGCTGTTCGCTTTCATAATAATATATCAGAATGATAAAATTAAATTGATTTCCATAAGTCATATACATATATCGCGTATATATTAACGTAATTTAATTATAAATTATATAATTTTAGGTTATTTTTTATTGTTTTATATAATTTGTTTTTATTTATGATTACTAATGTTCAAAAATGTTTTCTTGCTTTGGCACAAATAGTACTCGATACTTTCAGAACAAGAAGAATTTAAATGTGATACTTATTAAATTTTGCTGAATTATCATTATTTTTTATTCAAATTGTTAAGAGTCAACATCAACACGTAAAAATTAATTTACGTTATTCTAATCAGCACTCGAGTCACAGCAATTTATAAAAATTGCTTTATCTGAGGTTAACGCAAAACATGCAAACGGTTAATTATTCATTTCGCGCATTTGTTTCATGTATTATCATTATTATAAAGACAAGGATATTACAAAGTTTTACATAGAATTTGATATTCATGTTATTGTAATTATCATTGACTATAATAAGAATAAAAAGAAGGAATTAAAGTTACGCTCGATAGAGAATAAGAAGTATACAACTTTATTTCAATAAAAATTTGTTGTAAGAACGAATGTTTTCCATTTTGTGATTAGAATTCATAGAAAAACCGCGAGGAGTCACGCATATATGCGATCTAATGAGTTAAAATGTCTATCCGCTCATGTTTCCTAGGACATTTTTGCGGTCACTGATAAGAAAGGTCAGTTAAGAACTGATCATTATATCACTTGAAACACGCATCAGATGCACATTCTTTCTTAGTATTTTACGATATTTACATATATTTCCAATTTGATGCTAAAAAACTGTGGTTTTTTGTAGATATGTGTGATTTTTTGCATGACTACTGATATGATAGCGATTACCAGTAACAGCTAAGATATTGATCACAATTAATATATTTGCATCCATATATTAATTATGATCAATATCTTAGCTGCTACAGGTAATCGCTATCATATCAGTAGTCGTGCACATATGTTCTTATTGCTCACATTGACAATGCATTTACTTAATTGACATGTATATGTATGACGTACGTAAAACGATTTTGAAAACACGCCTAGAATCATCATGTTATTTCGTTACATCACATTAGATTAATTGATGCGTATTTACTATATAATGCAAACATTTGCTAAGATCAATTTTTATAATATAGAAAAAACAGAGAGAGAGAGAGAGAGAGAGAGAGAGAGAGAGAGAGAGAGAAAGAGAGAGAGAGAGATTAGAACGATGATAATGAATTATTGTTTGTAAAGAAATATATATTAAAAAAAATTTCTTTATCTTTAATTTTAAAAAATGTGTATATTTAATTAAAAGATTTGAAAATATTAACTGTGAACTTTATATGTATATTTTATTGCAACAGATTTGTCAAAAGTCAAGTATAACAAATACAATAAAAAAAAATTATACATGTCGGAAATTAATAACAGTTAAATTTTGATTGGAGTTAATTATTTTCTGTTTATAATTTGTACATAGCTGCAATATTTAAATACTATTCTTCTAGAAATATTATGTACAATAATTCATTTATATAAATGTAATGTAAAGATAAAAAATGTAAGAAATATTTTCTTGCTACATATCTTTGTATACGCGGAAATATTAACATAAATAATTTTAATAAATTAAGTTTTTCCTTATGATACAAATAAGATATCAGAAAGGGATATAAAAATAAATCATACAAAGGTTAATTATTACGCGTGTGTATGATTTTTCAAGTCCGTGTAAATCAAACAACTTATGTCAGATCAATTATATCTTAAATATCAAGATAATATATTCATTTCAAGATAACGTATATTTAATGTGATGATATCTTTTCTAACCAACCTTCCCTAATTTTGCTATTAAATTAATATCGACAACACGCGAGACTGTCCTATTTTAACATTTTAGTTGTGGTATTGAATTTTTATATTTCATCTATTTCGTTTAATCAATGCAAAAATCTGACTGACGATTGCGACGTTGACCAAAAAGACGCACGTGCGTATGAATAATTATGACATGCAGCTATGACGCGAGTGAAGACGATAGCTTGCGGAAGTTTTACAACTATTGCGGCATCCTTTTCGATTTGAATTATACATTGATAGCGCTATAATCAATTTAACTTTGTCGCGCCAATAAAAAATTTATTGTTATTAATAATCTTTTAATGGCACAAACTTCTTCTTGTAACATTTTTGTTGTATATGATATATGTATATTCTCGGTTATAAAAAACAAGAATGATAATTAGTTTATAAGATTTAATGATTTCTCAATAAAATATCGCTCCCTCGGTAAAACAACATGCAATGAAATGATATTTATAATTGCTTCAACTGGCAACTATGTATTTCTTTTTCAAAACGTTTTTATAATTAATTAATTTCGAAAGTTACGTCTTCAAAAATGTTTTAATGTTGAAAAAATTTATATACAATTATTTTTGAAACACATTATTATTATTTCTGCAATACTCTTGTAACAATTGTGTCGACGTTAAATTTGATTGAATATAAAAGCATAAGAGAGAAAAATGATTTTCAAATTGTGAATCATCATACTTTAACCTTTGACCATTTCTATATTTAAGAGTCTTCTTTATTTATAATATATATTATATTCTGATCTACGCCTTTTTTTTAATCTTCAATTTAAAGTAGCTGTATAGTTTTTAATTTGCGATTTAGCATCTTAATTGCTGGGAAAAAATTTGCAAGGTTTGGAATGTTTGTATTTTCATAGATTGTCGCAGATTTAATGAGAGATTGTCATAAATAAATCGTTGAATATCTCAAGAAACTTGAAAGTAGTAATGTATTCTAATGTGACTCATGCTTTTTCTGTATTACACTTTTTCGCTTTTTTACACTATATGCATTCCGATAATTCTGACTCTAAAAAAATTACTGTCTTATATTTATCTCTTTTTACTTTTTAACGCTTGCTCTTTTGAAATTCCTACACGCGAATGCATGATATTGCTTTTGACAGGGAAGAAAAGAGCAAACCGAGGAAAAGGGCGAACGATGTGATGTCAATATTTGAAAAGAAAAAGAATTAGAATTCTGAAAGACCGTCCCACTATTAAAATTATCTGCTTTCACCCTACAACCAGTTTCAAGTTGCGAATATAATTTTTTTCTCGTTAAAGGTAATATAATGCATTCTTTGATCCGAAACAGTTTGCGTGTAGCAATTTATAAAGGCTTTGTGATAAAAAGTGAAAAGAGATAAATATGAGACAGTGCTTCTTTTACTAATTTAGTGGCAGAAATACATACATACGCACATTCTCTCTTTCTCTCTCTCTCTCTCTCTCTCTCTCTCTCTCTCTCTCTCTCTCTCTCTCTCTCTCTCTCTCTCTCTCTCTCTCTCGTTCTTTCTAACTTTATTTTGCTTCTTTCTGATTTAATTTTATATCACATTTTAGATGTGTGTTTTAAAATCGTATCTTTTTAACAATATTTGCAAGTAAATGAAGAATATTAGAATATTTAGAGGAAATGAGCACTAGACGACCAGTATTTTAGAAAGTAACAGAATTATACAATTAACATATTAATGTAGAAATTTGTTATTCTATATTATTAAAATTCAATAACAAAAAACATATAGAGAAATTAAAAGTTTAATGTGATTAATTTAATGTGTACAAATATAAATAAGAGATAAATGTCTACTAATCTTAGTCATCACATTAGAATAATTTGTGTTAAGATGATGCTTTCAATTGCGCGTGCGTTTTATGTTTCTAACAATAAGAGAATGATTAAACATGTTTAGTCAATCATGATAATCACATTACTTATCGTTTATAAATATTAATAGTGCGAATATTAATATATATATATATATATCAAGATATTATATCTAAAGCATACTAATAAATCTATTCTTAGAAATACATAAAATAAATTTACTTCAAAATTACATAAAATGTATCTCTCTCTTTATTTAATACTTTTAAAAGATTTACATAATCAGTTATATATAAATTCTATAGTTCTATATCAAGTATTTCATGTATCAGTATACATATATAATATACAATGTACACTCGTTCATATATTGCAAATTATAATTATTATATTCAGTAGTATTTTTTAGATAGAAAATAATATATTTTTTTTAAGTAGAAAATC
This sequence comes from Anoplolepis gracilipes, assembly GCF_047496725.1. Taxonomy (NCBI): domain Eukaryota; kingdom Metazoa; phylum Arthropoda; class Insecta; order Hymenoptera; family Formicidae; genus Anoplolepis; species Anoplolepis gracilipes. Next base: position 8,365,533 of record NC_132980.1, on the reverse strand, counting down.
ATATATACTCATTTGTTGTTGCATTGCAACAATATCATATATTAATTAATAGATTTAATAGAAATTATTAAATCATCTATTAATTAATGTAATATTCATTGCATCTATTATGAATTTGATAATAAATTTGTTAAAGAAGTTCATCATTTTTCAATATTGTAGAAATTGCTATATTTTTCCATATACCTATTTATCCTTTTTATTAAATATATTTTATGTGTGTTTATATATATTGTAACACGCGATAATTAACTTTACCACGAGTATTACTTACTGCAAAATTGAATCGCGTATAATAATCACGTATAAATTAGCAAGAGATTTTTAATTTTATTTCCATTTAAGTTTCATTAAGAAAATGACTTTCTTAAATAATAAATCAAGTAGTCGATTTCTATGCGGTTTTTATACTAATTTATGCTGTTTTATACTAATCTTTATACTAATTTATGCTTATCATGCGATTCACTTTGAATCATACTCATGGCGTGATATGCGGTTAGCGGGTATTTCCACAAAACTGCATTCCGAATTTACGATCGGTGTTTATGTCAAAACCGGAAGTGACCTGAAAGTTTATGTGAACCTATTTTTCAGACTACGTGATTGGTCTGTCTATGATACGTCTTTCCACAAAATATACAAAATATGGTTCATGACACGTGTAGTAATTTATAAAATTCAGATTCAACTTTGTTTGTTAACATTTTTTTTACACAATATGTAAAATAAAATGCAAAAAATAAATATACCTAAAGGGATAAATTTGGAATCATTGTTTCATTTCAAATAGCGAAAAATTGATATGAAAATTTATGCTGTAAGTTGATTTCATAGTGATATTTCATACATTTTTAATCAGTTGTTACATATAATTCAGATCGTTTAATGAAGTATTAAAGTTTAGTACGAGTGCAAAGAAAATACATTTAACTTCTTATTAAAGTTCACGTGTAACTCGTGTATCACAAAAGTTTTTTTTACTTTATATAGCACATAATAATCATGCGCTATTCTTTTTTGTTCTAATGTCCCGTGTATGCACAGTTTAGTTTTTTATCTTTGTTTCGTATAGTCTAGTTATCTATTATGGTCAATTTAAAATTCGTTTCAACAGAAACGTCAAAAAATGATTTCACAATTATTACGCAATACATATGTAATTTTCCATCTATAATTAGCTCTTTTTATACTCAAAGTATTATTGTTTGATAGCAAATACATTATAATTATGCGTATAATATATTGTAATGTGCACATTATTTAGTTTAGAGTTATATATTTATATAGAATTTATTTTTATTTTTTTCAGTTCGATAAACGGCGATTAAAGCATAATGATTATTATACATTTATCATAAACAAGATTAATCATTAAACAAGATAATATCAGTTTATTAATAGAATTTATATTTTGTTCAACTCGATAAATGACGATTAAAGCATAATGATTATTATACGTTCATTGTGAATGACTAACAATACTAGTTGGAAATTAAATGATGATAAATATAGTTCTAGTTTTATAAAAATAAATTAATTACTTGTAAATGTGGGTGATGAAAAATTAATTTTTAATACCAAATTTGTGCGTGGAAAAGATAATCTGACCCTTATTTCAAGTTTAAGAAAGAAATAATAGTAAATAATAATAAATTATTCTTAAATGAAGATAATTATTTCGATAAAATATTTTATATATATCATATATAAAATATTCTAATTATGATAGAATATTTAAAAAAAGGCTTTTACTTGTCAGTATAAAATTAATAGCAATATAAAATCATAATAATGGCAGAATAATGTGAAAGGTTATATGCAATAGCAGATAGCCCCTGTTTTTGTAAATATACATGTGTTTGATCAAAAATAATCGCCGGAAATAAAAAATAATCTTTTGACAAATATTCTGCTCATTGCAGATAATTCAAACAAGCTGTACTTAATAATGATAAATTACATACCTAAATTGATGGAACAAACACCGTCAATATATTTTTAAATATATTAGATATATACGAATTAATCTCATCTATGAAATCCAGCAACAACTCATGGTTTCTTAAAAGTACTGATTCTATAGTAAAATTACTTTTTGATCTCGACAAGACCGGTTGTAGATTCGCCGAATCCGCTTTATGTATCTCCTGGAGTTCTTTCCTCGATCCCCAGTCTCTTTCTATGCACCATTGTTTCAATGGCTCTGCAATATTCCTCATCTCCATAGCTATTATACCTGAAAAGAAATTTTGAATTTATTACTTGATGTCTTTTTTAGGCATCTTTCTTTTAGATGTAGAAAATAAAAATTTGAGCCTGAAAAACGTTCGAAGAACGTTTAGATCTTATATTATCTAAAAGCATACACTCTGAATACTCATGCAATTCAAATATATCTTATATATATATATATATATATATATATATATATATATATATATTTTAATAATGAAATTGAAAATAAAGATTTTAAACAATATAATTTACAATGTACGATAAAATATGTTCACAATTTTTAAGCGTTTCTTATTATTTATCTGCATATGTGAAATTTTCATTAATAAATTGACATTCGTTAATCCTTAAACAGCTAAATTAATTTTACAAAGTATTGTAGTTTGTGTCCTTAAGTAAAATAGAATTTATATGTAAAATGTACTATGATCTCTGTGTCCCTTTTATAGGTTCCATTTTCACAATTACAAATACAAAAAGAACTGAACAACAATTAATTATGATTTCAGTTAATAAACATTTAAGATCAATACTTTAAGCTCAATAGTCTTAAACTTTTGAATATTATATTTATTTATATGCGTTATAGAATTCAAAAATATTAGATGGAAAAGTTATTTGATATAAAAATCGATTTCTATCAATCTTACTGCGTTACTTACGAATTATTATCCTAACATAATTCAACATTCTCTAATAGTCACGCGGATACACTATATTACACACGATCGAATCGCGAATGTCGCGAATTCGAAGTCGTGAACCGGCAAATAGATACAACAGTGCAGATTCTCGACTTCTCTGTCGACGTCTGCTTAATCACTGAATGTAACCGCTGCCCCTCGATCGTTTTTCATAGGCGCTCTACGAAATCTTGAGGCGATAACAACACTCAGACAATTTGTTCTGCCTACTAGACAAGAATCAAATTGAACGCGTTTCTTACGTCTTTTTTTATATTTTTTATCCAATTTTGATTAATCAAGTTTATTATATAATCAAGATTTTTCAACGTACTCAAATATATATATATATATATATATATATATATATATATATAATACTTTCCACATTATATTTATATGTATAACATATGCTATGTTATTTATTACCGATCTATTACTTCTTTTATTATTTGTGTACAAAAATGTCTATATTTAAAAATCAAAATTTGTAAAATATTTTTTAATCTTAGCAATATGCATTTTTTGTAGAAAAATTTAAAAATTAATATAACACAATTTTTATTTTTATATCATTAAAATTACTAATAATATTAAAAAATAAATAATTTTGTATAATAATTTGATCAATCATTAAAATATTAATACATTGTATTTTTTTATATTGATTATATTTTACATTATATTTTTTTATATTGCTTTTCATTGCAATGTTACTAATAATAACGCTATTAACTGCAATTTTATATCAAAGACGGAAACGTAAAGTGGTTTGATATCAAACTACGTGATTTTCAAAATTATAAGTGTATTGTACGTAACATACAAACAAGTTAATTGATGCACTTAATCTTTGTATATTGATCTTCGCATAACATATATTTTTTATAAAATCTTTTTTGTATACTTGACATCGCGCCATTACCGGACGCTTGATAAAGTTAAAGATAAGATTTTACTCTCTTAAATGGAATTAATATATCATTGATTAATAGGTTTCAGTTATAAGCACTGAAAAATAGTAAAATCTTATTTAGAAAAATCAGTGATAGCTTTTTTATAGATATGGATTTTTTTTAGTAAAATATTACTGGGATAATTAATGAAACATAAAACGAAGGAACAAATGAACAGTGAATGCTTTCACTGAAAATTAGCGAAATTCATTAATCTTCCATGAAATATTGTAACTGCTGTTAATTAGAAATGTCTACTCAATATTAATGAGTATTAATTTAATTCGAGACACTACGATTATACTTCTGATAACACGTTAACCTCTTTATCATATAAAAGGTCTATCAAATGTTATAATTTTACATTAAATTTCAAGATATCTTAGACTCTGTTGTATGTGACTTATAACATGCAAAACACATGTGTTTTCGTTGAATAAGATATTATTAAATATTATAAGACGAAAAAAATTATAAAAAAGAAAGTTTTAAAGAAATGATAGTATTATTATTATAAATCTCTGTGAATAGATTTTTCCTTTTAATCATATTTTATAATTAGTTTGAATAGACTCGAAATTGTTCTAAAAAAGACAAATTGAATGAAATGAATATGAAATTTGTCAACCCCCATATTATAATTTATTATTGTATATTATAAATACGTAAATATTGTAATATTTTATAACAAATTTTATATTTATTTGTATTCATGTAAAATATTAATCACTCCTAATCCATTCTATTTTATTAGCAACTCACATTGGTTTTACTAATTTTTATAATACAATAATTTTTTTATTATTTAATTATTTTAATTTTTATTAGTACCATAATATTTTTTCTTGATCACTTTCTCCCTTATTTAATTAGCGTCATTTCTGAAAGAAAAAAATTTATTGTGAATTAATTTATTATACAAGAATTTTAGTAAAATATTTATAACAAGATCTATGTATAATTATTTTTTAATACATATATACTTATGATTTTTTCAAACCTGTTTGTATATAAGAATATGTTCTTTCTTGAACATAATATGATATTATAAGAATGTCTTTTAATGTGTCACATATGATGATGTTGCAAGTCACAAAATAGTTAAATTATTTATTTTAATTACTTCTTCTTTCATCAATTAATACCTCAAGATTTACAATTAATTTTATAAAAAATTGCAGCATCCATTTCTTTCTTTACATGATTTTTATACGGATTCCGACGATTTATTATTTCCTTTATGTTTCATCTCCCTCTCTTGCATCATGCAATGCATTTTATATTTTTATAAAACAATAATTATTTAAAAATAGTGTATAATTGTATTAATTAGTTATAAAGTTGTCACTATAAGCAGTTTTATTAACTAATAAACTTTATTAACTAGTGAACAATGCCAAATATACATATATTACATTATTCTATAAAAACACTTTAAAGTTACTCCAAAAAGACATAACGTAAATAAATCTATATATGTATAACATATTTTTAAAACGTCTGTTTTTTGTAGAGAAAAGTAATGTTGTATATATAAAAGATTTTCACCAGCTAAAGTTCAAAAAAAGTAAAAAGAGATTGAGTATAAACAAGCTTACTTTTGGTCGATTTTTAATTTTTTCTGAAAGGCATGGCGTTGACGTTGATTAATAATCCATTCTCTCTCGGATAACGGAGGTTGGATTCTCTTTAATAATAAATCGACTAACGAAACCTTTCTCGACGATTGTATTGTTGAGCGTTTAATCTTTTGGCTTTCTGGCTTCTTTGAATCGTGAGAATCATTTTTCAAAAAACTATTATTCGTTTGATCGCTACATTCGCTGCTTCCGTCGCTAATATCATCCAGATTATTCTGAAATTTATTGCATTTTTCCTTGGTTCTTTCTTCCATAATTTATATTATTAATGTTTCGGATTAAGAATCATTTCTGAATTTACGTATCAAATATCGTAATTAGATTTATCTTCCATAATACAGCGATTTATCTTAAGTTTCATAATGTAAATATATTAAATATTTGACAGATAATCTTTTTAATATATTATACATATACGTTTACGTGTCGCATATTAAAAAGCAAGATAAACTGATAATTTAAATTGACAGTTTTATATACTTTTTTATGTACTTTTTTATTCATCTTTTGTCATTAAATTTGACTTTTAATGTAAATTATTACGCTGTCTTTTTATCCTAATATTGTCTGCAAATAAATATGTTATTGTATACATATTAAATAGCAAATATGTCTTTTTTTAAATTTTATTCAAACATTATTCAATGTGAGTGTTATATGTATGTAATTCTGATCGCAAACAGTCATATATTTCTATATCGAGTTGTTTTATTGATAAATTCGCTCGCATCAATTCAACAAATAATGTCTCGAACCTTTATAAATTTGAGTGTGCGTTCTGCGTCAGTTTTGTGCATGTATGTATGAAAAAATTTATCAGCAATGTAAACACGGTAAATTTAATAATTATGACCAATTAAACTTGTTTGTTTTTATGTTATTCGTGACTTACCATTAGGTTATCTCTAAATACGATTATTTAAAACTTTCCTCATTAAAAATTTTATATAAAACGATGCCATTAAAACAATTCCATACAGATTTATCATTGGAAAATAAATAACATAAAAAAATGGATCCGAGTCGTGAGGAGGAAGATCTCGATTTCGAAAGACGAAAGACACAATTATTTAGAGAGAAAATGAAAAAACTTGCCGAATGTGATAAAATAGTTTCCACCGAAACTGTCAATGCTATTGGAGAAATTACGAAAGATGTCGAAATGGCTGAGGATAACGTACCGAGCAGCGATGAGTTTGACGTGGAATTGGAGGAAGAATATCGTAATTTGAATGATATTTTTGATCTACCACATGATACTTACTCCCTTACTGAAATTAGACCAGAGTTACCTCTTTGCGTCAAATATGGCATCCGTTCTGGCGTAACTCATTTAAATACATCACAATTCTCGCCGTTATCAAGAGGTTATCAGGTAATCATGATTTATTGCAAAAGCCTCAATATTGAAGACTTTATTTTATGAATATTTTTCTGAACGTTCTTTTATTCAAACAGTGATCCTCGAATTGTCTTGTATTCATGTATAAATTAATTAATTAAATATATTAACTTAATTAATAAATTTTAATAATATAATAATACAGTAGTTATTTTTTTTAAATGTACTATTAAACATTGCTTTGTAGCTTCTCATTTCGCAGCTCTAATAACAGGGTGGCGCTATAGCGATTGCAGCTTTTGCCACGGCTGCGATTCACAAACCACGCTATTGGAACGAGGCGGTGATCGACCAGATCGTCGAGGATGGTGATACTTTTTACTGCGAGTCGTACAAGGATCTGAGCATCGGTGATCGTCGGACGATGACTATTCTCGACATGAAGAGGAGTCTTCTCGTTCAGAAAAAATTCAATACAAGAATCACGATCGAAGATCCGGCGTACGCCGGGAAATTTCGTTCGCGCGATCCGACGGAGCTTCATTTGGCGAAGGCGTTGGAGTTGTTTTTCGAGCGACACAATGCCGGGATCCTGACGTCGCCAGTACTCAATATAGCTATATGGCGAGATTCGAAATATTACAATATATTTGACGGTCAAGCGCGACGAGATAATGGTGAGCCGGTTGCCGATGAAGTCAGCGGTTCAGCCAAACTCTTTCTCGTGAAGGATCTGATGGGGGTGTTATTCATTATCCTTGAAAAGAGCAATGTGCAAAACGAACCTTTTGTGATTTACGCCGTAACTGTCGACGCAATCGAATCGGTCTTTCCGGATGATCCCGCGGAAGTCGAGAAGACGTACGGGAAATTGAGAAGACCGAGCGGTTACAAAATTCACCGGAAGCACCGAGCCGTGGTGCAAGGATCCTATCATCTCACGCATCCAGCCATCCCGAGAGCTCTGCGAGATAAAGGACACCTGATTATAGCCGTGGCAGCACTGATATACTCGCGACTAATTAACGCAAACAAATGGACAACCGCTTTGCTCGATCTGATCATCAATCAGTCCAACATCTATCTAGTTGATCTGGTCAGGATTCTTGAGAAAAAGCTCGACGACGATTTTGAACTCCGGTTGGAAGACCTGATGAGCGATGTTATTCTTGGAGTGTATTCAGCCAAGATAAAGGTGGACGCGAGTGTGATATCAGATAGCGCGCAAAAGAACAAGAGCGATATTGATAGCGGTATACGTGAATTCTTTGAGACACGGGAGCTCGGGATACTCGAAATCAAGAAGATCTTTTACGCAATTTGGAAGGACGGCGATGTGTACTATTTTCTCGATCCGTTCGCGTGTGACGATGAAGGCTTCAGAATCATCGATAGCAGAGAACACACGACGGGTGATTTATTCGGAGGCGCTGCCTGCGTTACCATGAACAGTACCATAAACGAAGTAGTGGAGACAGTGCTAGAGAATACCGGTAATAAGGATAAGGATCCTTTCCTGATACATGGGATAACAGTGCTGTACGTGAAGACTGGAGTTGCGCCAGACGCACCACTCGAGAAAATAATTTATCGAGAGAGAGGTATAAACCGTAGACCGCGGGCCCCATCGCCACCGGCACTAACGGATACGGTGGAAAAAGTAGTCGACACAACACCTCGGGTACGACCGGAGTTGCGTAAATCCATGGAAATGTCTAATCAATTTCCGGAAATTATGCAAAACGTAGATCAATATACAATGACGGACGACGAGCCAAGAATTGTTTTACTCGCGCGAGAGGAAGAAAAGGAAGTAGATGAAGAAGAAGAGGAGGAAGAGGAGGAAGAGGAGGAAGAGGAGGAAGAAGAAGAGAATATAGAAGGAGCAGAAGAAAAAGAAGAAGAAGATGAGAAAGAGAAAGTAAAAAAGGAAGAAGACGTCGAAGAGGCAGAAACAGCCGAGGAAATACCAAAGGAACCTTCAGTAAAATTTATCGCAGGATATAAAATGATAAATGTCCATCGTCTGCTACTTTCTGGTACTAAAAATTGTCTGAGCGAAAGTTTTCGTCCGCAATCTCGTGGCAGGCAAGGATTAATAGTTGCTTTGACTGCTTTGACATACAGAAGATTGAAAGATCCGACTCGCTGGCGAAATATAGACGTGGATCAAATCGTTGACGTCAGTAACAAAGGTTACGAGCAAGTTATAACGTGGATCGAACAAGGTCGACCGGAGATAAAAGAAGCGAGAGCAGTAAAAGAAGAGGTGGAAGAGGAAGAAGAAGAAGAGGAAGAAGAAGAAGAGGTCGAAGAAGAGGAAGAAGAAGAGGCAGGAGAGGAAGAAGAGGAAGAAGAAGAGGAAGAAGTCAAGAGGAAAGTAGCACGTGCTCCGAGTCATTTGGACATTTCTTTTTTGCCGCCTAGATTGAAACTAGCTGAATACGACGCTATTTTTAAGACGAAGACCAATGTAATCGACGGCGATGCGAATCCGTTGGCAAATCTCGCAGAGGCTCTCGAGCGTTATTTCGAACGATATCCTGAAGTAGTGTTGGAAAACAAGAGATTGATGTACGCCGTTTGGAAAGAGGATGGAAAATTCTTTCTATTTAATCCTTATGGCAGCGATTCGGAGGGATGGCGTCTTCGGGATCATCCGGCTTCCTTCGTCGTAACGGACAGTCTCAACGAGCTGATCGATCTTCTTCACGGTGTTTTAGAATACAACGATCCATTATTCTCGTTTCATTTCGTAGCTCTGGACGCGATAGAACCGGGAAAGTATACATCACCCGTGGAAATCATAATCCCAGACGAACAAACGATCGACAAGTTTCGTACAAAATTTCTGCCGATTACGGATGATGATTTATTAAAGCTTGAGGAGATAAAACCAGATATCACTGCAGAAGCATTAGAGAAACCTGCTGCTGAAGAAGAAGAAGAAGAAGAAGAAGAAGAAGAAGAGGAAGAGGAAGAAGGGGAAGAAGAGGAAGAGGAAGAGGAAGAAGAGCTAGAAGAAGAGGAAGAAGAGGAAGAGGAAGAAGACGAAGCAGCAAAGAAAAAATTAGAAGCAGAGAAACCTCTTGTAGATCCCTTGCTGGAAGTCGAGGAATTCGTGCAGCCTGATGCACCTTACCATTTAAATCTGGCACTTCTGACCGCTACGGTAAAAATCCAAGAACCGTTCGAGAAAGAGTTCGACGGCCTGCACGAAGAGGTAATAATGGAAAAAATGAAGTACGATCATCCGCCGCCGTACGTGATGCCGCCGCGAAAAACCCTTTATATTTTGCTGGAAGCGAAACAGGCGAACAGATCAATTCCCTCTCTTGTATCGAGATTCTCGATCGATTCGAGACTAGAGGTCAAGAAAAAGGATGATTTCCCCAGCAATTACGTGGCATCAGCCGCGATCATATCGTTGCCTCAAGACTCGAAGCCCTCTAAAATGATCAAACTATCTTTCGGGAAGTACTTGTATTCGAGATTACCGCCGATTCGTATGATACCGCTTCGAGCAATTGACGAGAGCTACATCCAGAACGAGGACGTCGATAATGCATTTGATGAAAATTTCTCTCTTGGACGAGAGAAATTGGAAAGGAAAAAGGGAGACACGACGTTAGAAAAATTAATGACAGTGTCTTGCGATGCGAGATCAGAACTGATACCGCTCGGACCGATAATTAAAATTCCAGTTTTAATAATAAAACCTCTGACATGTCCCGATGAGCAGCAGCGAAAAGGCGTATCAAGAGAGAAAACTGAAAAAGAAACGTTTAGTATTAAGAGACATCTCTGTGATGCGGAAAAGCTTTTATTCAAGTTGATATTTCCTGATTTTAATCCTGATATACAGGTGAATGTATTTTTATATATTTCTATAAATCAAACTTTTATTTTCTTTAATATATTTTTTATGTGTTTTTTATAATCTTTCGATTAGCCGACTATACAACGAGATAAAAAGGATTGAAATTAATTTAATGAATAAATATATTAACACCAATACATTAATGATTTCACGTAATATTGTAAAGAAGAAAATAATTCAAATATCAAATATTAAATTAAATATTAAACGTTTTAAATATCGTCAATAATTCTAAATTTTCTACGAGTCATACATTTTTATATACATATTTTTTATCTAATTATGAAAAATATTGCTAAACTATCCAATATGCTTTAATTTATAAAATTATTATTATTTATTATATATATAATTTTTTATGAAAACTGGTTTTAATATAACAATTTCTTTACATTTAGTTATCAGAAGACAAAGATGATAGAAACGACACAAAAAAACCGATAATTGGCGTGAAAGATAAGAAAGTAGAGCAACCATCGCCTGAAGTTATTGGCTTCAAAGTAATTTTATTTTTTTTTTTATATATTTATTATATAGTACGAACAAATAAATTATATATAGAAATATATACAATATAATAGTTTTTCTCTAGCGTAATTAGACATTTGATAAACAAATTATTTAGGACACAATTTGCCTCACAAATATTATTTCAAGGTTGTGGAAGATAAAAACGCGGAGATAATACAAGGCCATTCGAGTTTAATGGATCGCGCTCGAGTTGAATCTTCTCACTTTAAGCCGTGTTACATCGCCGCTATATTATGCATTTTGGCGAAAATTGTGCTAGACACAGATCGCTTTTGTGGAAGTACTCTGAATGAAATAATCCTTCTGGCTAATAAAATTGATCAACGGGTAGGCAGATTGCGATATAAGGAGTTCAGGACGTTTTATAACGTGAACATTCTCGATGCGAATTTTAACGTAATTCTGAAAGAGATTCGTGCTGATCCCGAGAAATCAATATCCAACGAGCTCGATACGAGCGTAGAAAAATTCTTAGAAAAGGATCAAACCGGTATACTGGTGTTAATAAATTGCGCCTACGCATTTTGGACGGCGGATGGTAGATATTATCTCTTCGATCCTTACCCTTGCGACAAGAAGGGACGCGCCAGTGAGGAGGGTTACTGCTGTCTTCTAAAGTTCTACGATTTAAAATCCATGCTCGACAGAATTAAAGAAAACGCCAGCGAGACTGTAAAACAACCTTTCCGTCTCTACACCGTGTCCATCGCTCACATGGAGATGAAGAGATGCAAGCAGAAACAAAGAAAAGACGTCGAACGTCGCGCGAAACTAATCGTCCAAACGTCGATCAAAAGCGAGGAAAAGCGAGATGCAGCGACACCTCCAACCCCGTCGGAGACATCTCTGATCGAGTTAGAAGAATGGGTCACTTCGGATCCGGAATTGGATCCAGATCGTGAGGTCATGATTCCTGGTTTCACGCCAATGCGATATCACAAAGCTTCGATGCTTGAAGCAATCGTTCTGCAAGATGACATTACGACGCCTGTTTTAATGCCGTTCAAAAAGAAACCATCGGAAGAACCAGGGAACAGTCGCGAGGAAATGACAATAGAACGAACGAAACCAGCCGAGAGGATATTTCGAAACTACACGTCTCTCGCAATTCCCATCGATCTCTGCATCATGGCGTGGTCGTTAATCCACGATCCCGTATCCTGGTCGGAGCGCACTGTCGACGGTTTGCTCGAGGCAAGCATGAATTATGCCCTTGACAGCGTGTTAGCAAGCGAAGATACTTCCGTAAGCGACATGACTGACGGCTTGCTGCCGGAATTCGAGATAGCGAATTACGAATTTCGCGTGGTATTCGCACCTCTGCATTACGGGAAGCTGTACGCTACGGAGGGATGGAATCTGGCAATGACTATGGAGAGAATATTTGAGACAAGAATCTACACTGGCGCAATAATCGTCTGTCGTTACGCTCACGTGGGCGTCACGAAATGCGGCAGAAATTACTTTGCTTGGTGGACGGTCACAGGAACGAAATGTTTAAGAATGATCGTGTCCAGCAGCATGAGCGAGTTCCTCAAATTGATTGTCAAGGTGATCGACGAGCCGCGGGAGATAGAATTTGCCGTGAGGACGATCACAATATCCTACGCGCGTAAAACGGCACCAGATTGCAGTGACATCCGCGGTCTTCACGAGCCGATGGCACCAACAGCATCCTTGGCGGAAATTCACCGGAAGGAGTCGCCGGAATCTCGCGACCTTGAAGCGATCTTCAGACCAATCGGCCCGGCTCCGAAACCAATCTTCGTACTCGGCACAGTGGCTTTGCGTGATCGAAATAGCTTGCTAGAGCCGCGAATAAAACGTTGCTACTTCGTCGCATTGTTAGCTATCACGATTAAGCGAGACATCGTTCAGTCTCCGCTCCCGAGCATGATTGATAAAATTCTCGAAGTGGCGGAGAGTTTGTACAGAGGATTCGCTGAGCCGAAATTTCACACGGAACATATATTGCGAAATGTCCCGCTGATGAATAGGCTGTTGGACTTCCGAGACTGTGCATCGCCGTTGGTCACGTTGACGTCAAATTCTAAGACCGGCAAAAACGATTTTTACACTCAAGTGAGCATCAAAGACACAAGAGAGAAAAATCATTCTTTCAGTTTCTTTTCATCACTATTGTTTAATATGACTGAAATATTATCTTTTTTTTTATTTTAATGCTAATATATATATATATATATATATATATATATATATATATATATATATATATATATATATTAAAAAAGATAATAATTAAGAAATTTTTATTTTAGAAAGCTTTTCCAATATTTTTCTATCTCTTTTTTCTCATCTATATTTTTTCAATTTTCTTTTACTGTACAATATTATTATATCATTTTTATACTTGTTTATTAATATTATTATGTATTTTAATACTATATAAATACATAAGTATAAAAAAGATATAATAATTAAGAAAGACATACACTTTTTGATTAATATTGTACAGTAAAAGAAAATTGGAAAAGATATGGAAGAGAAAAGAAAGATAGAAAGATATTTGAAAAGCTTTTTAAAATAAAAATTTCTTAATTATTATCTTTTTTAATTATAATCTTTATTAATTATTTTTTTTATACTCATTTATTATAATATTATTATGTATCTATTTAATTAAGTTATAGTGCATTTAGAATTTTTTCAATCTCATATAAAAATGTTTTAACACTTTTAATAAACAATTCTAATTTTTAAGATTTCTTTTATGTACATGGCTTTAGGTGAAAAAACATTTGAAACGTCACTTCAAAATGCACACAAGCGGCATATTGCATTTCACCAACTGCTGTTATGGTTTTTGGTACTCGAGATCGACCAACTGCTATTATTATCTTGATCCGTATCAGTGCGATATGGGAGGCAAAAAAACTTTCGCCAACGGCAAGGCCTGTCTGTGTATCTTCTCCTCCGTGTGTCAAATGACGAAGCACATGTGTCTCAATCAGTACGAAGGTACGATCGGTTTCTACCTTCACCGAATTCACGTGAGTTCCATCGACACATTGCCATACGAGAAATTCGAAGAAGATCCAATGTGGATTTATCTCGACTATCATTGGAACTTTACGCATTCAATTATGCGAACGCGTAATAAGAAAGCGAAAGGTGGCGATGGATCCAATCCCTCGGAATTCGATCGACGATTCTGGAACAATTACGCCATCGAGATTACCGATTTAATTTATTCCGTTTGGGGGACGATCGGTGCACACGATTGCCGTTTCGGTGAACGAGCCGGAAAAAACCGCGCCGCTATATGCGTGACCATGCTGGCCATGCAACATCTTTGTCATCCTTCTAGATGGAGTCCCGCGATCCTTGACTCAGCCGTGATCTGCGGGGATTCCTATTATACAGAGAGCCTGAAAAGCGCGGCGCGAAGGTGCTCCAAGTCTGTAAACAGGTTCGGTCTGAGAACTACCCTCAGGGTATTCCCGCACTTGTGGACCATCGATTTCGGCACGAGCGTATGTGGAATTCTATACGGCGATCGAAACAGATTGACGTTAACCAGCGCGTTAAAATTAGCCTTCGAGGAGGCGCGCAATATCATCGTTGAATGCAACGAGATCACCCTGGCCGTATTGGCCGCCAAGGACGCTTATTACATCGCCGATCCATGCTGGATCGGTCCACCATTGTTCGCGAGGGATCGCAATGCGATCTACGTTTTACGCTGCAAAAACACGAACGTACTGATATACGCGATCACGAAGATGTTCAATACCAATCAGCGACTTGGCGTTCGTATTACGCCGATAAAGCTCGCGTTCGATCGAGAAGACATTGACGCAGACTCCAGACTCTACACAGCTAGGAGGAAGGTCCTGCTGAAATCGCTACGAAAAGATCCAGGAAAAATCGAAGATCCCGGCACGCCTATTCCCGGAGCGGTTACGGTACCAGATACAGATTCTTATCTGCGATATCGACAGCATCTCGCTGATGATGTAATCGAAAATTTCCGACCGGAAGATTCCCAGCTGCGAGATCACCTGGAGCTTGCGTTGAATCCTGAAATCGCGAACAACACGTTCCTGAGCACCAAATGGCGCTTGAATCTCGGCCAAACGCGTCCTCCGAAACGATCCAAGCTACCCGTGGATCCTGACGAGATGAAACGTGATTCGGCAGACTGCGTCGATTCCGCGGCTGAATTATTCCAGCCACGTCGTTCGCAAATTTTCGTTACGGATTTAATTAACGCATGCGATAATTATCCGAGAGCGATGGATTTCGCTAGCGATGCTCCTCCACCTGGAATAGAATCGCTCGAATGTGCCAGCGAGCGTGATTTCATTCGCGAACAAAATCGCGTGGATTTTAATGAGCGCGTTGCAGAAATGTCTCGGAATATCTACAAGAGTTATCGCCATGATTTACCGAAAAATAAAAAATCTGCTCATTCTTCAATCGGTGTAACTCAAGAGAAAGAAAAAGATATTCCAGAAATATACAGTGAAGTAAGCGAAGCGACAACCGATATGACGGAAACTTACTGAACGTTGAATAGAAGTAATCATTGGAAATTTACAATAAGATTCCTCGTGAGGACGATTACCAGTAGTAGATACTAAATGTTTTTCTTCTGACGTAATTATAGAGATAAAAAAATACCACGATTTTATGTAATTATATAATATTATCTTGCACAATTTATGTATTTAAAATTCTATTGACATTTCTATCTTATCTCATCTCGTAAAAACTTTAATCATTTTAATTCCAAGAAACTCTAATAATTTTATAAAAAAAAATAAATCAAGACCATTTTCAATAATTGCAAAATTATTAGTTTTCCACTAAATGCGTTATAGATCATACATAAATCAACATGTAATATATACGTTTATTTGTAACAATTATATAACGTGAACATTACGTAATACGTATGTGTATAATTAATAAATAATTTGTATACCAATATTATTGAACATATATCAATATTATTGATTCTCAAGAATGTGGGAGATTTATTAAAAAAATATTATGTAATGCCGAGACTAAAAAAGGATAGCTTTATTATACGAATCTTTCTTTTATAAAATTTTTGCATATATGTTTTTTCAATAATTTCTAGATAATTTTCGATAAAAAAAATATGTAATATAATTTTAAAAATTTAATTTATGTTTATTCTATTTTTTTCTAAAAATTAAAATCTAATAATTCTATTGTTTTGATCAAATGAAAAAATTTTAATAATTAGTGATAAAAAAGAGCTTCATATATTCGAGTTGCTACATTGTTGTACACTAACGTCTGTGCGTATTATAATTTCATCTTTAGAATTTTATATATTTTCTATTTTAATAACAATATCATTTTTATCAAGAATCGAATTCTTGTGAAATTATTTGCACAATATATTGCAAATTCTTATCTACGAATCAAATTTTAGGAAATTTAAGGATTTAGGAAATTATGAGTCAAAGATACAGGTTTAATAAATGTTAACTCATAATTATTGATTCATATATTTTTATTAAGTTATTTATCAAAATAAGTGTACAAAAAAGTAACTAAATTTATTAGTATTGGACGGCGGAAAATGTTTGAATCGATATAATCGCAAATTTTTACGAATATAATCGAAACAATCAAATGAATCAATGATTGACTTATGTCTAACAAGTTTGCATCTCTGTTAAATGATTAGTTTGTCGTCAGTTAAGCCTTTAATATTACATAATATGATATACCACACCTAAAAGTTATTTAAAAATTACACAATTATTACGCGGATATTGTAACATATAAATCTTATGCAGCTATTAGTAAACATTTATCTCGTATTCTTCTATAATATGATATACATATACAGTCTAATTATAGAATTTTCAAGTAATATACAATAAACAATAGTCTGGCTTAAAAGTCGTTTCCATAATTTTATTATTTGGTATCGCTTGAATCTTTCATGCATTAATTTTTTCATTTGTCATAGCTAATATTCTTACAACTTCTTTCCATAAGAAAATCATTCAAACAACTTTTAAGCGTATGCACAAATACTAATTATAACTATGTTTATTTATTTAAATGGACAATAACAACATTAACATTTACACTTAAGTACGTTTAACGAGATATTTAGCATAATGTCGCAATAGTCACATATACGTCATAGAAAAAAGAAATTTATAACAGAGAGAAAAAAAAAGATATATATTCTCCTTGAAAATGATCTAAAATATATGCAAATCAGTATATAGCTTAATACATACGAAGATGTTAAGTAAAATCATTTTTAGCTGAATAAAAAAGCTCGTTCGGTAATACAATGGTTAAGATCATATCTTCCACATAATTCTCATCAAGGAAGTAATTCTCGTCGAATGTACGAGATAACTAAGTGTGTCGCCTGCATACACCATTTTGAGACATGTTATAAATTTAAGATAATTTATGCGTCGCAACGCATATTTTTCGTGTATTTGGTAAAGAGAAGCTGACGTGTCTCTCCTTGCTCCCGAATTCAATAATCACAAGCTACGTAACACACGTACATACGTCGAAGGACAGAGATCGGACCACCGTGTGCGCGCGTTCGTAACATAACATTATCTACCATACCATACAACAAATTATCACACGTACGGAGACATAAATCACGAGGTGCTGAACGAGGATTGTGATCGTGTCCACTTTCATATTTAAAAAATGATCGCGATAAACGCGATGAAAGATCAATAATGAGATAAGGTAACGCCTTGAAACTAATTGTTCGTCGCTTTAATTTGTTCCAAATTGTATGTCCATTTTGTTTTTTGTTTGATCATAGTAAAATATCGCATCAGCTTTTACTTGAAAAAAAAAAAAAAATAGAAAAATTGCCGTTTCTAAAAGACATAATTTCTCTCGAAAGATGTAGTACACGAGATCGTCTGTATATTAATCGCTTTTGAGACGAATTATTTGTCAGCAGTTTCCTCCGTCTCTGGTTTCGTGTACAAGATCTCAGCGTATTCCGTTTTATCTTCGTTGAGTCGCCGGGATGTGGCACCTTGTTGTGTAAGATCCAACTCCGCGTAAACTATCCCACCCTCACCCGTCGCAGGATTAGTCCTGCTTTCCTGCGCGACTGGCTCAGCGACCTAAAGTTACATTGTGTTCTTTTTAGACACGAATATAAGAGCTGATAAAAAATCTCGATCTTAATTAGTATTTTAATGATCGTATGATTTATATTAAAATTTTTTATAAAACATTATTAAATAGATAGATGCCATATAAAATAGATTCTGCAATATAAGGCATCCAACATACATTAACTTTTTTATAAGCTAATAAAAAAATTATATTTAAATGAAAAAAAATATATAATATATAATACTGTTGTATTATATATCATATAATTTTATAGCTATGTTTTTTATGTTTCAGACAAAAGAAAAAATTATGAATCATATACTCATCGATAATTCATCGTATTTATTACAATAATTAGATAAGATAAATTATGATGTTTAAATTTAGACAGTTGCAAATTTATCACATATTTTTTTCAATTTTAATTATCTTATTTAATTATACATTCTTCAATAAATTCTTTTTCGAAATTTCGTTGAAATTAAAAACGTTTAGTCTTTTCATAATTTAATATACGTTAATTATTATAATTTATTTGTCAAAAATGTCTGTGAAAGTACTCTATTTTATTATAATACGTAAATACATAATTTCACATCTCGTATTCTGAATTTAAACTGAATCAGTGAAAATATCATTAATTAAAGTAGTGACAACTACAAAAAGATTTCACCAAAGATTAATAGATATTTTATTGATTTAGTAAAAGCATACTTTGCTTCTCTGTCTTATATTTCATTAGATATGGTAGCAAGAGTTCATTGAAATATCCGTTATCACTAATTGGTTGTTCTAATTGTTAATAAAATTTTACTGCTTGTAGTGTTATACTTATAATTGAAACTATTGCTCATCAGTGATAATACACTGATGATATTTAAGAGAGTATTATTTTTTCCAATGTATATGTATATACATTATTGTAAAGCATATTACCAATTCAAAATGGCCATTTAACTACAAATTCGTTGTCGACAATAAACACATTCAAATATATTTAAAAAAAGATAAAAAAGGATATAATGACGTTCATATCATTCGTAAAAAATCGGTAGAACTTGCCTTTTCGTCGTCGACGGTGACGACAGTTTTCATGGTGTCCGTATCGGTGCCCGACACTTTATCCTTGTTACGTCCAAACAGTCTTGACAGATTAATCCTTGGTTTTCGCTGTCCTCGGGACGCTCCGTCTACTTCTGATCGGGAATATCTGCCGGCACTTTCTGTGTCGCTTCTAATAAAGAAAATTAAACTGTTTTTTCCCATACGACACATCTCGTCGACACGTAATCAAGCGATACTGATTTTTTTACGGGAATTGTGTACGGGTATGTTTAGCTGTATAGTATTCAGTGTTTATGGTATTAACTTTTCAATGTTACCGAATGACGATTTTATAGATTTGTTCCGTATTGGACAATTGTTTATTACTCCCAAATGTATGTGTGTGTTATTTTCTGATCATTTTTTGCGCGCGCATTCACGTATGCATACATGAACTTGTCATCTATTTTTCTCGTTTAGTAAACAACAAAGGTTAATAAATATGACGTTAGAAAACATTTATAATTACGTCTACAATAGGTACAGAAAAGCGTTACGTCAATTCATGTCTTCATGTCAAACGTGATATTAATTAAATTCTAAATGCTAATTAAATCATATCTATTATTTCTGGCTTATTTATTCTACTTGCATCTCTTTAATATTCATACGCATGGTATATAAATATCAATTCATAATTGAAATGATAATTAAATTCATTTAAAAAATCATGATAGGCAGAATCATCAGTTGGAGTAAATAATCTTTTTGTTTTCTTTTTTAATTTATCAAAGATTATATTAAATATTTTGTAATTTATAGCATCGCGTTATGCACCAAAAAGCAATTGAGCAAGATTTTTATAGTATTTTGAAATAGTATATAGTAATTTAAAAAATTTTAAGTATTATATCGTAAATAATATACGATTTATTAGCCAGAAAATGTTTTAAATTAAATATTGATTATCACATTTTATTACAATATTAATTAAATCAGTGTAAGATTAGTTTTTTAAAAATCTTGTTTCAAAATATTATAAAAAATAAGCATTGCAATTAATTATGTATATATGGGTAAATTACGATGAAATAATGCTAGAAGCATACATATGTATAAACTGAACGAAGCACTCCATTTTTGTCACACTTGTTAAAATTATTAAAGAGAATGATTGTATAAGCAGAATATAAAAACGCGCGTTGATTGCACGTGTAGAAAATAAATGCAATCGTCGGGAGAAATGAGAGATAATTCGCACGTAAGCAGCGATTATATTCCATATATGCTATACGCAACTAATTTTCTTACTCGCGTTGACTCGCAAACTGGGAACTTTGAAAAAAATGCGGCGTTTGTTCTACACCGCAGTTATATAAGTAATTATGACTCAAATCATAAACTTATTATATTTTTCTTGTTGTAAATTAAATGTGGCGAAATAAATATCAATGCAGATAGATACTCGAAATCAAGCAAAGGAATTTTTAGATTTCTTTGCACGCAAGTGATATAGAAAATTCTATGTTAATTGTTCTATTTTAATGTGTATATTAAGCAGAAATAGAAACGACAATAGAAACGATGCGATAACGAAAATAGGACGTAAAATGAAAAAATGCTATGTAGAACGGGGTAATCAAGTAACCGCTGAATTCCGAGTTTTATTTTTTTTTTATGTATCGCGATGATTTGCGTAAAGATTACGTAAACACGCCAACAGTAACACTTGGCGTTAACTCTGACACTATTAGGATTTATCTTATCTGATAGTTGCATAAATGAGAACTAAGTCATTTACATTTAAGTAATTTTTATGTATGTATATTATACTACATATAACTGTCAGAATTGTGTTATACACCGATAGATCTCGAAATTTTAGATTATGATGAAAGGCGAGAAATGATGCTTGACTTATTCCCAATTCCAATGTGTATCGATAATTTCAATAAAATGTGAATTAATTTTTACATATATCTCTTTGTTTTAAATCATGAGGTCGCGAGTTAATACAAATTGTAGATTTTAATCTACTGTCACGTAAAATTTTTATTTTTACCAGAAATACCACAAGACAAGGACAAGTTCCCAGTTTGATCAAATTGTGCAGAAAACAGACGAACAATATTCTCTGGACGTTGGCTTTCTGTGCAATTTAATCCAATTTCTCTGTCGACGACGAGTAAGAAAAGCGAGCGCGTCGACGAACACATCCGACATTACGAACGGATAAGATAAAAAAGCTGCTGCTTGCCTTTTTCTAACGACATCGGCCGTAGTTTTCGATTTCTCGAGGCGAAGAAGACTAACGCTCGTCGCAGGGTCCGCAAAGTCTCTGAAAACGGCATGCTTGGCAAAAGTCTACGGAACGACAATCGTCGAGTGACGGAAAAGCGACGAAGAGATCTAACTATTCGTCTCTGAATTGCGTCACACGATTTAAATTAAATTAAAGCGAACTACGAAAAATGAAGTATTAGTCATGACGCTATGGTGTGCTAGTGTGTGAATACTATAAGCAAGAGTGCGATTAAATGTGGGTTGTACATTAATATAAATCGTATATTTTTTTAATGTACTCACGACTCCCCAAGATTCCTGGTGGACGAATGACCTGAAAGTAATAAGGAAAAGTTTGGCTTATATTTAGCAATGTGTCTCGCTGCTTCGTAGTAAAGGTAAGATTATACCAATTGACATTTCTGACAAATCAATTCACTTTTTAAGTACAAGAATTAATTAATGATAATAAAAATGATAATAAAATGTAATTACTACTTATAGGTTTTTTATCTTACAATTGTTTTATGATTTATCAAAACACTTCTGAGTATTTTTAATTGAGATATACTTTTGAAGTTAATATTTATCGCCAATATTTTTTAAGTCGTAATTGTATTTCAATTTATTGTAATCCAAGTGTTGGCTATTTGTATTGCTGATTCATTTGACATATCAAATAATAATATTTTTTTATTATGACTTTAATACGATATTCGAGTGTTTCTTCTACTGAAGAGATATCAATAAAGAAAGAAAAAAAAAAGAAAAATATTTTACACATACGCGTAGATTGAAGAATATCGTAACTTGGAAGTCTTTTGTTTAAAGTAATATGTATTAAAAAAAAAACACATGCTCAATTATCATATCTTGCAAATTAAGAGTCAATATGCCAATATGTCAGCAATGCATAACACATACCTACTGTATCATTAAACTTTGACTTATAATGTCAATCTATGACACCATTAATTTCTAGTTCAACCGCTTATGTACTTTTATTTCAAGTTAAAATATCTCTCAATTAGTGATATTATACGAATGCTAATGCGCATATCTTTTTCACATTCATCGAATAAAGATATAATTTTTTTTTTTTTTAAATGGTATTAACATTGTAATTTAAAAGTTAATTTTCATAATATATGATGAATTAATTTTCATTTAAATTTTTTATTCAGGAAATGATGCAATCTATCTCTATCATTCTAACGATCATAAGATCCCGAAGTTATGATGTTGTTCAATATCGTATACTTAATTTAATGATAGGACGTGACATTTCTCTCAACATTTTATCTGTATATTTAAAACAAATGTTTTATTTCAAAAAATCATACGATACCTAAGTATAATATCATAGCGACGAATGAACTTATAGTTAATTATACATACAGCTCTCTATATATTAATTTCATTTGAATTCTTAGACTTACTTTTCACCTATTTTCGCAATTGTATCTACAAGTAGAGATACAAAACGTCATCGTTCTCGCGCTTGCGGCGTTAGCTGTTTCACCTTTAATCGCGGTCGTTTTATAACGTCGTTTTTGAACCATTTTGCTTTCTTAATTTAGACATTTAGCGATCTCTGGAATGTATTAACCGACCGCCAACGGCGCCGTTTCGATTGGGCCCTTAATCAGAAATGGCGAGATAACGATATCGCGCAAACGCAATTTCTCGGTAACTTAACCGCGATTTTTCACGCAGTACTTAAGTGGCTTCTAAAAATGTTTTAAAGGGAAAGAGAAAGAGAAAGAGAGAGAGAGAGAACACCAATTGCAGGTATTTATAATATATATCTCGTGATTTGGCGAATCGATACCGCCATCGCATGCTTCTTCATTATTTTCATATCATCTTATTCTATAGAGACTTACATTAACATAAATATATCTATATCATATAATATATATATAATATATATACCCCATTGTGTATGGCCAACGATCATGCTCCTTTATAACGTATGTTTATCTTTTCGTTAATATATTACGAATTTTACAAATACTCATTCAATCTCTAGAGTTGTTACGGGAGTAACGATAATGCAATCGAACGTGCGTACACATCTGTATATTTTACACGTCCGTGTATATATATATATATATAATATTATATTCTCGCAGCATGATCATCGAAATTTTAAGTCGTAAACATTACAGGTATAATTACATTACAATTAACTAATTATATAAAAATCAATTACGTAATAGCTGCATTAATATTAATAAATATGTATTAAAATGTATAGGCAGGTTTTGTACGCAAATGCATCCGTATATATAATTTTTTTACCTCTTTCGTTTTATAAATCTTGTAATGTAGGATGACGAGGAATCGTGTTAAACGATGTCGCTCGACCGAAATAATTTAAATAAACAGTGCAATAAAATCGGAACAAATTGCAGTCTACGACGATACTTGCCACGCACTTTTAAACATCGATATTATTTAAGAAAGCGCAGATCTTACGGTAATCGTCTTCTTATCAAATAGAAACATGTTAGTACATAACTTACAGATTAAGATAAAGGATGTACATGGTATTCTCTTATGGCATTTCGTAAATAAAGACGGAAAAAATCCTATATATCGATTTATATTTTGGCAGTGATCTTTGTTCTTGCTATGTATTTCTGAATCTGTTCGAGTTAGCTTAATCTCTTGAGATTCATTGAAATATTTAATATTACAATGGCCGTAAGTATAGTAACAGCGGTTGATTTCAATGAAACTGATAAACTAAAACCAGAAACACATAGAGAAAAGAAAATGAAATAAATACTTCTCGACTATACAAGAAATATAGTAAAAAACTCTCTTATTTACAAAATGTTTCATTAATAATTTTGATTAGTTACTTTCTATTTTTTTGAGTCGAGAAAGATTTTTCAAACCAGTTAAAGACGATGGAAACGGCAGGAATAATATATAGAAATGACAAGCAATTTATTCGTAAAAATTCCAGTATATCACATATATTACTTTCAAAAACATATTAAAGTATTAATTTAAAATCCAATATTTTCCAATTGTATTCGCTGTTACTATATGATAGCTTGACAGTTTTATTCGCTGAGAGTAATTTTCGGTTAGTAAAAATCTTCGATAAATATTCGAAAGTGAATATTGATGGTCGTTTAATTGTACGTTTTACTTCCCGAGAATAGCTCTGGTGAGAATCTCATGTATATACCTAGTCTAATTGTAAGACAGAAAATTCAAACGTTTATCCATTTTAGTCAGTTCTCTCTTTGTATCGTTTCGTTTCCGAAACGGTGATCTCTCTCATTTCTTAGAGAATATTGTGAAACATTTAAAAATTAGATGTGACCACATATTATATATATTATTTCTTATGTATATAAAAAATTCGGATCGCCCTAGTGCTGCTCTTATTCGCACTCATTATAATAAGATCGTCACGATGCATAAGAATATGCAGAGGATATCTGCACATCTTTTTTTTTTCTTTAGATAAACGCATTTCTCTTTTCCCTGTGTTTTTAGGCTCTCTCTATTACATATATTAACATATTCTGGTATATAATACACATAATATATATTATATTACCGTGATACATATTATACATATGTATATAATGTATAAATTATACACATATATATACGTATATATACTTTTTCTCTCTATATATATATTATGTATACTAATAATCTCCGATATTCGAGTTAAAAACTGATGCGAGATAGCCTCTCTATGACAGCGAAAACAACATGCCAGTCTCACAAATGCAGTTTCTAGTTGGCAATTTTTTAGCCACGCGTATCAGTATCTCGAAAATAGAACAATCGATATCAGTGCTCTTATTTATAACATTTTCTTCTTTTTACTTTCAATAACGGAAAGAAGAGTGGACAAATAACAGAAGAAACTTTTAGCAGCACTAGATGTACACGATTAAAAAAATTAATGAAAGGAAATAACAGGACAAGTTCGAGACAATCGTAAAGAGAAGTCAGTGGTAAAGAAATAAACACTATGTAACTGGTTGTATAACATTTGCTTCATTTTGTGAATCTTAAAGAAAATCTCATCCATATTCGGATATGTGAGTATGTATGAATAATGATCATTCTAGTTTCTAAGATACTAATACATCTAATCGTACTTTTTTCTTCTCACTTTCTGTTACACGCCTTCTTCATACGTTTCACTCTATTTTTTTATCCATTTTTCCGAGTTGTATCAACTTGCTTTAAGTGAATTTCACACATTTTCTCTCCGCTCGATAATATCTTTCATTCTAAAAAAAGAGTTCATGAATAACGACAGGTCGATTCAGCAATTGGAGTACAAGCGAATAGTGAGTCACTCACTCGATTGGCATTCACGAACACTTGCAACCCAAGTGCTCTCGACGCAGAATATATATCTGATACTGTTTTCTTCGCGAACTCGTTTTATATATATATATTTATTTATTTATATATATATATATCTTTATATTTATATATATTTAATATGTACAACGCAGCAGAGATTCGACCGTCGACCGACGAGCTCCATCGATGTTTCTCCTTCATTGCAATTCGTTCAGATCACGATCGATTTTTTATCATATTCTGCTTAAAAATCACTTCACGTGTTCTTTTTCCCTATCTCCGACGAAAACCTCGATGATCTCGTCGGTCTCAGCACGGTCCTTTTCTTGTAAATGAAAACACGAATACATCCGGAAAAACAATAAAGGAGCGTACGTGCCGAATTCGATAATGTATCGTCGATGAATTGTACATTCACCTTTTGGTTTTTATCTGATTTTTACGCGATGCCGACGAGACCTACATTCAGATTCGTGTATACTGTGTACGTGTGTGTAAATAATATGCGCGCATGAAGCAAATATTTTAGAATTATGTTTGGTGATTAGTTAAGGAAAAGTCATCTGTGTACAAAAGTACAAACAACAACACTTATTGTCGAAGGCAACGATAAAAATTTACGAAGCTGACATTAAACGAGTCTTCACTCACAATATTATTAATATACGCCGTAAAAGGTAAATCCGATATGAATAAATGCATATAGGATGTTTCTTTGTAAGATTTACATCAAAAGAGCGTGTTATTTTAACTAGTATATAGGATAATATTTTTTAGCAAAAAGTTTACTTAAGAGTGTTTTTTAATAAATAAGAAAGATTCTGAGAATAAAGCTCTCCATTGCATACAATCGATTTAAAATTAACTACAGAATAAGATTTTATTATAAATTTAAATTTCAAGATTTTTATCTATCAAAATTTTTTAAAAATTATGTCAAACTATGAGTAATTGTAAAATAATCTAAATTTTCACAAAAAAAAAATATATATATAACTAAAAATTTATCGAACAATTACCATTTAAAAGCTCGATGCAAGTTTAATAATTCTGTAAGGTGTGTTGGGTGGGAAATATATTTAATGCACTGTACATAGCGCGATACATTTAATACAATGAAAATAATTCACGCTATGAAATATTTTTTGCATTTTTAATAATACGTTGAAATCTTAAAAATTTGATTTTCATAATTGTACTTATAAACTTGTATTATTTCCTTAGATATGATTAAGTTGCCCTTATATATCGTCACTCAACGTATTAATTATATTCGCCATCCAACAAATGAAATAGCGTATCATTGAAAAAAGTAGATTTAATTTACTGAAACTGAAATACGTTTTTTTTTGTATAAAAATTGAACATATAATCGCAAGTGTCGCTCTTATAAATAGTCATATACATATATCATAGAAAATATGTAAATTAAAAAAATACGACGAACGAATTTTGCCGATTGACATGCAGTACTGTCTAGTGATGTTACAGTATAATTTATTTATTATCGTAAGAATATATCAAATCTCGGTTCGACGAGTATGCTTGATTCAATCGTGCAATTCACAGTTAAGTGCGAGCGCATGTTACATTAAAACGTCATATATAAAATCTTGTGTTATAAAACGCATAATTGTTATATATACTGTTTCATAAATGAGATTCTCTCTAAGTGAAATATCTTATAAAATCGCGGATTCAGTACAGATAATCGTCATTAGACGCGTTTAATCACTAATTATATACAGGATGTTTTGTAAATTGCGTAACTCAAGAAAAAACAAAAAAAAAAAAAAATAATAAAATTAGATATAATTAAATCGAAAATTTTTTGACTGCTGAAATCAAATTTTATTTAAAGTAAAATTTTTGAGTGCATTTGTTTTGAAATAACAATTTTGATATCTCTTTAACAAGTTGCCAGATTTTACTAACTACATATATTTCTTAAATCTATTAGACTTTAAATAAATAACTTTGTGCAATTCTGTTTCGCAACTTACACAACATTCCGTATGTTTACGCAATGATCTTATTATACTATGTATACATAACTTACAAAAAGATCTTTCTTTATTAAAATTCATTTAAGTAAAACACGCGTCAGGAATGTTATAGTATTCGTAAAAATGTTACAGTACAAATGGCAAAATGGGATAATAACCGTCCTGCCTAATAATATTAAAGACACGACCGCACTTTCGATTTCGAAATTTCGTAAACATTTTTTCTTTCATCATACCTGACGGTTGTTTCTATTGTTGATATCTAGAGAGTATACATTAAAATCTAAAACTGTTTTCGTTGCGTGACATATGGTAGAAATTTCATATCATTGAAACGATAGTGCGTATCGCGCGATAAATGTGTTCGAGTACAAAAACTTTTATACAAAACAAAAGTTTGACTCTTCTCGAAAATCAACACCGGAAATGCGTTATTCTACGTCTTACAAAAAAAAAAAACAAAAGAGATATACAATCACAGTGTAATAGACACATTTTATAATGATTCACGTTTACGAAAACGTGTTAAAAGCAAATATCTTACGGAATGTATTTTCTTACATCTTGGTGATACGAACACACGCACTGTTTCTTACACGTAACGAATACACGCAATTTCACGTTTTTAGAAAACGTAAGCGCCGTACATGGGTAATGTCTCGTCGCGCGTAACGAACGTATTTTCTCGTATCTATAGGTTGCGTATGTATGTGTGGTGTGTGTTTTTAATAAAAAGTTCGGCTGCACAATTTGATTTGTCCGGGTTATCGTGAGGATGCCTGCCTATCATCTCTTCGAGAATGGTACGTCCCCCGTAAAATTTGTTATAACTATTTTATAATCATCGCTAAATTCGGCATAAAAACCACATGCGTCCAATGGCGAGCGAATCGCGGTAAAATTTCCCCAATCACCACTTCGTATCTCGATACATCGGTACAGATTTGTAAAAAGAATTAATATCTTTACATCACATCATTTTCTTTCTTAAAAAAAGTAATTCTTAAATATTTGAAAAATAAATTTGGTTGTTATAAATCAGTATAATTGCATATAAAGTTCTCAGAAAATTGTTGGATATGAATTAAGATATAAAATATAGAAAATATTTTATAAGTTATATATTATATATTTTATAATTTTATATAAAATTAAGATTATATAATATATATATATAGAAAAATCAGCATAAATCAATCAATCAATTTTTTCAAAACATTATAGAAAATATTATAGAACTTCAATTCCAATTTGCTATTTATAATTTAATATTCTATTTATACGTATATATTGAGAAAGAATCAGATCTATCGAATAATTTTCTCATTGGCGATTGATGAAGAGAGATTCGAAACGTCATAGCCGAATATATCGATGGATTGAGAATCGAGCTTCCCCGACGCGAACACCTACGGTCGTACTTGAAGGCCTTGAAGATTTGACTGCTGTCAAAGAAAATGACAAAGCGACACGCGAGTGAAATAGAAATTCGTTTCCAAACTGGAAATTTCGATAACAATTTTCGCTGTCAATCGGTTTGGCGCGCGCGCATTTTGTGATCGCTATATAGTATATATATATATATATTTTTTACGACTATTCTTTTTGAATGCTCATTAAACGACATATTTAACGAAACGTGCTTGACATAAGTTACAAAAGGCAAGTTTCACATCCTTAATAGATATAATTTAATATATTTATCAGCAAAATTATTAAGTTAAAAATTGAAAGAATGTTTAGTCTACTAATTTTTACGATTAGTAAAAGTAAATCTAAAAAAATAAAGTTTGATATAATAAAAAATATTAAAAAATTCAAGTTGCATAAAAAAATGTATTAAAATTCGTCAATTTTCATCATCATCTAGTTACAAAAATTTTTTAATTTCAAAAATGTTTCTGTTTTTAGCTTCTAAAATAAATATATACTTAGATATTAACAACTTAAATTTATCGAGATAAGTGATGTGTACGCTGTTTTTAATCCTCTCGTTCTTAAATTACTTTTAAAATTACTTTAATATTTATATGCAGTATCCAGTGATTATTAATACAGTGATACAATGGAGTATACACATCTTTTATATCTCTTTTAATTTTATATATATAATATAGTCTTCTTTTATATATATGCATATATATAATCTTTTAATTCTTCCTTTTTTTTCTATTGCACAATTGTTATACAATTACACTAGCCATTTCAGAGAATCACATTCAAACAAGTCAATTACATGACAAAAGTCGTTTTTGCAGAAATTTTTATATAATTCTCTAGAGTTTACATACATTCTTTATATATATACTCTTAGCACACGTAATTCACGATTATATTGTATGTAGAAAACGAGAGGATTAAAATATTTTATCTTATACTATGAATGAAAATGAAAAATAAATAGGACATATCGTGCACGCGCGCGCGCTTACTTTACGATGATCACTTTCGATCACATTTAACCGGAAACGTCCATGCGCTTTACTCAACAAAAACTGAAACCACAGAGAGAAACTTGGATCGTTACTATTAAAGTCCGGCGTGGCGTGGAGAAGTGCGACAACTCGGTTTTCCTATATCGAAGGAAAGGATAGAGGGACGAAAAGAGCGAGACGAGAAGAGGAAAAGTCTTTCCCTTTTCTCATTTTTTTCTTTTTTCTTTCTTCTCTTTTTTCTTTTTTTTTTAAACGGGCGTGTCCGTCTTCTCGTCCTTCTTGATATCTTTGACATCCGCACGGCCGTTTACGTATTCGGTGCTCGCGTGTATCGGATTCTCTTGGCCTCCCTGGGGCACTTTCTCGTCCATGATGCGCGGGTCCTCGTGATCGTCGTCCTCGTCGCCGGGTGTGATGTGCGCCTCGCTTTCGGTGCCGACGTCACCCGCAGTCTCCTCGTCGCCGCGACGTCTCGCTGCAACAAGCAACGCCACGATCGGTCAAGGCAAATGTGCGTGCGTGGATTTTATTTTTTTTTTTTTCTCTTATTTTTGTTTGTTTCTGTATTTTTCTTTGTGAACGCGAATTTCATCACAATAAAATGCCGTGTATCTGTCAACAAATTGATATTGTTGCGGATGTGCTACATTTTCTTGTAAATGAAGATTTTATTTCTACATATGTTATGCCTCGCTGTAAAATATGTCCATTGGGATAAAGCTATTTGCAAAATTGTAGAATGAAAAAAATTACACGTTAAATCTTTATTATTTGACTCACGCATTAAAATTATTAATTATTACTTCAATGTGTATTATTCTAATTAGTGAGAGACTCGAGAAAACTCATTTTTTTCAGACTATTATTCATAATTCGTACTCTCTCATGGATTATTTAAACGTTAAGTATGTCTTTAATTTCCATTACGCGATTAACATATAATATAATGTAACAACTTGGTGACACTGCATGTTATTGCGAGTGTTTTACGTTATTACAAGTATTTTGAAAATGTATCGAAAATGTTTAGTCATCGTACGTGGGTGTGTTGTGTGTTTGTATCTAATTAGCTACGCTTCTAAGAGAAACGAGACATTTAATTTACATCTCTCGTGCGTTATGTAAAAAAAATGTATGAATTATAATGATTGTGTCAAAGAGATAATCATCGTAACATTCACAGGCATAATCAACGTCGTACCACGATTCAAGCAAGATAATCCGAATAATTATAGCGAGAGTACGATGCCGCTTTTGTCAACGCTAAAATTAGCAGCTAGCAAAGAATACACACTCAATGCTGCGCTGTAAGATATAAATCAACAGCGAAGGAATTCTGAGATGACAAACATGCTTGATTACAGTCCGAGGAGAACGGGCGAAGGAGACGAAAAAAAAAATCGCAATTTCAATTGTAACCAAAAGATATACTGATATAACGCGGCGATGAGCAATGTCAGAAAGCACGTGAAGATAAACGATAACAGTTATGTACTAATCGCTTCTGCCCAGGATAATTTCACCACACTTGCCTTTGCCGATTGCTTATCGTTGCTTATTGCGAGAGAAAAAAAAAAACCATCTATCCATAGAAACTTAGCGAATTCACACGATTCGATTTTCTAATGATACCGATCCGTGTGAAAATCACAAGTCTATGCAGTTTTATCTCATGATTCTTATCAGATTTCGCAGCGCTACTATTTATAAACATGATATTATAGCGCGGCAATAATCGATATTGATACGTGTTGATTATTATTGCTCATTCCCATGATATAACATGTTTTGCATTACAAACAAAAAACGATTTCACATCGATTCGATATTATAAGCGACATGCTACTAATGAAATCACGTAGTGTAAATGGAGAATCGTACAAGATGATTGCGAGCACGTGGCAATATATAAATATACTTAAATTATCGTTGATAATTATGGAGCAGATACTTTTATTGACATGCAATGAAGTTCGATGACGTGATTATATTAAATATCTGAGAAAATTGTAATCGTATTGATGTCGGTGCGAAAACTTGAATATTGTATAAAAATCCAAATATGATTTGTTGTAAAAATACGTACTTTATACGTACTTAAATTTCTTTGAAGACGAAATGACGGGGGTTATGATTATTGTTCCCAACTTGAAAAAGCGCGCGTGCGTTTCAGATAATTCTTGTGTTTACCTCATTAAGGTGTGATACAAGCAAAAAAAAATAATAACTACCGATTCATAAAGATACATAAAAAATAAATTTATTCTTCGGAAATTTATTCTATATGAAAATATTAAAAATGTATTTTTTCTGGAATAATTAAGCGGGGGTGTAAATCATCGGAAAAACAATTTTATCGCCTAGACATTTTTAATTGCTCGGAATAATGTTGGCCGTAAAAGTTTTGCCGCTAAACTCTGCGGTCTCTGCGGTTTTTCTCGGAATCCTCGATACTGTATACGAGTTCTTATAAATTGATATTCACAAACCGTAAATTAGGCCGCGCAAATGTAAACGAAAATAAGAGACAGAAAGATCTGTCATAAAAATGTGATATAAAGCAAATAAAATTACGTTAAAGAAATTTTTTTTTAAATGTCGAAATGTCAAAATAACTCGTTTTCTGTTACAAAGGTGTCCTCCATGCTCCAAAAATATTGCTTTCCTTGGCTTATTTGCTGACAGTATCATATTTATCATATACGTCTTTCTATAAGTCTCGTCTCTTTAAATATAGGATAGTGTTTGCGACTCCACGTTAAAAATAGCTATAAAACAATACCACGAAGAAGAAACGGGCAAAAATCGTGCGCGTTTAAGTGTCAAACTCGGCCAACGAAAGCGAGAACGCGATAGAAGCATAATCGATTAATCGAAGAAGCGGGATGTTTATCGGTGATATAAAACGCAAGCCATAAATTGATAAAGCGATTACGTATCGACACATGCCAAATAAAAATGATGGCGCGGCGTAAAAATTCGAGAATATGTCGAGGGTCTGCAAGACGAGAGCGTGGGGAACGAGAGCGCAAAGTGTATTAAATTTGAAGGGGAGAGTCTACTTCTCTTTCGAACGAGTAGACGGGTCGTGATCGTTGATAAGCCGGCGTTGAAGATGATGGCTCGCGAACAAGAAAGAGAGAGAAAAAGAGAGAGAGAGAGAGAGAGAGAGAGAGAGAGAGAGAGAGAGAGAGAGAGAGTGTTGTCTGCTTGATAAAAATGATTCTGCTTGAGAAAAAAGGAGGTGACGAGCGAGCGGACGGGTCGATGATGAACGAGAGAACGAGCATTATTTCAGAGAAAAAAAAAAAAAAGGAGATGAAGGGAAAGAGAGAGGTATTTCGTCCTGCCTGAGGTAACTTACCCCTGGACAGTGTCATGCCTAGAGTACGGAATCGCAAGGTAATCGTTGACGTATCTCCGTATTCTTTACTTGGCCCGACTCGCATGCTGTCCTATTTCAGTGTAGCGGCACAACACATAAGATATTTGCATACGTTCAGATAAAAGGTACATTTATATATATACATACATACATATATATATATATATATATATATATATATATATATATATATATATGTATGTACTTATATAATACTTATATATAAAGTACGGTAATAGCGCATTACAGAGTTGCTTCGGAGCGCACTAATTAAACCCAGTATATATACGCTTCTACTTCACGCGCGATGCTACGCTACCGCTGTGATAATTACCTCGATTTAAGCTAATCGTATATTGCAGACACTGCTCGACGCGATCGTAACGCATAACGTTAACGAAAACAATAGAAATAAACTATGTAGTAATAAATAACGACAACAGCGACAACAACAATCACAACAAGAAAGGTGATAAATGATACATAAACACTGTTCCATCGCGCTTTGAGTTTTATATCGATGTGCATTATCATTTTATCCGTTTCTAATATTTTTCTCGAATATTTATATCCTTATATAGACGTTGAAATCTTTCTCTCCGTCATTTATACGTGAAGTTTCAGAAATCCATTTTCTCCATGCATTACGTACATTTGTGAACGATAGACGAGTTTCTCTTTTATCAAACCGTCATATTTGTCAAACAAACAGCATGCGCGTGCGCTCAGTTTTTAAAAATCAATTTTATTCAATAATTAAATGAAGAGTAGAAAATCTTTTAATAATTTCTCAGCTTCTACTCATATCGAAATAAAAAATTGGCTACCATTTAATTTATTTACCATGATAAAACAATTTATTTATATATTGATGGATTTTTTATAATTATAAATTTTTAATTAGAAGTTAGAAATCGAAAAAGAGATGTAAAATAAGAATTTAAAAAATTAAGAATATAAAAAAAGTATATAAATCTTGTATTATCAGTTTGAGATATAAAATATTTTGAAATTGTATTTATTTAAAGGCGCTTACATTTCTCTCTATCGATCTATTCACGTATAAATTGACTTCTCGTGCAAATCATAAATAATAAAAAATTCCCCTCAATTTCTACCTCTGCCATGGTACTCGCTCATCTTCCGTATAATATAATTGGCTAAATCTCGATAAACTCTTTAATGAGCTTGCGTTTGCTCTAAGAAGTTTTACCCTACGCAAGCAATGTATTTTCTCTACGCAAGTTTCACAGTGTTTTCGGTTACAGTATTTGCGTTTCCGACCGTACTTTCACGCAACGAAATCATTAAAAGGAACGAAAAAATGGGAAGATTAACATTTATATATATATATATATAAATATATATAAGATGTGGCATATATAATCTAAAGAGAGAGGACTCTTTTACCAAGTATATATGTAATTTTAAATTGACTCACCTGCAAAGCACCAGCGACCGGTCGCGCGTGCAAAGATTACGAGGAAAATAATGAGAACGAGCACCAGGACACCCACGACGATACCGATGATAGATCCAGCGTCCAAATCAACACCTGTAAATTGTGGAGAAAGAATGTTTCTTTTTATTATAGTTTTTCGTAGAACAGGTTTAGTATTATATCAATGCCTTGGATCGGAACAACTGATATAATCTTCTAATATAAAAGAAAAAGAATATATAAAAAAAAAAAAAAATATATTCAAGACGAAGTGTTTTTAAAGTGTTACGTATTATTTAAACCACTATTTAATTACGATGGTGAAACACATCGTCTCAACAATAAAGTAAAATATATGTAAGTGTTAAAAAGATATTTAATTGGTACTTAATGTTTAATAAATAAATAAATAGTTAAGTATATTTATTGGAAATATTGAACAAAAAATTTTTTTCTACGATACAAACAAACACACACACACATACACGAGAAATAAAAATACGTAAATATTTTACTTCCAAGGTATTGATATAAAATCTACTGAAGATATTACAAAACTTGCATAAATTTTTATTGCATGTTCAAAATGTAAATATCTGCATCGTTATACAGGATATCTTGACAATTTTAATTCTAATTTAGTGACAATCAATTTTATATTATCTATAATTTCAAGAGATATTAATAAATTTTAAATTTTTTAGAAAGATCTGTTCGCCAATTAAACTTTAGAAAACTAAACTAACAATAAAAACACATTTTTTTTTAAATAAACCTTCTTACCAAATTTTTAAACAATTTTACAAAATTGTGTAATATTGGAATTAGAAATTTGTAAAAATATTGAGCTTTTCTGATATTTTCCTTGAGATTGCAAATTGTTGAGAATATCCCATATAATAATGCACTAAAATAAATAATAATAGTGCAATATTACATATATACATTTAACATATTATACATATATACATTTAATTACGCAGCATTTCGTGCGGTCCGATTTAAGTCGACGAAATATACACTGTTTGTAGGCGTATGCCATCGAAATTGGTAAATTATTCGTCGCTCGATCAATGTCAACGTGGTCTCTCATGATCGACGTATATTACGTCCTTAATCAAATAACAGTTATTAATTTCCCGCGATCATCCCCGGAGTTTAAGTCAAACTCGCCGTGCACGTAACGCCGCGTTTGCTACACAGACTACTTACGTATAATAATATGAAAAAATAACATTACCTAGTGCGTGCATGTGTTCGGAGAGCTTACCATAGAAGTGACCGAACGCTCCTGCGTGAGCATGCGGTGAAGGATCGATATTGTTAGACACGCACATAAAACATAGACGGAACATATTTTGTAGAACACGGGTGTGTGAGATCGGTGGCGATCATCTTGTGGCGATTACGACGATCGATGTAGTCGCGATTTTACGTGCGAGATTATGATCGTGATAATGGTGAACTAGCCAAGTGTGAAAGTCGGTTGATTCAAGCAATCATAGGAAAAAAATGTGTGAACAAAGCGTGTGGAGCTCTATTGATTGCTCGCGTGTTACTTATCGTTTGTTTGCTACCATATATATAAAAAGGAATTTGTGAATATAATAATTCAATTTAACAAGATATATTCTGATATACACGAAAAGCGTATCATAATTTTGCAAAACTTGTATATTAAATAATTTAATGAATAATTTTATTACTAAATAATAATTTCGAAAATTATTGATATAAGAGAAATAGTGATTTGCTTTAAATTAAAAAAAAAAAAAAAAAAAAAAAAGAATTATTTTCATACTTATAAAAATATTTGTGATTGTCAAATAAACTGAATTAGAGGCACCCCTAGTACATTTAAAAATAAATAACGTTACGTAATTCTTCCATATCCACTTGCATCATTAAAAAACATTTTATAAGATGATTCCTATATTTGTGTAGGAAGAGAGTTTATATTAAAAGAATTAATTATTCTTCAATTATTATATTAATGTATAATGTACAAACGCCACACACATTTTTGTGCTATCAGTTATCGTGTAATTTATTCGCGGGGTGCTGTAATATATATATATATATATTTTCGATATGTACAAGATCTATGTTTCTAAAAGTGCATGGCGTGTAACGTCTTCAATAGAAGATAACTTGCGTAAATCAGATTTCTCAAATAACTCACCCGCTGGTTCCGAGGATGTCGACAAAACGATACGA
This sequence comes from Anoplolepis gracilipes, assembly GCF_047496725.1. Taxonomy (NCBI): domain Eukaryota; kingdom Metazoa; phylum Arthropoda; class Insecta; order Hymenoptera; family Formicidae; genus Anoplolepis; species Anoplolepis gracilipes. The sequence continues at coordinate 8,327,980 of NC_132980.1, read as the reverse complement.
TATTCATATGATCCCTCGTTGTTGTTCGCTATCAACAAGTACTCCTTTTCCGTATCGGATTTCTGAACGCTGTCGATCGTAAGAATTACGCTCCATGCTCCTTTTCCCTGTAAATGTTACTTTGTGTTACGAACGTTGTACATCAATCCGATCTCGTTCAGCCAAGCTCTTAATTTACTATGCTGTATCGCTCATTAATTAAACCCTTTAATTAAGCTCTTTAAAATGTCGCCGGGCGCGCACACGAAAGTCTATTAATAAATTATTCGTGGAGGCCTTTGCTATTAATCTGCGAGTTTTTTGCACACTCTTTGTAATTCCTATATGAAAGAGGTAAATTAATAATTGTAGTGCTGTAATTATATACGGGAGTATGAAAAAAGAAAAAGGTAAAATCTCTATTTTTATAATTTTAATAAATATATATTTATTTTTAAACTTTATATTCGGATAAAAATAAATGTTAAAGGGTGTTTTAATTTTTTGCAACTAAATTGTTCTTCTTTTTATTTTTATCATATTTTTAAACGTTGTCTCATTGTCAGTTACTTTTTAAATTCTATCGATTCTTATTAAATTTTTTTTTTTTCGCATGTTTCTGCGCTTTCTTTAATAGAAGAAAAATCCATTTGACGGATTTCGATATAACAACGAGCGTTGTTCTCGGGCACTATTATGGAAAGGAAAGCGTTATGCTGAGCCTTTTTTTCGTGAGCTTTCGCCTCCCTCGACCGGCTCGCCAGTTAGTAATTGCATTTTCGTAGTGGAAGGTGGAAGCTGATTCGTATTCGTCGGTGGCGCGTCGCGGCGCTCAGTCGGCTTGCCGTTCACCGATCCGCTGCAAGTTGTGACTTGCGAGAGAGCTGCAAGCCTATTTGGAAGCCATTCATACACGAGAGCCAGAGCCGAATAGCGACGGCGGTGGCGGCGGCTTTTATTGGTTCTGGCATACGCTGGCGTTGTTCCAGAGTGTTATGCTCGCGCGAGCGTGCCGTTTGCTCTGAAAGTTTGCGCCCGAATCGTGAGTTTCCGACGAAATCATCGGACGCCATTGAGATCACGCTCTCTCTCTCTCTCTCTCTTTTTTCGACTGAAGAGAGGCCCGCATCACTGAATGCATTCGGCTGGTTTGCTATACGCGTGCCGCTCGATTAACGCTCTTCCTCTTCAAATTGTTAGCTCGCGATTTAGCGGGAAGTTCGCTAACTTTGCAATCCTTCACTGTAACACGTATCGAACAGTTGGCGTACAATGAGGATAAAATTTCGGATTTTAAATAAATATTAGACTGACTCTGAAAGAAATAAGACAAATAAAGAGAACGAAAGTAGAAATTTTTTATTACCATTTGCTTTCTATCTCTTCCATTAAGAAGGAAATTAAGAACTAAAATTCTAAATGGAATCTCACAAATATCTAAGTTTCGTGGAGCTTTTTAGACTTCTGGTTTTTCTCTTAAACCGATTTAATAAATGGATTCAAAAAGTGTGATAAGAACGTGCGATTCAGGCACATTCGGGAAAACGAATATTCGCCTCTGTTCGCCGTCCCGAACTAATTAAAAAGCGCAAGTTGCAAGATCGGCAAATCCATTTAAGCCTTAATTACGGGACGAACAAACCGCTTCTTGTGCTAACGAAACAATAGATGAGGAACAAACGCCTCTGCCGCTCGAGGCCGATCGCGTGGTTCCGATCGATTCGCTGTGTCTGAATTCAATGGAATTTCATTACGGCGTTGTACTCGGTGCGCGCTGTCACACAGGTGCATGGAGAATGCATCCCGAGCGAACGGTAAATCGAGGCTCGAGTCGCGGCGCACTATTGAATTTCTGTTTCATTTGCATCCATCAATCTAATCTCACACGCCTCTCTTTTCTTTCATCGCCAATTATTTCTTGGTCAGCGCGCTTATTCCTTCCTCTACGTTTCATCTGTCATCGAAATATTCTCGAGTTTTAAATAAATCGTCGATATCTTGCTGTTGTTAATTTAATCGAATCGTCAAATGCATTTCCTTGGTTGCAACGCGATTATTATGATGATCGCTTTAAAAATAGCTGCTAAACACTTCGGAATAGAAATATTTTTTTTTAATGGATGTAAAAGGACTATTCTTTTTTTCAGCAGAAAATTAATTATTTAAAGAATATTATTTGAGCACACAATAAATCTAAAACTTTCGACTTGAAAAGCTACGAGAGAGAGCAAAGGCAACAAAATCTTATTTTTTCTTTAATTAAAATTTAAATCCAATCATGAAAATGTTTAATAATGAATCTCAAGAAAAGTAACAGAAATTAAGGAATATGTTTTTATTCTTTATCGTGAAATTATTCTTTATAATTAACAAATAATAGCATAAATTACACACACACACATATATATATATATATATATATATATATATATATATGTATATGTTTAAAAAGTTATAGATCGCCTTATTGGGATACATTATTAAAGAAGAATTAAAAAGGAAGTCAATTTTTAAAGAAGAAAATTTACCAATTCAACAGCAGTTGAAGTCTCCAATCGATTGCTCTCATCTGGACGACCTTCGTCGATCCTTTCTTGGTTTACTCGCCATGTAAATCGCGGCCTAGGATTCGCAAAAATGGTAACATTGATGATTCCTTGCCTGCCAATCACGTATCCGAAACGTTCGAATGTTGCATGTGGCTGAGGTGGATCTATGTAGGAAAAAATGCAGTTTCTTTCTGAAATTTACTTATATGAAAATTATACAACAAAAAATAATATCTCAGAAAATTTCCATTACAATTTTCTATCGGTACTGAATATAAAAAAAAAAAAAATAATTATTAATAAAAAGATTATAATTTTTATTTTAATTTTAAACCGTTATTCTGTTATTCTATTGTTGAATAAGATTGTATTGTATAGAAACAAACTTTTTATTAGTCATTGAATATTGATACTGAAGATTCTAATTTCTAAAACAGAATAAAGAAAAGATATAACGTCGAAGGTAAAAGAAAATAAAAAAAACTACAAAGAAAATAAAAAAAATTTAAACCTTGAAAAATATGTGTTACAGAACATATATTAATAACGAAGAGAGAAAGAAAGAAGAAATTGTTTTATACTATAAAATCAATAACTTACAGTATATGTCGAGTTGCATAGTAGTTTCCTTGGGTCTATCAAGAGCAATGTGACTCGCTACGCATCGTAATGTTTTGCCATTGTCCGTCCAATCTAAGCTGCGTGAAGCGTTTTGCATAGCCAAAGAGTTGTCGTCTATCGTTTCGTAGAGGATGGTTTTATCATCGGTGCCGATCGGTTCATCATCTAGATATTAAGGAAAAAAATAATCTCATTTGTACATTTTTAAAAAATATAATTTCTTAATTAATAAACATATATTATTAATCCGGGGATACGTAAACAGGAACTTTAAAATTCTACTTCTGTTTCTTTTGATATTTCTAGTATTATACTTTCAATTAAATTTTTCCTTTGTTTAATCTTAAAATTAATCTTACTTTAATGGAATTTTACATTATTCTCAATTAAACTTTTCTATAGTAATTTCTTTATTTCTACAAATTTTTTTGTTATAGACTACGTATGTAAAGTCAGGTAACACGCTCTTCTTTCTAAAAATATTAAATGATAATAAACTAACCGATGAATAACGAGATGTTAGCTGCTGGTCGTCCAGATGGAGCACTGCAACTGATTTCCAATTTTTCGCCTTTTCTGTAAGTAGTTTTATCAACAGATCCGGGACTCGTGCGAAGATCCGGGTTATTGGGTGGTCCTAAGTAATTAAAATAAAAATTTCTTTTTAAACTGAACCGCTTCATTGTATATATCGATTGGATTAAACTGATAAGTACATAGGCTATACTTTTTTTCTATGTTTATGTTATTAGTTTATTATTTAAATTTGAGAGTCAAAAGCGATAACTTGATTAATTTTTTCGTCGCGATATTTCTTCGTGTTAAAAAAAAAATCTTCCAAGATATTCATAAATTTCGTAATTTATCTTTATCGGGTTTATCTTAAACAGAGTAATTTCGCTCCGGGCGCCTATTTCAGTCTCCGTAAGCAATTTTCTTAAAGAAGATTAATTACTTTTCGAATACAGCTATAGCGACTGGAAAACAAGCTAGTTTGTTTTTTTGCTTCTTGTTCTCTCAAATTAATGTTTTTCTCTTTTCACCATAAACCTTTTATAAAAATAGCTTATCCTATTTTTATTACTTTATGCTACATGATAATATTTTTATTATATTCTCTTTTAAGTACTGTAGTATTGAATTTCGAAAAATAATTTATAGATCTAAATATTATGATAAATTAACATAAACGCATTTTCCAAATTTAAAATTAAAATTTCTGTAAAAGTAAAAAAAATTCAAAACATTTTTAAAAAAATAATAATTATATATTTTTAAAGTAGAAAAGTATAGAAAGATTATACATAAATAAATGTTTCTAAGCGTCGTTTATACCTTCTTTACAATATATCAGTATACAGTCTCTACATTAGACAATTTTGTTGAGCTAAAATCTGATGGAACCAAAAACGAAAGACTTACTCGCAACGATTATTTTTAGAGACGCGGTTGCCTCTTGCCGAGCAATGTTGGATGTCAGGGAGCATTTGAAGATGCCGTCGTGAGTCTCCTTCACTTTGGTGATGCGGACGCCGCACTGGCCAGTTTTGACACCATCACCGTAATACTCGATGCCGTCTTCTGACGGCCCGTCCCGCTCGCTCAGTACCATGCTACCCTCGCCAGGTATTTCCACACGGCAAACACGAAGCGGTTGTGGGGCTTTGCATAGAATTTGCAAACTCTCGCCGACCCGAACAGCCGTTTCCCTTTTTGGCTCGATGTCTATCGCCATATTCTGTCTTGACGCTGAAAACAGATTAAACAGTTTCGATTTAACAATGATATTAATTTTATGATCGTATTGATCAACGAATTATGTTATGTAAATACTGATAATTTCGACTTCGAATATTAATTTTGATTTAAAATAAAAAAATAATATAACACTAAAAATGTGTTTGCAAGGAATATTATTTTTTCGAATATTAGATATTAAACAATATTTTTTTTATATAAATATATTTTTTTTGCTTTTTTTATCATTTTCGACGTTTGAAGTTAGCTCGAATCAAATAAAAAAATAATTATAGACTTAGCATTTACGTACGATATAATTTATTTAAAAATATTCCATAGCATATCAAAATATATCTTTGATGAGATGCCAGTTTGTAGAAATGATCATGATTTGCTTGCTCGAAATAATAAAAAGGAAAAAGGTAATATTAGCAATAAGTTTTAAAGAAACATGCATTCGCATCGTCTGATAAAAAATCGAGGATGCGATTTGCACCGGCGAAGATGCCGCGTCTACGAAGATTTACGAGACAAAAAGGAAAGTTGATTAAATCCCCACCTGCACTACTTCTATCGTCGTCGCGTATATACCGTTTTTCTTATACCAACGCGCTCTGCATTGGAAAGAAAGATAGCAGACTTTTTCGTCCTCCTATCCGCTCTTTCGTCACTGTAAACCCATCCGACATGCTGGTACACTTAATCCTTATGTTGCGCGCCATCAGTTTCGATATAGCTTTATGTTTTTTGTTTCATTAATTGATGTATTATAGAACGAAGAAAGATATCGCGTGCCAATTTTTTATCCAAGTAAAAATGTTTAGATTTTTAAAATTCTACTTTTGCGCGGAAAAGTTAATAAATTAAAACAAATGCAATAAATTCATAAATGATATAAACACGTAATATGATTTAATATAGTTTAATAATAATAAATATGATAATATTAAAAAATATAAAAAAGCGCTTATATTAGAATAATTCCTTCACGCACGAAAGAATTGTATGTTTTTATAAAAAAATATATGCATTTATATAAATTATTAAGAACCGTGCTTATAAAGATTAATCCTATAATTGAAAATTTCTAATTATTTTCATCTTTTTGGGATTTTTAAATACAATTAAATTTAATTCAGTTATTATTGAATTAAAAAAAATTTTTTTACACTTTCCATGTGAAGATGAGTTAATAGAGCTCGTATGTTAAATAATCATGTTTTATTTTAAGCATATCCTGTCTTCTTACACAAATCACAAAAGTTATTGCAAATAATTTTTAGCGAAATTTAAATGTTTACAAGAACTTTACATAAAATTTTAATGCAACGGAAACTATAAAGAAACCTCATATTCACTATACCTTCGTTATGCAGCAAACCTTTAAATATTAGTGTCATTAGTATGCGCATACGTATTGTTGAGTTTTCATAACGTGACATAATATTATAATCAAAGTTGTAGTACAATTTTAATATTCATAACGTTTATTTTACATAATATGCAAGATAACTATTTCAGATAACTACTTTTTTCTCGCAACATTTTATAAGAATAGGGCAAAGTATATTTTATAACTATAGGGCAAATTTATTTTTTAAATATTTATTTTGTTATTAATTCGACATATATTTATGCAATATGCAATCTGAAATTAAATCATATTATTTTCTTTTTTTTTGCTTCTCATATATTTGAAATATTTCAGCTATTCTTATTATTTATTTTCAAAGTCTATTATAGAGTTATCCATTAGATTCATATTTTATAATAATCTATAAAAACAAGAAAAAATCTCTAAATTATATTTCTTTCTGACACATGCGACAATCGTCATCGCAAGTCTGATGATGCGTTATATGGAGATAATATATACATTTTAGTTAATGTATGTTTAAGATATCTCGTAATAGAGAGCTCAGGCATAAGAACTTGCGAATCACCCTAAGAAAAAGCTCTTACAGAGCTCTCATCATAGGGGTTAAATATAGACGTTTACTCTTAAATCGCGAGGAGGAGGTGTCGCAACGCGACGCGACGTGCCGGTCGCATCGATCTCCGCACGAGTTTGGAACGTGGCGTGTCATCGACGGAACGATGTGGCGACCGATCTCATGCACGATGCTATTATGATAATGTACTCCAAGAAATATGATAAACTGGGCGTGGCGCGACCAACGACTATCATATTTCATCCTGTCGACCGGCTGAATGGTCGATCGCCGAGGATAACTCTGAGAGGCGAGTTCAAATTAATCGATTTTGACGTATTTGTGTCATTGTCGGATAAATAAACTGTTAAAATTTAAAATAAAGTATATAAATCAAGCTAAATTTATTAAATATACTTCGAAATGTGTTTGAAAATATATGTATATATTAAAGAGTGTGATATGACAGAATATCATTTAAGATAAAAATAATTCACATTTTTTTACGATAAGAGAGATTATTAATGTTGCAGTTGTATATCTTAAAATTCATCCACATTATTCTGGAATTTTGCTTCTCATAAAAAGAACTGTAATTCTATGTTTATTTGTTATTGAAGTATGGTGAATAAAAATGGTGAATCGATGTCTTTGGATTTCTCGTGTGATTATATTATTATCGCTGAGTGACACGATCGCACATTTTTTGTATTTTATTTTCTCTTTTTTCGTTCGTACACATAGTAGTATATTTTTTCCATTTAGATACACTCAGATGCGTTTTCTGTGTACGAGAACTGATATTTTGCGTTTGCGGCGTGGGACACAACAGATTCGTCAGAATCGTCGAGTAGTTTTATGGCACAATATATAAACTTTTAAATGTGGTAAAAGCACTTCTGAAAAAACGTTTTGTGGTATTGCTGATGTTTCTACTGTTTTAAATGCATACTCTTGTGGGAAAAAAATAAGATAATTTGTGTGTATTATTCGTGATATACTTATATCGATATATGTAATTTAGATTGATCATATATTCGTTATATATAATTCATTCTATTTTATTAATTTTTCAAAAATTAAAAATTTTTAGAATACTGATTTGTTTTTGTTGCATACTAGAAAACTTTAAATATTCACATGAAATATTTAAAAAGTGATCATCTTTATTTAACGCGTGAAAAGGATAGTGTGTTGTAAAATTTTTTATTCACTATTCTTATACTAATGTACTCATTTTAATCATTGTATTCTTTGATTGTTCCTGATAAAATATTGATATTGGAACCATGTGAAAATTTCTAAAGTGGTCGCTGATTTGGCGCGTCATATTGGCCGGCCCGCCAAGCGATTGCGAGACCATAAATCCTATTTGATTTTCCGCTCATCAATTTGTTACACTGCCGACGTCACGATCTAATTTGCCCGTAGAATCCGACCAATCGCCACCGCCTGTTCCTGCATCGAGGAACACGCATCCCGAAAGCCACAGCAACAGATGCGATGATTTGTGGATGCTGCGCTACGCATCGCTGTGATTATTAAATTGATACGCATGACAGCACCGTTTTACCTCTTCTTCCCTCGATTTAATTCTAATTCACATATAAATACATAATAATACATATACAAATCTAATTAAAATAATTATAATCCGCGTTGGTTGTATATTTTTACTCTCTAAATATATTTCTAAATTTCTCTGCGATATTTATTTGAAGAGGATAACCAATTTTTTGCTTATGCATAAAGCAAATTTTTTCTCACTTTGCATTTCTCATCGTATCACATTGTGAAACGATGTAACAACAATATTATACTCGCCATTATTGACTCTCTTCGTTTTCCGACCTCCTTTTCGCGGTGATAACGCGGTGAAGATAATCTTGGTTACCTGACATGCAACGTGCCGGTGCAATTTTGCAGCGATTTCCAATTTTCTCGACTCACTTGCATTTCCCATCCTTTCCACCCACGCTCTTTTCCCGTTCGCGAAAACGCGAAGAAGATGTGGAGATAGGACAAGAGGAAAAAAGTAAAAGGAAAGGAAGCTATCGGAGCAAAAGAAAAAAAAGGCACGTACGTTAACGAGAATATACACTGTGCATTTCAACGAGTACATTTTCCGAAACGTATTATTCGCTTGTCTTTTCGTTTACTTCAAATATTTTCGAATAAATTCGAAATGCATACGCAAGCCTTCAATAATTAAATTTGTTTCAAATCTATTTATATTCCGAGAAATCGATAGTCTTTGTACATAATTTTGGCTCTACTCGCATTAAGTGTTTCAAGTATTGGCATATTTTTCAAATTCTGGTAGAACTTACTTTTCTCAGTGAAACTTGAACAGTGTATATGTATATGCACCTTTAAGTGGCCACAGTCAGCTTGCGGTGGCGGTTTCACGATGCAACGAGAGGAAGTAATTCCGACCGGCACTTCTCGTATTAGACACCGCTAGATTGCTAATTTCGCTCGACGGGTATCGTGAAATATGCTCGGCTACACTTGGAGCTGTTCGTGCGAATCGGAGAAAGAGACCAGACCTCGATTCTCGTCGCAATCAAATCAAAACGCTGGAGGTTAAAATTCGTGCCATGGGGTTATATCCGAAGTGCGCGGACTGCAATTGAGATCGCAATGCATGGTAATTGGGTGAAGGGCAGTAATCCAGTAGCGCGAACAAGGCGCCGATCTCTAATCAGTTAACGAGCCAATAAAATCACGCGAACGCGTTAAATATTTGAGTATTTTTTTAGCATTTATTTTCATGGTATTTCTAAATCAAATAGAGAAATACTAACGTCGTATTAATTTATGCCGAAATTCTTTCGCATAGATTTTTTTTTTATGGATGCGGCAGTTAAATGGTTAACTAATCAATTGATTTTCAAAAGAAGCGGGATGTATGTCAGAATATTCGTAGTATGGACACGTCACAATTTTATGATGCTTCACATCACGCTTGTGGATGGGCATATTTCGGAAGCCGCTGTTCGACCGGGTTAACTTGATATCTGTTGTGGCTGCGACGATCAGACAAAAGTACTATATTGTTCGCAAACTTGTTTTCGTTTATTGAAAGGGTTCATCAAATCAATAACGATTGGATAACACTTCTATCTCAGTCTGATTGCAATATAATATCATGTATAACAATGAAATATAAATCACTTTTAATATTTTTTTATTTTAAACTTATTATTAAATATGTGACTTGTGTTTTATATATCTTGAGATATTTAAGATAAACTTAAATTGTAATCGTCAATTTTATATATATATATATATATATATTTTTTTTGTTGTATTCGCGAACAAAGTTAATTTTACAAATTGTTACACCGCGATTGTACATTTACTAATTAGTTATTATTAATGAACGGTAACATGTATCATACTTAGCTGTGGAAATCAATATAACGATGCACCCACGAGTGTGCAATTACATATAGTGGTAGATAGATATGATTTTGACCAATGACAGTTAGCAAATATTTGTAATTATAGGCAATCCATTTAGGTGACTTTTGATGATATAAAAGTTATAATTAAGATATATATATATATATATATATATATATATGTATTTATATAATAGTTTTTAGTCTGCGTTGCATTACGGCGTGAAATGACCAGTGAAATAAAATAACAAAAAAGTTTGCGTGAATAAACACGATTATTCACAACATCGTGCATTTTCAATTTGATTTATCGTTCATATGCGTGATGATTGGAAAGTCGGATAAGATTTCGAAATAATACACAATAAGGGAATGAAAAATCTTTATATATCGGTCAGTGTACTTTGAAGTCCCGACATGCGGTCGCGTGTAATTTCGCTGTAGTTTTTATAATAAACGAAAATATTTCAGGGAGATTCGATTGGCAGATATTTCTTCTGTATAATACAGTTTAGATTTTGTTACAGACAAATATTGTTGTAGGAAAAACCGTGAGGCAGGAAAAATCTCGTAAGCGCGTGTATGTTCCTGAATTTTCCTAAATTATTTTTTACTTCTTCTATAAACAGGTTACGAATGTGAGGCTCAAAATTGGAACTTTACTCGCTTCATGAAATCAAATCTAGATTACGCGAAAGTTCCTTCTTAAAGTGAGAAAAAGTTGATTGTGATCGAAGAGCCTTTGTCGCACATCCAGGACGACAGGATTTCCGATGCGTTGCGAATTTCTGCGTTTCGAGAGAAAGCGCTTTCTGCGAGTCACAGTCGGATACCAATTTTAGCCCGACGGCCGTAAATCCTCGTCGAGATTAAGGGCGGTTTACACGGCAGTAAATCAACTCATCGCATCGTTGCTTCTTTCTCCTTTTCTCTCCCCTCGTCTTCTCCGGGGGAACTTTTGAGGCGAGAAGTTACCGGTAGGATGCGTTCGCCACATCGATACTGGTCGAATATCTCCTCCTCCTGTCAACCAGTAAATCGATTTTACTCGGTCTATGATGACGTTGGAATTTAGTTACGTAAACCGATTTCGTATTAAATAACTGTCGGTCGATGTCCGCTGTGGAACTTGGGTCAATTTCTAGTTAAGTCAGGGAAAGGCCCGAAGACTGTTCCAAGAGTAATGACGATAAAAATGTATCTTCAAGAAACATACACATACAATATAATAGTTGGTGAAATTATAGATATTTATTAATATTATAAACTTATAGTCATACTTATAGTAAAGAAAATATTATTTTATATATATATATATATATATATATATATATATATATATATATATATATATATCAAGAAAGCAGAAAAAATTTGCGCATAAATTATTACATAAATAAACAATTAAATAGAGATACCTAAATATTTTAATCCCCAGAAATTATATTATGCAATAATATTCTCAATAAAAATAATATTTAATATTAATATTAAATAATATTTAATATTAAAACGCAACTATGTTTTACATCATTTTTAAAAAAATTTTTAGAAAAGAAAATATAAACGAAAACAGGTATAAACTTTAACTAATTTTTCTCGTTTTAGGAACATAGGAAAATTTAAAATTTGTTAATATCAAACATCCTATGTGTGTGATGCAAAGTTTGGCAGTGTAGGTATATATAATGCGCTATTGTTTACATATAGTCGCTGTGTTGACATTCATGCGAAACTCAAACAGAAAGAGTTGAAAGATACTCCGTGTGTTGCGTATCAACATTAAAATATTATACATATAATTATTGTGAACGTTTAATATATAACTTTTATATATTTATATTTGTATATCAGGTAAACAAGTCCATTTTCTTACAGTTTTTTATACAAATGCAAATATGCAACCTTTAAAATCTTCCATTTTACATTAATTTCGAGAATTTTTAATGTAAAGATGTAAACCAAAGGAATTTTTTAACGCAATGTTTATGTTATAATATTATTATGTTACGATATTTGACACTTCCCTCTCCGATAAAACAGAATACTTCAAATATTCGAAATATTTTTAGTTTTAAGATTGAAAAATTTCACCTTTTTATGGTGATATGAAATAATGGATATTCTCCGATAATATTATCATATTACGATATTTGACATCTCCCTCTTCTCCAACAGAAAAGAAATATTCCAACTTCGAGATATTTTTAGTATTTGACAAGATTTCATTTTTGTTATGATATAAAATAATAGATGTTCTCTGATAAATGCCTCGACGATATTGTGCATTTAACATCCTCCCCGTTGGTTGTATGCAATGCAGCGATACGATCTTCATTGTCACAGAGGTTCAAAAGCGAACGCACAAAGCGTGTCTCTCTTCTTAAGAAACGTTATCTATACCGTCTACTATATATCATTTCGTCACAATGATAATAATGATGGTTTATAAATAGCTTTCGTGTACATATATAGTGCAACTTTCTGTCAATTATTCGATAACTTCATCTGGAAACGGTTTTGTATCGAAGCTCGCGGGTAAATCGAACATCCAATAATTGTATTTTAACAAAAGAATGAGCGAATTAATATTTAAAGTCACTTTTTTTTTTCAAAAAAATTGATACTGATAAATAGGTACGTAAAAATATTATGATGCGATATAGATCGATTATCTCGTTGGATATGATCTTGTCAAGAGTATGCAATTATGTTGTAACGTTAGAGCCCTTAATATTAGAGTGAAGGTGTAAACACGAAACCGCAGGGCAGGTTATCGTTAAATCCACGCAATGTGGCAGGGTAAAAGTGGACGCGCTTGAAAATGATGATTATGACTCGGCATTTCGCATCGAATTATCCACGGTTATCCATTTTGACGTAAAATGTATAGCTACGTTACTTCCGAGCAATTCGCGTAGGACGTATATCATGTTCTCACTTATTTTCTGTTAGATTTTTGAAACGTAAAGTAATTACACTAAAATTTAATGGAATAAATGTGATTATAAAAATTTAATTGCATTACTCTTTGTGATTATTGAGCAAATAAAAATATAGAGCAGAAAAAATCAAGAAAAATATAGAAGATACACTCACTCGGGTAAATTGAATAATCAAATTGTACCTAGGAAAAAAAAAATACTATACTCGAAATTTCAACTAAATAAATGAAGTTGCCCAATAAATTGTACCATGTTCAAAACTTTAGTTAAGATAAATAAATCGGATTATAAATAAAATACGCTAAAAAGTGAAGCTATAAAAAATATTGAACTGCATCAATAAACTGAATACCTTGAAAATTGATTCGAGCTAAACAAACTGAGAGAAACTCGCAACATAAAATTAAATCACCCTTCAAAAATTTAGTTAGGTTAAGCGGATCAAACTACAGATTGAAAAATTTGGTTGAGCGAATCAAACTATTGATTGAAAAAGCGTGTTGAAACATGCGGAGAGAAACGTGTGGCTTCAGTTAAAAATATACTTCCATTACAGCATATACGATTCAATTCATTAAAATAGTCGATAGAAATGTGGCAAATTAGAATTATATCCATGGCGCGAACAAAATCGAATCGACATTTTAATTAGTTAGGTGCGATCAAAGTACTTTCATGTTGAACAATGGTATAGCTACATGATTGTTGATAGATTTAATGCGGAATATATATCACTGTTATTGTGACCGCCGATATTCGAAGTTGGTCGGTAAACTTTAGTCAGACATCTCAGCTTTAAAGAAAGTCAGATGCGTCGCGTAAAGTTTCTATTTTACTTTACGGCATCTTATTGTTAGCTAAGGTGATAAATTGTTTAATCCTAATAAAAATATTTAATTATGCTACGTTAAAAATATAATCGTAGTTGGAAAAACCTTTATCATTTAAGAGATTTTCAAAAAAAAAAAAAAAAAAAAAAAAAAACTCGCGATGAAACTCGATGAATTATGTGCTCACGACAAGATTCTTTATTCGTATAGAGATCAAGTCACCGCATTTCGAACAAACTCAAAGAAATACATCCATGGCTAAAGTTTCATCAGATAAGACCGGTGGAAAGCGACTTATTAGCTAGACAAGAAACAATGCCGTTTTACATTCAACTGGCTAATCCGCGATGTTACCGCGGATTACTGATGTCTCCTATCCCCTGTTTTGTTGTCTGTTTTGCTCATCTCGTTAGCAACAAATGCTGCTTTACCTTCCGCGATCTCTCGAAAACGCGATTCTGCGGTAACATTCTCGGTATTGTCTTGATAAGTATTAAGCAAGAGAAGCGGGTATTTATTTTTGAGAAAGTAGAACGGAAGGAAATTTGTTCTTTCCGTTAAAAAAAGAAGTTAAATTCTATTACAAAGAAATTATATTAAATTATAATATATTATTATTCCCACCATTTTTTATATTATATATCATATAAGGTTATATATGATTTATTTTTATAATTTTCTCTTTTTTTTCATACTAATAAACTCTGTAGTGCCGAAACAAGAATATAGAGAAAATATCCGAAATAGTAAAAAAAATATTATTAAATATAAAATTTTATCAACAATACTTTTAAAAAATCAGAATGTATATTAAATATGTTTTATGAATTAATGAGGATAAAAACAATATTTTGATAATGCAAACGGGCGAAATTGACGATCGGATTAGCGAAAGAGTTTTAAATTGTCAATGAGAATATACCTGAGCACGATTTGAATTTCAAGTTGTTCGAGTACCTGCATGAATGGAAAATAGGCGAATTAAAAGAGATTGGTAGGAATGTGTATTTTCTGTAGAATTAAATTCCAGATTTTTTTTAAGTCAAATACTTAAAGCTAATATTTTTTTTAATTTATACGTACTTTATCTTATAAAAAAAAATGAAAGAATTTTATTCTAATAATTTTAATAAGCCAATTGAAAGTTAAAAAGATTTCTTAATAATAAAATTAAATCATATCAATAATTTTAAAAAAAATGTAAGTATTTTAATTTTTTAACATTATATCATCATGTATCCGATACTAAGAATAAGAAAGATTATACATTTCATTAATAATTTATTGTTTTCAATATATTAATAATTGCACATAAGACAGCATTATAAAATTATAAAACAAACTCTGTAATTTAAAAACCTAATCTCACATGAATTCTTATCAATTTCCTTTATTTCGTATATTGTTTGGAAAAATCCATACCAATACGTAAACGTTTATCTACATAATATATGTGTAATAGCATATATATACACGTGCGTTTCGCACTTTGCGATGGCGAACGGGGGCACGAATTGCTAGCAAGCTAGCTTTCCACATGGGAATGTAACACTAATTAGTGACGGGACTCCGTCCCGTGAAACGCAGACGCGTAAAACGAATCTCGCCGGGAATCCTCGAAAATATTCACGAAAATCCGCACCACGCTGTGCGCCGAACGAGAATAACGATCGTGAAATTAACGGAGAGGCCACATTTTTTCTTTTTATCTTTTTTTTTTAATTTTCGACATATCATCGATATTTCGCCCCAGTAGATATAGTAATAAAAGTATATCAGGTTTTTTAATGCTTCTTATTGAAAAATATCATTATAGAGAAGAATATAGACCAAGTAAGAGACGAGTAACTTTTGCATTTGCATAGTTTTATATGCAACACTCATACACATCGATATAGTCTAGATGACAGGTAAAAGATAAATAAATCTTTTTTTAACATTTATATTAAAAATAAAATAATATTAAGTAGATTAAATGGCTAATAACTAAGATATAATAATAAATAAACAGCATAATTAATAGCATAAATTAAATAATAGTTTAATTATGATGACAATAAATTATATTATTGTATCATAACGTTGACAACGTTTACTAGCACATTAAGTTTTATTTATTTCAGTTTTGCAAAATTTTCATGGTATATATTTAAACGACGATGATTTCCACATAATTACCTGCTCTTGTAATTATATCAATGATACAGAATTAAGCGAATCAATTTACTTCGATATCCTACTGCGGGAATTTAATAAAACAGAAAGAGTTCCGTTTTATTTGGACAGTCAAAGAGATCAAAAGATATTAGTGTATGGTTGATCGCATCCTAGCTTTTGCTGAGGATTTCGTTCACATTCGGTTCATTCCTTTTGTTCCGAAAGCATACAACGTAAATTTACGCTGAATATAGTTCTCGAAGTCAGAAGTGAAAGCTAGTGAAAACGACAAGTAAATAGTTACAATAATATATATTCGTTACAGAAACGAGAGAAATTTAAAGAAGGCAATAATTTTTACATGTTCGTTCTCGTAGTTTCTTTCGTCTAATTTTCATATTTTTATACTTGTCCTAGTAGATTCGGTTGCAATCGTATATCGTATTAAACAACAGCAAAAACTGTTAAAAGAAATATATATGTATACATGCATATATATATATAGGTAATATATAAACCCAAAAAATTCTTCCTTTGTTTAAAATACAGTTAAAAACAATGTATAGTGTTCTGTAGTTTTATAACATTAAATTCATTAAAAATTAAAAAATCGCGGAAAATTATTCATAAATTAATTTCTCCGACTATTTTTTATCACACATTTTAGAAACCCATATAAATACAAAAAGGATTTCTTAAAAGTCTCGTTTAATATTTTTAGAACAAAATCTATATCTTTTCATGTTTTTCGTTTTTGAGATTTGTCCTAAAAGAATAATAAATTTTTTTCCCTGTGCCTCTTTTAATAATCCGTCATGTATGATGATTTTAGAGAGATTGATACAAAGAGAGAGAGAGAGAGAGAAAGAGAGAAATTACTTCGCGGTCGATTGAATCGCACCCCCTGTTTACTCGCGAATTCGCGACAATTGTCGATATCGGACATTGAGGCGACAGACGCGTATATAAAAGAGTGGCCGAACAAAAACGCGGATCAAATCGTTGGTAGTCATCGCTGCGAAAAGAACGAGTTCTCAAAAATCTCGACGTACGCCATTACTGCCGACTGCGAATTTCATTTAAACGCGACTTAGGGTCCTCGTAGTCTGGTCTCTCCTAATGAAGGCGACTTTTTCTTTTCACCATTGCTCGTCCCTCTGTCCTTCGAGCCCTACCCCTTCACTCTCTCGTTCCTCCTCGACTCTGTTATTCCTTTTTTTTTCCTTCTCGTTTCCCGGCACCCTGCGCATCCCTACCTCGGCTTTGCTCTTTGAACAAGATGGTGGTATGAAGAGTACCACGAAATGAATGTTATCATCGCACCGCCAGATGCACTTTGAAAAGGCAACGAAAGAATCAGAATCAACAGACAATCTGGCATAATTAAAACTTGTATCACGCGCGTTTCGAAGGTTAGAAATATATATGTATTATAGTCATTAATATTCAATCTAATTATTACGTAATTGTTAAAAACTTGTTATTTATTTTTGCCTGTTATTTATTCAAATTTTAATTTGGTCACTTATTCATTACAATATTTTATTGATTTCAATTATCAATATAGTTTTACTAGATTTTTATTCCGATATTTTATCACACAAAATCTTTAATTTTGATTTCAACTCTAATAAAATAGATTATATGATTTATTTAATAAATCAATTTCAAATATTTGCAACATCTTATAACAACAAATTATATATCAATTATTTAAAAAGTTAATAGAGCTATAGATTACCACAGAATTTGTTGTTTAAGCAATAATATAGGTTCTAATAAGAATTCTAATAAGAAACATGTGCGGAAAAAAATATAATATTTAAAATCAATTTTAACATTAATAAAATCACATAAATATTTCGGTAAACGATGAATCACATAGGTACAATTATTTGTAGATTATTTGTGTAGATCTGTATAAAAAGATTTGAATTGTTGTCGCAACATGATAACTACAATATAAAGTCGAAGCAACGATGGAAAGCTTTAGTTCAGTGTAGCGCACGATATTCATTTAAAGCGGATGCATTTCGATCCTGATGGCACGTAACATGTTGCCACAATTGAAACGGAATCCGACTTGGTAACAGTTTTATCGAATTGCGGCCGTATGTTTCGAGTAATTAACGCGTTCATCGCGCGGATGGAGTTTGAGGGAAACTCGATTAATTGCGTGTGAAGCAGCAATTTCGACGTTTGAATCACGATAAAATCCATTGAACCGCAAAAGTAAGCTGCCATGTTTCTGTTATAAATTTCAATTAACTTTGGTGAATTACTACTCACGCACCTTGAGAATGGAATAAAAGAAAAATATTATGACAGTAATATAATATCATTGTTATTAATCTTTTGCTAATTTATTTCCGCAATTCACCTTGTCGTAAAAATCTTGTCTCAGATATATATATATATATATATATATATATATCTTCATCATAATTTTTAGAAATTGCTTTAGAGCAAAGGTTGTTTCTTTTACCATCCGCGTAATTTCAAGTTAAACAGACAAAATAAAGGATAAATTGTTATTCTTATGCAAAGAAAAATATAGAGATATTTATTTACCGCGGCATTTCAATTTCACATAGGAAGAAAGTTTCAAAAGTTATCGCGTAAAATTTCGCTTTCTCGGAATATAACGAAACTAGCGCGAAAATAACTCGGCAGTGCATTAAACAACAAATCATATCCCACGAGACATCTAGGCGAAAGCAACGCCAACGGTGCGCGATGGCTACCCTCCAGCGCAATCTCAATAAAGCACGCCAGAGAGAGTTGCCGTTTATTTCAATTCTTCAGCGGTTAAGACACGTTAAAGTGAGGGCAAGCACCGCGTAAATACGGCGATTCGCAGTCGACTGATTATTTGCAGCCAGAATCCTCGAGAAGCTCGCCAAATTGTACACCCGGGAATTAAAACCGGGCCGCGCTCTTCTCCCTTCTCTCTCGCTCTTTATCTGAAACTTGATGGACGCGACGGGAGATAAAATCGCGGGAACAAAGATTTTCCGCGTCTAATAATAATAATATATAGAGTATAAAATATCGGCGTCGCGCGCGACAGATAAATACTATACTGAAATCGCTTTCGGATTGCGGAGAACTTTAGAGAATAATGCGAACGAATTAACTCAGTTTCGGACATTATCTTTCCTTCACTCGCCATTAAACGGCGCAAATAAGGCCAGAAAATATTTGAGAATTTTCCCGGATGTATTTTTCCCGTTTACTGTAGTTGACGTTATCGTACTTTTACTAATGATCCTCTTCGCGCAACCCTCTCGCCCCTTGTTTGTTTCACGAAACGTCATTAGCATCTGGTTGGCTGCAAAAGAGGAAGAATGCTTTCTGATATCTTACATCTGGCGAGCATTCCGGTGCCAAAATATTTCTCGCAACAAAAGTCTCGACTAAATCAGTTTAATATTCCGTTATTCAATAAATATCTATTTGTGGTTCAATACATTTATGAAAGTTGTTTATTTTTTTATTTTATTAATAAATTTGTATATATTTCATTTACGCAAACAATAAAAATCCATCTATCACTCTCTGTGTAAGTTATTAAAGGTTAATTTTTTTAAATTCCACAATGGAAGAGAAATGATCGATTACGAACGATGGCATATGTTGTTATTGCAAAATCGCGTTATATATTTCCACATATATATTGAAAATATCGTCGTGTACGCCATGAATGTGTCACGGAACGTGCAGCAAAATTTAATTGCATTTTTGCACAGGTCCAGGCGACCGTAGGAACGCACTCATTTTCTGGCATGGCACGCTCATGCGAGGGATAAATTCGAGATATGAGTGTCGACGTACGCTGATAAATGTGTTTGTGGTAGGAGACATGCTCAGAATATGGAGCAAGAGATATACTATCAGTATAATAAATCGTTTCTGGGGCTTGGCATTCGCCTTGCTCACTTCGGGGACCCATTTCGGGGCGCTGTCATTTAAATACAATTGCGAATTTAGATGTAGCACGCGAGTTAACGTGATAACTGATAACACAATTGTATCTGAAATTCTGATATATAAACTTGGTATCTATTGTAATTGAAAATAAAATAGAAGCATTATCAAAATTATTTCAAAATTACACCCTTTATTACTTGTACAATTAAAATATATAATAATTTTTTATCGGTTATATAGATAGATTATTTTATTTTCACATTTTCACAGATAATAGAATTTAGTTTGTAGTCTGTACCTATTGCTTTATTTTATTTTGCATTGCAAATCTAGCTTATCAGCAAATTCAAGTGTATCATGTCTCGTTATACATATGACAAACTACTGAAATTACCTATCCTTTCCTACTCTCTCCTTTTATATATATATATATATAAATTTATATAAATGTTTAATAAATTTTTTTTGCAAATATAATATATATATATATAAAATACTTTTGTAAAAAGAAAAAGAGCTGTTATATCAAATACATGTCTTCGGCAAGGAATACAATGCATCAATCGGTCTGCTTTCCATGTATTCAGCGCTCTAACATAAATCATTACGACACGGGAATTTTTCCAACGGAATTGAGCTGAATTTTATAGTCAGTTGCATTTCACGAAGACATCGATTTGCACGCTCGTCGTCGTGCAGGTACCGGAAAGTCAACGAAAGTCCGACGTAATGTCAACGTGTGTCCTTGCCTTCTTCTCGCGGCAATCGTGCATTCCCGCTTCTCTCCCGTTCTTCTTTCCCCTTTCGAGATCAGATTGGAGCTTATTTCGATGCGAATCGAACGCGGATTGAGGATATCAACGTCGGGCATTCCCGAATGAAATCACCATAATAAAGGGTCGCTCGCGCAGCCGCGTAGGCGAGGATATCGCGCGACGGTCGCTTTGCCATTCCACCGAGAATCCCAGCGGAAAGTCAAATGAATTATCGGGTCGAACGTAGAAAATCACCTGCCAATTTCTCATTCCTCAATTTTTCATCGTGTCGCTTCTCCACTTCCCACTTCTTCCTATCTCTCTCTTCTATTTTCTCCTCCCAGCGCGATCGTGACGATAAATTATACTGTGTACTTTGGTACCAAACGCGCGAGTTCGATCTGCGATGCTTGAATGTGACTTGGGACTATAAAATGATTCCCAATCCGAATATCCGAATATGCAATTGCAGTTTGGTCGTGAGAGTCGAATAATTTTAATAAATCATAATGACAAATCAAATGTTCAAATATATCGAACCAAAAATTTTGTATATGAATATTTATAGCGTTAATGTGACAATTTTTGTGAGATATCGTAAATTTCAATATGGATATTTAATAAATTATAATGACACAGTTGAATCGAATATTCAAATACATAGAACCGGAAATCTTATATATAAAATATTTATAGCGTTAAATGATCCTTATGAGATTTTCAGAACTAATATCGAGATCATTAAAATTTGATAAATAATTTTTATTTCTACATCCGTTTATTAACTGAAAATATTCCGTTTAGCTGTAAAACATAAATAATTAAATTGAATAAGATTTCAGATTCCGATTTATATATAGACCACTTATTTATTATATAGATAATTGACACAGTTCCTTTATATAAGGTAATTGATATATATTCTTGTGTGTGTATTCCAAGAAATATTGATCGTGATAACATAACCATGATGACAAGAAATAGGACAATAAATAGAACAAAAAAATTTTTATTAAGTTTTTTAACATTAATATTCGCGATATTATGTTCGTTTCTCTCTAAAATTTTTAACTTTATTAATCAAAAAATTTATAGAAAAAAAAAAAGAATAAAAAAGGGCAGTTTTACGACACCCTGCATAGTTCGATGATCGCGACACGTAACCGAAACACGTGCACGCTCGTAACGCACACGCTCGACCGCGAACAAAAGCGGAAAAAAAGCTTTTAGCCTTGAAAAAAAGAGGCACGCTTCAGCGGTGTCAATGTTTTCGGATTCGGCTGGCTGGCGGAAAAAAAAAAAATAAACTCGTCGCGAAGGCCGCGCCGCGCCGGTCCGTCAGAAAAGGGTCAATCTCGCAGAAGGTACAACGTCGATAATCGACCAAAGACTCGGCTTTTCATCGTCGTGAATTCGGGCGGGCGCGAATATTAAATCAGCATCCCCCTTGTGCGCCGGGCGGTTTTTGCTGACGTTGTGCGGTTTCAGCGACGCCGGGCATCGACACGCCACCGCCGCCTCTCAAAGCCGTGTTCTTCACGCCTTTGCCCCGAAACAATTGCAAGCTCGGAAGCTCGTTCGGGCGTGAGATAAACTGGGACCTGTTGCGGTGCAGATCCGGGGGAAAGAAGCCAGAGAAATTTGATTTTTCAGGATTTGTCCATTAAGCACGTATATATGATTTAGTTCGAACGTACTACGAGTGCCCTGGAGTTTTAAAACGGTAAATAGCGTACTTTTACAGAGGTAAAGAGATTCTGTAAGTATCCAGTGATGTACAAATTGCACGATATCTGATCAAGCGTTTATATAATTGAGTGTAAGAATATTTTATTAAAAATTAATAAGAGAAAAATTTCTATAAACACAATCGAATTTTTAGAAGCATAATTCGAAATATTTCGTGTATGTTAACGTTTATATGCACGATGAAGTGTTTATTATTTCACAAGACAACATTCCGAATTCAAAGTTGCCACGAAGACAGACGTAACGCTATTTAAAGCGACCCGACGCGTCTAGTATCGGCGAGAAGACGAGTATTCCATGCTTGAATAGATGCAAGAACAATCCTCTCGCAGCTGCAGCACCGATCTCTCGTCGCGATAACAAACTGAACTGAGACACCTTAGCAAGCTGACAACGTAATGCAGCTGTACCGAATGCTACATAAACTCGTACACGTCTGCAGTTTAAATTTCCATTCTTTATTACGCAATATTGAAAACGTAAAAAAAATAAAATAAAAAAAAAATAAGATTAAGTTTAAAGGGATGCCTGTGATAAAAACATTCACGAAATTATCTTCTACAAAAACAAAATATACTTATTAATATAAATTATATACGATTTAATATTATACGTACAAAAAAAAATAAAAATAAACTTAATCGCATATCTAGGATAAAATTTAGATAATAATCGATACGAGATCATCGTACAAAACAAAATATATTATTAGTATAAATTAAATACAATTTCTATTCTTCATTCGAAGTAGTGAGATAGGATCATCCTAAGTTCATTTTAGAAAACGTGATGTCTTGACGATCGTGTCATCGCGAGACATAATTCTACTGAGAACACGGTAGCACGTTCCGCGACACGGAAACGCTACATAATGACAAAACGAGAACGCGTGAAGCGTGCGTGAACAGGTGCTTGAAGAAGGATAATGCCGAGAACTTACTAGGTTCATATGCGCGACGACGTGTTCTCCTTCAGTTGACGCCAAGTCGCATACCGATCGACGCTGCGTCTGACAGGAAACGTAAAAACGACTTCATGCTGAAGCTCTTTGTTTCGAAAGGATCGCTCGCATTTTCAGCTTAGTCACGAGATTTCGTAAAGATTATAATCCCGCGTTAATTGTTCGTCAATTTTAAGATCGATTATTCGAATCAATTATAAGATAACAGAAGATAAAGATTTAAAGTGTCTTGTGAAATATTTTTAAAGACACATTTTATTTGGTAATTTCCTAAATATTTTATGACCCTAAGAAATGATACTTAATGCTCTTTGTTATTTATCCTTCATACTATAATATACACATATATCACATATAGATTTTTTGATCAATTTTTATTTGGTATCTCATTAATATTTAATATTCTTCACAAAACTCACATAATTTGCGTTGCTTCCGTTTCTCATTTTCTAGAGCGATGTTGTCGACTCACCTGCAACAGAAGAAATACGCACAATTAAATACAATGATCAAAAGAGCGAATATATATTTTTGGTTACATTAAAATAACGCCCGTAAATAATGTTCAAGGATAGAGAAGTAGAAAAAAGACGAGAGTAACTTCCGCCGGAGGCGAAATGGAGACAGAAAAATTCGAGAGTTATTTATTGCACAACGTTAGATTTTAATGCAACGATTATTTAGTATAATCATCTACATATGTAATATAATAAGTATTGATATCTGTAACGCGTTACTATCTCAACGGGCATGTTTCGTATATCGGATGCATAGGTCGGCACAGAGGCTATCGACTATCGGCTCGGTACGATAGTCAACGACGGAACGCGACCTCCGGATTGTCCCGCGGCGATGTATGTATCGACGTGCGGCAGATATATCGGCTTCCGCGCGAGCCGTCACGGTCCTTCGAACGATGCCATTACACGCGCCACGTGTTCAGAATTGGATCTTTGAACGTCACGGGCTCGCATCCCGTAATTTATCAGGGAGTCGCGGCCGGTAATAGGGTCACTTGCCAACACAAAGCGTCTGGACCAATCGTTCCTACCGTTCCAAGTTTGTGGGAGACTCCGTAATTGATTGTTAAAAAGGAATAAAAACGACGTCCAAAGTTCCTTTTCTCTTTCCC
This sequence comes from Anoplolepis gracilipes, assembly GCF_047496725.1. Classification (NCBI taxonomy): domain Eukaryota; kingdom Metazoa; phylum Arthropoda; class Insecta; order Hymenoptera; family Formicidae; genus Anoplolepis; species Anoplolepis gracilipes. The sequence continues at coordinate 8,303,294 of NC_132980.1, read as the reverse complement.
CGTCCGTACGAAACTACTTTTACACGCTGCAGAATCGATACTCCTGATACTAAATTATCTCTAATGCAAGCGTACGTTTCATGCCATCACGATTTTCGAATTCTACACACCATACATTTGAATTTAATTCTCAGTAGTTCCTCTTTTATGAGCAATGTATCACGACAATGTAAACGAACTTAATTACATTCACCGGATAATAATCAGGCAAGAATGAAAGGAATTTTTCTCCTTCATTAATCTACCAAAATTAATCAGAACATAAAAAAATATACTTGAAAGAAAAAGCATGTGTTTGTAATATTTACGTGGAATGGAAAGTCTGACCACACGGACACAGGTAAATGTTATCGCGTTGCGTCGTAAATTAAAGATCTCTTTCTGAGAAAAAGATGTGTAACTTATATGAATGATTATAAAGTTAGAATTATTGAGCCGCGCGTGAATAATCGAGATACATCAAATTCGCAGATAATCTAACGCGAGATTTCCTGGAAGCGAATCCTTATTGTGTTTGCGCATCGTGATGTTAGACTATTGTGGACTATTGCCCCAGGTGTTTGATGACCCGGGCGGTCTTTAGACGTCACTCGATCCATAGCTCGTAATTCATCAAAGGCACTGTGCGTGCGCTTTGACGTAAAGCTGATGGATTGGCGTGTACTTTGTGGCGGAGTTACCTAAGCTACGTCAAGATGATTGTGCTCGCTGAAGGAGCAGATTTAACTTTAGTTTTACGTTCCGATATACATATTAGAATCGTTCAGCAGATACGATTACGCCAGAATTAATTAATATTTGAAGAGTTTGAAAATTAAAAGACTAATTTATTATTTATGTTTGTGCAATAATTACATTAAATTTGCAAAGATAAATTATAATAAATTATATCGATTTCTTAAAAGATAAATATAATATAATTAAATGACTAACAAAACTGTAACAAATATTTATTCGCGAAAAAGATGATAAGACACTAAAAGATGGAAGCATTTTATGTAAATCTACAATATTTTGTTTACTTAATTTAGTTGTTTGAGATTCTACGTTTATCTCTTTGGCTTGCGTTAATTTGAGTGTTAATATTTTAGCAAATCCGAAATTCAGTTTGGAGCAAAACCCGATAATTAGTCTCGGAATATATCGTAAGGTAAATTTCCAAATGAGGGATATGCTTGCACGAGACTTGTTTATGAGTAACAGGGAAATGCGCGTACAAACACGTGTACATGAAGCAAATTACACTTTAAACATCGCAGTGTGATTAGATAGTGTATTATTGTATTTATATGATTTCAGTAATCACTTCTCGATCTATTACTATATGTATATGTATATGTATATTATCTATAGATGAGAAAATAAATAAAGGAAACAGAATTTTAAATGTAAACAAGTAAACCTATGTCAATACATAAGAAATCTGATAAACTCGATAATTTATATAAGAGTAATCGTCCAACTAATTTCGATTTTTAAATAATCACTTTTGCAACCGATATTTTTCTACGCTTTTATTTGTAAAAATTGTCTTACTGTGATTCTTGTATTCGTTCTACAACAGTTTTTAAAGTCTTTAATTATAATCTATTATTTTCAAAACAAAACTATTACTGTTTCTCTCGATTATTACGACGTGTGAAAAAATTTTTTGCATTATTCTTCTAATTTAATTTTTTTTTTTTTTTGACAAATAAAACTTTCCTCTCCATTTCGTTTTTCTCTATAATATTTCATCTATCATTAATAAGCTCGATAAATTATACATTAATCTATATCACATCTCGTGTAGAATGTCCTTTGGCGCGCGTAATGCGTGTCGTCGAGTTAGCAACAATGAAATGAAATTTACTTACGCGAAGAAGAGACGAGAAAGAGTAAATATCAGTCTCGCGATTCTCAGGATTTCCTATCGGGTAACTTTGCCTCTGCATTAAAGTCGACGACGTTACGACGAGAAAGAAAAAGACGGGGGGGGGGGGAGAGGAAGGGAGGCAGGAGAAGTCGTATAATTCTCTCGTATAATCCATATATCCGCCGCCTATCTATTCTCGGATTGTTACATCTGACTCCGAGGTAATTCAAGCAAGGGGTACTAAAATTGGAGAAGATATTGCGCCTTGTAAATCGACTATGTCCTGCCAGATGGATTATGCTCGTACTCAAGGAGCTTACGCGCCGAGTTAATAATTCGAGTTATAAATCATCGTTGGCGGACGGATTCTATATCGCGTCTCTCCCAATATTCTTCATTATTTGCCCTGTTACGAATTTAATTACTGGATCGCAAACACACAATTACGAACACCGCATTTAATTAAATCGTGGTTTACATCGAAATTCGCTCAGTGATACATTTTGCGATACATCATTGCGACAACAAACGTCACTTTACGATTACATCATAACGCTCGCTTTTTACTGTAAATTTATTAGAATATTGATCTATTGTGTAACACATGAATTCAGTAAGAGCTTAACTCTGTTATAATATATTCCTTTATCGTGTATATTGCATATGTTATCATGTATATCACATCATGCATATCATGTATATTATCACGTACATCGCGCTTAATTAATGCATTCACCATTTTGGCATGCTGCATGTTATGATATTTCACGGTACGCTATTATAACGGCAAACTATTAAATCAAAATTCGATTTTTCATGTAGAAATTTATTCGAAAAGCAACCTTCTTCGCTTAAATTTATCGCACAGAAAAAGAAAGGTAAAGGAGAAATTGCTTAAATTGCTAAACTGTCGTCTCTCACCCCCTCTCCCTCCCCCTCGTATATATTCAGACATTTAAGCAAGTTCACTAAAGTGCGAATAGCCAAAAGGAATGTCGTTATAGGTCGGAAAGTTTCTGTCTCGCGGTCGGTATAAAGTACAGTGCACAGACATCTACCCCCTCCCTTTAAAACCGATCCCTGCTGAATACAATTATCTGTGTGATGCGAGGGCGGAGAACAGTAAATGGGATTCTTCACCGGAGAACTAAGAGCGAAAGCCATCACTTTGCTAACGGGTGTTCGATTCGGAGGAAAGTTGAGCCGAGATAGTATTTCATCCTCGAATAAACTGTCGGCGGGAGTGTCTTTCGCGTTAAACATCAGGTGGTACAGATATTCCTTCGAACGCGTATATCACACAATTTTTGTATCGATACAAAATTTCGCCAATGTAAAAGCCAAGGCATAAATTATTCAAACAGTTCGTACAATATATGTCGTAATGATCATGTCGCAATTTCAAAGACGAACTATATGTATGTACAACAAATGTTTATGTATTTATTAATTTGCATACATTCGATGACTTTTTATCGAAATTCCAGATGGATGTGTACCCCTGTCATTTCATACCTCAGTTTTAACCAAATTCATCGAGACTTTGAAATAACCTTTTTATTCCGTTTAAAGGTTAATAAAAAATCGTTTTAATTATTCTTATGAAAGTCGAATTTAATTCTTTCGATTGTGCCCGAGCGCGCTGATATGCAACGGAGCAAAATTTTTCAGCCAGATTTGTTTTCATTTGCTTAAATGCTTTTGCTTTCGTTAAATTATCGCGTTGATTGATACACATGTCTCGCGTCTATAGATACATAGCTCTCAATCGCTCGCCGTTAATCTCTCATACCGGACTGAATCCGGCGAATTGAATCAGCCCAATTTTTGACTAATTGCACGAACAGAGAAATATACGTAACGCTTTTATGCCGTGATATGAAATATTTCCATATTCGCACCGTTCCGTCGCAAAACATCGCAATGACGTTACCGCAAAGCGGCGCAAAGGACGATGAATATTGCGCTCGTGGCACGTCCTACGTGTTCCCAGGCGACGGAATAACAACTGTGACGAAGTTTCGCATTCGATGCCGATTAAATATTCCACGTTACAACGCGCCAATCTGGCGTTGCAAGTCGATTTTCCCGTCGTTATACACGCTATTTCGCGCGCGAATCGTTTTTCCACAATGGTGGAGCTTCGCGAGAGACGCAACTCCTCTCGGCGTCACCGACTGTGTTTTTTAGGCGAAGAAATTGCTCGCGGGAATAAAATCCTGTGTGCGATCGAGCTTTCCTCTCTCTCTCTCTCTCTCTCTCTCTCTCTCTCTCTCTCTCTCGGGACTCTCTCAGGAAATTTACTGGCGGAAAAATAACATCAGGTTCCGATCAATCGCGTGTACACGCAGGGACATTTTGCGAGTGTACCATGACGAACCGGAAATAATGTATCTGAGATTGCTCGCCGGACCTTTTCCAGATATCCGCGTGATCTGCTCATTTTTTTATTCGCATGCAAAGTGCTCCTGCTATCGAGCACTCGTACATCTGCGGAATCATGTACAAATTAACAAGCAGCATTATTCTTTGTAAAACCTAGGATCGAATAAATATATGTTAACGGTCAGAGCAATAATGAAAATCCATGCGCTTATTTTAGACAAAGTTTTATATTTATTTACACACGTGGATCTATTATAAATTATAAATAGGATCAATTTTTTGTTTCATTTTCTATATATTTCGCAAAAAAAAAGATTCAAATCTGTAACGTTAATATGTACGATATTATATGTTGTATTAACACATGTTATAAACTTTCATAATCATTAAAATCACAGTTACATATATCTGTCGCACGAATATTAAAGTTACAGGAATAAGTTGATATCCTGGAGTTTGGAACTGGTGAATCCGTTTTGCATTTAAAATTACTCACAGATGCGCGATATGTCGTTGATTAGTTTTAACTTTTACCATATACAAGGATTCAATCGACGTTAACTAAACCAACTACACGATATAAAATTCGCTATCACATCCGTCGACGCAAAAGAAAAGAAAATGAATAAAGTTCGTTCGCGAATGGTGTTCTAGAAACGTCAAAAGGATCCGATTTACATAAACTTCTGTCATCGACAACGTTGAACTCGTAAGATTCATATCATACAAATAGGAACAGTTACCAATACATAGATATGCTTCCACGACGATGTACACTTCCCTTCCACCCGCGATAAGCTATCTTGCTACCGAGTCTCGGGAATCTGCCATGAGAAGTTTCGCAAGAGCACGAGCGATTATCCGAGCTGTTCCCTCCGATTGTGGTAAGCATACGGAGACATAAATGTACGAGCATGTCCCGTCATGAGCACCTATAAACTAGGTTATAGATACCCAGAGGGGTAAAGCACAGAAGCGAGGAGGAGCGAGGGATAGTCGGTATTAAGCTCGCGTAGTATTACGTAGTTTAGCGTGTTGATAACCGCGGCTACACCGCGCGAAACACGCTGCGGAAATTTTGACGTGATCAGATTTATCTATGTGACAGTATAAAGAAACGTCAGCCCTTCGCCAATTTAGCTTTAAAATCTTTCCCACTTAAATTCATAGAACCTTAAAATCTACATCTTCATTTAAGAGTAAGTTTATGCGTTTTTTATATCTCTTTGGGATAGTTTACATATATATTTTCTTAAAAGAAAAAGAAGGGAACACTTGATTTTCACAGCAATATCTGTGACAAATATGTAATATTCTCCAATTTGAATTGGGTAATTTTAGTGACGTTTGAAAAAGGGAGGATTAATATTAAATTCGCAGATTAGAATAGCCCCTTTCCCTCCCGAAGATTATACGTTACTTGAATTTCGTGTGGCTCGTGTCGCAGTTGTATAAGGGTGGAAAGGACGATGGCTAAAAAAAAAATGTACGCCAGCGTGCGGCTTGGGGCATTTACATGCAAATTCTGTATATTGTACAATAGTGTCATACACGCGGAGTTGCCGCGGTAGGCAGCTCGCTCTCGTGATGAGAGGGTAGGGGAGAGGGGAACGCGAAACGCCGTTAAGTTTATGCCTAGCGCGGAATTACCTAGTTTAACACGTTGATAACCCTGCAGAAATCTCCTCTTTAACCGCGTAAAATACAGACTGTTTCTCTCGGCCCTTTTATACAAATCGTTGTATAAATATATGTCAATCGGTGATGATGGTATACAGATCTATTCCCCCCTTCCTCCACCTGTACACGTTTAATTCGAACTAATGAGATTTTATCCGACACGATCATTTACCGAACCTACTTTTTATTCTGTTCCGTAAACTGACAGATCCGATAAAAAATTAAATCCATCAGCGTCATTAACGAGATCGAGGTCTTTGGTTGACTTGAACGCGATTTTGTAAAAAAGGGAACATTTTGTGAAAAGTCTTCTTACGTTATTCCAGTTTTTTCATAATATCCGTAATTAATTATTAAACTAATAATTAATATGTTGATTAACGAGATCAACTAATTACTTTCGATTTTCATTGAAATATGAGCTAGGAAAGAAATATAATTACGATTGCATAGTGATGTCATCATCGATTTTACATCGATTTTAAAAATAAATAATATACCGATATTAATAAGGTATTTTCGAAGATGGGAAAGAAACGGAGGATTTTTACGACGATTTTCGAGATTAGAACCTGAATTTTCTATCCGTGGGTTAACGAATCGTTTTTTTTTATTTTTTTTTTTTTTTTTTTTTTTTTTTTTTTTTTTAACACGGTATCGAATACACATTTATCGCCTTTCCGTTCGCGCGACCGTTTTGCACAAATAATCTACGTATATTGACGATTATATTTCGGCCGCGTGTTATATCCGACTAGATCATTTCGTCGAGTATCCCAAAATCCCGAAGCAGATTGCACATAGAAGCGGAATGTTATATTCCGCAGCATAAATTGCGAGCGTTGTGAGTGGCCGTACGGCGTATATCGGAGAGCACATGCAGCAACGGCGATGCGCGTACTTTGCGCCGGGAATCCCGTGGGAAATTTTCATCGCGGTCAGCGTAAACTATATTCTCTATACGACTGTCCTGCCGTCGAGGGAACCCCTCGTTTGGGTGGTTGATATCGGTTTTGACATTTGTACGTTGCGTTCATCAGCAATTTTCATCGCTCGCATCAAACGTCAAACAAATTTCACCGAATTATCCGATTTTTATATCATTCTTGAATACTAATACTGTATCTGCAAAAAATTTGAAATTGCGAAATTATCGTGTAAAGCTGTTCCACCTGTATTTACATATAGAATATTTTTATAAATTTAATAAAAAGATACGTGCAAACACTAAATGTATAAACACAAAAGAAAACAAAAACATATAGAACAAAAAAAAAGGGGATATTTTTTTTTCAGAAATTTAATTTGAATATATTTTGAGAAATGATAAAAAATATAAAAGATTTAAAAATTATTTAAAAGAAAATTTACTAAAAAATATTGCGGATAATAAGATGTAAAAAGTATGAAAAAGATAAACATATATAATGTATAAAATTTTATTTGATATTTTATAATAAATTCCGCGAAAATTGAAAAAAAATAGAGACCAATCTATTGTCATAAATGACATTGTTATTGCTTGCAGATGCAACTTGTTATTTTTTTCCATTGAACGAACGTGAGTTATCTCTGATCAGTTCCTATTCGGATTCTACTAGGACAGATGATTTGATAAACTAACGCTTCTTGGCCACTGTCTCTATTTCTATTGCACTTCCAATTTACAACTTGTCAATATGTCAACTGTTGACCTATTTATTTAATTAGAATAAATTGAAGCTGGAAACAAGCCGCACTGATTTTTCTATGGTTTAAATTCGCAGTAGATCGATAATTGATCGCGCATTTAAAGTCCGTAAATCACGAGAAAACTCTCGAGGTACCTTAAATCAATTTCCACCTGTGAAAAATAACTAGCTTCTACTCACGTCCTGGAGTCGCGGGCTATAAAACTTTAATATTTTTCAGAGAAGTTTGCAAGCCAAGTTGTGATATTGTCTGAAGTAAAATCTTGTATAAAAGCAAGAAAGAAAAAAGCTTGAAAATATAATATAGAAATTGTTTTTATTAATAAGTTGGACAAAACTATTTATAAGTATGAATAGGCGAGAAAAGTTGGTTTATCAATCAATTTAGATTAGAAATTAAATTCATAGATTAATCGTAGAAAAAAATTACTTAACTTTAAAAATCTGAAAAATAATGCAATCCGAGTTCCATCAAAAAGAACTTTATTTTCCACATCATTGTATTTGCAGCTAAAAAGATATTTGATATTTTTGGAACAAGTCGACATACAAAGAGATAGATTTTATCGTAACTTATTCTCCGTTACAAAATCGTAGTCGCATATGTGCATTCACTGAAGTACTGAAGCACGCCACAGAACTCAGGATTTCGTTTTGCCGCGGCGTAAACTAGGAAGAAAAATGCGAAAAGTAAACAGAAATGGCGTCATATACAACGTTTAGCGGAGAAAGAAAATTCGGGCGAGTGGGATTGCCTCGCGAATGTTTCCGCCAAATAGAACCTTTGTTCCCCGTTATTCGAAGCTTTGCGATAATCTCGCAGATATTTTGCGTAGTACGATGAGAGATCGACTTTCATACACGGAAACGTTACATGCACGGATATTTTGAAAAGAAAATTTAAATTTTTTAAACTTTATGACATACATAATAAAAAAATTGAAGAAGCGATAATAAAGTATCATTTGTAATTTATTATCATCCTTTAATAATGAATTTTAATTTCAATATGCAATTTAAAAAAATATAACATTTATCCGAAAAAATTAAATTTCGAAGTTAACACTTTTTTTTTTTTTTTATTAACACCTATAATCTGTTTAAAGCTATATACAAAAAAAAATACTTGAAAACTGAGATTATATTAATAGATATTTACGAGACTTAGCCTCTTGAAACTTAAGTGTCATCACTGACGTTAAATAAGTCTCTAATTAAATATTGATCGATTCCTCAAAAAGCGCATTCCCTTTGTTGATCGCCGCGGCGGAATATGCCGTATTATGTCTTCCGCGAGTTTTCTCTCCTTATCAACCCCAACGATGTTTACAACTTCCGCGTGATTGCGACGATAAACGAGCTCCATTCGCCTATCGGAGTAGCGCGCGCACTCGTCGGGCGGGAAAATTCCGGAAGATCTACTCGATCGCGCCGGCAATCTTTTTCCCATCGTGGCCGTTTTCGCAATTCGCGCGGACGATACGCGCGCAGAAGAACCGGATAGCGATCGTCTGCGGCTTAAAGGATCGTTAGCATCGTCGTTTGCGATGTACCGGAGCCCCTTTCCCTCCCCCCCCCCTCCCACTCACTGTCGCTACTACTGCCATAACTTTGCCATTATCCGACTTGGCAACTTTCAGACTCGGTCGCTCAGTTTTCTCTTCGACTTCTCCTCTTTCTCTATCATTCCTTGTCTCTATCTCTCTTTTTCTCTTTTTTTTCCTCTCATCAAAGTTACACGTTAAATAAAGTGGATTATAAAGAAAATGTTTCAATCTGTCGAGTTGTCAATGTAGATTATTCAACTATTAATATAGAAGTTACAAAATACAAAAAAAATCCATTTATACATTAATTTATTTATTTCTGTAGTAGTCTTTTAATCTGTAGTAGCGAGTAGTCCCTAAATTGTCATATTAGCAAAATCCCTATTTTATTTCGCACAAATGGGATCTGTAAAACTTCAGATTATAATGTAAATATATTAAGTGTTTAAAGTATTTTTTTAATTGATTAAAAAATGAATATTTGAATGTACTATAATTACGTGTTTGAATAAAATTTTATTTCTCAATAACCAAGTACGCAGAGGATTAGTATTAATGTTTGAAAATTACGGTCAATGTTTTCTCTTTGTTTTTTTTTTTTTTTTTTTTTTTTTTACAATTAATAATAAATATCTTAACATATTCGATGTCCTGTCTGCGACGAGCGCGCTGACTCGATACAACATAAAGATGGACCTTAATCCAATTTTCTTTTGTCGTTGCCGCTCTTTGTTCCGGTCTTCAACCTTTTAGACACGACGTATCTTTCAACATTCTCATCCTTCAAACACCGCTCTCCATTTTCCCAGTCTTCAGTTCCTTCTATTTGCTCGCTTCTCGTTCTCTGTTTGCACGACCTTAATACTTCCGTAATACTTTGGTAGCGTTGCATGATTTAATATACGCCTAGCTTTATGTTATTTTTTTTCAGACGGACTCTGAATGAAAATGATACAAATGTTAGCGTTTCCGATGTAATCTTTTTACCGCTGTATTTTTCAAGAAATATTCTCTTTCTTTATACAGTTTGTAATGAGCTTGTGTAAGATTTGTTATAACTTTTTTGTATTTTATTTCGATTACGATACTAAAATACTCTTCGGACAAGAATAATAACGTTGTTTTGAAAACCAGGACACGATTATTTAATGTTATAAATTGAAATTAAAGAGATTTAGTATTTATTTCTACGTTAAACTTTGCGCACAAAATGCGATATCCTATAAGTAATAAAACTTGATTGTTTAATAAATTTTTAACTTTTTTTAACATAAATCTAACTTGTAGAATTTAATTTAATTTTTAACGCATCAAAAATACATTTCTCAAAAATATAAATATTATTAACGTACAATTAAAGTTATAATGCTTATTGTTAGTAAAAGACATTTTCTTATAAAAATTAATCTCATAGGAAACTACATCTCATTACTTTACCTTATCTCTGTATTTAATATAATGCAAAAATAATGTCAATATTTTAGTCATCTTCAACTCTTCACAAATCGCATATATTCTTTACATGATATTTTTATTACTTAACCTATTTAAGTTTTAAATAGAAACTTTTTCCTGCTTTAGAAAAAAATTTTATATTATTATCGTCACAAAGGAATTATATGAAGAAAGTAACGTTATGAAAGTTTTAATGTGATCCTTAATTTTAACTTTTCGTTTTAATACCCGGATAAAATCTAATATCGACATACAAGTTTTTTTCCCCCTTTCAATCTTAATAATTACGCGCATTTTTCATTTAATTATGCAACAAACAATTATGCAACAACACTTATTGGCAGTTGTATAGTTATTAATTTTATTGACATTTATTATCCATGCTTTCAAAAGATCAAAGACAATATCGTAAAACTTTATTTTTCCGATTCTTTTTTTCTCTTTACGTTTTTTATACCTTGACGCGCTTTTAATCGCCGCCACTATCATTGCGCCCGTTTTCGCCTCCCTTCCTTTTTTCGCAGAGGAAGCAAGACATAACTTTCGGCATCATTACCACCGCAGAAATTTTCGTGCTTAATGCGCCAGTTTGTGACGAACAGCCGCAAATCTCCCGATAAGACAAACTTTCTTCGACATCCTGTACGATAGAGTACGAGCCGCGACAGCGTTTCTCACGTAATTCTTATCGCCGGTTCTCTTTCTTTTCCTTTCCTTGCCTTTGAATTTTTTGACGAGCCGTCGTAAACGAACCAGCGGAAATCACTGTTACCGCTGAAATCTAGCAAAGACTAGCAAAGATGGATCCCAAAATGGATACTCGCGGCGATACCTTTGTCGTTTGTGATTATGATGATATCGATGAAAATACATTGATCTTTGAGTTTTCTTCTAAGAATATTTACTTTTTGCTATTTAAATGTAGATAAAAATATAAAATTAATTTTGATTAATTCTCTATAGTTTTGGATTATAATAAAAAAAATTTAGATTAAATACGATTTGATGAATCTGTGAGATTGCAAAATTAAAGGGAAGCAACCGTTTCGCATTGCTATTTCCTCCATCAAAATTTTTTTAAATTCTTTATAAAGTTTAATATTAATATATTGAATATTCTACAACCATTATATAAAATATATAATATATACAATTTTTGTTTTTAAATTTAAATTGATGGATCCTTATAAAGAATGCCAATGCAGATTGTTGTTTATTGCAGTTAATTAATATAATTTAAATATCAAGCTTACAATTAAAATTCATAGTGAAATTTTCGTTGATATCATATAAAAAATCTAATTTTTGACATATAAAGTTTAATTTATACTACATTTGTTTAGCTCTTGTCATTGAAAAGCTCTCTTGCAACAATTAAAATTAATTTTCTAAATTTACTTTCTCATTCACTTCTCCTATTGTACATGTGTTATATATGTATAATATTCTTCATCATTAAATACAGTCGATAATATAAATGATATTTTTCAGGCCTTCTTCCTCTCCGTTTTTAGGGAACGCTTTCAGCAATTTCACTATCGTCCTGGATCTCGGCATTAATTATCCATGACGTTATCCACATCGCTATTTGGCATCGGTGAGTTTTTTTCGAGCCAGTAAAGTAAGTCACGTTGAAAAACACATCGTCGATGTGAACGAACATTTTATGATATTTGCCGGATGAAAATGTACATGAAACGAGAGAATGAGGGAAAGATATTGTCCGCAGGCAAACGCCGCCAACTCGGGCAAGTTTGCCGACTAGATTCGCGTATAATCTGATTTTTACATCGTCGGTATCGTTCAAACTTGGCGGACATTATCGTCGTATTCGGGTTGCAAGCGACGGCGTCGCGTTTATTCCGTATCACCGAAAATCGTCCTCTTCGCGGTTCTTCGAGTTTTAAAAAGCATCCGTTCTTTCAGCGTGTCGCCCACGAATTTATGTCCGATGGCGCTCCGTTTTCTTTCTCTCTCTTTTTCTTTTGCGGTTGTGAAGCTTCGACGAGAATGCGGAAAATACGAGACGATCTGAACATTCGATTCGCGGACCAACATAAAGACGCGTGTTTTCTTATCGCGCACTTTCTTCGTACGCTTCGAAACGTACGATTGTTGCCGCTGGCAAACCTGAAAGGTTTCTATTTTCAACCGACAAATCGTTTTTGAATTTGTGATACGTTCAGAAAGACAAAAAGATTCGCGCGATTAAAAAATAATATTAATGAACATGGAATAAAATGTCCGTAAAAAATTGTGTAATCAAAATGAATGATCGTAGATATACCCAAATATACACGAGAAAATTCATATAATAATAGATCAGATGCGTAATTAATTATGAGAAGAGCTGCTAACATACGTAATTTAATATGATCATATGTAATAATATTTGAAATTTGACGCGATTTATCTTTATATGTACAATCACATATTCAGTTAAATCTATTTTGATAGATAATCAGATCTAGCTGAATATGATTACATAAAATAAGATCATATCACGCTAAATTTCAGATTTAATTATAAATGATAAAATTATACGTATATCACACCAAATTTCGTATTTAATTATACATATATATGATCTTATATAATTATACATAAGATCATTTTCTGTCGAGTATGTATATATAGATTTGATAGATTTAAGTATTCATTAAGAATTTCATCAGCTTCTAATATTATAATTAATAAACTTGATAAAAACGAAAATATATTTACTTTTTAAAATGTATAAAACGACATGAAAATCTATTAGAACGATACATAAATAAATCTTGCCATTGAGAATTATTAAGGTACTTATCACAGTGCTATTTCAGCGAACGCTATACATCTGGCGTATCGATTATTCTTGCTATCTTGCTGTATTATTGTACAGCCTGAATAATCCACAGTCCGTCTATCAACAGAAGAGTCCTGCCGTGATAGGCTATCAACCCTAAGGAGGATACCTCAGGTGTTTCCTGGGTTTATTCGGGCCACCCTTTACTCTTGAATGGGTAAGGGTTCCAACCCAGAGAGCTTCTTCTGTCATAAACTTCGGGTTCACGTAGCCGAACCTCATGCCACTTTCTCTATAAGCCGCGTACGCTCGTCTATCGTCACTCACGATCCATTCATGATCCTTTCTAGCCGATGGGTGATATATTCTATGTACATCCGAAAATCTCAAGCAAGAACGGGCATTTATCTCACGATGCAAAATAATGAATGATACGAACAAAATTACATATTAAATAATTTCACTTGTCAAAGAGTTTCAATTGTGAAATTAGAAATAAATGTGGTTTATGCTACAATATTGAGATTATTTTATAAAAAAATATTCTATACTTTCATAACTGTAAATGTATGAGTGAATAATTTTCTTCTTTGTACGATATAAAAGGATAAAATAAATGTAGCCACAACAAGTACGCACGTTCATGATGAAATAATTATGCGCGCTATTATTGCAAATATAGTATATTGCACATTCGCGTTAAACTACCACTACAATATCCTCGAGGTATTGTATTAACGCGTACAATACTTCTTTTGTTTCACAATGAGCAGTTGCAAGATTCAAGACGTCGAGAATATACATATGTATTTTAAAAACGCAAATTAAATGGTCACTTAACAAAAGAATTTAGTAGGTTTAATTGTTGTAGATATTTAGTTTTCTCTTCTTCATAGTCTGCATAAAAAGAGAGATTTTATGATTATTAAAACAATATTTTTTTATTATATAACATAGCCATTTTATTTCTTTGGCTACATTTAAGAGTTAAATTTTAATTATAAAATCTTAATCACAATGAACAGAGATAATTATGCGTGAATTTTTCTTCCCTGTATTTATTTCATTATATTTTTAATTCAATTTTATTAAACTATTGCTCGTCATTTAAATGTGAATAAAACTAATTCCAATTATTTATACTCTTGTAAAGGATAAAAAATGTTTTTACTTAGGAAGATAGTTGAACGTTGTACGAGGATGTGCGAATAGATATATGGACTAATTACGGGAAATCAAAGTACGGAACGGCACGTACGAAATTAGCACTAGTCAATTCACGGTACGCAATCGAACAAATGGCACTAACGCGTGATTGAGGTTTCCCGGAGAACGTGGTGCGACCGGCACGTGTGGCGAATAAACGTTGTCGGAAATTGTCGGAAAATGAATCCTGCGCGCTTGGCTGCGCACCGCACAGATAGAAGATAACGTGATTTCAAGCCATCGGCCATGAGGATACGAATCGCGTTATTAATTCTCATTAATTGCCAATTCACGCTTCATTACGTTTCTGTTAAAAATTGCACGTCACCTGTCCTCGCAAGGTCGATATCCCAATTGTTTGTGAATTCTGCCTATCCCGAACGCGCAACCGCTCAGCATCAATAGCATTTCGCACGAGATGATTCGAATAATTTCAGCGAGCTTAAATTTTTGTGTGCGTGTGTGTGTGTATCTGTGTATCTGTGTGTTCGGCTCTCTCTCTCTCTCTCTCTAATATATATATATATATATATAGCTTTTATTTAATAAACACAAATATGTGGCCCCGGTCGTTGTTTCCGGAAACAAAAATCCGACCCGCAAAAAAAAAAAAAAAAAAAAAAAAACCGTGATCCACGGTGAAGTGAAGCTAAAGGGAGAAGGCTATCTGCGTAAACTACGGTAAAAGGAAAACGACGGGGACAATGACGAGAAAAATACATTTATTTCCGCGTCGGCTTTGCCGCGATGCAAAGCCGTTCGCAAGAGTCGAAAGTCAAAATAATCGCTCTTGGCGATGGCGCCCGGCGAACTTTCGAAATTTTTGCCAAAATACTACTCATGAAATTCCTAAGAGGTCATTTCCTGCGGCGTCAACGATAACGATATTCGCGCTTTCCTCTCGGAAAGCAAACAAACGGTACGGTCTCTTTACAGTCGCGCGATATTGCAATCTGCCGGTCTCTGCGTTGAAGAGAGCTCATGTCGTGTAAAAATACGCACCCGATACGCAACAAGAGACTCGATATGAGGACCGTCGACCATTTTATGAGGGCATCGAGTGCACCGATGTCTATTACAGACGACTACGATTCGCAAATTGGATTTCTCTATCTACTCTGCGACCCAGAGCTATTATCCGAGAGAACTGTAAAAGTGAAATAGGATTGTATTTTATGGACGGCGCATCTTATACAGGCCGTTCAATTTTTATCCGAGAAAGAGACACATTCACGATGTTGAATATAAATTTGCGAAAAAAAAATTCATTAAAATATAACCAATAGAAGAGTGGTCTGTAAGATGTGTAATTCGAGAAATGTACCGCGGAAGGTTAATATCGCTAAATTTTCATCATTATTGTTATTGTAATTATATATCCAACAATAATAATATATTATTGTAATATCAGTATTAATTAAATTAGCAATATATTATTGCTACTTTTTTTAACTACCAAATATCTGAGATATTTGACGCACACTTGATTATTAAAAATGTTAAGTTCTTAATTTTCGGTATTTCACAGAAGCTAACTTAATTAGCTAAATAAAAAATCGATACCCGATGGCCACACGACGAATGCAGCGCGTTGCAGGCAGATTCATCAGCTGTCGCTGCATAAGTGCCAGCGAACCGCGGTTATCGATGCGCATTTTGATACGCAACCAGACAAGTGATTTATCCGGGCACGTCCATGGAAAATTCATTTGCCATGAACAAACAATATTATTATAGCTAAATAGAGCGATTTGCATTATCCTCTCTTCGTCCGAATTTTACATTTAACTTTGTAAAACGGCATTGCGGCTTGCATTCGTACTCGATCGCGGATTGAGGTAAATATTTGATGACGAACGGATAAATGAAAACCGAGGAAATTAAATTATTTTAGTACAATTTTCGCGATAACAATTATAACAAATTTATTTCTTCAATGCAATAAACATTTATCACAAGGGTTACGGAAGATTATCGATCATATTACAGAATTAAATTACCAGTTCAGACCGGTATCTGTTGACGATAAAATATTAAATATAATAGTTTGTTCAAATAACAAAACAGGCGCAAATATGTGCGCGTTTTATATAAATCTTTACAATAATTAGTATTTTAATAAAATATATGTGCGTAATTCATTTTCAAAATTATATTGAATTTCTAGCAGTCTTCTAAACAGATTGGAAATATAAAATTATCTGATTATTACATCAAAGTTTTACAAGGGCGAAATAAGTCAATAATTTATAAAATTTATTTTGAATATCAAGTTGTATCTAAAGTGGATTTTATAAATTGCGCAAACATGCTTCGCTTTTGCTGTGCGAAAGCTTCGGTGGATCGTCAAAAATATAGCACAACGAGAAAATATTTTCGACGCTATCGTCGAACGGGTAAGCCGTCCAGGAATTGAATCCATGACGTATGTCGAATCCAAAGGGTTATCGAGAGAGCCGCAGATTTATTGCACGGAAACGAGAATTCCACGCATATTTTCGGCGACCGCGACATGCGGATTCAGCGAACGAGGATCTCTTGAAAAACCATCGGTGGTTTATCCACGCGGGCTATCGTCGGGCTTGTCGTCGCGCGAGCTTTCGAAAATTGGGAGAGCAGTCCGGTTTGTAGAAGGGAGAGAGAAAAAGAGAAAGAGAGCGCGTGCCAACGAACGGCATAGATCCATCGCGCTAGTCGCCATGGCCATCGATACGAGATGTCAAGAAAGAACGAATCGATCTGAATTACAGCCGGGACTGCGGACGACGCGACGCGCTTGTACGCCCGCAATCATTTCGCGAGATTACGGGAAACGCGATCGCCGCCGTCACTCGGCGATGCGTTTAATTAACGATCCGGGAAACGCGGGTATTACAGTACGCGTAACCAGAGAGGAAACTACGAGTTACAATATGAACGCGCTCTGAACACCCTCGACATGTTATTCACCGTAAGGTTTCTCGTTCCGTTAAACGCAACCGCATTGCATTACGATGTCGAGAACGAGAAATTACTGTTAATATTACTTGCTTTATATACTCGTAAATAAATTCATTTTTTTGTCGCTCGTGTATGAAAAATAAATCTGGCGTGTACGTTTGAAAGTAAACATTTTCACGAGAAGAAGTTGTTAAAAACGTTGCTGTAACAATATTTTAATAATAATTTAACTTTCATATTTTACAAAAAAAAAATATAAAGAAAAATTACAGCTTATATTCGTAATTTTAATGCGTTTGACGTATAGTATGTGCACGTATGTTTTATACATTTATAATATTTCGTTATCAGTATTTTGGCATTTACTGTAAAACTGTGAGAAAGACTTATTTTATTTAAAAGTGGTAATTCAAAACCGCAATTTTTGCGCAAATATAGCGCAATAAATATTGAAACAGAAGCTCCCTTTTATGATGTGAGATGAATATTTATTCGCGATTACAATGTAATAATCTTTGAAAGACTATGAGAGACATGATCGAGATTGGGGAAACTGCGGGCGGTTGGACGACACCGCACTCTATTGACGTAAATCCGTCAGATCACGTTTCGTAAATTGCGCGAAAACCGCGGATGCCGATATGGGCTGTACATTTTGGCGATATGCAGATGAGCCTTCCGCTTCGCTTCGCTTTTATAATAACGAGTTGACGATGCAAAACGTATCAATACTAATAGTGTTCGAAATATTATTATGACATAATATGAGAATCACGTCGTCTTCTTTAAGTGGAGTTCTTTCTCTTTCCAAAAAAAAAAAGATTTGTTAAAAATATAATTATAGCGCGGTTTCTATACGCGATTTAAAAAATCAGAATGTAATGATATTTGTTTCAAGACATGATGTTTGTTTCGTTAATTATTTTTACAAGCACGTTATATTTTTATGTCACTATAAAAGTTATTAATTTAATCTACCGCGATTCTAACTGGCAATCTAAGTGCGCATATTTTTTTTAAGTGCACAGTAGAGTCACTGGCGCGCGGGCGCAATTTTGGTCGATGGCAGAGAAAATTAACGATTCGGGAGAAACTCGTTCGGATAATGGAGTTACGCCGAAATAGCGTCGGGGTTAAATCCTCCGGGAGCGATAAAACTGCCTTTTTTTCTCTCTCCCTTCTTTTTATACGCCAAACGATTTTAGCCATCAACTACGCAGCGTTTGGCTTATGAACTCTAATTTTATCTTGTCGACGAATTAATTTTATTGTAGCAAGAGCAAATTATAAATTGATGGACGTATTATCACTTACAACGATTGCTACTGATGTCATTGTAACATTAAGATTCAGATATTAAGATTTTTTTCTTTTTCAGAATTGAAACCATAGAAAAGATATGCAAAAGTTGTGCAACATATGATTTTCTTTAATGAAACAACAGTGGCTACATTAAAAAATCTTAAATATCACAGTTTTTAAATATAATTATTTAAAAACTGTTTTTGTTTAATTAAATATTATTCTTATATATATTGTACTTATACAAATGCACATTTGTTTGTTCTATATGTTTTATTTACACCTAGATTGATCATGTGAGAATAAAATATATTTAATTTTACTAAATTCAAACATGTTAAATATAAATGCATTTAAAATCAGTTATTTAACAACGGATGACGCAATTTGATACTAATTAATAATAATTTTAATTTGAAATTATGTGAGATCATAATTTTCTCTCTATAATATTAATAAATATTATTTTGATCATTATGCATTTGTGTGTGTGAGTTTATTTCTGGATAAAGAGGAACGAATCGCACATATATATATATATATACACGTATATATATGTATATATATTTAAGTAATTAATATATTCGATTAAAATACGGATTTTTTAGCGTTGTGAAAATTCCTATCTTCCTAAAGATTGTTAAATACAAATTCTGTATTTTCTATCTCTGCGAAAATTCCTATCTCATCAGCTAACCGCGGCATATTTACATTTAGTAATTCCGGAAATGCCCCCTAAATCCGCGAGAAGAAACCGCGAGGGTCGTAATGCACAGGGCCACTTTTTTCTTCGTCCACTTTTTCATCCCTCCTGCTCTTGTACTGCTTGCTTCACCTGGGGGCCGCGCAGAAATATGGATGCATTACACTCCTTCTTCTCGCCTTTATTCTCGTCCACGACTCGAATGAGAAGTAGGCTCGAGAAGAACATATGGCTTGAGGCCATGGCACCCGTTTTCATGCCGGCCACGGAACACAGCCCGGGACTTCGTAAACGCGGCAAGACGTAGTTTGTTACGAGCGCATTGTGGATTTTCCGGTCTTCCCTTATTCGCCTTCCCCGCTCTCTCGTACCGTTTATGGACGAGATAGATGCAGCGCCGTTCGTATTTTTCTTGGGATAACCATAAATTGGCGCGCAATAATGGCCGGTACCTACATATACGTTTGCGATTCCTTGCAGTAAGTAATTTGTCGCGCCTTCCTCAAGGAAGTTCTACAAAAAGTCAATACAAGACGCGCGCGATTGTCTCTGCTAGTTTCTCGAAAATCAATCAAGGGATTCTTTCCTTGATGAAGAGATTCTTCCAGGTGATTTTTTTTTTTTTTTTTTTTTTTTTTTTTTTTTTTTTGTAACCTGATGGAAGTTATTTATATATATTGTAAAAGAAAGAAAGAAAAATATTATGTATATATCTTTGTATAATTTGTTAAAAATGTCTGTGATAAAATTGACGTTACTTTTAATTTTTCGCAAATAATTCCATTTTTTTGGAGATGACAAAAAGTATTTTCGTTTTTCAGTGTTTGCGGTTGAACAAATTATCATAGTTTCATGTTTACGAACCACTTGTGCGACGATTAACATAAACTGTTTAACATTAAGCAGTAAGGATGTGCGGTGCTTTTCCCACTCAGAGAGCCCGTGCGTTCCTGTAAAATTAATTGCGCGTGCAGCCAGAGACGCACGGACGCGAAGTTTACGCGTGTACGCATACGCGCAGTCATAAAGTGAGTCTCTCCGTAAAGCAAGTTGCGAATATGTATGGGAAGGTGTGGCCGCGGTTGTTGTAGAACGCAAAACGTTCCTGATTTCGCAGACCTGGATTCATCTTGCAGGCTTGTTTCTCGTGCAAACTCTATTTACGGAATAAACTGAGAGAATATAGCGCGCTCGTAACTAATCGCGCGAGGTTATTTTAGAAATTAAGAGACAAATTTGTCGCACGGAAGTTACGCGAGATAAATTAAATCTACCCGTCTACAGCTCGATCTCGAGTAATAAATTTAGAACAAAAATTTAGAATTATATCGATTTAATTACTATCCCAACCAATACCGATAGATGAATTAAAAATTAAAATAAAAAAAAATATTTTTGCAATTTTTTAATATTCTTAAAATATTAATATACACATATAAAATATATTTTTATTATTTTTTAATATTAATTTTTTTTAATGCTTTGACACAGAGACAGAGAGGGTTTTAAAATTTACTTCTTTTGTTAATATAATCTTTCTGAAAGGTATATAAAATCTAAAGAAAATGATAAACTTGTGGATATGTCTACTAAACTGAATTTTCGTCTCTATTTCCTTCTTTCACACATTTTATTATGCATCAAGTTATTTACAAACGATTGCGCCCATTAACGGAGGATCTTTTATGTGAATCATTGCAAAAGAATAGACGGACGAAGAACAGCGAGAACGATAGGATTCCTGTTGCCAATTTTCGAGGCTTTAACGAGAGACAGCGGTCCTCTCGACTACATTCGCTATCCCATCGTGTGCATACGCATGCGAGTGCATGAACGAAACGACGCGCAAATGGTAGCCATGGAGTAGTCTGACTCGGCAATTTGTTTAGGTTAGGACTTGACGAGATTCCGTAATGAATACAAAGCTGAAGGCGTAACGTTGCTGATATATTTTACGGCACGTCTTTCTACCGGGGAAGGAGGAGACAAGAGACGCGACGCGAAGCGAGATAATTGGAAGAAAGAAATATTTACTCCGAAATTGGCGAGCTTAAGAAAACGGTTTCGTCTAGTTGCAGTTGAACCGCCTGGTCCTTTTCGCAAGAATAATATCTCAATGACGCATTAACTAAGATTTGTTGCACGCTCCTTTTCCTCTTATTAAACGCTGCGACTAGATCGGTTGCACAAGAATGCAATTTTTCCGCGAGAGATACAGGAAAAGTCTTCTATTATCTCATGTCTTGTACACATTACGAACAGTTTAATGTCACCTGGATTTCCGCTGAATTATAGTTACGAGCTTGAACAATCACTTATTGAAAAATTAAATAAGATTTTTCGAGAGAAGAAATTATAATGCATTACATAAATTATATCAGCAAATAATTGTGTATGTTCGTGTAATAGGGCTATTCTGAAAACGATAAAATTCGTTGGCAAATTATTTTATGATTTTTAGCAAAAAAAAATATTTTTACCTAATATTTCTCGATCGACATCAAAGGATTTAATAAAAATTAAATTCTTTGATAATTATTAATCTTTAATAATTTAAATATAATTTTATTTATGATATTAACCTTTTAATTACTCCTATTAATAAATTTAATGCAGGCATCCTTTGTATATATCCTCGTCACAATAAAATTAAAAGACAAGGAATAATGCAAAGTTCGAGATAGTGTGAAGAAATATCGATGTAGAAAATTGAAAGAATAACGCCTGGTATGTCGATGCTTAATGTCACGTTCTATGAAAATTCACAAGAAAAGAAGAACGCAATTGTCCTGTGACAATAGTCTTGATATAAGCGAGAGATTAAATAAAAAATTCTTTTGTCCATGAAAATGTCTCGTTAAGCTCGTTAATGATCTTTTAGCAAGCCGTTTTATTCACGCAGATTATTTTAGTTCGTCTCTTTGAATTGTCCTGAATTTAACGATTATTGCAATTACAATTGTATTGTTATAACAATAGGTTGTTCGATAATTATAAATGTCCCTAATATTTTTCTTTTGAGAAGATAAAAATTTTGTATAATATTTAAAAAAAATTAAACAATGGATATTTAATATTGTTTCGAAAATGACATGCTACATAGCTTTATATTATGATTTTAAACTACTCTTTTTATACTGATCGCAAACTACTGTTTTAATCTATGCAACGCGCGTATGGATCTCACGATTCTCAAGTAATTCTCGATATTGCGATCAGGTTGATAATGCATTTACATCGTTACAATGGATTGTATTAGCAATCTGTTTTGGTACGTCACAAAAGAAATTTATTTAGGTTTTTTTGTAAAAGCGTTGCAATTTAAGACTGAATGTTAATTTAATGTAAATACATCTATTTATTCAAGCAATTGAGGCAGTGTGATGTGCGTATAATTATGCAATATATTTATTCATTATTTCTCGTTGTACAATTTTTCGATTGGTTGAAGATGAAATGTAAAGAGTAATTGGAGAGAGAGAGAGACAGAGAGGAAGAGAGGTTTATAAACGCTACTCTCTTCATAGATATATATTGTTTCAATTTTGTTGAAAACGGTACCGATAAAAATGTCGTAAAATATTCAGAAACATTATCCTAATTTCACGAATTGCCAAGTGTTTTCTTTGAAGTTTCTTTTAAGTCATCGATTGGCACGTTCATGACTTTCTCTCAGACGTCATCTCCTTTTTATACCATTTTAAAAAACCGCTTAATTACATTCAATCGTTCGATAAATAACCTCTATTAGAAATTCTCTCCAATTTATTTTTCTGTACTTTCTCAAAAAGCACTTTCTTAATCAATCGTTAAAAATAAATAAGATCAGAGATTATTATTTGGATACAGCGATTGATTCTGAAGTTTGAGTACTTTTATTCGTCCTTTTAAGACTTCGGAATAAATTTGTTTTGCTTATTGCTATTCTTTGATATCGATTCTTATAATATAATTAGTATTTAATTTGTATTCTATTGCTTTTAATGTACTTTAAAATGTTATTAGAGAAACATTTATTGAAATGAGAGATTATTTGTGAATAGTTAGATTCGCAAATATCCGTTAATTTAATATATCAAAGTATTATGAGAAAGTCAAAACATATTTTCCCCTTCTATAAACATTTTTAATTAATAAATTGAATGAATATTGAACAGTTAATATTATAAATTACAAATAATAAAGAGTAAATATTATAATAAATGTAATGGAATTATATATAGCAAATTGTAATTAATAATAAATAAATTTCAAAAAGAGAGTACGTAACTCGCTTATTTGCCAAATAAACGTTTGATTATATTACGAAAAGAATTAGCTCACAAGTTGAATGTGTATCTATCTACTATCGGTGGAAGCAATTTTTTTTCAAGACAGGCAGCAGGGTCACGTTGTAAGCAGTCGTGCCGTTATAAGAGCCCGAAGAGTAGACATTGAAATAAACCCGCCTAGGCGTTAGTTTCCACTTTCTGCTACTCAACAGCGTGGAAGCAACCCCCTCGGAATACTTCCGACGCGAGCAGTAAATTCCATCCGCGGCGTTTCCGCTTCTTCCCGTATATTCCTGTTTCTATTTCTTTTCTTTTCGAAACGTCTCCTTACTCTTCTTAGCGAGGCGAACGGATGAACCAAAGTATCGTTAATGCTTCGTCCTTTTAATGATCGATATCTAGCTTTCGTCTTTCTTGTTTCGAATTTTCCGAAAGCAGTTCTAATCTTAAGAGATTTTGTTGAGCTCAGCAATATAATCTATTTATTTGAAAATTTTAATAAATCATATTTTGAAGAACGGCGAATTTAAATGAGATACGAATACAAATCAAAGCGAAATTTATTTTCATAAGATTTGTAACATTTTTGAATATGGCAAAATAAAAGCAACTATGTAATTTTTACATTATAACATCGAATTTTTATCGCTTAAAAAGGTGAATGTTATATTCTATCCAATAATAAAAAGAGAAAAAGTTTCTTTATTATCCATTAAATTAAAAACTATATCAAATACGTCAGATGAATAAATCAACGGGTTTAATTATAATATTAATTGAGTCATTCTTTATTCATGAAAGATCCAGAAGAGGCAAACAACTAAAATTGTCGCATTAAGGACAAATCTTCCTCTCCATTATATTGCGAAAAAGCTCTATTCGATTGTAGAAGCAATTTTAAGTCACGAGAAAGTTGAGGTTCGTTTTTCTGTCAGTTACATATCATGGTAAAATTCAGTAATGAGCTAATAGCATCACGTCATAAATTAGCGTCGTGAAATGTGCGAACAAATAATATCCTACTGGTATTTATTGTGCACGATCGATGAAAGCTGGCACCTGTTAGCCAACAATATTGCAATTCATTCCAGATGATTACCGAGAAAGAATTGATGTATCGTTTATCATCCGTTTTTTGCAGGATCGTTATACTATGAATGATTATTTATACGTAATTTGTAATAGAATTTGTACAGTTGATAAAAAAGTTTGTTATAGCAGCCTTTGTGACAGTCTTCCTTGTTTCGAAATCCTAGATTCATTTTACATTTTTATTGCTTCAAAATATAAAAAAAAAATAACTATTTAAAATAATATATAAAAAACGAATTTTTATTACTGCAATAATAATTATCAATGACACTCTCTGGGAGATGTACATGACAACAAATTAAAATATACATAAAAATAGAACAACTTTAGTCTAAGTTAATTGGAATCGTGGAAATATTCGCGCATACAATTGACACACGAGCTTCGACAATTCGGCTTTAATTGTATCTTTATAATCGCAGCAATTTCAAAATTTAATTAAACGATGTAACGGCAATCTGCTGTATTAATGGAGTTACATTTAACGCTAGTAATGAGAAAGAGATTGCGCGACAACGTGAGAGGTAATAAATAGAGAGAGAGAGAGGTAGAGAAACGTAACGGTTGAAATTATTTCGGGACATTGCGCCGGATTTCGCGTGGAGATTGCGCGCTTACCAATTTGCGATCTCTTGTGTACCAGAAGGGGTATACGGTACGCTTTCGTGCAGACAAGAAACAGAAGCTGGATTCTCGTGCGAACCTGCAAGACGTAGCGCGGATGCTCTCGAGAGCTCAGTGAGTAGAGAACAACACCCGCCTACATCACACCTGTCGTGGAGAGAAAAAAAGGAAGCACAAAAAATCATCATCTTGACTCGACATCTTGAATTAATTACGATTCGTTCGGACCTATATATCCGCATCTAGATACGGTCACGAATAAGTTTGACTGTAAGTACCAAGATACGTCACAAAATTCGTGCACAAAACAAACGTGAATGGATATTGATAGAGCTTACGCAGAGATGTGCGAATAAAAAATAGAAAATTATATTTAATTTGAAAAAAAAAGTAAAAGCTTATGTATTATTATTCTATAATTGTGGGAGTATAGTAATTTATTATGGAAATGTTCTATATAGAGGATATATTTTTTTCTTGAGCAGTCTACATGTACAGGTTTTTTTCTGTCGCTCTTTTATATGTACAATTGTCAGTATACTTTTTCTTTTCAATTCTTATCTGATGTTCCAATGTATGAAATAAATTGCGAAATAAATCTTATCATTCTGTACATTCATAAAATGAAGTTTTAACCTATAAGTATATTCAAATGCTCTCAGAAAAGATATTGCTTAAATATAGATAACAAAATGTTGTTTTTGTATAAGTAATATATTGACAAGTTGGATGAAAAGTAGCAGATATTATAAATCATGATAATTAAATCCTCCAAAGACTTTCTCCCTCGAGCTTGTGATTTATTTCTGTAACTTCTTGTTGACGGTTACGAGATGGGATTGCTACCCTTAAAAGATTCCAGAAATAGCATGCGCTAACTCATATTTGCACGATAATTCCACCCGCGGGTATAACTCTTTTATGGACAGTCGAAAGCTTTTAGCCGTATTTTTAAAATAACGTCCATTATATGTCACAAAAATGTTTACTTCGTATTTTTCAGATTATGTGTACATACACGTTCATGTTTTGAGCTCTAATACCATAACGAAAGAATAATTTTGGATTGGCGCGATGTAGCATGGCAAAGCGTGCTTTTCGAGCACAAGGAATTAAGAGATTAGTTTGCTTACTAAATGTTTCCGCGCTTAGTAGCAAAAAACGATTCACTCAACTTTCCTCGCCGTGGCTTACACAGTACACTGGCCGTATGCGCAAAAATATTTAAATGAGAAAACGCACTTCTCTCGTTTTTTCACTGGGCATGAAGTTGGTTCGCAACGAACTTTTTGAATTGCGATTTGAGTTTCCGCTTCCGTGTTTCCGCGCGGTAAGATACGCGGAAAGAGGAAGGAGAGTGGAAATGTATCTTTAAATACAAAGTTTGGAGAATCTTGTTAATCAAACGGGATATTAAAGAGATCCGTTTCACCGTTTCTCGATCTAATCTTTTCCACTCGCGAAACATCTTTTAAAGAGAAGAGAATGATAAAAGTACGCGTGACAATTCGAGCATAAAAAAATCGTAAACATTTATACAAAACTGCGTGCAATTAAACTTTCGTCGATTATCATATCGCATAAGAATAATATGTATATATATATAATATTTTAAAT
This sequence comes from Anoplolepis gracilipes, assembly GCF_047496725.1. NCBI lineage: Eukaryota > Metazoa > Arthropoda > Insecta > Hymenoptera > Formicidae > Anoplolepis > Anoplolepis gracilipes. Next base: position 8,276,138 of record NC_132980.1, on the reverse strand, counting down.
ATATAATGCCTGTCAAAATTGAGATCAAAATATTAAATAAAAAATATGAATTAAATAAATAATGTTCTTATATAATATATAGATATTGGTATAAATAACTTCATTAAATCATGCACACATATACATATTTTACCAGCCATTATACATATGTTTCTTGTTTTTAAAAGTAATTTTACGTTATCAAAAATATAGAATTATAAAGGGAAATAATTTTTGTTCTCCGTTTAAGGTAGAGTATAATTTTATAAAACATTACAGCCTATGAATATAAATTTTCAATTATGAATAACATTTTTCTTTTACGATGTGTCATGATACATTTTCTCGCTGCAAATCTTCTCAATTATATCAATTATTGTAAATTAAATAATAGACTTTTATTATCCAATATTTAATTTATAATAATTAAAAGAATCGAGAGGATTATATATATATGTACATAATAATGTAAAATAAATTAAAAGTTAAGTAAATCTGTCTCTCTCTTTTTTCTCTCTCTCTCTCTCTCTCTCTCTCTGTTTCCGCAAAGGATTAAATAAAGTTACATATTTTACCAAGAAGGATATAATTAAATTAAAATCATACTTGTCATCACAATATGAAGTCTCGGTTAGATTGCAACGAGTAACAGAGTACATATTTTGTCGGGGCAATGTTACAGGTCCGTTATTACAAGAAGGATATACTGGGATAATTAATAATTACCCGCCGCTCTGTAGGGTCGCGTCTCGTTTACGTGCGGTTTCCTTGTTCAACGATTCTTTATTGAACGATCTACCATAATTAAATTCCGTGTAATACCTGTCTTAATTACTATCGCACATCGTAGACGAGCAATTATTAAGATATCAGTTTATGAGGCTCGAGACTTTCAAAGTTCTCTATTATAAGATAAAAATGCCGACAATGATAAATTATATTGATTATTGTCATGGAAACATAATGACATCGTCAAAATAACATCGAAAAAATTAAAAGCTTACATGACAAATTTTAATTTCAGAAATGAAAATAAAAATTAAAGCTTCCGCTCTTATTTATAAAAGCGAGTGTTTTAGTAAAAAATTTCGTTTGCTAAAAGCATTTGCTTCGTTTCTATTCATATAACTCGAGGTTTACATGTGTGTTGCTTACTGTTTCCCTTCATTCAATGTATCTGTGTAAAATCTTTTTTTAAATTATCCCATAATTAACTGCCTTCAAGTAATCCCATCCAACACTGAAAATTACGTTTATTCCGAGTCTCTGAAGTTCCTGAACAAACCACTACTACGACGACGGCTGCTCTCCCTCCCTTGAAACACCGCTGATACAAACACGCAAAGCCGCAACTCTAACGAGCGATAATGAAATAAATTGCATTTTGCGACGGACTTTCTGTCTCGCATTACGTTTACGTCGGTCATTCGGAATTTTGTGGCTTAATAAGCGTTCGCGTAATTCGTAAGACACGAGGCCGCTAATGGACGGCCAAGGGGACGTCTGAGGCAAAGCTGTCTTCTAATGTATTCTCGTAGGTACTAATGAGCGCCGTTTGCATCCAGGTAACGTTTGCCCTTTGAGTTCAACGTGTCGTTACGTAAACGTGCAGAGGCACGAGTACGCAAACATAGGGACGCCGCATATACCTGAAATACGTGTCGGCGTAACGTGTGCCCCGAAGCGTGAATTCTCGACAAAATTCATTTGTACAATTATTCTATAACAGCGTAAATCAACAAGCTGGTTTTATGCACCATTTGTAAGTAGCGCTATGCACATACACGTGTTCTTTTATCGCATATATTAAGAATTGCGATCAAAAAGCAATTGTTCAAATGGCAACCGTTCAATTTATAATATCGATAATTTTATTTTATTTTATTTTTTTTTTTTCAAATTATTCAATAATAACAATTCAAGAGAACCGATAATTAATAATAAGAAATTCTTGTTTAACTACAAATATAAATATTTTATATTAAAATTTTATAAAATATTATATTATTGTAAATATATTATTGTATCTACATTTGTCTCAATCAAAAATTATATTTATGAAAATATTATAATATATTATAATAATAACATTTTATAATATATTATAATATTTTATTATTAAGGTAATACCTACTATTTAATAAACATATTATATTGTGCAAAAGCTTAACAGAAACATACGTTATGTATTATCTTGCATCCCAAATTTAAATGAGATATTTAACTGCTATTTCTGGGAATAATAAATTATTATATACATCGTATACACAAGGTATTCGTATTAAATCCAGCATTCAAGCGATTCAATTAATTATTACGATAATTTGTCAAATTCTTTATGTTAATTTTCTAATTATTGTCGATAATTATTATCTATTGTAACTGCACGGACAATTGACATGAATAGGTATAATAATGTCCGTAAACGAGTACAATCGGTAGAATTTAATTAACTAGTGATAGAGAATTAATCAATGGAATAACAAGATCATCCAAACCGCCAAAGACTGAACGTCATCATTCATTCAATCGAGTTGCTCTCGATTAAGCTCGCCTTATTAAAAGTTATATGCATACATCTATATAATTGCATTATCAATATCGCGTTACACGAAATCTCACTAATGTAACTTTCATTTAAAAAAAAGTAGGATAATAAGCAATATATATATATATATATATTGTTTTTTATCCTACTTCTTTTAAAATAAACATTACATTAGTGAGGTTTCGTGTAACGCGATATTGATAATGCAATTATATATATATATATATATATATATATATATATATATATCTTCTCTATATACATATACATATACATTTGAGGATAAACAAATTATATAGGCACCATATTTTTCCATAGTTTTTAGATTCTCAACATCGAACCTCTTAAATAACTAATTGTAAATCTGAAATTTTTTAAATTCCCTTAAAGTAAAGACAAAACTTGGAATTAACTGCGAAGCGAGATTTTCTTATCTATTTGCATTCTCGCGAAGCTTACCTTGGTAAAAGCTTTAATTTACGATGTAAAGAACTCCTTAATTATGCCTGGATTCAAATTATCGTCAAGGAAAAATCGACTTATAAAACTTGCATTTATCAAGGTAAGCTACCATCTAAAGTTTGGCTTATATTTTTTGTATTAGAAATGATTTGACGATTTAATGTTGTTATATTCGATATAATAAAACCTAATATATCTCTTTAGAGAAGAGTATACGAGAAAATAGTTAATATCTCAAAGAAGAAGACAAACTACATAAATCTCGATCGTATTTTTGCAAGAATTCTGATATATTAAAAATATGAATAAATTCATAAAAATATTCTGTTTTCTAAAATACACACTGACACGTATCGGACACATGTGTACATATGTACGTTAAGCGTATTCCGATCGAAATAATTAAAGCAAAGGAAATATATAATAGAGATTTCAAACTATCGACTGTTAGCTTTTCTCTCGAGAAACTAGTTTCGAAACTGCGCGGCTGGCAATGCCCAGCCACATGTCGATGACCTGAATTTTAACTACTGATTCACCGGATGGCGCGTGGATATCGGTCGATCGCGTACAAACCCGATATCTGATAACGTTAACAAAAACTTCTTTACAGATTTTTTAATAGATAATATTCTTCTTCGATAAAACTCTCGACGCGACTTTTTTGTAATAAGCGATTGAAGTGAACAGTCTCTTTCAAAAAATGTTGTGACCTTTTGCTTAACAATGTTGTCAGAGTATCTACGTCATGCAATTTAAAATTTCTGTATATAATAATATAAAGTACAGAAAAAAATAAGAATAATCTCTCATTTAATTTCATTTAATAAATTTACACAAACATTTAATTGTACCTGACAAGTTTACTTAGCTAACTACTGAAAAATTTAAAGAAACGTTAAACTTGTTAAACTTAAATTTTCCGATTCATGTTAGAAATTAAACGAGAGAGAAACAAAATATTTGCTCAACGGATTTCTGCAAAATTCAAAACTCATCCACTTTTTCTAACAAGAATAGACTATATTAATATTTCCGGTTTTTAACAACGCTAATCTTTTTATTCGAGTAATAACGTAAACGTCAATGATCATTATGATTTCTGTCGCGAAACAGCGGCGGCCATGTGAGATTTAACCATACGAGCCAACATTTCCGACGATTATTCTTCGCGGTCGCGAGCAAAATAGAGGAGAAGGTCAACCGAGAGAATTGATCGAGCAATCGAGATTCGTGCTGGAAATGCGAACTCGCGAGCCGCGACGTAAAACTTTACGGTGGTCGGTTTTCTCGGCGAAGGAACAAATCGTTTTAAAATTTTACGAGCGGTAACATTGCCACTAACGCTTAGCTTTTTGCTCTAACTATTGGCTGCCTCCAAAAGCCTTTTCTTAAGCTAGACCATTAAGGTACTGGACTACATCTTTCCGCGTCGCTCTTACACTAAAATTCTCACTTATTGTGCTGTCGCCGAAGTGAACCGGCCAGACTCTTACAATCACGCGCGAACACGATTTTCTCGTACGATTCGTTACATCATTTCGAAAAAAAGATACAGATAATATAAACTTTTATAAGAGTTGAAATTTCAAAAGATGGAATTTAACTTAACAAATTGAATTTATTATTGCTTAATCAGTGCCTATATTCTGCTCGAATATTCCAATAAATATTATACTAACAGATATAAAACTAGTAATATAAAAGAAAGATCCACCAATAAGCTATATAATTATACTGCTGATTACTCTCGATTCGATATTATAATATCCGTATCAAAAAAGTCAAAGACTCTTGATAGCGTGCTTTATCCGCCTTTGCTTCTCTCGTATAGTTGTTCACGACTAATTGTTACCGGTTTAAAGGTATCAAAAGACCTCGGCGTTGTACTTTGTCAACGCGGCTTCCGCTTACATTCCACGCTTGATCGTTTTCCTCTAGTTTGCTCCAAAACGAAATACGTAGAATGCGCGGAGGAGGAGCGGTCTTTGACTGAAGAGCCTCTGTTCTCTCTTAGTTGACTTATCTCAATCTCCCTCCCTTAAGTTGAATTCTCCTCTTCGGTATAAAAGAATGCGAGCGAGTACACGTCGGCGAAAGTAAGAAGCTGCCGGGGAAAAAAAACGAAGACACCAAAGGTAACTCGATTCACCTCCGTTGAACTCTACTTATTTTTATCACCGTCACCAAAGCGATCTTATCACAGGAGAGCGCAAGGATGGGAGTTACTAGAAAGAGAGAGAGAGAGAGAGAGAGAGAGAGAGAGAGAGAGAGAGAGAAAGAGAAAGAGATATTCCTTCTACTTTTACTTCCTTTTCCGAACGAAATACATTTCAACGGAAATGGGAGAAACGTAGGAGCAACCAAGAGGTAAGAGTCCTTGTCACGAAAAAGAGATATTCAGAATGTTGCTTAGCCTTTTGCTCTATCTTAGCCAATCTAGAACTATCTCGCCTATTTTAATGCATTCTCGTCTGTCAATTATATTGTTGCAGCGACACCTTAAAATCGTTAAACTGACACACACAAATGCAACTGATGCTTTGCATTGCGCACAATGTTAGACTATGGTTCCTTAGACTTGAAAGAAAAGTTCCCTACCCTGAGAGGGACATAGATGACTTAATAAAGCTCTTTAAAAGCCTCTTAGATTCACGATGCGGTATTCTTAAGGACACTTTATAGTAGAGTCGAGTATGATCCAACAGAGCTCTATTTTATGGTTTTATTAATATGATGCTAGCGATTTATTAAATTCTTATAAAAATTTAATTAAATCATTAAGGAAATAATATAGTAATAATAATAAAAAATATATATTAATATATTCATATAAATGTTTAGCTCATATAAATAATTATAATTTGTACGTAAATAATTTAGGTACGCTATTAAACCGTATTACTATATCAAATTCATGAACTTACAAATTAAATTATTGTAATATTATAATTGTAACATATTATCTTTATATACTCGCCTATATAATTATAGCAGATTATATAACGATAGTATTTTTATATTCAGCACGCATATTTTATAATTACTATATAAAAAGCTAAAACACAAGACTTTACAGTAAAATGTAAAACGTACATTAATCCTAGGATTTCCTAGATTGCGGGTAAGAACCCGCAAATGATAAATCTTCATTACCACTATAATGATAATAGATCTAGATTTTTAACTCTAATATAATTATTGTTAAATCTTTAATAATAAATGTTAAGATTAAGATTTCCTGAATTAATTTCCTGAAAAACACATCTTATTAATATATAACTGTGTTTTTTTTTACAACAAATTAATATAAATGCCTAGATATTTTATTTTATTTTTCACGAGAAAGATATTCAAATTGTTACCTATGTAACATTATTATAATATCATTCAATTTAAATTGGAGGTTTCCTCGTGCAACTTTTTATCGTATTTCCAATATTCGAGGTAAATGAGCATCGACGGAGGTTTATCGTTGGAAAGGACTGTGATGTCTCTATAGAAATTGCTCATGCAGTTATACGAGATTCGATTCTAAGCGCTCCACCATAAATTATGCGAATAATATCGTTTGTGATAATGGACGATAATCAAGTTCTAGCATGCGGAGCGACTATTGAATTACGATGTCATGTTGCATGGAATATAATGGCCCGCTTCGCAAAATCCTACAACTTTGCCAGCTACTAAGCGCCACACATATTGAAAGTAACCGCATTGTCACGTGTAAGGTCCGCATGTAATACCGCGTTTATTTCCAGCAAACAAGAAGGACATTATATCACTAATATTCATGATGACTATGCCAGAAAACACATGTGCTTACTACGAAAAACATCTTCTTTCGAAAAATTAAATTTATATTTTTATAATATTCAAGAAACAACATGTATTAATTGTAAAAAAAAATGAAGCAATAATTGAGTCTTTTCAATATAAAATTAATTTTATAAACTTTCAAAAAGAACCGAATCCTGTCTCGCTTTCTCTTAAATTTATACTATGATTAGTTCGATAACATTTTTATTAACGACAATAATATTTGATTAATCCTCATCAGATATTCATTTCAAAATTCAAATCTAATATTAGGGTCAACTTGACACTATAGGTAGATGGAAATGCTAATTAAAGTTTTACCTGTAAAATTTGGACAAAATAATGATGATATTTTATAGTTTGATGTATTCTAATGCCATTAAAGCTATTAAATTGACAAAATAAATGTTTTGATTTTGTGATAAATTTGTTAAGATTCTTTTTTCACATCTTTTTTAGTAAAAAAATCACTGAGATGAGATGTTGATAAAAAAATATAAATTCCGTGTGAAAAATTGAGAAATTTTAATTTTAACTAAAATTTTTAGAAAAAATTACAAATAAAAATTAATATTTATTCCGTATATATGTATATTATAATGTTAATAAATGACAGAAAGAAAAAACGATGGAAGTCGACTTTATCGATACAAACACATCTTGAAAACTATCAAGATAAAGAGAAAAAGGAGATCCCGAAAGCAACAAAAATGGAATAAATCATCGGATCGCGAGTTCAATGAAATCGTGGAAAAAGAATTGTAACCAAGACGATAAAAGGTCGACCTTTTGCGCGTTTGTTCAGCAGAATTCCATTCTCAATCTTGTATTTTAAAAGTAGACGGAAGCTCCGGTGTACAAAAGTCAATGGCGTTTCGAACTCTCGAGTTTATAGCGGAGCGTGAAACGTTTCGCGCAATGAGTCTCTTCGCATTGAAGTAAAAAAAAAAAAAAAAAAAAAAAATGAAAAAACTAACATCTTTGTACTGTCACGTAGATCCGCTCGTAAACCGCGCGAATCGTCTCCTTGCATGAACGCACCCGTGACACTATGGATGTGTATATGCAAAGTTTTGCAGATCAGGATCTTTATGCGAGCAAGTTATGACCCGCGCAATATCACAAGTCGTTTGCAAATATCTTTTTTTGACAAAAGATTATAACAATACGTACAATTTTCAGTCTTTTGAATTTTAACTTATAATATACATAATTTTTCTGTGATTTTTATTTCTAACGATCCCACATATTATTAAGAATGCCCTCGATATGTGTTCTTAAGATATGTTTTTTAGAAATTCGATAAATTTATTATAAATTACGGAAATTGGCTTATAACGTTGAAAATAATATTAGAATTTAAGTATTACTATTAAAATCGAGCCAATTGGATCATCGATAAGAATTTATAATTTTCTACAAGTACTTTAACAATAAACACACGTATTATATAATTGGAGTCGATGAGCGCTCGTTAACGACTTTCAGAGGGGCAAACACGTTCGTCTCTGGGAATTGCCAATTTCCACTTCAGATCTTCTCTTCTTTGATCGCGTGATCATCCCAGAAGAGCCGCACGATGCTCAAGAAAAAAAATCAATAATCGTGAGCCGTCCTAATTTCCCAAGTGTACCGCTAGTTCTGCCTGTATATATCCTGATTATATATTGTATATATACGGATAAAAACGCAGTTTATTCGGAACGTAGCGAAAAGTGCGAAAAGTGACAATAAGTAACGATTAAAAAGGCTAAGGAGGTACTCTATGAAAAGATGATAAAAGAAGGAAGAGGGCTCTTGAAGAGTTTAGTGACGCAGTTAGGCTTAACTTACAATTAGTCAATTTCAGAACGACAACTCAAGCCTCTTTGATCTTATCTTTCATTCTCGACTATACTCTTTTCTCATAAAGAGAAGAATTTTTTTTATATAAGATAACTATAAATTAGATATACATTTCAAATATAAAAAAGAAATATTGTCAATTTCCATATTTCTTATTAAAATAGAAATCTATGAGAGGCTAAAATTCATAATAAATTCTATCAGAAATATTTTGAAATTTATACTTATTATGAAAAAAATGAATAATTTTTTTAATATATTAATTATTTTTTTAAAGATAAATTATAAAGATATTTAAATTTAAAAATTTATTAAGATATTTAAATTTTTAAAAATAATTTAATTTTTATTATCAAAACGTCGACATAGAATATATAATTGTATATATTCATTATATTCCTTAGATTCTTTTATTTGCACAATCTTTTAAGTATATGAAATCAAAACACAAAAAAATAAAGTAGCATAATAAATGTCTGACAACAATTCTGTCTGCCATCAAATATTCAGGAGTTACCAAGTTTATTTACTGCGAGCATTTTGTCGTTTATCGTGGCGTCATAAATAACTATATAAAGTATAAATAATTTTCAACTTCCATCTTCTTTCCACCAACGTTTGGCGTCATCATATAAATAAGGATATCAAAAGGGGGAATAACAATGGAAACTAAGTGTAGAGCAAAGTCGAACAAGTATAGAACGGAACGGATGGGACGATAAGACGACGAAAAAGAAAAAGGTTCACCGGGTCTTCGCGAAGGCGAGTTTCAATGATGGAACTTCGGATTAACTTGGCTACTTCCTGTGTCCTGCTAGCGCCGGGAAGGAGAAGCGCTAGAAATTCCGCTCCCTTCTTTCCCTCGTGGGAAGAAGCGACTCTATCAATGGCCGTCTAAAGACACGAATTTATTAGACCCGACGGTCGCCGATCGGCGACCACGCCATTCCGGTCGCGAGAACTTCGAAATCCACCACGCTCTAAGCTCCTACGTTACTTTCGAACCGTAGCGGCGGTCAATAGCTGTGATTCCAACCAGATCCGGCGGCCAAAACCTGAAACGGATCTCACGGAATCTGCAGAGTCGCATTGGTAGAGGCGAGACCTTCCAGTTTCAATAGACAAGTTCTGGACTTTGGAAAGCCAGACGGATAACAAATGCGATTGATTCGGCAATAGTAAAAGGAACAAAAATATTTCGATATTAGAAAGTGTAATATTATACCATATTATTAGCTGAATATATCATAAGAAAATTATATTTATTTGATAATCATTTATTATATAATTTATATATTTGACATTCATTTATTATATAATTTATATATTTGATAATCATTTATTATATAATTTATATATTTATTATAATTTTATACGCAAAACTGTTGTTATTAAAAGTTTAATCTTTTTTTCCTTATTTATCAAATTTTGCGATTATAAAATAAAATCGCGCTGCGCTACCTGATGAATCACGGCAACGAGCCAGATGGGTGGCGCAAAGTTGGACAGAAATCGTTGATCATACTTGTTTCGCGAAGTCTTTCGAATGTGGATATCGAGCAATGTAAGTTCAACGGGGTCGACGAGTTACAAAGCAAAAGAGAGGAAACAAGGGGAAAATGTGAAGCGACAACGAAAGAGGCGGGAGGGAGGAGATGTGTCGGACAAAGAGGAATAAAGTCAATTCCGAAGCGCATCTCGCAGTTTTGCCATCTAATCTTGGCGGCGTGCCAGGGCAATGTAAAAAACTTGGTAGACTCGCTTGTACTGCCCCTTGCTATCGCCCGTTGAGATTGGATAGACGAGGGAACAAGAAATCAGCCGCAAATATTATTATGATTAATGTATTTAGACAGAAGGGAAGAGGGGGCGAGTCAAATATTGTCGTGAGATGCCAATAAATGTCATATAAGTGGTAAAAATTATACAAAATCGGTCTCTCAAGTTTCTTCAGAAAAATACTCGCAAATATATATTAAATTGATTTGACACCATTCGAGAGAATAATCGAAGCTTATTTTGCCGCATTAGTCAACCGATAGCTGTTTTGTAATTGATTTCTCCTCCAGAGCAAAACAGTTTCCACGCTTCTTTTTATGCGCGCGCGCATCACGAACGTTCCTCCCCCATACTATCGCCTCGTCTAATTTGCATTCGGGTAGGCACACTTTAATTTGCCCAGGTAGCCGTCGTCGTTGACTGACGAACTTTGTCTTTAATTTACGGCCAACGTCGGAAGTATTGGCCGTGCCCAAGGTGTCTAATACTTGAGTTATACGAGCCATACGGGAGTCGAGATATGTCGCGATGAAAGGCAAACGAAGTGACAGTGTGTTAAGAAAATTGGACGAAAATAATACTTTACGCTGCACAGTAATTTAATTGACTTTCTTAATTAACTCATCTCACGAACAAAAAATGAGATTTTTTATCGAAAAATAAAATGACTTCTTTTTATTAATATCCATCAGACAGTATATCTTTTCACCATTTTTGGAATTTCAATATGTCATACTAAATTTTAATAAAATAACTGACATAAGTTTAAAAAAAATCTGTTATCTGTATTCATATTCTTTCTTCCAAAGTTTAATTTTCATGACACGAAATTCTTCTCTATTTAATTGTTTGATAAAAATTATTTCAGTCTTATTCAAATACGTATTATATAAATGAGTTACATTTTACATAATGATACAATATTCTAAAGAATCTTCTTCCAAGTAAGAATTATTATTAATAAACGAAACGTAACTAAGAATTTTGATGAGTCTATCAAAGTGTGTTGTATTTCTGAATAGATTTGGATCAAGTAATTCAGTCAAATTCATTGCATAAGTCATACAAAAATTTATGAATAATTATAGCTTTAAGCATCGAGCTGCAATGACTAATTAAAATTTGGCGGGATACATGTAGTTAATTAGTACGCGCATAGTAAAGGCCATTGGCTATCGAAACAACCAGTTAATTAATAATGCCACCCGCACGCATTCGTATATATGGACGACATGTTCATTTGTCGGCGATTTCGAGTACAAAAAATCACGTAATTGTTAATCGGATGGTGCTGACGCTAAAATGTGTTTGGCCGACCTCACGATTTTATAAATCAATGTTCCTCTATCGTTACTAATCGTTACTAATCGTTACTAATCGTTATAGTTAATTTATATTAACTAAACGTGCATTATAACTGGCAAGTCATGCGAGAAATAAAACTGGAACGAATTTATAAAATTATAATACTATTAGTCTCCGATGATCTTTGCATTAGTTTAAATTTTAAATACTACACATGCAATTGCTGGTATATTATATATTAAATACATACCGCGCGTGAAATGTATGAAACAAATTATAAATGTAAATTAAATATAAAAAAATTATAAATATTATAAACACATAGATATATTTATAAATACAGACATCCATATATATGTGTATATATTTAAAATTTTATTTTATAATGTACGACTGTTACTTGAGCAAATAAAATATATATTTCTGAATTATATCTAGCCAAAAGAATTATAATCCTCACAAAAGAACAAAAAATATACATTTTACGAGATATAATTTTTATCGAATTAATAAAGGGGCACAATTATTCAGTCGATATGATGCAATTCATAAATCGAACGCAAGCTTTCAAATACAGTTTTCGCAAATTATGCGCATTTATGGCAAAAGGACAGTTTTATAAAAATATAAAAGCTTTTCGGTGGCAACGTTTAGTGCATAGAAACAAAAAAAGAAACGTTACAATTTAATTCACATTTCGATGCCCATGACTCGCCAAACGCAGGCTGGAAAAACCCCGACCGTGAAATGGAAAGAGAGAGGAAAAGAGGAGACGAAAGCATTTTGCGAGGTGAGGTCTGTGTATGTAGGATCGCAATAAAATATTTATATCTCTATTTGCATTTTAAAAGCGCGCGCTAGAACTCACCCCTGTTTCGACGCCGTCCGGTCTTCTCGTGTGTTATCATTGGCCATGCGCGATATATCCGTTTTTCGTCGTCGATTATAAATCCCTTTCTCTCACATACGCTTATCGCTCTTTTCCACTCTAGTGATTAAAATCGACAAAAAAAATTGCGCGAAAATTTATATCTTACGAACAAAACGCACGCGATTTGAATCCGGAAACCACCTGCCGAAGGTTGTTTTATTGTTTCGTAAAATATAAATATTTTTTTATCACTTTGTGCTTTTTGATTTACGTACAACGTATAGTATATAAAAATGTTGAACGTGAAATATGTTCAACAATTGTTTTTTTTCTTTTTTTTTTTCTTTTTACAAAATATAATTTTATTTTATAATTATAATGTAGCAATAAATGCAGACAGAAACACAAGACTTATGCATATAAGTGGAGATGCATTTAGTATTTTGAGAGTAATTCAAGATTTCCGCCAACTATTCAATTCCACGTAAGTTTTGATTGTTTCTCCAATAAGCTTCGTTAAATGTTAAGTAAGACGATATATCTAACATTCCAGGTTATGTACGAGTACACGAGTATTCATCCATAAGACTCAGCCAGGAACTTGCTGGATTTCGACAAATGTTGAAGTAGTTAGAACAGCATTTAAGGTAACAATTTAACACGACACTTTCTAACAATTAAAGTTATATTTCGAGAGGGAGAAAGCGCAAAACAGCACATTGCAACAAACTTTGAATTAAGTTTGCATTGAAATTATATTCAATCATATATAAATTGTTATACTAACAATTTCATCGCATCGCATATTGGATTACTATAGTATAATTATTAGTATCGATCGAGAGTGGATTTGAATGGATTTCTTTTGATCAAAAAATTCTATTCTATCTTTTCTATTCTAACAAAAAGTTTTACTGCAATTTCCCACAAATCTCTCTCGTAATTCGATGTTACTCCCGCTTCTTTGATCTACGACAATGAATGAAAAAAGGAAGGTAATCGTCCCGCGCACAAGCTGTTTTCATCATTCTATTTTACCGGCCATCAAACCAATGAGTGCTACAATTACGTGGAAGCGCGGCCGCTGAAGTTTGCTTTGCTTTCGAGTTTAACGCTTCGACACGAGTATTAAAAGTTTCGCATCACGCGAACCTGCCGGTGAATCATAATCCACGATAATTCGACATTTTCACGAATGCGAGTAATCTCGTTTGCCCAAATTGAATGCGCCGGTTAAAAAGCGGTGAAAGAGGAAACTTTCGAAGAACGTATGTTTCCAGCGGTTGATTACAATGCCGATGCTAATCAAAAGCGCATATTTAAATACAAAGTTGCGCACAGGGAATCGGGCCACGCACGGCCACGTAATCATCGGCCACGGTTTACCGACTTATTTGATCTCGGCGCGAATACCGCAGTAATGCTTCAAGCATTACGCAGCTACGTGTTCCACGCTCGAAATTATCTTTTTATTTTTCTTTTATCTTTTTTTATCTCGCCGGATTTAATATGACCGACGTGGCGTTGAGCGCATAATCGCGGTAATCCCATCACGATTTCGGGATGAGACCCGGCGTATTGCGGAATCATACGTGCGGCTTCGAATCCGCGCGCTCCGTATTTAGACAGGACGTGAATAATTAATAGCGCGCCGTTGGCCTGCTTTTTTTCCCCGACGTCATCGTAATACACGGGCCCGGCGCTTTTATGTCGAGATGACACGTGAGTGAGCTCCGGCGATTTATCCGCTTTTTTTACCGTCCATGCGAAAAAAAAAAAAAAGAAAAAAAGAAAACATAACGGCCCGTTCTCCCTTCTCTCTCTCTCTCTCTCTCTTTCACTCGCTCTTAATTTCGCTCTCCCCGTTTCTCTTTATTCATTTGTCCCATCTACCGCATAATTTGTCCCATCGCTCTTTTGCGCGTATGTATGTGTTACCTCGGCGAAATATAATGTCGCATTTGTCACTTTTCTCGGCAATCAGGTGCATCGATATTAGCATGGCGCGTTAACATGCGCGCGGATTATTTATGAGCGTATGAATGATTTCGCGAAGAGAGACACTTTCGCGAAATATGAGAAACTACTGCAATTTATTATGTCACCGCAAAATGTAAAACGTTATCAGTGATCATCCGAGATATTACAATATTTTTCACAGACCTCGAGAAAATGTCTTTATTTATATATTAATTGCATAGATATTGATATAAAGTTATTATTATGAAAAATCGCGACAATAGATTTATTTTTTATAAAATTTTATTTTATGGCGATTATATAATTCAGAGAATTTATATCTGTATTTATTGCCGTTATAACTATTATACTGCAGTTATTATATTTTATCTCATAAAAAGAATATCTTCACAGCGATATCGTGCAGTTTGAATTATTCTTTGATTGAAAAAGGTAGATAGCGAATAGAGGATGAAAAAGAGTCTTTTCTTTTTGTAAAAGAGTAAAATACAGTACGTATGAAAAAAGTGTAAAGTTTAATGAAAGATAACGTTAAAGCATTCATCTATTTTAGCCCAATGTGTAATAAAATATTTTATATGTAAAAGGTAAAATGAATTGAAAAATAACATTAATTTAAATTAAGAGAGTTTCTTTCTTTCTTCCAACGAATTTTCATTTTTCATAGTTTTTCATAAGTACATACATGTATTTATAATAGTCCGCCAATTTGGGAAAGAATTTTTTGCATAATATTATTTTTCAATATCTGAAAGGATATCATAATTTAGTTATTTTTAATTAATTCTCTTTGATTGATTTCAAGCTCTAAATTTACATTAAAACTCTTTCATATTGCATTCTGCATGTTTAACTCACAGATTATTGTAATTTCTTATTTAAAACGTACTATGCATATATAATTTCCTAGCGTGGTATTTTCGTCATATAACTTCGTCAAACAGTTCAGATGGATCTATACTCGCAACAACTTGCAATGCAAAAGTTACTACGGCAAAATGCTCACCAATATTCTATAGCACAGCGTTATATAATATGTATGCTGTACCTATATTAGTTATATAGATCAACAGAGAGTTATGGGGATCAACGTAGATTTACGAAACTTTCCGACAACTATATTTGCCAGATGTGTTTATTCAATACCAGGTATAAAAAGAAACTTAAACTGAAAAGGGCAATAACACGTAACATAGAAGAAATTTAACAATTAGGAAAATAAAAATAATTGTCATAAATTAATTATTATTAAGGAAATAGGAGGTATAATTTTTCTAAATCTTTCAATTGAAATTAAATTAGCTAAAATTTAGTCTAAACAGCATGTCCGTATTTAATTTGAATTAACGTGTTCTTGTTTAAAGTGTAGGAATACAAATAGAATCCAAATAATAATTTTCATATTAATACAACTGTTCAAATACGTATAAATAAATAAATTGTGTCCGCTTACTGATAATCTACATTGCTAATTGACAAATTAAATTTAATCTTCGTTCACTCGGTATATCTACTGTCTTATTTGTATATTCGTTATCGTCATTAATATTTCATACGTGTCTCCGAAAATGTAAATCTCTTCGTGAGCCGGATGTGATTTTTAAAATTCAATATTCATTGCCGTAAAACAATTACACGTTATCGCGCTGTCAATTTTGCAGCAGCAACGAAGACGGGCGAAAAGACGAGGAGACGGAAAGGAGTGTCTGAGCCTCTAACATCAAAGAACTCGGCGCATAAATTTGCAATAAAGCGCATTAACGGTCGCATAATGGCATACAATGCTATGGGAGCCGGAACGTACAAGGTACGATGGTAATTTGAAAATTAAGTGACTAATTCAGAATCGAGTAGACGCTGAATGTCTCACCTACACTCAAAGTCTCTATTAAAATTGCATAAAGCTCGCCGACTGTGCATAGGAAAATGCGAACGATGAGATCCATATTAAAATTGTTAAAAAACAAAAAATTACTCTTTTCGTTGTCATCACACGGCCACGAGATCTGATAAAAAAAATGTTGCACAAAATTACCGCTGCACGAAAACTTTATGATACCCGCATATGAAATTAATTCGAAATAATTTTCTCCTTGTGCGTGCAAATTTCAAGAAACATTAAATTATTACTAGCGCTATGTTATTTAACGCGTCAAGAATTGTTCGTCGAGGAAGTAAATCACTGATGAAATTGCCAATGAGATTAATGTTCACCGAAAAAAAGGAAAAGATTTATGTCTGCCTAATCTAGACAAATTCTAATTTCAATGTTTCTGAAATTTCCTTGCCTGTTGATTACTTTCTCGAACGCTAGTAAACTTTGAAAGCTTTCTCTACCATGGCATTAAATTAATTATCTTACAGCAATCTCGTTGCGACTTAGACGTTAGTTAGAGCGGACGATTTTCCGAGAGTTATCGTAATATTGTTAGAGTTGTAACTTTATATAAAAATGTATCGTATAATAACATCATTTAAATATTTATATACAATAATAATATTTGAAATCTATATATATATATATATATATATATATATATATATATATATATATATATATCTCATTTCTACGTTATATAAAATATCTAATTCTTTAATATATAATTCCACGTTAAAATTATTTAAGTAATTTTTAAAATTATTAAAGTAATTATATATAATATTAATTTCATTTTTTTGTATTTAAAATATTCGCATAAAAGATAACATAATTTGAAAACAGTATCAAGGCAACATTATAATAATGTTATATTAAAAATTATCCCTTTAGTTAATTAAGATTTTACGGTACTCGTACAATTTCTCTTTGATAAATATTTGATTAAATAATTTCGCTGTGCATAGCAGTTTTTTACATATGCAGCGTTGTCGTTTGCATTTTCATATAAACTTATTTCGCTTTTACACAATATAATAGTTTCAGTTTTATATTTTCAGTATATACTGACGAACGCGAGCAAAAATATAGTCGCAATTTTATATGGTCGCAGCTATGCGATGGCAACCACAGGACGCCGATGCTTTCGCAACGTTCATTAACGTTTTTATCAACGAGAGTTTGCGTCACCATTTTTTCTATTTTTTTTTTTTTTTTTTTTTTTTTTTGTTATAACTAATGCGTTATCAATCGCAATCAATCGACGTTAATTACACGATAATTCGCATGTGCGTTGAACCATCGCAAATTTAATCGACGAGAATGGATCAATAGAAAAAAGGAGACAACTTTAACAAGTTGCTAAAGATAAAATTAAGCTCGCAGTCGCCATTTTACAAGTAAACGCGTAATGCATAGGATAATGCAGAATCGTGTTTTTCGTTGAATTTTCATGAAAGTATTCATTTAATCTTTGCAAAATCGATAACAACGCATAACGCACATTTTATTAATTCCATTGTGAATAAAAACTAATACGTAATTTTATTATTGAACAATTTCAGAATATATATGTTTTTATATATGAATAACTATAATCTGCATAAGATATAAAATATGCGATATGCACTCTCTGTATAAAATCAACGTGTTATATTATTAAGCAAAAAATTATCATGATAAAAAATGTGATAGAGAAATAGACACACACATGCATAGAGAGAAAGAAAGAGAGCGAGAGAGAGAGAGAGAGAAAGAGAGAGAGAGAAAGAATAAAATGGATCTTAACATAAAGTATATTGACGCCATTCTTCGTTTCACATCGTAAAAAGGGTTTCGAGAAGGATCACGCTACGCGAAATGCGATTTTTCCGCGCTCTTCTCCTATCCATTTTTCCTTTACTCAGCGCGCAACACGAAAGATCGGAAAACTAGAGAGAGAAAGAGAAAGAGTGAGAGAATGAGTAAAGGAAAGGGGCAAAAGGTATCCTTGATCCGTGGCTTTTAACTTTCCGGAAATCACTTTCCTCCATTATTTCCCGTGGCTCCTGCTTTCCAGACGCTCGCTGGCAAGTTGCGCCAGACATAAAGCCGTATACATGTATGTATCTTCCAGGTTTGTATGTTGCGTAAACTCGCAAAGTTGGTCATATATTTATATATGACGTTCGTATAATACAAAGCTGCATATAATGTGACATGCGCAAGACACGCACCTTGCAGATTTTGGGATATCTTCTAAATTTTGTATGCACCTCGCGCGCGCGTTTTCGTTCAGCACTTTACCAAATAAACAATTTACATAAAATATTGGATAAAGGTATCATAAAAATTTAATATTTATTAAATAATATAATAGCAAAAATTTTTAGGATTTATTCTGCAATTTTCCCTACTCTTTTATTCCCAATGCTTTTCTGTAATTCTCTTGTAATTTTTAATTTTAACACACACAATATCAGATCAGAATATATTGTATTTCAGATTTTTTAAACATAATTTGTAATGTATTCTCTATCGTGTGATAAAATTATTTCTAATTTATCAAGGAGAATTTCAATTCAAACTTTATACTACTCCTGAGATTTAGGAAGTTAACAATGAATATGCAAATATGTTTTAAGTTATATTTAATAAAGATAGTTATATTATTTAAATTTCTTTATTTTAATCAAAATAGATGGTACTGTAATTCTTATTCCAAAGGGATTTCGCAAACTTGGTTAATCCTGACGCTTGATAAGCCAAGTATGTGCAACTCCTGACCTGTTTCTCTTTTGACCTAAGCAAGCCACTCGGGTTCTTTGATCCAGCAAGTTGGATGAAATTCATTGAACAGTATCAAGCTACTACTCTATCGCTATAGATATGCCACGTACACATCAAAGAGCACACTAGGTTCATCAGAATTCTCTCCTAGAACGGACCACTTATTTTCTGGCACGACACTCCTTTCGATCCAAAAAGTTCGGCAGCCACTGTTGGAATTCTACTTCCAACCGCAGCAAAGAAATCAGTTTGGTCAAAGGATCACGCAAAACTTTTTACCCTATATGTGCGTGCTAGACATGCGGAAAAAGTTTTCTCGGCTCATCATGATGAAAGAATTGTTGAAATATTATTAGTATTAACTATTATTAATCACTCTTATTAATTCTAGAGAAAAGCAGCTTCCAAATATCTAAGAAATTAACACATTTTATAAGAAACTATTTTTACATTATTCATAATATTACACATTTTAACAATTAGAAAAATATGGGACTAATAATATTGTAATTAGCAAATCGGCTCTTAAATAAGTTTATTTCTTAAATATCTTAAAAGATAGAATAATGATATATTTCAAGGAAGTTAAATTTTGCAACGGATATATGTCAAATTAAGCCAAATCAATGAAACTTATTCGACTTAAAAAAATCTATGACAATAGCTTTATTAAATAAAATTTACAACAATACTGTTGATCAAGTGCAACGTTGAGGCAAGCCACAATTACCGATGCTGCATTTTTTCTTCGGAATTGCATGCAAAAATTTACCATTGGCACGAATTTCGACCAAACGCAAATGGTGCGGAATGAAAAATACATGTGCACGGCGAACGCGTGTATGTACAGATACACAATAAATTTGTTCACTGCCCTCACCTTACGGTCCAGCGCCTGTCGACCACCAGATCGACCGCAAAATAGAATCAAATATGACGCGCAGGCAACATTAGCGAAACACAATATGCGATTCAACCAGCATGCAGGCTGCCAATTTGTGCCAAAATACGCGAGCGTGAGGTACCTTCACATGGTAATTTCCATCACGAATTTGACGTAAAAATTTGGTGTAAAATTATATATTGGTGACTAAATAAAAATTAATTTATACAGATTATAAATTTTTTCGTTAAAAAAAACAATGATATTTTGTAAATATTGAAGATCTTAGCTACATGTGTACACATAATAATAAAACAGATACATTTGTAAATTTATGAAATATTAAATAGAAATATTGAGATAATAACACTTTTCATATGTTCAAAATTATTATTTTGAATTTTCGGAATCTACCTCTAATTGTGAGTATGATAGAACAGCGTTAAAATATTTGCAACAAATTTATGAGCTCTAGCGCTTGAGTTGGGTAACAAGAAAATGATTTGTTGACAATCTCGTAGGCGGATGCAGCACACGGGCGACAAGAAAACTCACATTTTCTTTTTTTATCCTCGTGCTTTTGGTAAGAACGACAATAATGTACACGGAAGACATACGCACGGACAGATTCTTTCAGCTTTACGCTGCGAGCGGGGCTAGTTTATGGCTACATTTAAGAGTCAAGCTTGCATAAACGCACGGTCCCAGGTGGACCTCCGTAAGAATGGCCAATGAATTCCTCCGAGGAAATTGCCCGGGGCGCGCGAGAAGAACGTTCGTGGACACTTTCTTCACCGCGTGCAAGCGTAAGAATCGATTCTCGCTCCGGAAGTAACGATCGAGGTTGTGAAAATGTTGCTGGGAGTCGCGGAGGGAACGGACCTTCGATAAATTTTACTCGTGTTGCTTAAAATCCGCTGAACACATATAAATATCTTCTGGAATCCGGTAAAAGAGGTTGTGACGTTATCTTATAAAATATTTCTGTCTCTCAATATTTTCTTGCGCCGAATAGATCACAGAAGTTCTATTTTCTCAATTACGAGCTCTTTGAATCGACCTTTTTTGGCAAAAATAAAACGGGATAATATTTATAGTATAAATTGACAGAAGATAATATAAATAGATAATATAAATTGAAAAATGTATTTTCAATATTGTGACATTAAATATATGTATTATTCTTTCAAAGTATAGTTATTACAATACAATTGTAGAACAGATTGATATTAAAAATATCAAGAGAGATAAGCAGCATTGGTTTCTACTTTTTTCGCATAAATAAATATTATAGTTAATTTATTGTTTTTTTTTTTTTAATAATATATCGTTTGATGGTGAATTCGATATTTGCATTTGGTATGGAGAAATAAAGATAATTGAAGAACACTATCATAAAATAACCTATGGAAAAGAGCTTTCGAGTGCGGTTGTGAGAATAGTGATACCGTTTGAAATCGAAGAATCGCGCGGTTCTGAAACATGGCAGCGCCATTCTAAAGGATTATCCGACGGATTGAACTGCTACTGAATTTTATTCTGGGGAAGCAAAATTCGAAGTTTCCAGGCTGAAAACGTCCCGTGGTATTTAGGTACTTCACTGGGTTTGAAATCGATTCAAAAGAGCGTGTGACACTTCTCCCATGCCACTTTTGTAATTGCAATGTCGATTATCTATTGGATATTAACTATTGATGGACGTTAATGGAAAAGTAAAATTCATTAAAAATTTATTACAAATTCATCAACTATAACATACGATAATTCCGATATAATATACATATAATAATGGTGTAATATCTGACTAAATTAAGAGAGAAAAGAGATAATTTTAAATTATAAATGCAAACAACAGAGTTATTATGTTCTGTTATTTTGTCTAGAAGTAAAGAACTTTAAAGTGTGTAAAGATTATCTTACACTTTCAAATGCAAAATGCAAATTTTTTTATTTTGCTTTCCACTTTCTAATTTATTAAATTATGGCAATTTGACTCACAATTATGGTACACACAGTCCTTTTATTCGCATTATCATTGGAAGGATTTTTGCTTCTTTTTATTTGCAAGAAAAATTTGATGGAAATTTTTATTAGTATTGATATATTTATCAAGAAAACGATAATGTGAGAAGTAAAATTAAACATATTTCAGAATGTAGTGTAATATGTACGAGCTTTTTATGTGATTATCATGGTAAAGGAAAGTAGAATTAAATAGTTGCAATCGCAAGAGAGGAATTTTATCTGGGATTATTGAAAGCGAATATATGAAAAATAGGAATATATAAAAAATTTTATAAAGATTTCTAAATGCATCTGATGGATTAAAAAAATTCCTCTTTAGGATCTAATTTATATTTTACATTTTATAAATATCAGAGTGTAGCATTTTTTCAAGGAAATTATAATCCCGCTTAACTAACAAAATAAAATCAAAAGTAAACTATTTTAAAATTGAAATTGTCGAGAAAAAATGAATATAAATGGAATAAACTTGTTGCAGTTTCTTATACAAAAAATTTATCTCATAAAATAATAATATTGTTTTTTATATTAATAAAATTAAGTTACATTTTAATTCAATTATATTGCTTTATTTAATAATTTATATGTATTTATAGAGATACTAACAAATATCATATCTAGTTGCTGCGAGGAGAACGAATTATTTCGCTGGAATTAGAAATATTACATAAAGCATTATTCTCACAAGCATAAAGCATTACAGGGATTCCGCCAGTATTCCGTGCAGTATCAGCGTGTTACAAAATACTTCAACTCCTCAGAATTTGTTCTATCGTGAAGTACTCGAGCTAAGCTACTAAACAAAAGGATAAAGCGTTGATATGATTGATAGTACGTCTCGTCAGGGAATCAGCAGGTGTGGCTCGCGAGCCTTTGCTGAGTAATTCATCGCGTACACCTTTACCTGCTGGACAAGGAAATACGACGGAAAAAGAAAAAAAGTGAAAAAAAATGAGAAAGAGAGCTAGACATCGAGAAGAAAACACCAAAAATGATAATTATATAAGGTGTACATATATCACATAATTTTGTAAGATATGACATTTTCTACCTTCAATTTACATATGAGTGAGCGCAGACGTTTCTAATTAAATTCATCATCTATTTACAAAATAGTATCCAGTATATTTTAGCTGGACATTTTCAAATAGGACGTCCAGTTTATTTTACACTGACTAATTGACATAAAATGGTTTCGCGGTTTGACAACTTGTCACGTTGGTAATTTCAAAATGTCATCGGTTTCCGTTTCATCTCGAAATCCCTTTAAGTAAGCGTACTTTTTACTCGTCGGTTAATGGGAGACAGCAATGAGACTTCCTTCGCAGAATCATTAATTTCGATGACGGTGGATTGGCGGAACGTACGACGCGTCCTGACCGAACTGTCGGCTATCCGTGAGAAGAAGCAGGATAGAGGATTCGTTTCTCTCGCGAAGAAGCAAAGAGACTCTGGCCGAAGGGGATGGGGCTGTCATTGATAGTTGTGATTAATGTGCGATGCGTCGCCAAGATAACTTGATTATGCGGGTGGACGCGGCCCTCCCTCTGGCTCCATATCTCATAGCTTTTTCGTCTTCTCCTCTCGTCGCTGCTGCTGCTGCTTCGATGAACATTTTAATCTCTTTATCTCGCACCTTCGTATGCTCTTCGATTCAAATATAACCGTCGTTTATTTCTTAGTCAAGTAAGATGCAATAAAAATGTTAGCATTTTTACAGAGTATCTGCATAAATCTGCCTTAAGCACCAATATTTCATCGGTTTTAGTTTAAAATACTTGGAAAAGAATGTTTCGTAATTTAAACGCAAAAAAATAAAGACTAATCCGGATTAATCCTTCTAGTAAAATATATCCGACGATAAAATGTGCAAATAAATGTCAAACTTCATCTAAAGGTTGCCCCAAATATTTTTAAAATGCTTATTGTGAAAAACAGTTAATGAAAAATCTATATGCGGAGAGTTTAAAATATAAAAACAGACAGAAATTTTTTATAAATTCATATTCACTGTTTTCAATAAATAAATCTAATTGAGTACCTAACACTTATTTTGTTAGATCAATACTTAAGTACTAATATTTAAGTTACATGACGTTACCAAAAATAAATTAGTCATTAACCTATAAGATTAATTGTAATATTTTTAAATTTAATAAAAATCTGCGTTATTTTCAAGAAATTTTGAAAATTTCTGCATTCTTCATTATATATAATTATATATTGCTATCCTGCTCTATTATTCTCTGAGACGACTTTTATATTAAATTCGTATTAGAAGTTATAAATAAACATAAAATCTTATAAGCTGACTTAACTCGAAAGAAAATATATAATTATATAATTATAGAGATGACCAAATATAATCTTATATCCATATATATTTTTTTCTCGGAGATGCCTATAAAAAGTTCGGGGTAAACCTTCGGTAAATTTTAATGAAAGATCGATAATAATAGCGCTTTTCCTAATCCGGCAAATATCTCACGCGTTCATGATGAAATTCGATAAAGCATAAACTATCTGCAAACACGGGCTACTCACAGTTCACGCAACTCGGTAGGATTTGAACGAACAATTCGAAATACATAATTTGAAGTTCTCGATCGATTCCGACTCGCGCGAGCGAAGTATTAAATAAATATTATACGGCGTAAAATAAATTATTCTAGTCGTCGTCGTCGTCGTCGTCGTCAAGTTGCAATTCCTTCGACGATTCACCATTCGCAGCTAGTCACAAATGGTCATTAAACATGCCGCAGATTATCCTGGATTATAGTGAGCGTCCATTATCATCAGGCGCGTATTCTGACTAAGTCGTAAACCTTCGATCAGACCGCTGCAGAGATCTGACGATGACGCTCGTCCTATCTCCCGAAGTGGATCAACCTTGTCGACGTCCTACGAGGCTCCTCCGTCTTGCAGAAGGTAATAATGAATATCGAGGTTTATGCAGCTGTAGAGGAGATAGGCGGTCGCTGTTTAACTTACGAACAGTAGTATATTATTATCTGTCGTAATTGAGGACGCGATGAAAGCTTTCGATCATTTTCATTATGTATGGCAAACATTTGAATCGAACTGTTACATTAAAGTCCACGATTATCGATGTGGAGCTATATGAGTTCTTAGAATAGCCAAAATCAATACAGAAACGTCAAGCGTGCTTCTCACACACAGCGAAAAAGTTTTAATTTAAATATAAATATTTCCTGATTATAATGAAATTATAACTTTAACGCTCATATTTTATAAATATTTTTGCTTATTATATTAATGTCTATTATTTTTACGTCTAACTTTAAAGCTATACAAATTCGCCCACGTTTGATAATCGCGTTAAGTTTAGTGAACAGCGTATTGTTTGAAACGAAAGCAGGCTACCAATTTGTACATCTCGAATTGATCTCTGCCGTCGCTTACGTAAATTGCATAGCCACTTCGATGTTAGAGACGTTAGCCGACAAACTGTCGTACAGTCACGAACTTCCGAATCGGCAGATACAGCGGAAAGTTTTGGGCAGCGACAGTTTCCGGGCTACGAGACGTTGTCCGTCGACCGAAGTTTACCGAGGAATTTGAGTTTTATACTGAATATATGCACCGGAATTCAAAGTTTCCGCCATGTCTCTTATTCGATCCGTTTTGCCTACAAACGCGAACATGTTGAGACGAAACGGCTGCTTTGAAAAACCAATTGCGTCTACAGGAAAATTTTGCAAAGAAAGTCGTGTATAAATTTTATTAATATTTCAAGATATAAAAAAAGAATCGAAAAAATTAGATTTTTATTTATATTTTAGCTGATTTAAAAGTTAAATCTCTTCCAATGTATTCATCAAATTAATTAATTTAGGAGTTATACGGACTATATCAAAAGCTATATCAAAAATTAACCTGCATGCAATACATTTTAAGATACATACATTTGATAAATTACAAATCACTAATTTTTAAAAATATTAAATTAGTAATTAATGTAAGAGTTAAAATAAAGATTGGTCCTATAGAATATAATTTAATCTCAAAATCGAAAATATTATCTTACATGGAACTTTTTTATAGCGACTGTATCGTTAAAATTTTATAGCGACTGTACATTTCATAAAAATTTATAAAAATGAAAATTGAAATTCTACGGGACAAATTATTAATTTTATATTTTAAACAATAATATATAATGTGTTTTATATTTTAAGTCTAAAAGTGCTTTGCGCAATGTCAAATTCATAAATCTCAACATGCATTAAATGCATTAATTTTGCAGTTGATCTGTAGAGTCTCTCCTTAATCTCAAGATATTATCGAATTTTTACAAAAAGCACTCAGAGAAAGTATTAATAAGCATACGACCACACCAAAGCGGAGAACATATCTGGAAACATATGTGCTTAATTGCACATAATTGCTACAAGCGCGGCATGAAATAAGAGGCAAATTAGATATTCTACAATGGGGCATGCGATATTTTAAAATAATCCCGTTATCGGCCACACGTGAACACACTTAAATTTTCGCAAATGCGAGAACGTAGCAAATTACGATCGATTCATATAATGCGAACCGTGGCACGATTACGCGATAGTTACATATCTCGCGCGATAATTAAGCGTCACGTGCTGCGTCATCTAAAACGATAGCGTAACAGTTGCAGGAGTGCACTCGTAATTTAAAGTCTCGGTTGTCTCCGATCACTGTTTACCGCGCGATCCCTATATTACAATGTCAAGATTGTCGACCCGGTTTAAGGTTCAATTAATCAATCGTTCCGTAATGGGAGAATATAGTCAGCGCGACAGATTTCTCTTATTTCTCAACACGCCGCGATCGACGGCGATATTAGGATACGTTATACGTGGAAAATAGCGAGTGTAAAATATCCCATCTCAAAGCGTAAAAATAAACGTCGCGCGCAACGATCTGCGACACTACTAATTAAATTCGCGTCAATTGCCGGTGTCTGCAGAATTCAACCCCCTGGTGCGTAATTATTTGCACCCGAAGAGATAGACGGCGACGACAACAACGATGATGAGACGACCGCGATAGTTCCGTATGCGAAATGCGCGTCTCACACGCACGGAAAGCGAAATGGAAGCGAATAAAGCCGAAGACGAGAAGGGGGGTATAAGGTCGACGGGAGCAAAAAGAAGAAGTTCACGGAAGGCAAAAGCGAAGATAATTAGAGCGGCGGCGTGGTCGTGGCGGAAAACCATATTCCTGGCGATACTCGTTAAAACAACCGTTACGCGCTGATAGCGGCTATTAAGGAAACTTTCGGCTGTACGATTCAATTACTTGGCGTGTTTTAATTGCACCTACCTATCCGGCGGCGCGAATCGAGCCGCCATCCTCAGAGTCTCGACAACTGGGAAGAGAACGACGAAGCATAAATAACGGTTGAAACGCCATAAACATCGGATAGCTTCGCGTTGATATCAAATCGAAATTGCCTTGTCGAGACGAGTAATTCGTTCAAGACGGCAAGACGGTAAAACTCGATAATTGCTAATTGTAAGCGCGAAATTAACGTTCATAAGCAACGACGAGTCCATATCGGCGAGCCCGATTATCCCTCTTTCGCAATGGATTCTCTGGTTCTATAATTAGGTCACTTAATTAAGCAATTTGCCACAAGGAATACTATGCTTTAGAGGGAAAAATATGAGCGAGTTACGAGTCCTGTTGGCCATTTCATTAAATTCACCGACGACGCGTCAATTTTTCTCGTTGATATCGCGGATCTTTGGACTTTTTATTTCCCTGTCTTTTTCTCTGTTATTTCGCTTCATTGTTTCTCATTCTCGTTTTTTCTCCTCGACTCTTTCTCACTCGCTTTCATTTCTCTCGATCTTTTTTCACGCTTTTGAGCGATAGAGCCTTCGTAATGAGAGCAATTTATTATATCAAAGGTCACCACCACCAGGGCAGAGAATGGGGGAGTTTTCATTCTTCCGTTCTTCCATCCCCTCACGAATTCAGAAAGGAAAAGAGTGTTCCCATAATGGAGAGAAATTAAATCGTCTTCTCTCGAAAGTTAGAGGAGCCGTCTCGTTTAATGTGGAGGTACTTTATTCGGATCGGGATAGCCTCGAGTTATCGCTTCATAAATCGGTGAATCGAGAAGAGATCCGCGGCCGCTAGCGATCTGCCCGGTGCTCGATGGGACGGTAAACTCGATGAGCGCCGTGCCTGCGGCGAATCAGTCAAATCGGAAAGTAATTATAGATTTTAATTGAGATTATTAAGCGTGTTATATACGGCCTGCGCGCCATCGTACGATCGCGCTTATCCGCGAGCAAAACCTATAATTCAGCACAGCTGACTTGCGGCACACCGATGATATATTGCAATGATTATTAGCTTTCTATTTGAGCAAATGTAATATCAAAACGTACACAAATATGAATATATCCTCTAATGAGCACTTAAATGTCACAAACGTCTAATCCAATCTCTAATATTCATTAGAATTTGTTTATATGTTTGTATATATGTATGTGTGTTTTTTGTATAAAGTACACAAATGAAGTTTAAAAATCAAAGTAAAAAATACAAGACTTTAGCTATTACAATTATTACTGTAATTTTCCATTCATTGTATTTTCCAATAACCAAGTAATGGGGGAATTCCACACTATAATAAAGATGATGCAATAACGCAGTCTAAGTTATTACTGCATATATTTGCTAGTATGTTCTTATGATTCCGTTTCTACATCTTGTTCTATAAGCTGTCGTACTCTATTTGATCGTTTTCTAAAGCAATAACCATTGTCTTCCGCGCCTGCTCCCTTTTGCGTTTGCCTAGCAATTAAGTCCGCTTCTCTGCGCCCATTTATCTTCGCAGTATTGACACGAGGTATATTTATTTATAGTCAATTGAGAATTCGAGCCCTTACAAAAATATGCATGAATATCTGTCAAAGTAAAATGGAAAATTAGATCGATAGAGACTATAATATTACATCAATAGAGCATATTTTCTCTAATTTCAAATAATAGCCGAGAATAAAGAGAGGAACTAAGGCGAATAATCTAAATTAATCAACGCAAAAATTTGGAAGCTCGCAATTAAATAGCAATTTTGTGTATTTTGTGCTATCTATATCAAAATTACGTTATCGGTTATTATCTGTATATAATGAATTATTTTCACTTTATATATCTCATTATTCTAATTTAAATAATAGAAATCTGAAAACATCATTACAATCAATAATTAAATATAACTTCGCAAAATATAATAATCCTATTTGATAAAATAAGAAAACATTTCGATATGTGTAAACTTTCTTGAGATAAAATTTATAATTACACGTATAGTGCATTATACTGTATAAATTAAATATAATAGTCAATTTATATTTATGTATTGTAATTGATACATTAAATTATATAAGAAAGACAATGCGAGGTAAAAAAAATGGCACAAAGGAAATGGCTCGATTTACATTGGATACGGCTATACTGAACGGCCGCCGTCTCTCTTCGCCAGTGTATGCGGTTAGTCTAATTAGTTAGATCAACATGTAAATCTCAAGGATAAACGGAACCATCTCGAGGATGGTGCCCTCCGGCAGAGGTAGTTAATAAAACGGTCTTGCGACCCCCGAAATCCCGCAGCGTAACGATCGTATGTTTTGCGTCCATGGGGCTGGTTGGCGAGAGACCAAAAATCATGTTATTCCTGCTTCCCGTTTCATTAACCCCCAAGCGGAAGATACTTCGGCGGGGTCAGTCACTCGGTCCGTTTTGTCTATCGAGATATATGTGGCGATTAATTGAGAAAAAACATGATGAAATTAATGTTAAGCTCGTTTTTAAAGTAATATTCACGTTTGTTTCGAAAGCCCATCATCTCACCATCTACCAACCTCTCTATGTAACCTTTTCCTTCTCCTGAGTTATTTTATTCCTATTCCTTATTTTATTAACTTCTCCTCGGCGGCATTCGAGCATGAAAAAACTTAATAACCAGACACAAGTGTAAATGATACACTTTCGAATTTTTTTTAAGTCGTCAATAAAATATTTTAACGCGTAATTTTAGAAATATACTGACAATTTTTAAATGTCACTCAATTACAATCGCGAGTTAAATAAATGTTGCAAATAAAAGATCACATTACTACGATCATTAATTCTGTTATCTCTAAATATCCGAGACAAATAAATGAGCTCTCCAGTCTATTTCAAATCGGTAATTGACCTTCCTCGCGTACCCATGGCCGATCGATTATTTCCCGACGATTCAACGTTGAAGTTCCGTAATTTCGCTGATGAGATTGTGAGGTCGAACCTCGCCGTCGAACGTCGCGCAAAACGGCTCGGGGAGCAAAAAGGAGCCACGATTGCTTTATTTAACTGGCGCCTGTCGAAGGTCATTATTTTATCGACGGCACGGATATCTCTACTTCGTGAGCGTCTGAAGGGGGATAAGCGAAACCGGCCGCCGAATGCGGAGGAAGGGTTGGATTGCAGGTGTACGTTGTGTGGTCAGCATTACTCGAGCACTGTCAGCACCTCCCCTAATCGCCGTTTTTGTCGCCGCACCCACCATTCCTCTTCCGTTCTCTTACACAAGCCCAACTACTTTTCTCTCGATACCTCGCACACGCAATCGACGTTCTGTATTCTCGCTGTTTATACTGCCGACTATTCTGAGATCCAATCCCGTATTTCTCACCGCGTTATTTATTATACTTTTTACCCGCGTTCCGATCTCCCTCTCTCTATTATCGCTAATCGAATTACGTTTCTTTTCTTTTTTTCAGATAATTTGCCCGATTGAAAAGCTGACTGTATCTTTATTCCCTGATAATTATCACGTAATGTATTTAAACAAAAAGTGGCAAGTGTTGAAGAAAGTTGGATAAGAGTAAAATTAAAGTAAGAAAGGTTGTTATCCATTATTTTTCGATCGGCCAATTATCTGGAAATAGCGATTAACTACGGAATAACAATTATAGCATGCAATTATAAATTATTTATCCACTCACGCAAATCATTTGAAATTTCAAGAGGAAAAATGGAAGAACGAGTGTTGCGGAGAAAACAGCCGGCCTGCGTAATCTCGAGGGCCATCTTTCTTCCTTGCGGAAGGGAAGCGGAAGCTTACCTGAAACAGAAAGGATGACGAAATATTAATGACGCTCGTAAAGGTTAGTGGCGGCATCGTGTCGTGCCACTTGACCTTATAAATCTTCCCGCTCCTCGGGTGACGCAATACAAGAGTTAACGTTGACGCGGCTTGCCACCGCTGAAATATTGAAACGGAGCGTCGCGATGGCGTCGCGGCAATTTCGCCGATGACTTATACCGCAAATAATGCACATTGGATACTTGTTAGATGTACATACATATTTGATACTTAATCTCTTTAAAACGTAGAAAATAATTTTAGAATTTTAAGAAAACACTTGAGAGAAAAACTGGCGGCCCAAATTGAAATTGGCAATGGCTAAAAAAAATAAAGAAAATTAGAAAAACATTCTTTTATTCTTATTTAAAAATGTTATTGCAATGGATATTGAAAGAAAATATCGGCAATTGTTCGTCGTTTTCGATTTTAACTATATATGTGTTAATAATTTATTTAATTTATTATTTTTATATTTTATATTATATTATAATTATATAACCGTCTTGGGGAAGGAAAGGAGATCAAGCGAAGAGTAAATATACGTCTCTAATGGTTCGAAATAACTTATGAAGTACCAATTAAAGCCGTAATTGTACAATTAGGTACTTTAACAACGATTGACAACTTCATCGCGATACTGTTAACAAATTGTAGTCCTCAATTGCTATCATGATGCTATCAGCCTACGTTGTTGGTTTTGCGTGAAAAGTTTATGCTTTAGTGATTTTCCGCTTCGAATGTCAAAGTTATTTGTATCGTGTACACATAATTAACAAAATCGCAATAAATAACGGATAAACCGATGCGCGTTTCACTGACATCTGGAAACTCAATAGTCAAATGTTGCATCGACATTAAATAATCCTAGTGTTTATAATAGCAAAAAGATAATTTACATATAGAGATATAACAGTTAATGTGTGTGTGTGTGTGTGTGTGTGTGTGTGTGTGCTATAATTAATTGTAATTAGCTTATAATCAATTTTATTTGTTTTCTGACTGCATTTATCAGACTGTTATAAAATCAATAAAGTATTACATAATTAACGATTTTATTTGCAAATATCAAGCAGATGTCAACTGTGTGTGAGTAAATCGACGACAGGTGAGATCTCGGTAGCACGATTAGAATTGAGAATCGAATGGCAATCGCGAATTAGAACGAAGGCCAAGAGGCTGGCATAACTCCGAGAGTTGCGATGCAAATCTTATACGAAGAGTCAGCCAACTCCGCGAAATTGAAGCAACCCTCCGGCGATTTCTCCGTCGTATCGCCTACGAGAATTGCAAATTCGCGTTCGCGCAAAAACGACAGAAGGAGATGAATTCGTTGAGCTCGTCTCATCGGTTAACTGCAGGATACTTTAAAGGTTTCGACTAAGGTCGAAATAAAATTCCACGGAGACTAATATAATTTTCATTGATTTCGCATGGAAAGAATAATTGCATTAGGAAAAGGACACGTTGATTAAAGTTGGTTTACGTAAATAAATAATAAAACACATTCTCTATTTAATTTCACGTTGCTTCAATCGAGTTTTAATTCGCTCATCCCAAGGATTAATTTTTAAAATTGAAAAAAATTGTCAAAAGTAACGACCTTTTTCGTTGAAAAAAAAAAAAACACAATTTTAAGTTAAAATCAAATAATCTTTCATTTAATTTAAATTGATTCGATGGAAGTGAAACATTCGGCAAATGGATTTGCCAGTTAGGCAAAACCATTTTCATGTTATGGCGAATAAACACAGAGGAGAGCTCAATACTTGTATCTATACTTTCCGGGTCGTTATTAACGCAGCACGCCTTTAGTTTTTCAACGCGGTGAAAAGCCCTCTCGAGTTTCCACTCCTGCCGTCGGTTCAAGAGCCGAGTGAGCGCCGGATGTTTTCGGCTCTCGAAAGACGAGCGAGTATAGTGATGGTAGTGATGGTGTTGGTGTGCCCGTCATCGGAGCTGTGGACGTAGACTAGAAAGAGGATGTGAGAGAGAAAAGAGAGGCGGAAGAGAAGAGAAAGAGAGAGCACCCAGATCCACTTGAACCATTTCCACTTCGGTTCTCTACTTCACCGCCCGGCACACTGCCAATTGCGAAAGAACGAGAAAAATCGGGAAACAGAAGTGAAAACCGCGATAGGAAAGTTGCGTGGGAATGAGACTAAGAGACAGATGGATAATGTAGATAATTACGACTTTGTAATTTCGAGGATTCTATTTTTTCCTTTTATTTTAGTTCATTAATAGAACTGCAGGAATACTTGTAACATATGAATCGAATTAAGTTCTCTCTTCGGAAGTGAATTAAATTGTTCGATATATTCTGAGGGATATCAAAGTCAAATTGTAATTATTATACTTAATTACCTCCAGCCATTTATATTCATTATATTATGTTCGATCACACGTTGACGTTTTCTACTGAAACTTTCAAGAAAGCAGGCTTACGCATAAAGTTCGCTAACAATCGGATTCTTGTTATCACATACAAACTTTATTTCATCGTGTTATAGAAACTATCTTGAAAATCTTTACCACTGACATATCCGTATTATTTTGACTTTCGTATCGAAATAATCTCGTATTTCTCTCAGCATGACACGCGAAATTGCGTCGTACATCAAAGAGTTCGAGAGAGAGAGAGAGAGAGAGAGAGAGAGGATTCACGTACCTGGTAATCCGAGGATCAAGGCGGCTCGAACGAAATTACACGAGCCCATAAATCTCGAAGTATAATGCGACGAAATAATAATGACAATGGAAACTTTCAACAATAAGGAGAGGACAATCGTATTGAAAACAGTGCGGGCGACCGCACACAATAGGTGGGCCCGTCTTACGTGCGACATTGGCCGAATTATTATTGACCCGGTTAGTCGCGTACCCGCGGCCGATGGTCGGTCACTCGGCATGGTCAATAATTTCGCCACGTTGTTGTTTAGTGCCTTATTTCGTGGTTGAACGCGCGGTGTCAAAGGTACCACCCGTTTATGCCCCCTCCGCAAAACTTTCGGCGACGACTTACTTCTTAACGAGGCGTTTGTAACGTTCGCGAGAAGAAATATTGCGATTTTAATCAACTAACGCGAATGATAATACTTGAAAGAACGGATCAAAGTTTGCTCGTATAAATTTAGCAGGCACCCTCGATCGTTCGTGGCATATATCGCGACATTTTAATAAAATCTCTTTCCCTCAAGATTAAATATTTCTTTAAATATTTTCAGCATTCAATGCCTTCAATGAATTGCAATATCATTCATGATTCTATACATTTATTATAACGCTTAGTATAAATCTGAATACGAATCTGGAATAATTAATTACAAAAGTTGACAAATTAGAGAAATTAAAACTGTACGCCAAAGATTTTGAAAATTCATGTAACAATTCTATATTCTAAAGTTACTATAAATGAGATATTCATAATTATTTAAATACTTTTGTTAAGAAAAGATCGACTTTAAAAATCGCGTTCATAGAATTAATAATAAAAATTAGAATGAAAAAGAAAAGTAGAACAATGAAATTTTCGATATCGAGAAATCTATAATTTCATATGTTTCGATTGATGTCACCTGATTTTATTCACAGTACTAAACTTAGCATCACAGTCGTTATGATGATAATGATTTCCTTTGTCGCCCTCTAGATATAACGATTTCATTCGTATCCTATCTAGGAGTCTTTCATAAAAGAACGAAGGTAATATTTCGCATCATATAATGGTTGCTTCGGTGCATAATGTGCGCACTCTGACTTCTTTCCCATGATCCAATTATTATTTACTTTCTACCTGTTCTATTGCTTGGCGCGCGTAAAAATGAATGAATTCAATAGAAATATTACTCAAGACTTGCGCACAGCGAAAGAATATCAATTCTTTCGTTTGTCCACTGGAAACGGGTCTTTCGTCTTGTCTTGAACAATACTATGGACGAGAAGCAATTCAATGCAGATTCGGGCGAATTGCTTCCGGTGCAGTCCATTGGAATGGCGTATTTCTGCGAGAGTTCCTTCGTCAGCTAGCGGATTTATTCGAAAACCGTAGACCACCGTTCAACCTTTTTTTTTTTTTTCGAGCGATTTGAAGAAAGGGAAAAAAAGAGGAAAATTTTATCCAAACGGTAGCATGATTTTAAATTTGCATAATAATGAAGCTGACGGCGTGTCTAAGAAATTTCTGATAAGAATTTTCTATAAATCTCGTAGAAAAAGATTGTTGAAACGTTTCAATCAATTATATACCATCGATTAAAATATAAATTAAAATTTAAACACACACATGAAAATATTATTTGAGATAATGAGAAGTTTTAATAAAGATTAATTAAATTCATATCCATATTTATATAATAAAAGATTTAATAGATTCCAATGAACCTCACTAGCCAATTTAAATAGAAATGATAGATGTGCATAGACAAGCTTATTCTCTCTTTTCTATTTGTATCTGTGCAGTTTCCAATTCCCGATTAATCTTTCCACATTTCATTGCTGCAAACTTTTTCCATATTTCTACCTCACTTTGCATGATTGACATCTTGATATCTCGACTGTAGTTGCACTTGTTGCTTGTTTCGATTTGATCTTCTCTCGTCTCACGTTCATATTTTGTATATAACGTTATACAATACAAGAACGAACATTAATAGATATTATATTTTTGTATTGAAATCTCGGTACATATCAAATATTGACATGTTTGGTTATATCCAATGCTTTTTATGGTATTGTTTGAAATTTTTGTTAAATTAAACTAAAAGCCTTTTATTTACAAGTAAAATTATATATTTAATTATATAAAACCAATATTTTCTTTCAAAGCAATTATTTCAATTAAGTTTAACTAAGAACAAATTTCATCACATTAATACAAAAATGTAAAACGTCATCACACAAATGTATCAAGATATCAATACACGATACGCCTGTGCATATCGGTTCACCGTACTCCCCTAAAAGTTATCCCACTTGTCATGCTTTTTACAACCTATCTTGAATTCGACACGTTCATTCCCCTATCCAGTTGGAACGGATACATCGTTTTTCACGTGACTTTATGTATTCCCGCAGGGATAGCGAAAAAAAAAAAAAAAACTATATCGGTCGTGTTCCGCCAAAGTCCTTCCCCCGCTCCCCCTGCCCGCCCCCAGTTCTTCCTATTTTCTCCATCTCCTGTCATTCCATATCCGTCGCCGGGACCGCGCCAAAGTTTCGCGGCAAGAAGAGGGGGAGGGGGGAGGGGGTGACGAACGACGACGACCATGAATTCCGAGAGGCGATGAGGATAGGTGTCGTGCTCTCGCATATTGGCAGACGTTTTCCAACTTTACGCCAATATGGCCAGGTGCCGCGCCAGTCATTTTGCGCTTATTTGCACCCCGTCGCATCGCGCCGTTATACGTACGTAGGTAGATAGGTACACATACCGCTTGAAGACGAAATACCACGGATGGAACTCAGCCGAAGTGCAAAGAGCGGCCGCGAATTATTTTCGGTCGTCGCGCCCGATTTTCGCGCCCGCCTCCGGTGACGAATACGTAGCCCGTATTCGTGATACAATATATTTTTGAAACTGCAGATTGCAAGCACGGAATTTGTAAATGAAATTCTCGGTATTTTCTCGATCTAGGAATTTTTCCAAATATTAATGAAAATGTTTCAAACGTTAGAAATTGTTGCAAAACGTGTGCGTATCAGTCATGCGTAAGAAATTAATTATTTTTGTTTGTGGAAAAAATATTATACGTATAAATATACGTAACAATAGAAATATATAATACAGATTTCCCTCAAGCGAATAGGTAGATTTAAAACAGATTTGAAAAATAATCTCTAATTTAAATACTAAAAACTAAAGGATCTTTTTACCGCATACAATTTTCGCTTACAAACAACATCGAATAAGCACGTACTCTTTGTAAGGGATTTATGCGTGACATTATTTATGAGATAGTATTTTGTGTTCGTGAATTATATCGATGTTTGACTTTCGGAAAATAAATCTTCTTTAATACTCTAAAACTTGCATTGTCATCAACTTGCGGGCTAAGAAAGGTTTAAAAAAAATAATTTTAAAGTCAATCGATCTTGATACTTAATACTCAAATGACACTGACGCTCAAACTACATTGAATAAACAATGTTGATAGTGTTTAAGCACGATAAAGAGATCAAGGGAAGTGGAGGAAGGCGGAATAACGCTGATAATGCGCGTGGCAACGATAAAAAAAAATATGGAGTCTGACACGTGTTTGTCAGGGAAATCTGTATTGGTATCGCTGAAACGACAGTGGAAAAAAGAGGGCAGGGGTGTTCTGTAAACGACCGAGGGATGTGAAAAAGTAGATGGTGTGTTGTACACGGTGGAAAATTGAAAGTGTGAGTCGCGGGAAGTAAGTTTCATTAACAGCAAAGGGTGTCGTCGCAACGCGAGGCTTGCCAACTTTTAAATTACGTTTCGGCGGGAAAGTAGTAGCATTAGAAACTGGCGCCGTTTGCACGACCTTTCTTCCTCTCGTTTCTGCTCACATTTACTTCCCCCCGTCTTTTTCCAGTTCCGGTATCGTCTCTCCGTCTTTACCGCGTCTTTGCCTCTTTTTCCGCAATCGTAAATTTAGTCGAACAGTAAAACAGAATCGGAACGAGAAAAACTCGTTCGAGTATCGATCTCGGTTTTTGCTTCTAAAACCGCAATTCATCATGGAATGCTATATTTGACGGCAGTGTTTAAATTTAAGCGATTCTGTTTTCTTTTTGTAGACTGAAAATGCATATTGTTCGCTATTTTCACATATGTACCATTACGATTTTAATTAATCTACGTACGTTACACAGTGAGATATTTCTTGTCGTGTTCTAAGTATAGATTTTCTATAAAGAGATACACGATACACGAATAGCAAAATTCAATTATCGCCTGAAATTTAATAGCGATTGAATCGTTCCCTCACTTGTTCAGAAAGAAGCAGTATTTGTTACGCTTTTACTAGAGTTTATAATTTATTACGTAACGAAAGCGTTGCGAGGGTCAATTTGAGAATACATGCTGCAATAATACACATAATACATTTTTTTTCATCTTTGTATGATCTAATCAAACTTGAGTAATTCTGTTAAATTTAATTACACATTTCTCGTAACGTATATACGTACTATAAAAATTATTTAAAATGTTATAATTTTATTCAAGAAAAATGTACTTTGTGTTATTACATTTATTATGTGCAAATAATAAAATTATTAAAATATATAAATTTAAAACATTACATAGAAGTTTAATATAGAAAGATATATTATTTTTACAATAGAAAAAAATGCATTAAGAAATTTTCGCTGTGCTATAGAATATTTTAATCATTGAAATAAAATGCTGGTAAACAATTTTTTCTTCGTTATAGTAATCAAAATAAAATTCAAATTAATTCATTTAAATAGGACAGGAAATTGCAGATAAGAACGCTCGAGTAGCTTGACTATTTATCGTCACCATTCGTCACGCACTGGCTCGTGAGAAATCGAAGGTTACACCCACCCGTAGAAGGATCGTCCTTTTACTTACATTATTGCCGTCGTGCAAATTTCTCACGCTATGGATAATATTTACGACCGTCGTAGTTTCGAAAATCGTCACCAAGACCGGACATTCTCAAATAGTTGATAGTCTTGGTTTCGCTCGATAAATTGCGGAACATTCAGCACGCGAAGTTGAAAAAAATTCCGAAGAAATTTACTGATTGTTAGAACCTGTATGCGAATAACTGTTTACAATTTCGCGTGTATTTCTCGAATAATTTACCGCAAATGTTTGCATTCGCGCGGGGGTTCATTGTATCCCTTCGGGATCGTCGGCCTCCGTTGTTCTTTACACTCTGGAATCGGAATGTGCATCGAACAAACGAACAAACGAACAAACGAACGAACGGTTCGCTCGCGAGGTTCTCTCTCAGAAAAACGATTTTCCACACGGCATAACACACAATGTACACGACGTTACGAACCCCGGCCGTACTTTGCGCCCCACGTCTCCCTGTATATTCGTAACTTTCCTACCGAATAAGCCCGGAGAGGTACTTCCGGAACGAAACACATAACTCGCCCGCGCATGTACATATATACGTGAGTTTCCCCGGAGTGGTCATAAAATTGCATATTCATATTACACGGCTGCCGTTTCGAGCGCAGTAATGAAATGGCATGGGCAAGACATCTCGAATAAGGTTAAGTGTCGACAGAGTTTTGAAATTTTCGGTTTTCTATACATAAAGAGATCCCAAGCGAGGGGCTACGAACGCGAAAAGGTTCATTTAGCCCTCAAAAATGTGTCAACCACTCGCCTGTTCATTTCTCTTCGTCGCGCGAAAACGCGCATAGTTGCTTTGTATAAATTCATATCACGCACCGGCATTAAATTTATATTCAGTAATGAATCAAGTATAATTGTTCCATAAATAAAGTTTATTACGGAGAATAAGCATGGAATATTTTAGAGTTTATATCCTATATAAAGATTAAAAGAGAGGTAAAGAGTGTATATTCGAGTAAAACAATAGAGATATAGCAGGATAGAAAAGCATAACAAAGAAGAAAGTTCATTTCATTTCATTTCATTTGCATTTAAATGTAGTTGTGAAAGCATACTTTTGACGCTTTAAGTGCGGAATGGTACTGACATCAAGGCATTTAAACGGCTAAAGAGCTGACAATGATATCATTATCACCGTACAAACTGTGAACTTTGTGATTTTTTTTTATAACAAAGTTGACCATATTACACCAACGAAATCTTTTTCACTATTCAACATGTTATATACAACTTTGATGTTAATGTTGCATTATGCGCGATATTATAACTGTCAATTTCACAAAACAATGATATTTCCAGATTTAATTAAGGCAGCTCTATTTCCACTTGAAAAAATTATGATATATTTAGTATATTATTTAAATATATTTAATTTTCTTTTTATGTTTAGAAATTGCTGAAAACACATATAGTTCATCTTACAATTAGTATGCGCTCAAAAAAGATAACATGCCTAGCTAAATTTTCTGAAACGCTTGATTTAACGAGTAGATTACTTTTTAGAAAAGATTTTGCCAATAAAATTCTACTTTTCCCCACTTTATTTCCAATGAACAGACAATTCTTTCACGGTAAGATTTTACACAAGTTGCTGCACGCTTTTGTAAAGACTCAAAGAGGAAACAAACATCTCGTTGCCGAAGCACCCTATGTGTTGCCGATACGATTCGTGGAAAGTATAGTAACGCATTTGTTGCAATAGAGCTCGCATAGTCCGCAGGTATTTCATCGATAAATCTGATTCGTTCGGCACACAAAGAGAACATTTAGAAGTCGGCAGTCCTGCATTCTAACGACTCGATCCACAAAGTAGCCCGATGGATTGTAATATTGTTACGCGCCCACTCCATACTTTCCATTAGTGACTTTCTAATGCATCGAACGAGCTGTCTGCGTGACTGATTAAATAATATTAATGTACGTCTATGATCGATCGTGTAAAATAATTTTTGTAATATTTGCCCTAAGAAAATGTAAAATTAACCCTTATTCCGTACTGATGGATCATCTTTGTCTGTGATTTTTCTAACGTCACAATTTCTCGAAAACAAATAATCATAAAATAATATATTTAAGTAAATTATTTTTCAAATTTATTATTTTACTCTTTATTTAGAATATTCAAAGAAGGGATATACATATTTTTTTAGATTTTTTAAAACACTTTTACATATTAATAAACTTATCGAAAATACGCTGACCCACCTGTACAGTTAGAAGGTGCCAAAAATAACAATGCGGAGTAAGGGTTAATTAGTAATTATAATTAACAATTGAAAAGAATAACCTAACCATCGCTTTTACAAAAGATGTCTTAAAAGATATATTATTTGATATATCTTTTCAAAATTTTCTTTGCATTCGATTTTACATCATGTGGAATTACCTTAAATATTTTCTTCATAATAAAAGCTTTTTTTTCGTCTTTCATGAAAGAAGCATACGCTTTCTTCCCGTATATATTTATTGACGTTATCAAAGATGTGTAATTATAGAAGAAAGGGGATTCTGTCTCCGTTATTAGATACAGAATTCGATTAAGAGGGCACATTTCCATTACGCGATCCCCGTTACCGTAGTTTCACCGGCGTACAAAGGCAGGTAGTCGACGCCAGATCCGACATACGTCAAAATGTTCGCCGCGACGTAACACAATGGCGGTTATTGAGCCGGCATAATTACCGAGAGAGGCGAGGTCGAGTTATGTGAACGATGTGTGTGCGTTTCCGTAACAGGAGAGTCAGGCAAGGTCCTCTCCTCCCGTCGCGAAACTCGCTCTTACGCGCGCGAACCACCCCCGTGGCAGGCTCTCACGTATCGGGCGAAACAATCGAGCAGAGAGAGAGAGAGAGAGAGAGAGAGAAGGATGGAGGAAGGATCATGCGTGACGTCGTGCGTAAACATCCATTATACGAGCCTCCGTACGAGCGCAGCCGATGCCAAACGCGCAATGGCCGGAAGGAGTAAGGGGACCTCATCATTATTTCCCGACGCGCTCCGTCGAATACCAACGACAGACGAAAAATACGCCGACGACGATCCTCTTCTGGCCGTGGGAGAACGACATTTCTGAGGAAAGAAGAAGACAAGGACCGGCATTTCATTCTTAACCCGTGTTAGCGAGCACGTCCCATTCTTTGAGCTTTAATGCTTTAGACGCTTCTTAGCTGACATTTAATTAAATATTATTTGTTGTATTTTATATAAAATTATGTGAATATAATTTGCTTCCATCGATTTTAGTCAATTCAATAAGATGTATTATATTACTGCCTCCTTCATGCAAATTAGACATTTCCACGTATGTGATTAGACGTACAGAATACAAGAAAGTTTACACAGTAGGATAATCCTGAAAGGGTTGAAGGCTATATCTATATTATACTCGCGTTTCTGATAGGAAGCTAGCTACAGCGCTTGGCTCAATAGATCTGATCGCGTGAAAGTGATCCTGAGGATTAATTCGATACTACCGGTGTCGTATTCGTATGACGAATAATCACAGAGGATAGAATTACCGAGCAATGCAAATTGAAAGCTCGAAATAATTGTATCCTCCTGTATAATTATATACTATTATTGTTTTTACTAAACTATATTATATTACACTCTATTTTTATTACATATAATACTAACACTTTTTTATCAACATACTCTTTTTAATGTAATCTCTCTCTCTCTCTCTCTCTCTCTATATACCTACTTTATTAATTTTTTTTTGATTCTCGAAATTTTAATATATAACTTTTAAATTAAAAAAATAAAGATATTAATAAATTAAATAAATAAAAAAAGACCCGAACGAATTTTGAATCCAAATTTCTGAATATAATTATACAAGTAGTTTACATAATTTTAACATTTTTATTTGACTAACCCTGTAATGTTTAAAGCAATTTCGCAAGTCATCGTGAAAATCAAGTGGCGTGCTATCGTGACGCCGAAAACTAATAATATTCCATTGTTATGATCATGAGTATCGTGAAATTTCACGTCACATGCAAATGGGCCTGCCTTTAGAGCTCCGTTTCGTGAAACATGCGCGCTAAGTGACCGTTTCGATCGATTCCCTCGTGAAGATAGCTTGGCAACCTTTAGCCCTTTTGTACTCGACAGACCTTTATAGAGCCAACGATTAACCTTCAGAAAGATAGCATAAAGCCGATCTAACCCCACTAAGTCTTATATATCCGTGTATGTTACTACCATAAATGTACTGCTCAACAATAGGATTTAAATCCAAAAGCCATTTTAAGAGTTTCCTTTTCTTTCTTTTTCAGTTTTAGTAATAATGAAAAAATAAATAATTATGTATATTGAAAATTTTTAATAACTTGAAATATTTTACGATAAAACGTAAATTTTATAGCTGATTTAGAAACATTATATCTAATTTTATTATATCAGTTATTCGAGAATATTTGAAATTTTAAATTTAGTAAAAAACAAGATATATTTAATTTATAATTAATTTGACAGTTTTTTATGTAGGACATTCGGTTTGAAATATTAACAGAATAAATCTTCATCGTACGCAACAAAAAATGTTATAAATGATGCAAATAAGTTACGTTAACGGAAGGATATTTTTATATCGTAAAACTCGTTCGTTAAAATTTAATGAAACCTGGTGATGTGCATTCACGCGCGAAAAATGCAGAAAGTTGTGATACTGCTTTGAATGGATGCTGGGTACTTTGAAAGATGCTTAAATCCGGTTTTCGTTATGCGATGAAGCTTTCTAAAAACGCTAGGAACGAAATTACGGTTGGAATGCATTTGTGGTACATTTTTGACAAGAAGAGGCATGCTTGAAAGGGTCGGAAGAGATCTCGTTGCAAGCATATCACTCTAATCTAAATTATATGTTGAATAGACATTGTTTAACTGTCAAAAATATATATTATAAGAGCATAAAATTTTTTAATCTATAACGAGTTTCTAACATTTTCAGGAAAGAATTAATAGTCATGTGTGTAATTTTTACCGATTTCCGCGATTGTATTCATGAATGTACCGCATCTTTCTCCGTTGCACAACAATGTGCAATCGCATACGTCGTAATGTTTCTTCTCAATTAAATGTATCTCCAAAAATGTGCATCTCCTGTTACGTCCCAGTTGCGCAACTAAATATTTTGTCGAATGAATAAGTGATTTTCCCTCGGCCACAAAACGCTAATTTATATTCCCTTGCTGAGAGATATGCACTTTAGTACCGTTTAATTACATTAAAGGGTACGTTTGCGTCTTCCGTTAGTGAAATAGCATGGTAAATATTAACTCAATTTCCTTTGAAATTAATGTCGTTTGTCCCTACAGTTAGCACGT
This sequence comes from Anoplolepis gracilipes, assembly GCF_047496725.1. NCBI lineage: Eukaryota > Metazoa > Arthropoda > Insecta > Hymenoptera > Formicidae > Anoplolepis > Anoplolepis gracilipes. The sequence continues at coordinate 8,231,937 of NC_132980.1, read as the reverse complement.
TGCCCCAGCCTCTACAAAGAGTGCTCTCTCTCTCTATTTCCTTAACTCTAAATATATATCATATATTGAACGCGGCTTAATTTCTTAATTGTTATTATTGATTTTAGTTCAATTAATTAAATTTTTTTCATAATTTGAACGCGCGCCAATGAAACGGTAAATATTAACGTAATTTCCTGTAAAATTAATATCGCTCGTTCATCTAGTTGTCAAATATTTCATTCTACTTTCCCGATACTAAAAAAAATTTCACAACCAAGTTTGTTAATTACTAATATCAATCTCGTTTTAATTAATCGATGCTTGTATTTCATAAAAGTTACTGCTGCTGGAAATTTTACGTTCGCTAGGGTTAAACAAACAATTTTGCGGACGTTGCTTATTCATGCAAATGCAACCCTTTCGCCGCCAAAGTGGCAGCTTGCTCCGACAATGCTAATGCATGCAACCAGTTGTGTTTCGCGGAGTGTTTCTCTGCCCAGCCTCTCTCTTCGTCCTAGAGTTGTTTTGGCGGCTGCAGGTTTTCCCTCGTGCATCGTTGTGATTTAAATTGCGCGACGTATATTTCTTGTCTGGATATCAGGACTGGCAGAAGGTTCCTCAGAGCAGCATTTTCACAGAGCGGATATATTTTCCGACGCGTGCTGCGAAATTGTCGTTTTTCGTTGCGTCGCTCGGATCGTTACGTTTTAAGCTTACACGAAAATATGTTCACCTTGTTATGCACCAGAGAAATATTTCCATCAATATACGTATTATTCACCTCTTACATACAGCATAAATTTAGATGCAGATCTATATAGATAATGTCTATATAATATAAAATATAAAATCTATATAAATAATAATCCATGAGATATTAGACTTAATCAATCTCTTATTAATAAAAATAACAGCTCGTACACAGATTTCAATTTTTCTAACATTAAACATTTTTCAGTAAACATATAAAATGAAAAAAAAAATGTATTTTATTTCTTTCTAAAAAAATTATTTAAACGTTATATTATATTATTATTTATTTGTATGTCTGAAGCAAAAATATCCTTTATTTTTATTAATTGGAAAACTATTCCAAAAAAATTGTATTAATAATTTGCTAATTTTAATAAATTTCATATCGCATGCAAATCTAGATTCTCGGATTAAAAGCATAACGATCAAATTTAATGATATATATATATATATCGATGACGATTGAGTGAAATCATGTGAATGTTAAGACATAGTTTTACCATTAAATAACTTAATCATAAGATTCCTGACGAGTCATCCTATTCTCCTCTTAGACGTGCAAGTTGATACAGTTACCGGATTAAATTAAATCTGCAGAGGCAGATCTCGGGTGAGAGTTAGTGAAATAAGCAACAGCGTAGCGACGAGCTCAAGTCAAAGCTCAAAACTTTGACGTGTGATGTGCAGAGTTCAAGTCGCCACATAGTTGCTCATTGCCATTAAAAGCTTCTCTTGGTTTAGAAGTCCGGACTCGCAGGTCATCCCTTTGAGGCTTGGCATACATCACGTTTCACGACTACTTCAGACGACGATACGCGCTTTTGTTCACGAACAAGAATGTTATCAAGTATGAGACAATCAACCGTTTAAATGAAATTTCTTGCAAATATAAAAGTAAAATAATCTTTAATATTCACTCGCAAGTAATCTAGATTACTTAATCAACCTCTTATTAATAAAAATAATAGCTCGTATACAGATTTCAATTTCTAACATTAAAACATTTTTCAGTAAACATACAAAATGAACAAAAATGTATTTTATTTCTTTCTAAAAAAATTACATAAATAATTGAAATAAACTTTTATTATATAATTTATTTTTTAAAAGCTTCCTTTCCAGAAAATATGCCACCGTTTATCAAAATATATTTCATCACTAAACTCGAAAATATGATCATGTAAATACATTTACCAAAAACCAAAATTCATTTATATGCAAAAATCATTAATATGTATTAACGGTTTTCATACAATTTTTATTTTATTAAACGAAAAATGAGGCCAAAGTAATATAATTATTTAATTATACATATTAACGGCGCAGTAAAGTATAAATCAAAGTGTTAGTAAACATGCGCTTTTAACATCGTAACAAAATGTAGAACACGCTTATCGAAAGTGTGGACGCGAAAGCTTTCGTGATCTTTCGAGTGAGCTTTACGATCAACGAGAACGTCAACGTGTACGCTGCATTTCTTGCGTTAGAGATGCCGATATCCGGAAATACTCGTAAAGGATTTAAGTAGGTATTAAGTAGACGGCGAGAGCTGCAAATGGCTGTAGATTAACGACCTCATCGAGCACTCTTAATGGCCACGGTTACAGGCAATTATGCCGGACAGTAAAATCCATGCCCGGGCATGGAGTGGACTTTTACGATGGACGGTGAGTAGCGCGCGTTCCTTACTCTGTTTTTAGATTCCATCGTCGACGAAATGACGAGCTCTTATGGTTTGTCAATCGGCGAAAAGAAATCACGGTCGCAAAGCTAGCGAGAAACGGGCAATCGAACGTAAATCATTAATATTTTGCGAATTCGCGGACATCGTCGATAAGTTTTGAAAATAGTATTCTGCACAAACGTTACATACAAAGAAGAAATATAAATAATTTCTCGGTAGATATAAATGTCACTTAAAAATTTATCGTATATCCTATATTTGCGCAACATTATTTTCTCCTATATTCTAGTATTTCACCATTCTTTCTTTTATTCTTCCCGTCTTTTATCTCATCTCCGATATCCGGACGAGTTTTCGAACGTTTTCCACTTTCTTCCGTTTCTCATTTATTATTCTACTACGTTGTGATATTTGCATGCTTTCAAGCTGCGCATATCCTTCCTTTTTATACCTGTCAAGCATGTTTGAGATGGATAATCCGCAGCGGGCTCGTCCAAATACGGGTAATCGGCATAACACGCCTGGCGAAAGCGAGGATCGCTACTACATTCGAGTTTGTGTGAATTTGCGAGTTATGATAGTTTACATTACAAGCGCAAAAATGTATTCCATCTAATTTCCATCCTGATGACTGATATTATCTCGTCAAACATTACAAACAATTAAATTTCAGAAATTCAAAATTGACACAAGAGATTAAAATTGGCACAACAAAAATAAAATTGTTTTATTCATTAACAAATTGCTGGAAATAATAATGAATAATAAAATTAACAATTGATAACTGATAAAAAGAATAAAGAAAAAAAAGCAAAAAGAAATAATAACCAATATGTTACAAATACAATAGTACAGATATTTTACGTTGAAATGATTGTCAAAGTACTTTGTAAAATAAGCACGTATGTATTACAAAATATACAATATAATTTTAATCAAATTATTTTCTGGTTTCGATAGATATCTCATCGATAAATTCATATTTAATAAAAGTTAAATACGCTCTTCCAAGGTTTATAATATATGAGAATCATATTGCTTATATACTAACGAAATCTGAGAATATTCCATCACATATTATGAATACGAACAGTATTCACACAAGGTTGTGCTTTCGTTCTGAACGCTTCGACGTTTCTGCTTTCCGGCAATTTAGCGATGCGCGATAAAAGCGCATCGTTGTAACTCGAATCATCCTATATATCGACGGCGTCAATAATGTAACGGATTGAGTCATAAAATTCTATAATGTCGCAATATCAAAGCAGCAGACACTAAGCCATTATAAGTATTATACAAGAATTGATAAGTATTAAGGTAAAAAATATGGAAATTTTTGTGAAACATATCTACACACAATTTTAATCTTTAAAATATAATAAAAGTGACAATATATTGTACAATATATAAAAAAATTGTTGAATTAAAAAATTATACATTATATAAAAAATTTAAATCGTTCATTATCATGCTCCGATATTGTGAAAATGTTATGTTCAATAATTGAGTCATAAAATTCTGTAATACAAGGCAATTTCGAAGCGAGATATACCGCACACTTGCGTGTAAGCCGTTATAAACGCATTTAGATATCGTACATCGCTCAATGTGATATGAAGTGCATTCTCTGTCTCTCTTTCTCTGCCCACGAAATAATCTCATAAATTCACATTAGATAGGCGGCTTGATACGGGAAGCTGAAAAATTGCTCAGCATCCTAGAGATTTTTTTTTACCCAGACATATGTACGTTCGATGCGAAAACATTACACATTGGGAAACTATCAAATTTTCAATCCAATGTTATTCACTTCACGTACGACCGTATCGCTCTGATTCTCTGTGTGACTGCGTTCTACGTCATGATTTCCAATTTCCATTTTAATCACGCCAAGGCTATTAAAAAAACAGAACAGTATATCCAGAAGTATCGGAAAGCGATTTATTTGAAATTGCGCTAAGCCTTTCATTCACAGAAAAACATCTATTAATGATATTTTCTGAAATATTAATTTGCATCACGTTAATTTTCTTTTGATCATGGTGTATCTGTCGAGAAACACTAATAACATACCATTAAAATAAAAATATCTCAAATATGTAAAAAAAGGAGAAATATTTCAATAATACAATATACTAAATAATCATTCTTCTTATGTAAAGTCTTTTAAAATAGAAAAATTAAAACAACATATGTATAATTGTTAATGTTTATCTTCATATAAATAAATACGAAATTAAAATAAAATTTTTCAATGTGATACAAAGCATATATTTCGATATAGGTACTCTTTAAAAAAAAAAAATAAAAAAAATAAAAAATGAGAAGGGAGTTTATAAACGCCATTAGTTTTACTAACTCTACTTCATTTCCTTCCTAATTTCCGGTCTTTTACAGAGATTATGTCTTCGAACTAAAGCGAAGATTTCATTATCCCCTCCATTCCCTCTCTCTCTCTCTTCCTCTCTTTTATTACGGTATAAACGAGCTCTGTCCATAACATCTATATCTGACAATGAGCGAAAATTCCACACTTAATGATCCGTAGTGAAAATATTTTGAGTATGTTGATGATATTATTGTCGCGACTTCGAAAATTCGAAATAATTAAATTATATCGTCCATTTATTTTCAAAAATATCATAAATTTTAGCTCGGTTCAAATAATAAATATGCCATCGAAGAGAAGTGAAAAACAGCAATAAAAATCATGCGAGAATACTGAAATATAACCACACAAAATATCTCTCGTCGAAGAGAAAATTTTTCTTCCGCATTTTTATTCATGCAAAATATCATAATAAAATCATTTTTATTGCACAAAGTGCAAATGCATTTCCAGGGAACACATGAAAAAAGTACAAATTATATATCGTAATTTTATCCGTAAGTTTATGATTGCAATAATTTATCGAATAATTTGCCATTATATAAAAATATATTATTGTCAGAAATATGTGAGATATACATTATGCAACTTCGAAAGGAAACTAACTTCTGAGAACTGCGCGCTACTCGATATCTGATGTCGAAATTTATTTACAGATTAATCGATTATATTCGGTTTTCTGTATAATATACTTAAACGCGAGAATATAACTCTCGTAAAAAGTTAACGATTTACTGCGAAACCAAATTTTCCAATAACGAAGTTTCTCATCTACACTTTTTTTATTTACGGCACTCCTTCCATCTCCTCGACAGGTCTCCGCTTCTACGTCGTACAACTTTCCTGTTTCCTACAATCATATTTGCTTCCGCCGTGGATTCCCAATAAATGACATCGTCGATAAGCAAAAGGTGTATCGCCGGAGGAGAGTAAAAACAGAAAACGTTAAGATATTTCGTAATGCAATTGCAAAGATGATGGCGTTGAAAATAAAAAAAAAAAAAAACAGAAATGTAATTTTGTAATTTGTTTAAACTACTTTAATTATGCCTTTAATCTTACATCAATAAATGTCGGAAATAACGTCATAATTAAATATAAATATTTATATATTTTATTTATGAAATTCATCGCCTAAAAAACTCCGCTTATATTCCTTTACATATCTGATTACGACAAATCAAATTTAATTTACGAAATACTGTACTTAAGAGGATTTAGACGGAATTTAAAAAAATCATAAACGAAATAACGTATATATAAAAGGATGGAGATAAATGAGATTTAAAAAATAATGAATTTTTCAATAACATTAAAATTCGAAACCTTAAATTAATTGAGAGATCTCGCCCAGAGACAAAGGAGGATTAAGTTGATGAGCTAGCTCGAGAAAAATTTTTATAAATGCAGGACGACGTCCGAATCCTGGTTGACGCCTCATTAAATTCTACTCTTTTTTTTTTCCTTAAAGCTTCATAACCATCCGCGATCAAATCACGATCGAATCAGCATATAAAAGGGAGGCAGAAATCGCGGAAGGTAGATCGTGCCCGTCCCTTTTAGAAATAATCCTCATGAATATAAATTGTTACATCCTCGAGCGGGATGACGCGATGAGCGGGAAAAAACGTGAGGAAAAAAGAAAATGAAAGAAAAGGAACTTTATCCGATACAAAAGTTCAAAGTTCTGTCCACTTGTTCGCTCGCACATAATTCTTTGCGCTTTTGAAACATTTTTACTCGTTCATTTTCCGTACTTAAATTATAAGTTAACTTGTAATTTTAAGCCTCGTTGAGTCTCTCTAACATTGATACTTAATATAAAATTTAAACAACAAGTAAAAGCGACCAAAGCGTTCAGTCATTTTTTTTCTGAAGTATTAAGCATAATAATTATTCGCATACATTTTAATGTTTAGCTTAAAGACTAAATTATGAGAGTGTAATACTTCTAATTAAAACTCTTTTCTATAATTATTATTATTGTCTTCTTATTCAGTTCAAAGGTTCAGTGACAAAGGTATAATCGTAGCAATTAAATGTAATAGTAATGTTCATATGAAAGACTTAGGTTGCTAAGAGAGGACATATGGTTACCTTTGATGTGAGGTTAGCCTAGTCGAGTGGCACGTTATATCCTTATTAATTCAGGAGACACGTGTACCAAAAGGTGAAGTCGCAACCCCTTAGAACCGCTATCGAGTTTGATCCGCTTTTATGAAATTCTTACTATAAATTGTGGAACGCTTTTACTCAAATTTAAAAATACTCATAGTGCAAAAAAAAAAAAAAAAAAAAAAATACTTTTAAAGAAAATTATACCTTCGGTCCTTTGATGTTAGAAGCTACTTTTATCGCATAAAAAGTGTAATTTTTTTTTACTACAGATATTGATGCATCTAAGCAGGAAATATTTTGTACTACTAAATTCTATAACAATTCGATAGATTCATCGGAGGCTTAACGCGACGTCAGACAATCAATCAGAAGGATGTGGATGCTCCTCAAAGAGCTCCTCCGTCGCTATCGGAATATGAAGGGGAAAGGGAATCAGCTTAATCAACACGATCGTTTCGTGCGATGAGAATAAAGGCGACTAGTCAGATAAGACGACTTCGTATGTAAATACGAGCGTCTTCTCCTAGCTCGCGCGTGAAGCGACAACGATCTGTCCCGCGAGAGTCGTTCGGATGGCACCGAGTTCGCGGATCAACCCTCCGGATCATCCGAGCTGGAGACCAGTTTGGCGGAAATCCCTGGATACGGATCACGAAACCATCGTCGTCATCGCATTCCGAGATAGCATGGCCGGCGAAAAATCGAGAGATAACGTCCACAGAATGTGGATTAGAGTCAGCGACCGAAGCCTCGAATGGAAGCGATTTCGAAATTGTGATTCGCGATACATCACGATGTGGGCATATCTCTATTTTCTTTCTTTCTTCGATCCAGGTTAGTTACCCGCAAGCTTTCGACCTTAGAATTTTAACGAGACAGAAAGACGATAGAAGCATACTGGCGCTATTTCTGTCTCTTGACTTTATATGAAATTGATACAATTTTACAGATGGAAACATATATATGTTTAAATACATATTTCGTCTATTTACAGAACAATATTGATTAATTTTTTTTTTAGCAATTATTTATTTAATAATTACATTTATCTCTGTGTATTCTCATAAATATTTCTGAATGTAATTTGTTTTTTCCTGTCGCCCGTAATTTAAGTAATTCATTAAACTTCGCTAAATCTCGTCACAAAATAAATTCATTAATTTCACTGTTATATCAATCAAGTAAAAGCTTCTATTTTCATTTACATATTACCAATTCTATAGACTGCTATTGATTTTCTTTTACATGCATAATTTATTATTTCAATTTTGTTTATAAACTTTAAGCTATACGAAATATATATTTCACAAATTATAAACCTTTCATATGAATTGATCATTAATTCCATCCATTACTACATTACCTTATTCCATTTGATAATTGTATTAAACTTTATCATCGCGCTATTGGTTTTATCGAGCAACTGAAAATTGTGCGGCGTGATATTCTCAGCAGAAACTGTTGCGATCCATCATGTTACGAAATTTATCGCTTGTCACCATTTCGCGAAATTTTTCACGAGCATTTTCATCTACACTCGCGCAAAATAATTACGTTCTACGTATGCTGTCACAAGGCGAAAATTCGCGAATCTTTCATTTCCCGCTCGTTCCTTCTACAGAAAGCTTCAGGCAATTTAAATTTTTTGCCATTAACTCCTCTGAATATTTAACACTTCCTGCGGACGCGTCGCGGATGCATTATGGATTTGTAATGCGTTCTCGCAATCAGATAATATATTTAATTCAATGATACAGTGATACCGTGTATATACAAATTGATATGTGTGATCGAAAAATGAACGTGGCATTGAGAAACAAAATAAATATTTTTAGTAGATCAATATTGCATCTATTATCCCTAAGTAAAAAAAAATTGCTTTCTAATCTCTCCAAATCTGAAGATTGCAATTATATCCCACGTGATCGGGTTTCATAAACACCACTTTCGAAATTTATAATCCTTGTTCTGATATTCATTAAATTTACACAGTTCTTATTCTTATCTTCTGATTTTCTCTTACGTATTAAGTCTTGATGTTCCTCGGCTCATTCTCAGATTACTATTTGCACAACTATTATAATCTAAAGACGCTTGAGTTATTAATTTCAAAGTATAATTAAAGTATAAAATATGGCTAACATAACAAAAATATAAAAGAAAAGTTTTTGTATCAACAATCAAACAAATTTTACAATGCAAATAAAATTATGTATTATACAAGTGTAGATGTTCCATCCATAGAAAATTACTCAATATTTATTCAAATCATTTTTAACATGCTGATAGTTTCTATTTAACACTTAATTTCTGAATATCAATAAGTCGCGTGAATAAAGATGCTTTTTACAAATGTGTTTATTCTCATCGCAAATATTTCGAAAGATAAAGTCATTCTCGATTCACTCTAATTTGATTAACATCTTTTTATGAACAAAATAAACGATATTTCCCCAATCATTTTAATGAAAATTAACGATGCAATTAAAATCATAGTATTAATATTTATTACCAATCAGTTTCAAATAATTGTAAAAGAGGTATGTAAAAATTTTTAAGTTTAATTCACACATCTTCCAATTATATTTTTGAATACATATATATAATATAAATGAATATATATATAATTTGCATATAAATCGCAGTGAGTGTGTTCCCAATCAATTCATGAATTCTGTAAACTTCCACATACAAGTAGTGCACATTCAACGACATATAAAAACTGTTAATGGAAAATTATTGTTTAAGCGGATGATTCCACTGTGCATCGAATGGACGAAATTATGAGACAAAAAGGATCATTATTTCGCATTTCTCGAACATAATGGAATTTCAAAAAAGCAATCGTTATCCCGAGCGAATAATGCAGTTAAATAAAAATGCGCGGAAAATTACAATAAGCTAATTATCGCATCGTAATGAGTGTCATGATAATAGCATTTGGATTTTTATTTTGCTTTTATGTGTGTGTATGTGTGCGCGCGCGTGTGTGTGTGTGTGTCTGTTACATCCACTTAATCGAATTATTATCCTATATTTCGGCGTCACAAGTAAATAATGTTGCTGAGGATCGCGCGGTTCTGCGTTAATTTAAAGTATTGTCAGACACACCGGAAGTGAAGCAGAGAATGAGAGCAGAGAGCAGACAAAGGGGAATGCCAGATACAGACGACGATGTTTTGGAAAATGATGAATTGCGCGCTCTTGGTTGTCTTTTTATTTTTAGATTTCTCTCAAAATTATTCCTAGAACAGTAGATTTAGCGTGGCACAATAGGTTGGAACGAATATGTCAACTATAAATAGTTGATTATTTAATTGCTAATCTGAAAATCATATAATATTGTATTTGAAATTAGTATTAATAAACATTTAATCAACCTATTATCTTTCCGCAATTTATTGTAGGTACATATATTTTAAATTCTTACGTCGCTTTTGTTTGAAAAAAACTTGTTGCTTCGCATTTCTTATTCTCAAATAATTTTTGCTCCCATTTCCCCTAAGGCGAGATAACAAAACGTCGAAACTAATTAAGCAAAAATTGACAAAGAGCGTACAATACTCGACAATAAAATTCCGCGATGGCATTACGAGAATGCATTAATTAAAAGATTAATTAACTGATTTCCCACGCGAGTAATGGATCCGAAACGCGGGTTGGAATCTGATAAACAAGCTCGGAAAGATATCACTGCTGGCGGGTGGTGCTCGAAACGGCGTGCGGTTAGATGACGGCATTTTGACAACAGGCGCTTTCACGTCATAGTCACACAGCCGTTACATGCCGATGCATGCATCCGTTACGCGGGTGGCATGCGGCGCGATGCGTACCTGCGGGCTACGTACATGTACCTGCGGGCCATGCGCGAGTAATGCGTTTCCTGCGATTGGAACGAGAGTAAACTAGCGTGATCAAGAGATATGTCGCGCGACCGGGTGCAAGTACGTTCACACCTGCTGACTGTAAATGACGCACCTTATTGGGAATTAAATTATATTTGTCGCTGACGACAACCTGTTGTAATTCTCTGTAATAAAACGCATGCATTTATAGTCAGCTAAAATTAAATTTTTTTAACGCATTTCACAAAAACATTTATGAGTATAAGTTTGTAGTTGGAATGTTTTTTAAAATGAAAAACTCTTTACCGTAGAAAAATGTTTTTCAATAAATAGTAAATTAGTTTTTCACATATTTATTAAGTTTTTTAATTATTGAAAGAAAAAGGGAGAAAGAGATAGAAAACGTGATGGATTGATGTATTAAAGTTATTAAAAGGTAAACAAATTACAAAATTATAAATTTATATTAATTTTGTGATTATCATTATAGAGCAAAAGTCTATTTTGCAAACTAATTCAGTATATATATATATATATATATATATATATTTATAATAAAATATATGAAATATTTATATACATATAAGAATTTAAGAAAAAATGTTAAACAAATCTGCAATTATGTTTGCGTCATTCAAAATTTATACGTAACTCTATTATTATTTACATATAAATTATTGCATTTTTTATGTAAAAAAAATTACTTTAAGCAATAATATTGTAAATTTTAGAATAACTGTCGCTACTATTTGAGATTTTAAAAATAATAAACTTAAGTAAGACGTCGCTGTTGCAGCTTTTTACGATTAATTGCACTTTAGTTATTGAAGGAAAAGTGTGCCAACATATTTAACTTATGAGCTTAGCATTTTTACTTCCTCGAATAGTGACACACCTATAGCGTGATATAGCTAGTCATATAGCTTATTTTACACCATCGGTTCCACCCTGTGGAACGTGAACGCCCATCTTGTATGTACACACGCGTACACTGTCGTAATGTCCCTATGTGACACGCGCACCACGCCTTCTCTTCTAGAGTAAATTAGACTCATAAATGACAAGCGTTAATAATTTATCATTGTGCGCAAGTGATATATGATGTTGGCGCGTAAATGAAAAAACAATTAGCGCACCGTTTTTATAATAAGAATAAACTCTATATCTCATTCGTAACTTTTAAATTCTGAAAATAAAAATTTTACGTAACCTTACTACTTTATATTTTTAATTATGTTTCGAGGTAATAATAGATTTAATTCAAAATATGTACATGTGTTTATCAGATTGTATTTTTTTAAGCATGATATGAATATGATATGAAATGCAATGTGAATTATATAACATTTACAATAATAATTTCAAACATGTAATTTGGAAATATGTTTAAAACAGATATTCATAGTAATTTTCATTCTCAAAGCAGGATTAATTTCATAAGTGACATTTTTAATTCGATATATTATTACGATAACAAGATCAGAAATCTTCTTCTAACTTCAAATAAACAAGTAAAATAATAATTGTATTTAACTTAAATTAATAGGCGAGTCCTAGATTGATCATTCACAAAAGTTGTAAAAACTATAGAAGCTTTTCTGAAGAGACATAAGGATATAATCCTAAATTAAGCTGTCCGAGAGTGAAACGTGAAAATCCTCTTCTTAACTTCATTCACTGACCCTCCAATTATCCCCTCAGTAGAATTCGGCGTCTCGTTAGGCGAGTGCAGCGTTCAAACACACTCAGTGTAAGCGCGTTACATTAGTAATATAGCTTAGAAGCAATTACTAGCACCGACGAGTTCTCCGGAAACAGCGATAATTAATTCGATCAAGCGTGAAGATCAAAGGCGCGTGTAATGATGCATCTTTAAAGCGACGAGACCTACGGTCGGTCTACGGAAGCAGGTTAATTAATATTCACCCGGCGAGGGAGGAGAGGGAGAGGACAAGAGAGAGGGAGAATAGGGTCGATCGAGGCGCACGACACAACGTTGCGGCGGCTTAATCGAGGATTCGTTTGACGAACGACTCCGAGTATACGCCCCGTTGTCCTCTCGTCTCTCGTTCGCGCTTGTACAAACAAAACGATCGCGTCGGCGTCATAAACCCTGTTGAACTTTGCGGTCTAATTTCCTCGTGTAACCGCTCCGCCCGTTCGTGTTCTCCGTGTGCGGCCAACGTTGTTGCGCCTCTTCCTAGCCGGTCCCGACGGGCCTGTTCGAGCCACTACGGATAATACCTCCGTCCGTCGACGTTAACTCTTTGTGCATGGTGAGCGAGCCATGACAAGAGCGGCTGATGCCGAGTGAAGAATCGTCCTGAAACACTCAGCGCGTGTTTTCCGGCACGCTTCTGGCTCACACGCGAAAAAAATCATTGTATCGCGACACCGCGTAACGATGAACAATGAGATAGAGTTGACATACCTGAAAATGTCTAGGAAATAGTCAATGTCATTTTCAATCATTCAATAGTGAAAGAAATAAAATATATGTGACATTTGTCGCATATCTACAAATTGTAGAAAATTTTTATTCCACGACATCGTATTCTACATGTGATATAATATTTAGTTATCATTATTTATATATACAAAAATAAAAAAAAAAGTCACGAAATGAGATACTTTCTTATTGTTTTTGAATTAATTAAAAATAAAAAAAAAAGAAATATCAATCTTGAAGAAATGTTATACAACATTCGCTGTTCCGTGTCAATTGCGCGATTGTTAAATGTTTTGTCAAGCGACGTCGTAACGTCTCTGGCAGTATATTCGATTCACTGATCCGCAGTGAGTCGAGCGTTTATAAAATATCTCGCTCTCGTCAAGGAACAAAAGTCATCGAAGCTTCTGCTACGGTATCGGTAACGCGAGGCTGATAAATCAAAATGGAAATAAAAGTTATTTACGGGAACGCGAGAGAGATCAGCCGCGGCTTGATAAAGTGGAAAAATGCAGCCAGGAGGCGGCTTTGTCGAAACAACGGGACCGGCCATCCCTCAAGCTCACCCACCGCCCCAAACCCCGCCGAAACCCATCAGGCTGGGTGCTCGCCCGGTTTTATCACGGCGCCGTTTATCACCGCTTGCCTAGACAATGCCGTTGTTGTTCCCATTGTACAACCCACGGGGATGCCGTCGTGACCCATATCCTCTTACCGAACATTCCCACCGGGAGAATCAAACGCGTCGGCTACGACCGTGAACCTTTCCGCGCTCTCGCGACGTGGAATATCAAACGAAAGGAAAGAAGAAAGGTAGTTCCTCTCTCAATGTTCCTTCCCAGAGCAGCTTGGTGCGTCTATCGGGAACAATCTCCCCTATTATCACCGAGAAAGATCCAACTCTCACTCGCGCGAATCGAAAGAAGTGAGATGAGACTAGAGACGAGAAGAAAGCGCTCGGCGTCAGAATTACGGTCGCTTAATTGCCTCCTCGAGGAACTAATAAAAAGTATCTTACCAGAGAGACTCGCGTGGGGCATTGAAGAAAATTCGTGCCAGGGGTTAAGACTAATTTACGCAAGCTCATTCTTGACGAGCGTCTCGCGTGAACGTAGTGTCCAAAGTGAGAAAAAAATTATTTGTGTACATGACATTTCTACGAAAATAATCTACAACTTGAACAAAGGGAAAAAAGGGACGCGTTATTCTAAAAAGTGATTTTATAAAAATCTTATTTATCTAGTTGAAACTTATTGTTAGCGATGAAATATTTCAAGTGATACATCTGAATATTATTTTGTTTTAAGTAGTTTGTAAAGACAGCAGACGTTTCATGCATTAAAGATGTGAATGTTAAAGTTTATATTGAATATATATTTCAACTTTTGACTTCTCTTCGATTTTATATTCCTTCGTTTTTTCAGAGAACGTCGATTAATAAAAATATAAATCGAGGTACGATTAAAATTCGATGTTTTATTTCATTATATCATTTCTTAAATATTCTTAGCTAATAATATTTGAAAAAAACCTATCATCTCCGATTCATGCAGAATGAACCATACAAATACGCCTTTAGATACTTCTTGATGTAAACAGATCAATGCGATGCTTTTCAATAGCCGAGTCCCGCGAGAGGTGCAGAGAACCGAGAGAAAAACGAGGTAAAAATCTCCAACGAGAGCGATGCGATATTGCGGTTTCCTTTATTGCAATTGGTGAAGCCACAGCTTGTTCTGTTATCCGTCACGAATTGTTCCTGAAGAGAGCAGAGTAACAAATATTTAATAACCAAACTTACTCCCTTTCTACGTTTCCTTTCATCGCTTTTGTTTCTACATTGTAGGATCCTATCGTACGTCTATCAAGTGCATCCAAGTGTCACAAACATCCGGAATATTGGATGCTGAAGCAATTCTCAAGATAGCACCAAGTCATGATAACAATCATAGTAACATTAATATTACTGCAGCTGAGATATTATAGCAATAAAAGTGTTTTAACGTGGTGTCGTAAAATAATAATAAAGGTATAATAATGATATTGAAATATGCGGATAATGCTAATGTAGAGAGAAATAAAAAAAATAATGGCAGAGCATTATATCAACATTAAGTAATAATGCAATAATCGTTCGTTAATAATACGTAAAAATAATCCATTTGCTTTTAATGCAATTAATAAAATAAACTACTGAAACTGTTGAAATTATAAAAAAGAAGAGAGAAATGATATTAAATATATTCGTATGTAATATCCATACGTAATATTCATATTCATAAAAATAGGGAAAAATGTAAAAATATAGGAAATATTCGAATGTATAATATCCATATTGTGCAAAAACTTTGTTACATAAAATTTTGTCAACAAAAAATGCCAATACGCATTAAAAGACTAAAATAAACGTGCAGAATTGTTACGTCTCATATTTAGAAACAATTATGCATTTTAAATTTCTATTTTTTTATTCAATAATTTTTAATTTTTCATATTTATTTAAAGAAAAAATACTGGATATTTCATTTCTATATTATTACTATCATCCATATGTTTTCAGCTTTCTGAGTAACGTCAAGTTAAAATAATGGTAAAAAGTTTGCGAAACAGCGTTGGAAAAACAGTGTGTTGGTACATATATATGATTATTAAATACTTGTTACTCCGTTTCGTTCGTCGAACATCGAACATCGAATTCGAGAAACGAGGTCGCGCAGGATTACAAATCGTAATAAGAGAAACTGCAATATCGAGCGTTAGTGCTAGCTATTTCTCTATCTCTTTCGCTATTTCCACCACCTACAACATTTCTCCGATATTCAATGCTAGACCGTGAATATAGTTAAGACCCACGACATTTTCCCTCCATGTAACTCTAGAAACTAATTTACATGAAAGCAAAGCGCGCTATCCTATACAGCATGATAAAATTGAATCGACGAACGTATCTCGATTCGCGTATTTTCTTCAAACGGCTTTACGTCTATATTGATTTGGGCCAAGCATTAAGAGATCGTCTATCATCGTGATACAAACGTTTCTACGAATGTTTTACTTGCTCCCCAATTTCACGAAATCTTTATTGTGCTTTTCCATTATTATCTATGATTTTTTTTGTCGCGTTGAATTTTTTGCCGTATTCGACGAACCAAGAAGCACTTTGCAACGATATACAATAGATTCGCATCGCATCACATATCTGCCGGAATGACGTACGATCCGCGGATTAGCTCGAATACGACGAGGAGCAAGATAGATTTAAATCGAGAGGATGAGCGGTATAGAGTTATCTGGCATACGTATGTAAGTCTACCACTGCTACCAAGATCGCTCTCTGTGCGCATTCACGATAAATTTTCTTCGCTCTGAATATTTCGCGCACTCTATGAAATCCTCTTATCCTTCCCTGATCTACTTACTTTTCAACCTTTACAAATTGTAAGCACCTTATGCGTCCTGATTATGCGTTCAATTGGACAGCGGCACGACGTGAAATCCTACTGCTTTTATACATGACTCTTAAATGCGTGCACGTTATAAAATCACGGAAAATTTGAATTTAATTAAGTTGGACATTTTTTTAACAAAGGAATATATATATATATATATATATATATATATATATATATACAATTACTTTATTTTCTTCTTCAGAAGAAGAAAGGCAAGCGAATCTTTTATTTTCAAAATAAATATTTAAGCAGTTAAACTTTTAAGTTAATATTAATTTTATTTTGTTTTATCGATTGTTAAGAGTAATTTTTGCAAGATAATGCTTTATTTCACGTTTAATTAAAATTTTAATTTAACATGAAAAAAGTTACAAAGTGAGAAAAAAAGAATATGGCATTCTTATTAAAATTTACATTAAACATATATACGTTTTAATGCGTCAAATATATCACACATTTTTCATATATAAATTACGAGATATCTTCAATGTTCATTAGAATGATACTATCGCACCTCATCGTGACAGTTTCAAGATATGAAAATCGAAAAGCTACGAGATAAGAAGACCAAAGTTTGTTCACTCGTACCTATTTTCTTCTTCCCCCCCCCCCCCCGTCCACCTCCCTCGAGTTCTTCCATATCGACGTCCCTTTATTTCTTAGACGAAACTCGAGTTTCTTCGTTCTCGCAGAGTTTATTGGTGACGGTGGCAATTTTAGGAACATGGTTGAGCCAGAAGGAGCAAAGTTTCAATGGCGACGCTTATTTGTTCCAAGTATTTCAAATCTTACACGTCTCTTTGATTTAATCTTTTCTACTGTTAAATATTGATAAGAGAATTGTTTTCATTTTTGTGATCATTTTTACGCAACATGATCACATCGTGTTATTGAATTGATTTATCGCTTCTCTATATTCAATATTATAATATTAATAATAATAAAATCAGACCAATGATATTTAGCATGCATTTGTTAATTCTTTATTGTTAACGGTTTTCACGGAGAATTAAAAAAATTCATTGAAATTATAAAATGATATATGAGATAGCAAAGATAATAAAATATTATAACACCATACACATATACATTACATGTTGTTATTAATCGTGCACTTTATATCTTCAATATAAGTAGGTAATTTAACAAGTCTAAAATTCAATTAGTGAAAATTTTATAGAAGTTACAATTAATACACAATATAACATTGCGTGCAATTTAAATTGAAAAAGTTTAAATAAATTAAAATTTATTAATATAAGTGAATAACAATATGTATATTTTTTTATTCAAATACATTTTAACAACAATTATTTTAATTAAATTTTCAACAAGCAAATACACCAATAATTAATACTGTAATCTCTATGAAGTTAAAGAAAATTTAATATTCTCAATTTTGTGGATATTTATATCGTGATATGCATTATATTTTATCGTGAATCAATGTTACGTTTAAGTTTGACAAATCTTTAAGTTTTCATTGACTTTATGAAAATTTTTATTCTTTACCTTTCTCTTTGTGTAAATATTTACTTTTCTTATATTAATACAGAAATACTAATGTAAATATATGTCGATGATCGTTTCCAATCGAGATCATCTTTCATGAAACATGATATGCTAATTTTCGCGAAATGACATCCTCACAGTATCGTGAGATTAAACTAATTTTCTCTCACTGTACACCGACACTGGTTGCTTGCACGAGCAGGCCATTTATCGGTTTCTAATTACGTTTAATCGTTACGATTTCTCAGGATTAGCCAAGGGGAAGCGGTCAAATGAGACGCCGCGATGGCACGTCCGTGGCTGATCTTATGGCTAATTCGAACTTAACGCCAATTACCTGCAACTTTCTCTGACTACCGTCGCCATTCTAACTGGCTTATAAAGTAGCTTTTAATCAAGACTTTATAGTTAATTTGTTCACAAATCCTATTCCACGCTATTTTAGCATGATAAAGTTACTCTGATCACACACACACACACACACACACACACACACACATATATATATATATATATATATATATATATATATATATATATATATAAAATAATAATAATTAATAACTTTGTCATTAGAGAAATTATCGCAATTACTTTATATATTATTCATTTATTTAATTAATCCAACCCTTTATTATTTAATTATGTCATCAATTTAATATGTAGTTTATATTTAATTAATCTAATCCCTTAATTCTAAGCTTGCATATATTTTTATAATTAGCGAAACATTTCTACAGAAATATTCGTATCTTATCGCGACGCGTATTATTTGAGGCAAGACTTTCGATATTATAATTCTGCTTATTATTAGTTTATTTTAAAATATTAATTTTAACAGAAAAGCATTTAATAAAACTGATATCTCCGTATTGAGTCTGCGCTATCTTCTCTCGAGAAACTATTATTTCGCATTTGTGAAGAACAGAAACGATAAGAAAAATGGATAACTCTCTTTTAAACGCGTAATATTTATTGCATCAAATTAAAGTTTAATATATATCGAATTCGAAAGCTTCAAATAGCAACTAAAATTTTCATCTAAATGAATAAAATGTTTCTTTCATTGCTTCTGAATTTACTTTCAGTTGTTTAATTTTTAAATCCTAAGAATATTGTTGTGAGATTTTTTTACGCATAATTGAATGATTAAAATAAAAAATTTGTTTTAATTTTGTTAAATAAAGCTTAAAATTAATAAATTTTTCAGTTCTCGATATTCAGATCTACCATTGTTGTCTAAGAGCTCAAAAAATTTATTTGATTATTTAAAATATTTTTAATTTCATTCTTGAAAAATTAATAAATATTAATAAATTAAAAAAATCTGATAAATTTTAATACATGTCTAGCTTTTATCTCTCAAACTCTATTAAAATTCATGAATTCGAATAGGATCACTATCCTCCTCGCTTATACATGTTAACGAAACATTTCTGTATTACCTCTAGATAGCAATGTTTTGAATCTAATTACGCACAACAGGAACAAGTCACGCGTAATACTTTAGGAGAACTTCCAACATTGCAAACATAAAGTTAACCAACAACTAAGTAGCCTTACGCTTTGGTCGAATTAATCTTAACTAACTGACTCTGTGAGGTCGATCGATAGCTTGCAGAATGCTTTTGTCAAAATATTATCATTACCTTAAATAGTTAATGGCTGTCGTATCGTCAGTTGCAAAAATGACTGTCAAATTAAAATAAGTTCTTAAATGAAAATGAAATATTTTCAGCAATTCCATTGCCTCACTATCTCATATCTACGTACGAATCTTTTGATCTTTATCGTAAAGTGTAAAATTCAGATTGATACAAAACAGAGCAGGTTCAATATATTGTACTCTTGAAACTAGAGAATTTCTGTAAAGACTAGCGAGAATTCATATTTCATTTTTCATCGCACATCATTTTTTCAATCTCAAACTGTCTATTCGCTCGGACAGAAGTTTTTGCTCATTCAATTTATATTAATTGTCATTACGTTAAAAGCAGGCGCATACATCGACACGTAAATATAGCAAGTTCCTTCGTGTCAAGTCACCATTAAATTCAAAAATTATAAATTTGATACGTTCGCGTGTTAATGCATTCAACATGACTAATGTGCGTGAATACCTTTCCGCGCGTCACGTCGTTTAATATTAAAGGAAACGATATGTTCCTGCGTGCCATACGTGTCGTAAGGTACATAGCCGATTGCGACGATTAGCTAAACCCGTGACGGAAAGTTTCCCGTCGTCGGAACTTGGACGCCGGCGCAGCTGTTAGGAACTACGACGAAGTCGGCTCCGCGGCAATCGACCCCGGCCCCTGGCCGAGCTCGTGCAAGACACAGTCGGCGAAATTACACGTCGCGGTGTATATGTTCTTTTCTCGAACCGCCGATCCATGCCGGCGAATCATACATGCAATTGAACGATCCACCGATGACACTTACCTGGAACAAAGAAAAGAGAAATCGTACGTTAGAGAAATGTTAGGGGAAAACGTTGGCGCGAAATTTCGCTAAATTATCCGTTTTTATCCGCCGATACCTTCGAACGTAGATAATGAATCAATTTTACGACTTGGAAGTGAAAAAAATATGTAGAACACGACGCTTCTATACTATTTATAATCAATAGAAAGGAATAGAAAATATGATAGAGATGATTTTGATTTCGCAGGTAATCTCTATAGAATTAATCTTGTACAAATTAAATATATTAATAATTAAAATATTAATCCTGCTCTTCTTCATTTCTTTTCACACATACACACATACACTCTTTCCTTCTTTCTCTTTTAATTTTTCTTCTTCTAAATTGTCAGATAACATTTTCTATTCTCACTTCAAAATATTAATAATAGCCAAGGAAAGCCGGCCATCATTTTTTAAATTTCACTTCACGACGCCATTATTCACAATAGCTAGGAACGTTTCACGATAAATCATATTGCAATGTTATTTTCGCTACAGTTTTTACTTTGCATAATTCAGAGTGATATAATCTATTGCAAGGCTAATGCCATACTTTTCTTTAGATTTTTTATCATAGTTTTTATGCGGTATGTGATAATTATATAATAATTAATATAATTATATAATTACAACACACATGTAATATAATTAATTGTAAAATATTATAACCTACAATAATGTCAATTTAAAATATAAATAATTTTATTACTTTAAAAATTAATATATAATTTTTCTCTTTTCGCAAAAATTTTCGTAGAAATACATATTTTAATATAAAGCCACCGGAAGAAATAATGTCATTAATAGGAATATTAGGATTGACATTTAAACTATTATTAATGATTACCAAATTAATATCTATTATTATGTTTACATACATAATATGTTTATATTTAGATCTATTATTATATATGCAATATATTTGTATAACGTTTTACGATCGGTTGCGTTTGCTAATGAAAATCGATCTGTCACAGTTGTAGAATAATATGTCAATATGCGAACACAATATATATAACTGGTGTTCGCCGGAAAGAATCGAGCGTAAAAAAGTAACAAAAACGGAAAGGAATAGGAAGAGCGAAATGACGTGAAAAGGACTCGTCAGCTCGCAAAAAAGCGCTCTTCGCCACGGCTTCATCGAGAAGATAATTTGTTGGTTCAGTGAGCTCTCTTCGTCGACGCGGTTTCAGCCGTCGTCACACTTCGATTTTTCAGCCGTAATATCCACGTGCCCATCGCAAAGAAGTCGGCTCAAATTATTGGTCTTTCACGAAGGTTTATATTTAACTAGAACGACTTCCATCTCGCCGTTCGATAACTTAGTCTACAATTCGCTTCTTCCTGTCGATCAGCTATAAAAGCTCTGGACATCAACGCATTCCCGGGCACAAATAATATTGATATTTGTAAAATTCGAATGAAATATGCTGTTTTTGTCGATGAGCTCCTTTGTTCGATAAGTTTAAATAATATTTAAAGCATCAAACTGATGCAGTCTGGTAGTTTTTAAATAAAAAAGAGATAATTTTAATTTTTAATCATTACTTTTATCTTTCAGATAATTACGCCTCTCTATATTATCGCATTTTAAATGAAACATCATGGAGTTATTTAAATACATATACATACACAATATTTATCATTATATGAAAGCAAAGTTGATTAAAAACTGCTAGTATGTACATTTATGCATTCACGCATTTGTCCACGTATAAGCAACATTGAAATTCAAAACACATTTGTAAACATTAGGTAAAAAGATTTATGACCGTGATAATGATGTACTAATTGCAAGATGAAAATTAAAATGAGAAAATACCTAAATTACCTTCAATTAGGGAAAGAGCTTTATTAATACAATATTACTATCATTACTGCATTCATGACGCTAATAAATTGCTAAATCCAGAGAAACTGTTTGTTACGTAATCCATTTATTGCCGTTAAATTTTACATTGAACGCTATAATAATGTGCTCATTGTTGGAATGATATCACCATTTCAGCCAGGATTAAATATAAATAATGTTCGTAAATACAGATTTCTGCGAATGATATAAAGTTGTAAAGAATAAATTTTACAAAATGTGGAAAATGAATAAATAATCAGCTTGTACAAATTTATCTATTACAGTGCAACATGTTGACTAATTGTTATAGTATTTAAAACACGAGTGTTGTAAATAATACAAAAAAAAAATATATACATAACTTTCGTTATGCTATCACCCGATGTATTCTCTTTGTATAAAAGATTAATGCAAGACATCCATTATATTTTAGAATCGACAGACGGTGAGAAGGGCGCGACAGAACCTCGGAAGAGAATTGAAAATAGGATCGGGACTTGGTATACAAGGTAGTCGCCGTGTGAATCAACACGATGGTCAACATACATACTGACCTGACATTTCTAGAACACATATTTGCGAGAGCGAGCGTTTCGATAACTTGTTCAACTAAATGCGCGTCCTTCATGATTAATGTGATATTCCTTTGATGGTCTTTTACAGAAACCCATCATATTGAAACCTACCCAATTGAAATATAATCATTTGCGGACTTGCATATCGGTTAACATAATCAAACTCGTTTATAAAAATATAAGGATATTTTTCTGGAATTAAACTCAGTTTCCATTCGGTAAAATATTCAACGAAAGTATTCGAAAAATATTACACATCATGTTCCTCGTGGCAGAATATAAATAATGGCGTCTGGCGAGGCACATTTCATACGAAATCGAAACTACTACGAAAATAAAGTTATACACGTTAGTCGGAATATAAAACGTAAAATTAGATATGTCATCGTTCTACGAGAATGTGCCATTGTTGCATTTTTATGAGGGAAACAGCGAGAGAATAGCCGTGAAACATTCTTGAGAGACTGAAGATTCTCCGTTTTTCCGACTTGAGATAAACGACGTCGCGGATATTGCGAATCTAGTTTAGACTTTTCGTGATCCCACTCGTCTCGTTTGCGTGCGCTTCTCGATTCTGCCGCTGATTCGAAGGTATCTCTTCTTTCCGCACGCGCTCGTGTCCAGAAGGTGAGAAAATGGAAATACGCGGAGAATGCGATAGCGCGAAAGAGGAGAGCAATAAACGGGATTAGAATCGATTGCGCGCCCTGCATAACTCGCCAGGATTACGTAATTGTATAGGTTGCACGCGTGCGCGTATTGTATGCGTCGAAAGCACACACACGCGCGTACTAGCACGCGACTGCGCGACAAAGATAAGTCTGCGTGTGTCTTTCAGCTCTATTTACCTTAAGTATTTTTATCATATTCAGTATAAAATAATCAAACTGTTTTTATATATTTTTAAATGTCCAACAAAATTATAGACGTTGAGAATAAAATATTTTTTATATATCGTAATATATATTTAATCGTTGGTCTACATAGAGAAAACTCTAATATCACATAGCGTACTATACGTACAATTATTTTTAGAAAATCATAAAAATATTCTATTAATGTAAATAAATCCTTTTATTATGTTGAAATAGACTTAATTGAACTAATTACATTGCCTATAATTAGTTACTTAAAATTTTATTTACAAGCGCCATAAATAGAAACTGTGCCAATATATTTGCATCTAATTAGTAAGGTTGAAATAAATATTTCCGCATCCGGATAGTACATAAAATAGATATTTTCTAGCTGTAACTTCAGATTCTTGGCATAGCGAATACTGCGGAGAGGACGTATAGAGAGCTCGTCGCGGTCGAAATGTTGATGTACGTGAAGCCGAGAAGGCACAGCGCGGCAATGGATCAAATCCGGATCGAACGACACGTGACAACTGGATTTTCGTGGACTTCGTGTCCCCGCGAGAACGCCGAGAGACGGGGCGCGGCGTTTTATTCTGCACTGGTAGAAAACGCGCGATGGGATTTCGTGCCGAGAAATCGGGTCCAACCAGAGAGTTGATAGGCGGATGAAATATGACGCGTTGGCAGAGAGAGTATTCGATCATCACCGCAAAGGAGCAATAAAATCCGTTGACGCGGTAGCGAAAATCGCAAGAGGATGGATTTGCTCTCTTCTTGAGAAACTGAGAATATGTAAAAATCGTGCGGGGAGACGAAATCGATTTCGTTGAAATTTCCACGGCAGAGAAATTTCCCAGACATTGTCAACAATGTACAGTTTATCCGCGGCTCCGGCATAACTTTGAAAATAGCGTTGGATGTTCAGGAGAAGACATCGCTGCTGAAAGCGGTTTGGTTAATCCTTGACTCTGTTTAAGTTGTCTCGCCGTGAAAATGTTTAGATTTTTTTTTTTTTTTAAATACCACACACAGTGTTGACAAATATCTTGCACCAATATATTTTTGTCACGTTTTTTTCTACATATTTTCGATATAATAATCTTTCAAAAGTTAATCTTCGCATTTATTCATCAAAGAGATATTAAATCTTCCTAAATGTTGGTTTCCCATATTAATATCATCTCAGTTTAAGAGGTGCTTAATGGGCTGTTTACTCCGTATACACAATAATATGTGCTCTGACAGTAAACCTTCCTAGTATCCTTTACTACGGAGTAGCATGTCGGTGACATGTAATAAAGTCCAGCTTGTTCCGTTTGACGCGTTTGCCCGAATCTAGATGGGAACATGAACTTTAGATGCATCTCTATCGTAACTAATAAATTAACAAACGCCGGGTTATTGTCATAGTTTAAACACATAGCATTCGATTAAATTCATTTGGTACAGAAATTTCGTTTACAAATAATTGTTCATTACGATTACCATCTTTCTTATCTGAATATATTTCGACAAGTAGTATATGTCAGAATAATCTATATCAGAATAAATTAAATCTATAGAAAGTAAAATTATCACGCATATTTATCGTCAGTGCAATTGACGCTATGATTTAAATTTAAAGATGTAAAATATAATAATTCAGTTACTTGCTTTTTTTTAAAGTTTAGTTACAAAAAAAAAAAAAAAAAAAAAAAACAAAAACAAAATTCTATTTTATGCCTTTAAAGAGAAAACTATTACCCCGACATTTGTGTTAAAGCAAATATCGTGATTAAAAAAAAGTAGCTTAAAGTAACAGTGTAAAAAAACGATACGATAATAGCATTCACGTCGCCGTCATGAATGTTATTACAGGATCGACAGCGTCGCGCACCATAGTAATTATTCTTCTAGAAATGGACCACGTCCCTTTCGAGCACCCATTCTCCAAGATCCCGTAAGGAACCCGTCGGTTGGCCACGCGAATGAGGAAGCATATTATTCCGGGCGCGTGCTCGACGAAGGCACGAGCCTTAAGTCGCATTCCGCGCGGTACTCCCGAGGGTGCTTTTGTCAGATGACATGCCGGTGAATAATTCACCTGGCGCATACAGCGATGACGTTTTCGTCGCCGAGAAATTCAGACTGAAACCCAACATCGCGCCATACATTTTGTTTTCGCGATAGAAGGAATATTATCGATCCGCGAATATTTCGAGTCGCGAAATGCGAAAGCTGGAAAAGCGAGGCTTCGTCAATGTTCGTCAAACTGTCCATTGTACGTATAAAAAACGCATACATACTTATTTTTAATAACTTCGGATCTTACGGCGCAAGTTTATAAAGCTTGTCACGTCGCGTCAGTTGTTCGTCGGGTAGAGAGGTAACGCAGGTGCGCCGGAAATGATGGCAAAATTGCACGTTTATATAGCAAACATAATGGAGTGTGTATACTACGACGTCTGGTCCTTTGTGTGAGTAACTCTTATCTTTAAGATTATTGACATTACGGCAGCTTCCCTGCTACCGTAATCTTTAATCCACGTAACAACTTTGCGCAATATCATTTGTACTTCGCATAGAAATTTCAGCAATTTAGAACTTTAATTTATTCAAAGTTAATTTCTACAAATGCAACCTTTTGAAATAGTACCTTTGTCAAATATTTTTGACAAGCAATATTCTTTTCATTTTATTTTCAATAATTTACGTCTCAATATTTTTATTTTTATTAATGTGTTTGTCAAATACATTTGATATATGTTATCTAATATAATATTAATAGGCAATCAATAAATTTCCTTTTTAATCGAATCGAAATATAATTGATTGTCATTATTAATATATTTATTCTTATTTCGAATTAAATATATACAAAATAATACACGTGGTGTCGCTGAATGAATATAGCTAGACTCCCAAAATGGGAATTGAGGGAGATCGATTTTACTGAACTGGAGATATGCAATATTACAGCAGCCGTTATGCATATTGTTCCGCTTTAAGATAACGGTCTCGTAGTAGGTAACTTGTAACTTCTCGAGTATTATCTTCCAAAATATTGCAGTCTAGCCATTTGCAACGTAAGGGACGTTGATAGTGCGTGCACTATGCGAGGATAAAACGTTTTATGAAAATGACTACGTAATGTTAAACGAAATACAAGAACGCATTAAAGAACGTTATAACGACACTCTTTCTCTCATAACGCTTTATTATCATAACTGTAGACCATGTTGTATATAGAAATGTTATTTTTTACGATTTTACTCACTCTTGCTTCTAAAAGTACAAATCAAATAGATTATGTATATTAAAAGCGACTGTCCCATTAAAATATAATAGAATTTACATTTTAAATAGATTGAATTGTTTAACATAAAAGATGAAAATAGACCTATAAAAGATTCACTAATATCCAAATTGATATCGAAATATCGTAATTTAGTTATTATATATAGGTTTTCTTTCGTGAAATTAATTACCGGATTAATTAATGGATTCAATAGCATGATGTATATTTTATGCAAAAGCCACTGCATCAAAGATATACATAGAAAGAGCAGATATAAATGTAAAAATTATATCAAAAATAAAATAAAAATTAAAAGTACCGCAATATTCAATACGATCCTCTTTATATATAAGCTTTATAATAGTGTAAATATATTTTTCCATATTTTTAATAAATAATTTTAGTAAATAAAGTATTGTTGAGAGGTAAATCTGGCTCAGACGCTATTGTTTCAAATAAATACAAAAGATAATCTATCGAGAGAAAAATGTAAATATGCATCGCGCGCAATATTTTATTATAAACAATTCTTTTATCATAATACGATCTTTAATAGACAAAACACACATCCCGGTATATTGGATGTATTATCATAAATATAGTATCAACACACATCATGACACATATTACTAGAAATCTCGTCACACACGAACGCGATTCGAGAGATATCCGG
Source organism: Anoplolepis gracilipes (assembly GCF_047496725.1). NCBI lineage: Eukaryota > Metazoa > Arthropoda > Insecta > Hymenoptera > Formicidae > Anoplolepis > Anoplolepis gracilipes. The sequence goes on along the minus strand of NC_132980.1, from coordinate 8,204,050 downwards.
TGTATGTACACCAGTGGGAAAACAGACTGTATTTTCGCGAATCTGGAAGAAAAATGAAAGACGCTTTTCCTCCTTCCCTTCCCCCTCTCGCGCTCTTTCTCTCCCATCTCACTTACGTATGCAGAGCTGCTGGGGAAGTATTAAATCTCAAATATTTAATATCCTCAGATTTTCGTACGTAACCTCGACGTTCTCGTGTATCCTGCCGCCAACTCGGCGCCCCGACCCTCTTTACGATGAAAGTGTGAAGCGTGTCGCAAATAACGGAACGGCATTCCTCCTATGTAGAATGTAGACACGATGTGTCGTACAAACGCAACCGACTACGATGCGGGTATTATAAGGTAGAAATAAAGGAGAAATAGAAGTGAGACTTTCGTCCGTTCAAGAAATTTTGGACAACCAAAACAAAAGTAATTATTTCGTTTAACGCTATATCTTTAATAATTAGAAGAAAAGATATTTCGACTAATTGCTAATTAAGAATAAAAATATTTTTGTGTTGCTTATACATAATGTATATATGTATATGCGACGTATTTCAGAATTAGTGAGAAGTTACGCAATATTATTTTTGATACAATTATTTTGAACGATTTTCTTTCAGAAAAGACTTTAATCATCGTTCAAACAATGGATAATGTTTCATTATTAGAAAGTACTTCTAAGTCTTACAATATTTTCGCTAATAAAGACTAATGTTTGTTAATAAACACTAAGCACTATCGGCTAATAAAATTTTCAGTAAGAAATCGATATTCGAGAGAAAAATAATTTTATATTTATAGCATTAAAATTTTTTTGTTCCTCTTTTTTTAACAGCAAAACATATCGACAAAAAAATCGAATGTATAAAAGTATTCATCTAAATGACATATAATACTTGAAAATTTAAATATACTTTTAAAAATAATTTTGCGATAATATAATATAAAAAGTGTAAAAGACCTAGATATGTATTTTTACAATTTCCAGAACTTTTTAATTTACTAATTTACTACTGAATGAATCACGCTATCGGAATATATCTCTATTTAGAGATGTAGCAAATTGACATTAAATTCCAGTACAGTGCTTAATGCCATCTTCTGCTATTCGATATTTCCTCGATATGAAATTCCACACAATTTATTATAAACAAAAATAAAATATTTCCGGATGTATGTGTATGACGGCAGAGTAATTTTTCATCGGATAATGGAATCGTGGGTTGAAAACGTATAAAACGCGCTCGTCGTACTCGACAGCTAGCCTGGCTGATTTGACGTTAAGTTGTATTTTAAGCCCAAAAACGGAGAATTTATCGCGTTTCTGTTTTTACTTTTAAACTCAAAGAATACAATATAAAGACAAATAAGAAATCTAATTTTTTTTTTTTTTTTTTTTTCATTTCTATTTATTTGTCTAATTCTTCTATCTTCTTTGACATTAATAATGAAATTAATTATTTTAATTAAAAGTATTATATTAAACTTTGCCACGTGTGTGTGATATATAAACACATTTTCTTCTTCGATAAATAATATGATTTAATGAAAAATAAATAATTTATATAAGAGCATTTTCTAAAGATATATAACTCTTTTTTTTAATATAAAAGCATGCTTAATAGACAAAGTTGTCTGCTATTAATTATGATTACATCCTTCAAGTACTCAAGTGGTACAAGTGATTATTGCATTCTCGGAAACTGCCGATCCGATTCCACGGTCCAACATATAGAAACCAATAATTGAAGGAAGTAGTTTGCCTTAACTATTAACGTCCAACGTATCTAACTATCTGCACTAAGGTCCGATAACGAAGACACGGTTGGACTATCGTTAGAATTAATGTCGTCCGTTCAATTTCAATTTAACTGTCTGACGCATTTATTTCGCTGAATATCAAAATTAAGAAAATCAGATTAATATATATAAATAATATAAAAAACATTTGAAGTAATGTAAAATGTATATGCAATTCGATATATATTACGATAAACACATATAATAGAATATATATATATATATATAATAGGTGTATATACGCTACATAAAATTAAAAACAGAACTCCATTCTGAATTGCATCGCAAGTTATAAATTGTTTTATATTGACGTTGCCCTTAAAATGCGATAACGACCTATATATTATTTAAAATACCTTTCGAAATCTTAAAATAATTAGGAACACAGTCGAAAAAAATAACTTGTTTAATATAGTTCGCTATCGCATGCAAGGGCAATATCAATATAAAGCTTTAAACAATTTATAACTCGCGATGCAATTCAAGATATAGTTTTATTTATAATTTTAGCGTATATAACACGTATATATATATATATATATATATATTCTATTACATGTATTTATCGTAATATATATCGAAATGCATATATATCTTACATTATTTCAAACGTTTTTTATATTACACGACACATTATTACATAAAGCTAGAAATAAAATGTTATCTCAAATTTTGTCGCAATGATCTAAAGTGGATTTAAAATAGAAACTTGATAGCTAATATAATATAAAGCAAAGATGAATTTAAACGTCAAATAATTTCAAAAAAAATTAAATATAAATTTCAACGATACGCTGAAGGAATATATTCGATTATTATCGATCCACAGACTGAATTCTCGCTTATGAAAACACGCAGTGATAGGAGATACTTGCCTTTTAGCTAGCGGCGCACCATCGCACCAGTGTACGGTTTCCATCGTGGAAACTTTAGAAGCGGCGGAAAGAATGTTCGCGGGTCGCGACAACTTTCTATTTAAATTGGATGGGAAATGGAGAGGAAAGTGCGAAACTGGTACGGAGGAGAAGAGAAGGAATAGTAGGCATCGCTCACGAGGGAACGATTTCAGGGTAGATTTCGTCCGTCTCGTGTTACAACTAGTGTCTCGCGTATCGACGAATGCATCGTTTAACAAGGTACGCCCACGCACTTCGAAGCTCTCGAAGAAAAATGGATTTATGTCTCGCCTACGCGGCCTCAAACTGGAATGCGAGACGCTACGCCTCGAGTGTTGATAAATGCGCAGTCTGAAATTCATCCTGCCGATTGCGCGTCTCGCGCACGATGTAACACCGAGAGAAATGCTTTGTTTCCGTCCAAGCATTCGGAGGGCTCGATGGAAGGATATAGCGAGGGATAAAAGCGAGCTCGTTTTTCTCTTTTTCTCTCCTTTTCTTTCTCTATCTGACGTACGATAACGGCAAATAATTTCGTGCGAAATATATAGGCGTATCGGGCCATTACCCTGCCATCAATTGAAGAAGAAATGTCATTACGAAAATCAAATAGAGAAAACTTGAGGAAATTCTCGTGAGAGAATCGAAGAAGTGATAACATGATCCTCGCGTATAACGATTACGAATACTTTATCGTTGGAGAGTTTCATTTCCCGTTTAGATCAACATCGAATAGATAAGTGCTTGATTGATGTACGATTCGATTTTTAAGCGCAAGATAAATTGCTAAACAGAAATTAATCTTATGGAAATTTCATTATACGGGATGTATAAGGAATAAAAATAGTACAATTTTTCTAACTACTAGTTATAATAATAATTAATAATACAATTTAATGTACTATTAAATTTAATATACTTTAGTATAATATTCGCAATAATTTTTATGGTATATTTTTTTGTATAAATTGTTTTGTGATTTTCTCTGAAATTAAATTTAAAAAGTTTAAATAAAGTATTGAACAATGATATTAACATCAACTGAAATTAAATAATAAAATAGTTTAATGGAAAAATCGTATCCTATTTTGATTATATATAAAATGAATTTAATCAAATTAAATATATTAATTTAATTTAGCCAGATTAATACTTATTTACATTCACAAGTGATAATTTATTCATATAGTATAATAAAATTTAATGATTGATAATTGAATATTAATTTGTGCTAAAGATTCGTCTTGATCGATGTTCATCAAAATTTCAACTGAGTTTGAACATATGTGTACTTACAGAGTTACATGAAACGATATATACATATGTACATATATTACAATATACTATATGCTTTGTCTTATGTTTTAGAGAGCAATTTTTTCTATATATTTCCATATTCATCTCCTTTCGAGATATTCGCAATATCTTCAAACTTCTTTCGAGAAAGCTTTTCGATTATAATGATATTTAGTTTTCTTCCTTTCTTAAAAAAAAAATAAAGAGAAAACGTGCCAAACGATTGAGCAATTCTATACAGCTGAAGGAAATCTCATTCTAGCAGAAGAGATAACTTCATAACTTTTTTTCGAGATTGTTGAATATTACAAAATAGACTATGCGTGTTATTTTCACGCAGCGAGAGCCGTTCGCCGTAGATGGTCGAAAATGATTTCAGAATGCTCCACGGTACACTCCAAAGTTCAATTTCTGCGAGAGATAGAAGACGAAACTCGACGAAAGTTTCAAGCGCTTCCCTAGGCCCCCGTTTACGCGGCACCCTCACGCGAAGGGGTGCTTTCAACTCGTTTCGATGAAACTGCCGTTCTATTACTGTTCCATTTGTAGTACCAGAAAACTGCTGTTCTATTTACTAAAAAAAAAAAAAAAAAAAAAAAAAGAACTTTAGTGAATTATCGAGATGCGCCATCAGTGTAATCGTCAATTACAAGTCTTGTAATTCGTATATAATTGTATTCTCTTTGCAAATTATATATATTTACTCGTTAATGCAGTGTTGCAGACATTAAACGACGTTATTGCGCTCACTCCTTTATATAATATACTTTCTTGATTTAAATATAACTGTTTAAAGGAAAGTTAAAGAAAAGTTTTAGTTTTCTCTGTAATTATAACTATTTAAAAGGTAGTTTTAATTTTCGTCTGCGAAAAGATTGAACGCGATTTTGTAGATTACTCCGGATATTTGTGGATTTCTCGAGTCGATTATAATAAGGCATAGCTCGTGCCGAACCCTTTGTGCATTATAATCGCCCTGCTTCGCCAGAAAAGAAACCCATTTCGACGACATTAAAGCGCGCGGAATACGCTCTTTACGTAGCCCCTTCCCGTCCAACTTGGATCAGGGAGTCTTTTTCGCGCTCGGTCGAGGAACCGTCTCATTTCCGGCCGCTTGATCCCTTTGCCTTGCGCCCGAATGACATGTAAAGAATGGAATCCAAGAGAGCATCTTGGGCCGGCACCATGGCAACGATTCGCTATTTCGGCACGGTCGGCTAGTTCCCGAAGTTTTTGCGCTCGAGATTGCAAAAGGCAAGTCGCTGAGAGACGAAATCGACCTTAACCCGCGATAAAAAGGAGCTCGCGACGCACATGCACAATTTCCATATATGCTGCCACATCGAGTAGACAAAAATTAACAACAGAATTATGCGCTAAGTGTGTTGCAAAAATTTTGTCAGAAATGTCAACCATTTTAACAATGCAATCGACTAAAAAAATAATTATATTTAGAGTAAAACGCAAATATATATATAACTATTTTGACAGAACAAATGTCAAAATTGCACGCATTTTCGAGAAAGTCTCCATTTCTTCATCGCGATCTGTCAGTCGAATACTTTTAAGTCTATTACATTACTGTTTCAAATTTCTGTACTTTATGTAAAATTATATAAAGGTAGCTTTATAATCGAATCGAATATTAGGAAAATATAATAATCAATCTCTTTCTCTCTTTCATTTTTCCCTCCATGTTCTTCAGTTTGGTAACTACTCACCGAGACATCTTTTAGCCCCTAAATCGTGATATACATGCAAATTTTCCGTACCACGGTCTACGAAACGGAACTTTGACCGCCATTACGCCGTCGGATATTGAATATCGTAATGCAGTACCTCCGTTCTGCTCGGTCGTATACCACAAGGGAATCGTGCTACGCCCCTCTCCCCTCACAATTTCTAGAGAAACTTTACGTTCTTATAACGGGTGTCCTTGGTATATCGCGCAAAATTAAGACACCAAAGTGATACAAAAGTATCGATAAATTTCAAGGGACAACCAGATCCTCCAAGAAGTCAACTTTAAACGTAAATAATATTATTATTCTCGGAATTCGGTTTCGTTTGCAATTTATGCTACGGAGGATAATACAATTATTAGAAAAAAAAATGTTTACGTTTCCCGTCGTGAGTGTGTCAATCATCCGCTCGAATAAATTGTTTAACTATAAAGCGAAATAGTTTGGTGGACATAGAGATTTCAATATATCCTACATATGTATATCAATATAAGCGATATATATCCATTTCATGGAGTCTGCAGAAGCATATACATATATATCGTTGTTGACCTTTCCACATCCATATACTATAAATTCAGAAACGAATTTTTACAGGACATCTCGATTGAATTCCTCCTTCTATTGCGCTCGTATGTATCGTATACTCGTGAGTCAACAGTTTTACGATCGAGACTAGAAAGTGGATAGAATGATTCGCGACGGTTCTTGGATTTTATCGATTAATCCACTCGAGACGATGATTATGTCCCTGACCTCCGAAATTACATGCGTAATAGCAATAATGTCCGTCGTACTATACATACTATACTAGTCTTCTATCATTGTTATGTAACCTTATAATATATAGTTAGATGCTTATTGTAAATTTCAATGGTCTCGGGCACGAATTGTCGGAGAACTATACAAATGCCTTGCTGTTGAAATCGCTTTCATCGCTAGATAGTCTACAAGCAGATATCTGTTTATTAAATTCGACCTAAATTAAATTAAATTCTATCTTATTGTTGGATAAGAATTATATAAAAGAATTAAGTTGAGAAACAAAGTTATTAGAAGGTGTAAATGAGACAAAAGATTAAAATAGAATATACGTATTACATAAGAGATATACATATAATTTTTACGAAAATATATACTTTCTCGCATTACTAATTGCTGGCTATTTGGATATCCAATTAAAAAAAAATAGATCTGTAAGATAAAAAAAACAGACCAAAGAGAAGACAATATAGCTACAGAAATGCAAAGTATACTAAATATTAATTACAAATAATCATTAAAGATATATAGAAAAAGATTATGATAAAAAAATTTGAGAGAAATCTAAATTTTACTACAGTAAAAATACAACTATAATTTTAAAACGAGTTTTGCTTATTTTTTTATGTAAAATATTCTATCCTTTATTACACATGATTAAAAAGCGCTATTATTTAATATTATATAATACCTCAAACACTTTGGACAAAATTCCTAAATTCTTCGATGTACATCGAATCCATTCAAGAGAGAAAACAGACTGGCGTGAATTTAAAATAAACACGTTCGTTTCTATTCGGGAATTTGTTTTTGTATCGCCGCACCGACACGAATGTCGATCTGTGCACTTGTCCAAGCAAACAGAATTTGACTGCGGCGGCATAGTCGGCGTTGCGGGCAAACTTTAAAACCCGAACAAACTACCCACCGACTGTCTATCTACCTCGAAATGGGAACGAACAAGTCGCGAATAGAAGGAACACTTCTCACTGAAGAAACCGGAAAAACGATGCCGCGAGAGTGGAAGATGTTTACTCCTTCGTTTCTAAACTCGAACGGCATCCGACAGTATTCCACGTTAAAAGTGTCCATTTACAGCGATCTTCGTGTAATTTTCTCGCGCTTCCCGCCTCCAAACGATTACGAGCTTACTAAACGATGTACCTTCCTTTCGCTGAACGATTTCAAGAGCGGTATCAAACGCGAAAATTGATTTTCCGTAATGCTATAATGTATAAGTAAATATTTCTAATGTTATTGGTTTCAAATAGCTGAAATGTTGACATTTTAAGAAAAATAAAAAATATATCTTTTGTCAAGAAATAAAAGATATATATACCGACTAATATCATATCGTATAAAAAGATTAAGAGATAGCTATTTTATTTGATATACTTAGCATTTTAATCCAAATAAAAAAAGCTTTAAAATATTTAAATCTGTATATCAAGAAGATTTATTAGTTTTATAATATTAGCTTGAAATATGGAAGATGTAAAGTTAGCTACAATCTCTTATATATTTCTTAAATATTTTTCATTTATATAAGAAGGGTAAACCGCTGGGGAATTTTGATATACGAAGTCAAGTAGGAATTAACGGATATTACTTGAGAAGAAGGCTATTATGTAATGAACGTAGTAATACCTGCTTTTAGTCAAGAGCATACTTGATAAATTTTGTAAAAATTCCTGAGTTTTAATAAATTATTAATATTTTATCATAACAATATTAATCATTAATTTTAATAGTTAATAACTATTAATAACTATCAATTATTAATAAATAATAATAATTATATTCGTATTGTAGAATATTAATTTTTTAAATTAATAATATAAATTTAAAAAATTTATAAATCCCCTTTTTCTTCTGCATATAATTATCTTCAGTTAATCGTCAGTTAATCTTCATAATCGTCAGTTAAACTCGTGTAGACATATTATTTCTTGTTTTTCTTAGAAATTCCAAACTATATCTTATCTCTCCCAACTGTTCGTAGTAATGAAGCACGTGAAAGTATATCGGCACCATCACTCTTCACTTGGTGATTTCTTACAATTATTCCGACCGATTTATTCTAATTTATGCTGGTCACAGCGTAAGAAAGAAAGCATTTATAAAGGGAAACTTTACCAAAGAATAAACAGCTTAGGACCAAAGATATTGATTCCCTTAATCTTTATTTCTACTACGCGTCCGTCCATATAATCGACATTCTTTCGCCCCAAAGTATCTTCCCTCGCTTGATTTTACTCTCCCAATCCAAACAATTAAATTCAACCGAGAAAACGTGAAAAAATGTCGGATTAGAAAAGAGTTAGCGAAATGCCGTTATATTTATATATCCCGACGTTGCGGTCCACATTATTTCAATGCGTGCCTATTGTTGAGGTTCGATCACCCCGGGGGATCCGGTTTGCTTTCCCCGCTCCTCCTCCCCTTCGCTTCCGTAGGCGATGTAGGAGCCACGAAGGCACTCAACGATGCATACAGAGCCTCTCATATGAGCCGATACAGGTGCATGGACGTCGTGGCCGATGCAGTCGGCTGCGATTCGCGGGGGGGACAAGTACGAGGGGGTTGCGCGAGGGATCGTGACTCGGGGTGGCTTTCGGGATCAGGTAGGTAGGTTGACAGACAGGGAAGAGAAGGGGAAGGTCGTTCTGCAGCTGGATGGCTGCTTTCTGTCGACGGGTATTGTCGGTGCATTGACTTATCGACCAGAGAAGGGAAAGGGGAGGAGGGCGAGGGTTACGAAGCATAGTTCTGCACCACGATGGATCGCGGTTATGTCCGTTGTTCCGGTAACGAGAGTCGCTCTTATCCTCGTCCCTTCCTCCCTTCCTCCCCTATCGTACGTCCATCTTCATCGTACGAGATCAGCGAGAACTGTCAATGCTCGTCATTATCTGCCAGCAAAGGCGAAAATACATACGTCTGACAATGTGTCATCAAGGAGAAATTTGCGATTGTAGCAATGTTTGCTTTTAAAGGATCAATATTATAATCGTGAAATATGATAACAACTGTTTCTGTACAGAATGTTACTAAAACTCCTACAAGAATATCAATGTACTCCTCTTTATAGAAAAAAAGAAAAATATGAAAACGTAGACAGTTGAAAGCATTCAATATTTTATTATATCGTGTCAATTGAATTTTTTTAACCGTTTTAAAAATATTTAACATAAACGATTGTACATATCATTCCGGGCGTGAGCGAAGTAAATGGAACGTCATCGCATGACACCGTTCATTATCACGCGTCGCGCGGCGATGTTTATGAATGCGAAAATCTTTAGACACGTGTCACGTCGGAGAGTGCCGCGCGGCGTGGAAACAACGTGCTTATAGTCCATTAAAATGGATGTAAAACAAGGTATCGTATATGCATGACACTACCGCGTCACATGTATCAAGTTGGATTTCGAACTTAAATCTGCTTCCGTCTTGTCTTATGCCCGTATCTGATAAAACGACCGATTCGTGTCTTTTCTCGACGAGAGAAATATGGTAGACGTTTTAAAAGGTACAGCTGAGATAAAAGAAACTTTAAGACGTACAAGCGATATGAATACGCAGAATCGATTACAGCATATAATATATTCTGTTATACTTTAAAGCAGCCAAACTTTGTGTCATTATTTTATCTTGTACTTTGTTACAATAAATATAACTTGTATATTTATTAATATAAACGTATTTCTTACAACTGTTCTGTAAAAGACCACGTGATAATAATAAATTTCGTACAAAGAAAAATAGAAATATCACACTACTTCGACAAATATCAAAATAATTAACGATTAAAATTCTTGCAATGATATAAAGAAAATCAAAGATTCAATTATTTTATTTCATTTTTCGTTTAATTCATTAAAAGTACATAACTTGTTCAAATATGACTAAAGATTTTTGCACTGAGAGATTTAAGCTCTCTGATGAAAGTGTAATTTTCAAATATAGCTTTCGTGCAATAGATATGTAACTGAATGTAACAACGGAAAGCGCCTACATTGTCGCGATAACGAGGTACTCTCCCGTTCGCTCACCTATCTCCGTTCTATGACTGCATCTAGCAGGCAGATGCAATGCACGTCATTACCCAGCATCGTCGACGGAATATGTCTGATGTCTCTGAGAGGAAGGACGAGGAGAGGTCGAGAGAGAACAGGAAGGGCGAGGACGGGGAGGATTCTGGTAAGGTCTTGCTGACAGGATTCTCTAAATAAGGCTGCCCTACCAACAATGGTCATCGACGCACTAATGATCGGTCAAGAGAAGTGCCAATTGAGAAATCAAACTGGAAATTTGGTTGATTCGCTTATTACAATTAAATGCAAATATACCTCTATGCAATAATTTTTTTAATTTATGAAATATTCCAATAAATTTAGCAGATTAACGATTACACATAATATAATATTTGATTCAACGCTTGATAATTAGTAATTAATATTTGAGTAGCTGATAGTCTAACCTTAAACAACGTTTTTATAACGTTGCAATAATTTCAATATAAAATTTATATTAAATATTAAAAATTATTTAATTATTTGCATTTAATTATGGCTTATCAATATTAAAAATTATATAGAAATAATACGTTAATGATATATTTTTAATAATATTCAAATTTTATTACTTTAATTAAAAAATCAGTTTAAAATAATGCTCAGAGCAAGTGTAATGAAATAAAACATCTGTAATTTGTCGATAATTTATATGCATTTTAAATGGAAAATGTTACATTAAACAGAGGTGCATGACAATGTATATACGACAGCGCTTTTAATCCACGTTTTAAACTCGATTCTTTAAAATTTCAGATGTCAAGATGACTGTGGCAGTAAAATCGTACTAAAGGAAACTTACGTAAGTGACTGTGGAATTCAATGATAAAAGTTTGAAAAGATCAAGAAAGGAGAAAAATAAGACTAATAATCTGAGGAATTTCTAAGCAGCGATAACAAAAAATGAGAAATAGAAAAGAAACGTTAAAAGAAACACTATCTGTGCTGCTATATTTGTAATTTTTTTTTTATGACATTAACGATAAAAATGAAGCATGTCGATAAAAGACGTAAAAGTCTATTGTATACAACAAATTTTGATAATAATTTTCAATAAAAATCTAAATAAATCTTTGTGTTATTCAAAAGAAATCGATCGATATTAAATATTATAAGAACTTTAAAGCTAAATTAAACTTAAACTAAATTATATATACATATAAGTTTAAAGTTTAAATAACTAAGTTTAAAGTTTGTGTTAGTCAAACTATGAACTTTAAAACTAAATAAGTTCGTAATAAATTATGGTTTATCAATAAAAAAAAATATATTCGGGAAAATTCTCTTTTATTGCAATTTTGTAACTAAAAATATTTTTCTTTTTAAATCATTTTGTAAAAAGATTAAATATAAGTAAATTGGTAAAAAGATTAATAATAAATATTAGAAAATAATAAATATTAGAAAAAGCTAATACACATATACATATATATGTATACATATATGAACACTGAACTCTTAGAAATCTTTCAACTTTGTTTGTATTCTCATATACAAACAAATTGCATTTATAACTCTCTAACATTTATAGGATTTGTAAAGAATCGGGATATATACATATATATGTTTCCTGTGAGTTGGCGCCGCGCCGTGCTGAAGTTGCGACTATCTTTATTTGGCGATATACTCTTCGATTTCGTGGAGTTGATAACATCAAGAAAGTTATACGCGAATTTCTCTCTCGTCCAGTGGCTGGAAGGGATAAAAGCAAGTGCTGTTGTACAAAGAGTAAAGTTATCGTATTTTCCCAAGGTACAACATGTAAGTAGTAAGTAATGACAATGATAATGGAACTGTTGGCGTGGAATTTTTGCTTGGAGAAATTAAATTATTTTATTTTAACGTACCAAAAAAATAGAATAGTTATGTCTCCTAGTTTCAACTGTGTCTGTTTAGCATTACCAAATATTTACAATATTATTTATTATTTTATTTGCATAAATGAGATATAAAAGAATAAAGGTTAAAAGTAAATTTTTGAGCAAAATTCACGAGTGATAATAATAGCATCGTCTCTTTCTCTTTACAATTTTTAGTTTAATTATATATAATCTCGTTCATTGCGTTTCAAGGTATAAATAGTTGCGAGATACATTTAATCAAAAAATTAATACAATTCCAAAATGTAACATCAGAAAAAAAAAAATTTGTTCTTTAATATCTTATAAATATTCAGTGCAGATACAGATACCTTTTCGCGAGGATCAATTTAAATATTGACTTGAATAAATTATTTCGCCTCGCTGTACTTTCAAGCTAAAATCGTCGTATCACTCGTTCGAGAGAATTTCCAGATCGAGATCTTTCAAGAAACGGCACAACACACTTATACTCTGATATCTCGTAAAAGAATCGCCATTGAAGCGCATATCTCCGTGCGTGTGCAGGATCTTTATTCTGTCTTTGCTTCTCGGTACGGACCGAAAATCGAGTTTCAAGTATCTTTTCGGTACGCCATGGACCTCGGACGCGGATTAAATCCCGACGAGATCACCGATCGCCGGAGGGAGACTGCCGGATACGTCAATGTTATTTTTAAACAAGTAGCAACATCTCCTCGCGCGCGGAGGAAACGAGGGCTGGATAACGAGGGAGAAAACGCGCAGGAAACGCTCCCCGGATCGTAATGGAATTTGGCCGTTATTCGGAAGAGAATAAGGACGCGCCTTTTCTCTCGGCCTGTGTCTACCAGTTATTATCGGTTATTTCGAGAGAGAGAGAGAGAGAGAGAGAGAGAGAGAGAGAGAGAGAGAGAGAGAGAGAGAAAGAGAATCACTAAATTGCCATCGAAATTTTCCGTACATTAGTATGAGAACGTTTAATTGTTTCTTCATGTTGTCTCAAGCCCGTCGCGCATAGTTTCTTCCGACCTATAAATCTAGCCCGACAATGCAATTTTCTCAGATGTGCAGATCATTCGAAATTCAACTCCTTGCTCAACGGGAATGATTGTAATAAGAATTCTCATTAGATTTTCTCTGTATAAAGACGAGACGTCAATATTATTCGTGACTTTATTCCTTCATACATAAAATCGAGATTTTTTTTATTATAAGATAATCTCTCTTTTAATATTAAATAGAGAAAACGTCTCCTTACAAACTTTTGATTTCTTTCCAATTTGAAATCATTATAGTTTATAAAGCTAAAGGTGGTTTATCTCAAAATGAGGAAAAAATTATGCCGCGCGCGCGAATAAACTTACATAATTTTATTTATACGACTAATAAAAAGAAAATTTCTAACATCATATCATAGTTGCATTATAAATAATAATTACTTGCTAATACAATATATTTCTAAATGCCAAAGTTTTAAACAATTTAAATAAATTCTTTTCTTTCTTTGTACCAATGTAACAAATATGAGCGCTCAAATATGGGACGACGAAATGGTCTGCATCTGATCCATGTACTATCAAGGAGGCATCAACCCGCTGATATAGCCGCACTATGAGTGAAACGAGACGGAACGAAAGCCGTAACGATTCAAGGAAACGGTACGAGCCTGCACGATGTTGAACTTATACCCGTCTTATATTCGCGATCGTGGTGAAACGCGAGATACTCGCGCACATTCTCGCTCTGCCCGAGTGGATGTGCTGGAATCGGTTATCGCTGGCAAAGCGCTCGGAAAATCCATCGCTGATCGCTTTTTGGTACGGGCTACTGGCCGATTCCGTGCCGAGGAAATGAGTTTCCCCGGGTCGAGTTACCGTAAGCTACCGGTAAGCTTTTCTATTTCCCACCGTTGCTCTTCCTTTCTTGGTATAACGCGAGGGAGATTTAAAACTGGCCCAGCAGCCGTGGCGCGACCATGAAATTCGATACACACGATTTTGACAGGCGCACAGAAATATTCTAACATTGTAGCGTGAATGAAAGAGTTATTTCATTATGCGAGAAACATAAGAGCGTTAAATGCAATTTTCAAATTAATGTCTCTTCTCAAAATTTAAATTTAAGTTAGAAAAAAAATTCGAATAAAATTTCACATTCTATTGCGCGCCGTCTCTGACAAGAAAAAAGCGCAAGCGCGTTGAGTTATAAAATATTATTTGTACAGAGACTTATTGAGTCCCGGTTATTTCCAACGTTTCTGTCGCCAGTGATCCGATTTAACAGATTTTCCCATTAGCGGTGATTGAATTTTTCATCAAACATTTGCACGACCAACGTGTTTTGGCGACGAGTACGGACGGTCCCCGGGAAAAAAGTCGACGCCAACTTTCATTTCGCGCAAACGGGATTTAAACGAATATCACTGGCATGCGGAAGGGCGACTTAATGGAAAAAACGAAATACCGTTTCCGGTGTTTTAATGGACACGCGTGAAGAATGACTCGAGGGATGACGTGTCTTTCTTATTGTACGAAAAGCTGGCGAGACAACAAGGCGATGATTAAAATTCATTATCGTCCCGTAAAATGCTAGCCAATTTATCGTTACGGTTAATTGCAATCTCGATTGTATTTTGAAAACCGCTCGTGTCAAATAAATCGGACCATCGAAACTTAGTTGGATCGCTAGTACCTGACCGAGCATAACGTATAATGGGATTAAGATCGTCGCTCGTTAATCCACTTATACGACGCGCACTGCGAAACCCAACGAGACGTCGCCCCTTCTTCTGAACCTAAACCCATTAAGCGAGTGTATGCACCTATGCACCCTCGTCGACGAAGGATTAGATACGCCCGAGATTTTGGGAGAAAATAATATTTAGGAAACCGATGTATGTATATGTGTATGTGTATGTGTATGTGCGTCCTCGTTAGTGACAATGTTCATGAATGTAAATCTCTCTGCGCGTCACTGTAATAGTAATCCTCTATTGATGACGAAGAATAATGTTTTCGGGCAGATGCCTAATGCGATATTGTTTTCACAAAAGTAACTTTGATCATTATGTATATCGCAATTACAATTATGTGTTATTAAATGTGAAGTACATAGTAATAAATAAAATTATTTATTTGTTATCAAAAAATAGAAAGAAAAAAAATATATATGTCCTAAAAGCGATACCTTGAAATAAAATATGCAACTTGTATTATTCATTGAACAGCACATATTGTTCAACTTGAATATTTTATTTCACAGAGTATTGCTTTTAAGACATGTAACATGTTATATTTTTTTCCTTCCATTTTTTTGATGACAAATAAATAATTTTACAACTTGTATATTTTATTTCACAAAATATTCCTTTTAAGATATATGTATTTTTTCTTTCTTTATTTTTATAATTTATTAAAATACGAAAATATGAAATAATTTACACATTAAAATAGCAAAATATACAAAATGTTTCCTCTATATTTTTGTAGTTTATTAAAATATTAACTTTTAATTTCCATGATCTTCCTTACATTTTTTTTCTGTAAAGCTTGACTAGAAAGTGAATAAAAACTAAATAAAGAGAAAGAGCCAATGCTATAATATATAATTCGATAATAATTATCATAAATGTCCTTACACACATTCACTAGCAGATATCACGGAAGAAATCATTTCAAATTGGTAATCGCGCAATGCACAATGAAATGAAGCGTTATTCTCATTTTAAGCATTGCTCGATATCTCGGAATAATGATCGGAAACGCTTTCCAGAAAGAGGAAGGGAGAAGAAGAAGGGAGATAGAATAGATAGATAGCTAGAACTAATTGGCTCTCGTACCTTATGTACATTCGTGCTGAAAAATATCCGTTTGATCTCATTCTCTTTTCTCTCGCGTCTATCATTTTCAGTTTTCACTTCGCCGATTAATTACAGCCAGACTAACTAGAGTTCCCACAAAAGTGGATCGCGCCGGCTATACCACTTCTCTCCCTAGCTCGTTCTCTTGCACCGTTCGCCTTTTTACCAGTTTTTCTTTCGCTCGCGTTCAGATTATCCGCGTGACGACGAGGGAGAGAAGGCCCTGAGACTTCTTTCGCCGACAATTATTTCGAGAAAATGGATTTCGCGCGATGCCGCTGCGAGAAATACGATCGTTCGACCAATGAAGATCATCTAAATCCGTTATGTGAGATTTTAATAACGTTCTCGGATATAAATATCGAGCAGAAAGTTCGTATCACATACATTCGCGTCTTTTTTTGATGAGGGCTATTGAAAAATTCAATTTCATCTGCGCCGAGTCAAGTTCCGATAGATTAGCTCCGCCCTATTTTCATGTTTGATGCGCTCTCAATTATTACGTCTAACGAAGCGAATTATATGGGTTCAAAAAGGTTATTCACGAGATATACATCAAGCGGCTCTCTAATCCTTTCGGTACTTTAGCAGAATTAAAATGATTGTAATTAAACAAAGTTCTAATCTATTAATATTATCTGATAGAAAATGTTCTAAACTATGTATCTTTAGACTTTATGTTATCATATAAAATATATTAATAATTGTAATTAGTAATTAAATTAAATATTATAAAATTGACGTTTCGATTAAAACATTTTTTTACGAACAAAGCTAATCAGAACCAAAATGCTTCAACACAATTACAATTGTATAATCTTTAATATTAAAATCGTATTAATAAATTATCTTAATTCATGTTAGATATTTTATTAAATTAAGTATTATTCATAAATAAGTATAGAAAGATTTAAAAAAAAATATCTATATTTTAATTATATATACATATAGAGATTATCTTGCCTATAAAATAAAAACAGCAATAGTACGACTAATGATTAATAGATCAACGAATGAATTGCATTCGAATATAAAAATTAAAAAATATAAATTCTCAATATAAATCTACACTATTATCTTACTCGTTAGAAAATAGTTGTAGACTCATAACATAAGAATTAAATTTCCAAACCATATTTTTTGACGAAAAATAATCATAAATTTAAAACAATTTTTTTTAGTTTACAGAAATTTGATAATTATGATATAAAAGTTAAAGGTAAAAACATTGATAATTACAGAGTAATTTTAACGTAGAAAATAAAAACCATAACAAGCAAATAAAATAAAATCTCAATGTTTTTCAAGCTATAATAATTTCAATAGAATTTAAATATTACATTGAGAATTTTATACCATGTTGAAAAATTAAATTAACTAAATAGAGAGATAATTAAATTCTAATTGAATTCGCACAAAACCCATTGTTCTAATGTAAACTTTACAAAACATGATATGTGAAAACTTTAAAAGCAAAGTAATTTATTGTACTATTTTAACAAAATAAACGTGCAGATTACAATATAACGCAAGTGCATTCAATATTGTTAAAAGAGTCGTGACCAATGATTCACATTTATTTACGAAAAATAAAATTCACGCTTCCCCGCCTGTAAGAGAGAAACCACTAGTGTAGTATGTAATTAGTTACATGCATCATAGAGTTTCGTTCAAGCATGAAGAGGTGATATGAAACGAATTCTTCTATCCGATCAACCGTGTTTACGCAAAGCAACCGCAGCAACATTTATACCGTTTACATCATACAATTCGTGTGTGAGTCTTCTAGAATTCCGTTACTTTTGTAATGTTCTCTGCTATCCAAACTCGCTAACCATGGAAATTTCATTGAAAATCTAGCGAAAGGAACGCGTATAATTTCGTGGGATTAGTAAATAGCAAACACAGTTTTCGAAATACGTTTTAATACAACAAGTTTATAGCAACATCAATATAGAGGATGCCACACTATGCTATACTCATAAAAATATTACATAAGAAAAAAAAAAAAAAAAAAAAAACTGAAATTGAATAAAATTCTTATTACAACGTTTTTCGTTAAACGCACGTAAATGTAGCGCTACCCCGATCAATAATTCCTTCGATGTTTGATACGCGAGCGTTTATACACGATCTTCGATATCGAAAATAGAGTGTTCTTCGCGCGTGCATTCGAGAATCTGTTCCCACGAAATACACTCTTGGTTACAATAGCGCTATAAAACCATCCGCGTTTCATAGCCGCGTTTTTCGTGCGCCACTCGGTCGATATATTGCGCGATTATACGACTGCGTAGGGAAAAGAAAGCCAAGCCCTCCAGAAAAATCCGCAAAGACGTTTTATATATAGCATTAATCTCGACATAAATATCGTCGTAAAAATAATTTATTTCCCTCGCAATTTTATTGCATAAATTGGTAATACAATACGCGTCATTTTTCAAGAAAAATTTAATAGTTATTCGACCTAATCTTTGTCCGTAAAAATAAAATCTAACAATTTTATCCCTTACATTGCATGTAATAATAAAAGCTTGCCTTTAAATATGTATAAAGAATATGATTTAATTGTACTAATTATTATCAAATACAATAATAATTGTGTAAGAATATATAAAATTAGATATAAAAATTAGCTATTATATAAAACTATATATTTTCCAAAATATAATAAATAATTATAAACAAAATTAAATATTATTTAAAGCTAAATCTTAGTACAAAGGAAAATTCAACATAATTTGTGATGTAATTATTATTTTCGGTTGGCTTTGTAATTGAATTTATACAACTGGACAAATGCTAAAATTATTCACAGAGCATCAATGTCGGGAAAACAATCCGCCGAATACAAGCTCGATGATCACGGAATGGTAAAATCGTTCCGAGCTTTTCCGAGGACTTTACGAGGAGCGATCAACTCATGCCTAGCACGCTTCGCGGTCCAAGTGCGGTCGTAAATCGGCCGCGATACGGCCGCGAAATTACATGGACGTATAACGGTGTTACGATCATGGGGAGACCAGATCGCCTAACCCCACGAATTCCATGAATCCCGATCGCATAATTCATCTCGCGCGGGCAGCCGTCGATCGCGTCGAGGCGTTAACGTCAGCGTCATGATTCGTATCATGTATGCCTATATGAATAAAATTAAGTCTATATCTGCATACATATCTGTATACAAATATAATAATACAATACGTCAAAAAGCGACTGCAAAATTTAAAGATATTTTTATTAAACTTTATAAATAGATTTTATAAATTATTTTATAAACAGTGTATAAGAAATTTATTATAACGTCATTTTACATCTATATTTTATAGAAAAACTTTGTAAAGAGATTGATCTATAATAATGTTGAATCAGAAATTTTCAATAAACGTGCCCAGCGATATATACCTTTGCTAGCTTTTTATTATGTAGATCCCACCAGAAATTATAGAAATGACAAATTGTTATCGATATTTTTGCATGCTATCGAAAACGTGATGGTAAATCACGGGGTTAGATAGCCGCGGTGTGGTCTCATGCGCCGATTATGCATAGAATTTATGGGGATGTCATATAATACTTTACTTCCAACACTGTATATGTATTGCGACTGTGTTTCGTTTTCGCAATCGGATTTAATAATCCCTATCGTTTCGGCTGCTATACGCGTTCAAATATCGAGCTTCCCACGCATGTTTCGTTATCTTCATTTATCCGTATAATTAGCAACAATCGATGTGCGCGATTGGTCACTCTATAATACGCCTATCACCATTATTAGGATTAACCGTGGAGCACGAAATCCCGACGTAATAACGCTAAACAATACGCTTAATACGTGTGATCACATACATCAGCATTTTATGTTCAAAAAGAAATGGAATAAGATTACGCTAGTAACAGTTATTTTATTGAAAAATAAAGAAATATCAGAATAAATAACGATGTAAAAACTGAAATGGATTGCTATCTAATATTGCATGCAAAAATATTCACGATATCAATTTTTCATCAAAATTATAAACACCTTTTTGTAATGTTAATATATGTAAAGCTTAATTAATAATTCTAATGATAAATTTATCAAGTTTATTTCTTTTAAATAAAAACGTTTAAGTAAATAAAAAACAAAAGTTTTTTTAGTATTATATTGAAATTAGTGACATTTATTTTTTACTGCCAAATATTATCTAATTAATACCGGCATCTTTTTCTCTCTCTCTCTCTCTCTCTCTCTCTCTCTCATATAATTATTTATTTCAATTTAACGTAATGATAACGTAATAGAATAATAAAAAAATATAATCTTTTCGTCCCTTCAAGTCTGATATAAAAGATGTAACATAGATATTCTTCCACTCAGCAGTTGTAACAGCGATACAAACGTCGACAATCGTTCGAGGTGATTTACTATGTCGAGATGATTTACTATTCCGAAAATGCGGCGCACGAAAACGCTTGGAAACTGAATCGCGCACTGTCTATGAGCATCCTCGGTCGAGAAACTTCGTAGTTTCTCCCAAAATTAGCGAAACTCGTTTATACCGCGAGACAGGTAGTTTCGAGACAGGGCCGTTATAACGACGAACTCGGCGGCGATGGTATATACATATCTACGTGCTTCTAGCGCGGGAAGAACAAGAGGACAGAGAGTGTGAGAGAGAGAAAGAGAAAGAGAGAGAGAGAGAGAACGTCTGATGCCCTAAGATACGGCAGTTTCGGAGGGGTTGTTAACAAGGCACGTTACCGAGCATCGTTTCTGGCCGGTTGGAGCTGATGAACGTTCGGAATATTGCGGCTTCTCTGCGCGTACGAATTCCTCTAGATTCCTCAGATTTTGACACCTACGTGTCAGACTTCGAAATTGCATATAATTCGAGTGTGTATTGTCTTAAAGCCTAATATACTAATATACTTTGCTTCTTGTTTCTTTAGAAATTAACCAATTACAGTTGATTTTAAGAAGAATCATCGAACAGGATTGGATTAGACCTAACTGCTGTAAAATTATAAACGCGAAAAAAAAAAAAAAAAAAAAAACAAGCCGCTTCCTCCTTCAATACATATAATTATTCAGAAATGATACACAACATTTTTATCTTATTTTTTTTCAGCTGTCAAAAATAAATGAGAATATATTAAAACTAAAATGAATGTGGCATTTCTTTTCTCAATGATTCAGAAATTACCGATCGATGCAAGATAAAAAGAGATTATAAGTATTATATAGATATATATATATAAAATTCGATTCTCACGAATCGATACGCAAATCCGTTGATCGTCAGCGGACAAATAAAGCTGTACAAACTATAGCTATAGCAAACGAACTCGATTATAAATGGAGCGGTATTCTATTATAGCGGGATCGCAGGGCTTCCCGGAGCGTTGACATACTTGAAATACAATCCAATTTTATGTTGAGCGGAGCAGGAAAGTTTTCCGTACGTCGGCACATCTCATTTCGAAGTCGACTACTCTCGCATTCGAAAGCATTCCGCATTTCGTTCTGATGCCGACAGATTTTGATTGTCCCAATTCCTGAATTCTTTACGTAGATATTGCGCCGCTCCAACTTTATACTTTGTTAGTCTAGCTTTGTCGTTGCACGAATATTCATCACAAAAGAAGGAAGACTGCACGTTATTACAATTAATAATATTAATAAAATTAGAACGCTCAAACTGTAATGAGATTCACGTTACGTAAAATATTTTCTCTTAATTATCTTTGCTTAACAAATAAATATCTTATATTCGATAGTGACAACTCTCAATTGACAATAAGTACATAAAGTCTGCAGTTCAAAATCATCTCTTTCTTTCTCTTTCTCTTTTTGTCCTTTCTCTTTGCATCTACAGTATTAAGTAAATTTATATTAAGTAAATGATCGCTAGAACTTATTTTACTTTTTTGAATAAATGTATCGAGAGTTGAATTTAACAAAGAAAAGCTCTCTCTCTCTCTCTTTCGGTTCGTTTTGTCCAAACAGCGCGCGCGAACGATTTGCTCTCTCATCGAGAAACTTTAAAACAACTCGTTACGAAGCGACCGTCGTTGTTGTTCACCGGTTTTAACCGGCTCGACTGTTTCGCAAACGTCAAATCCTCGGAGGCAGACATTGCTGTTGATGTAATAATAATAATAATAATTATTATTGTTGTTATTATTATAAGTTTTGCTAAAGACATCCTCGTGCGTCGCAAAAGTTTGATGTTAATGTGATACTGTGCAGAATTAACATCGGCTTGGTCTTCTTGCAACTTGAGTCTCCGAGATTTATTTTCACAGTGATTCACGCAAAAATATTTACAAAATTAACACAAAACAGCTGTAATAAGTTTTACGAAAAAAAAAAGTTTGATAATCAAAAGCAAAATTAATGAAAATCCTTTATAATCTGTAATATTTTCACACACAAAATCATTATTTAAAATTTATCATACACGCAATGAAAAAGTCTATTGAAAAATAAACAATTTTTTAATTCAGTAAAATAAATTTATCAAAAATTTCCCGTGGATTTCATTTCACAGAAATCTAACGTATTGCGCTTGACTTAATAGTAATATTGTGATCTTCTGCAAATTTAATTTACGTACCGGAATAAAAGATTGGATTTTGCGGTGGAGACTGAATGCCCGCTAAGGTGAAAATGACCTCTGGTCCGAGAATAATTTGAAAAAAATTCGGCGCTCCGATTTTCCCATCAATGTAAATCATATATGTCGCTACATTTTTCACGTATAAAACACGTCGCAATAAATTAAATAAAACTGCGTTATTATTCACCGCTATCAAATCACGTTTACCGCTACGAAGTGAACAGCCAACAGAAAGAGAGAAATTGCGAGCTTTAAAAAAATAAAAAGAAGGAAATTGTGATTCTTCTTCATAGCATAATATTCCTGCGAATTTCGATTAAACGATGCTATTAGGAAATTACCATGGGCGGCACAGCCGTTCGTTTCACGCCATTCAGTATTATCCTTTAATGGAATGCGAAAGCTTGCGATAGATCTATATGCGAATGTGCCCCTTCTAAATGAGTCTAACGTGCACGTAACGATTAAAAATCCACCGTGCTATGCCTATCGCGCCGCTGCGTGAAAATTGGCTTCTTTTTGTGGCTTAAACTTTACGCGCACGGCCGTATCTCTCTTTTTATAACCCTCTAACAATCTTCCTGCTTCCTGTGTTACACGATCGAACCCCTTTTTTCGTTTCAGGCCAGCGAACTTGTCTCGTGTCACCGGTAATTATCTCTTCCATTACCGCAAAAATGAATAATATAGTTCCATTATATCAGCGAGGAGCCGTCTAGTGAATAAAGTGCAGGCAGACAAGCCATGATTAAGATTGCTCGATAATTGACATGGAGATCTTTATTTTTACTTATCTTCCCGTTAATCGTCGAATGAAAAATCGATATATTATATATTCAATATTTATTTCAATTTGTACAACATTTACCTGATTTATTACCGCGTGGTCTGTAATAGTCGTGAATCATCATACTAGTGACTATAGCTACTCGAAATTACCATTTGGACGTAGTAGTATGGAATCGATCTCACAAAATATTAAAGGAGATAATTCACAATACCGTGTCGACCAAGAAAATTACGCGAGTTCTGTGACCTTCTCTATATCGATTTCAGGACCAATGACAGTCTGCTGGCGCCAAAAGCGTATCCGTTTACTCGGAATACGTGAAAATGTCAAATGTAAGTCTATTTCGTTCTAAATTAATTTAAATTTTACAGCGTATTGTCATAATAACATCGTAATTTTTCTTAAAAAATATTTAAGATAATCTCAGTGTGTCTGTGTATGTTTGCTGTAGGTAAACTACTATAATTTACAAATATTTTCTACCATCACTCACCGTCGTCGGCGTTTCTTACTTGCAGATCGAAGGTAATTACATGTATTTTCTCTGCACTTTTTCCTTCGTGCAGCAATATTTTCGACTTACCTACAACAGAAAACATTATACAAACTTTAATACAAGCATATTTCAAAGAAACATATATTTTATATAAGATCGTTAATGTAATATTGATATTTATACTTTAAAAGGAAAAACAACGTTTATATCTGGTACTTATCGCGCGATTATATAATATTATATCTCACATAAATCTTTATCATATTTTTTTTTTAAACTGTCATTTTTACGAGGTTAAAAACCTCGTATTAATATTCAATTCCTCGCACGCAGCTGTGCATATTCTATTTTGAAAGCCACAGGCGATTCTTGAATTTCAACTCGTGTTGAACGTATTATCGCGCGGCATGTTGCCGGCGATATTCCGATTCTTATCATCGCCGTGTAACGTATTGTGAAACTATGATAATTACACAGCGTTAAGCTAAAAGCATGAACCGTTAGATATTTCGCGCTTGATGCGCTTAACATCCTTCACGCAAGTGCGGTCGATGCAATCTCTAAGAAGTTCCGTCTAATTTTCCATAGGGAAGTCTTCACTCTCTTGATGCATCATTCAATTTTCGCCTTATCTATAATTGAAGGTAAATATAACCGGATATTTCCGGAATGTTTCTATTATGTTAATAATACAATCTAATTCGATAAATGTAGCTTTAAAAAATACAAATAAATATATATCAAAAATTAAACAGATTTAGTAATAATTTACTTTGTTTACGTAATTATGTAATTATGTAATTAGAAAAAGAAATTATTTCGAGCGATATATCACATGATTATTTAAATACAATTTATTCAAATTTAAAGAAAGAATTTTGTCAGAATATATATTATACCCTTATTACTTTATAAAACTACGTCACGCTAAAATTATTTATTATAAAATTACATTCTTATTATCTAAAAATAAACTTACAAATCAAACCAAAATAATATTTTTGGGAAACGTCTGTGAGAAGATACGCTGGTGGTATTTTCCACGAGTTTTCGTTTCGCCTTTCGGCGTGCTTTTCATGGTTCGATCCTCGTTGCAATATGCAATACGCTTCGCTAACACGTCGCCAACATAGGTCGCAATAGGTAGCCAGCGGCTGCGAGGGATAGTAGCTGGCGAATGGCCAGGCTCTGATATACCGCGCGTGTTTCTTCGCCGGCATTTGCATACCGAAATCCCTAAAGTGTGAAACTATTGCCGGTAAAGCCGATCCGCAGATTGCAGATTAAACGGATGTCCGCGGTTCCGAACACGACGTTTTCCTTTCTTATCGCGGTAAATGTGATACGTAGCATACTTAAGCGAGAGTATTTTGCTTCGTTACTTTGTGTCGGCACCTTGATAACTGTACCACATTTGTGGCCCGCGTCAAACGTCATTTTTCTTGTGATTATCAGATCAAAGTAATACCGAGAAAAATATATAATCTTATCATTAATAATATAATTTTAATATTAAATAAATTAAAACTATAATTTCATAAAATTTTTATGAGAATAAAATGAATTAGAGCATAATAATATAATAATAATAATAGACAGAAATTTCTCCAATTCTATTAATATATTAGACAAATAAGATCAAAATTAGATAATTAGGTTTAATGCTGAATATGAGACTAGAGTACAAACTCCTCAAACGTAACGTAACATATGTGTGTGTCCCATATGTCGATGTCGTACTATACATAACTTTCCCTGTCATATGTGTGTGTCTGTTTTGATTATACCATCCCCGAACATTAAGCAAAGTTACAACAGCGCTGCATCCATACTGCATCTCAATTTGCGATGTTATTATAATCGCAAGTTCGCGCGACAATGGCGACAATGACGTAACACGCACAAATCGTAATTCAATTAGTAGCTCTGAAACTTTATCCATTCGATGCGACTGCCGGAAACGCGCTTTCGGCAAACGATCGCGTACGGTGAGCTCGCTGCCTTGGCAGATATCGTGGGAGGGATAACATATGTTACCGTTCCAGATTCGTGCTAAGGGACAGGCGCAAGTTTTAGCGGAATTATATCGGTACCGGTGGTGGAATCTTCGTGGTTAGCACGCCGTTGAGTTATTAGCTGTTTCCCTTCAGAATTAGCACCAAATTAGCATACTATTAAGGCTGCCCGCACGCATGCAGGTTACTCGATAATCCCCTAATCCTGGAGTTTATCTTCACGTGATCCTATTACCACCAAGTGAAATTCACCGCAAAACACCGGAGTCTTCGAATAGCGTACGACGGTTATTATCGTTTTTAAAGACACGTATACACGCGAATGTGTGCGTACGTATGCATGCGTGCGCGAGTGGGTGGTGGGCAACTCGATTTAAATTATCGCGCGTGTGGCACCACCGTGCCGAGCCTTCGTATAAGCTTCAAAGACGATAGTATTAGCAACTCTATTATTTTACTGAACGCACGAGCTGGTATTTGCCGAGAACAAACCGTCGCGGCCCGCAACGAGCTCGGGTCACAGAAAAAGCTCTGTCACTAATGAGAACAAGTTACATACCATACTTTTAAATTCTCTAGGCTGTGTTAATTATAATATCATAATAATAAAGATGCGTCAAGATTTGCGGTGGCGTCCAACGAGCCGATCCACAATTATCTCACTTTTTGCGCACGCATAATATTCGTATATCATTATAAGAGTACAAAGTCTACAGAGAAATTTCCATATAATTATTTGCTTTAAAAAAAAATTAGACAAAAAATATATAAGAAAATTAATTTAATGTCATTTAAATGTCAAACATAACTTGAGATAACAATCTCATTTTATTTAATATGCAAATAAAAATTTAAAGATAACTAGAAAATATATAGAATCAAGAATTTTCACAATTTCATACATTAAAATATATTATTTTCAAAGTTATTTATATACTGAGTTAAAAATTGACATATTTCATAGTAAAATGTTATTTTCTAGGCCCAAAAGTTTAAATAATTTTTATATGTTATTTTTATAGTTTAAACTTTGCTTTTCGATAGCTTATGAAAATGGAAATATTTCAACATTTTTATTAAAAAATATATATTTCAGTTTTCCAATAATTCATGGAAAATCAAAAAAAATTCATGTTAAAAAAAACACTGTACATAATATAAAATGTATAAAAACACAATCAAGACATTACAGAAGGAAAATAATTATTGCGCGCGAACTAATCATAAATAGCGTACAATCTTCGAGAAACATTTCATGGACGATACATCCGATATAATTATTTGGTAAAACGATGTAGTATTAAACGAAAATATTATATACATTTACCGGCGAACGTGTCTGCGTTACGCTTCACTGGAAATCGTGCCTAAATTAAGATCATGTTCGAAGAGAGAGGTCCTTAGTGGATAAGGTGAATAGACGTGCCTGGTACTTTACTTCGTGCACTCACTCGAGTGCAAAGATCATGCACGAGCCTTCGGCGGTATGTCAGAAACCTGACCCAGCGGCTATCTACTGTGGTATTAAATAAGGATGCTAATTTCATGTAGCTTTACGGCAGAACCTACTCGCGCCTCAAATTTCAAGGTCCCCTCCGAGAGATCTTTCGCGCGGATTTCAATGCGCGATCTAATAATAAGTTTAGAAAGCAGAAAAAAGAAAAGACATTCATATGAAAATAATAAGGTAATGACAAAAGTAACATTAATGACGAGACAAAGATAGCTTATTAAATTTCAAAGTGAGATTAAGAAGAATTGAACGAATCAACTATGTCAAGAGTTAATAAATCTAATAAATTTCATGAATTTGACATTGCGCAAAGCATTTTTAGCCTTTTAAAATATGAAATTAATTTGTGAGTTAAGTAAAGATTTGCCTTGTAAAATTTAAATTATTTTTATGAATTTTTCGTGTATAGCCGTTATAAAATTTTCATGGTTCAGTCTGTAAAAAAAAAAAAAAAAAAAAAAAAAAAAAAGAGAGTTTAGTCCGATGTAAGATAATATTTATGATTTTGAGATCAAATTATATTCTACAGGATAATTAAATCTTTACTTTAACCCAGAAATTCTTAATTAATTGTTAATTTTATATTTTAAAAGATGCTAAAAGTGCTTTGTGTAAATTCATAAATCTCGAAATGTATTTCTTAACTTTTGACGTAGCTGATCCGCGCAGTTTCTCCTTCCCTACACTCGTTGCCCATGCTAAAGTAAAACAGACGAAATGAGTGTACGTTTACGTAGGTAAGATATAGTTTTACAAGCATGAAGGCTTTCGAAGCTGCGGTAGCGAGTCGCTGTCGCGCGCCTTTCACACTGCGGCGGAATAAGCAAGCTGAAAGTTTCCGGATCGCATTAGAAGTCGGCCGGCTGAGAGTAAGACCATCAGACTAAGGCGTTAATTCTACCACGAACCGGAACGCTACCCGGGGAGTGGGCGTGGGGGGGGGGGAGAGGAAGGACGCTTCCGAGGACGAGATGGACGCATACTCTTGAAATCCTCTCTGGCAGATCCGACGGTTCCTTTTGCTAGCGGCAACATTTAACCTCCTAGCCGTCCCCGGCTAAACTATTTCGCCCTGCCCTTCAACCCTCTCCCTCCCTCCCTCCCTCACTCTTTCTTCCCCAGCCATCGCTCGGCTCTTAGCCTCGCTCCTTAGAACCAAGTTTAGTCCTGGGTCACGTCTAACGCGCCTCTGGGTCGTCGTAATTAGGATTCAGACTGGTTCGGCTCCGCCCTTTCCCTTAGATTTATCCCTCTTTCGGAGCTTGCTCGCTGTCTTTGAATCTCCGGCGCCAAAGTTTGCGCCCTCTCCTCGCGAACACGCGCCACCGTTCTTCTCTCGCGTCCTTTGAGCGGTACTTCTCTTACTTCTCCCTTATTCCAAACGGAATTCTCACACCGCGCTTTGCCTAGGCGGCCGCTACTAGTCAAATGCGTTTATCAGAAAATCACGTACGGAGAGTTTATCTTATTCGCTCGTTATCTCGAGCATTAACCGTGATTTAAGGCTGACTTTGCCGATAATGCGAGATGCAGACTAAACGCTAGTTTGAATTCAAAGACGACTCGTAGAGATCCTCCATACGCATACATCTCGCTTTATCGGAAATACATACTTTAATGTCGATGAGTAGGAAGCGCACTTTGCGATTTTATACACGTTTGTACATTACATTGTTATACCGTAATTAAAGAATTAAAGTTTTCTATTTTCAACGTTGCAATTATTTTAATCATATAAATCCATGTATAATACAATATATATATTGGCGCGGGTTGCTAATATAAATATATATAACTAATTTATTCAAAAAACTTCAAACATTTGTCATACTTTCGTTTGATATAGAAAAACTTTCTTTCATTACACTTTAAAATACGCGCAAAATTCTTGTTGAAATTCTCTCGTATTTGATTTTAAAAGAATCGCAAAACAGATCGACGGGCGCAACACGCCGACTTGAATTTCAACGGGAGCAGGATCTAGGATCGCGGCTTCATCGATGAATCACGTAGTAAGAGGATTCCACGTTTGCTCGCTATCTCAAGGATCGGGAACAAATAGATCTCGAGCATGGTGTAGTTTCGTAGCAAGTTTGGCGATGGTTACGCGATACCACACTCACGGAGTCTATCGTGATTTAATCAAAGTGGAAGGCACACGTAATCACTTATCCTTCCAACATCATTAAAACTCCCTTGCTTTTTCCACGATTTGAGGAAAATTAGAGAAAGAGAGAAATATTTTATAATTATTTTACAAAATTACCAAGATTCATCATTCAGACAATCAGAAGAATTATAAAAATGTAATACAAATATTATATTGCTTGCTCTCATTAAATAATATAAAACTACTTTGTGAATTTGAAAAAACGTCTCTCTGAACATATGTTTAGAGAATCTATTATATTACTTCTATAAAAATAAAAGAGGAGATTAAAGTTCTGGTAACACTGGACATTAACTTTCAAATATCCTGGAAGAGATATTTTAAATGAGCTTTTTATTAAGTCGAATATAAATCGCGATTCTTCCGTTAGATAATATTATCTAAGTCTTCTCTCCACATCTACAAATGCCAAGTTTCTCGTTATAATTTGTCGAACCGATATAAATTTCCGAGGCGATCTGCATCAACCTGACTTCTCGCCCAGATTTCCTCTCGAGAGAATTGACCCGGGGCATACCCGAATCGCGCAAAATATATTATCTTTTATGGGTTGCACCTCGCAAGAGAGCGGCTCTCTAATGCCTTTTATCCGATAAAGAAAAGAGGCAAGAGCGAAAGGAATAGTGCGCGCGCGAAGTTGGGCAGAGAGAAAAGATGTGCCCGAGAACTGCCGTAAATCGTCGAATGTGAAGTCCACTTGAATTTGGCGGTGAATTTCCTGAATCGTACTAAGGCACAACGATGGAAGCGGAAGTTAAACCGTATCATCGTATTGTATAACGTTCAATCATATAAGACTTCAGCATATTAAAATACTACATACACTACTATTATTATCTCACATAATCCCCCTCGTTAAAATATCAAATATAAAGTATTAAAATGACTCGAATTTTTTCTCTGAAAATCTCATAGTTTTGTAATAAATATTATAAAATGCACAATTTTTTTATATCTTATATTTATAATTTTTATACGTTTATTGTGTTTGCAAAAGTTTTTTCCGAATTTTTAATATAAAATCCATAAGTCTAAAAAATTCTGTCTCAAAAGAATATCGATTTCGTCGATATGCTTATATCGTCGTTTATAAATAATGATGCGCAAGCGAAAAGCTACGTACTAGATTTGATCACGGACGTCCCTTGTTTTGAATGAAAGCGCTCCCGCGTTTATTTTCAGCACGTCGACTGTTTTGGAATTCACCGTATCAACCCTTCGGGAGGTAGATATATGCGAAATCACCTGGTCGAGTACACGGCACACGAATCTATGTGCCTTTATTGAAATAATACACGTAGCTCGTGTTACTTTCTGAAGCTCCTCGAGAGTCATCGTCTAGAATAACTGTTTCATATACTACACGTTTTTATGCTTTCAAATAATAACTGCGCGAGGATAGGAGGATATCATATAGCAAGTTTCTCTCGCGCATATATTATCATATACAACTTGTCATAAGTGTCTTATATATATATATATATATATATATAAAACAAGTTCTTACATAAAATAAAATTCTCACAATTTTTTCTCAAAATAAAAAATCACAAACTCGAAAAGCTTCACTAAAAAAAAAACAGCAAATAATGTTTCGACGAAAATTTAATCGAGCATTAACTCGCATACATCGTTTTCATTTCTCCCGTTTTTCGCGAACGACGAAAGAACTCCGAATGACATATTTCTCCGTTTTAAGTGGACACGCGTCATTGTCGGAGAGATCTGAAATTTTAAAATCATAAAAGTGCTCGTAAACGCACGGATAAAGCAGAGAAATAAAGTACGCGGAACATGATTTTACAACACGGATGCTAACTGCATGCGTATAGATTTTTATCATGAATTTACTTTTGCACGAATGTTTTAAATTCGTGATGAAATACATATCTATTGTGTATAGGAACACTTCAGTCAAAGGCCCTATCTCGTCAAAGTAATTTTATTTATTATACATTATTGTATTTATTATGACAATAATTTAATACTATAATGGTCTCTTCTTCTATACATTTTCGTTATTATAATAGGATATACGCACGTGCAATAATTAATGATAATTTAATACTATAATGGTCTTCTACGCGTTATTATAATAGAATGTGTGTGTGTACGTTCAATAATTAATGATGATCAGACATAATTGCAATAAAAAATATAACAACAAAGCAATCATTAACCAATCATTTAATCGATGACATAACAAAAAATTATAAAGAAGATAAAAAGTGGATAAAGTTAAAGACCTCTGATGAAATGATTTTTATTTGGATCACGGCACGTAGAGCGTACAAATCGCGTCTCTAAAAAAGATATCCCAGAAATGACCCAGTTGTGTTTTATTCTTTTTCATCTGTTTGTTTATCACGGCAAGTCTTTTTTCGCACGCTACTTTTTTCTACGTTCCGTCATAAATCCGATAACACGAGACTTTGCATATTCGCGTGCATGAAATCGCGCAATCGAAAGAGCTGTTTCACAAAACGTCGCGCACATATAATAAAATATATGTTATGAATACGATATGAGCTCAAAAATAAGAACGACCCACGCACGATCGCCAACGGTACCGGGGCTTTCAATGTAAATCGAGCTTCTCGTTTTTATCTCTTTATCCAGTCTCTATCCGTAATCTAATAAGGATTGAAATTACGACATTCGACCCGTATAGCGGGCGTTTTCTTCCTTCCTTTCCATTTAAGAATAAAAGGAAAAAAAAATCCACCGTATTCATGCTACTGCACCCTCGCTACACGACAGTTACGACCCTGATGCGACACAGTTGCATCCGCAGCACGTGCAGCAATGCAATCGCACACACGGGCGGTAATAACTGGACGATATATGAGCTCCGCGGTCTCGCGTTACGCATGTATGATTACCGCGGTAAGCGTTGCGTGGCACGCACTACCGGTGAACCAGCCGTGACGCATCTCCTGGCCCCACCATTACCATGGCAGCGAGCCCCTTTCCTCTCTCCGCCGCCTGTAATTACTCACGCGGCCACTGTATTTCCATCCCTCGGCCGATTGAAAATCGCGTTGGGAATTCAGCAGAAGGATAATATCGAAGGTAAACAATTATAGCTACAACTCTCGCGATCCTTTTCGCGCTTCCTCTCGCATTATCATTACAGTAATATATCCACATAAAAGCAAATGTTGTTTCATTTTGTTTTTTTTTTTTGAACCCATTAACAAACATGAATATATATTTATTTACAATTGTTTAATTTTACATATTACGACATCATTTGCATACTTATTTATATGCTAATTGAGAATCTGATCTTTCAAACAATTGTCATTTTTTTCTGTACTTTTTGTCTGAAAATTATCAGTTTTAAAACTGAGTGATTAAAATTACTTTTGTTTTTTTAAATTCTATATAATTATCCTTTGTTATTGAGACATTAGATTATCAATTTCATTAATGTGAACATCGTTGTATGATGGATTGACTGCTATAATAACCAGGATTTAATATGCATCAAAGCACTCTCCGGTATTGTTTGTTTGATCGAGGGAATTAATCGACCATTTATATAAACGATAAAGATGATAGATGGTCGAATAAATTCTCTCGTTCAAATATTTAGATACGCAATTAAATGATTTAACTATTAATATTCCGATGAAAATCTCTAGTCTAATCGTAAAATCTGTAATTTCACTTCTACATATATGAGATGTATATTATACTTTTATATTTTTTATTCTTCAAATTTATATCATTTGTCGTACAATAAATTTGATATATTTTCAATTGCAACATTTTGATTGAAGAAATAATCTTTATAATAAAAAGACAATGCCTCATCACATCTTTGAAGAAAAATAAAGACTATCTCGAGAAATCAGATAAAGAAAGGAGTATCATCAGGCACAAGTGGCTTTTGGAATAGACAATGAGGGGCACTATTTTCCTCGCGCATCTCGCGGTTACACTTCGCATAAAATCTGTTTACACAGCTGGAAAACATATACCATCCGCGCTCGACCGAAGTGGCGCAAGGACTACGCCACTTCGTGGGTGTCGCGACACTGGCACAACGATCGACCGACGTCCCTGGAATTTTATTAGACGAAAGAGGAGAGCAGGCAACTCTGCCCGCTCTGGAGAATTCATCTTTCTTCCGGGTTTCCCCTTTTTGTATTATAGATACGTATATCTCGGATACAAGGCGTAAAGAATTGTGTTCGACGAAATAATAGCGCGATATGTCAGTTTCGAAGAATGTCAGTTTTATTATATTATAATTATGGATCATCTTAAGTAAGTTATACTCACAATACACACATATTTTCCAATCTTTTATCAATTATTTTTTGTCAGTTTTTAACACACTATTAGAATTATAAAAATGAAATTTTACTGTTGAAAAATGAATAAAAAGAAACTCTCTTTCACTTTACATTTCACGGAAATCTATAGTTAATTATCGATGCTCGAATGCATCCTTTCGTAATCGTTTTAGAAATCGTTCTTGTATAATCCGTTGTATAATGCATTCTTACAAAAACTAAGGCGAATCCATGACATCGTATACTTGTGAATTTTATTGGGCGGAAGTGGAAGAGTATTAGCATGAGGGAAAGTACAGCTTCCGGTCTCTCGCGAGCCTCAGCGATTTGGCTAGGCTGAATTTATATGGAGGGGGGGGGGGGAGTTCTCCGGAACTATTAAGTCAGAATAATTTATCGCGCGGATTTATACGATTGCGAGAAGTTAATCGAACTGCGGGCTATTCTTTATCTTTGCTTTATTACACCAACTCCTTCAGAAGGACGGTAAAACTTACATTCACGATGACTGCGATCGTTCATAAATCATAAAGCTGCAAGAATAATATCGTTGTGAAAATACGTTTAAATTCTGACAAATATAAAGTTTAAAATATAGTTTACATAATATCGTATAAACAAAATGAATATTAGAAAATTAATTTTGTAAATTGTCGAGCGGCAATATATAGAGAAGTATGCACTTTAAACTTACAGAGATAAGGATGTATTTTATTAGCTGAAGAAGATGAAATTTGCATGAGATCCCTGAACTTTCGTCCACCTCGTCTTGTCCCGGCTATTCTACCTTTGTGGACCGCAAAGTTGTTCCTAAGTTACGACCTGAACTTTCGCGTAAGTTGACAGATTTATCACACGCGTGGATGCAATAAAGAGCGAGCAAATGCGAATACACATACCAACGACCTACTTAATAAAATCTTACGCGACATAAATATATTTTATACCGTTTTGATTTAATTTTCAAAGAAACTTCACAAGCAGCTGAATCAAGCGATGCTGCAGCAATTCATGTCAAATAAATGGAATAAGTAATAGTATTAATTGTAAGTGAAAAACTTTCTATCTTACATCTTGGCAAAATTAATTTAGTTTTTAGATTTAATATTTTAAGATATAATTATTTGTAATTATGTTTATATATTATATTAGCATAAAAATTGAGTTTTAATAATAAAAATATATCATCATGTTCCAAACAAAAACATATTTCGCGTGTCGAGAAAAAATCAAATTTACATGACAATGTATACAATTGATAAAAAAATATGGCTCATCTATATAGATTCTCTCCCATAATAAATAAATAAAATGCTCGTTAATCCTTAGTCAGCTCGCATATTTCACTGATATCTCGCGACGAAAAAATTATTTTTATCTTTTATTCTCGACAGTTTGTTAAAAATTACGACACATGCATACTACGAAATATTTATCCAGTTTTACATTAAATCAATTACTGTTTATTCAATCTATCTGAATAAACTGTCACACACTTTTCATTGTTATGAAAAAAATATGTTGTAAAAATATTTTTTTAAACATTAAAAGATTCTTAAATATTCAACCAACAAAACAGATGATAAGAGTCAAAATCTCGGTTATCATATATATTATTATTAAATTTATCATTAATACGTTATATATATAATTTCTTCTCTTAAACCTTTTATATTTATATTTTTATAAATTATATAAAATTAATATATATATATATACACCCAGCTATAATGTAAAGATTTTATTTTAGAAGAGAATTTATGCATGCTGTCAAGTGTCAAAACATGTAATATCTACATTAGTACCCTTCTTCCGTTTGTTCGTAGTGACGTTTCGTCGCGTGTATTCGCGCCCCGCTGAATTACGAGAGCGGAAGATTTGTCCAGGGTGATAGATTTATCGCTAACATACACACGCCGGCCGTGGGTAATTCCGAATGCATGGCCGAGCAAGATTAAGGGGAAATCCCGAGAGTTACAGGAAGGGTGTGCGTTGGCGCGCGATTCTTTCGCGCTCTTTCCGCGCGGCGGCTTAAATATCCACCAAAAGGGTGTTTCGGGATCCACCCTGCTCCGCCCGCGGAGGCTGCGGGAAAACTTCCGCCGGAAGCTGTTTAGAGTTCCGGCGAGTGTCAACAAAATGGACCGAATCGGGAGGGACCCGCCGAAAATCCAACAGAGGAGTAAAGAGGAGAGAGCGAACGAACCAAACTCGCGTACGACTCACTGATGTTTGCCTCTCTGCGAGTGCTTGTGGGATTCCGGCGTATACCCCGGTTTAGGGGCCACTTATCCGACTGATCTCCCTCTTGGCACAGAACTTTTCCGAAAGCGTGCATTTAGCTCGTTGAGTTTAGTATATTTTCGCTAAAGATTTCCAACATTTTTATCACAATTTCGACGATTTATATTGAGTTAATGTAAACTAGGTTTATATTTCCGTTTTCTTTTAAGTTCTCTATTTTAATTAAGATAATTACAAAATTTCTTTTTTCTATGTAAGAAAGAAATATTCAAATTAAATATTGCGCACGCGATAATTGTGCTTCGACTTTGCTGTAATTTTGTTTTCAATTTTATATAATATTTACAAATAACAAACTTTTTACACCAACTTAATAAATTTATCGTATTATTAGCAAAAGTTATTAGTGATATAATAGAAAGACAACTTTTTATTTCTATATAAATGTTAGATTTAATTTAAATTTTTCTTCTATAAGATCCGCTGCAAAAATCTCACTTAAATTTAATTTTAACATTTGGTTTCCATATAATCTTAAATAATAATATAATATTAAATAATGTAATATTTAAATAATAATGTTATACAATAAAGTAAGAAATACATTTTTCTACTTGGAATTGGATTTGAATCAATCTGAACAATTTTTCACGACAAGCAAATTTGTGGAATATTTTTGATTGATTTCTACTGGAATTTTTTTTTCATTTGGAATCTATTTTTGAACGAACCTCGCGGCAAACAACAGCATCGTGCGTATCAGAAAACGCATTCGAGATACCCTCTGTTCCTCCTCGTTGCATCAACTCTATACGCAATTGGCCGACTAAGCGGGGGAAAAATTCTTTTCGACATTCAATTTCATCAAAAGCACTAGCTTCAGTTCAAATATGTTGTCCGGCGAAAGTTCGGGATAAACTTTCATCATCGCTGTAGGTCGATGCCGAGATACAAATCGTAAGCCGCGATCGTTCCATTTTTATGACGCAAAGACGGTGACGGTTCCTTCCGAAAACGAAACGTCTTTTCGTATAGCGTGGGCTCATAAAACTATCTCCCTGTGTGGCAAACATAATACCGAATTGCACCGCGTACTGAAACTCTAACGTATCCGCATTGAAAGCGCAAATGTACGGGATATACTGATTTTACGATGAAACATCGTAATGGAAAGGGCATCATCTGTAGCGTGAATATCCGCATATTATGGTGAAGCGATATTATCGTTACCTAATTCTACGAAATGCGTGGGAATAACATCTCGCGCGCGTTACAATTATTTACAATCTATCGACGTCTACATGTTTTTTATTTCGCGATAAATATGCAGAAGATATCGAAAGATGTTGGCTAAGTTTTAGCGCATAAAATTTTATTCTTTCGGTATGCAAAATTATCGAAATCTTTTATGCGTGAGTCTCGGAAAAAGACCTGCAAAGTCGAGATCTTTATATTCTGATTTTCGGTTTATCTAAACATATTTTTGACATCTGACAATAATTTTTACTTTGCTGTAAAGTTTATCCTATATCGTTTTATAGGATCCTTTTTACAAGTCGGATTACACATCATAATTTTTCTTTTTTTCTACCCAAGATGAAAGGACAAAAACGTGAAGAATTGTCGATCTCCCTTATCCCATTTTCATCCGAAAAATTTAAAAAATGCCACACCGGGAGACAAAAAATGCGCCGGTCGCACAGCAAGCGGAAGTAGTCTCCCGTTAAAACGAGGTCAACGTCGGCGCCGGCACTACTGGCTGCACACAACACGTGCCACGTGTGTCGCATAAATAACGTCAGTTTACATTTTTACGACGCTCCCGAATGAATGTTACGCAGTCATTTATCCGTCGAGGGTTTTTCCGCGGGATTACGTGCGACTCATAAGTCGTCGCGGTCGGTGATCTCCCAAGAGTGCAAACTATTTTTGGGTATTAGGCGTAAAGCATAGACACAGCGCTCGGGAAGTTCATGAAAATTTCCAACGGTCTGTAGAAATTTCTGTATGTACTCTAAGATATATGAAGATATGAATTTTAAAAGTTGAATAAAATATTTGCAAAATACATGACATCATATAAAATGCATTTCAAATTAAATGTAATAAATTTTAAGTTAAAAAGAAATAGTTTATAAATAATAACAAATAAAATTAATAATAAAATTTAGACTCGGTTAAATATTAAAATGTTCTTATACAATCCAATCTCAAAAAAGAGTTATAAAAATTGGTCATAAGAATCTTATCGAGCTTTCTAGAGAACAAGAAAATTATATTTAGCGCGAATGCATCGATGTATCCAATTACAACATGATTTTGTATTCCGAAAGTTTAATATTCGCAAACTCGATTCGAACCCGTCGTTTAGATCGTTCATGACATCGTACATCTGGAGTTTAAATGATTGGTTTCGAACGAGTAAACCACCAGTTATTGGAGTGATTCGGAGAGTATAAAAAAAAGTAACGGTGACTATTCTTTTTTCCATGAAATAACGCAGTCTGCATGTATACACCGAGTATTTTCGGTTTATTATTTGGTTACAGAATAGAATGCATTTAACTGAAAAGCTGGGTTCATCGATTGCAGAGAATGTGACTTGCGCAAAATTTCCAACAATAAATCATTGCCATGAAATACATGCTCACATAAAAATTTTTTTTTTCCAAAACTGATTGCTCGTTATTATATGTTATTTTTAAAATATTCGTTATTTTAAAAAAATATCGCCGACAATATTCAATCATCCTTCGTTTAAAAGTGATGTGCACGTGAAATCATACATTCAAACTACATATTGTAAAGAAAAAACAAAACTTGAACCCTTTTTGCTAACAATATATATAATAATAAAAATATATAATATAACAATAATAAATATATATAATAAAAACAATGAAGTTTACAATTGCCTCGCAGTTATTTATCAAATATCTATTTAAAGAATATGTCAAATAATTTCCTTTTTCTTATAATGTAATATTTTTATTTGATTTTATAAATATATGGTGTATATACTAATGTACTCTATACTTATACTGTATATTGTATTGAATATTTTATTATATATTTAATGCGTAATTTACTAATATATTATCTGATATCTGATTATACTCGTTTATCTGTATTAATATTTAAAATTTAATTAAATATTAATCACTTGTGTGAGTGCGTTAATTACTTTTAAATATATTCGTACTTATACGTATTCAAATCTATATTGTATTACCAAATTATTTCATCATTACATAATTAATCTATATCATGATAAATCTCATTACACGTTTAACCCTCTGCTATTTTTACACAAGATTTCCAGTAGAGTAAACGCAATAGAGAGAAAGAGAGAGAGAGAGAGAGAGAGAGAGAGAGAGAGAGGGGGGGGAGGGTGCGTAGCCGACGTACCGGACGTGCGCGTCAAAGCCGGAACTTTACGCGTACGTGGATTCAAATTAATTTCCCGTCGTGCACCGGCACATTCCAGCAAAGCGCGTGGACACGCGGTTCGACTCGGGTCGGATATCAAGCGAGTACCGGGACCATTTAGAGCGAATTCCCCGTCAAATTGGATCCCTCGGATTTCATAAACCCCTGACTGAAAGGCGCGCGAGTTCGGTCATTCTTTCTTTCGCTTTTTCACCAAAAGGGGTGGCATCAACCTGACTGAC
Source organism: Anoplolepis gracilipes (assembly GCF_047496725.1). NCBI lineage: Eukaryota > Metazoa > Arthropoda > Insecta > Hymenoptera > Formicidae > Anoplolepis > Anoplolepis gracilipes. The sequence continues at coordinate 8,163,986 of NC_132980.1, read as the reverse complement.
CGCGTCGCTCCGAAGGAATAAAACCCTCCCTCGATGAAGCGACTGAACGGGGACATCGTTCGATTGTGACCATTCAGACGCGGATTTTTCATTGATTCTTCGAGAATGGCGTCCAGCTATTGTCCACGTAGATGGCACATGTCTATCTCTCTGTTTTAATACAGATATCAAATCCCGTTAAACATAATTTCGATTAAAAGTAACCGGACGTTAAAATTCAACGGCACAATGAAAAAAAAAATATATGTATTATAAATACGAATAGATTTAATATTCCCAGAGAGTATGTGGAATATACGAATACACGAACGCGAATCGTTGAGCGGAACGATTTGAATCTGCGAGACAATTTCAACGCATGCAATAATTACGGTACGATTACGGTACAATTATTACGACTATAGTGCGCTTAATCGAATTTGTATATAGCTTGATATCGTCGAGTTTGTTGCGTTACGCGACGATTACATCGTTGTAACATTAACTAATAAATTGCTATAGAGCTTTGATAATTCGAATGAGTGTAATAATCTTCTACAACGCAAGCTTGCCAATACTCATTTTCGTTGCTCGTTTGTTTGCATAAGCCCTGCAGTCGATAACTACGTCATTTATGTGGGTCTATGCTAATCTCCGGATTAAAAGGTATAAAGAAGGGCTTCCAGCAAGTATCGATTCTTCGCCGACGCGTGCAAAATTATACGCGACGTTGGACGTTAAGGAAATAAGGTCTGCTTCCGCGAGGAGAAGAACCTTGGGGAAGAAAGGATATAACGAGTGACTGTCGAGAAGGGAACGACGATAAAAAAGGATGAGAGAGCTGTAAGAAGGCAACCGCGATTGCACAAAGGAATTCCGCGGTAATCCATTGGCGAAAGTCTTGGTACGCTGTCTGACGAATGATTTTCAGGAACCGCGCAAAAATTGCATTCAGTCAGATAGCAGTCGTAATAGATTCGGTCGAACTAGATTTAATTCCCTCTTTCGAGATTCTATCCTTCTCTTTTTTGCAATATCCTTTCCCATCAATAGTGCTCGGAAGTTCTTATTAAAATTTTATTTTATACACATAACTCAATCTCTAATCTCAATTAAAGAATAGAAATAGATAGCCACGATGATAGTTGGTGATAATAGTATATTTTGTAGTTGTACAATCATATATAGAAATATATAAAATAATATGTATACGTTTTTGCAAAACTCAATAAAAAAAATTTTTTGAACAATAATTTCAATATTAAACGATATAGCGGCAATAATTAAACAGAGATTAATGATTTTTTAAGATCTTTTTAAATAATAAACTCGTAATACAAAAGCAATTTTTCTGTACGTGTAAAGCAGCCGTGGAAAATATAAAATATCTCCAAATTTTTTATTCTTAATGATTTACAATTACTATTTAAATTACTTTTTTTCATTTAAAAAATCTGATTTTATTTTTTTTTATAAATTTAATTAAACCTATTTATATTTAATAAAAAATTATATTTAATTTTTAATATTTATATATATTTCACCATATAAAAAAATTTAATTTTACAATATTTTTATATTTTTGCAAAAATTAAATAAATTTATTTTTATTTTAAATTGTAACAATTGCTGGCACTTATAATTTATTAATAATATTACAATTTTCTATTAATGAATTTTCATATAATTATTTAATAGAATTTTGATTTAATTTCATTAATTCTAAAGTGTTCTTGATATATACATAAATTAAACAAGTAGTCCTAGTAAACAAAAAAATGGTACAGGACAAACTGAGACGCCAGTTCACGCTGCTTCTCACTTTATTCTCCGACAATTTTTTTAGCATTTCTTACCACACTCTAAATACTTGAGATGTAAACAGTAAGACTTGCATAAAAAATTCTATGCATAAAAATTATTAGAAAATTTATTTAAACAAATTAAATCGTCCGAGACACCAAACATAAGTATCGAGATGAAAAACGCTGGTATATTTCGATTTATCTACTTTAAATAAGTTCTACCTGCTTTAAATAAATTTCGTGTTATTCTGCAATCACTTATACATTCTGCACAAAGTTCTACGTTTGTGTAAAAATTAATAAAATATTTATTAAACAAATTAGATCGCTCGAGATGCCAGACGTAACATGAAATTTCATTTAAAGCTGATAGAGCACATTGAAATACCAGCGTCTCACTTCGATACTTGCACATTCAGCGTTTCGGGCGAGCTACATCATTTGTCTAATTTAATATTCTAATCATTTTTACACATAGAATTTTTTATAGAACTCTCAAAATCTCCCTTAAAATCTAGCAAAAATGCTAAAAAAATCGTCGAAGGACAAAGTGAGACGCAGCATGAACCTGTCGTCTCAGTTTTATTCCAATTTTATTCCCGGTCTATTTTTTTAATGGCCAAAATTATTTGCTTAATCTATCAGTAGTTTTAAAACTATTAAAAAATAAAACTCTTCACAATTAATCAGTTTCAACGAAATGAGACGCCAGCTTCATACATATATATCAAATGGATTGCACAAAATACGCTATGCGATAACCACGACAAAAAAAAATAATTCCGCGAATAATACGTAATAAATTACCTTATACATAATAAATTATCTGATTGCGAAGCTCGATGTCATCCTAGGCCTGCTCATTCTGTCCTTGATGCATCTTCAAAAGCACTCAAAACACTCGCGCGACATTTTGTTACGACACTCTCGATTTTAATCATATTACGTTTATAGATAACACGATACGTCAGACCGGTACCTTCTCGCTTACGTGTCGTCGCACGAATGATAACAAGGTCACCGCGCACGGCGCGTTATATACGTACACAAAAATTCAGTGGGAACTTTTCGCAGATTAATAGATATGGATACAATGAAACGACCGTCCTTGAATTCGACATTCTCGATATTCGGTTCGCATACGGTGTTCACTCGTCCCTCTCCTCCCCCCTCGTCACGCAATCCGAATCGTCGTTTCCGACGAATTCGCGATCCTTAGACACGTCTCTCGACACTCGCGGGTATCCGTCGACACTCGGGTACTCTGTAATGTTACAGAATTCGCGATCGAGTAAAAGGATACGTGCGAAAGCAATGGCGTAGGAACATGGCGGCGAAACGTCACCGCGATTGCGACAAATATGTGCGGAAAAAATCTGTCTCGAAACTATGGACTCGATTCACTCCCGATGTACGCTCGAACACGAGATTCGTCTGAGGTCGACACAAACAACGACACGAGACAAGCGCGACTTTCAACTCTGTGCCGCGGACACTGTGCGACTATGCAGAGCTGACCTCTGTCGCGCAGGAAAGGGAATGACTGTCGTGTGTCAAGTCACGTACGCTACTTACGTAAGGCACGGAAGTTACCTCCTTCACATGCACGGCACTGTTCGCCGATAGCGAGCGCGTCTCTTGTAGGAGAAAAAAGCGAGGCATAAAAAACACAGAAGAGCGAGATAAACGCTAAATAAATGTCGCTAAAATTATGTATCATAATTGAACGCATTTTATATTATATATATAGTTTAATTCTTCGTCATGTAATTAAAATTGCAAAAACTCACTTTCTTATCTTTGTTTATTACGGGAAAATTTTTTGTCCGCGGCTTTTTCTATTTTTCTATCGACGTGTTTTTCTTTGCATTTATACTTATCTATTTATTTATATTCGCGTAACTTAGTCACATTGCATTAGATAATTATTCTTATATTCATGTATATATAATTTTATGTCCTACGTGTCTCTCTCTCTCTCTCTCTCTCTCTCTCTCTCTCTCTCTCTCTCTCTCTCTCTCTCTATCTCTCTTTCTTTTTCTCTCTTTATTAATATATATATGTGCATGTGTGTGTCCTGCTATGCACATTTTTTATGTATAAAATATACATATATATTTTCAAATATGTATGGGTATATATATTTATGCGCAAATATATATGTATATTTATTTTATATTTATTTTATATTTAATATGTATTTTCTGATATAAATATATATAATATATTAAATGAATTATATACATATATAAAACATACACATCAAGATACACACATATTATATTAATAGAGAGAAGCAAAACAAAGAAAAAGAGAGAGAAAGAGAAAGAGACACATTCCTTAATCCATACATAATTCCTCCTTATTTTTTCCTATTTAAGTGCTCGTATGAATGTTTAAAATTGCATAAATTCTCTACAGAATGTACTTGGTAAAATTCATTGAACAACTATTACGACGTAGGAAAAAAAGTGAAAATAATTAAAATGAGATAAAAAATTTCTGTAACTCGGCAGTCTTGCCACGCGGTGATAAAAATGCAATCTCTTCGAGAATTAACCGGTCGGCGGCTGACAGAGATTTCCAAGACCTAATCTTTAATTAAACTTATCTAGATTCCAATATGCAGAATATTAAAAGTTTGGTAGAAGTTGCGGTCTGTCGGCCGAGTGATGTGTGATTAAATACAGAGTTGATCTCGATGGTGTGGCTGAATTCATTTTCCCTTCGTCGTCTTCATATCGAAGAGCTGTCACTGGATAATCGACAACGACGAACACAAGAAAGAAAGAAAGGAGAAAAGACAGAAAGAGAGAGAGAGAGAGAGAGAGAGAGAGAGAGAGAGAGAGAGAGAGAGAGAGAGAGAGAGAGAAGAAGAAGAAGAAGAAAAACGACTGAGGCGTAAGAAGGAGCAAAGTTCGCGATAAAGATTTTACGACATTTCAAGAGGACTCCTATTAAAGGACATCCTCGAGTGGCGTTGGATGCTTGCTTGGTTCTCTCTATCCATCGGTGATTCGGACTTTAACTCTCGTCTCTACGAAGGTACATCCGCAGCTAAGTGCTACGGTCGATTGCTCTCGAAAATTTTATCAAACTATCGGAAGTCATCCGTTTCGTGTTGGCGTAATGATCATCGCACGTGTAATTGCAATATAAAAATTAATGAAATCTGAGATTCAAACAATTTTATATTTCGATATTTTTTGCCTCTTATAGGAATTTACTGTCTTGTTAATTATAGTAAAAAGTAATTCTAAAATTAATTGTAATAAAAGTAACACGAATTATCACAAGTATATAATGAATGTCATATATAGTTTCTAAAAATTACAATTGATTAAAAACGGAAAGACTTTGAGAAAGCCATTTAATAAAATTTCAAAATGAAAATAAATATTATAAATAATTTCAGACTTTACTAATGTTATGATATTTCGTGCTTTTCAATTATCAGGACATTTAATGTCGAAAAATAAAATCTTAAGGTACACAGTACATCTAAATTGAAAGAAATATTTTTAAAAAAGAATTGTAATTATAATATGTAATATAATCAAAAATAGAAAAATGAAAAGGATGTTTATCGTAGGAAATATATTATTAAATTATAGAAATTAACAGTTTATTTATGCGCGGAAGACATTGTATCATAAATACTGACTCAATTGATAATAATTGCTAATCACTAGCGGTTTACAGCAAGTTAAGTATACGCACAAGGCGCACCGATTTGGATCCCGCATTCGGTGCAGTGCGGTACGACATAACCTCATGATTAGTTGAATGAGGTTAACCAGACTGTAATTAAATCAATGACGGCCATAAATTTACGAGAGGCGCGGCTCGTACTCGTGTGCGCGCGCCGCGCTGCTAGATACATCAACGTAATTTCGAAATTGTTAATCACGTATTACTAGATTTGTGGTACACACGCGAAAATGCGCACGCACATCGGTAAAATAATTGTAATGAATATTTATGTTACGCCGCGAACGATTCCTGTGTCTCGCTTAATGAACGTGATTTCATGAATTTTATGACGTGCTCGTTAATTAAACTCGGCGCGCATTTGTCAGGTGGAAATTTAATGTCTTTAATTTATAATAGTATGAGAGTCTCATAAATATACTCGTGTTCGACTGTATATTATGTTTGGTATTTAAATGTTGCAAAACGTTATTAAGCGATAATTAGATAAACACGTCTTCCTCATTTCAATTTTTCCTTGTGATAATCTACGATCTCATCTTCTCAACTATTACTCATCACTTTGATATGCAAATTCTATAATGTTGCGAAATTTTATATAAAATATATAAAATTTTATAATATATCATAAAATATATAATAGTTATAATTGAAATTTAAGAATCATAGGCTAGCTATCGAAAAGTGAAATAACATCTACACATCCAAATCACCTGAAAGTTAGAATTAAATTAAAAAATATGTAAAGAAGAGAGAAAGAGAGAGGAAAACAGATTTCGTAATGTAGAATAAAATTGTAAAAAGCGAAGAGATTTTCCTTCTCTCCGTGTAGAACACTTCCTCATTAAAATATAATACTCTTTAAATTATTCGTACTTTTTATAGAAACTGAAAATCTATTCTGTAAGAAATTGATTAAATAATTCTCTCTTAAATTGTAAATTATTTTTTGCACAAAAATGTGCGCGGTGCAAGTAAAATAAAATTCCTTTCAGCATGTATCTTTAAATCGATAGAGCGCCAAGAAAAGAATATGTATATCATATTCATATAAAAGAAAATATTAAAAAGAGAACAAGTTCTTTATGCGTGTTAACTGATTTAAATTCGCCCCAATATTATATTCTTTACGAGTCTCTCGTTACGGTATTACGGTATACGGCCGTATTAAAACTGGAAGCCCCTCCCGTCACGCCTGCTTGGCGACACAGCGATTCTCGAGTCTCCCCTTCATCTACCTAAATCAATCTTATCTTTAAGCACGGTACTATATACAAACGGAGTTTAACGCAAAATACGCGGTCCCTATGGATCGCGAAAGCCGTGGCGAATCATCCCTCGGCGCGGGGTGCGATTTTCAGCGACGCACGCGACGCGTGTCCGATTCACCGAATGAATAAATAAAGTTGTCTCGCTATGAGAGACACGCTTTTTGCGTAGAAAAAGCCCGCGGGGAAAAATTAATGCCGTTACCGACAAGGTGCACACGTTGAGAATCAAGCTGAAAGAGGGGACGTCCGGATGACACATCACGGATGAAAGAGAGGAAGAGAAAGAGGGATGAAGATCTGGATGCGAGCACGTAACCGGATTTGATTCGCGAAAGATCAAAGAACTCTCTCGCCCTTTTTTTTTTCTCTCTTTCTCTCGATCGTTCGAGCACCAGGATTCTGCCACTGCACCTAACCTAACCGATAGAGCCAATCAGAAGATATGGATAGATAAGCGCGTATGTCTCGTCGAATGCACGTATGTGCGTGTACGCATACGGTAGAGATACGTCGGATAAGCGTAATACACATGGCAGCAGTGATCTAAAGTACGAGAGAATGCACGATGCATCCAACACCTGGACGCAGCTTTTCTCGCTCTTTTTATTCATTTATTCAATTTTACCGACCACTGTTGCTGATAAAAATAAGGCGAAATAAAAACGTCACTTTATGATCTTCGTGCAAGATATAGTTGTACGGCAATTAAGTTGTGCCTACAAGCATATATATATATACACACACACACACACACATACATATATATTCCACGCGTTTCATCTATTTTTACTACAGGAATATTAGTGGTAACAAACGGTTGCACTTCCCGTCTTTGTTAATAGTGTTTCTATTATTCACTTTGAAATGTATAATGCAGCATAATATTATACATTATGTTTAGCATTACATTTGTTATATCTGTTTCAGAATACTTTTTTAATCTATACAGGAGTAATGTTAAGAAGATTATTTTCTTTTTTTATGATATTAAAGATATACAAGAGTTATGACTTCAATTTTAATTGAGAATTAATTAATGCAAGATTCTCTTGCTATATATAAACATCAACATCAAATGTCTATAAATTGAACGTTTCATTAAAGAAGAAATAGATATTCACATAATAAATTATTATTAGTCGATATTAGCATAATTGTTAAACAATTTATTTTTAGATCTAAATATGTCAAACAACTTTCTACGAAGGAAGTAGAGAATCCGCTAGAGCGATTACATGTGCTTCGTTTCACCCCGAGAAATTAGGGTCGCGCAGCAACTTGCGCGACGATGAATCGCTATATGCGACCACTCGATGCGTCTTTTCGACGACGATCTCGAGGGAACTGCTTTCGGGGGGGTAGCTTTCGAAAGCGACGGCCAAGAGGTCGACGATCGCGATAAGGGGCGCGGAGGTACAAAGGGCGAGCCGCGCACGATGCACAAAGATCCCCAGGATAAAGCGTCCCTTGGCGCCGTTATTGCATCTCCGGCAAACCTCTCTCTCTCTCTCTCTCTCTCTCCTTCTCTGTCTCTGCGTCTCTCTTCCTCCTGCCGTCTCTTCTTCTTCCTTCGTCCTCCCTTCCCCAACGGTATCTACGCGCGCGGACATATACAAGGGGACGTTGTCTATTGAATTTTCATGATGTACACGCGGCATCTAAGTGACTCAATCTCAGCGAGCATGCAGGAAGTCGTTGTCGCTGCGTCGTCGCTATATTACTCCGGTGCGCGCGAACGTCGGGGGTGGCTTCGCATAGCGTTACGATACGATAACAAAGTGACTGACGCAGCCGCCGGAGCTACGCACCAGGTTGCCACGTGTATGTGTGTATGTATGTATGTATGTTACATGCAATATCTTGCGATAAAGACGCGAATTTGCAAGCGGATGAGCCTGCGCGAATTTGTTTTTCAAAGTGGCTCCTTCTTGTCGCTCCTTCGTGGGCGTCAGGTCGTTCGGGAAAACGGCCGCGATTCGAAAGTTGCGGCGCCGTTTAAATCACAATAGGGGAATTGTCTAGACCGTCTGAATTCAAATGGAAAGAACACTGCGCGACGATATATGTATGTATCTGAATTCAAATAGAAATTCTGTACTCTTTATTGTACGCGCGAGACTCTCTGCGTACGACGATAGTAATATTTTTCAAGCGAATAAAATTATCTTTTAATTTTTAGATGTAACATTGATAATGTACAGTGACATAATAGAATATATTTGCAACGGCAAACTCTCTCATTGATTCATTAATATTTTTTATGTTTAAGACAATATTTAGAAAAATATTTTCTCACTTGAATTTTCTCATCTTTTGTAGTAATTGATTATTCTTTATTAATGTAATATATGAAGTGTACTTTTGCATAAGCGAGAAAACCACAGAATAACTATGATTGAGATAATAATATATAATCTGATTAAACACAAAAAAAAAAAAAAAATTTCGAAAATATATTTTATTTAATTTTATTAATTTTTTTTTCATTCAACTATATTATTTTCACTTTTATTCTCCGAATTATTTTTCTCGCTTCTACTTATAGCATGCAGATTTATTTAATCTACTCTCTTGGAGTATAAATTCGTATAATATATTCGTATAAAAATATCTCAATGTAACCCACAAGCAACCCTCACTCGTTATACCCAGGAGAAATAACGAACACCGTATCTAGTAACTCGTAAGATATTACAAAACGAATATATATGCGTCGTATCCAGTTAAGTCAAGAGCCCATTTTTCATATTATTCTCCTGTTTAATATATAGATCAGATGTATATGAAGTTCAAAGTCTTGACGAAAATGGATCACAGCAAGGTGTGTTAACTTTCTCACGTTCAGACGCTGAAGGAAAATCCATGCGAACCATGAGACTGTTCGTCACTGACTGTTGCATAATATGTATCAATCACGGTTGTATGAACGTTGCTTGTGAAACTCACGTTTATGTAACCTAAGAAAATGACAAGGAGGAAATGGGAATCAATTCCAATCAGTTGTGCAACGTCGGGCTTACAAAGACAAGTCATAACGCCAGGACGTTTTTTCTTTAAATAAAAAAAAAAAAATAAAAAAAAAAAACGTCTATCGTTCATCTCGGTCATCTCGCGGATATAGACTTTCGCTTTATGCGGATTGCGCGGTTTTATTATCCCGTACACGTGAGGATACGTGTAATTCCGAGAGAGTATGCCTTTAACGAAGTGGAAATAATGCGATTACTTTCGTCGTTGTGAGTCGTTAAACTCGGAACGTCTTGGTCGCCATCGATCCGCGTAACTACGTCGTCGTAGTCGACGCCATAGTCGCGACATCGTCGTCGCCGTCGCCGTCGCAGTGACATCAAAGGCGGTATATTCAATGGCTCCGACCAAGACATGGCAAAAAAAACTCGCGAGACGTCGAACCGACGACAAATCACTAATTTCTTATCCTCGCGGTCGTTAAGCAATTTTACGAGTCCTTGAGACTTTTTATTCTCACTCCACGATTATTGGAAACTTTTTATTCAGAGTTCAAAAAATCAAAATACTTTGCATTTTATTGCTTTGCAAATGTCGCATTGTTAAACATTACTATTAAAAGTACATCTTTTTTTCAGCCGCAATTTACCTTCAAAGACAATCTCTACGTTACGTAGAATTTTCGATATCAGATCGCTTAACCGCTCGTAGATTCGACACACGTGATCGTGAACACGTGCGTGTTGCGGCGTAATATCAGACGCGCCTCGCAGCTTCGAAAGCGCAAACTGCAATTTCGTCCGCGAACAAAATCGTTCAAACGCGAATGCACCGGTGCAACACGCGGCAAAGAAGAAAAATGAGAAAAGAGGGGAAAAAGGGAGAGGAAAAAAAAAAAAGAGGACCGAGTCCAGGAACGCGGAAGATGTTTCACAAAAGATCTATATAGTTCCATTCTCGTCCGCCGTACACTTACAGGATGAAAGATAAGGAATTGGTTTCGGCTTAACTGCGTTTTCCGCCTTAATCCATTAGCGCTCACGAAACGGCGCTCTCGTTCCGGCGCGATCACGCGAGCCGCAGTGAGCGATACCGTCTGTGTGTCGGCATGAAATAGCCAAGTCGCGGATGAGGACCAAAGTTTTTCGAGGAGTTTCGTAAAGAGAGCCTCGCTTTTTCAAGAAACAAATTCCGAACTTTACGCCCTGAAAGAATCGAAACTTTCGAGGAGTCTCGAGGTATTCGCAGCATTTGCTACCACGCTTTCGCAAAACGTCGCCTCTCGAGAATGAGTCGAGCGACAATGCGATAATAAGTTTGCATGCAAATAATACAATTTTCTCCGATATTTTATTAAAAATTATATTATACCATAATTACGTTCTTTAGATCACATCGTTATTTTTAATTTCTTAAAAGAAATGCTCTTTTGAATGAATTTTTGAGATAAATAATAATAATTGTTTGATTAATTATTCTTACTGTAATTAACTGTTAACTTTTTAATATTTTTGCGATTCTATTTTATATACATATACATATATATTAATCAAGTCTTTTTTTAATTGTCTAAATTGCTTAATTTTGAACAAATCTTTAAATCATGTCTGATATTAGCTACCGCCAAGCGTAAGTCAATCCCTGTTACAAGACTTTAATACTTTTTTTTGCTTGCTATATATTGTTGGTATAAATGATGTTACATCTTCATACATCGAACAGCGTTCGATTACGCTAAAAAGTCTCTGTAAAAAGCTTGCAATTACGGGATTCCTCGCGATTCCGTGATGTAACGCGTATCGGATGATCGAGCAAGTAAAGCCTGCGAACAGGTTTCCATCAGCGTCGGGTGCGATTATCCGCACTTTCGTGTTGCGAGGTGATAACTCGCCGCCGGCACCGTCACAATAAATCTCTCGCTTACGATGAAAACAGGCACTATCGTCCGCTATTAGCTAACGCCATTCTACGATATTACATCTGTGTTCTCATATCGATGAAAATGTTAAAATGCAGACCTCCAACATATACTTTATTTATGTTTTGATAGCTGAAAATTGTTGAATTCTTTAAAGAAAAACAATAGGAATCCATCTCTCTTTTCCTTTCAATTTTATAATATTCAAAGATTATCAAACCGATGGATTTCGCTTTTTGGCTTTTAAATTACGGCATCATAAAAAATCAACCGCGTTGAGAAAATTAGGGTAAACTCGGATATAATGGCCATAGTTTTTTAAAATGCAAAAAACATACTTTTATTTTTATTATTTTTTAATAGTATTTGGCATATTATCTTCATTGAAGCTTAAATTACGTAATACTATCGAAATTAAAAGGAAAATATTTAATAGAAATTTTATATCATCAAAATAGTACAACACAAGCATTGGCCATCTTACCCAACTTTTAAGGAAAGATGACCATAATATTTATAAAAAAAATTGTGAAAACGAAAATAAAAATTATAGGTCATATAACAATTTACATATCTTTATAATATGTCTAGCGTCGATTACGATAGCTTAACTGTCATTTATTCGACGTTATAACAGTTTTTAGTGAACAAATGAAAAACTTTGCAGGTAGTCAAAAGTAAAAATATGATATAAGATTCACAATATCGTTATTTCGAATAATGTATGCACATAAACTACTGTAAATATCGATTATCTTCGGATGATGACTAAACAAGCGCACTATGTAGCGATTATGGAGAAAATTTACAGCCTATGGACATCTTTTCCGTATGGCCATCATACCTTAGTTTACCCTAAAAGGTGAAAAAAAACTGAAGAAAAATATAGAAAATAGGAAAAGTAGAAAACACAATGAAAGAGTAGTATTTTAATTAGTCGTATACACGCACGCGGCCTGGTAATAATAATCATTGATAACGGTATGTTGCCCAATGCATCATATGAATGTTTATGAATGCAATCCTAATGAAGCGTCATTAGGGGGAGACTAGAAAAGAGTGAGAAAGGGTCGGCAAAAGAGTCTGTCAGCGTAGTGGTATGTGGACAGGAAAGGTTGGCTGGGAATGAATGTGACATAGGTCCTCAACGCCGAATAACTTCCTGGGTGATTAACTGCTGAATCGCCAGGAACGTGAGCGAGGTTTCGAGTTAATTGCAACTCTCGTAGTTTCTCTCTCCCTTTCTTTCTCTCTGCCTTACTATCTCATTCTATAGCCATGTTTAATTATTTCGAGTGCAGAGTTGATTTCGTGTAATAAATCTATCGAAGTTAAATTCATTCTAGAATTTAGCTAAAGTATTATCTAATACTTTTTGTAACTGTATTATATATAATGTAAAATATTAAATTGATTTCATTTTTTAACTCTTCTATATATAAATATTTAATTTCCTTAACTTCAGCATATATGTATATGTGAAACATATGTATGTTGCAATTGCATCTTATTTTTCTAATACTCGACGGTATATTAAAATTCTTTACGTATTAGTTTTTTTATTTAATCTTTTTTTAGAGTTGAATCATATTCATAATTATATTATTCTTAATGTTATAATCTTATATTATAATTTTTTATTATTTTCTTCTTTAATCTAACTATGTATAATCATGTATTATGTATAACGTTTTAAAGAATATTTGTAGCCGTGGAATGTGCAGTAAATTTTATTCTATTCTAACTGTACTTTGCCCTATTTCTCTTGTACTCCGACTTTGTCGTATCGCACACATAATTACGTGGACATTTTTGTTGCGTGCCATCGTGGCAGAGATCGGTGAAGAAAAAAATACACTTGTTGTAACGGGCGACCGTAGCAACGGTACGAAATAGTAGCTGTAGTGAAATATGGGTTACTGCTTGCGAGTATTCGCCAAAGGTTCTTATGTTAGTATAATTAAAGAGATTCTTAGAAACATTACGTAAGCGGGTATTTTTAAACCGGTAAATTAGCGTTTGTCGTGTTCGCACGCGTATAGCAAAGTATATGGGAAAATACATATCCATACATTATATAATTACAGCTGTAAAAGAATAATATACATCGTTTGTTATTAAATTTTCTTTTTTTATTAATTTATTATTTTTAATTTAGCATAAATAAAATTTAATCAATCGTTAAATTATCGTTGTATCAGATTATTGGACAGCCTATTTCTGGAAAGCTTCATATAATTTATTCGTAATGGAAGTGTAATCCTGAATTTATGTGGAATATTGAAGAGGATTTTCATTAATATTATAAATGAGGGTCATATGCAGTGTACTTGCATGACTGACATATGATATTATATAACGTATAATAATACGAGTATATATAAAGTTATTTCTGTCTTTTCTGCAGAAATTAAATACAACATTTACTTAAAGCTGATTATCTTATATTATGATCATTTTGAACTATTTAATATTACTTAGATAAAAAAATATTATACGTATGAAGATGTGTCAGAAGTATCCTCCGAATCCTCTGTTTTGAAAGTCTTTTTTTTAAATCCACTTTTAGATATCTAAAAGTAAATTTTGAAAAAGGATAAAATATTATATTAATTATATTATAGATTTTTAATTATTTATTACTTGAAAATTACTGACATGTCATATGCCACACACACGTTGACACATATTTTACTTCAACGGATTTATAGATGAGTGACATTCGGAACCGTATAAGAAACTTTTCGAATATATCAACAAGTTTTTCATTTTTAGCATAATGATTCTATTTTTTCTTATCCCCAACATTGTCATTTTTCTTGGTGCAAATAAGAGAAAGACAAAAATCCTCTGTTTTGAAAGTCTTTTTTTTAAATCCACTTTTAGATATCTAAAAGTAAATTTTGAAAAAGGATAAAATATTATATTAATTATATTATAGATTTTTAATTATTTATTACTTGAAAATTACTGACATGTCATATGCCACACACACGTTGACACATATTTTACTTCAACGGATTTATAGATGAGTGACATTCGGAACCGTATAAGAAACTTTTCGAATATATCAACAAATTTTTCATTTTTAGCATAATGATTCTATTTTTTTCTTATCCCCAACATTGTCATTTTTCTCGGTGTAAATAAGAGAAAGGCCAAAATTTCGCGACGAAGAGAAACTCTCGCGGATGCGGATCGTCGTTCGTATATACCTACGGGAGCCACCTAAGTGAATTCCAAAGATTCGTACCGCGACGCGGAAAGCTCAGCAGCCGGTCCGAGCAATCGTAAATCGTATCACAATAAAATGGCCGTGCTCCCGGGTACCCTTTTGAGCACACTTCTGGCCAACGGCATCGCCGAACTATTGTGTTGCGCCAGCGAAATGAGCTCCCGCTGAGATTTACGGTCGCATCCTTTATGCCCCGCGAAACTGCACCGAAGATAGCGTCAAGATAGGGGAAAGAGAGAGAGAGAGAAACTGCGCGCCCTTGCTCATGTTGCTTTCGTGACGAATGGCAATATCGTGGCCGAATCTTATGATCCGCGATTAAAGTTTCCGCACCGGCGCGAGCGTCTGCCGTGCCCGCGACAAATTTCATTTACTCGGCGGAGCTTTCTTATCTCTTTAAGCCGCAATATTTCAGGGAACTCTATACACACTTCTTCGATTATACGACGGTATAGTAAAGCGCACGGGATTAAACTCATTTTGTGCAATCACTGCG
This sequence comes from Anoplolepis gracilipes, assembly GCF_047496725.1. Taxonomy (NCBI): domain Eukaryota; kingdom Metazoa; phylum Arthropoda; class Insecta; order Hymenoptera; family Formicidae; genus Anoplolepis; species Anoplolepis gracilipes. Next base: position 8,148,604 of record NC_132980.1, on the reverse strand, counting down.
GTAATCAAAATTAATCACCTTGCTAAATATATATGTTTAGTTTAATTTTAGACTGGCAACGGCAGGTATAACGTGCTTATGAAATAACATCGATATGATTATAGGCGTAATATGTGAATATTCTTGTCGGAGAATTTACAAAAATTCAATCAAACACGATTATTTGTTTATAAATTAGACTGAATATAGTATTTTTTTATTCTTTTAAAATATGCAATATTTATAATTTAAATTTAATCACGGTTTAATTTAAGCGCTACGTTATTAAAAGTTCCACTCGTCGATGTTAATTTGTTAATCCTATGATTTAATAACACATTATTAAATATGACGCCTTGCAAATTGCTATAATTACCGTGAACAATTAGCGGGCATTGCAGCAACGGCATTATGACGCAATATGAAAACTACATACATGATCAAGTATTTACTTTCTAAAACTGTGTATCCAGGTTGATTTTAATTATAATATCAGAATTATTTATTATTTAGCAGCGCGCGCGTAAAGCATTAACAATAAATTTTAAAACAAATCAATCAATTATTTGCATTTGTGTTACTCATTGCAATAATTACTTACTGCTATTTCCGTGTTAAAATATAATTACTTTGACACTCATATATATGTATACCCACAACATAAATAACAATAATTATTTCTCAACCATATATGTACAATGTGTGGACCATATAAAATAATAGTGTTGGATAAATTATAAAAATATCGGACAAGATGTAAGCGCAATTTTATCGATAATATAAAAAAATTTACAATTATTATTAAGCAATTAGTATGAATTTTCTTTCTTTTTAGTTTTCTATAATATGGAATTGATTCTTATTTTCCGAATGATTCAATTAAAAATTGATCGTCTCTAAGTCGGGTTCGGTGCGACCGCGAGAAACGCAGACAAATCCCACGGGAATCCCGAGGGACGTCTGTGGAACTAATCGGTCGATTGGATCGGTCGTTGATGCTCTCGTTAGGTGGTGGTTTTTTTTCCGAGACAGCCAACTATTTGTGCGAATTAAGTGACTTTACGATGGTCGGATGCGAAGATACGGCAGCAACGAAGCGCGCGAATTTCTCACCATCGATTTGCTCGATTTATTTCGCGTTTCCCGTCCTTTCATGTCAGAGTTCCCTTCCCCGTTTCTTTCGTCGCGCTCTCTCATTTTACAGTCGAGATCCGCTCAATCGCACTCGTCGTCCTCTCGACGCGGAATCTGCGCAGATATAATAACGCGCGGATATACCTATACGCGTGTCCGGCAGGAAATAATTGATGATACGCGCCCGACCGGCGTGTCTTGCATCGCGCAGCACATCCCGCGGGACGGAAAAGCACCCGGCGGCGATTTATTATCGCCGGTTGTCGATAATCGACGCGGCATCGCGGTTGGAACGCGATTCAGCCGTCGCCGTACAACGCCAAACCCGATTTTTTACGGCCTATTGGCTCGTCGAACGTTTCATCTTGCGAGAGATATTCACCGTTTCTGTCGCGTTATTAAATAATAATTCATGCCTACGTATGTCCATTTTTTTCTCGTATCACTAGTCGGAAAAAAAATTGTTATCAAAGATCCTCCGATTTCAGCGGAATAAAAGTTTATATTTATTCGAAATTTTATTTTTAAAAGGCATTGCAGTTTCTCATATTTATCGTATTTAAACAAACATTACATAAACCGTTTCGTGGCTTCTGAAATATTTTGCACATCACTCTCTGTAATATAATTTATTTGACAAAATGAATTCTTGAAGGAGAAAATTTTATTAAAATTTGAGAACTTGACAAATAACTGACTAATAGAGGGAAAAAAAGCTTAATTTATTTTTTTTTAAATTAATAAAAGGAGTATAATATTTATTCAATGTAAGAAATATTTATTTAGGATTAAATATAATAGAAAGTTGGACAGCTATTTTAGTAAGTTTACATATAATCAAACCTAGTGATCATTTAAAAAAATTTCTCTCTAGTAAGTATAATTATTAATTATTAATATCATTTTAGAAAGAAGTTTAAGGACTTTTATGTATATGAGAAAAAAAGGTTAAAGAAAAAGGAAAAATATAAATCTAAAAAAATATAATTGCTAATTTTTTGTAACAAAACTCTGGGTTGCAAACATGTTAAAACGTTTTAATTGTAGGCAGTAAACTAAATTGAACAACGTGTTGTATACAATGTTGATAGTTGAACGAAGAGCGGAAATTATTTTGTCGGCAGAACAGTTGCAACAAAATATTCGCACTGGTACTTCCGTTACTTTGCGATTCATCTAACCAGCGATGGTTTAGTCTACGTCCATAATTGTGGTCCGTGTCGCGATACACTGAATCACGCGCAATCCGTGTATCTCGCGTGTCGTGCGTTTCATCCGGTAAAAGGGCCGTTCCACTTTCAGTTCGTTCCTCCCCAAATTTGTTTACAAATGCGTCTAAATTTATCCGGTTCGTTATTCGCATCGTGAATAATTCGTTGGAATGGATTCAAGAAAGAACAACAACGTGATAAACGCATCCTGGATATAATCGATATAACGCAGCTAAATTGTGATGCGTTATAAAAGCGATTTCGCTAGGATAATTGTCTCATATGTGTGACAATTTTTCTTTAATCACTTTTTCACGTTTCACATGAAACAAAAGATCTTAAGTGTAATTATAAAGATTATATCTATTTGTATATGTATGTATAAAAGTATTTATATCCATGAATTGAATATCCATCTTTCTATTACTATAAATATTTCCATATACTCTATTTTATGTAATGCGATTATTGTGTATTTATAGAATGCTATTAATAATATCAATAATAATGTGATTTCTCTTGCTATTCTCCAAGATTAATTTACGCTTAAATGCAACAAATACAATATATCATATATCACTGAAATACAAATTTTTTATGCAAATGTATCGTATTGCATAATTTTTACAACAGCTACATCTTCTATCGACAAGTAAATGATCGCAAAGCTCGACTCGGCCGTTGTTACACGATCGTTATCTGAAGCTATGGGTTGTATGACGTCAGAGATAATAAAAAAATCGTATATAACGAGGACATTTTCCGCGGCTCCCCAAATGACGAAGGATGCGCCTTCCGGCGGTGCTACTTATCAGAAGATCTACGATTCGAAAGGGACTATTTACGGTTCGTAGGGTAACTCTCGTCGACCTTTCCTCCCTCCGTCGGGGTTTTTCGCTGCCCCTGCCGATGCCCTTTCTTCGTAAGAACAACGTGCTTTGGCGAACAATAAATCACGCTCGTGGGAAGTTTTCAGACCGTTTCCGGATATCATGCCGGATGGCTAGGATTTTTATGCTAACGGCGCAGACCGATATCGCGTCCTGTATTATATGTATGTTGGCGATGCCGTTCGCCGCGATTCGTTCGTCTCGTTGGAACAATATCGAAGGGTCGAGAGTTAGTACCCATGGGACGACAGGAGTATACTCCGATATCCGAAACTCGGTATTCGCGAAGGAGGGTTCGGCGAGCGTTGAATTATTGCGAATAGCATGACGTAACTTCTGCATAATATCTTAGCTCGTTTAAGGTAATCGGATTTTCTTCTAGTTGCGTCATGCTATTTGTTTTCAATCATTTTTTTCCTTCCATGTTGATATAAATCCTATAGACTGAGAAAAAATATTGAATTTGCTGGTATTTGTTATTTCGTGATTTAATTGAACATAATTTATAAGAAAAAGAATTTTTTATGTGAATTATATATGTATGTATATATATATATATATATATACACCCAATTTATGGTACGTGCTCTTTTAAAATCATGCTAATTTAAGAGAAATTAGCTTTAAAAAAATATCGCCGCGGGGTGCGAAATACCCTGGTTGACGAATGGGATTCCGCCAAACCAACCCTGCTGTCGCACAACGAGCGGCTTCGCGAGAGGGAAGGGCGCGATCCGGTTGACAAAAGGGCGCGCAGAAATATCTACGATCAAATCCCGACTGCTCCTGCAGCTTGACGGACCTTATTTGCGTCGTTTTTTCGAGGGACGATCAGAGCCGACGCCCCGCAAGAATCTCCCAAATGCACGACCCCCTTCCGTGTAGTCATACAGACCGCCCTCCGTCAGGCTCATCCCCTAACCGAGCTAATAAGCAACCCCAAAGAGACGTCGAGCGGCAACTGTGACATATCTATATATACATATATATATATATATATATATATATATATATATATATAATATATACGCACGTATCTACTACCTAGGGATCCCGCAGGGCAATTTGCATTCATATTTGGGATGGTAATTAGGGGAAAGGTCATAATAATCACGATACTTGGACGCCTGGCGTCCCTAATAGATCGACTCTGCAGCTTTGACTTCAATAATAATAATGCGAGCACAAGAATTGCAAGCACTGCCAACCCTACGTAACGTTTGCCGCCACCCTTCTTTCGAGCGATCTGTTATTTTGAACTTTCGACAACCGCATTCAGATCGTTTCTCTTTGTAGAGAAAATGACCTCGATCATTCAGCTGGATGAAAGCTTCGATGTAAAATGTAATGGCAATAAAAGGAGACAATTGAATTTTTTTACTTTTCTAACAAATTAAAAGATTTTTTTTTAACAATTTGTCGAAAAATTTTCATTTCGAAAAAAATGTTTGGTGTGCTTTTTCAGTTCCTCTTTTGTACTTTCTCAATAATTCTGTTCAAAAATAAATGCCACGCTAAATATTTTTTTTACATTTTGAAAATAAAATATTTCTCGCCGACTCTTCAATTTTTTTGAAATAAGTTCTCTGATCGACAAATGGATGTTAGAAGTTACAACGACTGCAAAAATGTACTAATGACGCGACGTCGCTACGAGATATATTCGTCGCATTTCGGGACACATTCGCGTCAGGTGTGCAAACAGAATACTGTCCGACGCGTTTGCATCTAAATCCGAAAAAACCAACCTCACCGAGCGAAAAATGTCGCTACGAGCCATGCAAAACGAATGTAAACCATGCTGTACAACGCGTTCGCTACACGATTCCATAGCATCGAGTTCCGGTAGACTCTGGTAAATAATTATACGCGCAACGTTTCTGTAAAACAATCGTTGGAAAGCTCGAACAGCAGATACAATGGCATCACATGATTTTCAATTGACACGTTAACACGTTACTATTGATTACACATGGCATTCCTATAGAGTAAATTATTATGGATAATGATTGTTAAACATTGATGAACGCTATAAATTTGTCTCGCTTTTAATCTCGTTAAATTCCTCATTACCGTATAAATAATGTTACAATAATATATCAATAAATTGAGTTACTTACAATAATAAATAAAAATGAAAAAAATAAAAAACAAACAGAAAATATTAACACAGTTAAAATATATTATTAAAATTGAATAAAGTTTGCATGATAAAAAATGAAAAAAAAATAATAATAAAAAAGCGGGAATTTAAAAATATTTTATACATATATTATGATATTCTGTTTATTATATTTGTTTTTTAATTTTGCATGTAAATGTATTAAACTTACGCATCCCTTTCTTCAGCATCCATTCAAGTTCCGTACGTTTAGTAAGCCTGATCCAAATCGTATTTCCGTTGAAAAATATAACATATTTTTTTTCTTACCTGCAACAAGAAAAATAAAATTATTATGTCATGAATGAAACAAAATAGAACATATTAAAATGTATTATAATATTATAAATTGAAAATGTAATGCTTCTTTTTAAAACAGAAAAAGAAATTAATTTTTTAGCACGACTCGCGCCATTTGTGTAAAAATGCGGTTATTTAAAGCTTATGACAATTTTGCTTCTTGACAGAAACAAAAAAACGATATTTGTTTTAAACGAAAAATATTGTCAATAGTGGAAAACGCGTTTACGCCCCGTGGCATACGGCCGTCAAAAGCGATTTAGGGAGCTGATACTACGGGTGAAAGTCAAATAGAAACCCCGCCGCGTGGAAATACGTCGTCGGAACGTCCCCTGGTACGCTAATGGAAAGAGCCAGATCGCGCTTCTGTATACTGGGTGTGTCGAAAGAGCTACGCGCGATTGTCCAAAATGAAATAAACATCTATTATTAAAATATGCTTTCAGAATATATGCCTATAAATAAAAGAGCGAGCTACTTCTTCTCACGAAAATAGCTGCACGCGATCAGCTCCTCGCGATAAAACGGATTTCAATTTGTGGTAGCAAAAGCATGTATATACCGCTAAAAGATTCATATAGTCATGAAAACGTGCTACATACTCCGCATTACAAGCCAAATTGTATAAATGTCTAAAAAGATTTCAAGGTAAAAGAATCGCCCTTGATGTTTTATTTACTTAGAAAGTTAATAGTCACGTTCGCTTTATAATCAAGAATGCTAATAACGAAAGAAATGACGTTACAAATTCTGTTTAATCTATTAATTAACGACTATTTTTCTCCGTTCTTAACTTTATTATTTTACATTTGATTTCTATATAAATTTGTTTAGAAAAATCGTTATATGTAGTATATACTTACTTAAGTATCTCAAAATCAATTATAATAACCTAGTACAATTATGAATACATTATATTCAACTAATAAATTACTAACAAGATTTATGATAACAAATGACTCGTAATAAATTGCATATAAGAGGAGGGTAGCTTCATATCTTAATATAATTAATTATATAATATATAGCTTTTGTTTAAATACAAGTATATTCTTTTCATAATGAAGCATTTGATCAACTAATCCAAGATACCTAATATATCGTCACCTGATATGTATATTGTATAAGTATAACGTCTCTATACCAGCGCGAACCCTCGCACGAGCGATTGCGGTCGGTTCACGAAGGGCAGACGGGGATGTCTTTGGGGGACGGGCTCTTTACGACATTATGTATCACTTAAATACTCTCCCGCCGACAAATAGCCTGACTCATGGGATTTTATTAGGCTACCGTGAGCGCATTCTATCGCGAGATAATGGTGAGCGCCGGCTGAGCGTGATGCTCGGTTACGATCGTATGAGCACGTGTAACATTTGCAAGAGCGAGACATGTGTATTCGTGTAATGTTTATGTTGACCATTAGAGAGAGAAGGGAGGAAAAAACGAATTAAACGGGATGTCTCTTTTCCGTTAATCAGCCACGATTTATGAATGTCGACATCCGGCCAGTAGTAAGTGACAAAGAAGTGCCAATAAAAATTCTCTGTTGTTACATATATATGTATATATATTAGGTTGGAGTGATATTAATTAGCTCCATTAATTGCGATGCTGAGTTTTCTTTTCTATATTTATATCATTGTTGTTTTAATGTATAATTTAAAGATTTAAATTTGAGAAAGTTCTACATAAATGTTTTTATGTAAATTTTATATATTAATAAATATAAAAAATATAAATTTAAAAAGAAATATATATGTATATAAATTAATATATTATATTTTATATATTTATTATAATTTTATATATTATTATAATTTTTATATATTTTTAAATATTTTAATTATAATGTAGGGGCTCTCTGTATATATTTTTCTGTATTTATATTATTATATAATTTTGAAAAAAAAATCCCCCAAAAAATGCTTGCTTAAAATCGGACAACGATGTCGATTGTAGCTAGTCGTTGTTAATTGTTTTCTTTCCACCTATATTATAATCCAAGGACTAGGAATTGTCGGGCAAAATTAATTTACGAAGGCTGTCGGTGCAACTGTCTCCTGGCGAGATAATTGCGCGAAACGCGGCGCGTGATAGTCAGCGAATCGAATTACATTACATTCGGCGCGCGACGGAGAAAATGCTTCTTCCTCGTGTTAATATCACGCTGCTTCTCGCGGATTTTAGACACTCTCCGGCATAAACAGTTCGCCCTGTCACTCCGCCGGGTAATAAAGCCGCCGGTGAAGCGTCTAGGAACAATTTTCCGAGGCTCTCCTTACTTTACAATCTCTCCGTCACTGCCGACCCTCGACATCGCTCCGAGACAGGGCTCGTAAAGGAACGGTTAACCAAGAACCTCCGGCAAGCTGCGTCTTAACGTTTCCTGAGATAATCATAAATCCTTATTAACAAGCTTCCCTTTATCCGAGATCTCACGTATGCATAGATATACTTTTATGTAAATAAAGCACACGACAGTCTCTCGGTTAACCTGATTGACTCTGTTAAAACATGGACAATCACTAAAATACTCTTCGTCAGAAAAAGAGAGGAGAATAAAAACTTCATCGGATTTCACGTAAACACGTTCGCGCATCGTATCAATTTTAGCTTCATCGGAAAAACGGCAAGTTCCTCCAAGTTGCGTAGACTCTTCCAACGAAGAGTTTTCGGAAAATAAATTTTGATCACGTCGCGATATGTACGTTGAAATCGAACTGGAAGTGACGGGGATAAACGCTGACGACGAAAGGTGAGTGTCGTTCAAAGCCTTTTACTATCTGCAACGTTCTTGTAAATTTATTGCGAAGCGAAATCCCCTTTTAAACCGAAGCGCGGCGATGTCATCATTGATTAACTCGCCGTTCAAAGTTTGAATATTTATAATTTGCCTGGATGGACGGAGACCTGGTTTCTAAGAGTTTCGCAACAAAGCGGATACATGGAGTATGTAGTTGTTTCGTTGCTAAATTTCCGATGGTTGTCGAATCGATCCGCAAAAGGCTAACATAAACTTTGCTCACGTAACAACGAAGCACAGAGAAAGGATATGTATTTTACATGTATTTTATATGTATCAAGAAGAGAAATACAAAAGTAGTTAATGGTCGTAACAATACTGAATATTATACAGAAACAAACAGAATACAAAAAAAAAAAATTGAAAAATGAATATTATTCAATAGATATTATTCGGAATATCTCGTAAACATGATTATTGATTGCCAATTACAGTTTTGCATTTTATTTAATAAAACACATAAACATTTATTTATTTATATTACAAAAATAATCGAAGATAAATCAATGCGCTGCGAGTGTGTAAATATATCAAATTGATTGCAGAGGATTAGATTAATTATCATAATTAATTAAAATAAAATGATCAATAACTCTTAAAAATAGATTATTATTATATTAATTTCCATTCTATAAATTTTAACAATTTTATATATATATATCATAATAGATAACTTTTCTCTCTTTTTGTTGAATAAAAATATAATATTATTTTAATTATTATATAAAAGAATTTATCGTAAAGTAGTATATATATTGAATTATTATAAATTTTCTTAGTTAAATTGCAACTTTTAAATATACCAATTAGAGAATTCGGTGCCGCGTATTTACGGTTTCGTTTACAGCTGCGACACAAACCGCCTAGTGCGAAGCGGAGCAAATTAAGTGGTGATTCCAATTGCCAATGTAATAACCGAAAACCGATCGCGAAACAGGCGTACCTACACCATTTTCTTCTTCCGCTGTGATACCACGGCAATTCCGATAATCCGGAACGCGCGCGCGCGAACGAATCCGGCGATACTGTATACGATCGGGTTCAGGTGTAGTTGATACGGGTCACTAGCCCTCGGATACAGTCTTCTGGCGGTGCATCGTGAATGCATTAATTTGTAAGGGACTATTAGTTTAGCTGAGCGCTAATCGGTGCAACAGCATTGCCAAGTGCGCATTGCCCTTGGCGGAACTGGCGGTCCGTTTTAGTGGAAAATCGCCGCGGGAGTGACTACATTATCGTATTATAGTCGCGCGTTATCATCGAGATTCTCTACTAGAGCATCATTCAGCTTTAGATCCGCTTAGCGAGATGCGCTATAATTTCCTTTCGTGAACTACTTTTCGTCGATGGACTGCGCGCACCTAATATCAAGCTTGCATATCTTTTACTCTCTCTCTCTCTCTCTCTCTCTCTCTATTTCTCTCTTTAATTAACAGTAAGATGGTATGACGATCGTGCGCGGCACTAAATGAAAATCAAAGGATTCCGCACTTCATTGTTAAATGCAGCAGAAAACAACGTGCGCGCGACATTTACGCTCGACTTATACTCGCTGCAACTTTCTCTCTTTCTCTCTCTCTCCCTCTTGTCATTCTCTTTGCTTCCTTTCAGCTGCTTTCCATTAGCGCGCTTTCAGTGATATCGGTCGTCCGATACCGTTCCGGTCGACAGGTAATTGCGTTCCCTCCTGGTATCAGCTGATCCAATTCCGAACGCGTAATGCTTTTGCTTAGTTACACGTGCGCAAATCTAACTGTAGATATGGTGTGGCACTGAGAGGAAGAGAGAGAGAGAGAGAGAGAGAGAGACTTGTTGTATATAAGTATACAATTGTATCGTTCGTGCGCGAGCGTGTAGCCATTTCACGCATTTTCGCGTCACGTTGGAAAATTCACGCTGCCAAAGGGAGAAAGAGCAGGAAGAAGAGAGAGGAAGGAAATAGAGAGCCCGATTACATTTTCCATTAGCGGTCGCGCCGAGCTTTCTTCGAGCTCTCTCGTCGCACGCTGGCTGGCACTCGTACTGATTATCAACCCACAATGTTCGGGTCAGGTCGCTTTCTTTTTCTCTCCTCGTGTTCTCTTTCTCCTTGCTTCATTTGCTATTCTCTTATGCGACAAACCTAACGCGAATCCCCTATATCCTAGGTTTTTTTTTTTTTTTTGCGTCGAGAACGTGTTATTCGTTACAGAATACTATATATACACGTTGATCAAATCGCCAAAGTTCTCGTCGCTTTCGCCCACGCTATCAAAATAATAACAAAATATCCGAATGTAATGTGGTTACATATTCGTCCTGAATAGATTTCAACAGGGATTGAACAGGTAGATAGCGTGATGTGTGTGAGCTGATTATCAAATCATGCCACGCAATATTTTTATAGAGTGTCTCGAATAATAGAATGAATAGATTGAACACGCTAGGATATATCCGTGATAATAATTTATAGAAATGGTAAAGTGGATAATATTATTTTAATATTACCAATGTACGCATTATTGGCTGATAATGAATGCTATTTACTTGACGCCAATCGTTGTTTTCAATTAGCGCTCTTACAACTAATTAATGTTTAAGTATATATATAATAAACAACCATTATAATACATTACATTGTTTTAATGCTTTTCTCATCATTTGAAAGCGTTAAATAGTCTTCATAGCTATTCTGTAATAATAATTAAATAATAAAAGTTTTATCCAATATTTGGAATAAAATTAATAACTGAAATTCAAATTTAATTAACTTTATTTGAAATAGATAGCTACGCGCCCTGTGTATAATTGAGCAATTGTGACACGCGCGATAAGCTTTATATTTTGCAATTTATGCATTTAGCACTTCTCGAAACATGTCGCTCGAGATATATATAATTCGCAGCTTCCAAATAAGCCACAAAAATTTCTCCTCACGTTTGCTGGTCCGATGCATCTGCTCGCGGCTAATGGTTTCCTTTAGTTTGAAAATTTAATTAAACTTGGCAATATAGCTTATGAATAAATTCTGTAAAGATCCAATGCGATATATTTACTTGTGGGCACGCGTAAAAAGGTATATATCGGTCCGATGCGTAATACTCTGCGGCTCGTATCTCTAACCCAGCCGTGATTAATCTCGCGTTATTGCCCTTACATCGCGATACATAAACGTAGAGAGCAACGGGACGCGGGAAGAGAAATCGGAAATAACGGATTTATCGCCCCGGGGAAAGATTCCACCGATTTTAAGTGACGTCTCGCGTTCGAGGCGAATGCTCGTTCTTTCGCCTGGATGCGTCACGGGTGCATCGAAGCGAGCGAACTCGCGAAATTCTTGTCCTAGAAGGTGGAACGGTATTAAACTTATTCGTCGGGCGATGAGAATCGTAGGGATAGTCGGAGATATTAATTTTACGGCAAAAGATAACGAGAAAATTCGCCGGCGGCGACCTCGATAAGGATTAATAACTGCAAGATACGTAAACGTGACTAAGAATGCACATCGCGTATTAAAGCCACTAGAATCTTAGAAACCACATTATTGAAAGTCACGTTAATCGGACAAAGAAAAGGCGCGGTCTTGGCATGATCTTTTACATCTATCTTTTACATTTGAATTATCGCAAAAATATAGTGTAAACCACCACATACACGCTCTATAAACTCTACCTATAAATAATACGATATTATATATCTTTTTCTCAGAGATGTAGCGTTTGCAAACCAGCCAAATTGTAATAAATTACATAAACTCACAGATCCGGATCGCCTGTAATTGTAACGTCAGTTCTGCCTTCGCACGAGATAAATAATTTCCAAGGCAAGGTACATAGAGCGGACATAGAACGAATTCCTATCAATTTATCGCTAATCGACTAACGCGGACAATTAAAGATGCAGCCGGCGGCGAGCATGCGGGGGCGGATCGTTGATTTTAATCGGCTATTCATTCGCGGAATGCTCGTATTCCGGGGAAAACGGCTCGCACACCGGCCTTTGTGCGACGGAGAACAAGCGGAGGCGAGCGCATCGGAGCACGTAATTTTCATAACTTCTCTCGTGGAGACAATAACCGCGTGCTTCTCGGACCCCACCCCGTCGCGAAGAGGAGCAGTGCTCGAACAGCTAAGTGGTTCGAACTGGTGGGATCTTACTTCCTTTCTGCCCCGCTCTCTCTCTCTCTCTCTCTCTCCCTCCTCCTCTTCGTCTCTTTAGAGACGCTCGCTTTCACACTATCTGCCGCATCTTGCACCTCCTTTGCGTTTTCCGATGTAACCACCTTCCTCGCCGCGTCGCGTCTCTGAACGACTACTGCCTTTTATTCCGTAGAATGAGAAATATGACTCTGTAATATGACGAACAAATCTAATTTGGGCATTTACGAGATTATCGAACTTTTATGAATTTACGTTGCCTGACGCAGAGCCGTATATATTTACTTCTCCATCTGTTTCAAGCCATAAGATCTCTCACTAGTGTTTATTGGAGGATCGGTCGAGGACAGTTAAATGCGAGGCTAAAAAAGTCGTAAAAGCTTATCGACAGATATCAAGAAATATATCGAAGAATTTCATAACCGTTTACAGCGATAGATCAACTCGCTGACAGTTGCAAAGCACGCGACGGACGAAGGGAATCGTACGAGTGTCTTTTCTCTCCCTCTAAGGACCTAACCCTCCAATTCATCATCTCGATGATCGTATACAGAACCACCGTGTTTTATGTTGTCCCGGTGACGCGCATCGACGAGCACAAAGTTCCCAGAGGGGAAACTCGGACGGCGGGGTTTTGATCTGCGAACAGCTTCGAACCAGGACGCACGTATCTTCGCGCTCGTCGCTATGACTTCTCTTTTTTATTGCGCTCGCTTGAGCGATCACGAAGAAATCAAATTACTTCCGCCGTGCGCGAGCTCTTGTACGCGCGAGTTTTCCCGTAAATATATATTTTCGACCCCTTGCTTGTCCTTCGTCCGCTGCGTCGCGCAAACTGAATACTCGGCGGATGATTCACAAAGTTATTGAAAACTTTGTTTGCGGTGTACACGACTGCGTCGAATCGCGAGTTCGCGGCAGAGTTTAAATGACAACTGCGAGTAAACTTCCGAAGATATACCTCTGACTTTGTTTGTTTAAATTTAGCGTACGAGCTTTTTAAAAAAGTTTATCTTCATAGAAAAGAATAATTTAAGAACGAAGAAAATGTAAATGCAAATGCATTTATGCTAATATTAAAATATCGAAAGAAGACCATTCAGACAAATCGGCAATATATTATTTAAATCAGCGCAGTAATCTAAGAAATGTAAAATTATAATTTATAATAAACCTAATAAATTATAATTGATAATAAATCTAATACGGATGTATGTAGTTAATTACGCGAGTAAACGCGATAATAGTGCATATATTATAATAATGATTTATGTTTTCGTGAAAAAAAAAAAAAAAAAAAGAAGCAGCGATGATTGAAAATAGAAATTGAAGCGTAAATTCTATCACATTACAAATATGATGTTTGTCATGTATGTGTTCAGTCTTATTAACTAACTCATTCTCAAAAGCCTATATAGCTCGGTGAATTAAATCTTCCCCTGTACATATATCTCCACCTAATCCACATATTGCATCAGACAAACGGAAAACCATCTTTCGTCTCCTCGTGCTAAGAACCGTGGCATCATCTGTCAGCCCTCTTTCATTACATTCGCACGAACAATCACCAAGGGATCAAATTAGCTGCTTTTGATGTGGATCCAGCGAGGTGGATGTGCAATTCGTTCGCGGGTTGGACGTGTCTTCCAATATAGAGGGTTTTGCGCGCGTACACGAAGTAGCCGCGAGGGGTTCTGCTTGCAAACTCCTGAAGAACGAGCGTGGGATCGAAGTGGAAGGGTGGAGATGGGAGCTGTTGGATAAGACCCGAATACCCGGAGGGCACAGCCGCGTTTCTCACGTGTGGACGGCTGCGCGAATTATGTAAATGTTCTCGCGCTCGTGTCTCATTAACGAATATTGCCGAAGTTTCTACAGTTACAACCGAAATAAAGACTTCGAAAAGGGAGATTGCCACGAGCGAAAAATCGGGAAAAAAAAAATTAGTTGATTTTTCCGACACGACTTTTGGACACGGCATGCACCATTCATATCGATGAATCATGTACTAATATTGACGTTCAATTAATCGATGCCCCAAGACCTGTTATCGGGCGGATCCAAGATAACGATTTTATAACAAACGTTTTCAGGTAAAAAGAAAGATTGAAGTATAATCTTGTCGATAGCTTCTTTTAATAATACTATAATAATGATATTTTAACATTATATTATTATCACATCCTCTATGAAAGAAAAATCACTTTTTTCTAAATTTTTTAAAATATATGAAAAGTGTTATTCAAACAAATATTTTTTTATAACAAATTTATAAATATTATTATACTAAATTCGTATTCATTCCTAAAGTTTAAAAGTATAATTAAATTTTAGTAATATGTATATGACATTGTATATTAAAATTAACTTTTATACTATATGTATAAGGGATATAAAAATGTTTTTGGAAAATTGAAAAGAAAAAGTATTTCGTTATGATATTATAATGACATTATGTACAAAACGTATATAATCGGATAAAGAAAGAGTATCTATATAAAGAATGAGAAAATTGCATTGATAATCGCACATAATGTAAATGATATTTCATATAAATGTACATACGTACTTTTGCCGCATCTATGTTCAAGTATATCATTGCATATGTATATACAGTATTCTTTGATCTCCCGATTCAGAGATAGCAGATTCACAGACGTAAGTGAAGTGCTCATCCCACATGAGAAAAGATATGCAATTGTACTTAGCGACTATAAAGTTGAATTCCAATTATCTTCTTAATTAGAATTTCTAGTGAATTTCTAGTGAACGTAATTGTAATGTTTCTTAATTACTTGAAGTACTTAATTATCCTAACTTTTCTCTGCCACAAAAAAGCCCTGTTTTCTGTAATTAGAGATTAACATCGAAATAAAAATATCGATATATCAAAAATCATTAGTAAACTTGTCTCTTCATATAAATGTATGTACTTTGAATACAACAAATTTCCCCCCAAAAAAAGAAAAAAAAAACATTTAAATCCCAAAGAATTGATATTAATATCTCGCTTTATTTTTTACAATTTGCGTTATCAATATTATCTTCTGGTACATGTAAAAAAAAAATATAACTATATGCAAAAATTTTTATCATTTCTTTCAAATACATGGTTCGAGTTTGTGGCTAGAAATTTCTCTCAAACTAATTTATTGTTTCGGTAATTTTCTGCCTTACTGGCGACCAAAACCGATTGTCGGTAGTTTTTTCCGTGACACGAGGAGAGCATTTCCAGTTCCCCTAGTTAGACGGCACATCCCCCGAGATTCAGATCGGCGACATAACGTCAACGTCGTTGAAAAACCACCCCTGATTAATGCAAGCGGCGCACGCACACCCTTTTCCCTTATCTCGCGTACGCACACACAACCTCTGCCTTACAAGGCGTGCGTTATCGGTGTTATCACCCGCAGTTCACGCGGGTACGGCGCGTGTCGTCGCTATTGTAGTCGTCGTTTCCGGTCGGACGCGATGGATCGCGTGAGATTGAAGCGAGTCTCGATTTTTGAATTACGTTCGCGATCGAGAGCCGCTTGTTCGTCCGGGTAAGCACTTAACGCAGTAAACAGCATTTATCGATTAACTGATGCTGATTAAAGCTGTTTGTTTTACATATTGCGTGTGAGATGAACAACAGTAATAAGATGATATAGATCGAAAGAAGAAATTGTTGAACTATATTTTTAATTTCAATAAACTTCTCACACTCAATATAAAAGTAAAAAGTTATAATCAAATTAATTAAAAATATTTTGTTGAGAATAGATATGTTTAAATGTTAAAGAGCTATATTTAAATTTAAGAAAAAAATAACATCAATTAGAAGCATCGTAAAAATAAAAATCATCGTTAAATAACGATTAAAAGCATATCTTTTAAAGATGCAAATTTTATATTTATGTGATAAAATAATGAAAAATACTTTAAGTCGATTAATCATATTATCATAATAGCGCGATAAATCGCGAATAAATGATTGAGGAATAATAAGCAATAATCAAGAATTTATGCGTGATAATAGCAAAGATAAAGATTTATTCATTCAATATTTCAAACGCGGTTAATTCTCTATACACATACATACACGTGCGCTTCTCGTAAGTATTTCAAATCCTACGAGTCCTTGGCGTATTAAGTAGGATTGGCGAATACATGCGTTTTACTATATTTGCTCGAGAGAGAACTTGCTAACACAGCGAACCGCGGCATTATTCAATTTGCATTCAGCGACATGTCGGCTAATGCATCAAGCAAAGACCGAGGGAGCGTGTAAAATAATGGGAGATCCGGAATATTATCCGAAGTGCAAAGAGTTAATTTAGGGAAACGCGGAAGATGAAATATCGTTTATACCTCAACGAGTGTACATGTTATGCAATTCGGGCGCACGAAACATGTGGTCGATTATCCTGTATAGGATAACGATAAGAAATTATAATAATTAATTCAATTTAAAAAAGAGAGGAAATGTATTAATCTAGTTAATGAATACTTGATAGCGCATCGCGTGGGGAAAGCTGTACGTTCCCGCTGTTGTTTCCCGATGGATTACATTATAATATGCGGAGTTTAACGTTTAATTCCACGCAACGTTCACGGACAACGTTGCGAGCGTCAGGACAGACGGTGGTCTACCTCATCTTTATATACGAGCTCACGTTGTAATGAACGAATAATTATTTGTAACACGCTGTCACACGCGTGCACGCGGTCTTGCGGCCGGCACGTCGTCTACGAAAGACGACGGAATAGCGGCAGGCATAATTCATGAATACACACATCTCCCGGGGCGCAAGTACAAAAGCGGGTAAATCGTTATGGACTATCCTTTTTCCATGGAAATTTGTTCGCCCGCGCATGTCGCTTTACTAAGGTCGGCATGTTTTCCATGCGGCATAGTTTTTTCCGTGCTCGCCCTGCGGCGCCGCCTCCCATGAATTATAAACGCCGGCGAAATGAGGAAGTTGCTTAAAAGGATTTAAATTCTGACGCGCGCCGACCGGTCGGCGTCGGCCCCCCAAGTTTCTTCTTTCAATCTCCACGCGTCGTAAACTCCTTTCTCTCCGAGGACGGAGGGAGGGGGACGATATCATTTCAACTTTTGCGCGAAATTGAAAGCGGGCCGGAACATATCGCCTGAGAATCAACGGCGCGAACGTGGCATGCTCGCCGTCATCTCTCCCTATCTCCTGCCTGTCTTTCTCTCTTTCTTTCCGGCATTTCGCTCTCTTTCCTTCTGCAACGTTTCATTCCGCACTTTCATAACATACGGGTTATCATGCCAAGCGGTCGAAGTGAAAATAAATTGACGAAGCGCGCTTCGAGACTTTTCGTTAAATCGTTCAAAGACGATGAAAAACTATTCATCGTCATTTGATAGCGAATGTTAGAAAATGAAAAAAGATTTGCAATTTTTAAGACACTTGTCAATAATATAAATCTTTCAGATTTTGCAACAGAGATTGTGCATGAGAAAATATATTTTGATAAATTGGAAAATTATTTTCTTTCTTATGGAGATAGATATGAACAGAGAGATAATATTTATGAAAAATATTATTCTTAAAGTAAACGAAAATATGGTAAACAATCATTCTACAAAAAGCTATATAAAAGCTCGCTATACGATTAGTTACAACAATTTTTTGTAACCGTACGTAACAGTAGAATGAAGAAATATCGCGGATTCGCAGAAATTTGTCATGACGTTTACGAAGCGACATGATACCGGAACGATGGTAAACTCGCCGTTCCTTTTCATTCCTTTGCATCCATTGTACGTTTTTCCGTTTCGAGTAACGAAGGGAAAAAGTGAGAATGTGGAACGGAACGGAAAACAACAGAAAGTCTAGCAACGAGAAAAAGAATTCCTAAGTAAATTACAAAGAGGAACACATGCAGAGAAAGCGAGCATGGTAACGAACATAAAACTTGCATTACTCTAACCGTGCTTGCAAAAATATCTGCGACTAGAAAATATAATTCTATTTGTCATCCAAAAATTTTCTAACTTACATTCAACTCTCTCTCTCTCTCTCTCTCTCTACGTCATATAGAACATCTACAAGTTTATATATTTTAGTGATATCACAAAAATACATTTTAGCTTTTCGTCACTATTTGCATTTTAAACTGGAGAGTTAAAATTTTTATTATTAAACATAAATAATAATTTAATCCGCAATTAAATAATATCATGATTTCGATAAATAACATATCTTGTATATGAGTATATATATATATATATATAATCATAATTCTTTCTGGAAGAATTTGCTATTATATTTAATTTATTATTAGTTATATTTTTTATCTTTATGCGTTGAATCAAAGATATACGTGAAAATAAATACCTATAAATAAAAATATAGTATTATTTTAGTTTCAAACATAAATTATTTAAAATAATAAACCTAGCTATTTCCAATATTTGCGGTCGTAGATCGTTAAAAATAATAATAATTCCAAATTCCTTTTCATTCACTTATAATTAAATACAATTTAATATTCACGTAGTATCTTTTTTAGAAACGCGCAACCGAGACAATCATTATTATCGTGAAGTGCAAAATAGACCATAAAATTGTAATATTACATTGGGGGACGAAAACTGGGGGATAAGTGTGTCGTGACATCTCACGACGTGTTGTCAAACCCCGACCCTAAATTGGGGGAACTTTTTTACTTGTCCCTCTTTCTCTTTCATTCCCTGCTTCTCTCAGTTTCCTCTCCGATTTCTGTGTATTTTTCCACCTCGAGTACTTGAGAAAAAGCGGAATGTCGAAAAGAAACGGGTGCGAGAAATAGGCACCCTTGAACAGACGAACGATAAAGGCGCGCAACACAACCAAGCATTGGCAAATGAGGGTGTCTCGTCTTTCTGATTGCCCTCGAGGCCGATTGTACGCTTCGATAGATTGAGAAAGAACGAACGGAATGAAGATTGACCCCACGAACAAGTCGCGCATTCACAGTGATGAAAATCAAAGATATATCCGGCGAGAAAGATCGAGTGACTGAGAATATTTTCTCGAAATTGACTCGACGCGAAGAAAATCTAGAAATTCTAGAGAAAAATCCAGTGTTCAAAATCGAAAACCAATGTTCCACACATGTGATAGAATAAAATATGATTATCATAAATACGTTTCTTGTGTAATTGTATACAAATATAAATTTTTTTCCTACGACAAGAAAACGTGATTTGAATATGATATTGCACAGTTCCAATGACTTTATATGCTAGATCTATACTAGATCTGCCTGTCCAAGATGTATCTAAATGCGCGATAATTTAACCGGTCATTGAGACGGCAATAACGTATCCCAGCCGTTACAAAGATGGACGACTGTAATTTAAGCGAACACGCAACAGTTCGTGATATTTACAGCCGTATTAATGTCGTGCCAGCTATAAATTGCCTGCCCACTATAATACCCGCAATGATTCGAAGAATCAGAAATTCTTTTCTTTTTATTTTTGACTACATTTTACACATGACGTCTGATATTGGAATAAATTCAATATACATTTTTGAAATAAATAAAATAGGCTAAAGAAATAAGAAAGCATAAACGCAATAAAATGGCGTAAAGTCAGTAAAACGGTATAAAACAGAATTAATATAATATAAAAATATTTCTAAGAAATTTTATAGCGCGACAGAGGCAAATATACGCTAAACATAGCAAATACCAATAGCATAGATATCGACAGATCTTACTTATATATGCGCTGGAAGAAGTGCCACGAAACTGGGTCGGGGCCGTGATAAATCGCATCAATTTACCACGGATCGATACACGGGGCAAGCCTTTATTAAAATCGAAGTCGCAATATTTCTGCTTCAGAGCGCACATCGTGACTATCGATTTTGCGATCCTGACCAAGATAATAGTAATGTATTAACATTACCTGCTGACTGAGATACGTTTCAATAAACATTAACTGAGGTTTAACTCTGATTCCTCACTTCCTTCCGGAGAAAAAAAATTAAAAAAACGAGGAGTCAGTCAACACACTATTAGCGTTCATCAGTGTTGACGGAAATAATTCCGGATGCTGTAATTAATTGTACATGTAACGAAGCGTGCCGAGTATATTTAATGATGTTAATAACCTAATTTATTTGTTGCAAATTTTAGTTTTCCTCGCACAAGCTCATTTAATCGCGATATTTAACTATAAAGTTTCATTCAACTATAAAGGAAAAAAATTGCGATAATGTACAATATTTTTATTTTTCTAAAAAAAAAAGGAGAGATAAGAAAAAGAAATCAATATATCAATAATGAATATTAATAACAGCTAAACGTTATATGCAAAAAACTTAATTTTTAATTGACTAATTAAGGCACATAAAATGTTAAATTAGTTGAATTTATCGTGATATTGCTGGAAAGATATTTATATATGTTTTACTGCGTATTTCTATTTTTTGAGCAGTAAAAAATCTCTTTTTCCTAGAAATATACAGTTTTATTTCCTTAATTCTTGAAACCAAGTTTGTCCGACATATTACTTTTCACCTTCTCGCACGTTGAATCTTGCTTGAATTCTGGAATTCTCTTTGCGAGCAATCTCTCATTCCCTGCGTCGGCGATCAAAGTCAGTTGCTCGCTTCGAAATGAAAGAAGGTGGTAACGTTTCGCGCAAAAGTGAACGACCGATTCTTCGCTCCGTCGTGGCATCTGTCTAATATTTCTCGCGCTTGTAACGACGACACCGTCGTCGTACGATGCCTTCCTCGAGAGTCGACGGAACAGAAGAGAATCGAGGACAAAACGCGAATTCCTTCCAAAAGAATCCTACGTGCATACAGAGTGTCTCGAAAAACCGTAGTACAATCACAAAAATGCGATTTCTTATTTAAAAATATAAAACATAAATTATTTTTCTTAATTACGAATTTTCATTTCCAAAATAATTTTTGAAATCAAACATTTATTTTTTTTCCTTTTTTTTTTTTTTTAATAATCTAAGAATTTTGTGTCACAAACATTGCTCTTTAAAAAACATTCGGATTTATTGATATTTTCTACAAATTTTTTTTTCTATTTCACTCCGAGCCAATGTCCATTTGTAGTTACACCGTACATCTAGTTGCACCCAATCTATTTGCGTCTTTGTGCATTAAGGGCTGCTAAGGGGGTAAAAGAACGCGAATGAGAACGGGAGCGAAGGCGACGTTGGCGATGGGGATGGTGCAGGCAGAGGCACGTGAGTTACGTATCGGAAAAGCGCGACGTGGAATTCGCTGATTTTACACACGGAGCTGGAAATATTTCCGGGAATTGTGCCGTGGGTAACGGCTGTAGAAAAGCCACCGCTACGGCACCTCCACCTGCACCTCCACCTCCAGCTCCACCTCCACCTCCACCTCCACCTCCACCTCCATCACCATCACCATCCACCACCACTACCGCCAACAACATCCGCGCGAATACCAACGCGACACCTTTTCTTCGCTGCCAAAGTAATGCCGTTTCTTGCAGAATTCGGACCATTCATGAATACATTACCATCTTACTTTCGTGCTATTCTTGTTTGTTCCGTCGTTCCTGTTATGTGAACATAAAGTTAAACACACATGCAAAAAATAGATTCTCACCTTCGTTAAGTAATGAGTTATTTATGATTTTTACTTCTCTAAGTTGTCTCTAAATTGTGTGATGTAAAAATAAATATTTGCTATTCAGTGTCTACTTTCATATATCTCTCATTCAAAATGATTTAAAGCAATAAATTTTTAAACTTTCTAAACTTACATATGTATTTACATACTTTACCCTTTCTCTCTCTTTTTTTTTTTTTCTCTACTTCAACTTCAGCGATCGATATTCACAATTTAACGATTTATCGACGACAATCCTGGATCTTATGCAAATCTTGGAGTGTTCTATCGGGTGTGAAGGTGCTCGCTATTTTGGAATAGCGGATATTCCTGTGTCGCGACGCAAATCTGTAATAGCAGCTCGCGATTTTCAATGAATAATGATACGACTACGGTTTCCTCTCAAGCTGAAACGCGGGACGTTACCGAGCTTTCTTCGTACACCCTGTACTTTGCGACCGTGATAAGCACCTGCGGATTACGTTGACTACGCAGACCACGCGAGTCCGGATTTCGATGGTCGGTAATACGGAAGAGATCTCGCTTTACGCGCGAATGGGACATGTACGACCCGATTCCAACTCGTTCTCAAAATACTCGGACTTTCCGGCATAAATGGATTTAACGGAATGGAAGTTATCCGGCCACCGGGACATTTTATCCGGAACCGGTGCGGGAAAGAGGGTAGAGGAATAAAAAGTATCTATCCGTCTGTATATGAGTGTCTATATATATATATATATATATATATAATATATATATATATATATATATATATATGTCACACGTATTACATACGCAACAGAGATTCGCTTCACGCTCCGACGCGGCTGACATAATAGTTAATTTCAAATGTTGTCGATCCATTCCACTGCGTTGGCTATTGACGATTTAATTTTCGCCACCTGGCCGATATTTCTCGTTGCGACAGGGCGATTAATTGAATTTCGAAAATGCGCGCTATCTCGCGCGAAATAAAAGGCAATAATTTGCGTTGGCGCGATTTCTACAATTCGTGCCATTTCACTGAGGCTCGATCAACGTAAATTCAATGCTTTAAAATTTATCCGTTTATAATCACAGATTCATATTATTTAAAATACAATACAATCTTTCTAAAATAATCTCTTTAGAAAGAATATATCCTGACTGACGAACGCTTTATATAATAAAATCAACTTAAATATGTTTTATTTGCACACATTTTACTGAAATTTTAAGAATACATTAGACTAATCCTGCTAATTCCTATTAAGTATGATGTAATCTTTTAGGAATCGTAACAAAATTGAAATATTTTTTCACATGAACGTTTTGTTCGAAAAAACACAAGTGCGTTTCTTCTTATTTTTCATTCCTCTTTGAATATAATTATATTTAAAATCATTGTTAGAAATTGATTAAAACAGCAGCACACGTACTATTCTAAATGTATTGCTACATTCAAATTTCATAAGAATTAATGCTGAGATTAAAGTTAAATTTAAGCTTATTGTTTTAGAAAATTTCACGTAATAATGCCCACATCAATGTCAAGTCATTGAACACAATGTGTGAATGTGCTAATGAAGTACTTACAATATACCTTTCGTAATATTTATGTCGCCTTTTGCAGAGCAGATTGCCATTCGTACCAACAAGAGTTTCGACACTCACAACCGTCTCTGCCGAAAGATAACAACTAACTGAATAAAACTTCAAGCTTTGTCACACAACGTATAACACAATATCCACTCCAGTATTCAGTGACCTCATACTGTCAAGGTATTGTAAATATATAATGTTTACGATTGGTCTATGTTAATGTGTCTACGAGATCCTATTTTGTCTCGAAAATAAGATTGATATTGAATAAACTTTTCAATAAAAAATATGCGTGATTTCTTTTCTTTAAATCAGGTTTATAGAAAAAGAGCTTTCTTTGTTTTATATAAAGTATCTAAGATTATACATACATATATATATTGTAATACATATGTTATCTCATGTTTTATAATATTATATATAATAAAAATATTAATTTTTTAATTTTTTACACATTTTTATTTTGCCTCTCTTAAACTCAAATATTTTGTAGCACTTGACTCATACATTAATTTATTATTTAAATTTTTCTAATACAATAATTGTTATAACGAATAATGATAGAAAAGTAATATAAGTAATAATAAATTAAAGATTAAACCTGAAGAAAAATAAAAAATTCCTGTGCAAGCGAGAGCAAAGGTAACATGTGGTAGCTTAGGAATATATACAAACCGAACATATACGAAATATGAGTACATACGGAATATGAATGACATGCGACTCGGCGATTTGAAAAGCGTTACCTGGCCGAGCGACGCGGGCGAAATCAGATTTCTGTTTGTCGTTGTGTGTTGTTCACAGTCCATAGTTTTCATCTCCATAAAGATTGCGTGACGCAGTACAGGGCTTTTTCAATTTTCGATAGGAATCAAATTCCTGTCACTCGCGCACAGAGGACCATACGCCTCTGCGTGACAAAATCGTCTAAAAGAAACTGTTCGTTATTTTTTTATCGCCAACAGCGAATGAGACCATCGGCGCGTTTGTAAACTGTAACTCAATCACGAAATTCGCATGTTACACTATGCAAAATGCAACAATCGGACTAAGAAATAGAATCGCTGATACGCTGCACACAACTACACCACGTGACACAGCCATATTTCGGCTGCTCTAATATGCTTATTTCCATGTCGAGAAGCATTAATACAAAAAATTGAAAGTTATAACACAACTGAAAATTGATATAGTAATTTCTAGCAAATTATAAATTTTACAAAAGTAAGCAGAGGTTAAAATATTTTACTTTACACGTTTTTGTGAATTAATTAAAGAAATATTCATTACTAGAAATTAACATTTTCAATCAATGTGATATACGATACTAATCAATATACTATTTGAATTAATAAATAAAAAAATGAAATATATACAAACTTGGGACTTTTTTCATATTTTCAGTTCTAAACTTTTGCACGTATAATTTAGCGAGATAGGAAAACTAATATTGTTAGAATGTTTCAATTTTTTTATTATAAAATGTTATTGTTTAATGTTATTGTTTAAAATAATGAAAATAGGAGATGAATATAAAAATATCGTAGAAAAATTGATCGAAGTTGTTTAATTTACAAACATTCATTATTCCTCGCGAGATGCAACGAGAATTTTGATGGACTTATTTACAATAGCCCGTGGCTGTTTCGCCGCGGCTTTTAATCAGTCCGAATATATACCGGATATGCAAAAAAAACTCTTATCCGCGGTCGGATATTACTTGGTTACATCCCTACGAAGCAGGGCAATTTAATCAGCTCTCAACGTTATATCGACGAGGAACAGAATTGCGATTCTTATCGCGCGCAGCGAGCTGCTTTCCTACCGACAGATTGAAAAAGCTCCGCGGCGCTTGCTCTCCCGTGCCTCCGTGCTTTTATATCCAACCGTATATATCGAGAATTCCGATGAAATGCCGCTCACGGAGATTATTTTTGCTTATTACGGCGTCGACGGAAGAGAAAGTTAAGGAACTACGATGATATTCGTATGTTCAGCCTATCCTCAGCGAACCGAAAATACTGCCGCGCAGAAAGTTTACTCTTGAGGGCTATGTAAAATCACGTACGAGTGAGAACACCATGATACTTTTGCAGACGTAATGTTACAAAGTTATACGATAAGACGAAAGAACTTCATAATTTATATCTGGAAAAAACTGGCAAACATACTTAAAATATATCTTGCTAAAATCTCTGCGCGCGCGCAGAGATGCCTCGTTGATTTTGCTTTTACGATTTTAATAAATTAAAGATACGTGCCGTTTGCGGTGGAATCGGATCGGCTCAGATTAAGGTCGGACATGTTTTAGATCCGGTTTGAACGAGGGTGGTGTAAACTCGCACTGAAGTGTACCTTCGTCCTAAAATTCCGTATTTTCCTATCGCTTTTGTAGCGTGTTTTGAATTCAATCAGTTTTCGAAAGCTCTCTGAACAAAAAACCATCAATTTTTTTTTTTTTTTTTTTTTTTTTTTTTTTTTTTTTTTTTTTTTTGTGTATGTGTTATTGTTTTTGCGGTAGTTTTGCTAGTTTAGTAAGACAACGTATTTTTGTGCAAAAAATGTCTTTTTTATATTTAAAAATATATTTAAAAAATCAGCCGTTGTTAAAATTCAATTTGTAATTTTAAAATTTAGTAAAAGATTATAAAAAAAATATGTAATATAAAAGTTCTCTCTCTCTCTCTCAAAATTTTTATAAAATTCGCGACAAATTTTAAAGCGTGTGTTTGTGGAATAAAGTTGCATTTCGTGACAAGTCCCAAGAATAAAACCACACGTTGTGTATTTACTGTACATCGTGTAATGGGATGTCGAATCTCATGGGACAATTGCATTTGATGTACATTTCACGGCTGCAAAAGCCATGTTATACGAAACTAGAAGACTGGCCGTGGGCGCCACGTGAATTAGTAACTAACTCTCGTCGCTCGTGTGATGACAAAGAACACACACGTATATCCACTCGGGACATATGGCGCGAGCTATATGAGACTGTTGAAATTTATATTAATGTTCGGTGTGAGTCAAGCTTTGCGCCGACCTTGCTCAAACGCGCAGTTGCTTCTGATGATTTTCATTGCGTAGAGTGAAAGAATACATAACGGTCCGCGTGGGAGTAAAACGCGTGCGGGTCGGGGGTCACGTGCCACAATTACATACAATTAGTTGAAGATCTAATAACCACGACCACACGGAATGCAGCCTTGGCGTGCTTTTAACCCCTACTGACGGAAATAAACCGATAAAAGTTCGATTAATTCAACGTGTTGTATAATTGAGGATATTTTTAAAAACTTTTTGAGTCGTTGCCATCCAACACTTGTTTAAACTACATGAGATCGTGTACATACTCAAATGATTAAATCATTTACGATGCTACGTCAAGACTAATTATTTTCGACTATTTTAGAAAATAATAAAATATCTATATATTTTGCCAGAGTGAACAATGAAAAGATAACTAAATTATCTTTGAAATATTTTATAGCAATATGTCAATGTATGAGACGTTATTGTAATAATTAACACATACAAAACGTTTATTTTTGTAATACTTTATAAACAACTCATATCATCGCACAAATAGTCTCCAATAATTTTTTCACTCGCATAATAAAATAACTAACAATACAAGACATATAAT
Organism: Anoplolepis gracilipes; assembly: GCF_047496725.1. Taxonomy (NCBI): domain Eukaryota; kingdom Metazoa; phylum Arthropoda; class Insecta; order Hymenoptera; family Formicidae; genus Anoplolepis; species Anoplolepis gracilipes. Next base: position 8,121,143 of record NC_132980.1, on the reverse strand, counting down.
AAAGTTAGTGAATATCAACTGTCGAGTTTTCCATAAATTTTTCTCACGTTAATATTTATATTCGCTATGATATTAAACTGCAAAAAAACGGAACAACGTCGAGACATCACGCGTTAAAAAGAACCGTGTACTAAATGTGTAAACTGTCATGCTTCCATTGTTATCTGAATTTATGATATCATATGACGACTTGCCTCCAAGCTTGAGGAAGATTAAGCGGCGCACTTTCGCAAAAGAATTAAATGTTAATTCAGAACCAAGATTTCTCCACAGTGCACTAACGGTAATTAAACTTTACGTCCTACCGCGCATTTCGCGAGGCTCTATTTCTACGAATTCTTCTTTTTATGAGTTTCCGGAACGGACATCAGCATCCTGCTTAAGCACCAGCAGTTTCACCAAGGTGTTCTTATAAAACTGGACCATCTTCATTCTACTACTCTTCATTCTACCGGTAACGCAAACAGGAAATTGTGCCGTTTTGGATACGTAATAAGCAAAAATTGTTGGATCAAGATTTAGGCGCATTATTAATCTACGTTCGATAAACAAAAAATTATTACGTTATTTCTAAAAATTATTACGTTATTTCTCCTTACGTTAATCCTCCTAAGTATCGCATAAGAAACAAATTAATAAGTACACTCTTAAGGGATCGAACTAATTGAGAGCCAGGTGCGGTAAATAAGGCACACTTTTCCCTTTTCGATTTTTCTTTATTAATAATTTTATTTCAGCCTCTAATTTGGTCCATTATCAGTAACTATTACAATATTATATAATATATTATAAACTTAGATTGAATCGATCGGATATGCAATTTGATTATATATATGTTCTGATATACAATTTCTTAGCACTCACGTGGTATATCAGTTAAGTTATGTGTTGCATACGGTTTGTCTTGACTTTAATGACGTGTTTGGAATGAACTGTTAAGATTAAATTTTTAGTAACTTATTCACCAACTCGAGATAAACATGCTTCAAACCTTCTGTATCGCTCTATAGGTTTAAAACCTTATCATCATGCTTGTCTCGAGTTGATTTATGTCAAAAATTTAATTTTAACACTCAATTCCATCGTTGTATGGCTCTTTGGTTGTATCTGATTTTCAACTAGTCCAATCTCTTAAGAATGTAATTACACAGAGTGTAATAACAGAAGCTTCAATTATATTTATTAAGTTATTAACTTTTTGATCGTAATAACAAAAAAGAATAAAAAAACAATTGGATATGAAACTATAAAGTTAGTTTCAAATCAGCAAATTTGGGGTTTAATGCAAGTATATTGACAGACTATAAATACGCAACAGCAAAAATAAGTATTAAAACCATAATTTTAAAGAAATTAGCGAAAACTTTTTATATTATTAAAAAATGTATTACAAATATAATCAAGATAAATTTAATAATAATATACTATTGTTAGGTTTATATTTAAATGTTAAGAAGATATAAAAATTAACAACATGCTAAATATTTAAATATTTTATTCAATATTTTGTATTTCGAGCTTATATTAAAAATGATACAGTACTATCATTTCAAGTTTGTTCATTACCATTTAACTTTAGAATGCTAACAAAGGAAAGATGCAAGTCGGCTGTTTCAACGAAATTTTATAGAACTTTGAAGTATATCTTGCCTTGCTTCTATTTCAAGTTTGAGAACTGAGACCAATTACTGACGCTCCAATTATAATCAGCAGTTTACATAATATAAATTATTTCGCCAAAAGTTTAGACAGTTTGAGTTACATTGTCTTTTTTTGTTGAATATTTTTTGCGGTCCAAGATTTTTACAGGAATTCACTAAACTAAGAGTTAATTAAAAAACTAACTTTTTCTTTTGAATGGATCAACTCTGTATTTAAAATGTAAAAAAAGTAAGTTAAAAAATGACCGATATCTACAAACTTTTACAAAAAAGCAAATTCTGTAAATTATAAAATAAAGAAAGTCCAAATTTAAGATCCTTAAATATTTGAAAACCATGTCAACGTTGCAAAATAACTCGTTATAATTCAAGATATAATCAAATTTATATATTTTTAAAAATTAAAAGCATAAAAAGTTTAAGTAAATACTAAGAACGTTACGTTGTTTACATGTGCATTTAGAAGAGAAACTAATATATTTTATATACGTTCGTATTTATTGTATTTATTTTGTATTTATCTATTTGAGAGTATACACACTGCACTTTTTCAGATTTCTTTTACAAGTTTTTTTTTTGTTTTAGATACAAAACTAAAACATTTGATTGATGTAAACAGACATAGTCTCACCGATAATTTATAGGAGAGTAAAGCGTGACGAGCGAGCCCGAAGACAGATCGATATTACAACGACGAAGTTGGATAAAACTCGAATATAGAGATTCGATATAATGGCAGTGGCCGGTCGTAAACCGCTTTCACTTCGATTTCAGTCACGCTCGCAAACTTCGCAAATCCACCAACTTATTCGCAGCGATTTCATAGTGCGAACAAGCCTTTAAGAGATTAAAGTGACTCGCTGGAATCAGTCCATTTAAAAGATTGAACGTGCAAATCCGTGGCTTGGTTTCTCTATTGTATGACGATTCTTTTGTCAAATATATATATATTGAATACATACACATATACACAACACACGTAACCGTAGAATTTGTTAAACATTTCCTTTCAATAATTTTTCAATGAGAAATATTTAAAAAATTATATTCTTGAAAAATAGTAATTCTCGATTTTTTATTCTTTCAATAATTCTTATACTGCCAGAAAATTTTAAATAGCATAGATAACATATATATATATATATATATATATATTGTGATGGTTTAATATCTTTTAATAAATATACAAGACACATATATATATATTTGAATCACAATTATATATTTTAAATTATATTTATCCAAAAGTATATTTTTCTCTTTTGATTTTAAATTTTAAGTTTAAAACCTAAAAAAATTAACTTTTTTCAATTTTAAGATTAATTTCTTCAAGTTTAAAAAAAATAAAATTAAACCATTGTTATAGTAGATGTTACAGTGGATGTTTAAAATCTAAGTATGTGTCACGCCAACATGTTGAATGAATGTACGCAATTTCACAGGATATTACGGTGACAAAACTTACTCGCGTTACTCGCTATACAATTCTATAAAAATAACGGCTCGCTCCGCACTCTCTTCTCAATTGCAGACTCGGTTCCTACATCGTTGAGATCGAGCCATATACTTCAAGGGAAAGTCCCGAGAAAAAAAATCTCATCTCGCAACCGAGAAGGCGCTTCACCACCCCTTCGAGTTGAGCTCGCAGCAATAACGCGCAAAGCTCGGACAGATTGGAAAGACTGTAATTTACGGCTTCGCCGTAATAAACAGTTTTAAGTTTTAAGGGGACTCACATCAGATCGGAATCTTTCGCGCGAGAAAGCGCGCTGCCGTGCCAAGCACAGCCGTGATTTTATACAGCGGATGGTGTCCACCACCCGGTTGGACACAGCCCGGAGAAGTTGGCCAAACTGTTGTTCCGAGTATCGCGACTCGCATGCGGCGCGAAAACCACGGGAGAATTATTAAGGGGGCCGCGGTGACGAATGGTCGCCGCGAAGAGTTCCGGACAGAAGGAATTTCGCAAAACGAAACATCGTCGACGTGCAACCGTCACACCGCGCAACGACAAATTAGCACAGGGACAGCATTGTGAAACAAAATCGTAGCGTGGTATTCGCAATTCTCGCACAGCACGGCGTACATACCGGGTCCTCGAATCGGCAAAACGGCCGCAGCACCCTTTTCATTTTATCTCGCTTTTCAGCTTTACGAGGCTTGACCCCGCGCAGCTTATGTACTCGCGTGTTGTTTTCAACTGGATTCTTTATTTCGCCTTATTTTTGTGCACGCTATTCCAGAAGCTTATCGCGAAGAACGTACGTTTATTTGTATATCGCATTAGGCAAATTTATCCGATAAATAATATCGCTTCTCTCGGTATTTTTTTTATATTTGTGTCGGTGATGTTGGGTATGAGTGTTTGATTAATTTTCATAAGGGTCTTGAAAAAACAAAAAAAAAAAATAACTGCAGTAGAATATAGATTGATTGACAATAAAGTAGACGCAATATAACATTTTAATTGCAGCCCGCATCTCCCAAACTAAATTAAAAAAACTTCACCGAATGTTAGTCGGCGCTTTTTGCCGCGATAACGTTACTTCGCGCTGTAAAAGCTCGACATTATTCATTAAGCCAATATTTTTCCACGTAATGGCAGGCATCTCTGCTTAAACATTTTTCTTCGTCTCACGCCTAGTACTTCGAAGGTAATATCCATGGTAACAGGGGTAACGTAATCATTTCTTTAAACATTCAGCAAGAGATAAGCATCCCTCTTATTAGAAGCGACATTCGTAATGGAATTACGTTAATGCACCATTGACTTTCGTTCGATTTCACGCCCCCAGACGCGAAGCATCGCGAATCATCGGAGATGCAGCAGATGCGCAAATTGTCCACCGTGTACTTATCGCACAAATTGTGCGAGTTGTCGGGGAAGATGTAGACGAAACGAGAAGGGTACGAGAACGAAAGCGGGGGAAGGGATCGTAACATATGTCACAGATGCATTCTCGCATTCGCGAACGACAAAGACGCGAAATATCGAAGACGCGAAATTGGGGCGCGTGGATTCAATGAGCACGATCGAGCGTGAAACGAGGTAATATAGGGGGACGAGAACCTCTGTCGGCAGTCTGGGGAGGCGACCTTCGAACACGACGACGCCCTTTAACAATGACCTACGAGCCCGTCGGGAAAACTTTACCCATTCGCAACATCGCGTCGCTGCATTAACCCATTAATTAAAGCCTGTATCTACTCAGATTTTTCATTTATCACGATTGCCAGCATATATTACGCATAATTGTTTCATCCTTGACGAGTCCCGGTGTACATTATACTTTTCTATTTTATATCATTTTTGTTCTTTCTCTCTTCATATAAAAAAACAAAAAAAATCCAAGTTCTAAATCCTATGCAAAACCTTAAAAAAAAAAAAAACAAAAACAAAAACCTAAACCTTAAACGGAAATTTTTAAAAAGAAATATATATATATATATATATTACAGTACAGACACTCATTTTAAGATACTCGCACTTTGCTCGAAAGTGAGATACAATAGAGAGCCAAGAAAGAAAGAGCCAAGATCATGTTCCATTCCAACATCTTGTTCCGGTGCATCGTTCGGTTATGTACAGTATACAGCTCACGGTGTAGCAACAATGTGAGAGACGAGCGATAGTAGTCGTGAAAAGAAGCCATCATGTGGACCAAGACTTCAGATTATACGTCGCAACACGATATGCTGCCAAGACGGACCTCGTAGATGCGTTACAAATCTTCTTACGTTGAAGTATGCTTTATAACGTCCAATGGCATTATTTATTTTCTTTCTTTTTCAGTGGAAAAATAGATTCGAATGTGTGAAAGTTGGTTTTACAACTAGCTTTTGTCACATCATTTTCGGTCTATTTTTTTCTATGATATTATCCAATAATATACTTCAAATATTAATTCCTATTTTTTTTTCTTACCGTGAAATTATTTGTAAAGAGACAATTATTTACAATATTTCAATCTTCTTTATATATTTATCGAAAGAGGAAATACGTTGATAGGTTTGAAACATTTGTATATTCGAGCGGACAGAATCAATTTTTTCGATTTTACTTGTCAAAGGCACTGGACGAGCTTATAAGCCAAGAAAAATGGTAACGGACGCGTTTACGATAAGATTTCATATGCAAGTTTCGCGTGTACGTGACGTGTATATATAAAGTCACGCGTCTATTTATCTATATATGTTTGCAAGTTGTAAAGAGTCGACGAAGGAGGTAGAACGCTTGAACAGACGTTACCTCGAGACAAAACCACCGTCTCGGTATTGTCTGGACCGAACCGAGCAAATCAACCGCCAACCGTTCTCACTTTGGCTCTTGCATGCCTAGAACGCTTCCCCCTTCCCACCCTTTTCCTAGAACACGCGGACCATCCCTCTTCAGGTACCTATCTCAAGACGTACTATCTTCGTCGAGTCATCCACCCTTGCTTCTGGAAATGACTACCGGACAAAATACGGCGGAAATCGCGCGATTAAAGAATTCGAGACTTAGAAGAACAGAGAGAGATGTCAATTTTCTGTTTCTTAAATCTATCGTCGTCGTATGATTAATATTTTAAGCATTATTTATACAATTCCATTTTTTCGCAGTATATAAAAAAATATCGGACGAAAAAACAGAAAATATTTATTTTTAATCCTATTGAGTATTTATTTATCAGGACATATTATATATATGTATAAATTATATGTCTTATTTCCGAGAATAAACAATTTTCACATGGTAAATGGGGATAATGCTGCCAGATGCATCCTGCGTGTAGACAGCTCGAGATCATCCTGCTTATGTGGGCAATCTGTCGCATTGCGCGGTGATTGGTCTACCTTGATGTAACCTCGATCGATTAGTTAGCCATTAACGGGGGCCATAAATTATCGTGACAAACTTGAGGTCGCGATAACTTTCTCACGCCTGTGCATAAATCATAGTGAATCTGACATTAATATGTCCATCGAAACACAAACCGGAAAATTACAAAGGATAATGTACCAACATGAGCGACATTTTCTTAATATGATAATCTAAATACACGCCGATCAATTTAGATCTGAGAAAGGGGGAGAGAGAGAGAGAGAGACAGGGAGAGAGAGAGAGAGAGAGAGAGAGAGAGAGAGAGAGAGAGAGAGAGAGAGAGAGAGAGAGAAACAAATAATGGTCCGACGTGCGTCACATGGGAGCGTTTATGCTCCGTGCACAGCGAACTGTGCGTTACGCACGTTTCGCCTTGCGAATAATGATGTGCATGTCACTATACTGCAGCTACGTGTCAGATGTAGAATACTCGAGATACATAGACACTCGCAGAGCGAATCGTATTTCAGAACATTGTCTAAAAATAATGGTACATGAATTGTAAACATTACGCATTTTTAATAGTATTTTTATACTAAAATAAATTGTGCAATGTTTCACTTGATAATATATTTTGTAAAGCAGAGATTTATTTTTGTTTTTCCTATTATCTTTTAAAATTATAATTTATAATTCTCACAACATAAAATATCAGAAAATTCATATGTAAGTTATTATAAATTAAATTTTAGTTGTAAAATTTTTTAATTATTTCTTTCTTCTATAAAACTAAAATTAAAAATATAACACGTTCAAATATAACGATAGAAGTATCAAATACAAGAAAAAATTTATTTTACACAGTTTTAACCCAGTTTAATCCATTCATTTTATACATAATATGATAGCGCATAATAATTATAACTGCGTTTCGTGAATGCAACCGTAACATAGTACGAGTTACTCCTCGCGTACACCAAATATATGTCAAGCTATTTCATACGCATCTCGTGTTCGCAATCCTATTGGATAGTCCAAAGTACACGCAACGACGGTCACGCACGCATGCGTATGTATTCAACATATGTACATTAACGAAGGGTCGCAGCCCGAGGGATGGATGACGTCTGCGACAAGAGGGATACCACCGGTTTGCGGCTGATCGTGTGTGCACATGTGGATTCACCACCGGAGGAAACAGGATCAGCATGTTGCGTGCGAATAACGGCTAATCGCTGTCTAATAAGTTTGTCCGCATAATCGATAACAGACGTCGTCGGTCACAATGAGCGATGTCGTTGCTTCGAAAACGTTCGGCGATTTTATCGGAAATACTTTGCGAGTGAAATTCGATTAAACACGATGGTACAATAGCGAAACACGAACGAGTTAATGCGTTTAGTTACAAAAAAAATCGCTCTTTCGGATCGCATTATCGTAAATCGTATTTTTACACTCACTTTTATGGAGAGCGTAAATAATCTCGTTACCCTTTAATCGTACCATTTAACATACAAGTTCTTGTCGATCTTGTAGAAAATCGACGAATTCGCGAATTGTATATCAAATTTTCTAATTTAATTTGAAATATTTGAAAAATCTCAGCAAAAAGTTTCACGACTAAAAAAGAACACATATATAAAATTGCGATTAACAAAAAAATTTACTCTCTTTATTTATTGATTTATTAGAAAGTTGTGTAAACATTTTTTTAATTATATAAAATTCTACTTATAACGTGCGATATCATAAATTTTACTTTTGATATTAATCGTCAGTGCGTGCAATTACATTATAATTTCATTTCTAATGACATATCTGTGTTAAACTAGTTTTACAAATTTAAATCTTCCACAACGATAAATATAATGTTATCGCAGAAGCTATCTACCGAATGTTCGTTAAGAGAAGTTTCTAAACCGCGTCATTGTTGAACAGAGTACTATGTCTTTAACTACGATTGTGTCTACCTGTTATGACCCATAATTGCGAAAGTTATTGCCACATTGTATTATTGTCGCGTCAATAAAATGCAAGGTTGTCCCTCTCTTGCATTGCTTTCGCGTTCTCCATACGGAATAGAATGGCAGTTCGAGTAAATGATCAGCGAATAAAAGACGACAAATTATTCAGAATACCGACGTGTTCACTACAGCTGTCATGTATTGAAACTTTAAACGTAATCGTTCTTATACTTAACGAGTCACGTATCAATTTGAAAACAACGTCACATGTATAAATTTAAAATATTATATATAAAAGTATATGTGTATCTATAACATATTAAATACAACGCGCATTTTTTAATAAATTAAATTATTATAAATTATTTTTTGTAAAATAAATGCAACAATTAAAGTAAAATATTATTATTACCAAAAATAATAATATATTTTAGTAAGAAAATTTAATGCGTATGTTACATTTATATAGACCGATGATATGTATATAAAATATAACAGTAACTTAGTAACTGAGTAATAGTTTAATAAGAGAGTTAAGCAATAATTTCTAATAATATAAAATCAAATCAAATTTACACATAATCTACAATTACGCGAGGTCAATTAACAGTCGATCAAACGTGTAAAAAAAAAAATGGCTAAAATATATACGCTATCGATTTTCTCTCAACGTGAACTGCATAGCAATCTGCAAACACGACAATTCTTTGCACTGGCATGAAAAACGCAAGAGAACAACGGGCGTATTGGCCGGCGATAAGAGCCGATCGTGATACAACAACGAGACGCGGATATGATATCAGCTATAGTGATCATTGGCGACATCGAAGCTACATCGGTGGCTTCAAAACCATGCCAAGTCGTGCACTTTGAGATTGAGTGCAGGCACTGTTTACGTTTCACCGTACGTATATACACGATAATTCCGCAATAACGCTGAGTGGCACGGTGTTCTCCGTGCTCCCCCTTCCACAAATCCCTTTTCTTCCCTCCTACCGACCCCGACCGTCCCCGTTTTGCCTTACAATAACCGGCAACCTGTTACGGTTGCGTAATAAAGCCGCTCGTTTGTGGCCCCTTATCGGAGCCCCTCCGCCTCTTCCGCCCCGTTCTACGTGTAAAATGTACGCCCTCGCGGCAACGAGCAAGAGAAAAACAAAAATTTCATTTTCAGTGTGAAAATTATTAATCTCTAACCACGTCTCGCTGAATCAACGTACGAATCGACGGAGATTTTTTTTTTTATCCGACATTAATTTTAAATCTAAACCTGTACATAACATTTCCATTAAATATTGCGTTATAATGGATTAAATATAAATGTGAAAATTAATCTGTCTTTTATGTTCTTTTTTCACGCGTATCGATTATTTATCCCGTATGGAATCGTTCGCGTTTTCACACGTACTTTATTCCCTTTACGTCGTTTTATTTCGGAGTAAAATCGTTTCTGAAAGCAGCTCGTCGCGTGGGCGTCGGATAAATAACGCGCGCTTCCCCCTGCATCTCTCTTTCGCGCATTACGATGAAGGTATATCGTAGACAGAGTCCGCGTCCGCCGTCCATCATATCGTTAATGCACGTCGTTTTCTCCCGCCATCTGCCTCTCATCCGCCTCTCACCCCGATCCCTTTCCTCGTATCTTTCTCTCTTTCTCTTTCGCCCTCCTATTCTTTCTACCGTAAAACGCGACTCTATTCGTCTTACTTTTCACGGGCCTTCCGTTCCATCCGGTACAGTTTCTGTCGCGTCTTCGTCGCTTCTCCGTCCTTCTCTCTTCCGAGGCCTTCGCTAACGGAAAATACGTCCCCGGAGGAACGTCATCTTGGCGAACCGACTGCATTTTCGCGTCGGTAGTTTGGAGCACTCAGTGCAAGCTAAAACTGGCTAATTGTGCACCGGTATTATGCGGTTGCCGCAAAAACTCCAGTAACGCCCAAAATTTTCATTTTTTTCTCTAATATTAGTGAGAAAATTCTCTAAATTAACAATAAAATAATATTGTCTTAAAAATTGAAATTTAATAATAGAAAATTATAAATGTGAAATTTATGTTATCTTTGCGCACATGCTGTACTTTTGTATTTATAATGTTTATATATTTCGGTGAGAAATAAATGCATACTGTTTTAGTATTTTTTCATAGACTTATTTCTAAAAGTAATAAAAGATATTTGAGAATACAATGCAAATTTAATGCTACGTTTAATACTACATTGCACGATTTTTTTAAACTACTTATTATCAATTATCAATAATTTCATGCTCTATATTACTGCGATAAGCACCGTTAATGGACGACTAAATGCAGTTGCATTCTTAACAATCCGAAGGTATCGATCGTCGCATTCTTCTCTAAGTAATGATTCGCGCATCTATTATTTTCTTCCCTTTTTTTTTTTTCAAATTTCATGTCTGCAGCTACTATTTGTATCGTACTGCGAATTTATTTAATCATTAAGATGTTCTAGCGTGTTTGCACCGACTACCGGTCGCAGCAGTAGCTTTCTCTCATCAAGACCAGCTGCATACTCCATTTCCAACTTTCTTATTGCATCATCCCGACTGCGTTTCTGTAATTAGTTGGGATAAGCTAGGAGAGATTCTTTCTTCAATTTCGTTCTACGCGATTCGGTTCAACCATAATTTAACTGCGTGCACGTATCTTGACGTGTCTGAGCGCGGCCAACGACCTTTCTCTTTAATACACTCTTACTTAACTGGCTGCAGCTAGACTTAAGCATACGATCAATTTTAGATGTGGCCTTGTTAATCTTTTGACAATTATAATCAGGTATATTTTAGTATTAAAGTATCAAACAGAATTATATATATTGTTATTTTATCTAGTTGAAGAAAAACGAGACAGAATCTTTTACGATTCCAAAGCTTATTAAGTCCGACGATGGTCATCGAGGAAGCGAGCTCGATCGCGTCGATTGCTAAGGTCATTGCTTGTTCTCCCCTGCTTCCGGAAGTCGTGCGTACGATGTAATCATCATGTTGATTTGTGCCGATACCGGGTACCCTCGAAAAAGCCCGAGGCAAAGTTGCATTTTGCATTTGTTCTTTCATTATGTAGACAGAATTAAAATTATTGTGCAATATAATATAAAATAATAATACTAAAGAAATACATTTAATTTTTTATCCTACGCTATTACTTCAATTATATGTTTATCGTGCGCTGTTATATCGATTATTTGTTATATTATTTACTATACGAATATAAAATCTTTCATCAAACTTTGCGAGCTCCGCCTTTAAAAATAAAAACTACAAATGTAATTGAAAAACTTTTATTTACTAATGTAAGAGAGATAAGATCAGGACATGAGAAGAGATTTTATTTCATATATTATTATCATGTGTATAAGTATAAACCAATTTCATGTTCTCTGTTACGCTCAAAGTTGAAAAATACGAATCTTACTTTGAATATTTAATTCTCAACGGTGTCTTGTCGTAGAAGGCACTCGCGCCGTAATGTCCACCCACGCGGGAGTCCCACAATATTAATGACACGGTATGTACACATACTGGTGTCATAAACGACTATATCCGTAACTTAACACAAGATACGGAGGAACATAAAAAGGTTTTGCGTCCAGACATAAAATAAAGGCAAAAGGTACGTTCTCACATAATTTTCGCTGGACAAAAAAAAAAAAAAAAAAAAAAAGAAGAAAAACAAATGTAAAGGATTAAAAACTGTGGACATTGTAAAACTTAGTTTTTAATTATTTGTTTATTCGCTTCTTGGCACAGGCGATTAAATCTCGACAGAAAGTACCTTCGGACAGTGTCGCGCGAAAAAAAAAAAACGCCAATATCTGCATAATAACGGCCGTGATAATTAAAAAAAACCGCGACGTAATAGTCGCGGAGACTGCTAGCTAATCTATTCGAAACAATAAAAATTGTGCCGAGGGTGTCGCACAATCTTCGATTTTCCATGAACGTGACCCACGAAAGGGCCGGCCGTTGACCATTTTTTTCAGCAAACTACTCTCGCTTCCTCCCTCAATTCTCTCACCGCCGATAGTATTTACGTTGATTAAACCGCACCGACGTTTTTTCGCCATCACCCCGCCGCCGGCCACAGGTAAATTGAAGCGTTTTTCCGTTCGCTCACCCCGTTGCCGTAACGATGTACTCCAGGAGCGTGCAAAAACAAAGAGTAGAGTTACTCTCTCGCTATCGCACAGATCCCGCGATCGAATCGCGTTTCGTCGCGTGCGCGGGAAACTTCGGACCTCGTCCCATGACGTGATTTACTTTTCGCACCGACCTCTAATTGCGAGAGGAATTTTTCGAAATAGATTACTGACAAGGGGTATTTCGTTGGCGTTACAAAATGTACAGCGAACGGAAATCAGAATTCAATTATGCAGGCCCACGCACGGCATAATTATGCCGTTATGTGGCACAATTATGTCGACATAATTGCATTCAATGAAATTATTTCGATTGCATATCTTTCTACATTTATGTGAGTTACATTTACACCGGTTCATTACTACGTCATACATTAATTTATGTCATGTACGTTACAGTTACGTTTGCAATATATAGTATGCACACTTGGTTGACATATACATGAATAATATGTATATAATATAAAATTTTTAAACAGCTTTACATATTATTATGTATTATTATCCGTATACGCGACTCGTGTCATTTAAAACGTGTTTTAATGATAAATTATTCTCAATCATTAGTAATTTCATTCTCTCTTAATTGCTTGAAAAAAAAAGAAGAAAAAATAACAACAGTTCTCACATTGCGTTGAAAAGAACGGTGGTTTTACTTGTAACTGGAGGCCTCCGGGCAGTTCATCGTAGAGGAAACGCTTTTGTCTTCGCACGAAAAGAAAACGTTACACACGTATTTTTTCTTCCCTTTTTTTTTTCTTTGAGGTCGCGCTCGCGGCGAAATGCGTCACGTAAGGCGGAACCGCAGGTCGATCAACCTTTGCGTGCTGAAATTTCTCTAACTGAGCTCGCACTTCCTTTCTCGATCGATGCGGTTACACTTTGCGACGTACCTCAAAGGCAAAAGAAAATGACTCTTAAAGTACAACATTTCTCTTTCCGCCTCCAGTGAAAACCGCCGTTGTTTTTTATCAATTTTCGCCGTGTTCTCGTGATTATAAAAGGTTTCCAGGTAACGCGATATTATCGTTGTGAATTCTAGGAATTTCATCGAGTCCATAACGCATGAGCTTACGTAACGCCTGTTAATAGACATTTCTTACATAAAGACGATTGTCATTGAAATCGACGAACAAATATCGAAATAACAATACGCAAAACGTTTGAAATAAAATTTCAATATTTAGGACCGTATTGAAAGATTTGTTTCATTTGCAAAATTTCAACCGAAAAATAACAACCATAAGAATTATGTAATCTTGAAACAAAGGAATATAATTAACACAAGCTTTTGAATTTAACGTGTATACATTTTTTTCAACACTATCTTAATTAAATGTGCTTGAAATTCTCGAGACATTGAAGTATTGCATTTGTGTCAGTGCAAAAATAGAAAATAATATTTTACTGGTATCCAGAATTATCTATACGCATAAAGCTATTTGTATTCATAAAGAATAAAGTGACAAGTTCCTTTTTATGTATTCCTTCAATGAATCTTATATAGAGAATATGCCGATCATGTAGCTGACAAACAAATGCCGTTAAAATCAACTGTTGAGTGGTCAGTTGCGAACAAGCTGTAACGGGATATTCGTCCATGAACTACAACGAACTTGCTTTTTATTATAGTTAATCGCTCGTTTGGTAACACTTCTAAAGTCAGCAGAGAGACAGACATCAATGGACGAGACAATTAAACGCGACTTCGTGTCCTGGATAATTTTGAAATAGAGGACAAAGCTGTATATGTATGTCTGACAATGTCGCGATCTAATATTTGACAATTCAAGCTGCTCTTAGTAAATTTGTACGTACAATATTCTACAAAATTAACGATTTTACAACAGCATAATTTATATAAAAGAGAGAAAGAAAGAGAGAGAGAGAGAAAGAGAGAAATGTATGCGATAAAAAATATATACTTTTTACGAAAATTAATAAATTTCTCCTTGCATTTTTATATTGGTTTTTGAACTAATATCATTTAAAATAATCAGCGTTAAGTACAGACCAAGAGAATTGCAAATTTAATACCCAAAGGTCGAATAAATTTTTCGCATTAAATACTTGTGTAACACTCTTCCATTTTCTAATTATGTTCTCGCAACACTAGTTGAAAAAAGAATGGTTACTCAAGCGTGTATGCTCTATACTTTGACAGAATGCCAGCACAGGATTGGTTTTTTTTCAAATTTACCATGTGTAATACCACAGCTTTCTAAAAGTGCCACCATAAAAAAAAAAGAAGCGAGATTCGTAACTAAAAATTATTCTTCGAAAAAAAGCACACACGTGTAATAACGAGTACCATAGCGATTTTCACTGGTACGTACGCATTTTGATTGGCCATTCCTGCACTTTTAACGCAGCGTTTTGAACCGGCAAAAGATTGGTCGTGAGGGAACGCAATCACGAAGGTAATGAATTCTGGCAATTTCTCGCAAATTCTGTACCGTCCAAGGTGGGCGGATCTCCCATGGAGTTTTCCCGTAAAAGCAGACACACTTAGGAGCAGGAACTTCGTACGCTAGTATGAATCATGCACGCGACACCCAACGGTACATCACTGCGAGCTCACATGGAATATATACATGAGCTAGAAGTTAAAGCTCCATAAGTGAACTAATAAATAAATGGATTTTGAAAGAAATAAAAAATAGTTAAAACGCAGCTGCTGTGTGAAGTAGCAACCATTAAATGAAAGTATAACATCCTGGAAGTTCGTAATTAAATGTGAGTTTCCTACGTAATACTGCACAACAGAAATGATAAAGTTGATACTGTTAAAAAAAAGAAAAAAAAAAAAAAAAAAAATTTTTTTTACCAAACATTTCATAACTATTTAAAATAATAAAATTTAAACATATGCATAGATTTTGCATGCACATCATAGAAATATTAATAGTATGTTAAACAATTTTTTCAAATTTTCAAATATTCACGAGTCATTCACGAGTAATGATACGATGCCGTGGAATATCTCATAGACGAGTTCGGAAACTAAACTATCATAGCTCAACTGTAAAGACAAACAGCAACGTGCGAAAGAGCCCAACTCGTGAAGGGTTAAGTCGGCCAAAGTTTGTGCAACTTAGCCGAAGCTGAGGAGAAGCGAAGAAATGTCTCTCTTGGTCTGCGGCTTACGCCATTCCGAATGAAATATGCATGTACAAGGTTAAGGAGTACAATTTTCACGGAAAATAGCCGCCCCCTTGTACGCTCTCGCCTTCGGTAAAACTTTTTCTTCAGTCAAAGTACAAAAGAAGATGTGCCCTGGATCTACGGCAATCTTTCTCTCTCGCTAAACATGGAAATCCGTTACTGCCGCAAAAAAGCAGCATATAATCGTGCATCTTTGATACATTGTAAATTTCGCCGACATTTTAAAAATGTTACATGCGGATAGAGATATTAAATAAAAAAAAATATTATATAAAAAAATTTTAAATATTAGCTCCAACTAAACTAAGAATTGTTACAAATAATAATTAATATATACACTTTTTATTCATTTGACAAATAAAAGTACCACTTTTCAGGTACAGATTGAAATTTAAATCTGCACATATAGAATTTATAGCAATAAGTCCAGGAGATTAAAGAGCTAGCTTGTCGACAAGAACAAAGCGTGGCTATTTGAAAAGAAGTAGTTACAGATTCTCGTAAGGTATTTGCAATCGTAACAACGTGCGAGATTTGAAATTTAGATACGCGAGCAAGAGTTATTTCAGCCTAAAATCCGGCCTAGTACTGGCTATTTCAATATGTAAATGTCGAAACTATAAAAAATTCAGGAAACCGATTGATCGTTAAAAAAAAAGAAAAAAAAAAAAAAAAAATAAAATAACGCGCACCGGGCAAATATATCCGCAGCCTACATCGGATGTTGTCGATATTTCAGCCGATTCGAAATTCCGTGAGGTTTCGCTCAAGCAAGCGTCACTCTCGAGAATTGTTCGTGTCCGTGTCGCATTTCAATTTCGTTTCTTTGCAAAAATTCTTATTCCTTTCGCGAAACGATTTTCCTCCTCGGTTTCTCTCTCTCTCTCTCTCTCTCTCTCTTCTCTATCTTTCTTTTTTCTTCTGCTGTGGAGAAAAATGTCTCGATTTTCAATAACAATTTCGACCAACTCGTAGTAAAATTCGTAAAACAGCGTTCCCAACGCATCGGGATGATCGCCGGACGAAAAAAAATGTGCTGAATAGTTTTGAAAGGGTAGCTTGAGTCTATCTTAAGTCTATCTTAGTCTTATTCCTTCAAGATTTTCATTTCTCCACAGAAGAATAAACGCGCGGATAATGGGAAAACCGTTTAATCTCGGCGACCGAGATATCCGTCGCGATTTAGTCGCCTCGAGAATTCGTGAAATGCGGAAATGTAAAATGTGCTTTACGAGACAAGAATCGAGCGAAATGAGCGCGAGAAGAAAATGTGCTTGTCGTACAGACATTATAAAGGACATTTAAGCGAGATTGCTGCGCGAAGTTTAATAAAACGATTTCACGTGCGACAATTGCATTGCAGTCAGATGCATTCACTATTGAAAAATTATTTTATCAGTAGAAAATATATTATCTTGATTTAAATTATTAAAAATTGAAAACCTAATGTATACCGTTTATGCATGTAACGCACGAATGCTTTGTTTTTTTTTTTTTTTTTTTTTTTTTTTTTTTTTTTTCACTCTTAATATAAGGATGTTAGGGACGCCACGTTTAAAAGCTGTGTAGCTTAAGAAATGATGAATTTTTGAAAGACATCTTGTTCGTCTTTTCTTGAACCGTTTTCTCCAAAGTACGATAGAGAAGTACACGCGTCGATAGAAAGTTAATGCACTTCGAAGCGCGTAGCACTTTTGCGAAATGACTCATCCTGCATTAAAACGAATAAGCGTGCGCGCGACCTCCCTCCATTCCACATTACCTCTTCGTAAGGATAATTAAAAACTTTGAGAAACGGTAGACATGGTGATTACTCCTAAGAACGTGGTAATGAGTAAAATCCGATTAATTCATCATGCGTCAAAACTAAGTTTCAGAACGAAAGTTCCTAATTGTCTCGAGGAATGTTCGTTAAATTAAAGGGGAGCTGTATAGGTAGGAATTACCATCCGTGTTTTAATGTTTCTTCTCACTTTACTTCCGCGTAATTGATTAAATTTTATCCCGGGCATATTTAACGACCGACGTGCCGATAATGTAAAGTAAGAATGTGCAAGGGCGCCATTACGTCATCCCCACCTATTACGTAATACTCAAAAAAAAAAAAGAAAAAGAAAAGTTCTACTACATATTTCCCTCGATTTAACATACTTTGTCATGTAGAAGCTTCGAGTCAGCTGCGACGTTTCACTGAAATTCGATCAATATTGATTAGGAAAATCCAAATCTTAAAATTTTTTAAATTTAAAATTTTAATTACAATTTAAATTTTATTTGACTCTCGCCATGCTCTATTTAATAGTACTAATTAACTTTATATCTTAATTTAAATCTCATCAAAACAGAATAATAGAAAATAAACAATTAATTAATTTTACCTAAAATAATTTATTGTATCAAGAAAAATTATTCAATAATAAACATTTTCATGAAAATTCAGAGAAACGACAACATTGAAAAATGATGTAATTTAGAAGTTTTACAGACTACTCTCATAGATCTTAAAGAACAATAGAAGGTTTATTACGAGACATATGGTGACTCGGAAACGTCAAAAATGGGAGCCGGATAAAAATCACATATTCTTTGTTCGCGATTCCGCCCATGTTCGTGCGATATTAATAAATAAAATGCCCTTTTTTATGAACCTGTGTACACGTGGCCATAATGAATCTCATTTATTCTGCGAATAAAGAACGCGGTGCCCTGGACATGGTGATCGATGACCCTGCTACGTACGCAGTAACCGTAGTACCTACTAACTGCCCTTCCGCGTAATTTAAACTTGCCATTCGTAACTCTTCACAACACGACGGAATTAAAGTAATGAGGCGACTACAAGATTCCTTTGACAATATTTTTGTGTGTTGTTACAGTTTACATCCTCTTGCTAATTTAATCACTTTTATCTTTTATCGATCTCTTTGCGATTCTTATCTTACGAGAAAATGTAATGTACTATTTTACCAACATTTCTGTATACGCATATTAATTAGATTTCTCTCTCTCTCTCTTGTTTCTAATAAATCTTCCTTCTTTCAAGAAAAGAGAAATTACAAATATTACTTTTATTTTTAAATTAATTAAAGTAAAAACAGTTAAAGTTATAACCGTCGAGCTATCAAAAATGCAGAGAAATTATTAAATTAAAACAGCACATTACTGCCTATTAAAAATTCCTGTAACGTACAACAGGCCTACTTTCGTATTTTATTACGCCTTAACAGCATACGCCAAAGTAAAAGTCTGCATGAGTAATTTTCTTCTTGACATTTGCCATTCCAACGTGGAAATCTCAAGACGCTGGAATATCGCGCGGTTATAAATGCTTCCTCCTGAACAAAATTTTATAAAGGATACCGTTGAGCGCGATCTCGTTATACAATGTATCGCTGCATAGTTCACGGGAGCACTTTGTATATTTGATACACTGATGCACTCGCTATATCCGCAAATTCTTTCGTAAAAGGCACCGCCAAATGCGAGCTGCATTTTTCAAGACCGAGTGATCCGTTATATTATTACGTGACTCAACTACGAACAATGCAAGAGCGGGAATCAAGGTTGTACCCACGAACCAATGCTGTATAATTCAAGAGAAATACAATACGGTATATCTTAATACCGCGATCAGGATTATAAATTTACAAACACGGTACACGGAATCATGATGTACAGCACATTTCAAGTTTTTCATGAAAATTAAAATAGTAAGAAAAAATTTATAGTAGGTATAGAAATATCACTCTCATTAATTATTTAAATATATACATTTTCCATTTCAAAATTCTTTAAAAAATTAAATATTAATTTTACCTAAAATAATTTATTGTATCAAGAAAAATTATTCAATAATAAACATTTTCATGAAAATTCAGAGAAACGACAACATTGAAAAAAATGATGTAATTTAGAAGTTTTACAGGCTACTCTCATAGATCTTAAAGAACAATAGGAGGTTTATTACGAGACATATGGTGACTCGGAAACGTCAAAAATGAGAGCCGGATAAAATGGGAGCCTCTTTCCTATCTACCTAAATTTATACTATCAATCGAGAAATTATAAGTTGCATCTTAAAATTCTCAAATATTTTTCTCAGGTATTTTTATATTATTTATGAAAGACAAACTCACGACAAATTCTACTTTATAGCAATACTATTCCAGTAATAATAAATGTTATTGATAAAGGAGACAGCGCAGTTACTTGCGCGCTGAATAAACTTGTACCAGATATAATAGGCGAGAGTTGGAGAGACTCTTCATTGTCGCAGCAATATCGCGCTTTGTATTGAGGCAGTTATCGAAGTTACCTGTAACGCTAATTCGATAAATACTCGCCGCTTATTAGAAACGAAGTTATGAGATGACGAGCTAAAGTTCAGTCTAGCGGCATAATATGGTACTTCATTATATCTCGCGATCGCGCCAACTCACGTTGACTATGCGGCCCGACATTATACATCTCCTGTAACGACGTCGTAACGTAAAATCTAAACGTTATAGGCAGCTAACGCCCGAGTCATCCTAATGTAAACCAACGCGGATAATTCAACATATGACGACATGGTAGTGCGTGAAATCAAGACCGACAGCCAACATTACGCTGAGAAATGTAATGATATACTCGATAATGTTAATATAATTTGATTCAACTATTATTTCTTTTAGATAATAATGTAATGATATAAATAATAGCGTTATAAACAGCACAACTTATAAAGCTTCTTTCTTCATTAAATGCTTCAAATTTATCCGATTACATGCTTCAAACAAGATTTAACGTAAAAAAGGATTATGTATAATATTCTGAAATAATATAACGATTCGAAATGTTATTCTCTTTCTAATCGTGTCGCAACACGAGTGTTTTCTCACCATTAGCCAAAGCGATTGGAAACTTTTGGTCATTGCGTATATACAACCGTGCTATGATAGACGTGCACAGAGATTTCAATCTCACGCGTCGATAATCCGACTCACTTCAACTACCCCGCGTATGCAATAAAAGCGGCGCGTATGAAGGTCGTATTATCGGCTAACGATTTATCTGAGCCGTGATACGTACGCTAGCTGGACAGTAACTTCTACTACTGTATACGGTCGTGATACGATTGACGATCGACATTTAATCTATGACGATGTTCGACGCGAATGAGATTCAGCCTGATTGGCGCCGTGCGTCGCGTCTAAACCTCTTATACGTCACCGTTTTATTTGTTAGATGAAATGAAATTCAGTATCTTGAAAGTCTAATAAAGATAATAGTAATATTATTTACACGTACAAGCTATCTTAAGAGAAAATCATAAATATGAAAATGCGATTTAGAGATAAAATTAAAGAAAAGCATAATAAAAGAAGCATTAAGGAAATTGAAATCATTTAAAGTGCACATCGTCTATCATAATGATAGTCAGTGCATATTGATGCATCCATTGCAGTACTCCGATTCTTGTCACATGTAACCGACCATTTGTCAAACAATTTCTGTCGTGTGTCAATCAGATTCGTTTGATCGCCTATATGTTTCATGGCATGGAACAGATTGCTCGATCGATTGGATAGTAATCAATACGCAACTTCGTCGAGAGATACAATGCTTCCAATAAAAAGTCAAAGACAATAAACAATTTTCTTTGCTTTCCCATGTGTATTCGTATGTAGGGTAAACTCGGGTAAGATGGCCATAGTTTTTTAAAATGCAAAAAATATATTTTTATTTTTGTTATTTTTTAATAGTATTTGTCATATTATCTTCACTGAAGCTTAAATTACGTAATATTATCGAAATTAGAGGAAAAATATTTCATAGATAATTTTATATTATCAAAATAGTACAACATAAGCATTGGCCATCTTACCCAACTTTTAAGGAAAGATGGCCATAATATTTATAAAAAAAATTGTGAAAACGAAAGTAAAAATTACAGGTCATATAACAATTTGCATATCTTTATAATATGTCTAACGTCGATTACGATAGCTTAACTGTCATTTATTCGACGTTACAACAGTTTTTAATGGACAAATGAAAAATTTTGCAGGTAGTCAAAAGTAAAAATATGTATGATATAAGATTCACGGCGATGTGCAATTTGCATACCGATTTGCGACAACTCTGAGTTTCTTTAACTTTAGAAGGGCAAAAGGTAATTGAATTACACGTTACCAGAAAAATGAGAGAATCGATCGATCGGTTAAGAGGCACATTCCGCACCAGCATTCATTAATATTCGGTTCGCGTTCCCGAAACTTTTCGGGAATGACGCCGACGCCCGACCGGAAATTGAGTACCTGCCCCGTAATCCGCTATTAATATCGAGCTTTAAACTTGTTTCCTCATCGGGGGAAGCTCCTCTCTACCGGCGACACGCCGGTTTCCAGTAGTAGATTATGAGAACGGAGTGACGGGCGGGTACGATTAATGCACTCGCTGCTGTCCCGGACGGGAAGAAATCCGGCGCGTCGCACGCGGACGGTGCACCTGCGGCGGTCGTGCACCTGCTCGCGTAGTTGCACAAACTTTCGACCGGTGATTAATGATTTCCACTGCAAGCGAAGTATCCGCGCTTTTCCCTCCTTCCCCTTCTAAATCGCGCGACGAATTCGAAGGGGAGGCTCTCGGACTGAGTTTTGTCGGATTAAAAGTTTTACCAACTCGGCACAAAATATACTGCTTTATAATGTCTTTCAACATCAAAACAGCATTGCGTTATCGCATTCGAACAAGCGCAAGAGAGAAAGGGAGTGAGATTAATTCTCGAAATTTATTTCTGCAAATGTAAAATTAAAGTTAGCCAATTCATTAGAATTTAATGCAAATTTATAAAAATAAAATGCATGAAATTATCGATTAAATCTCACAATTATATATATATATATATATATATATATATATATATATCGTTTTATTATGGCTTTATTTATTTAAAACTAGATACCACAGTCCCAATACATTCTTTTTGCATTCTAGCAGAATAAATAGAAATGCTTTTATCTATAAATAACAGTATTTAATGTTTATGTATACGTATATTGGTTTTTTATATACAGATGTGATACAGATAGACAATGTAATCTATACAATAAAATCTATACAAATAATTACAATAATATTTTTTGCTTTCGTTTGTTTTTTTACTATAACCGTTATTCAAGATATTTCCTCATTAAAGAAGATATTCTTATTAAATCTGAAATATATTTTCCTAATAAAATATTGTATTGTTGTATAATAAAGTACAATGTTCATTCTCTCTTTCTTATTTTTTCCTTACGTCTAAAACATTTTTTTCAGAAAACTAATTTAATGTACATTTTCTTTTATATAATAATTAAATGATAAAATATGAAATTTGTTTTCTTTCATTTATTTGCTTATAACGCGAGAAAAACAAAAAAAGTCCATTTAGATCATCTGTACAATATCTAAAGAATTTATGTATAATAATTTCATAGTCCGTAGTACACATAGATACCGTAAAATACATAAAACCAGAGTAAATGGAAAAAGGTTTTTATCAGAACATGAAAATTTGTTTTCGCGTCGTACGACGAATACCAGGCGCATTTACCGCGATATAACGCGACTCATTGTTTGCTGAAAATTGTTCTCTCTGGAAAGGCAAAAAATTGTTAATTTATCGCCAACAGGTCTCAATGATTCGAGATACTCGGACGTAATGAAAAAGCAATCGGTAATTTATCGCAATCGACCGTGTTCAGACACCGAGATGACTTAAAATGTTTCGTTTCAGTTAGTCGTTGCGCTTACGAGTCACTGACACAACGAGAAATATCATAAGAAAAGCCATGTCTTCTTGGGTGAATAGCGAGAAACGCGAGATATTTATTTCTTGTTGAGATAACAGAAATCCTTACGTTAACTTTTATTTCATTGCATAATTTTTATGGTAAGTTCTTTCAATATTTTAATGATCTTTAATGCAAAATATGGTTTTACATATATATTCTTTCAACATCTCAAATTCCAATAATAAACGTACTAAATCCCCTTAGCATTTTATCGACCATCTATTAAAATTTAGCTTTAAATTACATATAACAATGTAATAAAAAACATTATTTATATAAAATACCATGTTTTCTTCTAAAATCTTTCTCATTTTTGGCACCAATATTTTTATTTTAAATCCTTTAATCTAAAAAATTTTATATATACTGAATATAGTGCACACGAGTATTATTTCCTATATAATTGAATGCTTTGAAATGTTTAACTTATGACATTTTTAGCAAATTTAAATCACGCTGCAAAACAAAATATAAAAATTTATTAAACCGAAGTATCACCGAAGGATTAATTCAACAAACATTCATGTTATATGAAAACGTAAAGCTAACCGGAAAATTTTCTGTAAACGTCTAAAGAGATTTAGGAAGAGCGGTCTGTTTAAGTCACGTATAGCGAAAGAGAAAAGTGAAAGAAACAGAACATTCCGCGACAAAAACTACTAGTCGAGCTAAGATCGCGCCTTACGTTGCGAGTTTTGAAGCGTGCCCATGAATTATGAAGCGGGGACAGAGGAGCGGAAAGGACTTACGAACTGTTTAAACTTTAAACGGCCGGAAACCATTTTAGGAGTTCAGGCTGTACGGCCTGTGCCTTCGCGTGCGAATATATATATATATATATATATATATATATATATATATATATATATACGCGGACTTTATTTTCCGCGTATATATCACGGACGGAAAGAAAATCGCATATCCTACCGTCTTGTCTCGACCTGGCTAGTCTGCAGCAGCAGCTGGGCATAATTCGTTGTGAGTAGCGCACAAAAATGAGCCCGTCACGAAACTTACCTGAAATCAAAAAAAGAAACTGGTTATTACGACAGATAGGAATTAAAAGCAATCGGATTTTTAATTATATTATACGCAAGAGAATCGACGAACGCATTGCGTGATATTATTATCGGATCTCAAACACTGTGGCCAGACTGGTACCGATACATTTGGATTCTATTCCACAAGTCGCTGAGATATTTATAATTTGTTGCTAATCCTATTGTCGTGACGTTTTTATTGCTTGATTTTATTTTTACGTAACAATGGGACGTAACAGTCCGTTTTAACGGCCCGCTACAACGCAAACGAAACGAGTCTAATTTATTTAGCGTTAGAGGGTCGTACGCTTAACGAGTTGTACCACGTACTGCTTTAATAACTTTTGCTCTATACAGTTCGCTCCTTCTACAATAGTTTTAACAATCTGTTGTTTTATCCAATATAAATTCCATTTTCATATAAATATATATATATATATATATATATATATATATATATATATATATAAATACCTTAACATCATTTTATATTGTGAAAAAATATAAATATAATTAATATAATTACAAACATTTAATTGTGCAAACATATTTATCTTATCTAATAGACTATACTAATATATAGTTTGTATCTTTATAACAGCAATTTTAGGTCAAAGCAATTTCGCATCATATAAGATAATGTCTCATTAAGCTCTGCTCACTGAATAAAGTATACCTAGGCGAAGTTGATCCAAAGTATCTGGTTCCCCGTTATCTCTCGTGGTATCGGCATAAATATTTTATCAAGATATCCTCATAATTACCATCTCTATTAAGAGTGACTTTTCATCCGATAACCTGGCCGGAAGAAACCTGCGAAGCGACTCTGTGAAAAGCCGTTGTGGAAGCTCGCCGAGAGCAAAGGAACGACAGAGAGCAACTCGGCGTGCAAAAACTTTCTTCCGGAAATTCAACTTAGAAGAAGCTTTCAGGATATCGAAAAACTTCGACCAACGCCGCCCGCGTTTCCGCAGTGATGATTAATTGCACTCTGATTCGACGACGAGAATGCCTACCCGTCTCATGAAAGAAAACCACCATCGTTCTGTCGACAGATGCCCCAGTCAATCTTCCAATAAAGACTTTTTTTAATGGTTATTTCATTAATCCTTACGTAGCAAATTGTATATCGCAAAATTTACAATTTTTCAATAATATCGCACATAAAAAAAAACATTCATATATATCTTATGTATTTTCTTTAAATAAAAAAGTATAATACAGAAACATTGTGGCTTTTCTGTATCATCTTTCTTCATATATTTAATATCTGTTAATAATATCTGTTACATACTACTGTAGAAATTATTCCATAAAATTGAATTTCAAAATATCGATATTTCACTATTTTGTTTCTCATATTTGCGAGTAATGATATTCCTTGAAAAAATAAATTTTTTTACTACTACAAAATTTATTAAATATCAAGTTACATGAAAAAAATTATATTTTGCCGAGTACTTCGATTTATGCAGAATGCCGTATGTCGCGTTTCGTCAACGCGCAACGTTAGATTATTTTATTTCTATAAGAGAAGAAAAAGATAGAATCTCTAGTGTTACGTCGCACAATGAATCGTTGAAAACCGTAGAGATCCGGACAGGGAAAATGTGGTAAGAAGCGGAGCGTAGAGTACGCAAATCGAGCCAAGTGGCTAATACTTGGCGGTCGGACCGAATAGGACCACGGCAAAATGGAACAAGAAGACCCTCGGGGACGCGCAAATGAGCAGTCAACTCTAATAGGCGGTTGGAAGAAGCGAAAGCGGTGGAAAGATGAGACGAGCCGATAAGATCTGCCGACCGAGAAATACTACAGGCCGGTATTAATATTCACTATAACGTTTCCACATAGACAGCCGGGTCTTAAAGCGTCACAGCTCTCCTTTTCGAGCGGTCTTTCCGCATGGATAACATCGACAAACGTACTTGAAGAAAGCGGCACACGGCTCGAAACTTTGCCGAGAGCCATAAGAGAGTAAATCGCAAACATATACTGGATCTTGAAAAAACCGACGAGAGAATAAAAACGGCAAAAATCGCGGTAGAAGAGACGCTCTTATTCTTCTTCGTCTTCGCGTATTTAATCGATGGTTCTAGCTAATGAAAGGCTATTCAAGCTGATAACGGAGAATTAAACGATTCTTCTTACTGGTAAGAAGACAAGAAGGAACGTGTCTGTATTGTACTAGGAATCGTTATTTGCGGCTCCGCAGTAATGACGGTAAATTCTACAAAAGACATCTAATCCCGTTAAATTCTCTTGCAAAATGTAAAAAAAACCTGTAATAATGAAAGAAGGTAAATACAAAGATCACTTGAATACGAGAGTTCTCTTGATTGTATTTTAACATAGCAGCTAGACGTTCTATTTTCGAAAAATTTTTAAATCTATCATCTTCATTTTTCTACTTTCCATCTTCCGTCTTCTATCATCTCCCTTCCTCTCTTTTTCATTAACATTTATATTTACAACAATATAAATATTCTTTAAAAATTTCTTTATACACGTAGGGAATTATTTTTATGTAAAAGACATTTTTGTAAAGGATATATTTTATTTTGTATACATATGTCGTATTGTCATATCGATCGTTATATTTAAAACTCTCGACCGTCGAACACATGTTTTCCCGATGACGACGTTTATGTACGCGACTTTCTTATTTACAATAATAAAAACACGAGCTCATTTGCGAGAACCATTTGTGCGAGAAACATTTCCCCCTCTCACTTTGTAATTTTTTTTATAAGTCATTAATAATTAATTTTTAACGCGATAACATCTCGTGCAATAATTAAAAAAATTAAATAAATCCACATACATATTAATCTATTAAAAAACCTGCATAAAATTATTATCATAATCGGTTACACATGATTATCTTTTTCATCTATAAATATATATCAGAGCTGTCTAATTATTATTTAATAATTCGAAATAATCTAATTATTATTTGTCATGTCACGCGAGTATATAAGTAGAAGACGAACAAAAGAAAAACACGAGTGCTTAATTCGATAACTTTAAAATTTTAATTAGCTCAGACGTTTTCTTTTTACATCTACATCTCGTTTGGGTTAATTATCATTGTACATTATGGATATCGAAAGCGTTTGCCTATACTTCGAAGCTTTATTGTCTAAACACCATTACGGGGAATTGTATAGGCATCAGATGTTGCGTAGCAGACAAGAGATATGAGAGATATACGTGTAATACAGCGTAGTAATTATTGACACATCATATAACCGAAGCCAGGCATTATAGCTTTAGGCTAATACTAAATGGATTAAAGCAGAAGATATGAAATATGTGCGAAACATTAGGTCTTTTGTAAAACAATTGGAAATATCCGTTTCGATAAACAGCTTAACATCGATTATTCATATTATTTATAAATTGATAATATTGCATTATTGCATTTCCATTAAACAGATTTTTAATCAACGCGAATTGAATTTTCTCTCATCGATTGTATTAAGCAGTTTGTAATAATTTCAAAATTATTTTTCTACACACACACAACATTTTAATTTCTAAAAAGAAAACATCTTAACAAAAGGGAAAGTTTCTAATTAAACTAATATTAAAATAAAACCTAATATATCGAGAATAAGGCTTTATTATTTATATTTGTAAAGATAAATTTGCACAAATTAAACTTTACTTCTCCACTTATAACTCCATAGTTACCGATCTTCCTATTAAAAGAAAAATTTCGAATTAGTTCAAGAATGTGCTAGAAATAACAGGTTTACATTCACACTGTCATCTCATGATAACTTGAAACCAGAACGGATAAATTGAGTAACAGGTGGTGCACCTGCCAACTGTGTTACCATCTTCTCATTTTGCACGGGTGAAAAGGTCGTGCGACAACGTTCCTTACGAGCAACACAGATTAATTATGCATCGTGACTTGATTTGCAAAATTAATAAATTCGTTCATTAATTATTACGCGATTTTATCATTAATTATTAATAATAGCAAGAATGTTCAACACTTTAACGCGTACTTAGTTCTATTTGCAAACGCTTAGATAATTCCATCTTGTTCGAAATAATTAAATTATTCAGACTATACTCTGTAAAACAATTTCATTTTACATAATGTCACATTGATTACTCGCTGTGGTACAAACACAATAAATATCATTTCTTGCTATCTGCTTAAAGTTATTATAGCGTTGCAAATATTATTTCCGATAAATATAAAGACATTATATCATTATAAACGATGATAAATCATCAAAGTTTAAGTTATTTTTGCACAAATATAACTAATCTTTTAAGATATATTAGCTATCTAAACCAAATTATCAAAACATAAAATATATATATGAAAATTATTTGCTATTTTTTGCTATAAAAATATTTTTTTTTTTTTTTGTTCCAACCGTTAAAAAGTTACGAAGGGCTAGATAGCTTAATCTTAAACTATCTAGCTATTATACAAAAAATAGCGCATACATAAATAAAAAGAAAAAATTAATAGTACACAAACTTTTTGCTATTTTTTTGGTATATAAACGATTTTTAATTTATTTCGCGAGTAAAAAATAAGGTACCTTTTTACAATATATAGGTATATAATTTCTAAAAAACTAATTTAAATTTTATGTATCATGACATTAATTAACTAGAAAATATGGAAACAGTCGCGCATCTAAATTTCCTTTTCCACATGTTTAGCGTGCAATATTGATTATTATACCGCTTTCCATTTCGGTAATACATATTTTAGAAGATGGCCTTGTGATCATATAAAGTGTTGCAAAGTTAACGAGATATAAAAAAAACGTGTGGCGTTACTGAATGCAGACAATCGCATCTTTATTACGTTTTCACTCGTTCCGTGAGTGAGTCACTACTTCCGGTAAGCAGTCATGACTAAAACGAGTAACATTCGCGTGTGTACATGCGCATAAATTCCAGTATTTTATTTTCGTCAGAGAAGTATATTTATATGTTTGTTATATTCACCGAGGTGATCGTTGATAGACGGTAAAAATTCCGCTCACGTTGCACACTATGCACTCTGTGTTACGCAAGTCTGACGGATATGCAGTATATTTTACAATGTAATATACATCATGCGAAACAAACAAGTAACACAAAAGTTCAGCTTTTGATAAATGTAAATTCAAGAAAATATACGGTAAAAAAATTACGCTTTGACCAACATTCTGTTCATTTAAATGAACTTGTTTCTTGACAGATAAACAGGGCTTCAACGCTCATCTTACTGTTAAATTAGAATTTTTTCTTTGCGGTGTAATTTCCTAGAACCCGAAATGAGATATGATTGTCATTTATTAAACGTAAATATTCACTTAAAGAGTTATCAGATTAATTCGTACCTTTATTCTATAGAGCAAAAATTCGCGACAGAGAGTAGCAAATAGTGCATGGACGGAAGATGACGTAATAGCGTTACAGTTGTCTTAATTACAGGCCCCTCGCGCGTAACCACTTTCCTGTAACGAGTGGTAATTTATCCGGAACAGTTACAGTGTAAACAGTTATCTCTCGAGACGAAAACGCGCCGCTCGAATTGACTAGAGATCGCGCCCGAGATTCTCGGAAGATGCTGGAAATTGCTTAGTCGATTGCCAGAGCCGGCCGTTCACTCGCCAACGACCGCGTTGCCGCATTGCGAAATATTCCTTTCGCCACTAAATTATTCCCGTTATCCGCATATCTTATATCCTCGATGGACGCGATAAACGAAGAGACGAATACAAAAAGATTCGGTGCGGAAAGCGCGCGCATGATGGATCATTAAAAATGCAAAAGGGATGACAGAAATGAAACGCGGACAGTTCGCAGAAGGTCACGCGCGACAGTTCTCGACGTTGACACACAGAATGGCAAATTTACTCGCCGTTATAAATATTTATACTCATCGTATACTAGCACACAGATAGAGGAAAAGAAAGAGAGGAGCAAATACACATCGTGTATGTATCTTCGATCCGCCGTTTCAACGTTATTGTTATGACGTTGCACTCTCTATTGCAACTGCGATCGACATCCTGGCGTAGCGCGTAGCGATTTGTCGGTCTAACGTTTATTTTATTTCTTCGTATGTAATATTTTCTTAGTTATGCTATCGGTAAAACGCCCACTCGTAGTTATGCGTATGCACATTAATAGTTGATTACTTAAAAACATTGCAATATGCGAATTCTTTTAATGTAGGCTGCACTTACAAAGTGCACGCGAGTACACGCGCACTCAGGCATGCTTTTATACACATATACTATAACGAAACGGTCTCTATCGTAGATCTCCTTGACACCATTTCAACATGACTTCTTGTATAGTTCACAATTACACGATTATTAGACACGATAAGCTACAAGAATGCCATTCAAATTACTAGGCGTTTCTTGTCAACCGACTTTATCAGAGACACACATAATTCGGTTAGCTTTCAATTAATTTTTGCTAAGAAATTAATTGATGTCGTGGACGTAAAAATTTTTGTTTAAAAAAAAAAGAAGGATTTTAAGGATGTTAATGATAATAAGTGTTGTTGATTAAAGAAATCTTAAACTGAATCAATCTTCTAATTAGTCTTTCTGTTCTACATTTTAAAATTTATATTTGTCGTTATAAAATCAAGCACCGCGGAATCGTAACATTGCGAGTTTGTTCGAGCACAATGCACCCTTTGTCTTTTTCCCCTTGCTTTCTAACCGCAGAACGATTTACACGAGCCGCGGTGGGTAATAAAGATCATAGAAGCGTAGGTAAAATCGGTGTTATACGACCGCCGCGCTCTCACCATTATCTCTGCCACAATGTTGGACTAAATAATTGCACACAGCAGTATTGTCAATATAAGTAAAACGATTCCCAATTTATTTTCAAAACGAGATCGACTTGAGAAAAAAAATAATTATAAAACTATTAATTTGAAACAAAAATTAATAAATCAAAATTCTTTATTTTCTTCAAAAATATTCCTAACTACGTATATTTCGATTAAAGAGATTTATTTTACTATTATATCATTTACTTGTATCGACAAATTAAATTTAGAATTATTATAGATTCGATCTCACATTTCAATAAACATATTGTTTATTTTAATTTTAACTTTCAAATAAAAAAATGTCTTAATCTAACTTAAATTCAAAGATAAAAGTGTTAAATATATTGAGAAATATTGCTATATTTATTTGATATTATTCGAATTCAATTACCAACTTTTATGACATGTTGACTCTAGAGAGAAATTACGTCTAGTTTAAATCTCTATGAAAAGATCATTCCTAAGAAATGTTTTATTTCTGAGAATTTTCCTTATTGCAGAGTTTTTCCCTCAAGATACTAAAACCCTTATGCCGGTGACACCGGCACTTGTACGGGTTCAAGATGGCAATCATTCCGGCAGAATCATCTCGGGGTGAACTCATGGTGCACTATCTCGCGACGCAATGCCTCGATGTAGCACGCCAAACTACCTGACACTTCGCCGTTATTTCCGTCGCGTAAAGAGAATTTAGGACGGCCATCGGGGCGATGGCGGAGCGCGGTCGAGCTTTTACGTTCGTTTCGTTCCGATAACGTCCACGAGGTATAGCTTACACCTTAGCCGGCGTAAATCGTGATGTAAGTTAACGATGAATTGCGGGTCAGCGGACTTGTCGCCGTGTTCACGCACGAACGGTGCCTAACGGTTCTACCAATTCACACACGCGACTACAGAAGCTGTCCGTCTCTTCTCTCTAGACGACATCATTCGTTTGCAGCATGAATTCGCGCGAACAGACAAGGCTTGTTAAATGGGATAGCCGATGTTATGCTGCTTTCAACGTACAGCGTTAACTTGAAGGCCCGTCTTTGTAATATAAATTTTTTTCTTTAAAGAACATAGCTTTAATAAATACATCCAACTACCGTAAAATGTTTCAGAAATATTTTTGCAGTGTAATATCTTGTAAAGATTCTGTCATCGATTATTGCTGAACTATGAAAATAGAATTAGTTTCTCGATTAAAACAAAATATTAATGTAGTAAAAGACTTTAAGCTTATACTTGTTTCTCATATAAAATTCA
This sequence comes from Anoplolepis gracilipes, assembly GCF_047496725.1. Classification (NCBI taxonomy): domain Eukaryota; kingdom Metazoa; phylum Arthropoda; class Insecta; order Hymenoptera; family Formicidae; genus Anoplolepis; species Anoplolepis gracilipes. The sequence goes on along the minus strand of NC_132980.1, from coordinate 8,088,461 downwards.
TTATTCTTCATATGCTGTTTACATGTAGTAAATAGTTTTTTAAAATAATTTGCTAATTTTTCATGAACTGTGACACGTCAGAGTATCTACTCAAATTTTGTACAAAAATTCCTTGAAAATTCCCTAATTTTTCAGGTAATTTTAAATGTTTAAAATTCCAAATAAGAATACTTTCAAAATTTTAACACAAATTTCTCTAAAATAAATTTTTTTCTTACATATATTTTCCAATGTTTTTAATTCATACAAAAGCAAAACACAGAGCCTCTTAAGTTTCAAGTGCTAGATTTATAAATGTACTAAAAAAACTCTTCTAAGCATTTTCTCTTGTATAATATTTTCATTTCTTTATCATTAAAAATTACAAACAATATGTACTTCATATTCAATATTATATTAAGACATTGAATATATAAACAGAAATAAATACATAAATATATATATATATATATATATATATATATATATATATATATATTGTATATATATGAAATAAAAACTCTAAAACTATTAAAAATAAAACGAGATCATTCTCAATAATTAATGAGTTCACAAAGTCGTGACGTCAGTTTCACACATACGACTGACTGTTCACAATTGAGAGTAAAATTATCAAAAAGAGAATTTTCGAAAAAATTTCTGGAATCTTAAAATTCCATGAGACTTCCCTGATTTTTCCAGATACACAATAAGAAATCCCTGAGAATTTCAAGTTTTCCATGTTTTTCCAGGGAGTAGACGCCCTGCATGTATTTTTAACTATAAGCAATGTCGATCGAAGCCGTTCAATTATTAGTATGCAGACTAACACGCTGTCAGTTTTTCGACGCGTGACTGATCGTAGATAACTATAGTGTAAAATATCCTTTCTAATTCACAACATTTCCCGTCTATTCATACAAGTATCTACCTTTCTATTGAAATCAGTATACACTTGTTTTCGTTTTACATCATTGTTCAGGTGAATTTTTAAATATCAACGTTAATTTTGTTTTGCTAGATTTTGTTATTAAACATTTTATTCACTTGGCTTTCGCTTGTCTGTCTAAAGTTTTATATCTGTAAGCAGCAAAATCCAAATTTTTATTGAATAAATTTATGAAAATTTATGAAAATGACATATAGTCTTGCGTAATAAGACGCATGCTTCACAACGAAGAAAGATCCGTCGACGGGAAGTGCGTTGAACCGTATCGTAACCTTGGTGCCGTCACGGTTGCTGCATCTCGGCTGGCAGGTGTAACAACAGTCGAAAGATGATCCTACCGCAAAGGTCAATAAATACAGAAATCACTCCCTTTCCCTCTGAGATTCCCTGATTAATAGCTTCGTTCTCGTATCTTCCAATTACACGATTCGTGTCTTCGGCGTTGATTATACTTCCCGTTATTTAGCTTTAATTTCTCGAACAAAATAAGTATAAATTTTTAAAATTACATAAAGAAAAATAATTTATTTATACAGAATACTTAAAAAATTTGAATAATCTATTGTATATATGAAAATTATACTATTTAATGTAATTATATTAATTTAACTAACTAAATAAAATATTATGTTTATATTAAACAATAGAATTTTTTGTCAAATTCAATTTATTTAAAAAAATAAAAGTTTAATAAAATCTCAACAGTTATTATCACAGTAAAATCTATATTGAATAAAAATAATAACGTTAATACACGTAATATTTTTCTATATTCGTTTTAATATTGTCTTTTGTTTCTTTGAATACTATACCATAATTGCAGAATAAAAATGATTTAGCTCGTGAAATATCATATGTTCTTTTTCTCGCAAAAGAAAAGAAATATTTTTCCAGCAAATTTTCTGCAAATTGTTCCAGCGGTTTTGTTTCTTTCGAAGAAATAACTTCCTTCAGTTTACTCAGTTACGAGGAATAATATACGTTGGTCTATGATGACGTAATCGTTTTGTAAGATTCTTATTTCTAGAAGAGTCATTTTGTTGCAGAAAAGCACGTCGATCGTGCAGAAGGCCATAGTTTCCTGTTACTGTTCCGCGAAAATAATGAGTGATTAATACATAAATGTGTGTATGCAAGAATGTACATAGGTGTTGCCAACAGGTGTTTCAATAATCACACAATATGATTTTTTCTCTCACAATAATTTCCCATGTTTATACAAAGTACAAAACTGTATTGTAGGTCACTGATAAAATGATTACGTCATTGCTAAATGATGCAAATTAAGATTGCAAATACTGTAAAATGATCTAACCTAGTAGTAATCACATTCCCTATTGATTCATTTAATCTATTTTTGTTCACCGTTAGATAAATAAATAATTTAAATCAATGACATCGTAATAATGTTTATAATAAATTTAACTAAATAAATATATTCTATTTATTAAATTTATTGTACGTAATTTTATTCCTAATATCAAATCTCTTTCTTCTTTCTCAATGATAAAGTCTAACGTTTTACAGCGGTATAAATGATTACTTTGATTAAAATTATTATAATAGCTGTACATTTTATTAAATAAGAAACTATAAGAGAAAAATTCTGCTCTCGTTTTAAAAACGCAAAAGACAGATAACGAGAGTCGAGTGCAAGTCGATCTACTACGACTATATGGGTCTTCGATGTGCAATAAAAACGGGCGTCGACGTAAAGAACGAAAGCAATACGTTTTTATTTCTTAGATCACCGACAGATTGCACGTGTCTCCATACACTTCGTTTCTGCTTCTCTCTCTCTCTCTTTCTCTCTTTATCTCACACTCATACACGCACATTTTCTCTCTTTCTCTCTCTTCTTTCCTTCTCTAGCGCGCATAGTCGGCGGGTGTGTGCAACGGCTCGCTGACCTGTTGCATGCTCTTTTGTCCGGGACCTAGTACGCCACCGGTTTTCTGAAACGGCACTTATTCTTTCTGGCACACTCCTGAGCTACGCTCGTGAAACAAGAAACCCGTATTATTCTCGTTGAAAATCCTGTAATTTCAGTAGATCGACATTGCACGCGCACAAGGACCCGCGAGCTGTCATTCTCATGTTCTCGATGAGTTTGATCGGGTTTTTCTTCAAGTCTGTTTCTCAACATCTTAAGCTAGCCCATGGCACTCGATTGCATTATCGTCACGTGTCCTATATTTATCCACTACGATTCGAGGAAACTGTCAAATCGTGAAAAGTTTAGACCCGTGCAATATCACAGAAGGAAAGAGATTACGAATTTTGAGTTGTTAATTGTAATTGTAATATTAAAATTTCAAATTATGCTAATAATGAAACGTTAGCTCAAAATTTCAGAATTTTCGTGTTCCTATACATATAATAAATTTATTAAATACTGCGTTATAAATAATGTTATAATAAAATTTCATATGTCTACATCATTACGTATGCATATACAATAAAATATTAAAAATTCTTAGTGGAAACTAAATAAAAAAATTTAATAAATCCGTCGATAATATGTAACTATTTCATGCTACGTGTGCAACAAAAAATTTGCCTGTCAAATATTTAATTGAAAGTATATGCGTATTGGGAGCAGACAATAGTGTACGGAACTTTACAAACTTTATTCCAGATTTTGAATAATATCCGTGATAAGTAGCGCATATTTTTCGTAATGCATTAATTCTTTTGTCAGACAATAAAGCGCGGCACGAATAAAAAATTTCTGTAACAATGACGGTGATTCAAAATAACGGTATATGAAATGCGCGAGACTGAGACTCTCTCGTTCGATACAGCTTTGCCTAAAACTGTTTTTATTACTTTTTTATTACACGTTTGCTCGTCTGCGAATCGCGGGATACGTGAACAAAACGACGCGCGTGTGTGTACGGTTGAAAAAAAAAATTCATCGCGCAACTCGTTGAAGGTTTGGAGCATATGTCTGCTGTTGCCTGCGGATGAACGTCAAAAGTGTTTTAAAAATTCATTTCCCTCGACAGAAAATATAGCGACAGGAAAAAAGTCTGCTTTTATTCAGCGTCGAATTACCCGGCGTCGTTAATCCTGGAGTCGAGAGACAGGAAATGGCTGGAAGATTATACGATGCAAATCTCCGATTACAATGTATGGCTAATCTGCGTTAACCCTTGCGCTTTCGTTCGCCAGCGCAATGGAAAATCTCGGAGAACGGTTGAAAAGTAGCGCAATTCATATAACGATAGAAAATACATATTGACGTTAAAGTAGAAAAAGCCGATTTATATACTTGGCACTGCAAACCCTCGGTTCAACGGAATCTACTTTCGTGCTCTACATAGCTATATATAGTCGCGATTCCTCTTCGATTAATTTTATTGCAACTGCAGTATAATTTCTAATGTGAAAAACTGGTGGTAAAATAGTATGCGAACACGCACGAGTACGTCCATTTGATACGATCTCGATAATCGCAAAAAAGAATGATGGATCCATTGTTAACGAGAGTATCAATTTCACATATAAATTTTTTATCAGACAACAATTCATGATATTCTAACGAGAAATATTGTTGTCATTGTCATTGTTATATATTCTTTTGTGATAAACGATATGTTTCGATATCTATCCAATCCAAGTCTTTTATTCATTGATCGATACTATCAGCGATATAAATAAAAAATCTATAGTCAAAAATTTTACGTAATATATTAGTGATAAACTTTCACCGACTGCACAATATTGCCAACAATGATAAAACGTATATATATAGAAACGACCGTGCATTTTAATCGCGCGATGAATATCACTGAAGATTTGCGCAAGCGCATGCCGTGTGAATGATTGTACAATGAGTCACAAGCAAAAACGAAGATATAACAATCTACTTTTTCTCAAGAGCGGGATAAATCTTTTTTTCTTCACATCGACAGCTGTTTGATTCCACGATTGATTAAAAATTGTGCTTCTTGTGACAACAAAATAATTAACCTTACTTATAATTAATGAGAAATGCTACCAAATAACCAATGTAGCATATAATTGGCAGGTATTAGAATATTTTTTTAGATTGTATCATTCGATAATATTGATAAAATTTGCTATTGCATATGAAAAGTGAAGCGTAGTTTCGTAGAAAGAATACGATTATTTGATACATAATAGATGATCTTATAAGCAAAAAATTTTTTCTTAAAAAAATTCTAAAATTAGAATTTTTTAAATTCCACGTGCAAATGTTTCGTATAATCGTCTAAATATATTCTAAATATAAAGTGCTGTTCACTGTTTCATTTTGCCAATCACTTTAAATCGCATATCTGAATTCTGAATATATAAATTACATTTTAAGCAACGCCAGATGTGGTTCAACGCGTGAAGATAGGATTATTGCCGGTAGAACGGTATGTAAAATTGAGCAGTATACATACAAGCAGCATGGTTTCAATTTAGAAACTTGTTACCGTAACTTTCGTAACAAGCACTGTAGCGGTACGATAGTCTCACAGCACAATGTTTCGGTGTGTCATCATCTAAACGATAGACCTAACTTATATTCGATCAAATTCTGCCGCCCGAGCAGATTCCGCTTCCGTTGGGACCGTGCGAATGTGCGGATTTCCGTCTTTGCCGGAAAACGAAGCCTTCGAAGTCTATAACAATAACTAACATTTTTTTTCAGAGTGCTCCCGAATAATGGCAGGTCTCATTGTTTTCAACGTTGAAAATATATTCTCGATTATTTCTAAAAGCATTCAATGTAGCTCAAAATTCCATTTACATTGTTTTCATCTATGCCAATAAAAGAAACATGCGTTTGCACATGCTAAAACGTATTGTCAGTCATTTAAAGAATAGCGATATTTGTCAGATGCAAAAAGAATTCTTAGTGTTTTACATTGTATGGAAAAAGAGAGAATTACGTAAAAAACTGTATATATTCAATGTTTGTTTCAATAAATATTTAAACTAAAAAAATATGTAAGTTATGTTCTCGAAAGATTATAAAAAATACCTATGTCACTGAAACATAAAAGTTAGACCTCAATTTTCCCTTCAATTCAGATCATTTTTACTCGTATATTATTATACTTTTTAGTATATAACAACGTTGACGTCGTTAAAATGTATTTAGATACACATCTAATTACAAGAAATTTAATTATTTAAATATCTACGTAAATATGACAGCTGATTATTTATAAGATAATCGTAAAAAATACGGAATATAAATGAATTATAAATAACTCTCTCCACGTATCTTACCTTGCAGTGTGTTTATTGATTATAAACTGATGTATGCACATGATTATTATGATATGAAAACACGTTTATCACAAGAGTGATAGACGAAAGACATCACTGATAAGAGAATGAAGAGTCAGCGAAACTTAATAATAAAGTTATTGAGCGTTAGGCTTTTAACGTTTAAAAAGATTTTTCCTTCTTATTTTCTATCGTTTTATCCGTTATGAAGCAGTGCATGTGAAACACTGGATTATTCTCGAGGCATGGAAAACAACAATTTAACGAAAGGAAGCACTTTCTCGCTGTTCTCGCTATAACAATTATAATGTATACAACAGGTAGTACAGTCGAGCAAGAAAATTGAATGGCTTGTGAACAAAGCTAAGAATTAGAATTAATGTAGTAACAACCGTCGACAAAGATGTCTAAAGCAAAATTAAAGTAGTAATGATTATATTACATTCAACATTTAAATTTAATAATTTTATAAATTTTTAATTTAATAAATAATCGCGCGTTAAAAAAAATTAAAATTAATTATATTACATTTCATTATATGCATTATAAATTAATAATATAAATATATATATATATATAAATTTATTTTCTAAAAAATATTAAATTATAATATAAAAGTTTCTCTCTTCTGTACAGTTCTTTATTCTATTATAATAAGGGAGAAAATGTCGGTCATTGTAATATTAAAACCAATAGATATTGAGCGCATGCTAAATGCTTAATTTTCCGGTAAATTCAAACAAACGACCGCTTTAATGAAGCGAAATAATCGTGCGGCGAGGTAATAATATTGCAATACAGAAATATCGCGGAAAGTTTCTTTAACTCGCAGCTGATCCGGTTATTAGGCTTTGTCTCACTGTTTAACCCCGATGCCGGTGAAAAGTAATCGATAATGGACAGAATACGGTCTGTCGGCCGTGAGAACTTCTTTGCAGAAACAGCGGAGCGTGACGGCCGTCTACTCTTTCAGTCGCCGCGCTGCGCTGTCAGGTGGAGAAACCATAACGGATCTTCCCACCTCCCTCGACTTCCGCTATTCGTAGTAGTAAAATGCGATCAAATGAAACTTCTTTCACGCTGTATCTCAGCACCTTAGGTGCGTCGCGTTAACCCACATGCGCGAGTAACTTGTCGGATACATATTACATTTCAAGGAGAACGCGTATTTCGACATATTGATCGTCAGTTAGTCTATCGTCACGTTCCGAACTGACAGAAACTATTTATCTTCACTAATAGAAACCAAAATTATACAGCGTGTTTCACCATGTGCTCAAAAAATTCTTTGCACATATATTTTCTAAAAATATTGTGGATTTATTTAATTTTTAATTATTACACGAGATGTTAGCGCGTTAAAAATTATTTATTAATGACTTATAAAAAGAACGACCCACGTCTTTCTCGTTTCACGTCTATTAATATTCGACCTCTCCTTTTTGTCTGTCTCTTCATTTGCGATTTTTAATTTGCTCTGTCTTTCGAGCTCGTGTGCTTATTATTGTAAATAAGAAAGTCGCGTACACAAACATCGTCATCGGGAAAACATGTGTTTAACGATTGAGAGTTTTAAATATAACAATCGATATTACGACAATACGACACACACACACACATATATATATATACAAAATAAAATATATCCTTTACAAAAAATGTCTTTTATAATTCCCCACAATATTAATATCAAATTACTAAAGATATTCGAAAATGAAATTTGTCCGATAGAACATCTTGCATTTCTATATATGTATAATATATACATATTTAGTATATTTATATTTATATTAAAGATATTATGTATATAATTTATTTATTTATATTAAATTAATATTTAATATTCTATATTTTGGATTATTATTCTATATATATTTTAAGTGAGAGAGTTCTAGTGGCAATGAATAATGAATAGTTAGCAATTAACGTGCAATAATTAATATCAAAACTGATATTAATTAACACACAGTATCTATCGATAACTTTTAGAGCTATGCAAATCGCTATTTTAAAATAAAGTGTATATATGTATAATAATGGCTATGAATTTGTGAATATTCAAAATTGGTCGAGAAATTACACTACTAACGCGATGAAACTCATCCCAATGTTTTGATTCGCTCCCAATTTTTCAATTTCACATATCTATCTGAATATATCGTTCATTCTATACAGTGTTTCGTATCACGGTAAACATAATAAATATTGCCTATTTGGAAAAAAAAACTAGAGAGAAATTTAAAAATCTATTTATGCTGAGAAAAATATTTATGTATAAACATCTACATATGTGCTTCAAATATATTTTTATTTCTTCAAAAATCTGTTTGATCTTCTTCGATGGCAACATAATAGATATTTTCTTAGCTATTAATTTGAAAGCTTATCTCTGAACTGAATTCAACCTAGTACAATAAATTGATAATATTACAACGTTATAAACTGATAAGGTTAGTTAATTATCAGTTACAATTTATTTATATATTATTATCATTACTATTATTAATATATAACAGAGAATTTATATATAATTACTATTTGTGTTCCTAGAGTTTATATAAATTCAATAATTTGTAAAATATAAAAGTATGTAAGATTTAAAAGAAATTTCGGAATAATATGATTATCAAATAATTAATAAATAGCAATTTCACTCTATAAGAATATTTTACTTATATAAATCTATTTAATTTTTTACAAAAACAAAATAGAACTTATTTGATTGTTTGATAGTTGCTGTCCGATATTATCGAACAATAAAAATTTGTAATATTAACATTTTAATAATGTATTTCTTTGAATTTTCATATTACTGTAAAAAGAATGAAAAAATCCAAGAGTGTCGTTGATATATTATTCCTTTCACGCGGATCAAGCCTGAAGTGTGTGCTCATCGAGTTTCCCGCGATTCCTACGACATCCGACCTTGACGAGGTGTAATGCATAATTCATCTGCATGCAAGGAGTGAAAGATCAGACGACATAAGCGTCACGACGACGATGGACGTCGAAGTGATCGGTCGCTCGTGAGCGGGTTTCCGCCGTCTGTCTACTGACTGCTAACGTCAATTCGGAAACAGACGATCTCGAGCCCGGTTGCAGAATTTGTCAGTCAGGAATCGTGAGAACGTGCTAGGAATACGAATGACGATTCCTGTCAAATGTGGGGTGCTTCTGCGGCATCTCGCGGCCACGAACGCTGTCTGTCTGTCGTATTAAAGCCATGTGCCACGAAGGAGTGCATACATCCAAAATGACACTTGCACGTAAAGCTAGGACAAGTTTGTGAACGTATGACAAATATGTTAAAATTTTCCTGCATTTATATTCTAAGCGTGACTCAACTTAGAAACATGGCGACGACCTTAAGCCACATGACGTCTTGGTATTCTCGCTACAAAAGTAGCTGTTATTACTGTAGAGAATTATTAAAATATATTGCAATATTTTATTATCTAAAACCGATAAGAAGACATTAGCTGAAGACTGACGCACCAGTCATTGCTTCAACAATAAGTAAAATGTTTTTAGAAAATCATCTTCGTCTATTCAATCACAAATTAATATGTATATATTTTTAATATATAAAAAATCTATTATCTTCTGTTTGATAAAATATATTAAAAATTCTTCCAACTTTTTTTCGAAAATAAAATATGTTATCTTATATTGTTCCTTAAATGACAGATTCATATCTTGTCATAAGAGTGTACGTGACCCGTGAAAAAGAAAATTTCAGTTGGCACAGGCGTTATCGCTTCGACACTATCTTGCTGCGAGCAATATTTCCATATTTCCCGAGCGCTCTGCGCACTAGTACTCAGACATTTCTCGCTCGCCAACGGAAAAATGGATGCGTAAAAGTAATTTAAAGTTCGCGAGTGGATGCTTCGCATCGTCGTGATTTAAGTTCACTTAAAACGCGACTGCGCCGTCGGTTCGCTTCGAACACGTAGCAGCAGATAATACAGGAAGACATAGTACTCCAAGTAATCTTTTTGAGATTGCAAACGCGAGTAACACAAATATTGCTTTTCTGACCGCGAGAAATTGCACAATCTTTTCGACGAACGATCTGTAACGAACAAATCTTTTCATAACGAAATCTAATACTTATATCTTACTGTATATTTCAACATTACTATTCCGTTCGCCTTATCATCGCGATTAGAATCCACGATATCAAAATATGCCGGCAGAGTCAAAGTAATTACTAAGAATGTTATCGCGCTCATTGTAATTTAACGCAGTCGAAACGGCTATAATTTTGCTACGTTAATGTGTCTGTACGATAACAACAGTATGCACTCAAAACTACGCAGTAGAAATAAAGATTATTCAAGCCATGATAATTATTATGAACCAGACGCGAAACTTTATCCTTTCATAAACGATATATTAAACTATAAAATTAAACCTTGCAAACTCTCGTCATATTTCACAATCAGTTAAAGAGTCAATGGTTGTTATACGTACTTCTGCAATTAACATAAAATGTTACATAAAAATGCAGCAATAAAAGAAATTTATATCATATAACATTATGTAGAGCTTCTTTCCTTGATTTTGTATTCGCGCAAATAAGATTATATATATTATATTTAGCGAAATATAAAACCGTTGAGATAAATAATATGCATATCGGATTTGTTGAAAGATCTTATCTTAGATACGTAGTTCATTTAAGTGTAAAATTGAAAAAGACATAAATTGTGTCAAAATCGATACTTTCCTGGCCCTTTTGATTCAGTCGACGTTCTAAAGGCCTTGCACATATCTGTGAGACGAGATGAACTTTTCAACGCAAACCGAACGAGAGACTCGCTCAGTATAGAGAGAAGGAAAAGCACGGATATTTATCTAACAAGCGAATTTCTGCGTTATGAGAATCGGGCGTATAATGCCGCCGCGGCAAATTATACCGGTTCGCATAAACGAAAGTACTTTGCGAAAGAGCTCGGAGGGAATTTTAATACGCCACTCCACGCCGACGAAATATACACGACATGATAAATTACTGTTATTATATATCTTTTCATTTCAATGTACTCCGTGCGTACGCCATAAGCATCATAAGCACCCGACAGTTCGAATCGATACCGAAATTCTCTAACGATCGAGCTTTATCGCGAACAACCGTGCGGGCTGATAAAACCCTGGCGCGTTTTATCGAGAAAGGTCGGTCAGAAGCTTTCGAGGAAGAGCATGAAAGGGATCATGAGACGAAGGAGCGATCTTGCCAAAAGTGAGAAGAGATGAAAGAACTCGTTAAAGAGTAGACGGTTACTGTGGTGAAGCTTAAAGCTCAAACGGGAGAAAAAGTTCGTACATGGTGAGTGATGTGTTTCTCGACTGTTTCATTCGATGAAATATCGTATCATACATACATCGTTTATTAACGATAAAATTAAATCCACTTTACAAAAGAAATATTTCGCATTCTCTCTCCTGCGAGATTATTTATTTTTATTGATTTTGAATAAAAAGTAACGACACAAGTATTCTACTACCAATGTATTTTTATCATGCTATATTTCTTAAAAACAATTTTATTATTTTATTAAAAAGTTTTCTCGCGGCATTACGTTTTTGAATACGGTAAATGTAAAAATTCAACTTCGTGTCAGGTTAGCAGCAATTTTCACATTTTACAGTCCTACATTACCGTTCACTGTACACACATGACTTCATTAGCGTTCACCGAGCTCGAAATACGCTTCTATGAAAAATTACTGTTTATACGTAGTTGCATAAAAGCGGTTTATCAATTTATGAACAAGATCTACTTCGCATTTTTACCAAGAAGTTTCCTCTCGCGGCCGTAATTATAAACCATGATTAATATCCGCATTCCTTAGTCATGGCAAATATTTGCTCGTTGGAATGCAACGATAAAATTACGGACGAGATTTTGCAGCCCGCAATTCCGATGAGAAAACGTTTGTTCAATGTTTGATCAATGTTGCGTTTATGCATTTTTTTCCCTCTCTTTCTTTTCTGAAGCATCATCGGTTGTAACAATATTGTAATTATTATTTCTTGCAGGATTGTGTAACAACCACTTCTTGCTGCACGACAAAATCAATGTCTCTATCGCTTTTGGCTGGGCTTTTCACAGGCCGGTAATCCATAAGTACCCACGAGATTCACGTTAAAGAAGGGAAAAAAAGCCTCTTGGCTCTCGTGCTCAAAGCACGCTGTAAGAACGACGTCGGGTTCACCCGGAGTCCAGTAGCGTGTTCTGGACTCGCCTTCGCTGCCAGGCAAGGAACGCGTTCATCGGTGTGTGTCTGATTGGCGGGCACGAGTGTAGTACGGTGCCGGAGATGTTCGGACTTCTCAGCCGACAGTTCGCCAACGTCCGCCAAAAAGGAAGATTTTTCTCCTTTTCCGTCGAGCAACGCCGTCGTCCAGAAGAGACGTTTATATACAGCAACTTTGGCACATCTTCCGAAAAAGATGAAGCTTCGTCTCTCTCGCCGTGAACCGGAAGACAAGAGCATTGTGCTCGAAATACCGCCGTCGCGTCAAAGTTATTTTTCAAAGACAGGAATAATATATTGTAAAAGATCGAACCCGCCATGTTCCATGTTCATAAATATCGAAGATTTGCAATCTGCGAAGTTACATTGTAACTAATTCTTTATATATATATATATATATATATATATATATATAAAGAGAGAGAGAGACTAAAATTAATTCTCTATATTTATCTATTTTTAAAAACGTTTTAATATTTATAAACAAATAGAATACTAATATAAAATACAAATATCGATAAAAAGTGATGAGCTTAGCCTAACTCAACGAATAAAGTTTATTTTCATAAAGATAGCAACGACTAACATCATATTATGTAAGAATTCTCAATTTTGTAAGATATTAGTTATTAGTAGATGGAAAACTATCAAGTTAGAAAAGGTCATTGTATTATCACTGTACTCTTGCAATATTAAGCAATATACTACATTAGCAATTTAAATACTTTTCCATGGTGTGAGGACTTATGTTTGGAAAAAGAATGTAAAATAAAAAATATTCTTAACGAGCTGAAACATACGATAAAAATTCATACAAATAAAGAATATATTAATATCATTAAATTATCAGCATGTTTTGTTGAATTGCAACTTTCTTAAACTATCTAATAATGATCTTTACTAAAAATTTCCAAAATGTGTTAAATTATTCTGAGTGTCGTTAAAAGACATTTTCTGGATGGTTATTAACTGTCTTATAGTCGAAGTCTAAAAAAAATAACAAAAAAAAAAAAAAAAAAAAAAAAAAAAAAGAATCTATTGCCGCCCTAAAAGTCAGCACTATTTCGCATTGTGCCTCGATGAATCCCTAGAATGCGTTCACGGTTACAAAGCGACAGTGTCCAGGGCACTCTCGAGAGTACAGGCAGCGCAAAGTCGTGCGCACAGAAAGAGGCTAACGGAGTAGAGGCTTTCGCCTACTCGACCCGAGAAACCTGTTCGACCGGTCTTTCTCGGCCGACCACTCTTATACCTCTTTCTTGTTACTGGCTTCTTTCTGTCGCTCTCCTCTCTCTCTCTCTCTCTTCCTTTCTCGCGCTGTCCCCTTTCAACTTCAATCCGATTCACGTAAACGCACACGAACAACGCGGCGCGTAAACGAGTCGAAGGGGAGAGGAAAGAGACTCGCCGAGAAACACTACGCCGCGATACTCACGAGAGAAGTACGTCCGTCTTCCTGGAATTCTCTTTTGTATAAATCGGCATTCTCGGGATGCACGCTCACCACCGATTTGACGAGCGGCTCATATATATATATATATATATATATATATATATATATATATTATAGTAAAGAAGCATTTTTACGCTCGCTCTACTCGAGTTTCCGAAAAATGAAATGCTATAACAATTACATCCATACATGGATGGAATCTTTAGACTAGATATCCCGTTTATAATTATGTATCAAGTATAAAATTAATTAATTCGTGAGTCATACTTATTTCATTTCGAGATTCGACTTAATGAATATTAAGTAGAAATGCTTTTAATAAAGCAGAATATTTTAAATGTGTCAAACTACGAGTATCATGAGTTTTTATATCAATTACGTAGTGTTCATGTGTACCGATTCAAAGTAACCTAACACAAAACAGCGATAGAAATATGTGTTCATTATTTCATAAATTATTTCATAAACAAAAGATCCATATATAGTTAAGACCTAACCTTCTCGAACTTTTATTTTTGACCACCTTCCTCCGCATTGGATCGTTGAACTCCTACAGGCAGCCTTGAACCCTTTGACCAGCTTTCCTTGCTGGTACCTTGGTGCGAATGTTCTAGGAAGTATAACGACCGCGAGTAAAATAGCTTTCCCCCTGCTGTTTCTTACGCTTTGTTCTTTCTTTCCTTTTTCTTAGGTTCTGGGGATCTGTTTCTCTCATTAGGGTCAGTCCAACACAAATAGATTTAGAGACGCTATTCTGCAGGTTATTTTATGAAAAATGGGAACAAAGTTCTCTTTCTTTTTTTGTTAAACTCTTTTTCTTATAATTGCGAAAGAATCAGAATAATCAACGTATTGTGGCGTCTGCACAGTTTTCAATTTGCAACCGTAATAATTTAATATTTTAAATTATAATATTATTATATGTCAATCTATATCAATTATATTATTTTATATACTCTATTTGACAATACAATATTAATACTTAATTATGTACAGTTTGTTCGAAACAGTTCGGTAATATTATGTGGTAATACTTTGTTATTAAACAAGTCAATTAAAATGATTGGACTTCATTTACACTATTTATCGAGACTCAAGCTCTTTGTGACTAAACAAGTCAGAGCGAAACAAGGTAACCTAGATTACGTCAGAGATTGCACCACAATAACCTAGTTTACATCAGCCAACATTGCAAATTCGCATGGCAAAAAATAAACTGAACGTTGATGGTTTTGACTCTTTTAGTATAATTTACTTAAAATTATTAATGAAAGAAAATAAATTTCCAAATTTCTATTAAGACTTTTAATTCAATACGCTAAATCTCTAACTTTCAATCGCGCTCACACAATTCAAAAATCATCGGTGCCACGAAAGAGCCATTCTTTCCAATTTAGTTTGGCAAGATCTATGGTCCAGAGGATTCGCGCGCGATCTCTGCGACATTGTGTACATTGAGAGATTACCGATATCTAAATTGACAATAAATATCCATCGTCCGCGAATCCCCTTCGGTAAACACTCCACTGTATTAACGTGTCCGCGATCGCAGTCATGCATTTTTGCTTTATTCGCGTTACTATCAACAAAGATTTCGATGCCGGAAAATGTCGAATGGCAAAGAAGTGGTCTCGAGAGTGCGCTAGCGATGGAGTAATTACGATCGAAGTACTGTCTTCGTCGTCAGATCTATGATCACAATGGATAGCTGAAAGAGAGAGAGAGAAAAATGAACACGAGTGAGTGAACGGTAAAAAAAAGGAGATACCTAAGACTTGAGAGAAAGAAAAGAAGAAAAGAACGAGATAGAGAGAGAGAGAGAGAGAGAGAGAGAGAGAGAAAGAGAGAGAACTCACACGGAGAAAGAAAGGTGCGAGAAGGAAAGGAAGCGTCAGTCTCGAAGAGAAGCTCTGGCGGATCGAAGAAGAATAGCCCGGAGGATGGAAATTCTCCAGCACGAGAGGTGGAGACAGAAGACTTTATTAACGTCCGAAGAAGAAAGGGACCCTTGACTGGAAGACGAAGGACATACACATTGGAGTGAATCGACGCCTACGCCGTGTACTCCATCCTTTTCGTATAACGGATTCGTCTCCGCCTCGATTTCGAGGCGATTTCTGTTGGCTCGTGTCCCAAAGCGAGAGAACGAGGTTCCAACTGAGGATTCTTTTTTTTTTTTTTTTTTTTTTTTATGCAAGATGTGGGAATTATATTGAATACGCAGAAAATAATTAGAAAAAAAAATATCTTAAATTCTCGTGGAATAAAACTTAAGACTTTAACGTCGTTCCATCGGAAATACTCTCGCAAATATTTTTCTTCTTCTTTTTTTTTTTTTTTTTTTAATTAAATATTTAACGTGTAAATATAAATCTTGCAGTTAAATGTAACTGCGAGTATTAAGTATTCTCTGATTTGCAGAGGATCTCTAGTACACGAATTATGAATTAGCAATTAAAAGAATTAAACCGAGGGGTTGGTCACTAACAGTTATAATGTACAAAAATTACCCTTTGATATGGATTATCCTTAAATTATACCTCGGATTACTTAAGATTACCTAATAGTATCTCAAATTAAAAATAAATTTTGAAAAAGAAATTTTACTTTAAATTATTTTAACGCTAAAGATTATTTAGATTTACCAAAAATAACTTTAGATTATCCAAAATTTTGCTGGGATTGCCGCTGAATTACCTAGCCCTTGTACAAAAATTACCTCAGTGACCAACTCCTCGAATTAAACATGTATTTAAAATACAAATTACGATCTTTAGTTTTATTGTCATGATTGCATGATTAATGCCATTATCGTATTCTAAATACATGTTCAATTCTGTTAATTGATAATTTGGCTTCATCGTCCGCTGCACTACTCAGATGAGTAGTAATGGGAAGTTGCCTTGTGATGGAATGCGCATTGTATTCGAAGTTTCACTCTCGGAACGTGCATCCGGTAACCATGTCGCCAATTCTCATCTGTTGAGAGAATTATACCGTGCTACGCATGCTGGGAAGATCTATTCTTAGAAGATCTTCTTTGTTAACGTTTACATGTTCTAACATTCTTAGACATATAAAAAACATCTAAAACGTATTTAAAATATTACAATATTTAATCACAATTATTATAACAAAAACATCAACTTTTTTGCGATTTAAAAATATTTATTAAATTAATAATGTTTATTGTTCAGTATAATAGATTGTACAATATTTGATAAAGTAAGCATAAAAGTGCATTTAAATATCAAATATTTCCACGTTCCATGCTTCTTCATCAATGTCATAAAATTTAAAAATCTGAAATATTTTTTTTCTTATGATATCTTGTGTTTCTTACCGAATAAGATAAAAAATACGGTTACTTTATTTAATAAAATAACTTAATATGGAAGAGATAACTGATGCAATCGACCGATATAATTGAACCTATAAGCGCCGGCCTTGAACCATTGGATTCTAACGGATTAAACATTATTGCAATAACGATGTCAGTGTCATTGATGAGCGTTGGAGCGTTCAGATACGAACAAAGACAAAGAAAAAGAACGACATTTCATTTCGAGTCTCTTCAAGAGTCGAATGTTCGATCGATCAACCAAAGGATAAAAGGCAATTATAACCGATGAAAAGGTAGACGGTTGGTTTTAATCCGATTTCGTGTCCGCTTTCATCCCAACGACAACAAACGAGGAAGTAACAGAAACAGTCAAGTCACGACTCTCTTCACGGCGTGTTGTGCACGACGAAATGCACCTTGCTCGCTGCAGTGGATGCTGCAACGATAATGCATCGTGTTGTTTTTGTCTCTCTCTCTCTCTCTCGCTCTCTCTCTCTTTCTCGTTCGTTGCATTTCCTTTCGCGCGTTCTGCTCTCTCCTCTCTCTCTCGGCTTGCATTTTTCTCTTCGACTAGAACTTACTCGAAGTAACAGAACGCAGTTTAACGACGTACCGGCCGCTGCTAATTTATCGAATGGAACTGGTGCGAGCGAAAATCGACGCTCGAATCGCCAAACGAAAAAGCTTTCAACGAACGAGCCGGTTAGCTACTCTCTGCGAACTTTAATTGCGCCGCATCCGTCCCGAGTTTGCACACACTGTGTGTACTCTTTGGGTAGGTTTGATCATCGCAACTTGACGGCATTTCAGAATGCACGGGAATTGGCGTGCGCGTGTGCGTGTGCGCACAAACTTTTTTCAATAAAATAAGAGAGCAAAAAAATGGCAACAATTTTTCTTGCTTTTTTTTCTTTTTTTTTTTAATAAGAACAATTTTTCACTATAATTGATTTAAAAAAATATCTTGACAAACTGTGCTTTAAAAATGCAAAGAGATCAATGTTAAAAATTATAAAAAATGTAACGCGTAAATTTTGATAGCAAAAACGTTATTACAGTTTTCACCAAAAAAAATAAATAAATAAAAAATAAATAAAAAGAAATATTCTATAGATGCGTTTGCCCAATGTGTCTATCATAGATATCCTATTTATATTTTTCATCCTCTATTTGTAAGTTTTACACTGTCAATCTAACTGAAATTGCCAATTTAGATAGCGTCTGATTAAAATAACCATCCATGCATACATCGAACTGTCGCGTGTCTCCAAACAACAAATGTTTATACACTTGCATCCGATTTTTATTGAAAAAACACTATTTTCACGCACTGAATTGATAACGTTGGTTTAGATTCGACGCAAATTAACTGTCATTCTATTTTAATTTACACAGGGAATGCTGTGCATCGAAATAAAATGCGATATACACAGGGGATTATCTGAAATCATAGCAAATTAACTCTTTTTGCGAAATAAGAGCGAAACCGGATATCGCGAGATAACTCGCCGATTAGCATCGATATGTAAAAGCAATTTGCCGATGCACGTACGTGCAGCCTCGTATTATGCAGAGTGTATTTTGCGATTTACTGGCGCAGCCTCGTTGCAACGCCGATCGATTTCCTGTCCGAAAAATAATATTGATATACGAGAGAGCTAGTCGATTCCAATTCTCCCGAGGGGATCGGCGGCGAGCCGTACAACGCCAACGATGATCGGTACGTCCGCAGCACGTCGTTCTACATCTTCCCCGCGCCTATATATAACGCGCAGGGTGTCCCAGAATTATCATGTTTCTTCTCCCTTGTATACAATGTCCAAAGAATGAAAAATGGCCATTACAGAGCCAAATGCAGAATCAATATTAAAATCTCAAACATATTGAAAGCTTCATCAAATTTCGAGTAAGCAACACATCTCATTTTTCAACTATTTTCAAATATATATATTTTTCAATTAAAATTCAATTACCTAAAAAAATAAATCTTCAATTTTAGATATGAAAAAAAATATGTAAATTTAAATTGAAATTAGCCAAATGTTAATCCATCTTTTGAGAATGGTGATATAAATTTGTGTTAAAAATTAATTATATAAACTATGTATAAAACGCGTAATATTCTGGACATTAAATAACATATATATATTTTAATGTAAATGTTCAAATCAATTTATATAGGTTTGATAGGATCTTCGATAGAATGTATAGATAAGCGCAAGGGAATTTTGAGTCACCCTGTATACTTGCACACGACTATCGTCATCGCGACGTATATACATCGAAACGACGTATGTAACCATGTTACGAGGAACTCGGTTCATGTTCATCGAACGACCGCCCCGTCACAGAACGTCGAAGTGGAGCATGCCGGCGAATCACGCGACTACAAAGCAGAGAATTCAATGCGATTAATGATCGTTAGAGATCCTCACTAATTAACGAATCATGACTTTGTTCGATTACGCGCGACCGGAATCTGTCCCTAACAAATTTCCGGAAATATCTTCTTTAATATCAACGAGATCTAATGACTTGATTCATATAATGAAAAATTCCATTGCAATCTTGTATTTATTTCGTACGTCGATATATTAACAACCTATTGCAATTGTACAGTAATTTCAAAACCAATTGACGCGCAATCTATTCAAAATATTCAAAGAGAAAATACCGATTTTCATTGAGATAAAGGTATTTATTAATAAATCTATTACTTTTTAGTGCGTGCACGCATACGTACGCAGTATTCACTTCGTACGCATTCCTATTCGAGCATATAGGATCATATTTCAATCATTAATTCAGAGCATATTATTTTACAATTATGTTTAAAACGCTTTTGCTGTGAAGGAAAAATACCTCAAAATTAAATAAATTCCCATCAAGAGTTTTCTCTCGAGTCTTTTTTTTTTAAACAAATGCATTCGAGTCAACACAAAGTATTAAACTATTCTTGTCACTATCAAAGATTAAATTTCAATTAACTTATTATTAGTACAAGTTAGGGCGGCCCGTTAACCTACATTGCTCGCTTAACGAAGCTCGGCATCGCTTACGAGAGCAATGCGCTCTGGCTGCATTCCTGGGGAGGGTAAATTCCCCGACGATAAATGCTAAAAGCGCATAGATTCATCATAGAGATTTACAGTGGCCGTACGGCCTGGAATCGTATTTTCCAGTATTAGGAGAAGAGATGGGCGAGGCTCGTTTTCCCTCCGGCCAGCGCACACATACAAACACACTCATGTCATGAATTCGTAGCAAACCCATTACTACCAATAACAGTTACATACTTTACGATGACACGTGTATACCATCCCGTTAGAAACTCTCTCTCTCTCTCTCTCACTTGCACAATGTTACAATACATATGTAAAAATAACCGTTAAATCATTCTAAAGACGTATAAAATTGACGATACGTTTGGAGAAACTAATAAAAATAAGATACAAAACATTTTCCGCTTTAAAGATAAAATTAATAAATTTAAATAATATTTGATAAACATATATTTCTATATAAAATCAATATAATAATTAGTAACAAACGTAGTAATCTACGAAAGATAAGCATAGAAAATTCAACAGAAATTATTTCACTGTAATTGGCTCACGCGTATTTTTCCAATGGTAAACAATATAAATATAACCGCGAATGTCCGATAATTGAAGTGTTAAATGATGACAATGTAATTATTTACTCTATTTAATCTTGCTAATTCTTTTATAAAGAATTATCATATGTTTATCGATACATTTACCTTAATCTGTAACATAAAAATAATTAACATCTAAATTTTGATTTTCAGATTGTTTATTACGTAGAATTTGCATGTTGTGTTCGAATGTTTGACAGGCAAAAAATAATTTATCATAATACAGCCAATATTTTAAAATCTAGTAGACCTTCGATATTGAAATACGAAGAGCATAGTGTAGTAAGTTGGCGAGATGCTCGAAATGTTCACACGTTCGATCGGTGAACACCTATACGGCGGTAAAAAGAAGATGCCTCTTCCAAATTGCATTTGCAATTCAGATGATATAACGGCGATGTTTATCTCGCGATATATTTTCGATATCGACCGAATGAAACCGGATATCCCCGAATTTAGAGCAGACCTCCTATATCATGTGCATTCGTGGCTCGTTCTTTTTACGATACACTCGATACGTGAACCACGCAGACATAATTCAACGATGTGACATTAACGCTAGCATCATTAAAACATTTCTCGAAAAAGCAACTAGTTATTTTTATCAGCTATTTCTGTAATTATGTATATATCCAATATCTTGTATTTTTACAATAAAAAACATAAACATACCGATACATTAATACGGGAAAAAAATGAAATCAGCAGAAACGACAAATGTTACGCGACGTTTTTACCTGGAAAAGAATTACTAATACAACGCGCTTATTTGTTATATAATCGTGTGCCTGAACTAAAAATTAGTATATTATTTTGTAATTAAATAGTAAAAATTAAAATATTTTTATATAACGAGAGAAAGAGAGAAAATAATTATCATACAATTTCAAATACTAGAGATATATTTGTATTTAAGTATATTATTATAAAATTTTATAAATAAAAATTAATACACGGATTTTTTCATTTACTTTACTTATTGTTAAAAAAAAATGAAGATTTACATTGGACAATGTCTACAAATGTAACTTCCACCTGAATCAATAAAATATAAAAAAACGTGAAAAATATGAGAGTGTCGTTAAAACCTCCGTAAAATAAAAACAGTGACAAATTTTTGGTCAAATAGGATCTTGGCTGTTTGCCCGCTTCGAAATGATGCCCGCACCGTCGAAAACGTCGCGTCGACGCCTAATTGCAAAAACCCCGGACGAGAGTGTAATTGACTCAAATCCCGCTCGCGAAGCGTGCGCTCTAACGAGACACGCGATTATTATCCGCATATATCGAAGTGAGCTGCTGACTGCGACAAGTGATACAAATCATGCCAGATGCGACTTAATTAGCACCTGAGAAATCGGGAGATAATATTAGCTTCACTAAATATGAATATGTCATAGAAAAAGATTTATAAGGTTAATATCTCTTGCACTTGATTCGCTTTTAATTAAAAACGAGATAATACATCATTCGAATATTATATTATAGAACACAAAAAAGTTACCCTAATCGTACGAAATAATTACATGCAATAAATTTTAAATATAAAATAAATTAAATATAAAAAATATAAATATTTAAATAAATATAAATTGAAGATAAATTTAATTAAATATAAATTAAATATTAAAAATATATTATTAATTAATATCAACCTCATTAATTAATATAAACCTTGCATTCTACGAGATTACCATTTCTTGTTATAACCGTTTGAAAAAAAAAAGAAATAAAAAAGAAGAACATGAAATGTTCGTCGTCACGGCGGAAAAATACGCTGGCAACACGCTGATGCGCGTGCAACGAATGCCGTTGCGTAATCATGGCGGAGGGAAAGTCGCGCGAACGAGAGCGTTAGGTTGGCTCGCGTGCGCGGTTCTTTACGAGGTCCCTTTCCGTGACCATGTGCTCTTTAGGCCGGGTCAATATCCTCCTTTCATCTGCTCGACCACGTACAATTAAACCCTACGCAAGTGCCCGTTGATTAGTGAAGACTCGCGTATCATATAACCGAGTTGCCGGACTTATTATGTCCAGCTGCTTATAAACAGCTATCTCGAATTTTTTGCCGGGACGATTCATCAATTGGTCAAGTTCGTTTACTTTTCTCGCACTCTTTTTCTCACATTCCAAACTCTAAAATTATATAAAACTAGAAATTCCTTAATCTAGAGGGGGGGAAGGGAGAGAGAGAGAGAGAGAGAGAGAGAGAGAGAGAGAGAGAGAGAGAGAGAGAGAGAGAGAGAGAGAGAGAGAGAGAGAGAGAGAGAGAGAAAGAGCCAATATACTGTTATATTATCCATACGGCAATATAAATTACATAAATACATAAATTAGATAAATATGTATTAAAAATTAAATTTAATTAATTAAATCTTCCATCATTGATTTATTACACAGAATAATATATACAACGCTATTATTATCGTAAAATATATGGACACACTTTTTTGTATTGGATTTATATTTTCCACTTGATATAAAATCCGTCCAACTTTTTTTATATTTAAAGCTCCTTTAATTTTATAATCCGTATATAAATTTATAACATTTTTTAAAGTCTATAATAAAACAGAGCAAATAAGTGAAGTGACTAATTGTAAGAAAATTATAGGTCACATCATGTTTGGTAACATTTTCTAGGACAAAATATTAAAAGAATTTAAACCGTTTTCCTAATAAATGGAAATTTGTATAATCCGTATCGTGGTATATCTGAATTTCACTATAAGCGATTGAACATAACGCGATAGTGCGTGTTTTCGCAGCCAGTCTCGAAGCTCCTGCAACGCATTAGAAAACGCTGCTGCGCGGATGTCACGGTATAAATACGCGATATCGATGCACACGTAATCCGTTGTGCATGCAGCATGCAGATGTACAGATATTACGAACTCAGTTATACGCACATGAATCTAGACGGCTGTGTGTATAATATGTACGTATATATATTATAGTTATGTTTGCGATGTATGTGTATATGTTGAACAATACATTTGCAACGACTATAAATGCTTTAAAAGCACATTTCTCGGCACAAACCGATTCACTCGCCAATACACAGACATACCTTTTACTCTACCATTAATATGATTGTGAATCGCTGTTATCCCGCTTACCGAGATTTTATTGAGTATCGAGATAGATGGTGAATTCTATTTCTATCGGCGTACAAGTGTCAGACGAGAGAAATAAAAAAAAAAGTACATTTGCAGTTTTATGATTTTCAAAAGAATAAAAAATTCTAGATCATCTAGAGAGATAATTATTAAAATGTGTAATTAAATAAAAAATATGCGCCAATAATATTAAATTTGAGAAAAAGTTGCAAAACTGTTAATATATCATTAAATTAGAATTATTATTTAAATATTAATACTTCAAAGTTATAAAGTCCTGGAATTAAGAGGAAAAAAAAAATCTGAAATTTAGAATATGTGCGCGTGCATAAACACACATATACATTCTGCAAAATATGAGAATTATATTCAACAAGTTTTTATAAGTGAAATGGTAAAGTTGAAGCTAACGTGAAGTCTCAAGAGAATCCGCGTAACGGCGCAACTTGCAAGGCTATAATACCTATTAGAAGAGATCTCGTCATATGGTTGCAGTTTCAGTTTGCTCGAAAAGCAAAAGGGTGGGAAGTTTGGGTAGAAACCCCGAGAGAAATCTCTATGGTGAACGCGCGTCGACAAAATATACCTGCAGATATTCAAGTTACGCCACAAACGTTTCGATTTAATTGTTTACGTCTGCCACTCGCTGGAAATACCAAAGCGAGTTGCCGGTTCCGAACAAATAAAAGAAATTCTCAAGAAAAAGGGCCTACGATTTATTGGACGTAATTTAAGAAGTTTAATCGACAACAGTGGTGTCTAAAATAGTCACCAAACCTGTTCTGTGAAATAACCTGCTGCTTCGACGTGTGTATGTGGCGTACACACTTTTATGTAACATAGAGGTATGCGTGCGCGCGCGCGCGCGTGTATGTGTGTGTATGAAGTCTACGCGGCGAACACATCAAAAATTACCCTTTGATACAGATTACCCTTAAATTATACCTCGGATTACTTAAGATTACCTAATAGTATCTCAAATTAAAAATAAATTTTGAAAAAGAAATTTTACTTTAACATATTTTAACGTTAAAGATTATTTAGATTTACCAAAAATAACCTTGGATTACCCAAAATTTTGCTGGGATTGTCGCTGAATTACCTAGCCCTTGTACAAAAATTACCTCAGTGACTAACCCCTCGATTAGAAAGCACCTGCTGCGTAACTTTTCTCGTGACTGAGTGTTTCACCTTCCGAACCGACGCATCCGTTCGACTTGCTTAGATTTAAGCCTAATCTACAATGTGCTCTTTGCTTCTTGTTTCTTTAGAAATTAACCAATTGTAGTTGATTTTAAGAAGAATAATCGAACAGAATTGGATCAATTTCTAAAAAACAGAAAACAAAGAGCACATTGTAGATTAGGCCTAACACTATCGTTAACTATATGATCGTTTGGGTTGGACCTATTCCACGAATCGGATGAAAAAGACAAGACATAAAAAAATGGTCACACAAAAGCTATTGTTGTATATTCCAAACTACTACAGTCATATACTATTATTATATTTCAATAGAATATTTGACCTAAAAAGACTATTTGCTTCAACAATATATTAGAGAGAGAGAGAGAGAGAGAGAGAGAGTGTTTTACAAAAAATAAAAAAAGCTGAGCCTTTCAATTTTAACTTAATTTTAAGTTGACTGTTAAAGCGAAAAAAATTAATGAAAAATAATCATATACCGTTATATATGTATATTCAAAAATATTGACTTCAAATTAAGTAGTAAGAAAACCGGTTTGAGTGAATGGCCGCTTCTTAGGTACATGTGTACTCAGCGTATTAAAAGTTCGCCTGAGTTAATGTTGCTTATACGCCGAGTGCAAGCGTACTAATATTAATACTCATTTGTACCAATTATTTTTAAATCTCTTATATAATTATATTATTCTTTATTACGCGTTTTAAATAATACATTTATATAATTCGATATTACTCGAAAAGAATAAAAGATTACAAAATTATTAAATATTGCTTTAAATATTCTTTCAATAAAACAAGTTTTTAAATCTAATTTATATTTTGTCTTGTAACTGTATAACTTTTTATAACTGTGTATTAAAAACGAATTTTATTTTATTACGTAAGTTTTTGTCTTACTGTGTTTGATTTCTTTACTAAATAAAAATTAAAAAAATATCCGCGGTTGTATAAAATATAATATTATAACAGAATACTGAGTTTTTTGTGTATCCTTCATGATAATCATTATGTAGTCCCCATGACAATATGATTACTAATAATTGGTAATAATTGTTATGCGTCATTAACAATATATATTACAAAACTATGCGTCAAAAGCATGCGTCATAAACATATTATTCACTGCCCGCAATTATATAGGGTTCTTGAAATCATTTTATACATATACTGAATATGAATTTGCAGAAATAGGTTTCGAATAATCTCGATTTGAAGAATATACCTTATACATAAATTTTTGATTTCAATAAAAATAGTTCTGCAGTCTATAAATTACATTTATAAAGTATATGTGTGTGTGTATGTGTGACAAAATTCTAAATAAATCTATATATAAATCTAGAAAATGTACACATACTTATTTTAATTATATACAATTCCTCTTTCTTCTTCTTCTTCTCTATAGATAACATTTACATTAATTATATAACGTGTGCTCAGATTACGTAGGGGAATTTGGATTAATTAGGACGGCGCCCAGTTTCATAATATAACCCACATTCTTCCATATTTAAACGTAAGATAACCAAGAGGGCAATGACATTACGCTTACTTAACCATCATTGACATCAGCACTTTCAATTTAACATTTTCCTTACACATCGAAACATCGTTCAAACGAAATTATATTCTCATTAAAACAACTAATTGTAAATTATATTATTTAGTGTTACTACTTTGTGTGGTTTTTAATTTATAATCTTTATTTTATCTTTATTATAATTTATGTTCAATTATTTACTATTTTTATTTTCTCTCTCTCTCTTTTTCTTAAATGCACTTAATAGATAAAAATTCAACTGCAATATGAAACACATTATTGTTTCCAATTTGTATGTGAATGCAAATTGTACAAATTCTTGTTATATAATACATTATTGAAAAATAATAGCAGTAGCTACGAGATAATGAATAAAAGATATTCTGTTAATATCAAAAACTACTCATCGATCAAAGCGTGAACAAGTGGTAGAAATTATATTGACATAACATTTCTAGCTTATTCAGCTGATCTATTTTGCGTAAAACAATCATAATCTTATTGTAAGAAATCAAATATACGTCTATTAATGTAGCTGGCTTTTTGTTTTGACAAGTGCGCGATTCAAACCTGTAGTGCGATAAAATATTCAGTGTCTTTCCTCTCTCTGCGCTCTAAATATTATCTGATAAGATTAGTTAAACAGCGCGTATCACGTTGTAGAGTTTATAAAAGATATATTTTATCCGGCCAAAATTTTCAACGCAAAGAAATGATATATTTTCCGCAAAATCCGAAATCGACTACTGCTCTATAACTTCGTGGCGGTTCAGTTTACAAAACAAACTCGGAACCCGTCCGGCGTTCGGCCGAATACAATCGCGTACATTCGAAGGCAGACAGAAAATTTTCAAATATACTCACCCGGCATAGCTGGCGCAAACCACCGTTCTTTCGTATTTATCCATCCGGAGATACGGTTTTACCAACAACCATACGCGTATCAAGTATCGAATTTAAACCCTCAGTCATCCACTTCCTCTTCGCTTCGAACAATATCATCCCGGTATCAATTCTTTCTCTCTCTATCTCTACCCTCCTTCCATCTTTTTTCGATCTACTTTGTAATCCCTTCCCGCTGTACTGTGTGTGTACATAAATATTCTCCCTCAACTAAACAAGTATTTTTTTTACCGACTTTCGAAAATCTATCTCCACCCTTTGCAATATTTTTGCAGCCTGTGGTGGTCTATAGTCTTTCGCGTAAATAGACGCATGTCGACGTATGACTTGCAAAGAACATACTAGGTAACAAGGAAAAAGTTTTTTTCCAAGAGCTTTTTCGGACTTTAATGCTTTATACTATTTTACACAGCAAAAAATAAAATTCTTTTTTAATATGTTACCTAAACAACGAAATATTTTTAAAATATTGTGACAAATTTACGGTTTTAAAATGAGAAATGTTACATAATTGTCCGAATGCATTAATTTGATTTAAAATTTATTTTTTATTGTGTGTTAATAAAATAATTTTATACACTAGAATTTTACTCTTTTCGTCAAAAAATAGCCAAGATTTTTTTTTTTTTTTTTTTTTTTTTTTTTTGTAGAGTAGAAATGTTTCTATTAATTCGGTTTTTATCTTCGCTGGATCACTCCGTGACATTATCATCGATTCCTACGCAAGTGCAGGTACATGTTGCATTTACGATCAAAGTCAAAGCATACCAACAACTGGCATTCATCGACCGAGTGACTCATTCTGTTCTAGGAATTAGGTTATGACATGCATGACTAAATCATAATAATTCGTCGTTAAGTACATGACATCATTTGCCACAAGTGCTTATAAAAGTATTATACTTTTCTCGCGTGATGAATATGTCTATGCGCGCGAAATAGATCTCGTTCAACCACAGGAAATACCAGATGCGTCAACAAGTTTACTTGGAATGCATTTTACGTTTTAATTGCAAGTATATTGTGTTCCACGTTCAACATTTGCACTCGCATCAGATTTACATCGACCTTTCATTGTAGCTCAAGGCGAACACGAGTTTAATCGGCGTTAAGCAAAAGGCGAGTTTGTGTACAAATGTGACCTTAAACTTTCCAAGGCGTATTTCAGATCATTTTATGGTCGCACGCACGCGATGTCGATATATACGCATGATATTTTTACACATTACGTTATTTCTACCGAAAATATATGTATTATATCATAAGCATCGATCACGAGAAATACATATTTAGAATTATATTAATAGATTTTTGTACAAATTTTTATATTTTGAATGTTTTCATTTCATATTATTTTAATCGCCAAATTTGAAAATAAATATTGCAAAGCGATCGTAAATTACAGTAATACAATATATTAATACAGTACGCTCGAAATTTACAAACAAACAGTTAAAAATTTTCTATATATGTATATAAATCATAAGCTTTTCATATTAAAATAACAAATTAATTAATCTGGAAAATAAAGTTTGAATGTAAGTGCAATTCTTCGTGTATCACACAAAGCAATAAACAGAACGTTAATATCATTTGTTGCTCGCATAACCTAGATCGATAAATGCCAGCTATTCGATTTGTCTTATACCTGTGCCACAACAATCGGACCTGTTTCGTTTCGCTTTATATACGACCAGGAGCGTCATTATTGACCATGGTGATCATGGTATCTGACCAGACCTCACTGCAGTCTAGGTATGGAATTCCATACCTTAGAATCTGCATATAAAATAATTTTTTTT
This sequence comes from Anoplolepis gracilipes, assembly GCF_047496725.1. Taxonomy (NCBI): domain Eukaryota; kingdom Metazoa; phylum Arthropoda; class Insecta; order Hymenoptera; family Formicidae; genus Anoplolepis; species Anoplolepis gracilipes. The sequence continues at coordinate 8,058,996 of NC_132980.1, read as the reverse complement.
TTAGAAAAAATTAAAAAAAAATTTCTTAACGTAATTTTAAGCTTATACGTATGTTTCATTGCTAATAAAAATATTGTATAAAAAGTATATTGACAAATGTGGAATTTTAACTTGTCGGTCACTGACTGATAACCAGACCAAGGAAAAATGTAATGATATCTCTGTGTACAGCACATGAGGAATATAATTTAATTATTTATAATTTAATAATTTAGTTAGAGAAGAAAGAGATTAATGGAAGATTTCGCAAATATAAAGGTTTTACCGTTTTATAACAATCAAATTTAAATGACACAGCGGATGAAAAAGACGAATATCAAATCGAAATAGTGCCAAGTTTGTCAGCCATGAAACGAGATATTTCGATTTTCGATCAATAACGGTATTATTAATTCGGTCCAAAAACAGTTTTAATCTATTAGCTCAATATTCTAATTGCTTTTATTTATATCAAAGTTCATGCTTTGAATACGAATTGAATAGATGAGGTTAATTAAATAAATCTATTCATTTAAACTAATTTTTTATTAATCAATAAAAAATATATCTTTAGAACAATCATCCTGAAATGTTCCAGAAATAATAATGATAAAATCAAGTAAAATTATCACCTTCTATTTTTATCAACAATAACAAAAAGATATTGTTCGGTTAAAAATTAATCTCGTTTGAAATATTTTGCGAGAACTAGTGTAACGAGTATTTCAACGTGCTCGCCCCTAAACAAGACTGCCGCGATAATTGCAAAATAATCAACGTCCCCGTCCGAAGCCTTAATTGTTTGCGACAAATTATTCGCAATTTTCTTTGATTATACCCTGATATTAATTGTTTATCCGGCCCAACGCTTTCTTACAAATAATCTATCATTTCGTTAATAGATCACGTGTAAATAAAATTGGAAAGTAATTTAATAAAAAAATATTTAAATTATGTGCAGAGCACTTTAAAAAATTCATGCATTTTAGCATGATGGTTTAATGTATAATAACTTTTCAAAATCGTAAATTGTAGACTTATGAGATAACACATTTTTTATAAATGAAAATTTTTTAATCAAATAAAAAAGCTAATTGTAAGATTTATACATGGATTCCGTACCAATAAAAATCTTACGGATGCAGAAATGAGCAAATGAATTGATATATACACATATAGGTATCTAATTTTTTATTATATTAAATCAAAAATTTTTCGCGTATTTTATTGCATATTTATTAGCCGCTGTAAAATGTCATCCTTGCAAATTAATGTAAATTAATAACAATGATGAATCAATCCTACATTCTCCACAAGAAAAAATCCTTTTTCACTTTAATCCTTTTCCAATATACAATATTATATATATATATATATATATATATATATATATATATACACACACTACACATTTAAAGATCTTTCAATGTTTTTTCTCATTCATTCTTTCTAATTAGAAACTTTGTAAAAAAACTTATATATTCTTCTAAAAGCAATAAAAAATAAAGAAAAAGAGAGATTAATCAAAGATATGATAAGATTACCTATAGACGATAAGAAGTCCCCAATATCGTATATGCATTTAACTTATCTTATAAATATATATTTTTTATGATATTAAGAGCAATACTATTTCATAAATATTAAGAGCATACTATTTTTCGAAAACAAAAAGGTTATCTATCTGCGCGACTATTAATCACGCTTGAAATTTGATAATCTTCATATTCGTCTATTTAATTTAAAGTACAATGTGTTCTGTAATATAACTTCACGATAACTTATCGGTTGTTAAAGTCACTTAATACGATAATGAAAAACTTGAATTTTTCGATGTAAACTGTATAACAAAGTTTTTACGAAAAATCAATTCTATAGACAACAATTATAGAAAATTGTGTGTGTATGTGTTTACAAATAAAGTAAAATAACTTGTCTCTTTTTCTTATTTTTGACATTGTTGAATTTTTAAATCTATTTATTTGTGCGAAATTACTAATAACATTACAAAGTTGTTCGGACATGTAGAGTTGAATTAAAGTCGTCATAAAAAATTTTTAATTTTATTGTAGTTAAGTATTTTAATAATCTATTATGTAAAAATATTTTAATCATTTGTTAAATTTTTAATATTATAATTAATATGTTACCATCACTTTTTAATCCAAAAGCGATTGCAATGCAAAATGAACATCGATGCTATAAATCTTAAGCAAGTATTATACACACACACACACACACACACTATTGTGACTCCTACCATTTTCGTTATCTGATTCGATGATCGATTATTTCTAATCTACTATATTGCCACAAAGAACCGTTTTGTTTCGAAATATGTGCACAATAGCAATATCTCATATCGTGCTCATAATTATTTTTCAAATATACGCTTTATTGATATCGAAATTATATTAATCAGTTTGAATTTTATATTGTAGTCATGTGCGCTATAATCTCAGATTTCAAATTTCATAAATATTAGCCTAAATTTCTATGTTTATATTAACTATATATCTGTATTTTCTGCGCTATTAATTTTTTTCTGGCATTTTTTATATTTATTTTATTGCATATGCGGTTGAAAAATTTATTATATATCTGTATCGCGCAAAAAATCTACAGAATATTATAAGATATTATATTTAAATCGACATGTATTATATTTTATAATCATCGTAATCACATGTACCGTCTGACGGATTTTACGCACTATGCTTAAAGCACGAATTATTTGTCTAGTTTCGTACATTTAATATTAATATCACTGTGTTAATCGCCGTCGAATTATATTCACATATTATATTCGCATCAATTATATATATATATATATATATATATATATATATATGTATACGCGAAATATCTCGCCGTTACATTTACAACGCGCCATTACCCACGCCCTGAATTTGTTTCGTTCGAAACGCACGGACGCATTCAGGAAAAAAAACATCAAATCTCATATCCCGGCTTCCGTGACACACGAGTTGGATAATCTCATCGATGACGACGATGTCGCGAGAGAAGCACGAGAGCATTCGCATTTTCCCGCCAGCATTTATTTCGTACGTTGACGCGTCGCCCGCGCAGAGCGCATACAATGTGAAGTAAACCACCGCTGCACACCAAGCCCCTTTCCCGCTTCTTCTTCCTTTTGTCAACTTCAAAGCACTCGCGGATTTTTCCCACGAATTTCCCTTTCCCGCGAGTTTCATCTTCAACGCGATAAGAAATGAAACGAAAAGAAAAGTTACGAGGCCCGCCTGTAATTTGCTAAAATTCGTTTACTTGCCGCGAGATAACGATCACGAAGAGATCATAAAATATTTCAGTATATGCGTCATACCATCGCGATCACACGATTCCAAATTCGTCGGCGATTAACAAGCAGACATAAACAATGTCGCGCTTTTTATTGACGCTAGAAGCAAAATGGAATGTGCGTCGAAAAAAAGCGATTATATTACGACAAATATGTAAAGTTACACTAAAATCTCATTATAACGAATTCCAATCGAATTAAATTTGCGGTATCACGCCTTTCGTCATACATACACATCGATAGCGTCAGCCGATGTTCAAATTATGCCGTTCAGAGGTATTCGTCATAACGAGATTTCACTGTGCGATTATATAATTTAATTCGCGCACCTTTAACAAACGTCGCACACAGCACGGCGAAGACACAGGCCCAAACGGTAGTCGTCATCATCTTGCAGCGGCTGGTAGCTGGCTTCATGCACAACACAAAAAAAGAGAAACACTCGGAAACTGATTTTTCCAGTCACGAACTTCAGGCGTCAACTCGGCGAATAAACACAAAAAAACTCGATGGTAGCGTGATTTATCGACGCGGATGAACAACAGGTATCGCGCTCGGGTTCGTTAATCCGAATTCGTCGTCGCGAAATAACTCGCCGACTCGTATGACCGACAGACTGAGAAGCGTGAACGAGAACGACCGGAGAGCTCGACGCGCGAAGACCGTCTGCCGCGTACTTTACTTTCCGAACACTTCGTGAGAGATCGGCAGCGAGCCGAGACCGCCCGAGCGCGCCGCGATTCCCCCACCGCCTCGGCCGCGCTCGGTACTACTACCTTTATACACCGTGCGTGCCTACTTTCTCGTTCCATAACCTTCCCCTATCTCCCGAGTGTCGCATCCGCGTCGTACTGTACGCGCGTCTACATATTCATTTCCAACGGCACGACGGCGATCAAACATTATCCTTGAATCGACGAATTTCTACCGCATTGTATTTTCCGCGACCGTATTATTTTCTATCCGCCTTTCTATTCGATATATGCACACATATGTAACACAGCATATACTTCAAGACGCACAATAACTTCACGCAAATACTAAAATTTACGCGGATATGTATCAACATGCTCGAGAGGCAAACAAGTAAATTATTACTGCGCGAATATTATATTTGTCTAAATAAATTCAATGGATATTGTTTTGTGATATATGCCAAAACGTTCGAAACAATACTTGATTAAATTAATGACGCGTATTGACGTATGTAACTTTAAAGAATTACATGTTTTTTACCGATACTGTGCCACAATGTTTCGAAGCAAAGCAATTACATCCGACGAAAAGTATTAATCCCGCGTATTTATTAGTACAGAAAACCATTCGTCGTTCGATCGTCTCCGCGAGCAATGTAACCTTGACCTTACAAAAACACGAAATAGGTACGCAGCGATCGCCGACGCTACATATTTTGAAGCGACGCAAACACTAGAGGATAGAACATATTCATGTACGCACAATGTAATAATCGCCCGATTGTTTTCTCGACACTCCCGGCATCGCACGCTTTAGAAACACTTCACAGACAATATTATTAGATCGTATCACACCACAAGTATATACATAGACTCCCGATACCAATCACTGACAATGAGCATGACACATATAGAGGAAGGATGAGACACACATACTAAATATCTCAACCTCCGATTCCGTTCACTGGCACTGTGATCGATTTGACATTCCGAGTTTGTAAGTAAATCACATCTAACTGACACGGCATGAAATATTCGAGAGGTAATATTTTAATAAACGTAATCTATATTGAATATATCCACGGGAAATATTATAACGTACGAGTGAATATTGTAAGAAGCTTTAGACTGTACACTCGCGATAGCCAAGCTGCTACTAAACAAGAACTGTCTCGAAAAAAGCAAGAGGGCCGAGAAAAGGAAAAGGAGAGAGAGATTCTCGGAAGACAGCTCGGCCGCGGGTACAGCTGTGTGCGTTGCACGAATATACTATCCGTTTCGAAATGTGACTATGTATTGCATTAAGTCGAACACGGTAGAGATTGAAACAAGATAAGCGAGCCTAGAAAGGGATAGAAGCGCTGGAAAGAAAAGAGCGAAACAACGAAGGAAAGAAAAGAACGAGGTGATCGCGCTATCGCTTAATATAAACAAGTAACTGAATCCGTTTCTGAGGATCTTTTCCTGTCTCGAGCACACATGACAGCTCGCTTACATTTTTCAATATATAATTTCTCACTCAATACAATCTCGATCATCGTGAAAATAATTCAAACCTTTCGCGTTTTTTACCGCTGTTATACACGAACGCGTAATGCTATAGGATTAGATTACAATCTCAAGAGTGATAAATCAATTATATGTATATAATAAATATTGCAACGCGTTCATTAATAATTAATGATAAAAATTATGTGGTATTCCTTTTCTTTTTCTTTCTCTCTTTAATGTTTTATATATATATATATATATGTTTGATATATGTATTTATTACAGTAATATCATTACATAAAAATTACATAAAAATCTAAAGATTCTTTTGTCCATATGGTTATATTCAATATAGATATTTATTAATGTCGCGTTTATATGTAACGAAACGGCGCAGCGGTAGCGGCGCGACACCATATAAATATGCAGTTTCATGTCATAGAAACTAGCGCTTATTTAACGCACGTCGTAACAGCCATATTTAATTTGCCCAGTATAAACTCAGACTCCGGACTACAGTATTTGAATAGAATTGGAAGTGAAAAGTTTGTGCTTGTCATCACTTATCGCTGTCGCTTTAAAATGTAGATTTAATTGCGATCGAGTATCTCGTGATCGTATTGAAAAAATGAAATCATTATATATTACGGTATCTCGTAAATGTCACTAAATACAATCTATTACAGTAATTTTGCAATCATAATATCTACTTGCAATTTAACTTGTCTTTCAATAATTTTACGTATCATATTCGAATCACGATTTTATGTTACTGGCAATAAATATCGTCTGCGAATAAGTGTGTATATAATAACGGATGATGAAAAAAATATTCGTTAAATGTATTATGGGTTGATACAACACGTACAGCATGTTTATCCAGACAAGATAGAGGTCATCTCAATATTTTCAAAGAAAAGGTATCTTCAGAAATAATTCCTCTAAACATCTTTTAAATATGTATACTGTCTGGGAATGTATCGTTGGTCATGCAAATGTGACAGTTATCGAGTTATCACAGTTCCATTTGTACTTCTCGTGTGATATATATATATATAGATTAATAACATTTTTAAGATTCAATTTTCGAATATAAATATTGCCTTATAAAATCAGGAGTGACGAAAAATATATCGGGAGTGCCGAAAAAAGTATCGTGCGATAATTGTATGTCGTGTCAGTAGTGTGAAACAGTTTTGTCAAATTAACACTGCACGAAGTCTTTAAATATTATTGAAGTAAGTATATTAATAAACAAAGAAATCGAATTAACAGAATAACAAATACTGCCTAAAAAAAGCACGTCGCATTAAGAGGTCACAGAAAATATTCTCTATTTATTGTATTTACAGAGAGAAAAACATGTATTATAAATACTTTTTACATATTACATTTCGTATATCGAGTTGATAGTTGGTTGACAATTACAATTACTAAAAAAATAAAAGGAGATTTAGAGGATAATATTTAAAATAATTATATAGGTATTCAATTAAATGAATCGATATTCTTTTGTATTTTTTTCCAAAACTATAACTCGAAATTTCTGCATTTTTAAGAATGTATAATTATTTGAATATATTTATTTCAAAAATAAATATTATTATTAGCTATATCTCGCACAAATCAAAATATGATTTAACATCCGATCGGATGCATAATGTAGTGCTGAAGCATCAGCTTGAGATTAAATTTGCAACCGTTTGGATGACAAGCTCATTCGAGCAATCCGTTGAGCGTACTTACTTTAGGTGCCGATTTAATCTTTAGTGAAGGTAAGCGGACTCACGACATTATCTGCACGCTTATCTATAGTCTCTTGGACTCCAGAGAATCTAGTAGGTTATGTATCTTTCATGTCCGAGTATGACGAACGCGATGTATATCGCTCGGTTAATGTCGTATCATAAGGCTTAAAGATAATCACGATGATATATGAAATAAACTAACGTAATTGTTGCGTTCTAGAAATACTATTGTAAAGTAAAACAATGCGATCAAATCGACTAAACTACAAATTTTAATATCATTAATTTATATACTCTTCTAATTTATATATTTTTACAAAAATTTAAACGAACAGTGCTTTATAATTTATTTCCTACATTATATAAATAAATTATTAGGTTTGAGAGAGAAAGAGTTGTTTTTTTGTTACTTACAGAATAATCTGTTCGGGAACGGAAAAAATTAAAAGAAATAAATGAAGTAGAAATTAATAAAGATTGTAATATCTGCATTTTATGTATGTTATAATAGAATATATATATATATATATATATATATATATATATATATATATATATATATATGTTGCAGGATTAAATATTTTATAAAAATAAAGATGGTTCGCTCTCACTCACGCGAAATCTTAACTACTAAATTTATTTTTAACTTTTTAAAATTTCGTAAAACTGTAAAAGCAACGAAAGACGGCAAAGTAGTCGCGTTATTCTAAAGTACTTCCTCCAAAGTTGGACCATAACGTAAACACAGTCTATATAAGTAAACCAATATTATACGTAACTACCGCGCTGTTCTATGAGGAATACACATAAAGATGCACACACTTTTATTCTCTGACAAGCTTTCGGAAGAAGCGTAATACGCGATAAGAGTAATCAAAATAAGATAAAAGTCAATCGTGATCGTAGGCTGATACATATGTAAATGAATTTTATTATATGAATAGCAAAATCCGAGAATTGGCCATTGCTGAACTCGCGGTCGTTATCGCACATATCGCATAAAGCGGAGAAAAGAGGGCAAAGATATGTCAAGGTATGCAGGTGAACGAGAATGAGCGTGAGGGAAATAGACGCACGTGCTCCGGCAAGCACGTGGATTGTCGATACAATAATGAGCGAGTATCGATATTTATTCGTTTGCAATATCGTTGCAGGTTTGCTGCGAACGCGAATCGTCGGTTGCAGCAGGATGCACGTGACCGAATACGAACTCAACGGGTGTTTCGCCGTGGTTGGTGCATCGATGCCGCAGCGGAAACCCCTAGGGAAGATCCCGCACCTTCCACACGTGTAACAGGTAAGAGGAATGTTGATCACGATCTCGATGTCGGTCGTCATGAAGCTACCATTGTTGTCGCCATTGTACAGCCGCGTGTTATTTGCATGAAAATATACTTACGAGATAGACGCACGTGCGTTTGCGCGCATCTCAGAGATCATATTGGCAAATACGGCTTAAGTCTATATTTCGATTTATGACAATTGAGATACATTTATACTGTTTCCAAATTGTGAAAAAAAATTAGTTAAATAATTATAATTTGTACATACTTTATAAAAGTTATATTAAAATATAAAATATTTTATATAATGTATAATATTAAATTATATAAACATATTATTTAAAATTGATTAATTATATACCTAACATGTGTATATAATTCACTAAAATAATAATATTTGAGCAAATTACTAATGGATATAACAATTAAATATTTTGCGTATATAATAAATATAAAAATATTTCGCAACTTTTTATATAAATTTGCTGTTATTGAATACAATTATCAACAAAATTTTGATAAAATCGTAACAAAAAAAATAGAAAAAATGTAGCATTTAAGCATTGAATATTTTCGGGTCAATTCCATTAAAACAAAAATAAATGGTGGAAAGTAGAGACATATAAATATTATAAGTGCAACGAAATAAAGTAGAATGAGCAAAATTATTTTGTATCCTTTTCGCGGTGTGATGTTGCTATCGTAAGGTACATAGTTAGACGAAAACGTTTTAATAAACAGCAAAACGATATCACGACATTTTCCCGGAGCGTATCGCGATCAAATTTTTTTTTATACCACTAGGATAACAATAGGAAAAACTAGGATGTACGCAATCTTCTATTTTTTTTATCGTATACATCAAACCTATATAAATATAACAAACCATAACAAAAAAATAAAATAAATATTCCGAAAAAATATTTTTATTTATAAAATAGATTACAATGAAATTGAATACACCAACGTGTAACAATAATATTTGACATGGAAATTCAAGTATAAAGTGAAATTGTAAACAAAATAAGAATTAAGTGCTTAAATTTTTACTTTATGAATCAGTGAATTAAGAATACAACTAATTGTAAGAAAAAGTAATTAATGTAGTCAGGTAAAATTCAAAAATATTTTAATATTAGAAATTATAATTTTATAAAAATCAAAATATATTTTTAACCAAATATACATATTTTAATTAGCCATAATCATATCGATCATAAAGCTTGTAATTATGAATATTTTTATTAATTTTTCTCTATTTATGATAGAGAAATTTATAGTTCTTATTGTTTCAAAATTTTTACATTTTCATAAAACAAGCAACACATTTTTTTGCAAAATTTACTTTATTCAAATGATGGAAAGAGAAGAACGTGTTTTTGAAAATCAAAATCTAGTCACTTTATATAAATCTTTGTATAGCCATAGTTTTTGTCGAATAAATTTATTTTGGTCTATTATAGTATGACATAGAATCATTACAACCTTAGGAATACTTAAAGCAGTTATTCTCGCGCGCGATCAGAGATCTTTCAGATATAAAGTTTCGATGATCAAGTGGTAGCACGTCGCCGATTCTCTATGCGAAGGTACGCAGCTTTTGAAATCAACTAATTGAGTTGTAGTTATAAACGTGCATGTGTACATATATAATCGTGTTAGCGGTCGAAATAGCCGAATTTGTAGCCGGTGATAGTTACTGGCTTCGTAAGTTGGCTAAGTTATGATCATTTCTCTGAGCTATCTACTCCAACCATTTATATCTGTACCATCGCACATACACGGAATAAAATGAATCTGTTTAATTTCGCAAGGAATGACATGTGATACTTAAACGAGGGTAATTAGATATTCTAAGTTTCGATAACATATTTTTTTCTTGAAATATTCTTGGCACATCATATGTATTTTTTAATTTGTTTAACAATTTGGTATTTTTAATTTCTTATTATAAAATTTATATAAACTACAATGTAAATAAAACAAAAATTTGCTTGTGTCTATGCTTTACATTTTTTTCTTATAAATTATGAAACATTTATTATTATATTAATTTTTTTTCTTTTATTCTTTTAATTGCGCACAGCGAGATGTGATGTTGAACTCGCAACATACGATAATTTTTAAATTTTTAATTACGCCAAAATTACTTTTTTAGCAACAATTTTATATTTCATTAGAATATATTTGACACTGTAACGAAACATAGCAGTTTATAAACTCTTGTTAAATTATACAATAATTTTCTTCATAATATGACACAATATTTTGATTCATAACATAATTAAAGTAGATCAAAAGGGAATGTTATGACTTGTAACTTTCTCTCTCTCTCTCTCTCTCTTTCTCTTCTAAACATAAATTTCTGGGAAATAATGAGGCCTTTTTTATACTCTGCATTTCCTGCAGTAAACTATTATTATTTGAGACAAAATTTTTCCTCGACAAAAGCAATATCACATTATATCACGAGTGTGGTAACAAGTTCCACTTGATGCTGGTGAATAATGATCTCTTAACTAGCGACCACTGGAATTACACGCTTGTATGAATTTGCTCTGCAAACGATACCATAACGTTTGCGAGGTAGAAAATTCCGTCATTACTTAGCTACTGATTATTCACTATTACGATTGTGTCTTTATAAAAGCAATTTTATCTTATATATTTAACACACTCAAAATAATTTATATAAACATATTTTATATATATAAAATATACGTATATTATACACACATATATATATATATATATATATATATATATATATATATATATATATATATAATTACGTTTTTATATATATAAGTTTTATTTTTATATTAGAAAATACTAGAATATATTATTACTTGAATAAATTTAATAGCTTATTTCTCAGTCTTAATATTAGAAAGATTTGCTTTACATAATTAATATCGTCGTTAACAATCGTAACAGTTTTCTTTTTGGAAAAATACAAGAGCAATGTTTCCAAATACAATTTAACGTAACGAGCTGCAGCGACGGTAGCTGACACTAGCAAATGTTGATCTCCTAACTGGCCGCAAGCCGAGTTACACGTTTGTATTAACAGGTTTCCACATAGTCAGTTTATACAGTACTACACTCGGGAATCCACGCGTGTGTGGATAAGCGGTGCACATCAGAAAGTTACATCACTATTTTATTGGTTAGCTAGTTACCAGAAATTACACATTTTCCATTTCTCTGATATCAAGAAATTTAGTTATATTAAATATATCAAATATATTTACAGTATTATTATATTATATATAAAGTATGTCAAGTATTTACAGAGTTTTGACTGGACATTTTTGGAAAATTTAGAATTATTTTGTAACAAAATTTTAATTTTATTTTATTTATCTTTTATGTAAAGTTCTTTTAGATACCATTTAAAAAATTTTTATGTATTTTGTTTTTATACAAACTTCCAAATTATTTCCTTTTTTCTATTAAAAATAGATTAAATTAGGATTAAATGAATAATGATGTATATATGTAATGATATACAGATGTCATATATAAGACATTTCTGTAACGCAAAAAGTTTTATTTTTAAATTGATCATTTTTATTTCGTCCTGTTTACACAAAAATTTCGAATTATATCTTTGAATATGAGCATGAGAAATTATTTTTATTATCTTGAAATTATATCTGCCGCGTCTAAAGTTTGAAGATTACGTGTTATAATCGTCTTTTATGCGTTAAAAGGCCTAATATTGGCTTAATACTAACTTCTCAGTTGATATTTCAATCTCGTAATTATTCAACGATCTTCCACAAGTTTTGCGAAATGTTAAAGCGTGCGGATCTTGTTATAGCAGCACGAGTACAGCAGATATGAGTATAGCTTAAGTTCTTAACATGCTTCGAAACAATTTAAAGTTCCATAATTGACAGGAATATGTGCGTTGCGTAACTGTATTAGCGTTCATTATTGTGCGCGACAGAACTTTGTGCAAAAATGCATTTGATTACTCGCCCTCGTTACGCTAATGGGCTCCTTGTTATCCCTTTAACACAGTAGGTGCTCTCGGTATCGCAATTAGTCTCATCCTATCAACTTATTTATCTTGCTACTTTGAATTTGGGACCGAACGTGATTGCCTATTTATACTTGCTATTTTAGACGAGGGTATTGTCCGCTCCTAAGGGTTGCTAAACAGATTTTATCATCGATAAAAGTATGTAAACGTGTTCTCGAGATAATATTGTTTGATAATTCTCTTTCTCTTACAAGAAGACAGAAATTTCGCGATAATATAATGCTGCTACTAAAGCGTACTGTGATCAATGCGATATTAAATAAAGATAAAAGGTAAAGATAAAAGATTGTGTTTCTTAATAAATTGAAAAAAAATTAAGTCCGTATAAAATATCAAATTTCGAGATTTATATTGTTGCACTTTTTTCCCCGCGTGTCTAATTATATCATTATATATGATATTCGTATAAAGTGCGTCATGTTTCATAAGCGGGGCTAATAAATGTAATATATTGACATTAAGAGAAGTGTATTAATTTAATATTAAATTTATTAAATTGTTAAACTATATATTATCGATTGATCGATGATGCCGAATAAATTTTGCATGTGATGATAGATACAAAGATGTATGATAAAAATTATTTGTAATAAATAAATAAATATTTTACAAGTTTATTAAAAATATTATTTATAGAATTATAATAGTTAGTATAGTAAAATAATAATTTATATTTGCTTAAATATATGCATTTTTACTATTTTTATTATTTGGAATATTATTTAGAAAGCATATAGCGCACGCTTCACCGAACTGTCAAGAAACTATCAACAAATTGAATTAATATTAACTTTTCAATTTATTCGCGTCATTGATCGCCAATTAAACGCACGAAAAATGTACAACAATATAAATTTTGAAATTCGACTTGAACGCTTCACAGATTTTCATCACTTTTTATATTATAGATAAAATATTATTATAGATAAAATGATTAAAGATATTATAGATACAGCAAAATTAATTACTCTTTATAAATGATTTTATAGTAGACTACAGTAATTTCTCTCTCTATTTCAATTTGCAACGATTATTTGTTGTGAATGATTATTACAAGTTCGAAACATCGATAGAGATTTCGAGAGAGAAAAACATGAATACGATAGCATCAAAGGCTATTTGACCTATTCAGGCATTTAATATCTGTACGAACATTACTCTGATGCAAACATGAATCGTATGAATATAGCAATTCTTTAAATTGATATCAGAACAGTAAATAGTGTGCGAATTCGATGTATATATTAACATAAAAATATGGCAACGTTCGATTAATTTATGTGATATTATTAATATCGTATCAACGTTCAGTTATGTATCGTCCAAATAGTTTTATATTATTCTCGATATTGATTAAAAGTATTTGGAATGATTTATTCCTTATTTCAAACCGTTTTCATATAAATAAATCTTATAAATTTTTTATTTATGAATTCTCGATAAAAAAATTACTTTGTATCAAACGATGAATGAGTGCAATTTGCAATCGCTGTCGGATGCAGTCGTGCATACGATATTAATATAGCTAAAATTATTTTTCCATATGTAGAAAAATAATTTTATATATATATATATATATATATATATATATATATATATATATATATATATAGTATAGTTGTATGTATAGGTAGAAATCATAAAACGGGAAAGAGGAGTTCCTACTCTAAAATTAATAAGATTGAATGTAGGTATTAAAATATTTTGCATACTCATCCACGTTATGTCGAACTCAGTTTCCTAGAGATTGAACGTCTTGGTATTCGCCGGGAAATTGAATATCTGGACGGTGGAAAAGAAAACAACGTAATTTACGAGTAACGCGGTTCGTGTCATAATATTTATTTTCTCCTTTCGTTGCAAACATTTTATCGAATATTTCGACGAATAACTTCAGTAAGCAAGAGGAAAGTATCGCTCTTTAATGCATCTCAACAAATATCGGTATATCGAGAATATAAATTTTTATTCGTAAATGTACGATATGCAGAGGGTGGGAAAGCTATTCGCAGGAACAAAAGGATGACTGATTTTATATTCAGAATCATATCGGGTATTGCAAAGAAATTTTTGCATTAAAATATTTCTTACGAGACCATATGCTGTTCGCTTGCTCGTCGCTTGATCTCTCTCTCTCTCTCTCTTTCTCTCTCTCTCTCTTACTCTCGAAAAGTTAGGAGATCGTTACAATGTTTAACATTGCCGAATATCTCTATATCCCATTTTAATCGCCGCACCGTGAATTAAAGGGGATAATTGTACTATACTGCTAAATTAAAGCAGTTCGGCACACGATCGATTTCCCCAGTCTCGCATAATACTAAATGATTGAGATTCTCACGTACGTAATTATCATTGGATTACCACATACTAATTGCAAGCAGTTGGAATATGTTTGTTTTGTGAAACAAGACATAGGTATCCGCACATATACATATACATGTAAATTACACTCACACACGCGCGCGCGCACATATACAGGCATGTGTATGTATATATGTGTATATATGTATATATACATACCCATACATATATATATATATATATATATATATATATATATATATATACGCATATATACATATATGTATACATACATATATAAAAAATATTTTGTCCTAATTGAAAATAATGATTATTATTCTCCATTTCTATCTTGTATAATAAAAAATGCATTATAGAAAAACATTTTTAATGTAACAGAACACTTTTAAAATATGGCACATTTCTTTTATATTATATTCTCAATTATTTATTTGACTATGTTGATTGGCGATTTGAAATGATAGAGATAATCGTTAACTCGGACATCATGGAAATATTGACGTTTGCAAATTTGAGTTTATTGGAAAGCTATGATTTATCAAGATCGCGCGAAAGTAATGTATAGATTTGTGAACTGGAAATGAGTTACACAATTGCCTAGTCGAAGTGATAATATCGAGAATAGGAATGTTTATGATCTGCAATGTGCGCAAGGCGTTAATTATTTCCAGCTACTTGGCTGATGCTATAGTTATAGTTGATTGACGGGACCACAGACACTGAATTAGAGTTCCTGGCGGCTGTCGACCACCGCGTGCGGAAATTGAATTTCGATGACAAGCCCGAAATATTAATGACTGATGTACGCTGTGTTAGTCTATCGTTAAATAATATCCATTCCGATCTTCGCGCAATAGTAGAAATTGGGCGCAATTGTGGAATAATTGTGCATAATGGCCTCGCGAAAATATTATCGATTCATTGAACCGGTATACATGTTTGCGTATTAAAGTGCGAGAGGTTTGCTACGATGAAAATTATAGGTGTTAGTATTACACACTTTGTAAAATTTGTACTTAACACTCGCATGAAGACATAAATCAGAGAAATTAATAGCGATAATAACAACATCGATCTATTTAAACTATTTATCTATTCAGTTTAAGCTACTTTTGATATTTTTAAGATATTTTTGAAATATTGTAATTTTAGGGAAAACATTTGCATATATATATATATATATATATATATATATATATATATATTGCTAGATAAATTATTAGTTATTAATTAATATCATATTTTTTTACGTTTTCTTAAACTATTGAGAAGGGAACGCTTGCAAATAATTCTAAAATGTTATTAGATAATTAAGTGCAATATTTTTATCAGGAAATCTGCAAACGTTTATACGTGCGAGATAAAACTTGGCTGGAATTCAAGTATAACAAAATTAGGCGGTTAATAATGTCTTGCACAGAATAATTGCAAAATTATCAAGAGAAAAACTCAAAGTTAGATTTGCAGAAAATTAACTGCTCTTAAATTTTGAAAGAATATTCCAGAAACGCAACGATCAATCGGCTCGTATATATCGTTGTGGCATAATCGCATTTACATGCTATGCTTTGATACAGAATGTCCGTAAAATCCTCTTTCGAATGTCCGATGAATGGAACTATTACATTCGGCTTTGCGGGTTCATTTTTGAAATATGTTTTGTGCCATCAAGACTTTTGAGTTTATATGGACAGAGATAGGTTTTATTTCGCTATTCTTTGCTATTTATTTGATAAATTCATAACTAAATATCTATTATATCTAAATATAAAATACACTGTGAAAATACGTTTTATTATAATGTTTATTCGAGAAACATTTTTTACACATTCTATACCGTTTGTTTTTATGTAAAGTATTTATCACAATTTAATTTCAGTTTTATAATAGTTATCAATAGCTTCGATTATAATTAATTTTGCTATTAATATTTCAATTAGAGATATGATAAATAATTATCTGACAAAATTATTTTACAGAAGTTAAAATATTTACAAGTTATTGGATATTTATTTAGGTCAAAAGATTTTTGATGCATACAGCGATTTCAATAATATCACTTTTCAATTTATACAGTTATTTCATCGTCTAAAGTTTTATTTCTTAAAGAATACGTTTACATTTCAAAAGAAAGAAATTCACAAAAAAGCAACAATAAATTTCTAGTCAATTCTCTTTTGTACTTGAAAAGCATTTTGAAAGAGAAATGTTTGTCGCTTTCCAAACAAATTCACTAAATATGCATAAAAAATGAAAAAGCTGTATACATTTTGTTGATTTGGACTTTAAAGAAAAACAGTTTGGATAACTAGTAAATATTTTAGTTTTTATATGTTAAATAACCTCTGGAATGTTATTTATCATATTTTGTACATATGTGATATTTTTACACCTATAAATAAATGGTCAGTATCACGTTTACATACACACATGAGGAGGGAGTATGCGATGCTTTGCGTAATAATTTTTATTGAAAATATTCAGACAGGAAATAAATTTCAATTTTTTTTTTGTTTATATTTTGCGTTAATCCGTTTTTATGCGATGAAATTTTGAATACACCATTGAATATGAAATAATGCGTATAGAATCCAAATCCTGGTGGCATTACAATATTATGAATAGCAAAAGCGATTGTTTTTCTCGTTGGGAATTAAAGTTGCGCAATGATTCAATTTTATAGGACTGCAAAGAATCTACTTTGTCGTATACATAGAACGGTCAGAAAAGTTTGTTCCGTAATAGAAGAAAATTGATCTAATTTCGCAGAAAATTTAACGAAGAACTAATAATCAGGATTATTCATTAAAATCTCTTTTTTCTATTTTGTGTATTTCCATTCTGATTTCCATGTAATATATACAGCAATTTATTTTCCGAGCGCCATGTTAACAAATAATTGTTTCCGAAGACTTGATGTGTCACGTGAATATCATTTCACGCGTTCGCTGACCACTGGTTTTGTTTTCAAATTTGTGCTTTAATTGTTATCCGCTGTCGAGCATGTCGAACGATTTCTTTCACAAAAATTATATTTAAATAACAATTTTACCAGTGAAACGAGTAAGCGAAATAACTCATAAAACACATCAATATCGACAACCTATCTTGCAATTTTTAATTTTAACACATTCACACAATTTTTTCGATGTGGCATTTCTTTTATGAATTTATCTCTTAAAAGCTGTTTTTACAGAAATATTTTTGCAATAATTATTTATAAATAATTAAACATTTTAAAATAATAATAATTTAATTTTCTTTTTAATTTTTCTACTATAAAGAAAAATCAATCCAGTTTAAGTTATAATAATACTGCAGATAATTATAATATCGAATTTGATTTTATTTTGACAAATTGAGATAGTTAGGAATGCCCTTTTTTAGAAATATAAAGCATAAAAACGAAATTTGAATTGGAAAGAATAGGAAGATACATTCATACAATGTAATCTTACAAAGCAACCGGTAATTGGATATACAAAGATACAATTGTGTTTGTGTGTGTATGTGTGTGTGTGTGTGTAAATCTTGTTCACAATACGTCTGGCTTCGATTTTCAATAGCTGCTTTTGACAAGCACTTACTTTTCAATATAATATTTTCTATATAAATGATATGATCGCATCATATGATAAGCATCATTATTATTACGATCTGAATCTTATATTGTATCGTCTAAGTACCATTTTCAAACTTTCTTAAAGGAATGTATAGATGATTATTGATTCTAAAATGAAATCTGACATACACATAAAAGCAATGCAGTATAAGTTGATATAAAATATAAATTATCCATATATAATAATTTATGACATGAAATTTAGTATTAATACATAGAGGAACTTACGAGCTCAATGAAGTTTATATGGTTGTGATTTTATCGTGTTGACAATGCACAACGTTGGTTATTATACATTTAATAGCGTACATAACAAAGTTGGTTTGATTCGCAGTTGGGAGAAAGTTAATATAATGGCCGGTGTCATACCTATAATTGGCAAGCGGATACACGTGTACACTAATTCCACACATGTTGAATGTTGTTAAAGTAATAGCGAGTTGATAAATGATAATTCCTCCAAAAACGAGTCGAAACCATAATATTTACGAGCGCAAACGCGACCGCAAAATTATGCTCTGTTCATACGCTTGTGGGTCTCTCTCTGATTTTTCGGAGCAAAGTGTTAATAAACGCAAAAGTTGGCGGCGGAATCAAGTGTGTCGCAAAGAAAGAAATAAAAGGGGTTTGTCGGTGAAGGGACTGGCAGAAGGTACGGCAGCTTTTTCCTTGCAGCCTAATTATATGAAATCGTAATTCAACCCACCGCGATGAGACTGAGATTCCACAGAAATTCCGGCACACGGAGGGTCGATTCTTTTTTCATAGACGGAATAACGTAGCAGTAATTCACGGAATAAAACGCGAAGATAAACGCGACACTGTCCGAAAGCGTATTTTGCGTATCTGCGTAATTATAGGTTGCCATAATAAATTGCAATAATAAATACCGTATTATGCGTACTTTATCTGTATTTTAATGATATTAAATTATATTAATTTAATTTGATTAAACTCTACATCTGTTGACATACGAAATTGCGATGATTTTATTTGAGTAAATAACATGTATAATTGATTTTGCTTTATTAAGTAGTTTACTTTATTTGTTTATTTTATTCTGTTATTTCTGTCTTATTAAACTATTTTATTCTGTATTATTCCATTCTATTTTATATTATTGTGTCTCATTTTATTATATTCTATTTGATTTAATTGATTTTATTTTATTTTATTTAAGATACTATCTTATTTTATTTAGTTTATTTCATTTATTATGTAATTTATTTATCTTGTTAAAAAGAATACATATATTTTATTTATCCTGGAACTGGCGTACATACATACGTAATTTAGCAAATATTTATTTCCGAGTAAATGAGAAGGTATTTTCGGCAGCTAGTAACCGATATATCGACGTATTTATTAATTAGAAGTTGCTTAATATTGCTTTCCTTAATTTCGTATGCGCAGAAAAAAATAATAAATGGTTTTGAATTTCACCAGTGAATACAACATTTGTCATGCGAGTGTTAATACTTTGCGAAGAATACTATTGAGAAAGAATAAATTTTTCAGCCTTAATCTTATTATTCGATTCGTATTGAAAAATTAGTAAATTTACAACTACATAGGCGATAACATGGATGTTCAAGGATCGATAATTTGTGCCAAGCCGCTGATTGAAATTTATTTATACATCGCTTATTTCGGCAAAACGCATCGCGTTGATTGTGAAAGATTTATCGATGCTTCGCGTTTGTAACGAATCAAAAAATCAAATATTATCGACCCGTGTCGAGCGGTTTCGATTTTTATTTGTGATGCAATCAGAGCCGGTAACAAGTTAACTTTTAAACGGCAGATTAAACGTTTTAATTTGCTCGCATTCGATCACTCGTTACTGTCAAAACGTTAAACGACACTAACCGCACGGTGGCATCTGTAACAGTTGTAAAGATATCTGTTTTTATCCGTATTTATTCTTATATTTGTATTTGTATTATTTATAAATATCTGGAAGAATTTTGAAACAGTTTGTTCTTTATACATATTGACGTAATATTTTTAGATTAGTGCAATCTTTTTTTAATATTCGATATGAGAAATCTCAATATTTGAGACACAAAATTAATATGTCTTAACATAATAAACTCTCTTTATCTGCATTTATATGTGTATATATTAACGATTTTAAAACTTAATTTATCAAATTCTTAAATTACGTATGTGCGATTTATACATTACAAATTCAATTAATGAGCTTGTATTCGAGCTGTTAATCTATTAAATTCTTGGTAAAATAATATTGACTAAAAATTCGTTAAATTTTAACATAAACAGTTGCGATTTAAGACACCTATATAGAACCACATCGAAGTTAATTAAATGGCCACAACGTGGATAAATAGCGTAGACTAGCAAAAAGAGAAAATGGTGACAGAACAGTAATATAGAGATACGATGGCGGAAAACTGCGGAAAAAGATGCAGACGAGCGTGACGTTATTAACGGCAGCGGCTTACGAACGTAAAGCGCAAGATGTCTCTCGGTGGTTGCACTGTCCACCGGGTACCTTGGAGGCATTTATCTCGTAGCAAGAAGCTACGAGAGACTGCAGCGGAGATTTTTGTTGTTAATTTAAATTAAGTTTGCCATTCTTCTCTTTTTCCCTTTTTCCCTTTTTTTCTCGTTTTTATAAAAAAAAAACGTGCTTATATATGTATAAAACTATTAGTTTTATAAAAGTTTTTCATTTGTATAGGGGATTAATGTTAATCGTATATACTGTGCATCTGCAACGCTAAAAGAAAGAAAAAAGGGAGAGGAATATTTTTTCTAAATCTCTAAGTAATCGCGACGTAATGGATTACCTCACGAATTAGCACTTTTCTCAAGATTTGAATACATTTTTTTTCTAAAAGTCTAATTTGTTTTTTATTTTCACAAAGAATTTTGAAATATAATAAAAATGCGACAATTAGAGGATAATCCTTTTGAAACTTTGCTCAAATTCACTAAAAGGACGCGGAAGCGGATAAAGTGAAAGCGTCAAATAATGTCGGGGATGGCCGGAACGGTAATTCGGAAACACGGGCAGATGGTGAGATCGCGCGCGCGCGCTACCTGATTTAATATTATTTTCATTTCGCGAAATGAAACTTTTGACATGGCGTACCATTTTTTTCACGCATCTCTGGACATCATTGCGCTCGCTCGCATTGTTTCTACGTTTCACACGTCGACGAGGACCGTCGCCGCAGCGATTTCTCATGCGGTTAACGTTCGAAACATTCCGCTTCCCTTCTCCGCCGCCATTCATTTACATTTTACATACTGAAAAGTTGAGGCGACGTAGCGCATGCCAGATGGAACTTAAGCCCGCGCGCTGGTGCCCTGTTTATATTAAAACACGCGAAAACGTCCGAGTACGCTGCATAGGCGAGATTATGACACGCTGTGGACGCGTTTAAAATTCAATGTGCTTTTACGTTCAAGTTAGATACGATATCGCGAGTACTCGGAAAAATATTGAGGATACTTGCTTAAAATATCCTCTTGCGATTCTACATCGACAACACTCAAAGTTTTAAAAAATCATCTTCCTCGACCAAAGAACTAAGCTAAAAGTACTTTATTTATTGAACGTAAGAAAATATTTTCTACTTAGAGAAAAATCTTGTGCTTTAAATTTTAAAACATATTATTTAGTTAGTATAATATAAAAAAATATTTACGCATAATTTCTTTATTTGATTTTGCTATTAAAAAATCGATACAGGAAATAATCTTTTGAAGAGAGGGCATATCATTATTTTAAGGAGATTAAAGAATCCTATCATAATTTGATTTGGCCGTCATTATGTTATTGATTAAACGCTAATAAAAAATTTATGTTTGACATTGCGTTAATAATAAGCATTGTATTAAAGAGGTACAGTTCTTGCGATACTTTTGCAATAAAGAAAGTTTGCAATAATAGATTCAGACATGAATAAGGGGACAAAAATGGAGAACTAAAGGATGATCGAGGAAGCAAAAAGTGCCATCGATTCGGCGCAGTACATCCTTGTAATCCGGGCTATCCGCAAGTCGGCTTTTTATTACTAAAACGGCTAATTTATCTCTCCGAAGCTTCGCCCGCGTCTCATACATAAATCCTACTAACCGCCTCCGCACATCGACTGTGCAACATTGGCTCGCATGTGCAATGCTTGAAAAGTGACGTATCCAATCCGACTATGTAAAAAGACTAAAAATAACTTTGTATCAAGAAGCGCAATCTGTCAGAAATATTGTTTTTTGTTTTAACACGAGCTTAATGTAAATTTTAAACATATTGTCTCATCAATAGCACAGACATTTTTGCATTTTTTAAAAATTATAACACAGTTATTTTTACAAAAATGATTGTAATTATTACCTCTACATCAGTAATTAAAAATACATTCTAATTTTAATTTTTTTAACTTTTTTTTTTATTTCTAAAGATTTGAGGCTCTTTTTTACTTTAAAAAACTTACCCTTATTTTTATGAAACAAAGAATTATGACAGTCATAAAAAAGGGAGAAAAAATAAATTTAATTGTCATTTATATTAGACATGCGTTTGCTGCCATCGAACAACCAACGCGATGAACTTAAAGTGCTCAAAATTATATTAGTCGTAATGCAACAAAATTTCACGCATTTGTGCACGCATGATGTGTTATATACGCTACTTGCACGAATTCTGACCAGCTAGTGTTGGCCGCGCTATGTAACATCCGGCTCAATTCCGGTTCGTCACGATGGCGCTGGCGGACGCATTAAATCCCAAGCGGAAGTACGAGGGCTAAAACGTAACGAGAACATTAACAGAGTTCCAGATAGGCTTTCAAGTGTTCACCTCTCTTGCTCCACTGCCGAACCAACCCCTCTTGCTGCTACTTTACCATTGTCGGCATCCCTTTCTTCTATCTCACGCGCCGCATTGCCATTACATTCGCCCGATTCGTTTTATTCTCCGACTAAGTCGTAATTGTACGTTACGGTCATAGCCTTCTTAAAGACTGCACGAAACGATCTGGGAAAACACTTTCTAATTCCTTACACGAGCCACAAAATTCTAAATATGTTGATTCTTGGGTGGTGATAGATTTAAAGGGTTATTTGAAGAATAATTTAAATTATAGCAATAAAATGTATTATCTGGAATTGATTTTATTTTTAAAGAATATTATGGACTTAAAAGTGAACAATATAATTGTATATTATTATTTATTTTAATAATCAAACATTTTTTATAAGTGTTATATTTTATACATAATTAATAATATTAAAATGATTACAATTATACATTTATATATTATTTTTAACGAAATATGTAGTAGTTATTTTACGATGAGGATTAAATATCAGTGAGATATGCATTTATGTGTTATAATATTTTACGTTGAAATATTATCTCATGAGTATTTATATTTTAGAATCAAAAAAGTTGCATGCATCACAAACAGCATTTTCGATTTGATATACTTTTTAACTCGGTGATCCATTTGTCTTTGATGAAACGACGGCTTACGCGCTTGATACGGTAATGATTGATGAATATCTGTCAGAGACACCGATTATCTAACAATAGTTGGTGTATATAAAAAAACATATTATACACGAAGGACGTTGGAATAAAATATCGGTCAATCGCAATATGAAGTGATAAAATCCATTTTACAATATATGTAAAATGAATTTTATAAATGAAAACGAGAGATTTTTGTTATATATACCACATGTCAATTAAAAATATTAAAACAAAAAATTTAATAAATTTACGTTTGGAAACAAAAATTTAACAATATTGGCAATAAGATATATAAAAACAATTAATAACAATTTATAAATATTTATTTAAAATAAATAATTAATTTTTCATTTTTATACAATAAATTTTGAGAGATAATTGATAATGGTTAAATAAAATGTATTATCTTTTTCTCTCTTTTAACTTTACAAATATTTTATTTTTTTTATAGAGAAATAATCACGTAAAAGACAATTGCAAAGACGCGCATATATATATATATATTATTTTTAATATACGTTAAATTTAATACAATAGTTATTTTTTAATTAAAAAATAAGCATTCTTTATCCGTGTAGTTGTATAATGTATCTTGTTAAAATCTGATTAACACAATTTATTTTGTACATTGGCGCGCAAGCTTGTCATTCTATCGTTAAAAATAGTTAATAATAATAATTATTTAATTAATTAAAATTATTTCTTATTTTTTTAATCATTGCAATACAACGTCACCAAACGTTCTGATGTAGTCGAGTCCTGGAAGTATTATAAATCTTGTATTTGATAATGTTTGCTTTATTGGTACTTGGGAAAAATGAAGTAACTATCTCGCTTGATAACGCTTTCCGTATAACCTTGTTCCTTAATTTTATGTACAGACTTATCGTGGCCTCACTGTTACCTACTTGCGTTTTTTTTTTCAAATTATAAAATGTAAGATACACCGAGGGAGATTGCTGTACGCGACAGTCTACGAGAGGTTATAGAGTCCCTCTTCTAACAATAAGTAGCCCTTGCCAGTTATCTCGCACAGACTACAGCTTTGCATAACGATTATTACTTTCTTCCAGACATGGTTTTCGCGCGCGCGCGAGGTTTGTACCTTTTGTACATTTTAAGCAACTACCCAAGATATCGATGTAATTACCGATTAAACTATTGCATTAAAATAGTACTCAAAAGATCACGGTTGAATTTTTAAATATCTCTTTTGAGAGAAAATTTTCCTTTTTTAAGTTTAAACGAGTGATAAAAACCGAGATATCTTTACTATATATTTTTTCTCTCTTAAAAATCATGGAAATATAATAATAGAAATATTCTCACTGCTAGTTACTAAACAAAAAATTATTTACTTTAAAGCCTTGACAAATTTTGGCATATCTCTAAAATAAGGAATTAAATAATTTAATTTATCACGATTGTGTAAAATAAAAATGTTTTTGAACAATTGATAAAAAAGGAATTTCAAACTTTTCACACGTTCATCATAACGTCGATAATATAAATATGTTTTTATTCATTATATGTTTTATCTATATTTAAGCACTATGTCGGATAACGCGCTCTCTACTATTTAAGCAAAACGTACATCCCGCACGCCGTGTAAACGGTACCATAGCGCGCAAGGGAGAGTTGGGTCGGGAATATATACCGAATAGGCGGTAGCTAAATATCAGAATTTCGTATTAAGTAATGTAAATGTATTCGTGCGATTCCGCAGGAGCAGGATTTCAAACACTGGGCGCAGAATACAACTGCAAATTGAAATACTCGCGGCACCACGTGGCTATATCGTGTGCACGTCAAGTTCTGACGCGTACCAACGTTAAAGTGGACGTTAACCAGGAATTTATGTAACCCGTCTGAGCAGATAACATAATTAATTGTAGGAATAGCAATGCAAAAGCGTAAACTAAAATAAAGCGGCTTATGACATAAGCGAAACATATTTATTCTCTTTTGCTTAAACAAGTTTATCAATCAAGGATATTAATATTAATTCAAAATTTAGTTAGAAATATTAAAATAAAGATTAGTTTTAATGAAATAAGTATCGCACGCATTTTATTATGATCAATTAATAATTTGATATTTACGTGTTTATAATTATTTTATAAATATTTTTTCAGTTTGTATACATTTTTAAACAATATCTAACATAGAATTATTTTAAATAATTATTTTAAAAATAATTATTCGTTTTAATATCAAATTTAAATGAGATTTGCCTTTTGAGAGGTCGGGCATTATCGTTTATTCCTATCACTTGCCCCTTGTGACTAACATGAGATATTTAATTGCTATATTGTATAACAGACTAAATTATATTGTGTAACTAGGTATTCAAATTCCGCTTCAATCAGTCGATGAGCAAATATTTATTTGTAGATATATCACGTTCCCTAGCTTAACCTGATAGTTTTATAAACATTTGTCATGAACAATTGAAATATGTCCGTTCAACGATATGATCGATCGATCCATTTTTCACCCGTCCAATTCAAGTTATATCTTGAAACAATTCCGATATAAAATAACGCCGCATAGTATAGGATTATAGATCACCAGACAAAATATTAATATTATCCTTTCACATGCATTCTTAAAATAAAAGAGATGCAACGCGGGAAAATCTAATAAGCCGGATAGCGCTGTTTTCGAAGAGAATACATAAAAATTTACTTTATGTTTATGTTAGTAATGGCAACATTAATCAAGAGAATAAATATTTATTTTAGGTAGAGTGTCGTGACTTGTACAACGTAGTTGTACCTAATTTTTTAATTGATGCTTTTTCTAGTCGAATTTTACAACAACTCTGGCAAACTTCGGTAAAACGGCGACGATCGGCTGTTCGGAATACAAACACGAACTTTTTAATTGCCGCTACGAATAATGAATTCTGATAAATAATGGTAAAGTAGTTCTCACTGTTTTGTGACAGTGTAGGGGGAGAAAAAGCAGAGCAACGACAATGAACACTTACCATGTTTACGCACGGTGAAAGGTCGACGTCGAAATAATAGATGTGCTTGAATTCAAGCGGCACGCGTGGCTTTTAAAACAATTCTGGGCATGGCCAATTGCTCGTATATCGAAATCGGTGCTTCAACGATCGATAGGCAATCTCGCAATCGCTTCGTCACGCGTGCACTAAAACACGATTCCGAAAACGGAACTTTCGATTAGTTTCCTCGTTACGCGTTTGCGCTATGATTCAACGCTTGATAAAAAAAAAAGCGGAAAAAAAAATGTTATTCATTTGTATAAATTAATTTGATAAATTCTTTCTTTTATAACAACAGTTGTTTATTTATTTTACTACAGTTTTTATTTTACTACAGTTGATGCATAGAAATTTAAAAAAAAAGCATCTATATTCATTAAAAATCAAAAATTGATGTCAACGAACACAATTTATTCTTCATCAATCAACTTTTGAAGTGTAATCAGTAAAATATTGTACTTTACAAGTACAATATATTTATTGTATATACACATTTATTACCTAACTGTTATCATTAAAATATAAAATTAATATGCTTTGTTCGAGCAATTTATTTGTGACGATTTACTATCGTGTTTGGCGCTTTCCATTAATTCCGTCAATTACATTATTTAAGTGGCTGAACACACACAAGAACGATATTAATATAATGCAAGAGCGATATCCGTTGAAAGTTTTATAACTAAAAAGATCCATAGCAGAAAGGTCCTTTTAAACGAAGATTGCAGCTTCTAGCTTTGCTTTAGTGCGATCTGCGGTGCTTAACTGTAGTTGCGCAGCTGCGATCCATTCCCACGAGGCATGAAACTTTAAAAAGAATGGCGAGGGAGGTGGAGTATGCAACAAAAAAGGGCTCGTCGCCAAGCGGAATCCCATTTGCAAACGTATTTTTAACGAGTTCCTGCGGTAGAAAAGGTGTCCGAGGTCGTCGACGTCGACGCCGTCACCGTCGTAGTCGTTGTCGCCGTCGTCAGTAGGACACGAAGCAGAAGATTCTCTGAATTGGATAGGAAAAAATTTTTCAAGAAGGATCAACAAAATATTCTCCAAGAACGTGCCTGTTAACAACAAACAATTCATTATAAGATTTAAATTGCGCTAATTAGCAGGAAGAAAACATTATACGAGATTATACCAATGAAAAAATAAAATCCTTGAAATGTTGGATTTTTTATTTCGACATAATAAGTTTTAACGAAATATTTAACAAGCAAGCTCTGCTCAATAATAAATAAAAGTTTAATCAATTCAAATCGATTTTATGTATTATAAAAGTTACTTATTTTAACAACATGAATTTTTTAAAATATTAAAAGAGAACGAGAGAGATAACTAAAGAAATATCATTATATAATATAATAAAAATTATATCGTAATATAATAATTAAAGAATATCATTGCTCTAATAATCAAGAATAGAAAAAAATTCTTGATTAGATTGAATTCTTTAGTTTGTTAGCTTAAATTGAAATTTAAAATTTTTTTTATAAATGTTTTAAACTTTGCCTAATTATTCTAAACATAGGTTATTAGCTATTTATTAAAAATATTTTTTTTTAAATAAAATTTGTATTAAAAATAAATAGGACGAAAGATACGATTGGAACTAAAAGATAGCGAAAAATATAAGGGTATAAAAATTTATGAAATTTTTATACTTTTATGCATGTATTGTCTTTCACAGTATAATTTAAATTACCTGTATATATTACTTTGTCCTGTATATATTACTTTTTTTGAGAATATCATTAATTTCTATTTACATAAAATTAAATTTTGATAAAACGGTTAAATCTGTTTCTTTAAAGTTAATTAAAATGTAAATTTTTTAAATTTAACTCATTGAAAATTTAAATGATATTTATTTGATTTCGTACTATTCCTCATAAAAAATAATTGCAATTTTATGTATAACATGTAATTTATATTTTAGATGAGACTAACTCAGATCAAGTTTGATAAAAGTCTATACATTAATATAATAAAGAATAGCAAGCCAATATTAAATATATTTATGTAACGAATAATAAAGATTGATAAACATTTATTAAGGAGAAGAGATGTTTATCGAAATCGATCTTAACGACTTTTCAAATCGTCGATGTTTCTGCTGCATGTCTTTCTTAATTATAGGAAAAACGTTCTCCGACACGTTCGTTGTCGTCCTGAAAATTCCCACGCCTCATGATCGATTTATAGACAATGATAAATTTTCTAGTAAAAATATTCGCGGGGAACTCCCGAAAGGCATTGATGGATCAAGTAGCATTAGATACTGGACTCATCAGTTCCCGCGCGTCTCGTAAAACTTTTATATTCCGCAAAATGAGCGTTTGACTCGTTCACAGCCCCGCAGCTTGTCCCAAATATTCCCAGCACGGCGATGCAAAGTTTATTACGTACCGTCGAACCGATCTCCATTAACCTAAATATGAAGCTGCCCATATATTGCATTACGCGGTTTAATTAAAATTTTCGAAAATTGACCGATGTGCTTAATGCCTATTGGAAACTGCGAGGGACGATTACGTGTCGTGCGTTAATTTCGACCGCTACTCGACGCCGCGGTACGCGTAATTATGTGATAATTATTGAAGCGCGCTCGCGTTACCGGTTTCATTGGTAAGTTTCAATCGAATGCCGCCGGGAATGTATATTTGATGCGGTTTGATCACATGCCTAATCTGCAAGGAAATCATGGAAATTGTTACGTACACAGAGTAATGTTAGTTTACGTAATACGGTAAACCCTAAATCTATATAGAGAACTTGGAACGTTAATATGCCAATCCACGCAAGGCAAAGCCAAACGTCATCATGGTTTATATATATCTGAATTTAATCATCGTTTATCCGAAGTATTTACATTGCTCTTCATTATAGTACGTAGAAATTTCAGAAATATTTTTGAAGCTTGCGATAAAAAATACGAAATGTTATTTCGTTAATTTCTTGTCTCTTTTAGCGACTTATTAATCTCTACATATCAATTTATTATTTCAAGTCTTCTTGTGTAAGTGAGTATTTTTTCTACAAGCAAAAATATATTTTTAAATTATGGAGATAAAATCTAAGAAAATAAATACGTAGGTAGAGTGTCGAGAAATCTGTGAGTGATAAAAAAATCATCGACGTTGTTAATCGTGGTGACAGATTTATAAACTTTTTTTCGTATATACGGATAATTTTTTTCCTCAGAAAGGATAAAAATCTCTCGCTAATCGAAGCACGTATTCATCTCGGCTCGTTGAATATAAGTCACATAAATATTTTCTTTATGAATACTAGATAATATCGAGAAATATAATGTGTCATTGAGCGGTGATTATTAAAACAAAAGTTTTAAATACGTCATTACGATATTCAAGCACTTTAATATTCATTTTCAGAAAAAAACTTTGACATATGACACATTTTTGATATCAGATTCTATTATAGAAATATTTGAACTATTGAAATATTTCAATTTTTAACATACAATTCAATATTAATTTTAATATATAATATCGTAGATGTTCGAAAAGTAAGCTTGTCATGAATAAAATTCTCGTATTAATCTCGTAAACGTATTTGCATATTGAATGTTAAGCCCATTCTATAATGGCAGTAACAAGGCTGTAAGAGTAGAGAGTAAACTGTTTAAACATCGATGTTTTGCGTCTTAATATCTCATTGGCTTTACTAAGATAGTAAGTAAAAGGTAGTAGGAGTACGAAATGGGAATTGCCCATTTCGTTACTTCCAGTCATTACTTGACTTAAAACAGTTTACTTTCTCCTCTTACAGCCTTGTCACTGCCATTGTAGAATGGGCTTAAGAGTTTTGTTTTATTTTGTTTTATCATAAAAAATCTGGAGATTTTCATTAAACACATAAAGAAAGTATATTTTGCGATAATATTACATATCTTTCTTCTTTGATTAGTTTAAAAATCAACAAAAATTTTGATTTAATACAATAGTTTAATAAAATTTTTTTATCGGAAATAAAATGGACACTTCTTTTACCAGAAAACTTATTAAGCTTTTACGATTACATCTCAATATATATCTCGCATAAGTTGAAACTCGTGCTAGAAATAGCGAATGAAAAAGTGTTACGAGATTGCATAGAAGATATATGTGGATGTCTGGTGGATACAGTTACAAATAATTTGATCGACCAAAATATGTTACCCGCACGAAACCGCGTGGCCATAAGACAGCTTGATATTTTTCACGAAGAAACATATTTCCGTGGACGTGCACTCGATCTGAAAGTCGACGTGGAAAGTGCTGATAATATGAAAACGGATAACATATTTTTGCATTTTACGTCGCAGCCAATACCAGGACGCACTTACCTCGCATCGTTATCAGAAAAAGAGGGGGAAAGGGAGAGACCGTTTATACGGCACATATGGTGCGACGAATTCCGATGTCAATTTTTCTGAAAGGACGAAGGCAGCGGATTTTAGGTAACGGGCTTTCAGTTTAATAAACCCGCTTCATTTTCCATGTATTTCAGCGATGGATTGACAAGCGCGAATATTCGCGGATATATTTTTATCTTTTATTTATTTTTCGGATTATTTGCGTCTACGCTATTGATTGCATTATCTTTTCCGTCTTTATAATATATGTCAATCAACGTATGTTTTGACGTTTCGTTTGCAAAACTGATTTAACGAATGGCTACGTTGCCACGAAAACGACGTTTAATATTGGTTTGACAAAACGTGAAATTTACGGTTTAATAACGCAGAGAATAATATGGATGCAAAGGTTTAATCGAATAAAAATATACAATCTTTACTTACAGAATTAAAAATAACAGTGCACTGCCTGATATAACATTATTTCGTGAAACTTAACTACCAATGTGTGCATTTATTACAATACATTTATTATTATTTTTTTAAATCTATTGCTAATGATATTATGCTGAAATGTATTTTCTTTTTATTTTTTATCTCTATTTTTTAAACTTTGACATGTAATATCTTTAGAAAATGTGTGCAAAAGTTGAGCTAAATGTCAATTTGCCAACAGATATGAATCAATGTTTGCCAAGTCTTTAATTAATTTATTTAATTGATCTAATTTAATGTTCCTTTTTGTTGAATTTTAATATTTAATATTATTTTATGATTGGTTTTCTAATGTAAGCATTTATTTCACTTTAAATATGTAATTTTATTACATATTTAAATTAATATTTTATTACATGGTCCACATGTGTATAAAACAACATATTTTGATACACGGATAATGCTGCATTACATTTTGTTGAAAAATTAGTTTTTTCTTTGAAAAATTAAATCAAAATATTCCATATATAAAGTTTAATTTTTTTCATTTACATTTATTTACTGCTAAAATGCGATTACACTCACTGAAAAAAGATACAACATGAGATATAATAAAAATTATATCAATTTTTAATTTTATATTGAAATCACATCGATGTAAAAATCGTTTCGTTCAAATAAATATTGTCATATCGTTGAAGAAACTTTGCACAATATATTAACGTTTGCGTTGAAACCGGAATAATGTTAGAAATTGCTTAGCGAATCGACAGACGATCGTTATACTTTAATACAAAAGTTTTTTAAGCTTATAGAAAACATTGAAGTAACATACGCCAGTCTGGCATTTGATTTAAAACTTAAGAAAAACCGGCGCGTAACAATAAATCCTCCATTCTCCCTATTTCTCTTGGCAGCTTACGCTTTTTGACTTTCACGCTACCACATATATACCGCTGTGAATGCCTGGCTGAGTGTTTTACTCTGTTATCTTCTTACTTTTTATATAACTGTTTCCACGCTTATTCCGGAACGAACTTTTATATATATAATGTCTTTGCTCTCACATATTTCTTTCGAAAAAGAAAAAAAACACTGTTTAAGGTTGGCTAAATAATGTATCCAATATATAAAATATAATTAGCTTTTCGACAGGGCACGTTTTTCTCTCCGTAAAATATTTTACTCGAAACTACCATTTTATTAGCTACCGCGACTCTTTATTCCGCTACATGAGAAAAAATTTTAAGTAACACCAACGTAATAAAGACGATTTTTTGGTCGTTTTTACATTTTTACATTTTTGTACTGACGGAAAGACAAGATCAAACCGTTAATAAACATATTACTATGTTAAAACGTAATAACTCGTAGTAATTTGTTATGCATCGTCGGGTAAGCTCATTAGAAATATGAATGGAAACGTGAATAGCCTTATCAAAAGAGCCCGGTGGATACTTTGCTTATACTACGTCAGTTCAAACTTGTTTGGAGTAATGGAAACGTAAATTAGCATGCATCGCGACGTCCGGCAAACTTTTGACGCTTTACATTCTTTAACATACTTATTATATAAGCGACGCTTATAAAACGCCTAATGAACAAAAATAGCCGCCAGATGAGTGAACTACAAACAGTGAGAATGACTATTCAAGCCGCTACTCCTTTTTATATCGAGCATATTTTCCCATTCTTTACTTTGCATATGCTTTAACGTCGCGTCAACCTTTTGAATATCACGTATCGCTTTTAAAGGGGAAATGTTGTTTCGTACCAATGCAACGGCGGCCGCCGTCTCTCGGGTGCAATTAACGGGTGACCAAATTTGCGCATTGAATGAAAAGAATGGGTGCAATCGGTATTTACGTCGAATGGCGATGGATTAATTGGATTTTATGGGGAGAACAGCAGAGATAATTTATATATACGCGAGAATTAAATAAAAGCAATTCGATTGAATAAATTCGTTACCTCGTGTGAATTGTTGTTGGTGGGTGATATACTGGTATTCCATGTTCTTGGATATCTAATATTTGGTTTGAATCTGTTTGAATCAAATCAAATCTGATTCTAGTATAGAAATACTTGATAATTGCGAGTTACTTAAAATATTTAAAGGCTTTGAGAGAAACTTTACAGTATTTAAAGCAACGATTTAAATTGCTTATGTGGAGAATTAAAATCGTAATAAACAACTTGATTTCGTATTTGCATGTAAAACGTAAATATATATAATTTAAGTTTTATAATAGCAAATAGTACCGAAAATAGTTTGAACGCCAGATTATGCAAATAACTAATTAAACTTTGACAGTTATTAATTTTTTGATATTTTATAAAAGAAAATTGATTTAAAAAATTACAAGTTATTGATTGTTTGAGACAATTTGTATTATAGAAGAGATTAAAATTGCAATATACAGCTTTTGCTCTCTTATCTATACAAATATCTATGAAACCCGCGTGTGACAGATACACAAATTCGTCGTCGTCGACATCAGCGTCACGAGTAATGCGTGCGTGCGGAAGTAACCACTGGTGCTGCATTTGCATCTTCAAATCTGCTGTGATACCGCCCTTCATGTACGGGCGTTGACACAGCGTACAAACATTGAATTTACTCCGGGTAAGATAAGAGTACAAATACCTGAATGTGTATTCCTGTACTTACATGCCTCTCTACGTGCGCGACATCATAGCGAGCGTCGCGCGACAGCTGCAGGATTTTCGAGCACACGTTACGCGAGATTCCAATGAATTAATTCGCACGACAGTATTGTGCGTGAAAATTTTTCTTATATATATATAAATATAAAATTAAATATATCAAAATAAATATAAGAAAATAAAATATATATAAATATATAAGAAATAAATATTAGTTATTTATATATAATCGGCATACATACTACATGATGGTTATATTATTAGTTTTTAAAACTATAAATTGATTGTATATAAACAACAACTTAATAAATATTTATTAAGAATTTTCTAACTTTAAACAGCCCTATAAAAGAAACGAAACTCATCAAGATCGTTCGCAGAATGTTATGTTGTTCTGTGTCATTCAAAAATTGATTGCGTAGGAGAATACGTGCCAGAAAGACTTTTATCAACTTTACATACACGTCATCCCTTTTTCACGTTCATAGCTCGGCGCCGTGTCACGCTACATTTAACAATTACGACGTGATTTGTGCCCTGCCCCTCGAACCGGAAATGAGAAACGAAGGTAGGCGACCTTCTTTCCTTCATCAATAATAACGACTATTTCCAAATATTCACATTCGGCTATTCATTACGTTTATGTATTGTATTTGACGGTTACAACCCTCGATACAACATTTATGACCATAATGTTGACAACCGAAATAATGACAATAATCACACAGTTACATGACAAAGATAAATTTATAGACCTTCAGATATAGACAGTATAGAATTCTATTGGTTGTCCTACACGTGCTGACTGAAAAAAATTTCAAATATAATGCACATATATGTATAGCAAAAGTAATGTAATTATAATTATAATAATTATTAGTAAGTGTTTTAAATATATTAAAGTACATATTTAAATATTTGAGAGAGCGAAATAAATGCATGAAGTATAATAGAATGCAAGCACGTGTTAATGAATAGAATATAAAGTAATTAAATAAAAAAGTTGATGTTTACAAAATGCCAAAGACTCTAAATATACTTTAAGTTATATAAGCATTGCAAATATGCAATTGCTTGAATAAAATCAATATTTTGTATTATATAAAAAAAAAAAATAATTAAATTGTCTAATTTAACAAGAAATAACAGTTTTGAACTTATTTTCAATGTAGGAATTTTTTATAACATTTTGCGGTTATTTCTTTAAATGATTTTAGATTTTGTTATTTGTTACTATTAATAATATTAATTCTGCTAATCCAATTTTATTTCAACGCTAGATTAATTGCATAATTTAGTAATTTATATTTAAAGACGCCACACAAGAGAAATGTAAGGGGTTGCACTGATAACCTCTTGGATTTAAAAAAAACTTTAGTTTTAAATTATATCTAGTGTAATTGTGATTTTATAAAACAATTTATCAGTGATGATCAGTGAATAGTATAAATTTTGCCGAAATTTTAGCGAAAAACAACAAGTACCTATAAACATAAAACTTTATTTTTTTCTGCAAAAGAAATGGAAAAAATATCTCTTGAGATTGCATATATTGCACATGCAATCTCAAGAGATTTCTTTTTTTTTCGTAACGACAGACTTGATAATACTTGTTAGCATAAGAGCTTTTGTCACTGTGGATTATTTCCAGTCGTGTTTTTTTGAAATAAGCAAAAAAAAAAAAAAAAAAGAACGAAGCTTCACCGAATACCTCTGTAAGCGGACTTGCTTGAAAAAATTCGTGTTTGTGTTATTTGATAAATTTCATTTTCGTGTAATTAAAAACACATTTTCGGAAATAGAACGTAACAGGATTCAAACACTGAGCATAATATCAGATTTATTATGCTTTATTCTACATTAATATTCTCGGAAAAGAAAGAGAGATATTTATTGTTCAATATGCCTTGTTTTCTCATAGATAAAACCATCATATTCCTTTATTACGGTGATATGAGAGATACAATACAGCACAAACGCACAGTGGAAAATTTCCGGCGAATATCATTCTCGAGAACAGGTAAAAAAATCGCGAGAGAGAGAGAGAGAGAGAGAGAGAGAGAGAGAGAGAGAGAGAGAGACAGATGGGAGCTACACTCGCTTTGTGCGGCTTTCATGATAAAGTGGACCAGATTACGTGCTCTTCCACCATTTGCACTTTCAAATTACAAAACGCGTTTACATTTTGAATTTTGAGAGAATGATTGATACGCCATGCACTGTGAAATACGTCATAATATAATTTTCTCCCAAGTGTACCTCGTAATGCAAATTACGCGACTAAATATTGTAAAAATATAGAAAAAAATTCGTCGTTTTGTCAAATGCCACGTGTAAAGTGTACCGTAGCGAGATGTGCGCAAGCTAATAGAAATGATTTTCGTCGCATTCTTATTTCCGACGACATCGTACCGTGCCATTAAATTTAGTTGTAAGCATTCGTGAAAAACGACGCTCAGTACACGCTTGCAGCGTACGTAATTGTGCTCCGTATCCCAACGCTCGTATGTCGGGACGACGTGTACGTATGTGTACATCGACGCGGTGGTTGGCTAATTTATGAAACTTGCATCGATCGCACGGGGCAGTTTGCATTCGACGGCGTGCAAGAAAACGGGGGGCGAACTACTGTCGAAGGAGAGGATGGTACGGGACGGACGTCGGCTGCCGAGAGAGAGAGAGAGAGAGATGCGAGAAAACAGAGGTGGATCAACGGTAGATGTAGTGCGTCAGATTCGAGAAGCGTACCTGTATAAAAAGGACCGACGATTTTTCAACCAGATAAAAGTCACGAGTAAAAAATCAACATCACGCGCTCCGCGTCACGTCGCGTCGCGTCGCATCGCGTCGGACCTCAACGAATGGACGGACGAGATATCTCCGTGCACGCTGTGGTGCAGGATTTGCCCATTTCCCCTATTCTCGAGTTTTGTTAAAAAAAATGGGGTAGACACAGTAGTCGCGGCGGACGGACGGAATGAAAATTGTTTCGCCGCGCGACCCTGATGCTTAATACGATTCGAACGACACTCGCATTCATCTAATCTCGGACACCCCGTGAATCTTGACGTGCGAAACTAGTTTCGATTGATTAACCCTAAAGTGGAACGTACTCTTAATTTATATCGAGAAGTATTACATTCATTCCTTCAAAGCTATTATTCGAGAGACTAATTATTCGGGAGAAAAGACAGGAGGAAGCTCTCAAGCCTTTCGTATAGTTTAGTAGTCTTGTTTTAAAAGTCACCATTCTACATCATATCAAAATCTATTTTTGTATCTCTTATTAAATCTTCTTACTTAAAAAACTTCTTAAGAGAAAATTTAATTTTGTAATTTATAGAATTATTTTGTAATTATACAAGAGAAGATTTAATTTTCTAAGTGATAATTTATCCCCGTTGTATCGTCCGGATACAGTTTCATTTATTGTAAAAACTAACGATAACTCTCTCTTTAATATCTAGTTAATTTTAATGTTAATTAATTTTAATGCCAACATTTTTTCATTTTGGGTTTTTCTTTGTTTTCTGCTGTTATATGTATTTATAAAGTATAAGCAAAAAATAGACGCATTTAATTAAAGTTACATTATAAGATAGTTACATTATAACACTACATATTTAAACCCGAAATTATGAAGCGTATGTTGTAAACAAAAATAGCAGAACTGAAATAATACAATTTAGAATGAATTATAAAGTTGATTGAAAAGTTATATTTCTCTCGTTAGGATTTTTTAAACCTAGCAAAATGGACTTTATTTGTATGTCGATTTGATACAAAATTTTTATTCTGCGTGGCGAATCTCGACCTTGTTTAAGAGCACTCTAAACGCGAAGCACTTGTAAGGATAACATCCGTAGGCGGTGCCGCGACTGCAGTGCCACGAAACTTCGGATCTGCGGCTCTGGCAATAATATTCGAGTTTTCAACTCAATAAGCTCTTGATTAAAATGTGCTCTTCGTTGCGCCTCTTCCTCCCTGCCATTGCAAACGCAAACGCGAACGCGAACGCGAACGCTCAGAGTAATTTGAAAATGAGACGTGCCTTTGCGGAAAAGTTCTCAATACGATATCACGGTGTCGTTGGTGTAGTGGTAGTTGTTGCTGTTGTTTCTGCTTCGCCCATCGTTGTTTCCACCTTGTTCGTCTAAAAAGTATCCAACGAAAAGTATCCGAGCTCCGGTTTTAAGGGAGGGATTCGCGTTCGAATCGCCGTTGTAATTCCACTGACGAATATTAGTCGAGCCTTTTTAATCTCGCGATAAGAGCAGATATCTTGATGATAATTCTCTTTCTTCGTCTTTTTCTTTCGCGGCCTCGTCTATGGTAGCATTTGGAACGTGGTGATTAAATGCGCTTTAAAAGGATAAGATATTCTAAGCACGAAATAGATCACGTAGATTGCTGCCGGTCGCGTTTTCTAATTAACGCGCAGATTGCGTGATACAAACTTGAATTAACGTAATACATTATATATATATGTATATATATAATTAAACGGATATCTTGAGAATAACATAATTAATCAGATTGTGAGTGCAATTTTTTTGCTATCTGTAAAAATAAAATATACGGAAAATATGTGTTTCCACACACACATTATCTCATCTGCATTATATGTTCAAATTCGCTGTGTAGTAATCTTCCTCAATTCTACTGCAATTTCACATTTAAACGAGTGAAAAATAATTTTTAAACGCAAGATTAAATTAATCACATTAAACGCATTGAACATAAAAATTGCAAGTTCGGTAAATTATACTAATTTATATCAAGATAATTAAAACAAGCATTTTCAATGTTAATATCGAGATATACATAATTATTATTAATTAACTATTATCAATTCTTCTTAATTATGATGGACCGTTGAGATAGAGCTAGTGACACGTTCGCGATCGTTACGATGTCTCGAACGTGCTCAACGATCAACCACGTATGCACGTCCACATTGCATCTGTTACCTAATTAAGATAATTCCTGAAACTATAGTGATTTCTAAGTAATTAACAAGGTAACTCCGACAAATTACAGATATCACGTAACGTAGTTTTACCGTAAAACGTAATTATAGAAGCGCGTATGCTCTGCAAACATCGTGTATGCGCAACATCATAAACACATCGAGAGGTAGAAATAACGCATAACGCCGCTCATAATGACCGTAATAATGCGTTCTATTATTCCTTTTTTTGTTGCATTTAGAACATATATATACACACTCACAACACAAACACAAGTTACATAATTTAGTGTGCAGACAAAAATGCGCGATATACCGCAGACTGCGTTTAATGTGCATTAAATGCAAAACAAGGCGCGTTGAAATTTTATTGTTCAGTAAAAATTATTTACTCGAGATTATCTAACTCGCAGAGTGAAGAATATTTTTCTCTCGAGGGAGTTCGTAAAAGTAGTGTCTGTTGTGTGTAATGCGATTTTAATAAATATATGTTAGGAATTTGGGTATAACTTACATATACATATATCAAACATTAATTGACGAAGATTAATATTTCAACTTGTTTCATATAATACCTACATTCTTGAAAATAGAATTTAATATAAAACTCATTAATTTAGCACGCAATTATAATGAAAATAAACGATATTCAAGGCTTTTAATTAAATAATTCCCATCTACTTGTTTCATCCGCACTTTTTATGATCGTATAAAATAAAATTGATTAAAAGAGCATTTATATCGGAACGAGATTATAATAATGTAC
Organism: Anoplolepis gracilipes; assembly: GCF_047496725.1. Classification (NCBI taxonomy): domain Eukaryota; kingdom Metazoa; phylum Arthropoda; class Insecta; order Hymenoptera; family Formicidae; genus Anoplolepis; species Anoplolepis gracilipes. Next base: position 8,018,773 of record NC_132980.1, on the reverse strand, counting down.
GACCGCATCTCTGAATGTCATCCTTAATCCGCAAATAATTGAGATGAATGGGAAATTATATGCATCAATGATTATTTTATTAATTAGTCGAAAATTAAACAGCATTAACATATTGAAGGTAGCGTGCAATTTAGCATGCGATTAAACAAACTATATGCAACAGGTAAATTTTATTATTACATTTCTATATCAGAAAGGATGTTCTTCAATAATAGATTTCATTTTATAAAAACATATTATTTATACATAATTATCTATTTATATAGAAAAAATTCAAATTGAAACCTTTATTCGTCACGAGATATTTTAGTGACCAATGTTAGATTGTTAAAATCATTTAATTAAAATGACAACTGGAAACACTTATTTATACTCTTAAAACTAGACTCATTAAATTAGAAACTTTTAAATTTAATAAGTCTAGTTTTAAGAGTATAAATAAGTGTTTCCAGTTGTCACATTTTAATTAAATGATTTTAACAATCTAACATTAGTCATTAGTCATTAAAATATCTCAAATATAGGTTTCAATTTAAATTTTCTCTAAAAACTAGTAGCAATCAGTAGTTGTTTAATAATGTATCTGCTTTACTTTGAATTTTCATTCTTTCTGCTATCGTGTACATTAAACTTTCAACGTTGACTGCCCATTTTCCGGCCAACGATTAATTATGTCATAGCTAACCGCAGCAAATGTCCTATTCACAGTTTCCGTCGTCAGATAAATGGTTTCGCGTTATGATTTTTTTTTCTCACCATTATCCGCGCTTAATGGCTACCGGCACGGGTGACTGGCTTCCAAAAATGCTCCTTAAAGCCGCGGAGGAAAGTCTCGTTGGATGGAGACTATCTATCCTCCAGCCTGCTCTCGCGGTGACTCTTTCCACTTGCGCGAGTCGAAGTCGAAGCGCGGCGCGCGTGTAATAAAATCCGAGTCAATTAACGGTACGTCGCAAGGTATCATTAATAATCCTGCAAGCTCCGGACGTCGTCCTTTCAGGAATTTCGAGAGATACTGGCGGAAGAAGGTATATAGTAACATTTAAAACATGAGGGAGACAGCGTCTCCCGGAAGAGAGAGGAGCTCGCAATACCGGATTAAGAACTTCCGACGTCTTACGCGTTTGCATTATACGGCAGATTCCTCGCCATACTTCTTATCGAATGTACGTATCTTTGTACAATCAATTATTTTGTATTTATCTTATAAATTACGGAAATGTAAATTCGTTGATGATTATTAGATCCGCTATTAATAAGTGTTTCTTTTTCTTTATTGTAGAACAAAATAAATTAAAAAAAATGCAACAATTGAACTTATTTTAGCAGACTTTTAATTCGAGATTGAATTATTGAAATATTTAACTCTCATCGGACATTCATTTCAAAACTTAAATCCGATATTAGAGTCAATTTGATACTGCAGTAAAATCGAGACGTTAATTAAAGTTTTACCTGTGGACAAAAAAAGGATGAGATTTAGTAATTTATTTATAATTGCATTTTAATGTCATTAGCGCTATTAAATTGACAAAATAAACGTTTTGATTTGATGAGAAACTTATTAAGTAAGACTCAGTTTTTCGATTTTTAACAAAAAAAGATGTGTGAAAAAAGATCAAATTGATAATAAAAATCCGATGTGGGTTAATGTTAAAAATTGACGTAACGTCTTATTTATTTTTAACGATTTGAAAATACCTATCGGTTTTAAATGTACTGTAAAATTTACGGTGAAAAAGAAATGCGCGATTTTTGGTGATTTTATACGCGTGCAAATTTTTCGTGTACTCTTCAGTTTTAACCTCATCCTGTACGTCGTGTTTCTTCTCTTCGGACATTCACTATGCAAAAAGTAGTCACGAGTCGTTGCTTCCAGTGAACTTCCTCAAACTTTTCCTTATATTCATACATATGTAAAAGTACGTACGCATACGCAAACACAAATACACGTACTTATTTGCTTCTCGCAGAGAGACGACTATCTGCAGCGTCACCGTAGTTTATCAATTCTGGTCCTGTTTCCTAGTAGCTAGGACTTTGTACCTTCTCTTAAAAGGCTTACAACTTTTGTTTAGAATTGTCACAAATTTGTTTGTAACATTCTTAGTAAGTTTCATAAGTATATTCTTAGTACGCAAATGACGTTTGATTCAGTTTCACAAACTAGATTTGTAGATAAAAGTAGGTTTCTGTTTTAGCCAAATATTTAAAAATAGAATTACTTGAAATGTTAAATTTTCTCTAATGAAAAAAATATCAGCTCGTTTTTACAGTCGGATAAAATTTATACCTCTACTTTGTTTAATAGCTAAAGTAATTGTTAATTTTTTTAAGCAAGTATTAATTTTTCTTTTTTATACAATATACAAACAAAGAAAATTTACATTTATTTACTTAATCATTTAACTTTTTCTTCGTCTCACTTCTGCTTATTAGAAAGTCATTTCTAATAATGATAATTGATCTTATTGTTTAATTCACGTAGAATGGCTGAAGGCTTTCAATACGAATAAATAGCCACGAAACTAAAGGATTTAAATGCGACATTCTCCGCCCAGTGGCCCGAATATCTGATGTTCCGAAAGAGAATTCTCGTGTTCTCGGTTCTATAATGTATACCGAACCGCGGAATATACGGGACGAACGCAGGTAACCAGTAGTTGATTCGGCATCGGAGAATACCCGAGTACACACGAACGAATCGCACGCCATACCATGATAAGCATGGAAAGAGAATTCTTGAGACGTTTGTTGCATAGCGTTTGAACCGCGCACTCCCATGGTACGGACAAAGAGCAAAACTGACGATGCCATTAAGCTTTCACGCCTGAAAGAAGGAATGCCTGCCATGCCCATCGTGGAAATAATAAAGGAAGGGAACGCGTATAACTCAGAGAATATGAGCAAATATTCCAAATTAAACAAGAGATCGTAAATATTTCCGTGGCCGCGATAACGGATGCATCGCGATATCACGGCAACTTATTTATATAACTGTCATTAAGTATAAAATATTTATGCGAATCTTAAATTCCTTATCTCTTGATATAAGGGGAGCGATTCTTTAACGGAAAATATATTAATTTATTAACCAATTGAGAAAATATTACTCTTGCGATATGCAACATAAATAAAGCGAGTTATCATTATTTAACCCTTATTCCGTACTGATGGATCATTTTTGTCTGTGATTTTTCTAACAACGTCAATTTCTCGAAAACAAATAATCATAAAATAATATATTTAAGTAAATTATTTTTCAAATTTATTATTTTAGTCTCTATTTAGAATGTTCAAAGAAGGTATATACATTTTTTTAGATTTTTTAAAACACTTTTACATATTAATAAACTTAACGAAAATACGCTGACCCAAATGTACAGTTAGAAGGTGCCAAAAATAACAATACGGAGTAAGAGTTAATAATGAAGCACTAACGTTCTGTAAGAAAATTGGTGCTACATTTCAGCATAATCAATATTTACATAGTAAAGAAATTTAACACACTGTTTATACGAAATGGCACACTAAAATAGTTTAACAAAGTCATATCCCATAAAAATGTCGAAAGAGAATTGGAAATCACGCGAGACCACAATACTAGGGGCAAGTACCATCTCCGCGCCCTTGTTTTCCGCTTTCACGAAAGATATGCCACGTCCTCTTTTATTACGCAATTCATTTCCCAGGACGTCAGCATAAATCTAGAAATATGGTACCTGCCAGGCTGTAACCAGCATCTGTATCGCACTGCATGTACCGCAGGCAAAGAGTCGTTTTTCCGATGTGTATACATTTTATCTGCCACTAAACGCTCTCTCTTTCTCGGCTTTTGCATCGCGAGAAAATTCTCAGCTTGCGGGCGATACTCGCAGAACTCGCAGACGTATACAAACGGAAATAAATACCGCTTTATTGAATATAATGAAGACACGTGCGCAAACATTTTGACTTTTATATAAGCATTAATTATGTCGTTTGTGTTATTTCAGAAATGGTATTTATCCATATAAATATATACAAAAGTATTTATAAAATATTTCACTTTTATAAACAGTCTAATAATTACCTACTTTTCGAAGCAATGATAAGAAATCTCTCGCGTTATATTATTGGTATAATTATTCAGGCAAATTTGTTATCGAGAACGCAGCGTTGAATGAACTAATTGGCCACTTGAATAAGTTGGCACATTACCAATCTTGGAGAGAAGGCAGAATTAGAAAATATTTCACTGGGTTATTGTTTCCGACTACCTGACGATCGATCTTTTTTACGAAAACATTACAAGTTATTAGCAATCGCGCCAAGTAATGAAAGCGGAGTGCTGTAAAAGTTAATTGAGTAAATAGTTTCCAATTTGGGGCAATGAGTTTCAGAAGGATTTTCTTTCCGGTATGTGCGTCGTCTGTACGAAAATGTGGAGAGTGTATCGACCAGGTACATTCGTTTGATCCCGGGGTTACTTGTGTGACGCAGGATCGTCTTCGAAATACGCAACGTCGATGCAAAACAATATCAATTAGAGCACCGGCGCGATGTTGATCGCACTCACTCGCTGAAGCGGCGCCCTCGCAAAAACGCTTTAATTAATTCCGCTCACGACGCGCAAGAACTAATGCGGCAGGTTACACGGGCATTACTAAGTATGTGTCGTGTGTCCCCGGGACATTTCACAGCCATGGGGATTACGTAGGTATTAAAAAAGCGTTTAACCAGCGTAACAACTGCTTCGCAGTTTCGTTATTTCAATAAAAATACCATTCCGTGTAATTATGGGCCTTTGTTTCGGCCAATCGGATGTCACGACTGAAGCAATTTTCGTGATCCATAGTACAATTTATTACGTTGTTTTGAGTCGCGATTTTATCTTGATGTAACAATAAACTCGCAGACCTTTGTAAGAAATTTTAATTTTTTTTAAGACTGCGTGCGGCCGGGTGCGAGTAATTCGTTAAAATTAACCGTCAGCAATTTTTTTTCGAGCCGGAGACGTTGATGAAATAAACTCCAGAATCGTAGATGAAAATAAACGGTATTTAATTACGGAGTTGTTTGCTGACTTATCTTTTTATTTCGCATTGCCAAATTTTCATACAACATTCTACGAAACATGATGTTTGATATTTTTTGACCTTTAGATAATATTATTACATTGAAATTTGAGTAATCAAAGAAATATAGTGTAACAAATATTTATTATATCTATAAGTACTTATGAATGTATATAACCATGTAATTAACCAGTTTCTTTATTATAAGAAAGCATGTAGCATTATTTAATTATCGCGTGTACGATTTTCTTTGAAATGAGAATGAAAATGACATAATATTTGTAGTACCAAGTAAAAAAAAGTTTACTGAAATTTTACCTGTTTTATTGTTAGATACTGTTTTAGAGATATATTTGAAGAGATACATTTTGAGGATCAGTATAAAATACAGTATACACAATATGTAAAGTATAATTGAAAATGAAAGAACTGACTTTTACTCTTATTGTTGCTCGAAAGCTTGCAAATTAACTCTGTTTTTTCAAGTAGTGTAACTCTCAACAGACAGTGACATGTTTGTGCACATGATAGACGCAAGGGAAATACACGTAGTCACGAAAATATAGGCGAACAATGGTTGAAAAAACAGATTGTTCATACTTTTCTCTCTCTTTCTCGAAATATGGTATATAGAAATGCACATTTTTTATTTTCATTGCATATATTTATTCAAAATTTCATTTAAAAATAAAAAAAAATTTGAACAAGTTTGATAAGAAATATTATAATTTAAAATATAACTTTTAACTTGAAATTTAATTGCTTTAAATTAAAAAAGAAACTAAATATTTAATTTCAAAATAAAAAAAAAATATATAACTGATCGCTAATTTCACTTGTGTCAAATCAAAGAAAAGATGATTATACTACACACACATCGCTGTAACATGATATGTCATTTTATATTACAAGTCAATACTATATGAGTTTTATGTTTGCAATACTGGCAATGTTCAATTTCGCGAAAATGTTCCTTAAAAGTTGTATGACGGAATATATTTCAGTGTCATCGAAAATACGAAAGAGCCTTTCTCAAGCACGTGTAAATCGTTTCTATTTCTGTGATTATTTGTGAAAAACAGAATAATGAAACTTGCTCTGCGCTTTTGTAAGTAAATTTTAATAAAATTGCACATTAACTTTTAGAAGAAGCTTATACTTTTCTATTAAGCAAAACGCAGCAGTAATTGTAAATTTCACGAAAATGGAGATAACATTATATAATAATTTCAAACAAATATTGTATGCAATATTAAAGTATTTAGACCGCATCTGTGCTATAAATGGCATTGCTAATGTAAAAGTAAGGATATGCGTGTTTAAATATAGATTATATTAAATATTTTAGTAAAAGCATAACGTAAGGATCATGTAAAAATTATTGAAACAAATATCACGAAAAACCTAAGGATATTAATTAAGGTATTTAGATATGCATGAAATTGGAATACTTTTTCGTAAAACAGATAATTAGAATGTGAAAGAACATGAATGGTAGAAAATACAAACTGCTTATTGTTTATAATCTTCATATTTATTATTAGTGTAGGATACGGTGTGTTTTTACAAAATATATTTATTACTCATATATGTATAACTGATCGGCAGGAAAAGTTATTATTTTCTTGCTTGGTCCATGGATAAGCTTAAAGCATATGGGAGTTGTTTACGTATCGCCGGAAGGATCGATCTTATGCGAACGTCCTTCTTTAAAAGTTTTATAGTAAGAGACTCCCCGGCGCCACGCTCCATTGCTCCATATTGGAAGAGATAGGAAAAAAGCTCCTTTACGTTGCCGCTCGAATTGTTTCCTCATGTACGCTAAATTAAACGTCAAGGACTAGGTACATCTAGATGCTATCAGTTGTAAACCGCAAATGTTTGTATCCGCTAACAGACCCCTGCTCCAATTCGTGTTCCAAACTTAACCAATTCAGTCTTTCGTAAAGATATGTCCCGAGCAACTTTGCCAGAATTAAAAAGCATTATCAGTTTGGAAATTTTGAAGTTTAGATTATCACGGATTGCGGAGTGTCCATTAAAAATGACGGAACAGACATTCGCGTGACATTCTCTTTCAAACTATTTGATTTCCAACATATTTCGATAATTGCACGTTACTTTGAAGATCGCAGTGAAAAATACGGCCGCGTAACACAATTTTCAGACATGCGCGAATCGAAATCAAGCACGCAATTTCGCATTTTACAAATACGAATGTTCTAATTGGACAATTTGATTTAATGAAGTCATATGGTTATGTTGGAATATTTCACTGTAAACTGGTAGTGATTTTAATTGGCAATTTTCCTTTCGCCACGGTAATGAGAACTCTGTGTATATATTTTTTTTAATAAAAATATTTTTGTAATATTTTACGATAAAAATAATTTCTATATTTTGTTTAATAATGCATCTTTCTCTATAAATACCTTTTTAATTAGTATATTGAAATATATTTTTGAATATATTTTACAAATAGTTTGCATTTTACACGTCTCTTCGAAATTGATTATTCATAACTTAACACTTGAGATATCATGAGTAGCTCAGCGTCAGTTTAAAAGTAGACGTTTAAAAATAGCCACGATAGCAGCCTGATGACAGGAGACTGTTAGACTGTCAACTCGGCACTGCTAACGAGTTAAAGGGGCAGGTACTGAAAGTTTCGTCTTTCGGGATAAGGGCAGCTCGAAACTTGGGATAATAATGACAGCTATGATGGTAGATGTATTTTCTTTTGACATAGATGAAAGTCGTATCAGTCTCGTGATTTCTCATTCAGTGTCGTCATTCAGATATGTATAAAATAATACATTATTAATGAATAAAATTATACATATATATATATATTGATGAATAAAATGATACATATATTGATTTAAAGAATTATTTCGTACAATTAGGAATTAAAACGTATACCCACAAAAATTTTATTTTATTATTTATTAGGTTTATTTATGAATAGATTTATGTGGTTATATGAATATTAAAAATGCGATAAGAGTGAAAAATATCTAGATATAAATTTGATAAATAAAGAAAATATAAAATAAACGAATATTTAATAATATTAAATAATCATATGAGTAAAATTGTCGCATGTCAGATTATACAGATACAATATTATAATCAAATTATATGACAAATTATTTAAAGAAGAGACACAGAATAATAATTATGACATGGTAGGCGTAATTTTTTTTTGCAAGTCCAGCGCGTGACAAATTGGTCGGATGGATTTACGCTGTCAGGAGGAGGGAGAGAAACTGGAAAAACAAGAAAGCTCTCTTTCTGTCGGAATTTTCGTAAACTCTCGACTCGGCTATGGGTCGCCACGAAGTAGCTGCGCGTGGAGGCGACGTCGCGAATCTTATTAAATTCCGGAACGCGGTCTTCCAGCTGTTTCGCAATACTTTTCCTCAACAGGAAAGTCGAGATGCAATGAGATACAAAATAAAACAGAGAACAAAAAATATATATATATATATATATATATATATATATATATATATATATAATTCACGCACAAGAAATATCACATATCGATATAATAAAGATATTAAAAACAAATATTCGTTTACACAATACATTTACACATTACTTACATTTTGCATTCTTAATTTATTCATTTATTTTGAAAACGTCAAACATTTTTATCAAATCTAGAAGAGTTTATTATTTATATGCTTGCACATTATTAAATTTTTTTTTAAAATTGAATATAATATGTACGATATTAAGCCAATAATAAGATATAAAATATACGAAATAATTTTGATATTAATTTATGAATTATATTATAATTAATATTATATTATAATCCATTAACTAATTGTAAGATATTTAATCTGATGAAATTTATTAGATGCATATAGATTTAATAATATAAAGACGAATTATTTTACTAGAAGTGTAAATTAATAAAACAGTATCTCATTATAATCTTATTATACATAATTTATTATAAAATACACGCATACAAAGCATGTAGCGAAAATTTTAGAGAAGAGAAAGAGGATAAGGGAGAGTTACACATTCAAAATTTTCATATTTTTTAGAAATATGTAATTTTTTTGGTAACTTAAATATTTTGATCTATATGTCTCATTTTTCAATTTCATATCTTTTATAATATACTGTTTGGCACACGTCCGTGCATAGATTGTACGGTTTCGACAGAGTAGCCGCAAGTATAGCCTTAACATCTACATTACACAGGCTGAGCCAATGATTAATCAAACACTCCGATGTGCATCGCAGTAACAATGCATGGCTCGCCGCTCGGATGCTATTAGATGTAGGTGTTGCGGTCGTATGGTTAACCTGTGATTAACCATGTACTCGAGATAAACATGGTCTCATCGGTCCCACGACCAACTTCAAGAAGACTCTCACTATTGAATTCTCGAATTAAAGGTCATTCGATTCCGATATCACCCGTTCAGTGATTAATAGGATGCTAAAGCAACAAGCCACGAGCTCTGACAGTATTGCAGCCACTGTAAACATAGCGTTATTGTGGTGATTTCTATCAAACTCGATTAATTTCAGTCTTAGTTTATCCGACGTTTGTCTCTTTTTACAGTTAGACTTGAAATCAAATCGCTTAATAAATTTATGCTTATTTACGTAGTATATGTTTGTATGTTATAATTAATTTTCATAGTTGAAAGCTAAAAAAAAATTAGCGCGCCAATAATAAATTGATAAAAAATCTGTATTTGCATCGCGCGTGTTAATAATAATTTTCTCACTCGTTATATCCGAATAAGTTAATAGTGCTTTGAGGTTGCACGCAAATCTTAGAACTCCTATGATATGGTATGTAGACATTTATGTTCGATGTTTAGCCCCTCGAACGAGCGATATATCTCATTTATCATCGTACACAACGGAAGTTTTTATTACTCTTGATATAACAAGAGTTTGATGGGGGTGGAGCTAAGAAGGATTGTGAAGAGGAAATGGAGCGAGATGGGAAAAACAAAGCGGCGTCCGTTATTTTTTAATAAAACTTGCCCCGGCCGTTTTCCCGCTTTTCGTTAGGCGGAAGTTCGTTAGATTCAGCCAGCCTCAATTTCATAAAAACTCGTTAAAGAAAGAGGTCGAAGTCCAGGAATGTACGGGAAGAGAGAGAGAAGCATTCGCTCTTCACGGTTGGCGAGCGGTCGCGCAGGAAGAATGTTGCCAACTCGGTCGCAAACAAACTGCATCGTTATCGTCAATTACACCGGCGGATTTGCCGATGAGTTGGTGAAGTAAATTTATTAACCTCTTACGAACAAATTATTTTCTTACCGAGAAGGAATGCTGGCTTCGTTTAGTGAAACTGAAGCAGTAATTAGAAATTTTAGTATATTTAAATAATTTTTTTCTAATTCCATTATAATTTTTTTTAAACATTTTGTTAATATAATTTTTATAATAACGTAAAAATTAAATTAGATCTCTAGTTGATGAAACAAAACTTAATAAAGAATGCAGGTGAAGAAAATGAAGATTTATTAAGATCATTAAAATTAATACAATTATCTGTGAAATTATATGTCAAATCCTTTTAATAAAAATAAAGGTTCAAGAAATTGCAATTAATTTATATAATAGATAAAAATAAAATTGGAATTAGTACTCAATAGCTGAAGATAATTTTTAACATTGTTGCTGAGAAGCTTTTTAAAAATTATTAAAGAATTTTTTATAAACTTCAAAAGTTATGTATGAGCTTTCTTCTTTCTTATCCAAGCATATCTGCTTTTTTTTAGATAAACGTATGAAAGTCATGGAATTTAACGGATGACTGGATACCAATAGATGTTTTGTTATTGGAAGTTTAAATGCGCAGTACATGATGGGATTTTTCTGGTTGCTGGGGAAATGAAAGAGCAAGTGGCCGAGCACATTCACAATAATTTTATCGAGTAACTCAACCGGTGTTTGCTTGAATCACTCTGGGAAGGATTATACTATTGATTCGAGGATGAAACGTTTATTTTACGGTTGGCATATAGTTATTCTGAATTTGCGAAGCGTTATATAAAGTTCGAGGGAATTTAAGACACATTGCCTCTCGTAAAAAAAAATGATTCGCCCTTGCCTCTTTATATCGAAGAACGAGGGGAATCGTCATAATGTTATTCTTGCGTTTCCTTTCTTGAGAGACAGCAATGGTCGGAATAGAAATACAGCGAATCCGCTACTTACAAGAGGAAACGCCGTTCCATATTTTTCCATTCGCAGATTTGTCATTGGTTCCTTAGGGTACGGCCCCGCGGAATGAAGAAAAACTCGTGTAAATATCTTACGGAGAGACGAATGGTTTTCCGCCGCGGTTGAAACTAATATACGAATTGTGCGGTTTGATTTATGACTACGGTAATGCGCAAAATATGAAGAAAGTCCGGACAATCATGTTGCCACAATCGTTTCTGCCACGAGTTTTTGAAGAAGTTACGAATTTTAACGCAATGCAGTTAGCTGTGACTTTCTTTATGAGACTTTAATAAGAGAAGAAAGAATGAAAAATAATAATACAATGTATACAGAATGCATCAAAAGCAATTCATTTCCTGATGGTTGTTAATTTAGAATCGGTTCCTTCTTTAAGATTTTATGAAATATTATAACCGTGACAATTTTTAACTTTTAAATGTTAATATTTTCGTAATATTAAATCTTATTATTGGATTCTCATAAAAGTGTATAACAATCAAATATCCTTATTTTTTTACCATTGATATCGTTGAAATTTAATTTAATTTTTTAACTTTTTATATTAAATATATAACTTTATAATTGTTTAGTAATTATTATATTTTCTGAAGGAATTTATCACAGAGCCTGTGATATTAGAAACGATGCCAATCAAATCTGCATTCCGCCACATTTTTATAAGCTCGTACAATTGTTATAAATTACAAATGCATATGCATCTTCATCTGCAATTTACGATCTTGCTATGGTATAAACCGTCGACGTTTAAAAGACAAACTACTATGAACGTGTTTAATAAATCTCACACCTCTAGTCGAAATTAGAAACAAAGTTACATTTGTTAGCCGACAATGCCTTCCTAGTCTGGAGTGCAGGCCATGATTCCAACATCAAATTCGTAACATCCGGTAAAACCGGCCCATGAATGCCATGCTTATGGCTCAATTAATTTCAATGACCTGCAGGTGACACAGGCTACTTCGATAACAATGCTGGCCATCCCGCGTGTCCGCTCGCGATTGTAATAGTGACGGTCGGCTGACCGTCGCTATTGCGCGTACAAAAACAAGACGAATAGACCAGCTATCTAGAGCAGATAGCCATTGAATGGATCCGCTTGATCTACGACTCTGAAAACCGCGCACGAATGTATCTGCCAGCAAAAAGTCTCCACCAATTGGACGCATGCAGTCTTGGTTCTTTTGATTTTCATGAACGCAATCAGATTCATTGACGATTCTTGATTCGCGGTTGATGAATATCGCAGGGGGATATTTATAGAATTTATATGTAGAAGATCTGTATATATTTTTTATGTTTAATAGAGATTCAGTTATATGTTTGAAAAATTTATCTCATTGAAATACGTGAAGCTAAGTAATACGAGGATGAAATCGGCGCAAATTAGTACATGTCGTCATAACGTAGTATTTTATCGTAGTTGCATTACAAATATTGGGATACGATATGTCTGGTTGGAAAATATCATGAATCATGTTATAATGGATGAAGGATCGAGCTTGCATGCGAATGACACGGATTCAAATGTCAGCTATCAAATACATGCGGAAGCCATATTTTTCTACAAGCTGCCGAATCAATATCTTCCCGAAAAATTCTCTTCTGGCTACCGTGTACAGTTCCTCGCAAAAGAAAATTCTTTTCTATATAAATGAAAATATATATTTTAAATATTATAATTTATATAAATAATGTGTTATAATTTATGAAAAGTATTGGAATGAAATAAAATCTATAATGATATAGTATCTTTAATTTTTTAATAAAAGTTTATAACAAAGCTCGAAATATTTCTGCATTTTCATTGTTATTGCCGTTGAAGATATTGTCTTGCAATATTGCATTTAATTTCTTGCCGTTTTGTTAAGAAGAAAATTTTAATTTCAACTAACACACTTTTTCTCGATGATTTATTATAATCGCTTAAGCACCTTTAATAAAGTATAGTTTATTTTAATTCATTATTTTCTGATACCCACGATAAATATCCTTGTATGAAAGACAAATGTTCACGATACTGTCGTCGGATTCCGACACGCAATCAGCTAATTGAACCGTAAGAGAAATTCGTCTGAGTTTGTTACGCGAACGAACGACCTTGGCGTTCTAATTCGTAACCTGGGCATGCCAAGCGAATGCAAATTTATAGCGCGGCGAGAAGTTCCGGAGAAACGGCAGGTCTTAGGGTTGGTGAGCCGCAGCGTAGGGTTGATGGTCAAAGCTTGTATTAATTACAACTGTCAGGCAACCGAGCGCACCGCCGACTGGAGTAGAACCGTGCCAACACTGACTTTGTTCCTTCCGGATTCGCGTTACGACACGCAGCAATTCTCAATTCTAGGCTGTGGACTCGCGCGATTAATCTTAGAATACGTGATCTGTCATTAAAATGCTGGAAACATGGAAACAAAAGATAGATTTCGTGAAACTTAATTCTGCCGCTGCCAAAGAATTCCCAAGTAATATCGTGTATATATACATATATATATATATATATATATATATTTATTATACATTATGTCAGAATTTTATATGCACACAATGTATATAAAATAACCAATTATTATTACGTAAAGAAGATTAAAATTAATCTTGATATTATAAAATGGAAAAAAATATAAAAGACTTTACTTATACATTTTAATTCGTTCATGTATTATTACACATTTTATCTGAAAATATTTCACATTATAAACTATATAAAATAAACGATACTTGTCGGTAAAAGGAGATATATTTTCATGAAAATGACAATACTAATGTTAAGCAACCTTGATGGTCTTTAGTGACGACAGTAGTGTTTTCGCACTTGAAGCACATATATCAATCTTCGGCAAGACATTGTCGTCTGGACCAGTAGTCGGGCACAAAGTATCGATCATTTTAGGAAAGGTATCAATCTACAGCAAACAATATAAAGTAAACCAACTGTTTCGTTTGTTAATTACTTTATCTTTGCACTATGATAAAAAAGTATTTTCAGAAATATAGTGTACGTACAAAATTAATTAACGACACAGTCTTTTAAAGTTTTTTTTTTTAATAATCCAACTTACCTATTTCAACTTTCTTTTAAAAAATTAATCTAATTTGTCTCATCATTATGTGTGCTAAATCTGTATTAATTATATTAGATATTAATAGTTTTTGAAAAAGTATATAATAATGTGTTGTTTAAAAATTGTATTGAGTATATATTAAACTATTAAATGATTTACTATTTAATCGCTATATTTATTCTTATATTTTAGCAACATATATGAGCAGGCTAAACAATCTTTAAAGAGAAAGTAAAGCTGTATTGTATATATCTTTGCTATAGGTGCCTTTAATGAGTCATTATACTATACTTACATTTCTTGATTTCTTACTCGTGTTACATACTGACATAAATATGCGCGGTACACGGGAATCCTTGTTTCCTTGTTTCTGTCGGATATGCGCGAGACGACGTCGCAAGGCAAACTTCGAGCTTGTAACTTCATTGCACCAGCCGTGTCGACCCGAAGTTCCGTGTGCATAACACGGATAATATATAGAAGACTGCGTAGCCTTCCGAGGAATGACGTGCGTGTGTTATACGATTCATGATGTAAATTATTACACAGCCACGGGGAAACTCAAGCAATTTTGCCTAAAAGAGAATATACGTGAAGAACCAATATTCCTTTCATCGATATCTTTCAAGAATTTATGGAATAAATTAATACGCGCGCGTGTAACAATATATTGAATTTATCATCGTGCGTAGAAATGTTACCAAATATTAGCCTTCAATTTTTATTCTATTTTTGTTTTTGGTTAGTTATAATTTTCAGTAGAGTAAACTAGGGTCTGATGGCCATACGGAAAAGATGACCATAGGCTGTAATTTTTTCAATAATCGTTACATAGTGCGCGTTTTTAGTCATTATCAAAGATAATCGATATTTACAGTAGTTTATGTGCATACATTATTCGAAATAACGATATTGTGAATCTTATATCATATTTTTACTTTTGACTATCTGCAAAGTTTTTCATTTGTCCACTGAAAACTGTTATAACGTCGAATAAATGACAGTTAAGCTATCGTAATCGACGTTAGATATATATTATAAAGATATATAAATTGTTAAATGATCTATAATTTTTATTTTCGTTTTCACAATTTTTTAATAAATATTATGGCCATCTTTCCGTCACTATGGTCATCTTTTCCTTAAGAGTTGGGTAAGATGGCCAATGCTTATATTGTACTATTTTGATAATATAAAATTTCTATTAAATATTTTCCTTTTAATTTCAATAATATTATGTAATTTAAACTTCAGTGAAGATAATACGTCAAACCCTATTAAAAAATAACAAAAATAAAAGTATGTTTTTTGCATTTTAAAAATGGCCATCTTACCCGAGTTTACCCTATCTATGTATTTCTTGCTACATACATAATTGTTGGAATATCTTCTGAACGCTAGGTCGGCGTTGTTTCTCTCTTCTTCGCGTCAAGCTAAATCTTATTACCTTACGATAGAT
Organism: Anoplolepis gracilipes; assembly: GCF_047496725.1. Taxonomy (NCBI): domain Eukaryota; kingdom Metazoa; phylum Arthropoda; class Insecta; order Hymenoptera; family Formicidae; genus Anoplolepis; species Anoplolepis gracilipes. Next base: position 8,002,964 of record NC_132980.1, on the reverse strand, counting down.
CACGCGCCATCGATCCAACTTTTCGGTACCGGCAATACGTCTTCGTATCAAAATACTTCTGCTGAGGGCGACCTCTTTTCCTATCAGCATCCCTCCCGACCTCGGAACTCGACTTCTTTCGCATCTACCATCCCTCACCTACGCGCAGACGTGTGTTCTAGGAAGCGCTTGGGTTTGATGCATGGGACTACTTCGCAACGTCGTCGAGAAACTCGACTTTATCAAGCGAACCCGCGGCCGATTGTCGGCATGGAAATTCGAATGCGTTGAACTTTGCCGGGAAGCGATAGCCTCCGTCGACGTATATAGAGAAGTAGACGGGAAAGCTATTTGCTTTTGATCTCGTGTTAGAGCGAGCCGCTTTACGACGACGAGGCACTCGAGCGACAGAAGCGCGGCAGAAAGATAGGTCGGGTAAAGTGTGCTTCAAGAAACTGGAAAAACGAGATCGTAATAACGCCGTGGTAGTTTAGCGTGCGATAAAAATCCTTTCTCACTCGCAGCATGTTTCCTTCCCTGAGAAGAATCTGAGTTTATCATCTCTTTTTTTTTACGCGCATGTAGATAATTGTTCGGCTCCATTGTGTTTCCTTGGATGAATTGCACTTAAGCGACTATATATCGGGGAGAAAGATATTTAATATGTGACAATATACGAGCTATATAAATATAAAAATGTTAAATTATTATAACTGATTTTAAATCTTAATGCTAAATCTAAATTACACATAAATTTATATATTATTATCTCTTGATTGATATCGAGAAGATATTCGATTCTATAGAATATTAATGACAAAAATACTGAATGTATAATTTTCATAGAATATCGTATTATTCAAACATGTAATTCAAAATACAGATATAGATATGTCAACACACACGTATGTATTTAATGCAGAATGTCTATTTATGCGTGCCTGGAGGAAGATTCGTGCGAGGTAGAGCAACGCGTGCACTTTCGGTGCAGCTTAAGGGCTAATAAGCACGCGAGACACATAACACGAAAGTTTCTAATTGGAGAATCTTGTAATGCCGTCCATTGCCGTGCATTTATGCTCTCGATAAACCACAAGTCTCTAGAATTCATCAAAACTCAGAAATGGCATTTTGCGCGTTTCATCAGATTACAGCACAGCTTTTATTAGCTAATCCCTTTAGAGAAATCTAAAAGATAAAAAGTGAAGTTTGCAAAATTATTCGTAATATCTCTGATATTAATTTTCGCTACTTGAAATGTCAATGATTTATTGAAGATGTCTGAAACTATATTGCGCAAAACGTACGTGAATAATAAATAAATTATATGAAACGAAAGCTATTAAAACATACTGATTAATTTAATATATTCATATAATATTGAAAGTTACTTAGGTAGTTCAAATAATTTTTACTCTAGAATAAAAAAATCGTTCAATTCACCAGTCTATCAGTTAAAAGTTAAAACATAATGTAACTTAATAGCGAAACCTTCGACTTTCTTAACAAGAGGCAACAAAATAATACTACCATGTTATATTGAATAATGTATTAGCTTTTGGAATTTAAATTGATCGATTTTGTCAAACAATATTTTCAAACGATACACGTAATCGAAATCGAATTAATTGAAGCTACGTGAACGCGAGACAATGTTTTTTGATATTTTTATTATGCAGAAATATGCGTAGCACTGAGATAAATTATTTTACTGACTGATCGAGCCGGACTGTGTGCATCTGTTTGCGCACGTTCATGAAAATCGTTCATATAAATTAGTTTCATTTATAAAGCTCCGAAGCGCCATTCGTGATCTTGCAGAACAAGGCGAGTTTTACGAGCCAAACGTACACCAAACCACGGTGATTAACGATTGTCTCGGCCGAGAGGGAACATTAATTTTGATTTCGCGCGTCAAATTGTAGCGTAGTATTTATTTCTCGATAATTGTTGCATCATTTTGCTCTATTCGCGCCGAAACACGTCATATCGACAATATTGCATTATAAATTTTTTTTTTCGTTTGATTCACTACTTAAATAATTAAAACTGAACAATATTAAATCCAACATTTGCATACTTGTCTATTTACTTAAAAAATAAATAACAATCAAACTGTCGTGCATTAATTAATTTCTCGCGCTCGTACGTAACATCGTTGTATAGATAACAATCTGTCATTAAAGTGTAGTGACATTTTACTCCGCATAAAGCGATATCACGGTTTTATGTTATTATGCAACTAGGGGTAATAATAACTCGCGATAATACGACATACATTGTGCCCGACATACATACATATCGTACGATGCCCTCGTCATTTATTGGTATGGTGTTGCACGGAATTGAAACAATTAAGAGAACGTAAAATATTTTTTTCATTGTCTATATTTAGTACTTTAATAAATTTTATAATAAATATAATAAATATAAATCTCTCTTTCTATCTCTCTTTTACATGCTTGATTTATTCGAAAATATCCGAGTTTAATTTTCAAATAACCAAAAAATCTATCACATTAATTAATATGAAAAAATATTAATAAAAGATTTTGTGCCTGATGTTTGCATAGGAAGTTATTTCGAATAATTAAAAAATATTGATTTATTTAATAAATTATTAAAAATTTTAATATGCTTATTAAAACTTCTTTCTTTTTCCTATATATCCGAAAATATTGGGTTATCGAATTACTCCGTACATTTCTTAAAAAAATAATTACCACAATTTGCAAACCATTAGCTATTATTTTTTTTTTCAATGTTCTACAAATGAAATTTATACCAAATTTTTTTCAAACTCGTTCTCAACTGAGATGTTCGATTTCGAATTAGTATGCAATCGAGGATAATGTAACTATACCTCTCGATGGTTGCATACATAGTAGTTATTATCATAGAAGGATCACTATCGGCTCAAGTATGCATCCTCGCGCTGATATAGGTACACGTTACGCCGGGACTAATGAATCGCTCGGGACTTTAGGGGTAACGAGCAGCCAGCCGATCTATCTTCCCGTTATTCGATGTCAAACACTGTAATCTTGCAGGATTAATCGACTTTGGTCATATTTATACACCTGCGGGGGTGCGCGGTGAGAATTTACGCGTCTGCCACGTTAAATCCTTCAATATTGGCCAACTTGAACGATCACAGTAGGCAGATAACCGAATTCTTGATAACCTCGGTTGACCCGTTTAATTCTCTTCTACTTTTACATATACGATATTTTTCTTTTTGCGAATTATAAAAATTATAAAGAATAACTCGAAAAGTTTTTGAGTTTACTCAAAATATCGAAATAATGTATATTTCATAATATCAAAAGTAGTTTTTTTCAAAAACTTGCTCTCAGTAGCACCTCAAGGAAATGCAAAATGTTTTTGCTACAGTTAGAAAGCAAAAGAAACTTTGGCAAAAAAAAAAAAAAGATTGAAAAAGAAAATTTGATTTTTGCTAATTATTTAATTCATATCATATAATTTTTAAGTATTGACTTGTGGCTGTGTAAATTATATATATTTTTAAAACATAAGCAGATTTTTTTTTTTAATTTGGTGAAAGAATATTTGGTATGCTATAAAATGTTTAATATTTAATATTTAAATACGTAGATGAAAAGTATATTTTATTGTATATAAAAAACACGTATAATTAAAAAAATGGTTTAGTCCTTCCCAGACAAAGGAAGGTAAAAAGGTTTTTTGAAATTTGTGAACGTAATATTACAGAAACGTGTTGAATAAAAAATCTTATTTAAGAATGGTCGTATTATAAAACGTTTTCTATAAATAATTTTTCGAAATTTTTCATCTTTCGAGATATATTCGACGTTTCCTCTTTTTTGTCAAATATTGTTTCATAGGCTTTTAATTTCTCTTGTTTCTTTTCATGTTAAAATTATAGAAAATATTACGATATTACCACAAACTGCAGTAGCGAGAAATTATATTGAGCTAGATTGTTCGGGAAGTCAATTTCACAGGGAAACAATCTCAAGAGCGTTTTGAGTGGATCAGAAGGACGTTGTTTTATCGACATCATCGATCACCGCACATGCAGCGAGTAACCCTTTCAGTCTTATCGCTTTCGTTACGCGTTAGCTAAGCTGGTGAAATCGCCGTAAGAAAATTGCGTTGGGCTTGACCGAGGGTTCAACCGAGAGGAACTGAGGGTGCTTAACCGGTTATAATACGATAGCGATACGTCGAGGGTGTGAACCTCCCTGCAGGCTTGTATAGTTGTCGAGATTATTCCATTCTCTATCTCTTTCACCTTCATTCTCTTCTAGTAATACACTTCGATGTCAGGCATTCCTGATGCATAAAACCGCATGTCAACCGCCACAATAAGAAAGCGCTGCAACTGGATTTAATATGACGTGTACCCTGTTATTGCCAGTGCAGTCTCGCGTTTCTCTCAACCTCCTACTTTCCTTCGACCTTTCCCCATTTCCACTCGACGGCTCTCGACCCGCTGTCTTTTCTTTTTCTAGCCGTACACACGGATATACCTACCTGCGCGTATCGTGTGTCGTATAGGTGCCGTGTGAATTTTATAAAGTTGGTCTTGCCTCGTCCCATTTTATTCACGCTTTCTTCGCGAGAGTTATCGCGCTGAATTTCAATATCGTCCCCGCCATGGATCCGAGTATTTTAATAACGACATGGTCCGGTGATTACTTCGCGTGTAACAACGGGATTTGCGTGACCGCTAAAATTGTCGATAAAATGATATTTGATAAAGAAAACTCAAGTCGAATTTTATTCCATTTTTATCACATATATAAAATGTTTATAGATATATGTTTACGATATTTAGAAATATTTTGACCATTATTTTAAAATTGATGAAGATTTTAGCGCAATAGATTTGCAAGTTTCAATACCTTTAACGAGAGATGGACTTGTAATAACGTCCGTCCATTTGCGTATCATGTTCCCGTGAATTTACAGAATATTAATGACATCGTGCTTTCGATGATTACTAGTATGCGCGGCATGACGTATATAATTTGAGAGAGAGAGAGAGAGAGAGAGAGAGAGAGAGAGAGAGAGAGAGAGAGAGAGAGAGAGAGAGAGAGAGAGAGAGAGAGAGAGAGAGAAAACGCTTTCAGATATATTTCAATATTAATGGCCGATATTGCAAGTTCGCTTGCAATACTGCTCCTAAAAATGAATGATTCCGCGGTTGCGCGGCGAGTTCGATATCAAAACATATCTCAATCGCTGCCTATTTATTTCATTGTGGAGAAATGCGCGTATGCAACGCGGAATGTCAATGAAGTCGTATATCATTGCCAATCTAGGCTAATAACAATCTATCGTACACACTACCGATCGACTCGTTCCGCTAAGCCGCTGTAAATTAGGCTATTAAATTCGTATTGGCCGACGGCGATCGTTCGTCCCGGGGTTGTTGTTGCTAGTAAATCGCCGAATAGTTGAACGAAAAGACCAACGCGGTGCTGGATTCCATATAATCGTGCATAGCGCCACGAAACTCGCCGCATTGTAGTCCGCCACTCGAGCGTTTTACATATTTTGATTGTTCACATACACATAAACGCACATACGAGATATCGCGCGCGCGCGAGCATAGAATCTCGGGTTCGCGAATAGAATGGAAAATGCGCATTATATTATTGAACACGCCGCTATTGTTGCACTCATGCATAACGATCGCAGTTTGTCGCTTTTTGCAGGCGAATCTGATGAAGCTCACCAAGATTTTTTACAACGAAAATGGATCTACAGAATACTTCAAAAGATACATTGAATTTTGTATGTTAGATTGTCTGAATGACATGTATTTCAGGCGAAATCACCATTATTTGATTTACTGTTTTTTTTCAATTTTAAATAAGTCAAAACTAAATTTGTACTATTCGTAATCAATAATATATCTAATTATCGGGAGACGTGTTTGTACAAATATTTCAGTTAAAACATTTAAATTAAAACAATCTTACCATTTTTTTTTCTTCTTTTATGTATCTAAATATAAGCTTGCTTTGAAATATCCAATATAAGGATACAAAAGTTGTGGAACACATTAAACGACCCTCCGCTCCGAAAACAATAACCGTGCATCAAGAAAGCGATGCAACTTACGATATAAGATTATTAAGATTTTCTTTTATCATAGAACGTGGACAATTTACAATATTATTAGCCATTATTTTTGTAACATTACAGTCTACGATACATTGCGATAAAAAATATACAGATATATTTATGAAGTTTTTAATCATTTCCAATCGGCAGTGAAATGGTAGCTTTTTACTCCAAATATTTTACAAATATGATATTTGCTTAATTACTAGTCATAACGGATTACATTTGCCTATCATGAGTAATGTAACAGATAAATATTTGTTAAATCGCTAAAGGTTTTCCCGTATATGATATTCCGAAGAGAGGACGATATAATTTAATGGAAGAAATTTAATAAGTAGAAAATACACAAAACCGAGATACATTATATCGTATGCATGAAAATTATTTATAAGAGAATAATGGTTTAGAAGAAAATGACAATTTGACGTGATTCAACAAGCCACGCAATACAAATCTGTGAATAACTTTAATAGCAGATTAATAATAATAATAATAAAGATAATGAAAGAAAATTAATAATATTTAATGCATTTACATTCTCCAATGCAATGCACGTAAACTCGCGCAAGAGCCGGTTGAATCTCTCTATAACGAGGAGTTTGTTCAGTATTTTCGTTTTTTAGAAATAAAGTCATATCAATTCAGAAGCAATCTAATTTAGGAGGAGTACATATGCAGTTTCTTCTGCTGTATGATCAACTAAAAAAAATTGTATATATACAGGGTGTCCTATAATTGGTGAAAAACGTACTAATGGCAGATTCATGAGATCATTTGGAGACGATTTTTCCTCAGCGAAAATGTCGAGGCATCAATAATTTCTGAGTTATAAACGATTGAGAAAAGGCGCTTTTTGCAAACTAAACTTTTTGAAGTTAAAAAATTATCAAAATTACATTCTTCAGTTAATTTCAGATAGAGTTTACTGTAATAGAATTTCAATTTAAGGCTTAATTACAAAGATATCTAATGATGAAAATTGGAAACGTGCAGAAAATGATGACGTCTCTCGATATTTTCACTGAAGAAAAATCGACTCCAAATTATCTCAAGAGTCTGTTATTAACAGGGTTTTCTCCAATTACCGGACACACACACACATATATATATATATATATATATATATATATATATATATATATATATATCCGTTTATGTTACTGCAGAATACTCTTTATTAGATACAATAATTATGCGATAAACAACTTATATCATTCTTATTAAAGCATTCACAATTAATACATAATTAAATTACATATTTAAATTAAAATTATATATTTAATATAGAAAATAGGATATGCGTGAAAGACACATAAAATTAACAAACTTTTTTTTCTTTAAAAAATAATTTTTTGTTCTTTATGAGACAACACATTTGTGTTAATAAATAAATCTATACATTTATTGCAATATTATAATTTTATAGTAACATAGTTGAGATGTAGTTGATTAATTAAGATACAAGTTACAGACATAGTTATTAATTTTAATTTTATATTTTTTTTGTATCTTACAGAGAAATGAACGGTTAAAATTGTTGTTTTTAAAAATTCTTCTAGAAGCTTGGAAAACTCGTATTAACGTTCTATTTATTGTGACTGTTGCATAATAGGCCGAACATTTACAGTAATTTATTGTATTACGATATGTATCGCGCACGTCGAGATATCATCGCGAGATGCTTACTAATCAGGAAGCAGTAATTAGTTCACATCGCACGTTTTTCTTCGAGCTGTTAAACCGATTTTTCGTGTATATCGACGATAATAGTTTTCGATCGTAGATTAAAATTATCACGAGAAGCTAAGGACTTTTCTCGCACGCGAGCTGTTGGGCGAGAAATCGCGAGAAAAGCTCTAATCGGAGTTACAAGTTTGCTGGTATTCGCACTGTGTTATTACGAGGTGAAATAATGATTTTGCTGGCCGATCGCGCGTAATACGCTAATTAGTCGTGTGAGTAACAATCGTATAGCGTTCACCGTGTGCAGAGCCAGTGAAAAATGCGATCGTCCAGGCAATAAGGTGGGTCGATCGTATTCGCGGGTTAAAAAAAAAAACATTGACAAATAGCTCGAGGGAGTGGTTCCCGCATTTTTATTTTATCGGGGCTATACGACACGCGACTCTCATGTGTGCCGGCCGTCGTTGCTTGCCACGCAAGCGGCGAGATACGCCTGCATAAAGAGTTTAATTGAGTAATAAAACATACATATTATATATCGCACACACTGCGACGCTGCGAGAAACGGTGATATCTAATGAATTTACGCGCGGTTAACTCTGTCTCTTTCTTTCTCTCTGCGCAGCAAGCTTCTATTTTCCGCTGCGAACTCTGCGTGTTTATTAACTAGATTGACTTCTCAATTAACAAGGTTGAAAAAGAATGATATAAAAAATATACATACAGTATGTTTCAACAAATGTACTTTTTAAAATATTAAAAAGTAAAATGTAATTTTTAAAATAAATTAAGAAAAATGGTAATTATTTTAATCATTTCATAAAGCTATAATTATGGATAATAAAACATTTAATAATTAAACTGCGACAATTTAAGTAAATAATAAAACTTTAGGTATCAAATAATTTCGAAGAAATATAATTTCTAGAAATTATATTTAAAGCTTAATTTAAGATTAATAACATATAAAAAATTAAAACAATATAAACATTAAAGTACCATTTTCAAAATAAAATTAAATTAAATATAAAATATGTAAAAGTAACAATTTGTTTTCGAAAAATTGTATATAAACTATACATAAATAATTATTTGAGAAGCGTAACTCAATTAATTTAAATTAATATATATTAAAATATATGTAGATATTATGAAGTCTCTCTCTTTCTCTCAAATACTAATAGCAAGAGCTATAAAAATGCTGAAAGTAGCAAACGGTTTTGCAAGTAATTTGCGTATTATAATAGTAAAGAAATTCTAGCGGATTTAGTCGATTTCGTTTATCGTAAATGAGCAAAATTACAGTTTCGGAAAATCTTTTATAGGACTTATATTAGTTTTCGCTGAGCGTGCAGATTATAAGAATATTGATGGTAACTAAAAACTAAACTCTTCTACGAAATCTAAATATAATTGTTCTTTTATGTCTCTAAAATAAAATTCAAAGCTCAGTGAAACGGGCTGCACTTCGCCTTTTCTGCAATCATTTTCTTAACGCAACTGCGATACAATCTTAAGAAAAATCGTGGATAATATAAAATTATTTTTTAGAAAAATTTAATACTTAAAAAAAAGCGTTTATGAAATAGAAATTATATTATAAAAAATATATTATAAACATATATGTATATTAATATATTATATTAATTTTAATTATAAGAATTTTAAAAAAATATACAGCATCTTTTTGAATATTTTATTATTAGTAAAATTGAAACATGAAGAACTTTTTATATATTGTGACGTAAGCATTACTTTTAATTAAAATTATAAAATATTTAGTATCATCGATTTGTGTCTAAATAATATTTTTTTTCTTTTAATATGAGTATCATACACTCTTTAATTTTAATTATTTCCAATATCGTCGTGTATAACATATTTCATAATAACATTAGAATAAAATCGGTAAAATTTTAAAGCAAATATTATTTTGAGATAAATAGTTGCCAAATAATTATCATTACATTTTTAAACAGTCGAGATTGTAATACTGTAAGTTGTGATTTAATTCAAAATATATCGAGATGAAAGAAATGGGCGAAGTCACGAAAACGTTGCCGATGCAACTAGATTTCAAAGCGAAATAATATTTTAATAGTTAAAAATTTCACACTCAAAGAATTAATCAAAGTTAATTGTTCAAATGTTTTAGAGAAATTGTAAAGTAAACCACTATGCTTTACTTCAATAGAGAAATAATTCGTGAAAATATTATACACATTTTTAGCACACATTGAAAAAGATAAATAAAATATTGTGAAGATAAAATCTTAATGTGAATTGAGCCCATGATAAAACCATTTTCATCAAATTTCTATAATAATATAATCGAGCGGCACTTCTACGTCTAAAAATCAACAAATGAAAACGCGCGTATGTATCGCGTCATTAATTTTGTGTAGCTTTAGTCGGAGACTACGCTATTTCTCTCGCGTTCCCTAATGCTCGATATACATCTTCCTTTATCATCTTGGCAACAGTGCGGATATAAATGTGCGGTCCGGTAGCGCACAGTCCGTGAGGGGTGAAACCAACCCTAAAGACGTACGCACGTTTTCACGGAGGGTAAGAGACGGACAACGCACAAACGCGGCAGAACCGATGAAATATTCCGCGGTACAAAACAAAAACAAAAGCCAGCCGTGTTTCTCTGCCGTGCCGATACACCAGGCATGGCAGAGAGCGCACAGTAGTATATTTTCACCGATGGTTGCACCCCGTTGGATGCATCCCCTGCAGCCACCCTCTTCTCTCGTCGCGCTCGTACGTACATCGATATATACCGCGAAACGCGGCGGCAGATGTGATAATTTAGAGCGGGAAGCGAAGGTGTGTCTAGATAGACGCGCCCGTAGAAATCGACAGGTATGATGAATGCTCAACAGGCGCCACCGTTAAACCGACCTAGCAGAGATTATTGCGCGCATCTCGCCGTCGAAACGCTTCGAAAGTTGACTGGGTGGGTTAACGATGTAACACACATCTGTGCGCCGCTCGCGCGAAGTGAATGGTAAACGAATTTCACTTCGTGTCGCCCCTCGTCCGATGAATGCCATCCTCCACCATCGAATTGTTGGCGCGTTTTTTTACTCTTCCACTTACGCTGATCGTTTTTCTTCTTAACGATTGATATTGCGACATAGCTGTATTATAAGATCGAATTCAAGATTGATTATCTGCATGATGTCATTTTCGCTTAGATGAGATATTCTATTGAAATAAAAGTTAATAATTCAAGGATTTTTGGTCAAATTGCAAAAATCACTTTTCATGCGATCTTATTCTGCTCGTTTTATTTATTTATTTTTTTCTTTTTTCAAATCCTTTTCATTAATCGTAATTTATGTTTTGACCGAATATCTCACGAACGTTGAATCCACATTTTATTTTCTTCATTCTGCTTACCTTTGCGCATTAAATCATATTTATTAATCACGTCGATTCAACACACAAACGTATATCATCGTGTATTTTACCAAGCGACCCAGTCGTCATTCTTTCAAGCATGAAAAGAATTGATAAACTCATTGGAGAGAGTACCTACATATATTTACATTGAAATAGGGAAGTTTCGCTCTTGCTGATCACTTTTTTTTTATTCTATGTTTCTATCTTTTCATACATTTGCATAATAAATAGCAAGTATAAATTTGCTATCAAATCATTTCCTTTTATATTTCCTAATAACAATAACTATAAGAGCTCATTTTAATTCATATCATTCAATTTAAATCCGGGGATTCTTTGCATATTTTTATCAAACTATCAAAACGTTGAGAAGGATTTCACGTGAGCTGTCATAATCATCTGCATCTTCAGAATCGCGGTTGAATGTAAAAGAACTCGCACTCCTGTTCCGCCCTTCTTTCTCCCTTCAGAATATGCGCTCTATCCTTTGCTCTTCTACTCGTCGTTTTTATTTTTTTGTCGTTCGATACCGCTATCGAAATCCTTTTAGCTTGCTCGTTCGAGTGATTCGAGGTTTTAAAACGGCATTCCATCACCAGACACTTCAGAGATCCTGAAGAGAGCGATGCCATTGCGAAAGAAGACGAGAACGACGACGACTACGAGGACGACGACAGTGACGAAGGCTCGAGAAGAACTTCTCGTGCTGGAAAGGATCGACCGAATGGCTCGGCACGAATCGTCTGACGAGTTTTGATGGATTATCCATCGACGAGGAAGCCAGTCGATCAGCGAGAATTTATTGTGACTGCATTTTCTATTGATGTCTACAGTTACCTAAACAAACGTCTACACATGAACGTGACGTTAGAGTGCCCGACTAATACAATAATATCTTTATAGTTGTACATCATATATGTATAATGCATCGCTTATTACTTTTCAACAATTCACGTTAGTGAAAAGACATGACTGACATCTCTCTGATTAGATATATAGTATATATCTGCGGAGAAATAATTATTATGCACAAAAACAGAAGGAAGAAAATAGAAGAAAATACATTTACTAAAGTAAGAGCGCTTGTTCAAGAACTGTAACAAACGAAATCGTCTTTTCATTTTTCTGGAAACTTGAGAAACTTTAAAGCCTCTTTTTATTCTGAGCTCTCCAATTATTATCTCCGTATTCCATTTGATTTTCTCCTCTCTTCTTCGGAACGGCAATATACGTCAGTGCTCTACTCTCATTATATCAGAAATTACGGATTCCTTGAAATCCTGGTGAGATTCACGCGATGATTAGCGTATGCGGGGGTGTCAAATAGCGGGCGGACGCGTTAGCCACCGCTAAATCATCCGCGATGATGCATCATCGCAATGGCAGGCACCCTACAATATCCATCAAGAGCCGTCCGCTCCTACGTCGACGGGAGTCGACAGAGCGGTACCGGGCAGAAGCAAGGCCCGCAACGCCGGAAGGAAATCATCAGTACACCCGACTCTCGCCGCCACCGTGCGGCGCAATGGACAATGAATTATTGCTGGTTTCTGGCTCGGCGATAGCGTTGCACGGCAAGCAGGCAGGCAGGCAGGCAGAGACCATAATGCCGTCCGGCATTGAGATGTCTTCTCCGTTCCTCCTCCGTCCGCGCGCGCGGTCGGCACAGGTTTAGGGTTTAGGGTGTACGAAATAACCAAGATCGCACCGCGCGCTTTGTTTCCGCGGCCGTTTGCATGTCGCGGAACTCCCCCCCTCCCCAAGAACTTCCGGCATCGTAACGGAATCTCATTGTAACGGTAATGCGCCGGGTTCCGTATCGGGAAACGGCGCATCTCGGCAAAACGAGGAGAGGATTCTTGCCCGACTTAATTTCAGGGGAAACACGTAGTTTTATCCCTCCATTAAGGGCCGAGGGTGGAACTGTATGTATTATTTGAGGCAGTAACTATAGATTGCTAGCGTTTCCAACATGGATTGTCGTTCTTTACTTATCGACAATTTCTTGATATCGATTCGTTGGATGAATATAGATAATATGATCGAAAAATATTTATATTTAAATACATGTACAGATCTGGAAAATATTTATCTATTTTAAATATTGATTCTGCGATTAATAGAAATTACTAAAATATAATTGATTTTATTGTTGATTCAAAATTTGTTCAAAAAAAGACTTTATTTCCTAATTTTGTGAAAAATGCATTTTATTATAGAATTTTATAATTTGACACCTTGTGACAGATAGATGATTATTTTTCAATATGACATATTACAAAAGTAAGAAAAGAGTATTTTATATATATCTGGGTGTCATCAGCTACATATTTACATTTATGTCATACGTTACTCGTAGATAAATGTATTTGATGAGGTGAATATTTCGATCACAATCATACATCGTGGTGAAAGCTATTATTAATCTCTGAAAAGCGTTTTCCACAGAGTTATATGAACGCATATTATTTAGTATTTACGCATAACCACATTTCATAAACACGTTTCGATTTCCCATAATAGTGTTATATGCTCTACCGCCTGGTGCCGTCCATCGAACCATCCGATGAAATCGCACTCGCAATGAGATTGCTATATGCAGATACATATATCTATATCGCCGACCGATCATACAAAGTCACAAAGATCAATATACGCTTCACTAAATAAAATGTATATATTTTGAAAACTGTAAAATATATCAATCTTTTTTTAGCCAACAGATCTTTTTCCTTTCAGTTATATGTAAAAAAAAATTCTTTTTATTTAAATCACATTTTTTAATTTTTATTTTTTTATTTGATTTTTTATAATAAATCAAATTTGATTAAATTAAATCATATTAAAGAATATTTGAGAATTCGGAAATTTTTTATACATTCCATTTTGTCATATGAAAAAAAATGCGAGTACATATTTCTCAAACGTACGTTTGAAAAATTGTGCGACAGATACTGTCACCAACGCTTATGATTGAAAGACCAAAAAAAAAAAAAAAAAAAAAAAAGGAAGAATTTCACGATAATATGCTGCGAAATCACATGACAGAAAATTTCATGATAGCCATCCTCTCTGACGATCTATATCGAAATCCGAATGACGCAGTTCTGACCGAGTGAAGCGTCGATTAACCTGATCAACGTATTACGTGCGCCAGCTACGTCGGGCCGGGAAGCTTGTATCTGCCGGAAATCGATTAACGTTTCGCTAATGGTTAACGCGTTGCTCGGTGGAAGCGCGCAAACGGTTCGCTAACGCGTGAATGATGCACATCGGTGTGTCGCGATGTAACGAAAAAATTGCCGACAGCGTGAAAACGAAACGCCAAACGCCGAAGCGTTTATCGTATCGTAACTCGTAACGCGTACCCGTAGCTTCGTTCGTTCGATCGCATCGCTACATGCGATTACCGTATGAAACGTGGTTCATTAGAAACGCAGCGGGCGTCTCGTTGCCCGAAATGTACCGGTACAACTGCGTCGGGCGTTTGAAATCGAATTGTACTGACATTTCATTACGTGGAATTCACCGTACGGCGCGATAGACGCTGAATCGGATCGCTGCAACGGTATAAATCTCGTTCTGTCGATATTCGTTAACGAAATTTTGTTGCACAAAGACAAGCACGCGACATATTAGAATAATTAATTAGAGGCAGATAAATACACATTTTTGAATATGTGCATAATTCAATGCCTTTGTGCAATTAAAAAATAATACATCGTATATACTCGAGATAAAATGAATACAAAGATCATATTTGGCCATACTATAATTATACCCGAAATTAAGCATGATTGTGTTATATATGCGCATATACAATTGCATCAAATTTTGGATATGGTCAAATATAACTTTACATAATTGCAAATTCCATTTTTTTTTCTTGAATATATTTAAAAGTGCTTTCGAAAAACATATGCTTTATTTAAAAAGGCTTTATTTAAAAATATGTCGCATTTTTAGAAAATATGCTGTTGTCGAAATTATGCAGTTAAGCGTGGGATTTATATTTCGGTGATTCTAAAATGTTTAATCATATATCATCATTTTATCGGTTTCGCACAATAAGCAGAAATCGATGTAAAAATTTCTAATTTTAGCGAATTGAAAAATTTACTGTGTGCAGTTGAATATACTTATAATAATGTAACAACATCTTGTTGAAGAAAAATATCTTTTTCAATCATTTTATCGTGTGTCACATAAAATATTGGAGATGTGCATTTTTGCTTATAGAGCATTATCAAGTGCTGTCTAAATCCGAGTTCCGGTGCGTCTCGATATCGGATTGAAGATTTAGTGGCATCGCGTTCCTTATGCAAATACGCAAAGACTCAAGCATGTTTCACGACGTTACGGTCTCATCCGTTCGAACATCAATAATCGAAAAGCAATCTGACCCTTTTGCGTACCGGAAATTACACCGATCCGTACGCGTTAGCTCTGATGTGAATCGCTAAAAAATTATTTCATTCGCAAAGGTCGTAAAATTCGTAGCTGTTACGAGGCACCAAACAACGAGGCAACCAAACGTCGCGAATGCAAATATTTTTATTTCTAATATTTCACCAAAATAAATATATTTTAAAAGTCAAGTATATATATATATATATATATATATATATATATATATATATATGTATATGTATATATATGCATATTTATTATGCCGCACATGAGAATTATTTTAACCTCGCTTATATAATTTTGCGAAGCGAGACTATTACTGATGCTGTAACATTAATTTTTTAAAATGGATCGAGGATATTTCATAAAGCTATTTTTTATTTATTTTCGAAAAATGCAATACACTTGAAAACCATCCATGAATGTATCGCGGCGATATAAAATCTTAACGCCGCAGCGCGAAAAAAATTCCCTTGAAAAAACACAGTATTTCGAGCATGTATCGTGCATTTTTAAAATAACAGATTCGGATCCTTGAACGATGGTCCGTCTATCACGGTGACGGTCCAGTTTCGCATTCGTTCCGGAAAGCGTAATAGACGTCGCCGTCCGGCAGCGTGTTCGTGAGCGTCGGACATCTACCGATGTAAATTTGCGTGAATTTGTTGGAGGCGGCAAAAATGGCGCACAGGACTAACCCTGGGTCGTGGGGAGGAAGAGGGGAGGGATCCGCGCCGTGGGTGAATAATGCTCCCGTTTAAATGGTGGGCGTCCGGTCATCGGGGGCGAACGCCGTTTATGCCGCATCAGAGTTCGCCGAATTTATTCCATTGCTCCTACTCGCGCTCAGGTTGCCTCCGTGGTGCCATGTTGTTGGTCCGCGTGATGAATGTGCACATTAAAATCGTCGCGAGAGAGAAGGGTGATACGGGAGAGGAAGAGAGTGTTGTGCAAAACATACATGTTTATACGTATGTCTCGCGAATTTCGACGAAAGACGAAGCTCCATTGAATGTTATATCGATTCAATGGTTACGTCAAAATATTAATGTATCTACTAACAATTATATAATAATGAACAATGTGCACATTTATCCTGGAATACGCACCGAGTAAAAAAAATTATTAAAAATATATCTATATAAAATATCTTTTTCATGATCTCTTTAAACATTGAGGATAAAAATTGTATAACAGATTTATTTTTAATTAATTTTCGTAATATTCTTCAACTTATTTTTTTCAAGCTGGACTATTAGTGTCAATATTTAAATTTCAACAAACAAAAAACATGTAAAAGAACAGAGATTCATCCATTTAATTTTTAATATACGTTCGTCTTCACTAAAGCAAATAAAAATTATAAATGTATACTGAATTTGTATTTCACGTCCAACAAATCTTAATTCGAAAAGCGAATCAGACAAGCAGTAACATTCATCGCAGTTTATCGCTATCATCCGAGTTCAGATTCTGACTCGTGCAGAAATAGAGACTCGCGCGCGTAATCTCGCAGGGAGATGAGAGTTATTGGTGCACGATCAGTTAGAAAATCAGATATGCCGTAGTTTCACTCCCGGAGGAAGTGGCCCAGCCGGATGTTTACTTGAAACTCCAACCGCATCTAGCGCGCAGCTAAGTGAAGCAAGGTGGGCCGGAAGCTTCTTAAGTAAAACCATCTCCAGCTATCTTACCTTACCCCGACACAGAATCAGATCAATTCACTCTTCCTCTCATAGGTCTCGCGATAGTATCTCCGAGATTTGTTTTTCCATCGTACTTCACGTTCTGGATGGGAATATTGAAAATTAATCCTACTTTTTTACCTCTTTCTTCAAGTAATCATTCCTTTTCGTTAACTAGCGTTCATTGATTCTATAGTTGGAAAATTAAGAGATGTTCCTAAGAAACATCTCATACTCTGGAATGTAATTGGGTAAATTTTCAAGAGTATAAAAATAATTCCAAGAAAGCAAAACATTTATACTTGATATTTAATAAACATTTAATGTAAATAAACATTTATGCTCTATATTATTTAATATTATCATTAAAGATTTAATATAGTATTTCAGAAAAGTTTGCCATTTATTTTAAAAATATATATTTTAATAAATTTAAAGTTGATTGTTTCGGAAAAATATTAGGAAAACTATTATAACTTTTTTAATGTTTTGCGAATATAAATCAAATATTTATATGAAGCAGAATATAAAATTTCCTAAATAGATTTGTCAGTTTGAAGAACAGTGATTTTTACATATACATCGCAACGGATATACACTTTTTTTCGTGTGTGAAAGTTGCTAAATTTCTAAACAAGCAACTCGAGGCAGAAGCACGTTATACTAGTTTTTTCGCTATCAAACTCGACGGCTTCGACGCCGCGGCTTGTAAAATTGAATGCTTCAATTTTACAGGCTACTTGTTATTTGGCCGTAAGAGGAAGTTACGGCGCAATACCGAATCCATTGGTCGAGTTCCAACTCGAGGAGTTTTTACTGTTTGAACGAAATCCGAGACTGCCGATTACCTTCGCATTGGATCACGTCCAACTTCCCATTCTCGCCGGTTTAAGGTCCCCTTCATGCTCATCTGCTCGTGTTTTTCTAACCGTTTCGCGAGTCCTGCATCTTTGTCGGGCCATTTGAGAGATCTATAACCGAATTTGCATCATGTACGCGTAATAAATTTAAAATGTAATTGCGGATGGAAAAATATTCGCTGTAAATTAAAAACCTTTGTAGTCATTTAAAGCCAGCTGCTTCTTTGTCTTATGGTAGTTTCATATTATACATTCACATGTGTTCTTTATTATAATAGTCTTGAATAAAATATATAATGCAATGTGTAACTACTTTATTTTACGGGAGATTCTGTAATATATTCTGATATATATGTACTATGACGCATACTGTGAAATATACGACGTTATACTCTGACATACTTTAACGTAATTTGTGTTACCCGGGACCATATTTCGGCTTTTTCGACGGATAGTAAATTTTTCATTATTCTTTGACACTTTTTGCATATGAGAAAATGATGGGTGCATTCGCGTATGAAATTAAAACATGTCTGCCGATCAGTCTAATTCCTTCTTTACCGTGGAGAATCAGCGGATATCGACATAACTTTTTTTATCTCATATAATTGATATTTTCAGTTCTTTATACATTTTGCATAAATATATATTATTTTTTATTTATTTTACTTTTATTTAATTATTTTGCAATGTGCCAAAAACCATATATTAGCTATTAGGACATTAAAAAAGCTTTGAATACAATAAAATTTAATATTATAAAATTAAATTTATATAAATTTATTTAAATTCAAAAGGATATTTTATATAAAAAATAATATTTGAAGTATTTTACAAAGACTGTATTTTTTAATCTTGCTTTATATATAGATATAGAAAAAAATATTAGATATCTAGATTAATAAAAATTTGACTTTTTTGCTGCGAGGAATTAACTTCGCGATGTGATTTGTTCTGTGATAAATTTGGTGTTTTCTTTCTCTGTCCGACTTATTTTTTCAGTTTCTTTGTTTTTGTGTTCAGCATCATTTATAATAGTTTCATTATTATCTTCGTTTTTGGAAGACGTTGATCTATCTTTGAATAAGGTAAATCAAATATAGAAAAGTGAGAATTTTGTTTTCCAACTTTGTATACTTATCTAGAATTAGCACTGCATATTAAATTACCGATTGTAACAAAATCATATAAATTATTTAACGAAATTTTATGAACGACATAGTTTTGAATAATCTAGATGTGTAGATTATGCACAAAATGGTATTAAAGTATTGTTATACAAGTAAATGGCTGTTGGCTTTTACGCATATTATGCATTGCCATTGTTTTAAGACTGTTTTGTATCCGCGTACGAAACAAGTCATAAATATCCGACGAGACTTTTCATGTTGTGAAAAGTAAATAGGAGTTTGGACGTGTACTTTAATTATTCATACTCAATTATAACTTTTCGTTGCCGATTTATGCTTGCATAATACATCTGGCGATCGGCTTAATTACGAACCTAGCTACAGGGTATACATAAAATACCATTGTGCCACTCCGTATAACCGGAAAAAAGATTCACTCCACACAAATACGGGCGAAAGACCTCAGGGGATGCTTACCAGTAACCCTCCATGGGTGTGCTTTCTATGTTAATTAAAAGAGTAAATAATATTTACAAACACATTTTGCACGATTTTTATTTCGTTTCGTAAACTTACCCTCTTCAAACAATTCTCAAACTTCTTACGGAATTGCAAGAAAAAATCTAACTAAAAATAAATATTCGATATTAAATATTTTTCTTTGAGGAAACGGAATAAGTGATATTTATTTCAAAGTTTTATTAATTTCATAAGAATGAAAATATATTATTAACTTTTAATATACATATTAGATTTTTCTAAAATGTATAAAATACATAACTATCATACACAAAATACATTTGACTTGGCAAAATTTAAAATAACGTAATAATAAATAAATTTGAGAAATCGGAAAGTATAATCATAATTGCATAGTATTATGTAAAGCATCAAGACAGTGTTTTTTATCGACGTGACAAAGAAAAAATTAATTCATCCAGTTGTCTAAAAAAAAAAAAAGAAAAAAATAATAATTGACTTAACGCACGCATATGAAATAAATAAGAAAGTCAGTATACATTTTTTTTGTGTTGCATATTTCAAAAATTTTTAACGTTTCTACTTTTACTTTGAAACATTTGAACATAATTGAACGTTTTATTTAAGAAAGCAGTAACATAAGAAACACGTTTCTCTTTATCTTCTGTCATATTACATATTTAGTCACGAGACTAGAGGAGATATGATAGACATTAAGTGTAAGAATCGTGTTAGATAAGAATGTGAGACAGCTCGATTTTATAAATTATAAATAATTCCAATGCTTAAAAATTAAAATTGAATATTGGCGAAAGATTCGTCAATGACGATAATTAACTGAAGAGCGAATATTTAATTAAACAGTTTATACGAGAATTCGATAATAGACCGTAGATTGATATATCCTACTACATATTAACGATATTTTCTACTATAATATTACAATTTTGTATTTTTATGATAATCTTGTTCTCATAAAGTGTAACTTAATTTTTATACAGTTTTTTAAAGATTTTTTTATTAAAAAAAAACAAAATTCTTTTAAGCATAAAATATAATTTTTATATCAATTTTAAGTAAATAATATTTATTTAAAACAAAAACTAAAAATTCTTTTGCGCATAAAATATAATTTTTATATTAATCTTAAATAAATAATATTTATTTGTATACATTTAAAAAAAAAATCTATTCTACATTTGATGGGATGATTTAGACAGTTGTAAGAAAACATTGGGCTGAATTTTAAGTGGAGATTTTAAGATCTCTGGCAAGCATCGAAACTAGCACGAGGATTTTTCCTCAGTTCACGATTGCGTGCTGTGCTTATTGAGCCAAAACGGAAGGAAAATTTGATGACGAACATATCGATTCCTTAGTGAAAACTTGGACTACAAAGCCAAACGTCAGCCGTCTGGCACGAGAACCGTTTACGTCGTGCTTTTTCGTACAATCAAAAAGTGTCTTATAATTCCGCTAGGATAGAACAAAAATTAATTCGTTTTTCACGAGATTACTGATACTTTTGTTTTCATTATTTTTTTTTTTTATAGTTTTTTACATGGAAAGTTTAGTATTATTTCTAAAATTATCAATTAAGAGATGACATCTTAACTTGAAATTATCTAATTGTAAGTAGTCACCAAAAACATTAAACGACAATAGAAATGAAAAAAGATAAAATATCTTCATTCGACAACATAAGTTGATTTTGATTCCAACGAGAATTAATTATATCGGTGTCCGAGAGAAATTTTTTTTAAGAGGTAGCATTTAAAAATTTCACGAGTTACTTTCGTTACTTTTTTACTGGATCATAAAGTTCGTCAGGAATAACGAACGCGTTGACGAACTATCCTCAGGCCGAGGGGCGAGGAGTCCTCGCTGGTTTATATTACACACAGGTCACTCGCGCGTCGCACCCGGCCAATTTAAACGCCCGAGTTTCTCCATTTACGAGGATTTCCTTCACGTGTTTACGAGTCCGAGAGATAAGGGAAGGACGCGAAATTAGCCGCCCTCGATGAAGTTGGCGCGAGTATAAGGGAGGCGCGGTAATGGAATAAGTCGAGTCGCGGTGTACCGGGCGGTAAAGAAATGCGAGAAAACATAAACAGGGTGCGGGTGTGTAACGTTATACGCATGGTGCTAAGAAACCACTCTCTCCTAAACGCGTTACGGTTGTTCCGCAGAAAATTAGCTATTCCGTCGCCGGCTTTCTCGCGATGAAATTCTCGCGTGTTTTACGTTGCGGTTGCGGTTTTTTCCTTTTTTTTTTTTTTTTTTGACGGATGTGTAAAACATGGAGAAGATTCCCAGCAATGTTTGAAGAACAGCCTTCGACATTTCTCTAACTTGCGTAGTGAAAACGTTTTCCTGCGTTGTGGCTACTTTAATTTCCTCTTTAAAGAATCTTTGTTGATAAAATACATTTTTCAAACATTTTCTCCATTTCTCTCGCGTAAGTATCAGCTCAGTCAAGTTTGTACATATCATGTGAAATTCAATGTACATTTCAGATCTTTATATTCACATAATTGCATATATTTTCATTTGTAAAATATTTTCACTATCAATATTTATGTAAATTCAAAAACCAATCTCTTTTCAGGATGTTTTTACTTATCAAAATATTATACGTTGAATTTTTTCATATTTATCATACTTTTTTATATTCTTCTATATTTAATTATTCTAGATTTAAATACATTCAAAATTACGAACGATTACCTTGTTTATTGTATTACGTTATTAGCATTGTCTATTGCAATTATGTTGCTAATAACGTGGCAGTATCAATCAGCAGTATCAATAATCAAATTTAAATAATCCACATGTTTTCACAAACATCCAATATATACAGTTTATCTTGCTAATATACCTGTTTCGGAATCGCCCATAGACGCCACAATATGCGTGGTATTGTTACTATTTTGAACATGCTCGAATTGTGTTGATACCACCATTGCATAATTCGACAACTTATATTGCTCGTTACCGCTAATTAGCGTTCTATTGCCGGAAGGTATTCATTCAAGACCGCGTACATATAGTTCGCTTAGTTTATTTAATGTATTTCCCACAAGCGGAAACCTCCATCTATCTTCTCAGTGTGGTCTAAATGCCCTGAAGTGAAAACACGTTATCCCCTTTCGCCCTGCGGACGCTTTTATAAACACTTGCGTCAATTTATCGTAGCTAATTATGGCGATCAGTCGGATATTTGTGGTTCAGAATTAAATATTCGTAACAAAATATACATATGTTAACTAAGAATTAATTAAAGAATTTACAAAAAAATCGTGAAATTGTTCTCATGCACACGCGTTGATTAAAGTAAGTGGAAAAATTAAAATAATAGATCCTTTAAACGAGATAAAGGCTTGACGCAATAACGTCATTGTGTGTCTCGCTTCTTCTTCTTTTTTTTTTTTTTTTTTTTTTTTTTTTTTTTCTCTAATTTAATTCTATGTTTTACGCGCACGAAGGCGATGACGCTACCGAGGGTGCGCTCCGGAGTCGCGTCGCGTCACTTTTCATTTTTCAACCGGTGTCCGGCGCGGGCTTTTTACGTTTCCTATGCTTTTGTACCGTGAGTAATTAAAACATTTTGGCCGGAATCCACGGATGGAGGTCCTTTGAGGTTTAAACGCGCCAGAAAATTCATCCTTCTCCCGCATTCGCACCGCACTTCGCCAAGCAAAGCCTGTGGCAAAGTGCGCGTTTGCCATAATGGAGAACCCACGCATCGCTCTCGCCGACGTGCTTCGTTTCGCGTGTCACGTATTCGCCCCGTGAACTTTTATGGAGGTTCAGCGGCAAACTCGTGCGCTTCGTTTGGCGAGCTTGCGTTGCGAGCTGCGCGTCGTGAAAACGCGTCTCTTTGATCCGCGAATGATCGTTACGATCTTCTAACTTGTGATTACGCCTCCGCTCGCATTCACATAGTATACAAAGGATCCCTCTGTGTTTCGCATGTATACGTATGCATTGTATGCGTGTCTGCCGCACGCCCGCGAGTATTATCTTCGCAAAACATCTCTAAAATGAGAATTTAAATTAATTTGTTTTTCTCTTTGTCTTCTCGAATATAAATCGTTCTTATTCCAAAGCAGTTTTAATTAAATTATTTATAAATTTAATATATTAAATATAAATTATTTAATTAAATTCTTTAGTTAAATTATGTGTGGCAAAAAGTTAACATACATGTGCAGAATTTGAAAACGATTTTTTTCTCAGGAAAGATTATTATTTGTAACAGGTTTTGAATTTGAATAAGCAGAAAAATTTTGTTGAATAAATCATTATACTTCTAATTAAAAGTTAATTAAAAATAATAATGTCTATTAAAATTGTTTAAAAAATCTATTTCAAAATATGCTGAAGGAAAATATAGATGAAAGAAAGTAAAATAAATCTGTTCATATTTTTGTCTTCAAAGGTACAATAACTCTTTTATAATTACATTCATTTGTTTGCTTAGACTGTGCTCATTTTATCATCACATATTCATTCTTTTGCACACGATTAAAATATGTATATTATGTAATATATCCCTTTGATATGTCGTTCACAAGAACAGCTCTGCGCAGACTGAACCTGGTCAATATATTAAAAGTAAAACAGAGTATTTCCTGACAAAATTATAAACTTTATTTGTGCTCAGGAATATACGCTCTATAGCTCTCTCTTTTCTACTTTAAAATATCTTAATAAAATAAGTTACTTTTATGCATGTATTACTCTTTGTGATTTAAAAAACAGATAATCACATTGAAAAATTTAGTTTGCGCGTATTTAATTATCTGTATTGAAGAGAAAAAAAACTTTGTGTATCATTAGAGATTGACCAGGTAAGCAGACGTAAAATAATTATTTCAAAAATATAATTTAAAAAAAATTTCAATATATATGCATATCCTTTTCTTTCTCAGACACAAATATAAATACAAGACTCAATTACACCCCCGTATTCTACAGTTAATATCCCGAGCATTGTTGCTAAAGACTGGGACTTTATTACGTTAGGTTCGGAGTAAATTTCCTATTGAATGTACTACAGCGTTTCGATATTGCGAAATTAAAACGCACCCCCTTGATCAATGTTTGACTAACCAATGTGCCCGATAACGAGGAGGGGTTAAGCACGTTCTCTGTGTACTTTGTAAATTTTATTTGCCCCCGTTTCGGAGCAATTGCGAAAGGCAAATGCAGGCCGGAAATGCGAGCATTGTGCTTTCGCGTGATTCACGCGGTCTGTCACGTAACAGGAAGGAATGAAACGTGTTTGTCAAGACTAATTAAAGATTCCTCCAATTCTAGAAGTAAGCGCCTTTAATTCTCACTGACAGGTTGGATACAATCGGAGAAGGGGGAGGAGGCGTTGCACCCTGGTGGGATGCTCTTGCTGCAATAGGGTTTTCCGAGGGTGTAGTGTTCCAACACGGTATTTTCTTTTATAGAAAACAATAAAACTCGCGGCGTGTTTTGATTAATAGTGCCGTCTCGTTTTCTCGTTTCCTCTTTCCACTCGCTTCCTTCATCGTCTAGCCAAGCTATTTATCATAGCACGTTTTCGCGTGTTATCAATTTCACTGAACACGATTGTACATTTCGAAATTCTCTTAATTTCTCGGAATTCCACATTCATAAATGTAACAACAATCGAGTGTAACTGCAGCAAACACGGTTGCAACATGCATCTTTTCAAAATTGCACTTTGATTCGTAACTTAAAAAAAAACGAATTAGCAACACAAACGTGTAAAGATAATTTTTCAGATTTTCTTTATCTTTATTTGTTTTAAATTTTATACATTATATATAAGCAGTATTTATTATAAGATTACTTAAAATAAAAAATTTATATATATATGTATGTATATTAATGTATAAAATACGCAAGATTATTTTATCACATTCTTGTGAAAAAATGTATGTATTCGACTTGTTGCTTTATTTCAGCTTAAAATATAAAAACTGAATGCGTCAAAAGCTGCATCAAATTTCAATGCATTTATATCAACGAGAATATATTCTTTTTTTTTTTTATTCCCGATTTTAATTCTTGGCAATTTTAATTTGCCAATTTTATTATACAATTTGATATACACACATACATACATAATTTATGAATAAATCTTTTTAAATGGGAAAAAATGCAGAATCTCTCGTGAAATTCGTCAAGTCGTACAACTTTATCGCGAAGATTACGTTGATGCAACTGTCATGTGCACACTAACTTGTCGTGACGTCTTTTCAATCCGGAACATCCAATCGAATAACAGACAGTCGTCTCGAAGAAATCAATAAATTCAAGCACAAAACAAGTCGATAGCGTACGAAATGCCATTTCCACTTTCGGTTAACAATGTGGCGTACCATTTTCATTATCCACACTCGAGTTAATGTGACACGAGAAATTCCAGTGCACATCTCTCAATCTCTTGCGATTACACAAAGTGATAATGAAGAAATTGACGTATGCCAGAATTTTTTATTTTACTTGAAATAAAACGCAAATCTGAGAAATCAACGAGACTCGAATGTAATGAGATAGTTGTTATTTACGCGTCGAATCAATTTCGAAGGCTAACCGTGTCCGGTGACAATTCAGAATTTTCACGGACACGTGACTGGCATCGCTAAATATATATATATAATTGTGGTGCAAATTGAAATTCCTTAAAGATTCTCTCTTATGCAGCAATCGATATCTTTGCAAAATTAGGCTCGAACTGCAAAGGAAGAAAAATTGATATAAATATACGCGATATCTCATCGCGTACATACATAGATATGGGCACATGTATGTAGTATATGTGCATTACACATGGATTTTATACATATATCTATATACACATACAAATATATGTACAGATATTCCAGCGGGTACGAACCTACTCGAGCTATCGATGATCGTCGACGTCGGGCGCCCATCGGTCGAGTGGATGCATCGGTTGCAATCGCAGCACTGCTGATTCGGTCTTCAATGGCAATTCGACGTTCCAGATCGTACGTACAGATAAACGACGGAAATGAAGCTCTTAACCTTATTTTTCGTTACAGAGCTTGTATTGCGAGGCGAGCCGATATTCGACTCCGGAGAGTTATCCGTAAAAAAAAAGAAGTGCTTTTATTTTGAAAAAATGGATTATTATTTATCTCCGTGTCCGAATTTTCTCTATTATACAATGCTGGTTCCATATAGATTATTTAGCTAATTTCCTCAACCGTCAAAAGTTTAGTTGCAAAAGTTTGTAAATCAAAGTTACGCAACGAGATCAACAATCAATGCGAAATAGAACCATGTTTATCTTTCTCTCTTCATCGTTATGTAAATTATTAATCTGAAAATGATGTAAGAGAACTTTCGTACACCTGATCAAAATTATGAAAGTTCGTGAATCTTGTTACATAAGTTATATCGATACCTGTATTTTAAATTTATAATATAATACTTCAAAACTGGGCTTACAACGCTTTTGAAATAAATAGCTTGGCGGGAAAGTGCATTAAAATTGTGGCTGCTCATATCTATTTACAAATCTTTTACAAAACATATTAAGATATATTACTAATAAGAGTACAATATATCCCGTGTCTAAAGATCCTTATGCAATTTTCCTATCATTTTTACTTTTATAAAGAAAAATGTACGCTTGAAATAAACTTATCCACTCGATTTTTTTTATTTCATAAATAATAGTTTATTTTTGTTACTAATAGGAAACACACATTTTAAAAAGCAATTATAGCAGTTTATTTCTAATTCTAAATTTGTAAGAAAATTTGTAAAATTTTTACCGAATTAATTTATGTGTCTAATATATTACTTATGCATTCAAACTGCAAATGTATCAATACACAACTGTATATGTAACTTGATTTGAACACGCTATTATCATTCTGCATAATATAATGTGCTCCAGGCAGTAAACTCTAGTCTAGCGACCACATTGCATTGCATCCCCATTTCGTATTTGCCTCTATTCTCGTAACGTGTTGTACATTGAACAAATTAAGCCTAGACTGTGTGCATCTGCGATGCACATTCTCGATCGTAGTTTCAATGACATTCTCGGCGACGAGGGTGTAACCCCGTATTATGCGAATTTGGTGTGAATAAATATTACGTTGTACGACTATAAATGAATCCGCTAGCAGAAATAGAGAGAGAGAGAGAAAGATGTACGTCATCGCTCGCAGGGTTGCGTCAGTAATTTAACGGAATATACGCAATTAGAGCGGAGTAATTAATATTAATGCATGGGCATCGGTCTAATTAGAATTAGACGAGGTCTGTGTAATTAACACTATTGTTTTGCGATGCATTGTACGAATCATCGCACACGTGTATACACACCCACGTGCTTATAACTGTTTGCGACTTTCGCGTTATCATTTTCGATGCAAGAGTGAGTAAATGCACTTCTAACGTTTATCAGGATTCCCCTTCATCGCTTCAATAAAGATAACGTTAATTATTAATATATTTTAAAAATACACTTATTTACATAAAGTATGCATATTTCAACAGATATTTTGTCGTATCTTTCTCACCGAAAGTCAAATGTTTAGTTAGAGTTTAGCGATGCATATCGCTTGACTTACCACACCTTTATGCGGAAGTCGAAATAAAACGAACAAAAACATATCTGTGTCACACATGTTAGCACGATACACGAGTTTCACAAGTTGGTTTGTTTTTTTTTTTTTTTTTTTTTTGTTCGCTCGTCCTTAATGAATTACGACTAAATTAAATTATGTATATTCGTGTTTACAATAAATAAGAGTGAGAGAAAAACATGCGCTGACGATAATAATTAAGCTTCAACTCGAGCGGAATAATCTCGAAATATCTCTAAACAAAGAATTATGACGTAATCATAAAAAATTGTGCGTTGATAAAAGAAATAAGCAAAAATTTATGAAAACAAATATTTCTCGTCCGTTATCCGCGTGCTATCTGCAGCAAGTAATAAAGAGATATAGAGTTAGCATTATAACTTCTTAGAATCGGCGAAAGAAGACACAAGGGAATAGAAGACGCAAAGTGCGGAGGAAGAGTAAAAGAAAGAGGGAAGAAGTCACACAATGCGTTTTTTCTTCATTAATCCCTTCGTTGCACAAAGCTACATTACGTTGCATCGTCCAATTGCGCTCGCCCGTAAATCTTGGAGCGCGACTAATATCATCATCTCTTCAATGTGCAACGTTATTATTCCATAAAGTAAGTCGTGCCGCTACCACCGCCGCGCCGGTCATTTCCTTCGTGCCTTTCGCATGTTAATACATTAGCCGTCGTCCCGGGGTGCAATTTTCCCGCGCGAATGAGCATCCCTCACGTAGGATAACGTGGCAATCTCGCATAAATATCCGCTAGAAGTTTATTACGTCGATAATGCACACCGAGGGAATAAAGTGAAGAGAACTACGGGAAAGATAGATAGAGAGAGAGAGAGAGAGAAAGAGAAAGAGAGAGAGAGAGAGAGGGTAGAAGAAGAGCTTTCTCTCTTTGCCCGAGTATGTCGGATGTATATCCCGACGTTCCTTCTCCGGCCAAGTATTTTTCTAACTCGAGCTAACGGCAACGGGGAACGGGAGGGAGATTCGCTGAACTAGAGGGATGAGCTCGACCACCAACGGCGACAGCCACAATCCGTTCATTTTACAAAATGCCATTATCGTGGGTCGAGCGCGGGCGGTTCAGATAGCCATTGTGAGGATAACGATGCCGCCTCCGGATGACGAGTGCTATTGAATCACTCCGCCAATACAGCCGCCGCCCTATCGTACTCATAGATCTGTCCGCTTGCGCGCTGCGCCGGGTAATACGAGTAATACAATAAATTGCCACCGATACGAGCTGGGGGATGACGATAAACTGGCGACGTGTTCAATTAAAACCCCCAAAGCGTCCCATTCACCGAGGTAAAATTCATTTTAGGCGGCACTTAGGATCCGCCGCGCGGTCTGCACAGTTTACATGATGTAGATGCGCGAGCTCTTAAACATTACAACGCTGTAAAGTTATCGAAACTTGTCAATTAAAATTAGTTAACTTTCTCGCGGTAATTGTGCGCGGGATAATTAGTGGATAAATATTGGTAAAACTTATTCGTGAATACTCTCGTAACTTCGAAGACGCAATCGACATGTGTATAGAGTATCCCAGGCAGAATTTCAAAGTTGGTCGAAGGAAAGACAATCGCGGATCAGTTGTTAGTCTTGTCGTTATCGATGCAAGGAAGAAATTACTCTTACAAGTTATCTTGGAGTAGTGTCCCGTGCACACCTCCAAGTACGAGAGTTATGCGTTAGTGTCGTATGAAAAGCCGGGTACGAGGCAGCAGCCAGAGCCTGCTTTCGGTTCTTGTCATTTGTCTTCCTCCGAGATAGAACCAAAGTTTCAAAGACCGCCCCAAGTCGCGTCCCGGAGCGGAAGAGGCTGACGTCTCCCTAAATTTTCGCGCTCGCAGAATTAATGGCGGCGTCAGTTTGTAAAATCTTCGTTAACGTCGCGGAAAGTCGCCGGAAACGATATACGTTCCGATAGTTGGAATCGAGTAAATCGAACCGGTCGTACGTAATGGCGAGATAGATCCTAATTCTCTGCCGTCGATGTCGCGAAAACGGAGAAAAATCAGCGGTACCATGCTGGTTTTATTTCCGAACTTTCTGACGAAGGGATCAGCTTTGTAGTGCGTCGAAGTAAAAAAAAAAAAAAAAAATGACAAAGACTTTTTATCCGATAATTAAGTATGATTTCACAACCGTCTATCCTTTGTTCATGCGTAACAATCGTCTTTAATTCCTTCAGTCTCTGCAAATTTAATGATTAAAAACACCTCCGTCTACATTATTATGGCTTTCAGAATGAAATATGAATACGAAATATGCATTCCCTGCTTTTAACGATCTACTACCGAGCGCTTTAATTTGCATTATTTAATTATACATAATCTCGAAGCTATTTCCAACTGTTCACTGAAAAACTGTATGAAAAACCGTTATGAAATATATTAAAAAATTAATTTCACAAATTATATTACTTTGATGTATATATTTATTATATAATCTCTATTATAAGATAAAAATTCCTATGAAAAAATTATCAATTTGCATACTATATGTATTGTAAGACGCAACATTAATCGTAATTATATCATGATGAAATAAATCGTAAATAGAGAATGTTTCGATTATCGATTGCTTTCGATTCAACAGGCGAGTTTTCTAAATACAAATACAGCGTTATAATTATTGAACATTGTGAAAGCGGCTTATTGATAACTTCGCCAGGATTTTCTAATTTTTATTAAAATGTAAAATTCAAGAGAGACACTCTTTTCATCTTGCAAAAATTATATCTTTTAAATTTCTAAAGAAGTATGTTAAAATAGATTACATAATAATATTATGACAACGCCGCGGGTAACATTTGATAATCCTTTAGCATTAATGCAGAGAGATTGTGTGGTACGTATTATTCGAAAAATAAATTATTAAAAATCTGTTTTGTTTTTATCTTATTATCGTGATATCGTGATATTATTTTGAATTATATGATTTTTGTACAATTCACATAAATCAAATTGAAAATGAAAATTCCAAGGCGGATCGTTGTGTACCGTGACACGCATTTGGCTCGTTAAAAAACCGTTAGCATAAAAATATAAAATTCTAAATGTAATCTCTTCACATTCGGAACAATCTGTGGAATTATTTTTTGCGCGTATGTATAATACCTTCATGTCGTAATATCATTATTATTGGATTAATCAATATTTAAATATTAACGGAATAATTATTATCAGAGCAAAATTATTGAAAACATAATTGAAATAATTAGTAATTATTGAAACTGTTTTTATTATAAATTTTCTCGTCTCGCGACAATCACGTTCCAATTCTTCATCGATTCTGACGCAATCCAATTCGTTCTGCGCGGTGTGCTAATCTTTGCTAATTCATTTATCGTGCGACACTCTCCCTGTAACTACAGTAAAAGCTTTCCAGTGCACGTGGATAACGGAAGAATATGCGTTTAAGTACGTTATTGAGTCGACGTCAGGAACACCTGGACCTGTACGAGATTTTCAGGTGTCTGCTAAGATTCCCGCGGTTACTACTCGCGCGCAAGTAACATTAAATTACCATCTTTACGATGAGAAACAACCGAGTGTTTTATATAAAAAATTACCGATAAAATAATCAATTCTTTCCGACATCGTAGACGAGATGTAATCAATTCGCGTATAACGACTTTGTACAAAGTATGATCTGCAAATACCGTCGTTTATATTAAATGAGAAGCTCGGCAATTTCGAAATCAATTTTGCGTCTTTCCTACGCTAAATAAATCAGGAGTAATTTGATTTTACTCTACAGTATCTGAAATACTATATTGATTAAAGAAAAAGAGCAAGAAAGTTTCATTTTACACGTTATCACATTACGCTTTCCGAAATATGATGAACGAGCCGGCGTAATTAGTCATACCGTGACTACGACATCGATTTCCCAGGAGGGGACACGTTACGCTCATCAGACAGAATCTCGATGGTGCAGGCGGTTTCAGAAGAGTACAAGTGCGAGGTATCCCGTCCCAAGATAGATGGACGCGCAAGTATGCCATAGTTACGCGTCAAACGCCCGAGGATTTATGTGCGTGTAATAGAGTTTGGATACCCGTTCGCCGTTCATCGCATGCACTTCATTCACCGCTAATTAAGACGATAAAGTTGGTCAATATACTCTACAGTTAGCTACGAGCTCATTGTGTCGCTCAAAAGTCTATCACTCTGTCCAGCATTAAATGCTTTAGAAAACTAAACACTAAGGATATATTTTTATTTTAAATTAATTATATGATATGAAATAATGCCACCTTTTTCATTATTCGTTTTTTATTTTGTCTTTTTTCGCGATTGATTTTGCCTTTTAAAAATTTGGCTGCTATTTAAGAAATAATTTTTATATGCATATAAAAAATTATATAATAATTTGTAATAAATAATTATTCAAAAATAAAAATCATCTCACGATTTTTATTATGTATGTACATTTCTTTTAAGCGTTCATGCATTAAATGTTTATGGGAAGAATTATTTTTTATTATTATCGAAATTGGCCAGTAAGATTGAAAGTCAAATGAATAAAAAAAAAAGGGTAACTTTGTTGTACATTAACGTTATGAAATTCTTGAACTCTTGGTACATTAATTTTTTTTTTATTAAGCGATTTGTTGAAACGGTTGACAAACTGATGCGGTTTCGTGCAGATTTCGGTCGTTTATCAAGTTTTCGGTGCAGGTCTAACTGCGGACACCAACTATTTTCGAAGCCCGCAGCCCAATTTACCGTTAACCCAAGGGGGCCATTACCAGCCACTCGAACTAGGAATAGTGATCAAAGTTTAATTGCACCCTTATCGTAAAGTTGTACCTGCTAACAAAGTCTACCTTACCCGCGAGAAACGCTGATGACGTGAATTATTTACTTCATTGTGACGTTAATATCTCCAATTTGTTAATTGGACCGAATTATTCATACATCGAATAAGCTACTGATTATATTTCGAAATAAAAAATGACAGAAAGCAATCAATGACAAACAGAAAAATAATTTTTATAAACATCAACATTTCATTCCATTCCAGATAGTGAACGATAATATATATGTATGTGTTTTATGAATTTCTATAATATTCATAATTTTTAGCTTTTTACTGACAAAACACGTATTTCTAGATATTTATATAAAAAGTTTAATTTCAAAACTCAAATTGTAAAATTTAAATGTAGAAATAGGTAATAGCAGTTATTATAAGACAAAATAATTTAATATCATATTTATTGGTCCTGTATGATAAATTACATACATTTAAATGAATGTTAAGATACAAGTTTTTGTTTCCCTAAAATAAAAATATTAAATGCAATCCCAGTAACATTTGGAGCCAAAATTTTGTCGATAGATTTCATAGAATATGAATAACAGAATATTGTTTATCGATGATTATGAACAGGATTTTTTCTCTTTTGTGTCTTCCATGATCAATGATTTAAAAAATAATATATATTATATTAAATATTTTAGTTTCATTATACAACTATTAGATTATAATACTAATTACATTGATGAGAAGTAATACATCGAGCATAAGAGACATTCGATTGCATCTCCATAAAATTATTTTTAATTTTATGAACAATTGTATATATATGAAGAAGGATATAAAGTCAAGATTTAAATATTGTTCCTGATATTTCAGAAGAACAGATTTCTGAGTACATAGTACTCGAAATATCGTGCACAGTGTCACATAAGAAATTTAATAAACGTACACATATAATGTATATCTCACGAATATAATAAGAATATAAATACTTCTTCCGACAATTAGCGATAGTCGCGCAAGAAATGAAATGATAAAAATATATCCTCACCGATGTCGGATCGCTATATTTATATTATATTTTTATTTATAGAGTCATTCATATCTCTTATTCTCTTCCTTTCTTCATTTCATTTGTTCATTTGACTCGCTTTTGTTGTCTTTGGCGGTAAATATCATTTACAGGTGGAGGTGGTAAATCTTCCTCTTCGCTATCGTCACCACCTAAACGTGTTCGTCTTCGTTTAGATCCGATGCTCATACCATCGTTACTTTCATCGACGATCCAGTGCACAGATTTTGCGAGGTCAAATAGCTTTGTATCGCAACCATTATCCGCAACTGGCAATGGAGCTGTAAAGAATTTAATATAATATACGATGGTCGAAAAATCAATTTACAAGTATAAATATATAAGTACCGTGATCAGGTAATTGGATTCTACTAAAAACATCCATAAGTAAGTCAACGGCAACAAATGGGCCCCTGAAGCAACCAGGTGGGGGTAATATTGTGCATAATTGAGCTGCAGCCGGTGGTAACGGAAAGGAACCGCCTATGCAACAATAATGTAATAATATATTTGTTAATTATGTTTGATAGAAACTTGAGAGAAAGAGAGAAAGAGAGAGAGAGAGAGAGAGAGAGAGAAAGAGAGAGAGAGAGATACATTCAAAAACATACCTGGTACGGGATGTTCACCAGGCAGGGGATTTACTTTTGGTTTGTACGGGATCATTTGCGACAAGTCGGGTCTAGGCAAAGCGGCAATCGCTTCTTCTGGATCAGGTACACGGGGTATAGTGCCGATGGAGTTTCTAGCAACGTTAGATACTTCCATATATCCAATTGATTTTAATTCCATAGGTGTGCATGGATACAAGTCCAAAAATTTGTATCTATCTACTAACTGAGCAGTCTCTTTACCTTCAAATTCTTTAATCTAAAACAGATAAGCAATAAGTAAATGAGCAAGCGGTAATTATATATTATTTGTTGTTACATATAAATAGATAGTGACCTAACCTTTTCCAATACTGCGCTTCGTCTTTTCTCAACTTTTACAATACTAGCTAGATCGCCAATATTAGATTCGAACTCCAAGAAACGATTCCATATATCTCTATAAGAGAAATAATAAATTATCATTTGCAAATAAAATTTACAATTTATGATAAAACGAAATGTTATGTACATACACTGATTTTTCTGGTTCTAAACTACCAGAAGATAATACTCTCTCGAAAAGAACTCTTGTATTGTTATCCTCTGCAATAATAGCATATGTAACAATAATTTACAACAAAAACTTATATAAAATTTATATGTATAAAGTTATACTTTCTCACACATATTTTCTTACCATTTAAATGTGACAAATAATCTATGTAACAAAGAATATAATCAGGATTGTCTCCAAATTTCTTTAAACCTAATTCGAATATACGGAATGCTATGTTTTTATCTTTAGTACAGTAATATTCCATTAATGCAGCAGCGACGTAAACGTGATGTTTGCATCTTGTGTCTTCTCGTGCTCGTTTAAACACTGTTCTTGCAGATTTTATACCTTCAGCTCTTCTTGCAAATTTCATATATTGCACATATGCCTGTAAAGTGACATATTTTACAACATAGTGCACATAATTATATAAAATGCATAAAAGTATATATGCATAAAGTAAACCAACCAAAGTAGGATCTATATCAGATATATCAAGAAACTTTTGATATATCTGATGTACTTTTTCGTATTTCACTCTACCCTCTTCGAAATCTGCGTGCGCGAAATACAGTAACATATTCTTCGATAACAATGTGCTCGTCGCTCTCTCAAACATGGTAGCTGCTTCGTCGCTGAGATTTTTAGCCGCATTTACGTCACCTTTTTCGGTCAATATTTTGGAACTCAATTCTAGGAAGTGCGCCGCTTGATGCCATACTGCAGGATGATGACCCAAACACAAGAGACACTGCTCGATTGCAAACATAACTCTGCGTGCAACAAGCGATGTATCTTCTGTTCTTAAAGGATTACTCCGTTCCCATGCTATATATTTCTTCCATAATTCAACCTAAACGAAAGTACATTAATACGTTAAATTGTAACAATATATATATGGCAATTGACATTGAAAATTGATTTTTATCAATAAAGCAGGAAGAAATATAATAATAAATATAATAATAAAGAGAGAAAATAATATAAGATAATAATATAGATAAGTAAAAGATAAATAAGATAGAAAGATAAATAATATAATAATATAGATAAAATATACATACTTGTTTAACTTCTTCAGGATGACCGGTTGGTGGGACACTGGGTGCACTTCGATTCAAACCTCTCGTAACCGCTTCCAATTCTTTAGCGACGCGTCTTGCATTCATATAGTCTCTAGATCTTTCAATTGCCATTTTCTCCGCGATTATTGGATTAATATTCTGTTCGAACGCCATGTAATCTTTCCACAATTGCTCCATGTTTATCATGGGGTTGATAACGCCTCGTTGATAAACCTAGGATGTATTAATTACTGTAGATTACTTGATTTGACATTACAATATAAAATTTTTTACTATACAATGCATTACCTTTCGTACAGCACTGATTTTCTGATTTTCAGCGTATGATCCAACCGCTTCCACACTTTTCAAAAACATGACGTAATCATTCCAAATGCTATATGAATGTATATCCATCCCAATTTTATCCAACGCAAAGTCATATGCTTGTGCCATCTTCTCTCTAGAAAAATGTTACGATTAACTTTTTTCACCTTAGAAACATAAAGTTAATGAATCAAGAAAATAAACATTCACAAACTATTATAAAATTATTATTAAATTATTATTCATATTTTTATAATAGCAATTAATAAACAAAAGATACATATTTTTTTTTTTTTTTTTTTTTTTTTTTTTGTTACAAATCAAAAACATATCCATGTACTTACTTATATGTAGTTAGACTCGCTTTGGTTTCTTTGACATAAGAAAGATACAGTTTCCACAATTCAATATTTAAAATTTTCATGAGGCACCTTTGGAAAAGCTGTTAGACAAAAGAGACATTTTAGAAATATTATAGCAGCTAGCAGTAATACGGCGAAAATATAAGAATTCATTCAAGCTCCGTCTCCTAAAGAAAGATATATGTATATCTACCAAGAATTACTTACCCATAAAGGCAAGTTTTATTTATACACATAATTAAACATTTGTAATGCATAAACCACGAGATATATATATATATATATATATATATATATATATATATATATATATATATATATTGTACATTTATGTTTTAGGAAATAACAGGCAGAATTTATTAAGAAAACTTTTAATAGTACAGTTCACTATGTATAATAAAAAACAGTGTATGTATAAAATAGGATAAATAATAATGCACCAATGCATTAATTGAGATAGTTTATTATATAAATATGATTTATTAGTAATAATGAGAGAGATATTCTTGATATGTTTCGTATATAAAAATATATATAATATATGTAATGTGTATTATATATAACATAAGTGCCCCACAAATTAAAAAAATTTATTTATTTTCTGCATGTGGGGCCAATTGTAGAAGATTGAACCTATGTGGGATCCGGAAATAAGTGATCCCAAGACATTATAAAAAATTAAGACAATGTGAAGCAGCATAAGATGATAATTGAATAATGCTAATATTAAAATTTAAAACAAATGAATAAAAACATATATTTGTGTATAAGTATTAAAAATTTAATTAAATATTTTATCACCTTATACTACCTCTAAAAGTGCTCGCAATATTTGAGCTTTCATCTATATCAGATTTTCTCAAATATTGCTAAGAGGAAGGGTAAATAGAATTTCATACTTTTGATCGAATAAAACAACATTTTAAGATAGTCTTTACTATCGAATTATGAAATTCGATTTGATTGAAGCTTTGATATCGTGTACAGCTCGTTTTATTATAAACAGCTACTTGGTTTGCAATAATATTTATATATAATAATTGCTATATAATAGCAATATCTTTTAAGCACAAATAAAAATATACTTTTGCAGGAAGGAATATAAGGCTATTACATTCAGAAAGTTGTCTTCTTTAGATCATATTCTTTATACAGTAATTACAGTAATTATTTATTCTCAACGAATAAACTTTGTAGAAAATAATCATAGCCAAAGAAAACAACCTCCCAAACATATTAACAAATTGATTATTAATCAATGAAATAATTGGCTTATGGTGAAATAGTTTTTTATTCACCTCATATAATATATGCAAAGTGCTTAGAATCACATTATATGATAATATTTAGACATTGCATGTTAGTAATACCCTAAAATTCTAGCCTGTTATGCTACAGCGACAAAAGAAAACAAAAACATTCATTCCATAAAAATAGTATAGTAAAAAATAATTAACTCTATAAAGGAGAAACACGTATACTAATAACCTGATTAATGAATTAAATAAAAATGATATATAAATCGCATACAAAAATGTTATTCTTTTGTATTTGCAGACATAAGTTTAATAATCAAAGAAACCAACATTGCGATATTTTAATTTATGATATATTTATGATATTTTATATTTATGCTTACTTTATTTAGCTAAATAAACTTTCTATATCGTTTTTATTATTTTTCGGAATATGGAGCTAATTTTTAATGACATATAAAATGTACACTTAAACTTATTTTCACTAAATATATAAATCCATAAAATTAATGTTAACATACCTTTTCCACCTTTTCAAAGTTCCGCATTTTCATCTGGAGAAAAAAGAAATATACAGATTAATATTAACATTGATACATAATAAATTCTTTTTAACAAAATAATATAGAATATAATAATTATTTATTTTTTAAGTCTTTTTATACATTATTATATTCAAACAATTTTTTAAATTATAATATTGTATTACTTTACAAAATCACTTTTAGCCAATTACCTCCTGTTCTATGTAAATTTTCCAATAACGTCCAGCTGATGGAAATACTGAAACGAGTTTTTCAAATACTGGTCTCACTTCCGTGATCGGTCTATTCTGTGCTTCTCTTATAAGAACGCTCCATGCCTCCAGATCGTATGGTGATTCATCAACTGTCTTCTGAGCACGTTGTAATTTTTCATTTCCCCAATCCTACAATCAAATTCAAATTTGTGTGTATATATTATATTAATTTCCATATATAATTCAAATATTTTTCATAATTTTCATATAAATATGCATATAAGAAAATAATATTTTTTGCAGAAAAAGAATAGAGATTTTATTTAATTGTATTAACATACAAACAGATTCTTTTCTAAAAAGATATAGGTATCATTTATATTTATATAATGTAAAATGCTATATGTGAATATAAATATATATTCATTTCTTTCTATATCATTTTAAGCTTAGAATGGATAATATGTTACCATAATTATTGCAATCAATATTATTCAAGTAAAAATTAGAAGAGAAAAAATCGACATGAAAATAAAGAATCAACTTTTTATGCTATATTGATAATCAACAAATAAGCCTTATGGAAAGCGAGGTTAGGATGCAAGCACGCCAGAAAATCGAGATACGTAGCTACTTACAAATTCCGTTTTTTCTTCTGTCATCTTATTTCCTGCTCGTAGCCGATTATACCTAAAGTATTCTGTAAAAAAAATCACGCGCGAAAAAAAAATTATTATATTCCGAATAACTCACTGCACGAAATAGGTGCAACTCGAGCGAATGTACAGCAGAAAAGCATAATACACAGATGGGCAAACGTACGCAGCGTCTCGACGGTATAACGCCAGAAAATAACCCTAGACTCTCTGCGGCCAATCAACGTTCAGCTTTACCGTGAACGCGTTGGATGATTGGTTGTTCTAGAACTCGTTTTTTTATCATTTTTATTATAAACTGCGATATGTACATTGAAAATACATGCAGGTGATAATTACAGTTGTAATAATTAGTTTGATCGATTCCTCCAGTCACGTGACTCTTGCGGGGAATGCAAAAGAAAACGCCCCCGGGTGGGCTCGAACCACCAACCTTTCGGTTAACAGCCGAACGCGCTAGCCGATTGCGCCACGGAGGCTTTTCATTTCTAGGCCACAATTATCTAAAAAGTGCAGAAGCACGAAAGGTACTTATCTATACTTCATATAAAAATGAAACTAATGATTTATTTAATTTATTATGTGCGTACCGTACACGTATATTTATATCTTGCACAAAATATCTTTGTTTAAAATAAAATATATATATATATATAGATATATGTAATATATAAAAGAGAGCCTTGAAGTAGACAACAATTATTGCACCTACATAAAGTGGGTTCCATATTATGAAGGGTGATCTATTTTCTATATGTTTTTTATTCTATGCTTCTGACGATTAAAAAATCGCGCGTACTAATCTTCCGCGACTAATTTGAGAGTTCTATCATATATTAATTGTTTACCGTAAATGTTGAGTTAATGAGTGTGAATTAAGATAAATATAAATGTCAGTGAAAGAGAAACATGATTAAAGACGCAGGATATACCTGCGCTTATACAAAACAATTGTAAGTATTCGCGAAAGAATATAATAAGAATATAATTGATAAGAAGATATTACATCTCATTACGCGTTAATATTTATTTTCCATATATTGCATAATATTTCTATATTTTATTTCAACTTTGAATTGATTATAAATTAAATGTTACATTTGCTAAATTAATTTTCTTTATTTTTCGACATACATACACCCACGCACGCACAAAAGGGAGAGAGAAAGAGAGATTGATATTATTGATTTTATTATGTTTAAGTTATCGAAGCGAGAGACGAGAGTTGAAAGCTACTATCATCTGAAGTCTGAATGTCAGTCTCGACCGAATCAAATATAATGTGAGTACGAGTTCGCTGATCGGAGCTGAGTTTCGGAGCACAGCTTTTTATTCTGATGTCAGGTAAGTCCACTTGTCATGATATACGATATTATTATATCGTTATTCAAACGTCATGAAGCGGTTCTCATAATTGAACGTATAGTATAATGACATCGTTACTAGAGAAATTATTAAATTTCGACAGAAATAACGGAGACTCTCTGCGTAACAATCTTCGAGACTAAGTCAAGATCACTTTGAGAATTATATCAAAATTATTATTAACGATAAATCAAATATTTGAGGGATATTTAAGGAATAAAAAAACGAAACTCTCTCTTTTTCTCCTTTTAAAGCATAAAAAAATTTGCTTCTTGATGTTAATCTGATTTGATGATAAATATAAATTATTTAATTCATTTTTTAATCTCTCACTATTAATTTTGTAGTAATACAATAGAGAAACAAATAATGGAAGAATCAAGGATCGAGGGATGTTTAAATTAAGACAGTAGCCGAGCGGGCGAGCGCAAGGTGTCGATAATGAATCTCCGCGTTAATTAGCCTCCGGCCAGGCGAGGCGATAGGTGGTTCGTCGTGGCATACCGATATCTTCCTCCTTGCCAGTCCTGGACGAAGTAAAGCCTAACTGAAACGTCACGCCACTTGTTACTCGTTAGTGTGCACGATGCCATCTTTACTGGCGGCCCGGTTACTTCGCCTCTGGTAGCCACTATTGATATCGGCGCACGACCGTGTAATTAACAATGTTTCCCGGGTCTTTACCTGCTTCAACGAGACGCACCCTGCTTCTGGAACGTGGTCAGATTTTGCAACAGTAACGCGACTTATCGCCGATTCGGAAAATCGCGATGATAAACAACACACTTCGTGAGAGCAACTTGATATTATATCTTTAAATATTCTAATATTATTTATAGTATATTAATACGTAAAATAAGGTCTTCAAATTAAAGAAAGATGTTACACAGAGTGGCTATATATTTTTAAGTTTTATTTCATTATTAAATTACTTTGCACGTGAATAAAATTTTCACATACGTTTAAAGTCAAGTCGAGCTTCAGAATTTAATATAATATGTACGATATTATTTATATGACATTTAACGCGCTATT
The DNA here is from genome assembly GCF_047496725.1 of Anoplolepis gracilipes. Classification (NCBI taxonomy): domain Eukaryota; kingdom Metazoa; phylum Arthropoda; class Insecta; order Hymenoptera; family Formicidae; genus Anoplolepis; species Anoplolepis gracilipes. The sequence goes on along the minus strand of NC_132980.1, from coordinate 7,960,778 downwards.
TCGCCGGAAACAAAGTTGAGCCAAGAAAGGGTTAATGACGAAGTCAGGTGGAGTCTGCGTGTTCTCGTGGACAGGTTCGTGCAGATCTCATCTGAAACGTATCTCTTGCGCGTCGACAGAGAGCTCTTCCATTACGCTGGGCGGTGGTCCCCGTCGTTATATCTGGGACAAGTCAAGTCTGCTACGTTGATCTGATAGTCTCAGGATTTATGGCAGCCCTGATGGTCCATTTAGCGCTGACACGACTGGACGGAGGCTCACTTTCGCGTGTATGCGCGCGCGTGCGACAATACGGAAATATCTTGTTAAAAACGGATAGGAGAAAAAGAGAGAGAAAGATTGAACGAGTTGACTGCGTGTACATAAATGTATTCAGTGCAAGAATAACGGCATCAATTAAATGTATCTAAATGACTTGACAGCAAACGGTTAAATTACATAAAATATAAAACACACACACACACATATATATCTAAATTTAAATCTAAATTCAATGACCTACGGAATAGTTTAGATTTCAAAAAAAGGTTCAAAAACTTTTCTGTACAATAATATCATCTTATATTAGAAGAACGCATTTTATATTTCTGATTAATTAATTTAATTTTCTGTAACCGAAATAAAATATAAAATCAAAATGACATGTAAAAATTCCAATATCATAAAGATGATCGCATTAGATTATATTTAATTTTGAATTAAAAAGGTTCCTAAAAAATTGTTAAAAAATTATATATCTTAAGTTAAAACAATTGCAAATTTTTTTGTTAGAAGTACAATAAGTTTTCGCAATAAAACAAATAGATTTATTAAGATATATAGGATTTAGTAGAATATTGGTTTTATGAAAGTCACATTGAGGAACTAATTATTGTTAAAGAGGGCGACAGGTAAGATAAATCTAAGAATACATCTACATTTAATGACGAATAAATTTAATGCGGTATCCCATAATGACGGAAAATATACACTTACTTATTATACTTAATATATACTATTATACTTTCCGGATAGAATAATCAAGTAGATAAATAAGTACCGCGATTAACGTTTACTGCCACGATAAAATAATATCGCGTACGAAATCTAGTATGAATCTTATCATACAAGAAAAAAATACGAGAGTGTTAGGGATTCGATCGCGTTTCAATTAGTATCCTATCGATTCACAGATAATTAAAACGACAATTTGCATTATCTCGATTGAGATGTCACTTTAGACGTCTTTAAAAATACATTTTAATCACTTTTTTTGGAATTAATAATAAACACGTTTAAAGATATCATAGCAGATCATTAAAAAGATTGCTTTTTATCATCTTTAAAATATAATTTTATATTTTGTAAAAGATTGAGAATTTATGATAATTTAACAAACTTTTATTTCTTTTCACTTTTGGTGATCTAGATTATCATTTTATCAAACTGCTCGAATGATTCAGCAGGTATTTCTTGCAGTAATATCGCGAATTCCTGTGACAATTCCTGTCATGCGTAGTATCGATCGTTAAATTCATTCGGAAGAATAGGCGACGATAGTGAAAATTCACGCAATTTTAATACCATAATTTCGTATTTATCATAGCAATGTAATTATATTATTGTCATGCAGGACATTAACAATTTCTCGGTGCAGTTGTCTTGGAGCGCGGAGTATGTCCACCGCGGGCATACTTATTAAAGGGCACTTTTTATTACATCAGACGGCGTGGATAAAATTCACAATATACATATAGCTCGTTCGTGAATAAATACGGACGTGATCGCCGAATGTACAACTGCAAAGATTCATGCGCGATAAACATGAGACCGACATTAAAATGCCTCTAATTCATTAATAACCCGAGTAATAATTGATATCACTTAATTGCCGAACCACGTTCGGAATCGCAAACCAGTATGGGGACACTTGGGGAAAAAGCATTACGAATTGAAAATGTCGCATAACATTATTGAATGAGGAGAGTCGCATACAATTCGATTGTAACTATATTATATTATATCATATGTTACGTCTCTTATTCTTGCGATATAATTGCAACTGTTATTGTAGTCTAGTCCTTTTTAATCGATAAAATATAATTTATGTCTTGATTATGACAGAGCTTGTGATTGTCTATATCATACTGTCGATCTCAATAGTTCTTGCAGTGAATATAATTTATCATGTTTTTTTTTGTACGCACGTATGTACGAGTGCGTACGATTATCAATCTGCGTTTATATAATTGGACGAAAAAATCAGTTTTATCTCTCGCAGACTTTAAGTATCTCGCTTTCTAGATGATTTCAAGTTAATCAGAATTAAATTAGTCGCTCGGTTTTATAAATACTTCTAAATATGGTCTTTCTAAAAAGTTTATCTCGCATTGATTTGTCTCATCTCGCAATATTGATCATTATCACACATACATCTTAATTGTTCTAACAATAAGTCGCGCTTAGAGCGCTTGCCTGGGAAATCATTGAAGTACTCAACGTTCTCGTAACCTTGATACCTTCGAGAAGTAACTGGATAAGGTAAAGGTAATAATCACAAGTACAGTGGGTACCTTTCTATATCGCCGTAGTCGCGTCAGCATACTGATTTCTCAGATAATTGTGCAATTGAATTTGTTGTACGACCTTGGTGCTACCGCAACGGTGATATCATCGCCGATTTAATTATCACATCCATTGCCGTTTTTGATTCATTGTAAATACCTTGTTACTATATACGATAATTTAATGATAGATCTGATTGGTCCTAGACATGTTAACCGACTCGCAAAAAATAATGATTTTACTGCCCTGTCATACTTTGATGTCTTACTAACTAAGGCAAATCTATATTTTATTAATATTATTAATATCTACATTAATAATTTATTAATATTATTAATATTTATATTAATATAAAATTGAATGTTTCTTAAACAAATTATATGTACACACACAGAAAAAACGTAAGTGTCAAATCAAAACTTATATACTCATATGAACGCGTTCATATTATATATATGCAACAATTTATAATCTTCTTAGAAGAATTTAAAAATCTTAAATTTCAACAATATTATAATCTTATTTCAATATTACAATTGTCATTTGAAGAATAAAATAATTATTTTAATTCTAAGAAAATTATAATCTTTGATTTGAACACGTGTTATTTTCTATCCAACATTTTTTCCTCTCCATTCAAGAAAATTATCCTTAAATAACAAGAATATATTTTTCTTGGTTGAACTATATAAAATGTCTTCCAAGTAAATTTTCTTTATTTAACGAAATATAATCTCATTTCAAGATTAAGAATATTCTTTTTTTCTGTGCAGAAGTAATACAGAAACTTGTTACACACACACACACACACACAATATATATAGCTTAATAGATTTTTAATATTAACCTTGTTACATATAAATTTACATACATTCAAACATGAAATTATTAGCAGTGCGATATTTCGCAGACTTTCAGATGAACACGGAAATACAATCAAACATATATCGACCGTAATTGCGAACGGTAGCCGTTGAGAGCCGGGACGTTATGCAAACTTAATATTGCTAGCAATAATAATCCTCGATTATAAAAATATCAACTTTCGCAGGGAATACACATCCTAGAGCCGGTAGAAACGCGTAAGGCGCATTTTACGGCAAAGTTTCTTGCATGTACGTATACATGCAATTGGCGCTGCCGTGGGAAACGTGACACGAGCTCGCTCCTAAACCTGAAAAGCCGTTTCGAGACCGTAGATAGAGGTCGTCGGTCGGTCGGTAGCCACATACGACTTGTGCTCGACGCACAGGTATACCTCCGTACGCAATAAATTACTTATTTGCTTGTCACAAGGAATGTCGAAGCAACATTTTCCGTCATCGTATCGTCGTACGACGCTGTGGAAATATTACATGTTAAAATCGAATGACTCTTTCCAATAACGTTCTTTCAGAATGTCAAGATAGAAACTATTAACGCCGATGTATTATAAACGATCACGCGTAATAAATTATAAATTTTAATAGATTTGTTATTTATGTTTATTAAAGAGATGAATGTATAAAAGTGATAACTTATAGTAAAAGAAATGAAAATCTGAGATTATGTGACGCTCTTACATTTGTTTCATTTACTTAGCTCTTCGATTATTACGTCTATAAAAATGCCTTTTTTTTCATTCGTAAACGAGGCTGCAAAATTTCTAATGGACTCCAGTATGCAAAATAGTTACATTAGCACATAATAATAATAACAAGATTTAAAAATCAATTTAGAATAGAGATATCAAATACTCGCGTAATATTGGAGAAAGCAATTTAAATGCAGTAAGTTAAGTTATTACCTATCTCTATTAGTTTTGTGCGAAACTATTAGAGATCAAATTTATCTACATGTTGCATATCACATTTCTCTCCAGGAATATACAATTATATCGTGCTAATACCATGTGATTAGTATGCATATGAATAATTTACGCAGGGCTTTACAGTTAATATGTTATCTACGGTTGGATCGCTGTTGTATTTAATCAAGTAGTTCAGCAATTCATTACGTGTTCATTCGTGCGTTTGTAATTCCGCTTTGCATCATTTTTAAGATTGTTAATCTGCATCGAATTGTGTCGTAAAGATCGCGAGATACGACAGCTGCCATAGCAATAGCATACAATTTCCGCAATGCTGCGTCACGCAAATATTATTATGCGCATGTCTTCCTTCTATAAATAAATTCATTGTCTATCTGATGTCTGACAACTTAAAATTAGATGACAGAATAATAACAGATGTAAAAAGTACGTTATGCTGAAAGACAAGATTGCTAATAAAAGGTTATTTTTTAACCAAATGATTTAAAAGACAAAGCAAAAAGAATAAATGAATTAAAGGACACTGCCTTCATAAATAATTATTCAGTCAAAATTAAATATATATAACTGTAATTATATAGTTATAATCGATTAATATAAATTATCGATTCTAGTATTATTGACTATAAGTAATGACATTTTTAAAACAAATTGCTTTTTATGATTCTTTAAATTGATGAATACTGTGATTTTATAAAAAATAACGCAAACATTTGGAAAATCGAAATTGAGATTTTTAAAGATCTTTAGAAAATCCCCAATAATCCAGAAATTATACGAGGTCTGTGTAATTACTGTAATTGGCATAATAGCCTTAATTGCTGTTCGCAGCGCTTATTGTTAGTGCAAACTAGTTACCATTATGCGAGAGAATTTAATGAAAGATATTTTAATATTATCAATTTGCATTAATTAAATTAGTGCCTCATTACATTATCATGTTTGTAGAAATCAAAATTTTCCTCGACGGATAACGTCCGTAAAAATCGCAAATTTTTACATCTAAGGCGCTACAAGACGCGTAAACTTCAACTCGCCAAACGTAATAAGCGCCGGACCCTTTTACAAACTGTGGACGCGTTTTCGTAATTCACTTTCTAATGCTCGGCTAAAATTATATCGTCACTTTTACCATGCGGTAACCACACTATTCCATTCCCTTTTCTATATGCGCACGATCTGCGCGGATACGCCGCGAACGCGCCCGCGAGCTATGATTTATAATGCAACGCGTGATGCTCGCAAAAAGACGTTCGCTCTCGTTCCCGTTCGCACATCGCCGTGCGATCGCAATCATTATTCTTTTCTCGCGAAGGTCGCGAGGTATTCATGTTAATCCTCAGCTACTATGTTACATTCAAATCTGACCGATATTTTATAATTTGTAATATACTTTCACTGTGATTAGAAGATTATAAACAAATTAAAAGATACATCTAAAATTATTTTACAAATTATCATACAAAAATCAATTTTTTATTATTGTACCGAGTTTACTCAAATCCAACTCTTGCAATTGAGAATTAAATAATACACATTACCAATTTTATGTATATTAAAAAAATTATATTCGTATCAAATATTAAAGAAATAAATTACTGTTTTCTTTTAATTTTATTAATATATCCTTTATTATTTAATATTATTTATCTATAATTATTTTTGCAGAAGTATCTTATCAGATGTAAAAAATTTAATAGTCGATGAAATTAACTAGAATGGTACTGTTTGTACCTCATGTTCACTACGACGAGCAAAAATTTATCTTGCACGACATGATGGGTTATATTGAGAGACGATAAGTAGGCTTGACACCTTTAATGCAGTGGCTTCATATGATTCGGATTATGCCGAGGATACAAATATATGTATACCTTGCACCCACTAATGATGACAAATATATATATCCGCGCAAAGTACTACTCGCGATCAATAACGTATGTGGACAACATTGGTCATTCGTTACGCTCAAGGCAGATGTGTGTGTGTGTGTGTGTGTGTGTGTGTGTGTGTGTGTGTGTACAAAGTTATAAACATATATTTTACCGTAATCGCACAGCTTTACGCGGTGTGTCCTTATTTGCCGAGAACCATGCCAGTCTCGAGACCGCGTATGATTTTGCCGATTTTCTTCTGCTTGACGTTCTCATGAGACGATACGTCGCGACGTGTCAATTTATAATCATCAAGAAATTCACGCCACAATTACCATCTAGAAGATATCTCATTAACACCGACGCGATTGATGCGAGATATGTATTGGTATCTCATTTAAATTTATCGCGATTCAACATATATACTGATATAGAACCTACACTGACAATTGCATAAAATGAGCAAAGTAGTTATATTAAAATATTCTCGTGAATGTATCTTAAACTTAATTGCCAAAATGATGGAGAATATTAAAATAATGTTGGAAAAAGCAGTAATCACTATTTTTACTTAAAACAGCGTATCTTAATGAGATTCAATATTTAAATGAAAAAAATGTGTTTAAATTGTGTAATTTAAGACTAAAGTATCTTTCGGATATTGGATTGTAACCTACGTGAAGTTTCTACACGTGTAAAGTATTTAATGTCTATTTTATAGCAACTACACTATTTTCTAATAATAATGGCTATCATCAATCGCATAGTGACGCGGAAGACATGTGGACACGATACGAATGGCATGATCACGAATACGAGTTTCTTGCAGCCACTACCATAAGCGTGCTTGTGTTGTATATGTTTTTTTGTTAACATTGTCCGAGAACTTGGCATGAGTAGTACGTCTGTTTGGCTTCAAATGGAAGTCACAAAACATCGTATATAAATGTACTGAGCATTTCTTTTATTGAAACAGTCTATTTTCTCCTTAATTACATATTTTGTATATTAAGTGCACCGTGCGAAGAATTTAGTTTTTTATATATCGCATCCACTATAATCATATTTATTATTGACTATTATATTTTGCTATAAAATAGAAGCTTTCTATCTAAATAATATTGACTTAATACGTTCTGTTTTTCGACAACGTTAAACGTACAGAAGATATAAAATATGCTTTATAAATGACGAACGGTTGATTTAATTCATTATAAGATAAGAGAAAAATTATGGGAATCACGTAAAAAAATCATAATTAAATTTTGATTTATTTTTAATTTTTATTATATATCGAGGAAACTTAAATCCCCTGAAAAAATTATCGTTCTAATCTTTTACCTGTGTCTGTGGCTTTGTGAAACCTGAAGTTTCAAATATCGAAGATCTTATCGGCATGCCTACATGTACAAACGTAAACCAATCGCATATCTTTTCCGAAGAAGAGAGAGAGACTCGTCATGTCGTCACGGGTGATATCCAGGATTGCACCTCTCGACTTGAGAGGATTCTGTCATAGACCGGAATCAGCAACAGCGATATTCCGTTTAAGTTATGGCCTCGGTTATAGCCGCCGTTCGGACTACAAATTCTCCCGCGGTGGTACATATATACCGTATACACATATATACGGTAGGATTTGTACTTACCTAGTACGGAAACTACCTACCTACAACTTAGCAGAATGCCAGCGTGCAGAAAGGCTCGTTGCCATCCGGGACAAATACGCGGTTACTGTAGAGATATTGCGTCTTGGGACGCTACATTCTCTGGGGAAAATAGCCTAATGATCGTATTGTAGCCGCCAACATGTCAGAAAATATCTACAATGCGTTTGATCGTTTATGAATTTGTTTGTCGATATTTGTTTAAAATCTATTTACTCCAAAAAATGCAACAGGATTAGATGCGTTTATGACTTCTGGCGACGTATCTTGAGAAATAATTTCTGCGCTTAAAAAGTCAACTTTGAAGTAATCAAACAAAATAAAATTTTATCTATTTTATTTATTTTAAAAAATTATTTTTTATTTTTAGAGGGATTATTGATTATCTATAAAGATATTTATAAATTGGATTTTGTGAAGGAAGGAAGATGTATTGCAAATAGACATGTCTCATATCAGTTTTTTTCAGTTTTAATGTGTCGTAACCCTGCCAAATACAATAATAATAGCAATAGTATTAATTATAATAATAATCGTAATAATGATAATGATAAGTATTATCTAAAATATGTAACCACAACGCGTTTCGATAGTGGATACCGAGACAGGTGCGTGACTGTACCACACACAGAACGATCATGGCATGCCATGTGTATGTACATCACACGTCGCTGCAACTCGACGGCGTATATTTATTTCAATAAATCACGTGTCAGCCACGAGAGAGAGACTGTACCAGGGATCTTACGATATATAAGATTCACTTCCACAGTAGGAATCGCAAGTTATTATAATCAATATACGCGCTTATGGCCGTACTCGACCGAATATATACTTTTAGGACTTTCTCGTAAAAAAACTTCACCGGCATTTACGATAATATCGTATATATAAATATATAATATATATATATATATATAATTTCGCGTGCGCAATATATATATATATATTTCACTATTCATCTCTCCGCGAATAATTATACATTCTTTTTTTTTCTCTCATTTTTCTTTCAATAAATAAATTATCCAACTCAAGAACATCAAATATCGATAACAGTAATATGATTACAACCACATTTACAATATATTCATATTTATCTCTCTCTATATATATTCATTTATATGTATATATATTTTTTTCTTTTTATTTAACTCTAACAAACTCTCTTCTGTGTGCGCGGTACGATAGAGACCACCTTTAAACGCCGCGTGATACAATAAAAAATACCAAGTTAGCATAATGTCTTGGTTTATACAAGTGATTCATAATATATTATTATTGATCTACATTTCTACGTAATATATATAATTATGCTTAAAAGGTAATAGTTAGTGGCGCGCAGCTATTTCGCCCTTTTTTCAATATTTTAGTATTTTGCATTTTTTATCACGAAAAAAATAAAATATAGCAAAACATTAACTCTAATTTTATTTATCAAAAACAAATATTATAATATTCAAATAAAATCAAGTCATTTGGATATGGTTCATATTAACAAAAAGGCGACCTTTTATGGCAGATATTCATAAGAAATATTTTAATATATATATATATATATATATATATATATATTATATATATATTAATAATATATATGTATATATGTATATATATTAATATCTAATATATATGTAATATTATATAATATTATATATATGTATATTAGAATATATATATATATATATATATATATATATATCGACATACTGATTCTAGAACACGAAAGCCGTACTAAAATCTGTAATTCAGGCTAGGCTACGCGCACTGCAGTATATAAATCCGTGCGAGATCCGAGAGAGAGAATTACTGGCCCCCATTGATTACATTAATCGGATAGAATCATGCTATTCTAATCCGCCGATCGTGGACGATTATCAGACGGCGAACTTTACATGCTATGTACAATAATTATTGTTGTTCTAACTTATTACCTTAAGATCTAGTAGTTCCGTTCGTTAAATTTATGTGAATATTCGAACCTACAAATTACGACTCAATGTTCGCGTAATTTGTCGTTTAAAGAAACTGTTATATGATGCTCGTATTTCGCTTTTAGAGTACTTTCGGTATATAAAAATAAAAAAGATTTTTTTCGATCGCCCATCGAGACATGTACTGCGGCATTTTAATATCTTGAGGGAAAAAAAAGTTATTAGGAGAAAGGCTCGAAAATAGGCAGAGATAAACTATTAATTAAAAATATCATGGAACGAAATATGCTTGCTAATTGAGAAAAATTATAATATTATTGATGTGAATCAAGAGATGCTGGGATTAATGTAATAGAAACGAAATTCCTTTAGTTTTGAATTATGTATCGATTCATCCAACATCTTGTATTCTACTTGACGCATATATTGCATTTTAATATGCGTATGTACGCATGTAAAATTCAATATATAAAAACATAAGCATAGAGCATCTTGAGAGAAAAAAGAAAATATAATTATGACATATATTTGCGAGAAAATAAAATGATTTTTCACGTGTTCAATTCATCAAGTTTGATAGAATCATACTAAAAAGGTATAACTAACTGTAAACTGAATTTAATTGATATACTCTTATCGCGCATTTAGAATTCAACAAAGTCATAATTTTAATCAAATATAAATATATATATACAATATATATTTCATTTCAACCAAAAAATAAAATTTCATATCTTATATTCTTTCCAAAAGAATGTATGGAGTATGCGGTATCTCGTGTAAGTAATATGTAATTTTCTACATTATTATGTGAAATATCATTTTATTTTTTAATCCTTCATATCAGTTCTTTTGAACAAATCTAAAATAGTATTTATTAAATTTCGTTGATACTTATCAAATAGTCGAACTCGATAGCATTCAAAATTACAGACACATGTGGAGAGATATTGTCAATGCAAGTGCCAATGTTTTTCTTCTAAAGTTATTAATAAGATCGTAATCGAGAAGAAATTCGCCACATGTGTCATACGTGCAAATATACATTTTCTACTTCGTTCATCTTTAATCGACCCTAGTAAGATATGCCAAATATGTAAATAATTAATTCGCGTTTGAAAATCGACGACTTGATTGTGATGATTACGACTGTATAATCTCGATTAGTCGACTGTCAGTTGACATCCATTAAGGCACTTGAAATGCTAATCTCCCTGGGCGAAGCCCTTTGAAGAAAGTTCAGTTGGAGCTCGTTTACCTACTTTCTTATCCATTCACGGTTTACCTTCTATGGAAAAATTGAATAGTCATGCATTAACATGAGACATAAGCGCTAATATACATACATATATATATATATATATATATATATATATATAGAGAGAGAGAGAGAGAGAGAGAGAGAGAGAGAGAGAGAGAGAGAAAGAGAGAAAAAGAGAGAGAAAGAGAAAGGGGAAGGGAAACACTTTTCGAATACGCGTAAAGCATTGGACTTTCTTGAAGCTCCACGTACTCTTAGATATAGGAACGTGTGTGCTCGGGGAATGTAAATTCGCGTAATCGGTTCCTTTTTCTTTCCGGGATATCGAAATCTCTAACGATAATGCGGCACTAAAAATTTCCGCGTGATGAACTTTATCCGATAGCGACAGGAATGTTTTACTTTCCCGTAAAAAGGACGGCAATTAACGTACACAGTAGTTAACTGTTCCCGTGTACTTTACGCGTTTAAAACCTATATAAGCAAAGATGATCGACGTCACGTATCATATGCGGGTATAAAAACAATTTTCCGGTCGCCAAAGAAAGAGCAAATATAATGTGAAACGATATATATACTTATCAAACAAATTCTTTATCTATAATGCCAAAAATAAGTAATTTTCATACAACTATAGCTCTTAATATTTATATTTATATTGAAAGCACTCCAAATCTTGAAAGACATCATCATAAAAAGTCGAGAAAAGACATATTCAATAGTAAAAAAAAAAAAAAAAAAAAAAAAACGACTCAATGAAATCATAATTTTATCACTATCACAAATTTGTTAACATTATTAGCATGTTTTCGACTTGTGCACATATATTCTAGATAGGAATAAATTTAGCTTATTATAAGGAAGGGAATCAAATATATGTCTTGTATTTATATAAATATCATATAAATATAGAAAGTTCACGTATAATATGATCATAAAATGATAATCAAATTAGACAACTTTAACGTTGAGCGGTAATCTTGACAAAAGATATCACGAAGATTGAAGCCTCAATTGTGCAAGTTCTTGATAGGTTAAATTGAAATACTCAGTGTTTTTAATTAACACTTCTGAATATTACAAAAGCGGGTCAGATTAGAATTTCGTTAATATGATTCAGACAATAATTTAAAATAAAAGATAAAAAGTGACAGACAAATGTGACGACATATTCCAGCGCAAGTACATGGACAAAACTGATGAAGGATAGTGTCACATCATGCATAGATTTTCATCATTTATATGATGCATGAAAGTAATTTATTGTAAAAATGTACTATCAATTCTGCTCATAAAGATTCTACTGCAGCCTTCATTGCTTCATTATTCATCTAATATATATATATATATATATTCATCTTATATATATATATAATTGCTTCATTATTCATCTTATATATATATATATATATATATATATATATATATATATATATATATATAAGTTATGCAATATATAAATCTTTATTTTATTATTTATCTGTTGTATTGATTTATAGAACCGATAATTGATTATGAGATATGTTGAGGAATATGTCAAATGATAAATAATCTCAAGATTTTAATAGATAATGAGATTACAGAAATGTATGAGAATATAAATTGAAATTCAAATAATTATATCATAAACTGTAAAGTGTGGTAAAGAGGGAACAAGATATTCTATTATATCGAACCATCAGGATCAACCGCACAAATGAGATTAAAAGAAAAAAATGGTCTACACTTTTTGCAAAAAAATACAAGAATGTGTTAATACGTAGGCCAAACTTCACGGCGTTATATATGCATATGTCATTTAAAGTTCTATATAATTACGATTATCGGATCTTAATTGCCCGACATTTTAATTTTTCTGGATTCATTATTTTTCTAGTAACTTGAAGTTTTGCGTACGTTTAACTGACAAGTTTCGTGCGAGCTGACATGTGACGTTCAATTTGTAACTTCTGCAAGGGAGCTAAGACGCGCCGAATTTGTTCTCTGGGCGAGGATTTTTGAAGGATCGGATTATGAAAGGTATACAAGCACGAAAATTCGCGTGACTTAAGGCACTAACAGTATACTTAAGGCCTAACGCAGTGTCCTCTTCCTTAACATTAGAAGGCACTATTTCCTATCAGAATACAACACGTAACAAATGTTAATTTATCGACCCTCGCGTTAATCTTACGCGGAGTTTCTTCCTTTTTAATGATATAAACTGGCTCTCTAGCATATACTGGCATCTCTCGTTTCATCGTTTTAACTGGCTTCAGATGTCCAAGCTTTAGTTGCATTATGCAGCGGTGAAAACACGGTTTGAAGAAACAGATTAATGCTATGCCTGCTACCTACCTTGCAGGTCGAGTTTCGCAAAGTTTCTAGAAATTATGTACACGCGATGTATATATTATTATACATCAAGCGAGCGCATTGAGATTTTTGTGTCCCTCACAATTTCGTGATTATTTAACATATCAATCAACGACTTCGGTGTTTAATAATTAGATAATAAATTTTCTATTTTCTTTTTCAATATTGCATACCTCATTTATAGGAATATGCAATATATCTCGCATTTCTTTATATATACATATATGTACATTATATTATATAAAATGAACCAATATTCTCGCATTGTGTGATAATTTTAATTAACTAATTCCGTTAGTCACATTTTATATTCTCTTTTATTGATTTATATATCAAACTTTCAATTATCATATAAATAAATTTTTATCGACTAATCAACATTAATCAAAACAGTTAATTTAAATAATCTTCTTAAAATAATGAGTCTAAATTATGTACTTTCAAATTAGCAATTCCGAAGTCGCCAATTTGATGCGTCAAAAACATTCTGATGTGATTGTTATTTTGTAATCAGACAGTCACAAAGAACGATATCATAATAAATATACATGATAAAGTGGATCGTTCTTGCGACAGAGCGTTTGAGCATATATTTGCCTTTTATAGGTGCTCTGCGGACATTTATTGAGCTATTGAGTTTTCCATCAGAATGCCATCACGTAAAATGCGGAATAATACTTGTTGTCATCGTTTGTATAAAACGCGTATCTACGTCTCAGGCTCAAAAATCTCAAAGTGCGTTAGAAAAGAATAATTTACTCGATTATGCTTTTATTTGCATAAAGCACGAAGTATAGTATTAACGATATTTCGTGATTGCACCTTTTCTACTTTGGCACCTTGCGCGGAATCAAAATTTTATTTAACGATTTACGATCGAAGAAAGCTGTTTTTGCGACTAAAAAGAGATTTTAAAAAGCATCATATATAACATATAATGCTATTAATGATATTGCTTATTACGCGTTCATAATACTGGCTTTTTTGGGATGCCGACGTTTTATATCTCACTTCATTACTACACAATGAAACGTTAATGATTGTCCGTCTCTAAACGCGAAATTCTTTGTGCATAATCGAAAAATTGCTCTATTAATGCTTTTACGTAATATCTACGATCACGATTGTAGTTTATTTAACTGAGCATGCTAAGTCCCAAGCTCCGTCACCGGAGTTCGATATATCTTTTAATTTATATTCTAACCATTTACTTACCTTAATTAATTAATTAACTTTTATATACTGGCTCTATTCTTCGTAATGTATACGATAAATGGTGCTCTAGACTAGTTGAGCTGGCCTTATTTAAACGTGTGTGTGTGTGTGTGTGTGTGTGTGTATGTGTGTGTGTGTGTTGTATGTGTATGTGTATATATTGTTTTATGTATATATAACAATATATATGTATATTTGTTATATGTAAACATAACAATATATATATAACAAACTGAAAAATAGAACAAATAAAAATTGGCTAGAAACACAGAAAAGAACAGATACACATATATATAATGACAAATACGTCTCGTCGTGCTTGTCAAATCTACGACCTCGATCGCGATTTCAATCGATCTCGCAAGCGGATCTTCCCTTCCTCAAAATCATGAACCAGATTGACGCGCCTTTATCAAAGCCCGACAATTACCTTCTCGCGTTCAAAGCTCGTAATTCAGACATCGATTCGATTATTATAGCTGCAATCAATCCGGAAAGATCCATCGAAAGATTCGCGAAAGACAGCATCGAGAGAATCGGCCGATCGAAGGTTGATCGGCATCGCGATTACTTATTGTTAGTTCGCGACTAAGCGCTAAACCTAATGAACGATTTGTTTGCTTCGTCAATCTATTTTTCTCTTTTCCTAGTTGCTGCCCGCCCGATCGACCGGTCCGTCTTCGTGAGAATTTCGGGGACGGGCCGGCTCGCGACGCGGCTCTTCAGGTCCCAAATGTAAGAAATATCATCGTCCGTCTCTCGCTCGCGTCCAGGATCACTCGGGATGATCACTGGCCTATTGCCGAGGATCGTTTCTCACCCTGCGCCTCTCTCGTCGATCAGCGTGCGTTTCTCTCGCGTCGCACGACTCTGTGGCCCTTTTCATCAGTGCCTCTTCATGTGAAGCGACAAATGGTCGCTTCGCGAGAACGATCGCTGACAGAGATGGCACTTGAACGGCTTTTGGCCCGTGTGCTTGCGATAGTGCCGCGTCAGCTCGTCCGATCGTGCGAATTTCCACGTGCAACCTTCCCACGTGCACTGATACGGCTTCTCGCCTGTAACAGATAAATGAAAGCATATGTCGATGATAAGGATGTATTGGATATGTTTAATGTTATAAATTTTTAGTTTTTTTTTTTTTTTTTTTTAATGGGCTTGGATTATTAAGTAGTAGTTTTAGAGATTATTAAAAGCAGAGTTGAAGTATTAAAAGCAGTTTAAAATTTTGTACTTATTGTTTTGATTTTAATTCACTTTAAAATGACTATTAAAAGACTTTAATATAAAAATCGTGCATATCTAAATAACTGTACAAAAATTAAAAAATTCCTTCTGGATTTAATTTGAGATTTAATAAAGAAAAAAAATTGTTAGAGAAAAATGTCAAAAATATTAAAGGAATATGAACATTATTTTAATTAAATTAATATAAAAAACTTTGACAATTACTATAATATTCGAAATATATAATTATATTTTAATAATTTTATAGAAAAAATATACAATTCTATATAAACTTTATCACAAAATCTCAATATTAAACAAGAATTTAAAAAAAAATCAGTTATTTTTTAAGAATTTTATTTAACGCAAACATTTTTAATTTTAGTTGCTTATATAGGTACAGTTTTAATTGTTTGTATACCATTTATATAAAATTTATAGAATTTGTCCACAAAGAGACAAAATAGGCAATCAATGTCAATTTTATTAGTCGAAGAGTCATATGATGACTCTTCGACTAAAATAATTTATACCCTAAGCGTAATTAAATTTCACTTAGCAATCACTTAGTAATGTAATTCAAAACGATTTGTTTAGTATATCGACATAAATACATTCATCCATCAAATCATAATAAGCTCATTAAATACACATTATTAAATATATATTTAAACTAATCTTAATATTAGCAATTTCAATTTAATATATTTTTTAGATAATAACTTATGAATAATTAAAGTTTTTTGTTATATTTGCAAATCGAGAATTTAATTTAGTTTTAATACGTAATATATGACAAATCTGGATAGTTTTTCAAAAACTAAATTTCTTACTACGTCAATTCAATGTAGGTTTAGGTATATATTTTGAAATGTGTTTGTATGTGTAGTGTGATAATAAAATAAGGCACGCATACATAGTTTGACAATTCGTGAATAATGCAATAATATTATTGTATATGTATAATTGTTTGTATTGCTTCGTCAGCAATTATATTCTACTTAAATGTACATTAATTGACGTAGCATGAATCAACGTAGGCCTTTATCGCTCGACAAAGTCGATCTAAAACACCCGAGAAAGAGAGGTAGAAAGGGGTGGAAAAAGAGAAAATAAAAAGCAAGGTTGCTCATGAGATAAACATAAATGAGAGTTCTAAATATAAAGACTTCCTCGTGCGCAAAAATCAATCGTATCAAAAGTATAATATCATCGAGTCCTAGAATATCATAGAGCCTTAGAAGAGCTAAGATCATGGTGTGAAAAAGTATTTGTGACATTTGCAATACTCTCAGTTTAATGTTTAATTTTCGTTTCAATTTCCTGCCGAAGCAGCACGTAAGTGTCCAATGTGTTTTTCATACGCAAAAAAATGGTATAATATAAATTATATAAAAAATATATTTCTTTTGAAACATTTATTGTAAAACGCAGGATGTCCTAACAAAACCACTGAGCATATTTTTAAGGACGGATTCTTCCAATTTTCTCCATGTATCATTATATATTTTTTTATGTTTTCATATATTTTTTTATGTCATGTTATATTTATATATATCTTGCTATATTTTGTATGTTTTTATGCCTAGATAATGATAACATTAGGATATTTATTACTATAATTATTATAAATAAATTAGGCATTTATTTTGTTTGTTAACGATTATGCATTTATTTATGCAACAAACTATTTGAATAATTACACATACAATAATCCTTTATAAAATACAATAACATAGAAAAATAGTTTTTATATTTGAATACTCAAAAGTAAAATACAAGTGTTAAACAACTTTGATTTCAACAAAATCCAATAATAATATGAATCGAAAATAAATTTCTCTCAGTGTATTATAATTTCATTAATTTGTTTATCATTAAAATAATTTCGATCCCACAATCACATTGTTGTACGTCACTTCATGCTATGATACGATTATACACGCCATAGAATCTTTCCACGAGAAGGATCAAAATCGAAGCAGAAGTAAAGGAACCGCTTCCATGTGCTCCAGATGAATTGTGGAAACGGTTCAGCGAGGCAATGACGTAATCGCCATCAAGTTCAATCGCTTCGTCGAGACGAAGGCACCGGCGAATCGTTACGTTCAGGTGGCCGGTTTCGCGATCCTATTAAATCCGCGTCGGTTAAAGCCGCCGGATAATGATCGGCCGGGTTGAGCGACGAAGACGACGACGTGATACGTCGTCGTCTCTCTCGATCTGATCTCGTGGAATGGAAAATCGCTGCCGCTTTGATCGATATATTTGCATCCGTCGGCGAATTCTTCCGAAGCGATGGTCGTCAGCTAAGTACGGATCGTAAGTCACAGCGGGTCAAGATGAAGAGTATTATTATCGCGAGGATCGAAAGCGGAGGAGCGGCAAGCGGCGCTTAACCCTTAATTTGGTATTTGCCCTTATAAATGGCCGGTGTTAAGGCACAAGCGGAACAATTATCGCGTCGCGGAACGTGAGCCAAGTTGCGGCCTCCGACGCAAGACGAGAGAGAGGGTTAACGTACATATTTATTATTACGCATTAGGAACGATTAATCTTTATGAATCGGACGTTTTAATTATTGCGCGATGCGCATCCAAGGAGGGGGAGGGGACAACCGTGAGATCGTTTTAATGAGAAATCGCGCTTTCGGTTCACATCTTCGCGGCGATTTCGCGCGAACGAAGAAATCCGATATACAAATGGAAGTGAAGGTATATTTCCTTCTGCGAAAACATTCTATCTTCTCCCTTCGTCTCGCAATTTATCCCATTCTGTCTAAAATAATGGAATAATGCGCAACTCACGGAAATGTCGGAAAATAGATTACCATACGATTATATCTAGAGTTATATTGTCCGTAAACCAAGTGTAGTGCCGCTACACCGCTGTATGAAAGAGATAGAAAAAGAAAAGCAGTCACTATGGAATATTAACGCCACCTTTTTGAC
This sequence comes from Anoplolepis gracilipes, assembly GCF_047496725.1. NCBI lineage: Eukaryota > Metazoa > Arthropoda > Insecta > Hymenoptera > Formicidae > Anoplolepis > Anoplolepis gracilipes. Next base: position 7,941,943 of record NC_132980.1, on the reverse strand, counting down.
AGTACCGCGGGGCTAATTACCGAACGGTAATTAACGAGGTATATACACTCTCTGCGTTTCTGAAAGCCGGCCGTAATTAAAGACGCAAGCGACGCAAAGGGAACGGCAGGTTGCCACGCGGCTGGAAAGGATTGAGCTTTAGCGGTGCCGAGAAACGACGGGGCGCGGATGATCGAAGACACGTTCTCCGTACACGCCGTAGATCTAAATCGGCCGTTTTAACCGTCCCGGGCGTCCATCGGGCGAATATTATTACGCAACGCGCCGGGAATATGCGAACGACTAATGACGTTATGAAGGAAATCGCGCGCGCGCGCGCGCGCGCACACGGTTGTGTTGCGTAATCGTGAGTAATTAGTCGATTTACAATCCGTACAAGGTGCGCGTAATATCGACCGATGGGCGAGCGTCGCATTAGTTCTCCCCGTTATTAATGTATTTCGATCGCGTTTTTACGCGCGGCCCGCGCGTTTATTGCTCCATAGATTAACGTCGCGTTACCTTCCCTCCTCTTTGTGTTCTACTCTCTTTTCCGTCAAGTTACTTAATCGTAACTTAAGATTGGCCATTCGTTTGCGATGTCGTTCTCATTTGCGTGCATCCATGCATTAAAGGAAATGGGACGAGGCAAAAGATATAATTAAGACGAAATAATAACAACCACAGTTCTCCAACCGAAAGATTCAAATTACTGATTATTTAACTGTATTCTGTATATCTGAATACTGTTCTTGCACTGCCTTTAAAAATGAAGCAGAATTGAATTGCTTTGTTCTCTCGATTCAATATTTTTCGTAGGATTTAATAAAAACAATCGAAATTACAGATTTGCATTAAAATTGCTTACTTATGTTGCATTTCTTATCATTCGCGATTAAATGCTTATTCTAGTATAGATAGTATTTCTTTATCTTATATTGTGCACATTTTATAACTCTCTAATGAAGCGACACGATCATTAAGCTCGCCGCAGCGTACCATTTTTTTTTTGCGATGCAAATACACGCGATTCATTTATCACCGCATGCAGAGACATTGTTTAATTATCACATAATAGCGTGTCTTGTCCTTTGTTACATTTCAAGATAGCAAGATAGATGCGAGACTATTTATCTTAGGACACAAGTCTACTAGAGTCACGCAGAGCGAAACTTTGAAGACAGTGTTGTATCGTATTGCGACGTGATATACAAATAAGATGTTACCCATGATGTATTAAGTAACTGTAAGTTACAAACTAGAGGAGATAAAGAAGACATTGTAAACTTATTTTCACACATAAATTACATTAATCTTCTTCATAAGAATGATCGAATTCATGTCATATTATGTACATTGTTTCAATTAGCCGTGGATATATTATCATTAAATCTGTAAAATTGACAGCTTGCACATAATACATTTCACAATTCTAGGTTCGATTATCAGTTAACGAAGCATGCACGTTTCGACACATTTGTTGCGCGAAGCATATAATTATCACATCACAGCATGTGAGAAAGTTGTTCCGACGCATGGCTAAGCGACACGATGCGTGCCGGTAATGAGGAGCGAACTAACAGCTCTCTCGACTAGTTAGGAAAAAACATAAACTTGTGTGTCGTTCATAGATGCACCGTTCACGTGATGTCAATCTTAAACTGTAATGAGACTCAGCATCTCCGGTGCATCTTGAAATTACACACGCTTCGTGTAAACCATCTAATTTTTAGACATACAGTTGAGTTTGTTTCTCTCAATAAATATATATGTATGTGAATCTCTTTTCTTAAATGCAATAGATAATAATTTAAAAAACTTTTTAGAAAAAGATTAAAAATCAATTCAATTCAATTATCAAATCAACTCTTCTTAGTTTGTATATGTCAAACAAATCACCAGAATCAAAGTATTATTATTATCATTATTATTACGAATGCTATCAAACACGAAAGTGCGCTATGATGAAGTTATTTGTAGAAAAAAAAAGAGCAACAATGATTTGCAACGACTAACGAAGAACAATGCGGAGAAGCATGCTCGTCAGGAAATCGTTAACCCAGCCAAGAAGGTAATCGCAGCCTTCGGCATTAGTGCATAAGTGCATTGTTAATAACAGGGTATTCGAAGCACCACCACTCGTAGAGAAATCTACAGAGCGAACTGCTTGTGATCATCGGTGTATCCTTCGATACACGGAATCGATCGGCGGACGTTGTCCGGCTTACGCCAAGGCTAATTCGCCTTAATTAATACACGAGGTCTCTCAGCAAACCTCCTGTCTATCAAGGGTCACGCCAGTCGGCTGACACCGAGCTTATATTCTGATAGTTATACACAGTGATTCTCAACTTACGTCCCTTTTCTTTGATCCGTCAAATTTTTTTTTGCTATCAAATACTACGAGTAATTCATTTATTTTATTTTAATTATATTAATTTTATTTGATTTTAACATAACAATAGTTACATGACAGTTTATAAATGGAGCAAAATTAAAATCAAGCAGCACTTTGATTGTATAATATCGATAAATGATTAATATGAAATAATAATGATATAAAAAGAAATGACAAGAGAAATCGAATAACCGAGAATTTATTATTTATTTAGATTAAAGTTTGATAAAATAGCAGAAGATATTATTAATGTTCTTAGATGTAAGATATGAGTGTGTTGCTCAACTCGTATAGATTACAATCAAAATTGTAAATAAACTTAAATTTATATCATTCTGATTTATAATTACGATTTTTATTAAGAATTCTTTCGTGCGAGACTCAATTAAAAACCGGTACTCTGGCGGAAAACTCTAGTTTAGAAAATAACGATGCTTTTAAAAGAAACGGTTGGCATTTCTTAACTTACGCGAAATCATACTCAACTGAGGGAAATGCGATAATTAGAGATACCCCGTAGATATACATGTTGCTATGCGATTTCTCACAGGTAGATAAGAAATTTTATGTATACGTTAATGGGCGTAGGAAACATCTCTCACCATATAATCGTGCAAGGGCGATTTACCGTGCGCTCATAATGAGCTATGATTCTCTACCTGTAATGCAACTCTCGTTACACGCAACAACGTGTGTCAGGTACGCTGTTATTCGTCAATATTAAAAGTAATATTAAGTTGTTATTGTGTTCCGTTACATCGTCAATGAAGCGCGTAATATGAACAACGTCCAACGTGCGTAAACAATTATTAATACTATTGATTGCATTTCACCTTATGATCCCCTTTATTCCCACTTTGGGATCTGCAGCTTTATTGAAAAGTTCGAAATGTCATAATTTAATTCGTCACTTTTAAGTGAATTTCTAAAAGTGTGCCTGATATTTTAATCAATAAAATAAAAACAGTAGAACGCAAGAAACATATATACAATAGATATTTTATAGCACATCCAAAAATTTTAGCATGATATTTAATATTTTTTGAGTTTTATAGAAACTAATTATCAAGACTAAATGTTTTACTTGGATAAAAATATAAATAAAAACTATTACAATGTAATGAGAAACAATTTGTGAAATATTTCAAAACTAATGGAACATGATATTAAAACTGAATTGTTGAGAACTAACAAATCTGTTATTTCTCGACAAGCCTCGACAATTTTACGATCACTCCTATCGGCTTCGCAACGACAGTCATGATCGCGCGAGCGAGTTACAGCGCGGAATGGTAGAAATGACGGTAATCAATGAATTGGCATTTCCCACATTCAGGCGGTATCGGCGGTGTCCGCCTCACTAAGGATATCTCTCTGGCCGCACCGGTGTTAGAATGACGGATAGGCGGTGGCGGTTTGCCACTAGAAACCGATCGTTGAAACAATTAGTCGAAGCCAAGTACACAATCGAGTTGTACGTCAAGTAATGGTCTTTCGTTTGCCAGCCGATCGCGGCAAGCTGGGAATTTCGTAAACCCGTCTACCATAATGTCATCCTAATGCGCGAAGCATGTTTCGATATTTGCAAAACTTCAAAACTAGTTTTTCTCCGTGAAATCAAGAAGATATATCTTTCGTATATCTTTCATATGTGCAGATTCTTCAAAAAAAAAAAAAAAAAAAAATCATTTTCTGTTATACTTATTGTCAGCGCTAAACACGTATGATATATTTTTACCTCGCGTTAAAATAATAATGAAATAAAATAAATAATGGAATTCTGATCATTGTATGGTGATAATTGTATCAAATTATTAAAAATCTTTAGTAATAAAGATTTCGCAGAAATCACAAATTGCGCAATAAAATATTATATAATTTGATTGAAATGATAGATCTCATAGATAAAGATTTTATTTATTTTGTTTGAAAAAGATTTCTCAGATAATATATATATAATTCTTATCCGACAATGATATTTTGGAAAAAGGCTTCAATGTTTCTTCATATCGAGCGTTTCTGGGTTGAGCACCGCGATCGCGCTGCGTCTTGGTTGAACCATGGACCAGACAAAAGATCCTGGTTCTCACGACCACGCCCTCTCCCCGCTGCCGCTGCCTTCTCCAGACGGCGGCGGCGATGCCTTCACGAAGGTACCTATCCACCGGAAATTCCTGAAGCAACCACCGCGCCGCGTCGTGTATGCACACGGAATGAAACGGCGCGATCTCTTCCAAGTTCTCGTGACGCGGTAATAAATGGCCGGGGAGCCTGGATCTATACGCGAGAGAGCGCCCGTACGAAAGCGGATAAAAGTGCGAGTTTTCTCTCCTGCTGGACAGAAGGCATCTCCACGGCGACGCTACGGAACGGTATCGAATTTCCGCGAGGCTCTACGGTCGTGAATCCTAGCGTGCGAAAGTCGGCGACCCTTGACCGCGACGGGTCGCGGATCACGCGCGCGAAAAATCTTTGCGGAGAATAACACGGCTGATGTGTGCCTCTTATCTGTTATCCTGCAAAGAGAGAGAGAGAGAGAGAGAGAGAGAGAGAAAGAGAGTCGCGTGTTCAAAGAGTCTGATGTAAATTCGTAAAACGCGTGAGGTAACACGTGTGATTAAATCGGCGATTCTCATTAATTATCTCTTCTATGATTCTTTAGAAATAAAAAATCGCGCCTAAAAAAAAAAAATTTATTTTCAAACTTCCTTTATTTCGTAATCGAATCAACAACTTGTAAATTTCGCAACGACTACCAGTTATACGTCCAATTTGAGCACCTCTTTCGAGAAAAGCGTGTCAGCCTCGATCTTGTAGATATTAAAAGGAATGCCCAATGACTAATGGTTTACCGTCGAGCACTTGACCCGACCGGGCGACAAGTCGTTAACTACCGGCCGTACGCTCAGGTTAAACATTATTATTATTATTATTATCGGTGCATGGATCTCACGGCGATATTTGGTAGTGAGGCTGCGAGCGTCGCGTCGATTTAACGTGGGAAGACGAAGATAATGACTCCAATCTACACGTAACCAAAGCCTCCTTCTCTCGTACGAGAAGAAGAAGAAAAAGAAGCGATTTTCACGTCCGCTCGAAACATCATACTATTTTGCTGAACAAGGTCCTAGCTTGTGACGTTTAATTGGGATGTGACAATAACTAGATGATTGTCCTTAAAATTTAATTAATTTTCTGTCCTGCTTTTTTACCAGAGCTATTACGCGCTCGTTCATTTCAAGTATTGTATCTTGCCATCATTGAAAAGATAACGTCACCAGCGAAATGGCATATGTGAAGCGAGAGAAGGGATCGATGGTGAAAAATGACGCGCGATTGTTTCAACGATTGCTGACGCACGCGCGTGACTCACGATCATACATAACGATCATCGAGAATGTAGCAAGTTTGTTTCTTTGAATCGATTGATGTATTTAATCTTGATTAGCTTTCCCGATTCAAAGTTTCAATAAAATATCCATAGAGTTTCTAACCATGTACTGGAGTCGAGTGATTTATGACACAATACGCTTATGTGTGTAATTTAACCAATTTTTTTTCTAACTTTTTCTCTCTTTAATGCGTTTGTAATATAGTGGTATATTTTTCTGAAAATATTTTTAAATTTTGCATATTTTATACGAATATTTCTCGCGATATATACATATATGTCGATTGATCCAAATATCTAGAATTTTTAAAAAGTATCAAAATTACTTGCTCAATTAAGACCAACTTACCAGTGTGGGTCCTCTTGTGCGCTTTGAGATGCGAGCTCTTCGTGTAAACTTTGTCGCAGCCAGCGACGTCGCATCTGTGAACTTTACGTCTCTTCAGCGCGTCGCCGCAATCACCATCGACACCTAAATTACCGCCGTTTCCGCCAACGCCGGCATTTCCTCTACCACCTAATCCGATACCCCCCGCAAGTGGACGTTTCTGGAATGCGCTGAAATTAGATAATTAAATTGACAAACAGTTAAACATGATGTTTAAACAAAATAATACCGTTAAAAACTATTCTAATGCAATTATATCCGGATATACTATATTTTTATACATTTTTTACAAAAGTACATTTTTTCTGTAAAATTAAAAAATTGAAAGTAAAAGATAAGAAATCAGTATTATAAATTTTAAAAATAAAAAAAATAAGTTAAAGAAAAAGAATTAACGTTTTCGAAACGAGAGACGACTCAGAACAGACGAGAAATAATATTCCACGTCAAAAGAAATCAGATGCAATAAAACAGCATAGTACGCGACACATGACGAATTATAAAAGAGGTAGGATCGCGCGTTTTGCTTGCGTCTGAGATTGCCTTCTGACTTATAATGATGATACATCGATATAACTATATCTGACAATGAGATAGCATTGATTGCGATGAGCGACAAGAAATTCGTCGTTCAAGCACCAGTTGCTAGCAATATCAATTCCAATATGTGGAGGAAACATCTTCATCGACCGTTTTGCGCAAGGATCGCATGTTCCATCATGGATGATCTGTCATTCTTACTTTGTTTTAGACACACAGTCGACAAATACTATGATATGTGTGAGATTCGTTTTTAATATTTACAAAATTATTAATTTCAGTGTAATTTCATTTGATTCCTATTTTTTTAATTTAAAGATATTATTTAATACTTGTGGAATCGTTTCTCTGCATACTATCGTAAAATAACCTCAGTAAAAATATATATAAGCGATTTTAAAAAAGAGAGATTAAGCATTCAGTAGATGATTCAAGAAAAAAAAATTCATTAAAAAAAACATAAAGAAACAGAAAATTAAAACTGATAATTCTTCGCATTTTATAATTTCTTTGACAGAGCCTAGAGAATTCATTTTCTCTAACAATAGAAATTTAAAAATCATAGAAATTATTTTCACAACATATTATTAGCGAACCTTTCTTTTTGAGTCAAAGTGCCTTTTCGAATAAGTATACGAAAAACTGAGCATTCTTCGAAAGTGGGCAATCGGTCGAATGGAATTAGACCAATTCGATCCGATCCACCAAGAGAAGAAAGGCGAACTGATTCGATCAATCTCAACTTGACACACTGAATTCTGGCAAGACTTGTTTTTCCGCAAAACACTCGTACGTGCTAACGATATAGATTGGGTTATTTCTTAAGAGGCGTGCCGCCATATTAGTACTGGTCAATTTGGTGCAGTGCAAATATCGATAAAAGACAATCCGAAATAATTATGCGATTTATTTCAAAAATTTAAATCTTGAATGATTAATAAATTCGATTTTTCAATTATCTCAAAACGCCAATTAAAATTTAATTAAACTTTGCGCACGTTCTGATTTTTTAAATATAATTTCACACAATTTTGTGTTAATGTGACTTGCAGTCATTCTTTTTGAACGACGACATTTTTATAAATTTATCGAAATATAAATTTTACAAAGTGATCTACGACGCAATTTTGCAATCAAGGATTCTATATAAATTTTAAACCGGATTAACTAAAACGGTACTGATATATTCTTACCTATTATATCAAAGTCACGTAAGGATTTCATGCACAATACAAGAATATATGTTAGTTATAAATGAAACATGTGTTGTGCGAACTGACATACATAAATCCGCTTATAATCGCGATAATCCGATTGGCGTTAATTCTTCAGAAAGTAGGTTGTTGCTCATGCATATTTCTGTCTATTCACATATAAATGCTAGCGAAAAATTAATTAGTCTAATATTTTCATACAAATGACTATTTTGTCTTCTAATATATTTTTTTTAATGATCCTGTATACACATCACAGTCCGATAATCATTAAGTTAGCGAGCAGAAAATTAATAAAAGTAAGTTACGTGGAAAATTAGTAAAAGAGAGAAACGCATTTTATAAACGAAAAATTATAATACTAATAAGTATAAAAATGAATATGTTTACAATTGTACAGTTATAAATTCTTTTCGCTATAAAGGAAGATTAAATAATATAATAAATTCCATTTTAACAAATTTAAGAAATGTAACAAAAACGATGTTGTATTATTTGCAAAAATTAACGTGTATGATTAAAGGTAGAAAAATTCGATTTAAAAACGAACCTTGCTATATGTATCAACAATAACATGATAAGAAAATTTAAATCATTATTCATTGTCAGTTGAAATAGTCGTTATAAATCCGGCGATCTAATAAATAGACAAGATCTCGACTGGGAAGTGTATTTGTCATAAAATATTAGTTCCCATCGCAGATTCTCCGCAGGAGATGCTGATATGCAGGTACTAGTATTATTTTATAGACGTGCATTTGTATATATTCAACATGCATATAAAGAGATGAATAGAAATGTACATATATGTGTAAGAAACGAGTTAAAATTTATGTTAAACGCGATTTACAGTTATTCGCTCTTCGTACGTGAAACAAAGCTAAATAGAAAATTACAAGGCACTATATAATTATTATGTATATAATTATGGGATGCTTTTTATAAATTTTAAATTTAAAATTATTTTTTCTGTATATCATGTTTTCATATTTTGGGATAGTACTAAAAAATGGAGGATCAATGAACAGAATTCGTGCACAGTATACCGTATAGACAGGTTGATTTGCAAAAAGCGTATAATGAATCGGCGTCACGCTAATTGGGCGAAAGAAGCGAGACGAAATTACTTAGGCGCGTGCTCGAAAGAAATCGTGACAGGACGTGTAAAATGAGGTTTGTTAGCGTGCGCCGGGTGTCACGAGATTACCATGTTTCCTTGTATGTGTTATGCATGTGTGTGTGAGATGTCAAGACATAGTTCCTATAAGAGAGATGGATCGGGAGAGCCCGGGTACAATGGAAACGACAGTCGCGCGAGTGCGCGCGGCGAGAGCAAATTAAACGAGATTTACAGCGGGCGCACGATCTTGTCCTATTAACCCTGGACGTGCTTATGCATTCGATGAAATACGATTGAACGTAAGCATCGACGCCGTGAGTGAGTATATCGCTGTGATATCCCGCTGTTTTCGGCCGATTGTGTGAAGCGATAATAAAGTCAGCCTTTGTATTTCACAGCAAACTCGACACGTTTCTCGCGCGCGTATTTTCTGTACTTTTTTGCCCCAACATTCCAACAAATTGGATATTTAACACGTTACATAACGCGGCAATGATAAATTGTAATTCCTTTTAATTAAAGATTCTATACGGTAAAAATTATATCATGCGTTACATTTATTAAATATAGAAATGTAACGAATGATATCATTTTTGCTATATATAATATTTAATTAAAAAGAGTTATAATTGATACTTATGTAGTATATATATATGTATTTGTCAGAAACATTTTAAGTTATTATATTTTACAAGCATGCAATTTCTTTGTATCTTAATTTTTGTATATTAAAAAGTAAAATTGGTATAATGACTACTTTATCGAGAATGTTAATTAATGTATATACGCGAGAATACGAGTAATTTTGTTGATTATAATTAACTGAAAGAAACTAACGGCGGGACATTAAATTATTCTTGCCTATCCATGAAGTAAATTCACTTCACGATTAATCATTTAATTTTTATCATCCACGCTCGTCTCAGATACATAAACTTTAACGCTATCCCGCTTCAATAGCATCTCCTCGTAGCCTTTTACGCAACGTAAAATACACGCTTATGCCTAGATAGGATACAACAGGTGAATAATAATACTTACTAAGAAGCCTTTATCCTCTGCAACGCGAGAAGGGCGGCGGAAGGGGAGATCGGGAAGACGGAATCGGGTGGCTCCATCACGCAGACCGATACGTCCCTCTCCCGGTCCCTTTCCCTGTCCCTCTGCCTGTCCCTATCGCGATCACATTGCTCCCTTGCCCGATCTCGCACCTCTCTGTCCCTGATGGCGGGCTCTCGTTCCTGTTGACATTCCCTCTCGTTCTCGCCGCTTCTCTCCCGCACCCTCTCGCGCTCCCGGTTTCTTTCCCGGCTTCGATCTCGATCGCGATCTCTGTCCCACGCTGTTTCGCTCAACGGTGGCAACGATGGTGACGCTGTAAAAGAAACGAGAAATGCCTGTTGTTCAAAAAATCTTGTTACAGTGTAAATTGTTTTTCAAGTTGCTAAACTGATACTTCGACATTTATAAATAAATTATTTATTTATATATATTATTTAAGGTAATATATTATGTAACTGCTATTATCAGGTCACGATATTTCAGGAAGATCTTAAACATAAGCAAATAATGGGAGCAGCAATTGAAGTATATACATGTTATTTCTTTTGTACGGAATACATGTTTGCCACTTTGTGCGAACGTGCCATGGCGGTCGCAGGGTACCGTGCCCTCGATCCATCAACGATCGAGGATCGAAGGTCGATGTCAGACGAGCACGATGCAGCTCGCGCAACCTCTCGCAGATAAATCAACCGGGTGAAGAAATGCAAACGTTTCTTGCGCTCGCATCCTTTCCGAGACGTAATTCCTTACGATGGCGCGTTATAAATCGCTTTATGATTTCTTTTCGCGGGATTGTACGAGATCGACTTGTTTAAGATGCTTCGCTTATCATTACGTCTGCGCGTTGATGATAAATAAATTCCGCTTTCGATGTCTCGGTGGAATTTCGCGAATTATTGCGGTGTTTAAGCCGTAAAACGTCTTTGCATAGATTCCCACATCCTTTAAAAATCAGCAGCTACAGTTTATTATCGTATTACATGGAAAATTGCGATTTACCTCGCTATCTAGAGAGTTTTGACGACCGTTGACATCGCGGCCGCTGTATCTCACTGTACTTTCTGCGATTTGTGAGAGCCGGCCGACAAGCGTGTTAAATGCCCGTGACATTGCTGTTACTAATTAGCAGTCGCGTTAACGACGCGGCCAATACATTCGCGAGATAGAATGGAAAGATGCGGCGACTTTGCGATATCATTGTCGATCGTACTGCTGATAATATTTTGACCATGCACATCTTTCATTTAATTACAGAAGTTGTCTAGCGTCTCACGTAATCAACATAAAATCATAATTTACAAGTTCATCTTGTTACGCGAGGACAGCTTGTTTGTTTATAAACACGTTATTAGCACAGTATTATTTTAATTATACAAAATTATTTAGTTTGAAGTTTTAAATAAAATAATTTAAATTTATTATCTAACAAACAAAATTAAAATATATAATAATAAAATTAGAATAATTGTATTTTTAATGATACTGAGGAAATCACACACAAGTAAATTATAATAATCTCTTTTTGAAAATACGTTTAAATTGTAAATTCTATTTTCAATTTAATATTTGGATTTATTAACATATTATACATATTCATTATAATGCTTCAAATAACAATTGTCAAAACATATCATTTTATTTTCAGAGAAAGAAAATTAAATCATAGCATGCCTAATAGCTAATGTATTAACGAATTAATAAATTATATATGTATCATATGCCATCATGGGAAGAAATGTATACCTTCTTTTTTTAATGAAACTCTACGCTAATGTTTAAATTGATTGGAATCGATCTTACATTCAACGAAGTAATGCGATAACACGTGGCGCATGGTCATAAGTTAAGCGGAACGTTCGTGCGGAACGATCACTTAAGCTGACGCGATATGAAATTTAATGCCTCGTCTTCACGAACTTGAACAGATATCTGAAACAGAGTTGGAACACGTACCGTTGCTGCTTCACTCTTATGTATTACGTGTCTCACTGCATCTTGACAACCTGAGTTATCTTAAATTAAGTAATATATGTCGTGCAACGCGTAATAAGATTGCCAGTCAATTTCGAAAAGAAATTGTAGTGAACAAGACCGGAGATAATATATATAATATTCGTATTTCACACTTTTAAATATTAACATATACAATATATAAAGTCAAAGAAATATATATTATTATCTATCGCTTTTATATTCCTTTAATTTATTTTAGCTTTTATTTTAATTACAATTTTAATTTATTTATGATTTTTTGCGGTTAAAATGTAAACCTTTACGCATACATATTCGCAAGAAATTGTAAGAATTGAAAATGGAATTTTTATAAAGTATCGAAAAATTAATTAATCACAATTTTCATCCAAATTTAAAAAAATATTGTACAATATATTAATTGCATGATATGACGAAGATAATGCTCGTTCTCACTACGTGTGTAACTGAATTCTCATTAATTATTTGTCCTTATCATGGCAGAAATCTCATGAGCATTCTCGAATCGTATCGAGAAATCATTATGAATTCAGTCAGTCGAACCACGACGTAGTAACAGCGGTATTATTAACCGCAATTTCCGTGTGCCGGGGCGGCCTCACTTAATTAGCCGCTGCTTCGGACACTTTTCCTCCCTCTCTCTTCCGAGATCTCGTTCCAAACGTCTCGTTAGAGCCATTAACTCTTCTCATAGTTTTAGCCGAGACCTATGATCCCTCGCTATCTAATGGGGTACGCAGTCGTCACAAACAAGAACGATCTGACAGAACTTTGTTCGTGTTACATCCTTGTCCCTCTTTTATTTTTTTTTCTCATTTTATTCATCCTTTTTTTAACGTAGTTATCCCTTAATGTAAAAATATATGTCTCAACGCATATATAATTATTTGAAATTCAGGAAATAACCGTTTAATTGTGCCTAAAAAAAGAATAGATTTCTGATAAGAAATTAAATTAGCGATTAAGACAGAATAATGTGCAGACTGTCTAAATAAATTAATTTTGGTTTAATAATTTCTTACCATATCTAATACTATTTATAAGAAAAGCAAAATTGATCGTTTTAAATATTAAATATTAATTTAATAATTAATTTTAATTAAATATATACTTATAAATTCGAGCTTAATGTTCAATTTTGACATTTACTGCCACATGTACATTAAAGCGAAAAAAACCTATTTCTTTCTTATAGTATTAGACTATAGATATTTTATTTTTCCAAAGTTTTTCTTTTCAATTGCAGCACTCTATTCTTTGATTATTAATTACTAAAAATCTTCGTAAAAAAACATTTTGTAGAAAGTATCTTTAACTGTTACTTGATTAGCATAGAAACGATGAAAATGATCCCTCTGTAGGTGTTCGCTCGCCTCGCCCACGCTAGGCAACAGAGTTAATATTAAGCATTAGGGGTAATAATACTTGGTTTTAGCATGTTTCGCCTTTTCGTTTCATCTGCGTCTTTCCTCCGCTCGCTCTTTCGTTCGCGCACGATCTTTTGCCTTCCATCGTTTTCTTTTCTCGCGCACACGTATCCCGATGCTTTCGCGCGCCAAGGAACGTCAGGGGGTAATTGATAATGTTAAACGCCAGGGTTAATCCGCCGATTTATGGGCAGAGAGCGTGCGCGCCGTGGATTTTTTAAAATACACCAAATTGAGGGATAATCGCCCGACATTAATGCCTCGCCGCTAAAGATTGCCGCGCCTCGCCGGGCGCGCAAATCCAGAGGGATGATTGAGAGAGATAAGTGGGAGTACGGAGGTTATGGCGCTTCGCGTGTCCGGTGGCGGATAAAAGAGAGGGCCCTGCTAATCCGCCAAGAAAAAGGGAGAGTGCCTTGAATCGACTGAGAGAATCGATCTCGAGATAGCCACGGCGCATGGAGGATAAAGCGCCTATCTCATGACCTCAAGTCAAAGATAGTCACTCGTTGTAGGATCTTGAGTCCGCAACGATGCGATGCACATTTCGTTCCGTGATTCTCAAATCACGTGGTAGAAATCTTGAATGATAATTTATCCATAAATTTGCGCGCTTTTTAATATATATTAATATGAATATAAAAAAAATATATAATAGAGATAGAAATATATATATATATATATATATATATATATATATATATATATCGGAAAAGGATATAGAATAATAGGATACAAATAATTATAAAAATTAATACAAATAAAATATATAATAATAAAATAATATGATAAAAATAAAATTAATACAAATAATTGCAATATCGTAATATTATAAAGAAATTATAAAAATATATTTTTGGACGTGAACAGGTTTATTTTTCTTGGCTTTATCACACTCGCAAGTGGAATCTACCGTTCATTCTGGCGAATAACGTCGATTATGGCATATTGTATAATCCAGCGGGTGGGCGCATTAGGCGCGCGGAAATATATGCGTGCGCTCGCGTGCGCGTGCACGGATAAAAGGTGGGTGGACATGCCACCCGCGTCGCGGAACTCGTTAGGCGTTATGTGTTTTCAATTAAGTTTCCGAGGCCGCGTACGCGAAGCGCGCAGATTAGCGCGAGCGACCGGACTTGCGTCGATTAATCGTGAAGCGTTATTTCTCATTCTCGTGCCGCGGGGGCCGCCACGACGTTTAGAAATTTATTGACGGTGGTTCGTTCGTACAAAGTACCGGTTATCCGTCAGGTGCGAAGATAACGTGCGCGATAACGCTTATTCACATCGTGCCGCAAATTCATCGGCGGTGAGCATTTGGAATTGAGAAGAGAGATCCCACGAGACGATCACGATAAACTTTTGCGCAAAGATATCTGTATGTTTCGTAGAAAAAAAACATAAATATATCTAGAGTTTATAAATTTTATCTAAATTGTTAATATAAATTCTGAATATGTCAAATATTGAAAGCAAAATAGCAAATAATCATGGTAAAGATTTATGTACATATTTTTAAAAATTGTCGCATAATTTGAACTGACATAATTACTGTTACATTATGATGTATGTAATGAATGGTCCAAGGGAATGAAATCCAACATTATGCGCAATAAATTGCGCTCAATTCGCGCAACGGAGATTTCAGTCTGAGGAAATAATTAAAATTTATATTTCGTCGTATTAAACGACGACTTTAAACTGCATCGCGCAATCCTAGTGGCGTAAACGTAAAATGAGCGATTATCTCTTTGTCAAGCGGCACATTAACGTATCTTTATCATAATTAAGCGCCGCCTCGTGCACACTAATTGTCAAAAGCGTAATTGCACTGGCGAGGTGAAAGTAGCTAAATGCGGAAGTGCAATTAAATATATGCCAATTCGTTGAAATAGCGAAAAGATTTGAAATAAATTGAGTTTTATCAGCTACCTCTCTCTTTCTTTCTTCAATTTTCAATCAAATTTATTCGTGAATTTTAAATTTCTTCTCCCAAAACAATAATACATATCTTCATTAGCGAGTATACGTAATCATTTATAACATTATTGAGGAGTACGCTAACAGTATTATATCGTTTTCGATTTTAATGTAGGATGTACGTGGAAAGTATAATACATAATTTTTTAATAACCCGGAAGGTATTGGAACACAGTCTGAAAGAAGAATCAAGCGCTCGTAAAATATGAAATCGCAATGGCATCCAGATTAAGATATGCGTCGGCAGATAATCGATTCATGCACACGTTGCATTAATCTCAAAGCTGTACTTTTACGACGCTCACTATTGCTGCGCGATAAATCGCGCCTTCGTTATCGTGTCCCCCGGGTTCGTATCCTTCTTCTTTCCTTTTTTTTTATACATGTCATAAATATCACACCATCAAAAGTAATGCGTGCGCATATGCATGCGAATGAGTTTTTGCAGTCGTTAATGTAATACTTTTTATGCGCGCTCTTTTGCAAGACGTAAAAGAATATCGCATAACGATAATAAAAAAGATCATGGTACAAGTCGTATATTCGCGCCATGGATTCGTCGATGAAGCAATACACAACTTTAACTTTGTTTACCAAGATGAATATTAAACGCATCGCCATATATATTCTTACACTTACATCTCCAAGAATAAAATCTTGTTTAAAAAAAATATTAATAATTTTTCGAGGCTATTTTAATTCTTGACATATATATTTTCACATATCTTTATTATACGATAAATTAAATTCAAACAGTAGCATCTAGAGTTAAATGCGAAAGAGTCGCAAAGAGAGATTTCGCAAAACAATACTCGTCGAGAGTAAAAAGCAACATAAAAAATATATGGTTTAGAGTGAAAGCACGGGAGTTAACCGTTTTGACGATAAATCCCTCGCGGGTAGCGTTCGAATTGTTCCACCCACGCTGATCGCGTATAAAACGTTCGCATGCGAGAGAGAGAGAGATAGAGGAGTTCCGGAATCGCGATGGGCATGATGCGGCAGATGGATGAGCTGCGGCTCGATTTATATAAGAATCATAAGATCGAAGAAATGGGACAAGACAAACACCGGTTAATTGGAAAACCGCTAACATAAGATGGATGAATATCTTATTATCCGGTACTGTATAATATGCAAGAGTAGATCGCACGTGGTTTCTGCTTGATGTATGAACTACGGGGACGAAAAGATTAGGAGAATGACGATCAAAGGTACACATTTATGAGCATTAACAAATACAGCTCGAACCGCGTCCGTCGCAATGCTCGTGATTAATCGAGCCCGAGAAAACCGCCGCATCGGAATGCATTACCGACATAAAATGACTCACCAGAACCAGTCACGAATAATGGTATCAAAATAGGTGGTCACGAAAGGTCGAAATCCGTGAGCTTCGAATGCTATAAGTTATCCTCATTAGAAATCCGCAGGCAATTACGAGTATAACGAATGCTTCATCAGTTCATTTTACAGCTGCAAGTTGATTCTACTATGTTATCTCCATAGCAGAATATAAATTAAAAAGTAGAGATATCATTATTACAATGTAACATTATTGCGATGCACGACTATTTATACATTCTATATTTGCTGAATATCTCTTTTCATATATTCGTATATCACGATAATTTCACATTATAATAATGATATCGTTACGTTTAATTTCTGTGTGATAACGTTTTTAGAGACCGCAAAATGTTTGACAGATAGAGATGCGAGCATGCTTCAATTTTTAACATGACAAACATCCATTATTTACGTGCAGGTTAGCCTCGCTTGACTTATCAAAGTTCACTAATAATTCAGCTTCAGTTGCTATTTCAATTGCAGTTTGACTGCACAAAGCTACCAAATTTAGCTTTAATTCTTTAGTACTTCGATAGTAATTCGATCTTTTATCGGCGAAATTCGGGAAAATCAAATATCAATACAGTTTTTTAAATCTAATTGTAAATATGAAAAGAGAAATTATTCCTAGAATTTCATAAATAAAATCTAACAAATTTCAAAGCAATTCTCTTCATATTTTCTTTGAAGAGAAAAAAAAGTTGCAATTTTCAAAAGTCTCAAATAAAAGTCGCTTTCTCTCACGATAATTTTATTAAAATGAAAAAACGCCGAGATCTGTCAAATGGTTCTGAGGGTAAAAAAATGAGTTTAGTTTAAATCTGCGTGAAACGAGGCTCGATGTTCCGTTGCGAATACCGGTCAACGTCAGCGATTACGAACGCACGTCGTGAACCTGTCGTAACGTCCGTTTGCACCAAAGGAAGGTGTATAAATTATGGACGCGGAGGTGCCGATACTTGATAAATCTATCGGCTGGTGATAGACGAGCCGAGGCGGCACGGATCGGGCTATGTGCATCGCAGCGACAGGCTGCACTAATGCACGCGGCACGTCCTTAGCTGCGCACCTTCACCCGTAATCGTCTTCAGGTAAGACACGTGGACGACAGCGCGCGCTAAGTCCCTCTCGAATCGCTCCTTCTTTCGTGCATTGACTCCATCTTTCTCTCTCTCTTCCTTGCGTGGCATTTGTGTGAGATTGCGGGAACCCTAGAGGTCAATCTCTTGAGGCTCGATTACGCGTATCGATGACTATTAGGCGCGGTTTATTCATGGCTCGACTGGCCAGCTCTGTCTCGGTCGTAGTTCACTTCGCATCGCGATAACCCCGCGTCACTCGCTGAACTAGGAAGTCCCGAGGGACGGATGACAGCTGATTATAAAGGAAATAAAAGAAAATGTTGAGAATTAATTGACTCACGTACAACCAATGAACGTAATAATAAGAAAGATAAACTTTTAATACATTATATGCGGGATGTGTTTTAAAAAAATTGGTTCTTTCTGGGCAATCGTGAATGTGATTTTTTTCATTAAAAAATATAATCTTTAATTATAGTTTTTTTTTTTTCAGTTTTTTCAGCATATTAAATATTTTTGTAATTAAATTTCAAAATTGTATAAAATTCTATTAAAGAAACATTTACATAAAATTGTCGCAAAATATTTTTTTTTTCATATTTAGTTTTTCTTTTTTTTCTTTTGTCATAATGTAAAATCTATTTAAATTTTAATACCTTGAAAAAAGAGACTGATGTCTTGTGCAAGACATCCATAAGTCAAGCAAATAATGATAGTTCTAAAGCATGCTGAATATACTTCAAATTTAAGACGCGATGATTGCACAAGCATTAAGTACGTGGTATGTATTCCGACAGTTAATCCGCAGCTATAAAGAAGTTCGCATCTTTCATTGCATGTCAAATAATGTTTATGATCGTGTGGAAGAATTACTTCGCGCCGTCGATACCCAGATGTTGTTCCATTTATACGAAAGATTGCACAGGTGGAATACATTGCATTAACATACTATGAAGATTCAATTGTTAAATCGAAAATCTACAGACAAAGTATCATTGCTTATCTTAAATATCATCCGCAATAATAAGTTGCAACGTTTATGTTTAACCTTTGCGAACTTGATGAGAAAAAATTATTATAAAACTTTGTAAAGATCCAGCTTAATCTCACAATTACATTTCATTGTATCACACGATAAAATCAAAATACCATTAGTAATCAACATTCGCTAGTAATTTTATCTCGACAGATTCACCTATCTGACGTAATAGTAATCAATCATGAAAGCAAAGCGTTTATTCAATTTCCATAGTACAATATATTACTTCGATCTAACAGTAGCATGTTGTTGCAATGCGCGTCTCAGCATCAGTTGTGTAATAAAAATTTAAAAAAAAATCAGTCGCTTAATTTATCATCGGAAAAATTCTTACTCGCGTTTAATCTTTGCGAGAATTAACGTAGACATGTTTCTGTTCGTGTGTTCGATTAGGAGAAAAATGGAAGAAGAGGAAAAACAGCACGCGCACACGGCACGTACATACGTGCAACACGCCGCGTGGATTTCTGCGGGCACAGGGCGGTCAATAAATTTGCGATTTTTTCCCGCAAAGGGAGCCATCACGGCTCTTCCCACCGCGTCATCCCACGCCCGCACCCGCGGCCATCCCTCGCCCTCGGGACGAGACTTCTTTCCCGGTGTGGACTGTGAGCAAGCATCGCGGTGAGATCGCGCGCGCGACCCGGGAAAAGGACGGCGGACGGCGCGATTACACGGATAATAAATTAACGCGCACGACCTTATCGAGGCGTATAATTCATCACGAAAGGGTTACGTGCACGCGTGCGCGACCCGACTCGGCATCGTGCGCCGACCCGATATGGCGGTTTTGCACATTAACCTCGTAAAACTCTAATGGCACTCGATCCCTTACACCTGTAACACGGTATATACGGCGGGCGATGTGAAAGTTCGGAGCACGGAAGGAGGTTAAACCCGGGACAAGGTAAACGCTCGTTAAGCCGAAGACGCGCGTCGTTAGAAGAACGATGTATTCCCGGTCTACTCCTGGGATACTCCTCTCTGTCAGAGAGATAATGGCTTTTCGTTAAAAAATGTGCTGTAATGATATTAACCCTTGACTTATGACGGGCGTTAATAGCGCTTTCTTCTATTAATCTATTATCCTCTTATATTTCACATGCGAAGAGTGCAAAGATACTCGTAATACTATTAATCATAAGAGACACTTTAAGTTTAAATTAGATGCGAGTATTTATGGAGAATATTAAAAAAATAAAAGAATAATGATTTGAAGATATTAATAATTTCATAAAAATCATTAATTCAATAATTGCAAAAAATTATAAGAAAATATTTTTTACAATTATACGAATAATTAATGCAAATACAAACAGTTTATTCATAATTAATATAAATATATTTTTTAATATAACTTATATGTAAATAACTAAATAATCTTGTAATAAAATTGATAAAAAATATTCTGCGTATTCCTTAAAAGATATTAAAAGATATTAATAATATATTCAGAAAAAAATTATAATCTGTATTTCAAAATATTTTTCCTTTATTTATCTAAAATCATCAAGTTAATCTTATATGGGAAAAATTAGATTGCGGTTGATGCAACAAAATGAATGCAAGTCACTGCAATTACGCGGTAGAAAATGAGCGTTATCGATGTATGTACATAAACAGCAATTCGACTGGGAAATAAGTCTTGCAGTGGATTACGACGGTCATAATATCCACAAATAGGAATAGTTCTACATAACGCAACCATTCCTGTTTCGCGGTTCATTAAACGTTTTGAAATATCGATCGATGTTCGCATTCGGCAATGTATCTCTGAACACGTATGAATTTTCTAGAAATAAATTTTATTTCATCTTAATTTTTTTTCACATACGAAAGAGTAGTTTACCATCGATTCGGTCTTTAATTCAGTTCAATCCTCCTCATTAGGGTAAACTCCCGGTAAGATGGCCATAGTTTTTTAAAATGCAAAAAACATACTTTTATTTTTGTTATTTTTTAATAATATTTGACATATTATCTTCACTGAAGCTTAAATTACGTAATATTATCGAAATTGAAAGGAAAATATTTAATGGAAATTTCATATTATCAAAATAGTACTACATAAGCATTGGCCATCTTACCCAACTTTTAAGGAAAAGATGACCATAGTATTTATAAAAAAAAAGTGAAAACGAAAATAAAAATTATAGATCATATAACAATTTACATATCTTTATAATAAGTCTAACGTCGATTACGATAGTTTAACTGTAATTTATTCGACGTTATAACAGTTTCAAGTGGACAAATGAAAAACTTTGCAGGTAGTCAAAAATAAAATATGATTCAAGATTCACAATATCGTTATTTCGAACAATGGTAAATATCGATTATCTTTGATAATGACTAAAAAGGCGTACTATGTAACAATTATTGAAAAAAATTACAGCCTATGGCCATCTTTTCCGTATGGCCATCATACCCTAGTTTACCCTATCAATCGTAACATCATAATTCGAGTTTAAGAACAAAGAGGAGTCTCGTCTCGCGCAACCTATCTTAACGCTCGTGACCGATCCGACGGTATCTCGACCTTTCTGTCCCATAATCGTAGTCCCATCCATAGAGATATTAAACGCAATGCTGACTTTGCATTTGTCTCGCGACGCTTTTTCGCCCGCTCGCTGCCATTTACGGGTTCGGAGAGAAACAAAATTGCGCAACGTGGCGCACCCGCAAGATATTCCGTCGCGTCGCGAGTTAACGAGGCGTGCGATATGGACAGAGGATAATTAATTAACGGTTCGACGTAGAGCCTGGAACACTCGATCGCGTCCAGACGCGTTCTCTGCCGACAGGACTTGCTTAACAAGAATCACGTGTTTTTATGAATACGTTCAACGTGGAAGTAACATCAGTTAGGCAAATGTCTGGTCGATATCGTGACAAGACTAGATAAACGTTTCGAGTAAATAAAACGATGAGCATGATATAAGCGAAAATATTTAAGGTTCTGCATAAATTGTTATATAAATTGTTAATAAAAATATTTTTATATAGTGTTTCTGTCCGATACTTTGACATTTCGAGAAAAATTGCTGGTCTCGCTTGATTTATGGAAGCGCATTCATCGAGACGTACAAAAAATGAATTCTATCGACCGGACTTATCGGTATTGTAAATCCCGTTTAACGAATAAGAGATCTCATTACATGTGATATATCAACACAAATCACACATCTAACCGATAATCCGGCCCGACCTTCGTTCGCAACCTGTAGATCGCCGTTGCGGTGCAAGCGAGCGGCCGTGTGGTAAGGCCGCCGTATCTACGAGCCGCGGAATACATTATCCCGAAGATTAGTGTGCGAACGATAGGAGAAAAGACACGTACGGCAAGCGAGCAGAGGTTCATGTGAGTATACGGCACGAGTGGCGATCTCCGCCTGCTAAATCGTGAGGTACGCGTCGAGAGTAGGCGTCAGATTTGTGCTTCTAATTCGCGTAAAATGTATGCTTTAGAGCCTAGTGATTCACATTGAAATCATCTCTTTTCAAGTTTCTCGCTTGAAACAACGTGACAATTGCGGTCAAGGAGGGGCTTCGTGAAGATTCACAGAGTGAAAGATCTCAAGGGATTAGCAAATAGCTCTTTAAGAGCCTTTCGACGTGTATAAAAGCAAACTGCGGGAATATCGTTAGTTTATTTTATCAACTTATGTATTTCACGCGATTATTTAAAAAAATTAAATATTTATTTAATTTATATATTTTTTATGTGAAAATTTCTCCAGTGACACATATTAGGAAAGAAAGTCTCTAAAGACTAATTCATTCATTCGCAAAAATGCGGGAAATTAATTTATTCCAAATTAATTCAAATTTATTCAAAATTACTTCAGATAATTAATCTTCGCGCAGGTCCGTGAAAAATTCACACCATAAATTTAATTCCGAATTAATTCCAAGTAGCTTCTGGTTCTTCCAAATTGCACAATTAGTCTAAACGCTTCCGAATTAACCAAGGTGAGAGAACGAAATGAAACGGAATGAAATTGACCAGTTGCGCCGACATTCGTACCTAACCGTTACGATCTCTTTATTTCTGTCTCTCTTCACTGCCAGCTGTACGATTCGGTACGACATCATCCTCAACGTTAGCGTAGGAGTACCAGTCGGATTTACACGTACAGGTGCATCGCCGGCGTATGTAGGTACAATACACGATGTGGCGATACGGCCGTGCCCCGTGTGCCCCACGTTTTATTCAAGTACGACGGGGACCGGACTGCGTACACGCGTTGCTGGAGTGCAAGTTAAACAACTATTCATAAATATCGTAAAGCGCCGTTACTGATGGCCGCGTACGGCGATCTCAGGGCCTTCCTCGCCGTCATAGCAAGCCAGTAAATCCTCCCGGCGGCCGACTACGTCGACGATCATGCCGTATGTTAAGCGGATCGCCGATACGGATGATTCTCTTTCGCAAGAACACCTGACGCACTTTTAAACGTGAAGAAACGATTGGCTGAACGAACGGGAAAATATATTCATGTGCATCGATCGCAATCATTGTTTTATTCTTATAATGAGAATATTATATCGTTGAAATATTTTGTGGACCTATTATAATTGATTAATATCAATAATCTCTTCTTTTAACGTTGCATATCATTCATTAAGCTTTCTAAGAAGCATCATTAACTTTATAATAAAACTACTCTTTACAATCTTAAAATATATTTTCCTCAATATAAAAAAAAGGTAAGAATATGATAAATATTTTCAATTAAATATATGCATAAGCCTTAACATATAGTAAGCATTAATTTTTTTTTCCATGAGCAAGGAATAGAAATCGATTTCAAGTAAGCTATACAACTACCAGCTTTTGACAAAAGACCCCGTTAAGTTAATATTAATTTGCACAATTTGCCCGCCACGTCTAAAGTTCACTGTGTTACAGTTCACTAATGCACCCTTGATCTTTCATCGTCATGATGCTTTAATGTATAAGCCGCGTATGAATCTACGTTCATGACGCGTCCAAGTTAATGGATTTAATCGAGTAATCGAGGAAGCGATATCGAGGTTACCTATCTCATCTCGCAAGCGAGGTCGCGTGCTTGCAATCGACATAATTCACGGCCGAATGAACGTCGATAACAAGCCTAGGCTGATTGACGGCGTCCAAGGAACACACGGACAATCGTATACGTCGCTTTTACTCTCTGACGTATGTGCGCTGTTTCCACACGTGGCAGGTGGAACGTGCAGTCAATAGCATACCAGTCCTCAGCCAGCGGCCAAATGCAAGCAAGTAGGCAACTTCCACGAATATCGCGTTCGCCGACGTATTGGCCGCAAAAATTCTGCCCGAGCTGATGACAATTACGATAAATTAGCAGTAGCACGTGGCATCATTAAAATAATTATGTATTCGATTTCTATTTTTAAAATACACGAGAAAATCAAAGTTCATTTAATAATTGTAAAATTTTAGAGATTTTTTTCTTAAATAAATATTTTTCCAAATTATTACGTTATTTTGAGGAATTAAATACAAATGCAAAGCTTATGAAAAGGAACATCATATTTTTGTCAGTGTTCAGCACCTTTTAACACCTGAATACTTTACGATAATTGTACATACCCGGACTCTGGCGGCGACTTTACTGCACGTTATTCATAATAATTGCGCGTTGAACGCGCTCGTAACGTGCACCTGTCCACGGGAAGTCCAACAAGGAGATACTTTGAGAACATGGCTCATGTTATCTGATTAATAACGATAATATTTCGCGCGACTGATAATTATTATTCGGCTGAATCGTAAACACGGTATATCGCGCACAACTTTATGCCGCCGCGAGAACTCGTGCAGTGTGTCTTTCGCGTGGTCGTGACTCCGAAGGGGAGCCCCCTTCTCGTCTCGATTTTACACCATCCCTCCCCGGCCCCGGGGGCGCGGAAGAAGCACGAAAGACCTTACGTTCCCTTAATTTGTCACGGACCGGCCGGTTGCGAAATCGACGGCGCTGGCCGCGCAATCGCGCTCTTGCGGTTGCCCTGGCTTTCATAATGCAAATTACGATCGTTTCGTATTGCCTTTGAGAAAATGTTCCGGCGAATGTCGTCGCGCGCAGGCTAAGGTATCGCTTTCTGCGAACCCTTAAATTACAATTGTGCCCGCTCGCGTGTTTCATAAGGCGTGCACGCCGGCGTATTTCACGGAGCAAGAGTTGCATAACATTGCATTAATAAATTGCCGAATTATTTCTTGTTTAATATATTTTTTCCGCATATCTTTCCTCTCCCTTCTTCCCCTCACCATCTCCCGATAGAATTTAATAATTATATAAAACTTGTATATTTGTGCGAAATCACCTTCGGGACTTTTACTTGTAATTTCTTTTTTGAAGTACCGTTGCGTTTACAAACCTGCCAACAGACGGAAGTTTTAATCGCCGCCTGAAGTTGTTCGGGTACATAATGCTGCACGAAATAAATTAAACGAGTTTGCCGTTATATTGTACGTGAAGGATGCAGAATAACAAACAGAATATTTACATTTTAT
This sequence comes from Anoplolepis gracilipes, assembly GCF_047496725.1. Taxonomy (NCBI): domain Eukaryota; kingdom Metazoa; phylum Arthropoda; class Insecta; order Hymenoptera; family Formicidae; genus Anoplolepis; species Anoplolepis gracilipes. The sequence goes on along the minus strand of NC_132980.1, from coordinate 7,916,455 downwards.
ATTATAATTATAATGAATATATAAAAATATCACTGTGTGTTAGCAAAGTAAATTTTTTACATTTTGAACAATATTTTGTAGTTACAATTTTATAGACATTACTTTCACAAGAAAAAACTTGAATCTCAATATATTTCTCTCTACATAATTTTTTAAATTACCCCGTAGATTGAGACTGCAACGGACGATATTACATTTAAATTAAAATAAATTTGCTTCTCTCAAATTGGAAAGATAGTTAAATATGTTAAATGAATAAAGAAAAAAATAAATTATTATATTATTTTTTTACATGATTCAGAAAATACAAGATAGTATAGAAGTACCTAATATATACTTAATATATAATATTTCGGGGTATTTGGCGCAAAAGAGGGTTATATAAAAAATAATAAAAAATTTTTTTAATTGCAAAACGTCAAACTTCAGAATTTAACAGAGAGATTTACTCGTTTCGATAAAACTTACCGCTGTTACAGCATTTGCATATTTATTCGTTCCCATGAATTATAATTACTAATCATTAATTAACTCGAGCAGGATGTTATGTGTGAGCTGCCGCTAAACAATATCATTAATTAACTGATCGCTAGCGGGACAGCGAATGAAGTCGAGCTCAAATCGAGGGGGCCCGGCATAAGAGAGTAAAAAAAAAAAAAGCTGACTCTTCTCTTTTCAAACTCACATTGCCACACAACAGTATCCCTTCACGTTATAGTGCGTTGCCACGTAATCTTGTCAGTCGCATCTCTGATTTCAATCTGTGCGCGCGTTTTTATAACGCACCGCACGCGAACGATCTACAAATCAACCCCGTTTCTTTTATTCTGTCCGCCCAGTAAGACTCGCGCGTATACTACGTATGTACACATGCATCGTTGCGTAATTCACACTGATTTACATTGCCATTCGAAAGCCTGAGATTGCGCGTTAGAATTATGCAGAGGCTGTGGCTCCTGAAAGAAAAATAACAAACTTTTGTATGATACAAATTTAATCGAAAACGAAATAATCTCGATGTAACTGACTTTTTTACAGGTACAATGGAACACATTGTACATACTTTTCTGCAGACTCCAATCTATTAAATTGAATGTCTGCTCATTTGTATTAAGTGTTATTTGTAATATGCACATATATATCTGTATTTTATCTTATTTTTTCATGCTCTATATGATTATATGCTAAAAGTAATTATTTTAAAATTTCAGATGTAATATTTAAAAAGAAAAGAATTACTCATTGATTTTCTTTTCAATCATTTTAGCGTCGCACACATCTAAAGATGGTTAGACTTTAACGTGTATTTTACGTAGTATGGTGAAAACCTTTTATTCTTATTCGGACCAAAATAAAGATTGATCGAATTAAGCCAATTGGGATGAAAACGCCATATCTTGCACTTAATAAATTTAATCTCAAAATGACATTTTAGTCGCGTATAAATTTTTATTTCATAAATTTTATAAACCTCTTTAGGAATAGCACCGTTCGATCATCATTACACGACTTTCACGAGGCACGTATGTGCATAAAGTGCATGTTTCATGTCCGTAAACGGCTGAATCATTCAATTCGTTGCGACTGCGATCTCGTTGATTAATTAATTATCGCAGATTGATCAATGTTGGGATTTCCGAGAAGGACTAAAGCGTATACCGTTTATTAAAATTCAACGATAAGAAAATTACTTTATGAAATGTTTATTTAAAAGTCTGTTATGTCAAACGTTAATTATTAATAATTTTTCATAAGCAAACTGATATTTTTCCATCGTTTAAAAATAAAACAGAATTACAAACAAAAGAAAAAATTTGATTATTCAAAGATTATATGTTAATTGTCAAATTTGAAATATGACAATTTTTTAATCTGTACATATGCGCGTGTCTGTATTCTTACGCGCGCAAAAGTTCTACCGTTATTAGGATTCTAAAAAAATTTTCTCCACTTTGTCGAACAAGCGAAAGAGGGATGTACTTCTCACAAGAGAGGCTATAAAATTACTATAATTAATGGTAATTTCGCAGCTTCTGCTTACAATGTGTGAGAATTCATTAAATCGCCACGCCGCGGGGAGAAAAATCGCGCGGCGTCATTACCGGCAGATATTTCATTGTAAGCAAGACTCTCATATCTTGTAAGGAGAGCGCGCAGACTGGGCGCGATATATAATAGAAACACGCCACACACATAAAATGCTATAAATTACGTAGCGCACGTTTCGTCGGGCGTAAACGGCGCGAATCGTCCGTTAAAAATTTCACGTTTCAGGTGTCACAAACACGCGAGTGCGCCGTGCGATCCGCTTCTGCGGATATATAAACGTGTTTGCGACGCCGTTTATTACATCCATTATCGCGATCGTCACTTTTACATTCACAAAGTAGCAAATTAATCCACGCTCGCAATTTAATCGCTATGTCGACTTCTTTTCCGTAGCGATAAATTTGCGTCCGCCGAGCGGTGGACCGAGAACCGGACAGGAAGATTGATCAAAGAAATTCGCGACTGATGTTATTTACAATGGGTAATTTGCGATTAAACCGCTTAGTGCGTTACTTACTTTTTTTCTTACACCGATGAATGAAAATGAAAAAAAGTCGTAAACGTATCCAAAAAATGGTCGTCAAGTGATAATGTTATCCCGTTACGAGTAAAATTCAACGGTAACGCGATTTACAATTCACACGGAAATAGTCATTCACTCGCAAGCTCATGCATTCGTAATTTTCTTATCTCGATTAAACTTAGTACGTTTTAGATGGAACGAATTTTCAAATGCAATTTGTCAATCCCGCATTAATTAGATCTTCCGAACAGAATAATTTGCGATCGCGAAAAAAGTATAGAAATGCGATGAGGGTATAAAAAAAAATTGTGACAGTTCTCCAGTTTTAATAAAAAATCCATTTTGTTTATTTTAACATTTTATTAACGAAAAAATTATCATCGGATATCCTTGGCACTAATCAATATGCACTTTAAATTGTTAAAAGTTTTTTTAATTTTTATTAATATTACACAAGATATTTTTTCAAATACAAGCAATAAGCATAGGTATTGTAACCTTCTTACAAGATCATACTGACATAATTTCCCATTTTCAGTCGCTGATAACTTAATTCTTCCTCAAATGATCCTTTCATTTTTTAACGACGTTTCTCTTTTTTAGATATGCATTAATCGCTCCTCGATGTAAGCATAGGATGTGAAAAAGAAAAAAATGATTTTATTTACAATGAGAGTATCTGCAGCAAAGAACTTAAGAGAGATTATTATTACCATCCCTCTTGTTCGTATGTGCGTGGCTATGTATAATTTACCAGTGAGTCGGTGTAAAAGTCCTGTCTGGTCGAAGGCGACTAGAAGGAGACGGAAAATGGAGCATTCCCAGTGATTCTCAACCGGTATTCACGTGCAATGTCCCGAAAACCGAATAACGTCAATTTCGCAAAGCGTGAAGAAATCCAATTAAAAAAATAAGAGACTACATTTTATTAAAATATTTATAAAGATTCAAAATTTTTTTGTTGGCATCAATAAATATAACTTTTCAATACTTGCAAATAAGATTTAGTTACCGTTTTCGTAACAGCTGTCAGTACGTTATTAAAGATTCTAAAATAAATCTCGACAATGATCTGAATATCTAAATCTTTCAAGATATTAATAAACATAGTATTCATAGCAATGCCATAATATTTTATTCTGCCTTATATAATATATGATGCTACAGTATTTTTACATAATATCTTATACATTACGTAATGCATAGTACTGCGTTAAAACGCAGAAACACATTACGACGAGCCGCGTCGCGTTCGATCTTCCCTATACACGATACATCTCTTTTCATATTTGCGAGTCCCGGTCAGACAGCTCGTGAAAGGTAATTCCGCAAGAAAGCGAACGCTCGTCGTCGGCTCTATTTTTATCCGAAACGATGGCAGCAACGATCTGTCTGGATCGGATCGGTCCATTTCCCCTACTATATCTTGTTTCTTCGACTGCGATTTGCCAATAGCTCGTTGATATGCAGAAAGCCCATCGTTGCCGCTTGTCTGCACAATTCTGAACACGAACGTCAAGTTTCAAAACGATATACGTGCGCCGTTATAGAGTGATATATGGAAACGCGAAATGTATCTTTTGTGCGATGAAGCGTCGAAAACGAGTACATTTCGCCGATTGAATTTCATTAAAGCACATCGCGAGAATAAAACAAAGTTCAACTATCGACTACAATTAATGCAAATGGCTATTTTAATCTTCCTCGGATCAATTTCAGTCTTGATAAATAAATAACATAATTTTATTATTCTCAACTATTATAATTAAATTTGAATGCGGTGTTATTAGTATTATTATTGTCATTTAATGAAATATTTCCTTCAACAAAATCTCTTCCTCGCGATTTAATCTAGTTTCCATTAAGCGATCTTTCTATTTAACGCACACCTAGTCTTCAATAACCGAGAACAAGTGTCGGGTTATATTATGCTCGAAGACTGAGTTTTTAGTATCATCCGGATTAAGATAGGATCACGCAACCGGGTGTCATCAGCATAAGAGATGCAATTACGGTTATTAAGGGCAGGCAATTACGATTATTAATACGTTAGAATGTTACATCCTGCCGACTAGGAGGAGAGCGATTACTTATCCTCATTACGACACGATGATGATGCGAGCGATAAAGTCGCGCAGATACGGGGGCCTAATATATAAAGAGAGTTAGGCGATCGCAGATAAGGGAAACGGATAATAATTCCCGTCACGCTATACAGCGAGAATCGCGAGGCGCAATTAGCCGCGCCGACTCTACGACGGCTGCGAAAAAATCTCCATCGCATAACGTACCAAGTGTTGCACACAAGTCGAGTTTATAAATATTAGCCGCACTTTGCGGTTTAATCAGTTGCGTGGGCGTGCTTGCTATCTAGCGAATGGGGACGATTAGAGTCGGACACGCGCGCGACGTGCCAATTAAAAGTCATCCGAATCGTACTTGGAATCGCGTACGTCAGAGCGGATGTTATCTGTCCTACGACAAGAGACGGAGCAAAAAGTTAATTGCTCGATTCGGGGCATTTGCATTCGCGTAGACCGGTATCGCAAGTGGACAGAGGTAAAAAAAAAATTTTAAGTACCTTTCACACATCTATCTCTCATTTCAAGAATATATAAGATTTATTTTGCGGACAAAGAGTTTCGCCACGTCATTAAAGCGTGAATGTTTGAGATACATATACGTGCGCGTTTTTGGATCGCGCTTAGGCCTCGTGTCTCGGTGGATATTATTCCGTATCGACTTGAGTAGACAAGCGTCGTATGTATCTCCCGGCGGACCAATTAGAAATTACGAAACGGCGGCACGCTATGCATCGAACTCGCGTACGATTCGTGATGCGTGCGCCTCGTGCATATTCACGGAGAAGGGACGGGGCTCTGTCTGTGGTCGTTGCTCGAATCAACCTAACCGCGTATAGACGCGATTCCGAGGTGTCCGCGCGACGTACGATATTATGCGAGCTCTCTCACGAGGGCCCCTCGCGATTTGAAAGTAAAGGTATCGGCGTTCAACAAGATCGACGGTAAAAGTAGTCTTCGCGTTTGCGAAATCGAATCGCCCGTGATTATCGCGAGGAACAGCAGCGAGATGCGGATGCGAGGAGCGCACACGTGCGGCTGTCATGTACAGCTGATGCTTGTTGGATTAGAAAATATAAGCGACGACTCGGCAATATTCAGATCGATATTTGATTGTAGCCGTCAACATCGTTATTCAAAGTTTTCTTTTCCAGAGAATATTAAAGTTAAAATTTAAATCAATTTAAATCCTTCAAAGTCGACATTTTTCTCATAAAAAATTAGTATTATTTGAGATATTATTCGAGATACAATATTTTTTACGAAAAAAATGATTTCAATAATATATAATATGCAGTTTTTTCAGAAAAAATATTAGTATTCCACTATTTGGCAAATTATCTATTTAGAGGCCGTGCATTGGAAGCAGTATAATACAAAGCAAAAGGCAATGCGTAGCTGTGATCGCAATCTACGAACCGCGGTCTATCGTATTAGTGGCAAAAAGACTTGTGAGAGGAGAGCCGGTGACGCAACACGAGCTGGCCGTGCCGAGGAGGAGACTCGCTCGTTTCGTCTTGCTGCGGGGCTCTAACCTCAGCTATTATGCAAATTAATGTTAATTAAAATCAAACAGACATCCTCTTCGCGTACTCACCGCACCGTTCAGATATACAAGTATAAGTACGTATATACATATAATATACGTGATTACATTTGTCACAGTACAATGGTTTGCATTTTTAAATTTATAACATAGTTTATTATAATTTACAGAATAGAAAAATTATGTCGAAAGAGTAAAAGAGGGAAAAGATAGATTTCGTACTTGACATTTAATATCATATTTATCGTATTATTATTAAAAAAATAAAATATGTGCAATATATTGAATTTTAACTAATGTAAATCTTTATAATATTTTTTTTTAGCAAACAATACATTTTCGTTATCAATAAATTAATAATTTATTAAATTCGCATAAGATCTGATATTCAATACTTATATATTCCGCTACCTGATATTTTCATGACAGTTATTCCTGATCGAGAAATAACACATTCATCCCGGAGATGATCTCAATTTTTAATGAGAAAACGCTGGCAGTCTTAGCTTCGCATAACTGGCACGCGCGTTACCAAAATAGCTGCCGCCAGCAGGTCGATTCGCCTTATCGGTGACGCATACAAATACCAATTTAATGCATCAAGAAATGCGCATTCGTTCATTTATCTGCCATTTCGACTATCAGATTAGTGATAAAGACTGCGAGCGAGATGGTTTTGTCGGGCATTAAAACGCACTGATAATCGCCTCGGTCAATTTCGACTTAATTAATGTCGCTTAATACCGCTTAACACTGATGCTCGCGTCACCGCGTTATCGCAGTTGTATTTATTACATTGTCGCGGAGACTAAAGCACGCGATTATTAATACTTTCACGCACGACTGACATCACGTGTGTGGTTACTCGGTTATATACATTATGTAATAAACAGTAAAGACAACTTATTTGTACATGCATAATATGTATAAATCTGAAAATGATATCGCGTACACAAACATTTTCAGAATTTAATATTTTATTGGCCATTTTTATATCTATTATTAATTATGAGTAATAAATTACAACGTTGCATGTTATTTAAGTTCAGATGAAAAATTCAGCATGAATTATTAAGCTGAAAAATTACATGTTATATATTTCAAGGTGTGAAAAAATGTGGCAAATGATTTCTATTTTGTGCCATTTTAAAAATATGCACTTGCGAGTGTAAAGAAGACGATTAAATGCGGATTATGCGTTCATTAATAACGTGGCGTGTCGGATAAATTTCATATTAAAATATCAGAATTTTTCCCATTAACGACTGCTTGTGAAATCCTTGTAAAAGTGAAACGCGCGCGTAATTATTAGAATAATTATTATGATATCACGAAGCTGCGGAATCTCAACGAGCCGCTCCTCCGTCTAGAGACTCGATCTCCCGCCGAGCGGAAGATGATCGACTCGCGATCGATTTAACGACGTGGATGATCCACATATCGACTGACTTTCGGATCCGCACGCGCGGCCTCTCGGCCGAAAAAAAAGTCCACCGGCAATCTACATATGCACATCGCGCAAGATCGCATCGAGAGTAACGAGAAAGCGGGTCGGAAGCCGGGTGCAATTTACGAGCAATAAGCGAGGATCGGGGAGCGGCGAGACGTCGTTGTTAGGATCGGAATATGCACGGCCGCGACCTCGGTGAGCTCGCCTAGGCTCACCTTTCCTTCGACGACTCTTCATCCATGCCACGACCCACTCTCCTTCAAGTGCACCTTCACAGGTATATACTCGTGACGCTCTCGATTCTCTCGAGAGAATACACCTTTGATACAAAGAGTCGACGACGATTCGCGGATTATTTGGCCCATCAAATATCTGAATATCGCAAAGACTCGTAAGTATGACGGTCGCAGTAAAACATAATTTTAATTTAAAATTAAATAAATGTTCCGACAAAAAGATTTAATAATTACAACAATATTTAATAATACATAAAAAAAAACAATATACTCGCCGTTTCACGGATCAGAAGAATAAAAAATATTTCGCATCATTGATTTTCAAAACAAATGGCTCAAATGAAACAAGTCCTTTAAAAATAAACTAGAGTCAATATAGTTTGCGGTGAAGGAAAGAACGAAGCAGTCTGGCCGAGAGGAGAATACCGGCGTCGTGAACCGTGCGGTATCCGGGCGACATGGAAATAGTCGCGATAAATCGCTCTCTCGCCACGAACTATTCCATTATAAAAGCAGCATGCGCCAGGAGTAACATAGCCGCTCGCTCGCGACGACGTTGCTTTGTGCGCGCCTACCTGTACGAGAGAGCTGCCGCCGCCGACAGACGCCGCAGAGGCGGCCCGCGACTAACGACAATCGCGAACCAAGAATTTCGCTGAAACCCCCGTCGCGACGATCCTAGGCATAGATCTTCGGACTCGCTTCCTCGTATATTCCTCCACGATTCTACATTTTACTCCCGACATTTTCTCCCTAGAAGGGGAAGTCCTTTCTTGCGACGAAGTAATTTTTTTAGCGATCCAAAATTAAAAGAACTGATTATCAATGTCTCTTCTATTGTAATATAAAATAATTTAGCGGTAGAAAAATTGTCCAGAGATAATTTCATTATCTTGAATAGAGAAGAATTTAATCAATGTAAGAGTTTAGAGTTAATAATAATAACATGTTTCTCCACTCGAGTTCGTATTCTGGAATCTTCTATTCGCGCACTTCCAGGTCCATATTTACCAAGGGTACCGCGATATTACCCATAGCTTATAAGATGAACGTATACTCGAGCTCGTCCCGCGCGCGCGTTACCATCACGGACGTACAAAGAGGCGAGGTGGAAACACGCCTGTTATTACTCGCGCAGATTGATGGAATCAAGCAACCAGTCATTTCGTGGTAGAATCAGTGAGAATTAATACCGGACCATTAATTTCCTTTCCCTCTCCGCTTTTATGGCGGGGGATTCTGCATGGGTTCACGCATACACGTGGCGTATCGTACCATACCGGCATGCGGAGAACCATCTCGAGCAGAAATAGTCGAGCAAATAACGCCCGCCCGCATGCTGGAAAAAGAGGCGCCCCACGTAATTTAGACAGCTTTTTCCGCGTGCAGAGTCGAGTCTTGAACCCTAAGCGATCGCGCTCCCCTTGATGAGCCCTCGGGATCGCGCGGATTCACGGGCCCTCTTAGCGTGAATTGATGCGTGGGCATTAATTACGTCCGCGATCGAGCTACGCGGCCGCGGCCTGGACTGGCACCGATCGATGATCGAGTCGGGGTCAGCCGCAACGCGGCCCTGACGGAGATTTGTACCAATTTGTTGATCAAATCGCGCTCGCTCTGATGGACGAGCGTCGATATGCAGACGGGGAAACGCGCTGTTCGAAAAGGTACAGACAGGCGGTATGAAATATGTAGCGTACGCGGGATAGTATAGTAGTACTCGAAAGAACAAGTAGATAAGAGTCCAACCCCCGCGGTGACCCCCGCAAATTTTTAAAATATTTAACTTATTATTATTTTTTTTTCTCTTAACGTGCAAGAAATATTTAACTTTATGTCAAGATTATACTTTAACACTTTTTTAATTTGTTGTAAAAAAAAACTTTAAAAGTTAAATGTTAAAAAGAGAGAGTTAGAAAAAAATATACTTTTGATTATTTATTTTATTGTAAAAGCCTCCGATTTAATAAGACAATAAAATATAGAACAATAATTATTAATTAATGATAAAATTATTAATAGAATGGTATAATTCAGTAGATATTTATTGTGAGATGTAAACTTGAGATATATACATGTATATAGTATCAATTTAACGAAAAAAGACAATTCTCTTTCTCTCTCTCTCTCTCTCCGGTATACGCCAACACGGTATCGTGCGCGATGCTTGTAAATCTGTCATAGATTAATCCACTGTGTAATTACTTCTCGCTACCTTCGCCATTTAAATTTTATTTACACCGAGCGCAGAAAAAGCGATCTCTCTCTCTCTCTACGGCCGGCGGGATTTTCTCAAGACTCACAGTTCGAGCAGCCTGCTCAGGCGTATTTCATAAGTCGAGGGCGCGATGGCGCCATCGCGGTCGTATTTCCCGTCGTAGATTTGTAAAGGCAAAACCTTAGGCGCGGTAACATCGGGCGTGCCTCGATTGAGACGTCGCCTCGACGTTTAGCATGCATCACCGACGAATCCGCCGGGGAGTGCGCGTGCCCGGCGCGATAAATATCAGTTTCCCGGCCCCGATCTCCTTCGGTTTTCAGTGTAAATGCAAAACCGCGCGTAATTCACGCTGGCAAGTAACACGCCTCGGCGATGGGACCCCCGCGGCGAGCTTACAACGGCTTCATAAGACGCAGAACCGCGGCCCTGATCTTAGTTACACCTGCCTGATAGCGGTAGACTCGATAATCAAAAGTACTTTGAATCGTGTAATTTTAATCGCTACACCATTGACACGTTGTAAAAAAGGCCATGAGTTCACACCATGAGCATGTGAACTCATATGTATATGTCCGAGTATCACACGTATACTTTATTTATTATCCAGAAAGCAATTTAATTAATTCCTTTTCGCTTACTTACTTACAACAATTTGAGGTATGAGGGCTCGACAAATTCTTAAACATGAAAATTTAAACGCGTTTGAAACTTATATACGCGTTGTAGAAATATCAAAAGTTACATATAATACATGTTCTCAGAAGACAGAATGCATATTCGTGCAAGAAAGTAGCGTCGCTAAGAGGATTAACATAATTTGCAAACAGTATTAAAAGTGAGAACCGAACATGTTCGGTCAATACGAAGCTAACGATTGCTATATTAGTCTGAATTATGTCATTCTTATCGCAGCTTAACTTTATCCGCTCCTTTAGCAATTAAACGACCGTGATAGCGACCGCTTTCTATGCATAACGATCTTGCAGGCCGCATTCAAATGCGGCCGCAATGGTCATTTACAGAGAACCGCGGAAAGGTTTGCAGGAACGGTCGGAGTACCAAATTGAGTGCCGTCTGATCAAGAGCCTTTCCATCTGTCTCGACTGAAATAGCAGCGACGTGGTGGTTGTTTCGAGGACCATGTCTACCTAAATGGAAGGCTAATTGCACGCGAAGTGGACAGGTGGGACGGTCATCCGTCGAGGGTTCGCACTAATGAGTGGTCGAATAATGTACGATTACGTTTGATACGCGGAATTTCCTTCGTAATCTATGTGCTTGGCTTTGATGAACGCTCTAGTTTCACCGCGCTAACCTTAAGTCGTAAACACATTTATCTTCAGAGTTGAAGCTTTATTAAAACATTGTGACGTAAAAATATTTTTTTAAATAAAATATATGCAACTGTTGCGTTCCAGAAACGTTTATGAGAAACGATTCCCTTTTCGCATCACATTATAAAGCTTGTAAACTTTTAATAAATTGTATGAAAAAAGTCAAATGATAGGAATAAAGTAAATTTACATACGAATAAAATAAATTTTCAGGACCAACAACGAGATCGTTTATCTCGTTAAATATTTTCGTACGTCACACAATTTACTTTCGAATCAATATTGTCTTGTGAAACGATAATCGAAAATTATAAATTACGAGCGAGTTTGCTGCGAACCGTTTCCCACATGCAGAAAATAATCGCGTTAAAACATCACGAAGTAGTATATCTCCCCCGTGGCTGTCACGCACGTTTAAACACCTAACTTCTGTAAGGCATAATGGCCGTACGTCTGGTAATTGCAATCAATCGTGTCAGTGGGTTCAGCGAAAACAGGAACTCTTGCGGCAGTCAATAACGCCTCCGCATGAGAGATCGCTGAGAGAAGGCGTCTAATTCATAAAGATAGTTCATTCAATGTAAAACATTTTATTCCTATTAATAGATAATGGATTTAGAGAACTATAGACTTACTTAGATTTCTAAAATTATATTTCATTTTATATGCTATTAGAACTTTTCGTATTATTAGATGGCAAAAGTAATTAAATTACTTAAAACAATATTATTGTATTATATTTATCTTTATTAATTTTAATTTATTTTTATATATTCCTGCGCTCTATATTTATCTTATATACATAATTTGTAACTAGCGTTTATTTAACAAGATATATTCAAACTAATTTAAATATGATGATTGCTTAAGATAAATATATATTAAATATTATATAGCACAAATGCAATATCGATTGTATATCGTACTCTCTCCGATCATTGTTTTAATTAAAAGATGACTCACCGATATATACAAATCGCATCCTCGTATGTCGTGGATTTTGATTATGTGAGTACTTACCTGCAACATAAAAAAACATATATTTATATATATCTTGCTTATAATTTAGTTACACATTATAAATTTCAAACATTTTTTTTACATAAAAAACAATGTAATTATTCTACAATAATTATTAATAAATAAAGTTAGAAGTGATTTCTGAGAAATATGAGATTTCAACAATTAATAGTTGCTTTCATGAACTAACGATGTGAATCATCATCACTTCTGCGATCGCAATCGGCTCGTATGTATTGCGGGCCTTAATTGACTATTAAACTCTACGAAATGCATTGTCGGATTCGCTGCGATTATTGCCCAGTAGTTATATCTATATCGATGATTGCAATCGTATCTGCATCACGCTTTCCACGGCTCGTTAGACCGAGCATATCGTTTTATACCAACGAGGTGTTTCCTTACTGCCTACCGCGAAGATAGAGAATCTTCTTGTCCGGTCAACTTGTTCTTTGGCGATTACATCGCTATGTAAATTTATCGTTGGTACGTGCACACGCGCATGAACGTGTACTTTTTTCTCTCTTTTTTTTTTTCTTCTTCTTTATTTTCTTCCAACGTATACGACCGCCTTATAACAGTGCGTTATGCTTCGAATGGTTCGGTAAAGTATGAGCAATTATTCATTCAGTTGAATATTCCAACAAAAGAGAAGAGCAGAAAATGATTAAAGTTAATATACCACCACCCAACTTGCAAACATATCACAGTAATAATACTCAGTAAATTACGATTAGTTAAAGCGTCCTATTATTGATATTTATAGAGACAGGTTGTTTACAAGAACTAACCAGCAATTTCAACTATTTCTAACCATAATCTTTTATATGAGTATGAATTTTTTCATATTTCTTCCAAAAATAAAAAAAAATAATAATTTATAATTTATATTTTACTAAAAAAAAATTGAAATACGACGACACAATAACTCGAGACTAATTTAAAAAATTATTTGAGAACAAAAATCTTCAGCAATCTATTACATAACTCAACCTGTCGAGAAGAAAGATTGCTCTTTTGAAAATCTTGTATGTCGATATCGATATAATTGCATTTTATGTGGCAACGTATCCGTGTCGATTAATGCTGTATCAATTGATTAAGCTGACCAATATTCAACATCCGAATGATCAATAGAGATTTTGTTATTCGCTAGCCAAGATAGTAAACGGCCCGACCACGTCGAGCTTCAGAATCCGGCCATTAATTATGATAATTGATTCGTGCGCTACACGCATAAATCGTAAACTCGACGAAATATCGGATTCGAACGGCACAGCAGATGAGATCAATAGTAGAGATCAATAGAGACTTCAACGATATTATTTTCCCTCTAAAGATATTTACGACGTGACAGATCTTGTCGATTTTTTTCTTTGATAACTTAATCTTACGTGGTTAATAAAAAAGGCGGTGAAATGGAAAACTGTCACCTAATGTTGGATGCTGGATGTAATTGAATTCACATCTATATATACGCGACTAACCACGAAGAAATGTCTCGCAATATATTACGATGAACGCGACACGCGTTGACCGACGAGCGGTAAATTAAAGTCGAAAAGGAGGCATAAATGTCACTCGTTCGAGAAACGCAAATGATTTATATTAATTCTGCATATTATTGTTTAGCCCGCGCGCGTTTCGAGCACTGTTGCATTTCTGGAAGCGATTTACGCCCCGTAAAAGACACGATGACAATGTCAGTAATGATGATTTTTGTCTCGTTTCGAATAATAAGAAAAGTGCATGCTTTAAATTATTACGCGGGATCTCGTCGCACATGGAGGATGATTTAAATATACCCGGCTCAGCTTATCGCAGATTTCCATTTAGTTCGACGAGGAAGAGAACTTCGTTGACGTTTAGCAAATGCCTCGGCCGATGTACCGCGACACAGCTTGATAACTCGCTACTATTCATCATACCGTGTTTTATGAGCCTGTCACGATACGAAACCCCGAGATATCCGCGGAAACGGCGTTTCCGTGAGAATATTTTCCACGTTAATTTCTACGGACTATCTCGTTATACATAGGTCTCGTGAATACTCGGCGAGTTACGTCGCTTGCGCTAAAACGTGACTGATTTTACGTGGAGATTTATCGAATGATCGCCAACGAGGAAACAGCCAACGAGAAAACGATAGAGGCGTCAGTGTGAGATAACACGTGCGTGAATCTCGCGAATGTACGTCGCGATATTTAACCACTCTTTTATTATACGCCGAACGATTAAATTATGTTTATTTAACGTATCGGAAAAATTAATAATTAATAACCGATGCTCTTAGTCAGGGTCAGAGTCAGGGTCTGCGCGGTCCATAAAGTATGCTTTATATCCTCGTCGTGGATCGCGCGAAAGAAAGCGATAAAAGAGGAAGATAGTCCGTCCCATCGTGGTGGCCATCGTCCAGATTGGTTAAACGGTCCTCCAACGGTTCTTCATTAATTGCAACACGTTTTAATGACCGCGGTCGATTGGCAAACGTTTGGCTGCGACGCCAAGAGAGAGTTCGATTAGGGAACATGACGGTATCCATCATCAGCTGTCGTTTCACAGCTGGTACTCTTTAGAAAAATCGCGATAAATATTGCGACTCGCACGCGGTTTATGCTTATACGGTTGACTTGCGCGAAGCACATACACATTAAGTCAGTACGAAGATAATTAACTTAATTATCATGCGATACAGCAACACGTATACCTCGCGGAAGAATCATGAAGTCTAACGCGGCATCTTGTACGAATACATTATACGTAGGCATCATGCAAATTATTTCCACTAGTCTTCGTATATCTCGACTGGAGAAATTATTTAATATATTGGACGCTAACGCGATAATTAAAACATGTCGGCAATCATTATCATACATCTAATGTCAATATTTGACATTATTATAATTTTCTTTTAATTATATTGTGAAAATTATGTGTAATTATTTACTCTTGTTATATTTGTTTTAATTATAATTAATACATTAGTGTTGGCACATATTTCAAAAAGATGAAAAAGTACTTTTCATTTAACGCGGCTTTTATAGAAAATTATTTCTTTCTCTTTCTTTAAGCGAATGTCATGTTAGTTGCAAATAAAATTCGACAGTTTTATTCAATTATTATTGTATTATTTTTTTTTTTTTTTTTTTATGTTAATACTCGGTTATTATGTAATATCTGATAATTTTTAAATAGGTAAATGTAAAACATTGCACGAAGAGCGTTACATTTTATTCATTGACGTAATGACAGATAAAATTGCCGATGGTGAAGCAGCAGGTAATATGATACCCTGTAATAACGACAAACGATCGTGGTACTCGATCGTCCCTTTTTGCGCTGATCGATCGTAATGTCGCGGCGACGGTAAAGAAAGTACGCTATTGCAAAGAGATCATTCTTTACCGCGGAATTCCAAAAGGAATCAATCGCAGTTGCATCGGTCGCAGGTGCATGTGCTGCGCCGCAAGACGACGTTGATCGATCGGAAGTTAAGTTATTAACCATTATTATTCATCAACGCGAGAGTTAGTTTTGCTTCAGGTACGTTAGACGTGGGATTCGTATCAGGAGATAGGAAGAAAACAAAAACATGTTTACATATGTAAATATTTAACGTCTGTTATAAAATTCACATTCGATTATCTCTTATTCATAAAGACAATATCGACTATAAAGCGCAAAGTGCAGTCTGTTTTGCTACGGCGCTTATTAAAAGATCGAAATAAAAAAGTATTTTACATAAATTCCATATTATATAAAAATCTTGGAAAATGCAATAGTGATGAAAATATTTTTGAAAATAACTACTGTATAAATTTGTGGAAAATTCACATGTGTGAATGACGGTTACGAGAAATTATAATAATCTCACGCACTCGAAATTGATGAAACACGCAATTTCCAAAATCAACGCGCGAACGAGAATTATTTCTCTTCATTCTCAAACATAGCGGTATCTCCGGCCGAAATCTCGATCATAAATAAAAGGCATAGCTTCTACGTAACACGAAATTATATTTACGAGTCTTGAATCGCATCTAATTATAACGTTCGACTGAAAGTAAACTCCGGTCTCCCTTCTTTCCGCGAGATGTTGCGAGGGCGAAACGTTTGACGGGGGCGTTGACACCCACAACGAGTGGACAATGAAATACATCCGAGAAATTATCGACGTCCACGCCCAGACAGAGATACATCCTGTTTTTGCTCTCGTCGTTCTCGTAACTGCAGGGCACACTAACTGCACTCCCAATTAAAAAGAATCGCGCGCGTTCGACCGCGATTACTTTCGTATGCAAATGAATTGCGCTGGCAACAGGCCGACACCAAGGTTCTTAAAAATATCTTTATCTGCTTTAATTTTAAATGCTAAAGATATTGATTGTAATTAATAACAAAATTAATTAATTTAACAAATTTGTTAAAAAAGAAGTCCGGTAACAAAATTGGCCGCATACTTATTCTTTTTTTTTTTTTTCAAATTTGTGTCAGCACTCTGAAATTTGCAATATTCAGAGTAATAAATAACGAGCGTAACATTTTATGCGCATTGCGACATAATATTTGTCATTGCCTGATGCGAGTGGTATGGAAATATAATTCTTTTCTTTCTATTAACATATTAATGAAATCACCCAACTACGCATATTGATTTGCATGAAATGTAAATGATCCTTGGCGCCGAAATAAAATTTACGAGCGATTTACAACTTGGCTTATTTTTTATGTAAACGAACAGCGTTGACAAAATGGATATTTTAATCTCGACTCGTTTTTAAAACGATATTAATTTTGAAAAATGACATTTCCTGCAAATTATAACTGACACGCGAAGCTCGTTGTCCTCGCAAAAAAACAATCGTTCAACAATGGAAAATAATTTGAAAAAGTGCAGCTTGAGATAAATACGTTCGTTGAAGTATTTCCGATAAATGTTACGAGTATAAAAGTCTCGTGAAACCAACCCAACGCGAAATCATTTCTTCATAAAGCCTTCATTGAAATGCCACGTTTCGTGAAAACATTTTATCAGACTGTTATCTCTCT
This sequence comes from Anoplolepis gracilipes, assembly GCF_047496725.1. Classification (NCBI taxonomy): domain Eukaryota; kingdom Metazoa; phylum Arthropoda; class Insecta; order Hymenoptera; family Formicidae; genus Anoplolepis; species Anoplolepis gracilipes. Next base: position 7,898,946 of record NC_132980.1, on the reverse strand, counting down.
CTTTCTCAAGTGCTGTCAAGATAATTCTTCGCGCGGTCACGACGTGTGTCGTTGATAAAACGTTAATTATGCCTCTGCAATTGTTTCGATCAATTAACGCATCTCACGACAGCGTCTATTCCGAAGTTACTGTAGCAAGTCGCGCCAATTAAAGTCGTTTCTCTATCAAAAAGTCAATTTTCACGAATTTATTTCTCTTTTAATGACATTTAATACGTATTCGTGATTTGCAATATCCAATTAAGTGACGAGCCATTTTTAATCGAGACAAAGGAAACAAACGGCCGTCTTATAGCGTGGGCAATATTCCCATGTTGCGTGTTATGAAAAATTAATGAATAATAGGTGTTCAAATTTTAATTATGAAAAATAACGGAACTTAAAATAAGTCGAAGTCAAGTTATACAGTATTAAAAAACATTTCAGTTAAAATAATATAGGGAATATTCTCGTTTTAATACAATTTTTTTAAATAATTGTTATTTTTTTAGTTTTATTTGAATATGAATATCCTGTATGATGTATGTGTTGTTTAAATGAAATCAGAAGAATACAATAAAAATAATAATTATGGAGTAAGTTTATATACATAGTACGATTTATCTCAAAGTGAAAAAAAGCAAATGTTGATACTTTCCGTTTGTTTAAGAAAAAAATCTTCAAATTTCAGAGATGGTCTATTTTTTTCTCTAGCGTCGAGTTCTCCGAGTTTCCTTTAAATTCTATTTCTATCACACGCATACATAGACGTTGAGCCAGTTCCATGCAGCTCAATAATTTAAGCTTTAATATTATATTAATGCACTGTATTTATATATAGATGCGAACCGCGTGTTGTGATTTACGAACATTCACAGTGACATATAATCTAAGGACCTACTGACATATAATGCAAGGAAAACGTTGTCGAATATAACATGGGAGTGTATTCTCTCAGAAGCGAGAGTACAATTTAGAAAAGTCCAAGAAATCGGGTCGGATCATAACTCGAAAGGCGCGTCAAAAAAAAAAAAAGAAAAGAAAAGCTGTAAGTGATTCACTGTGAACAGAAATAACGATACAAAATGTATGATGTTGTGTATATTTTGCCAATTTATGAGAGGACGAATCGAAAGGAATGAAATATATTTAATGAGCATCTCAATACAAATGTTTCCAACTCTGTTATATCGAATATGGGAAAGAAAATTATTTCATACTTTTCTAAAAGATAAATTTAAATACATCTTAGAACTATTTTGATGATACATAAACAGAAAATTGCTAATCAGATTCAATAAAAATTATGGACTAAGATTAGTTAAAGTAAAATTAATAAATAATTAACGTTTTTGAAGTTAAGTAGTAGGAAATAATTCATATAAGTTTTTCATGATTATGAAGATATTTCAAATAATAATCAGAATTTTATATTTCTTTTAATATTATAAAATATTTTTTAACAATTCAATAAAATGTATTTAGCGAAAATTCTTATTGTTATACTAAAATCATAAAATTTGTAATACTTTGCTTTTAACGATGAAGCAAGATGATTTATGATTAATTCACTTTTCTCATATCTGACAACTTGTATAATTTCCAGGATACGTCTACATCCAAATAGAAAGTATATCTATATCACCATGATATTCGCGGTCATGCCGAATCTGAAAGCGCGATGATGGATTGCGGTGTGTTCGCGACGGTGATAAATTCCGTTTGGACATAAAGTGCGGCTAGCTTTTTTTTTACGGAAAAGCAACACGTATATTAACGCGTATGGAAGAGCGAACGCGCGCGGTATCACGTACTGTGCTGCATATTAATCGCCGTAATACGTGCGAGTTGTTTAACGCGCGGCCTCACACTCGCTGTAATACGTAACGTAAGTAAAGCACTATAAGATAGCCGGTATGTTAGATGTTTCTCTCGAGCTGGATTACGTAAATCGGCGAGGGAACGAGGTGCAAAGATAAAGGAATATCGAATATTCTGGTGGGGTCGCGCGTCGACATCAATGTCTCACTTTTTCGCTTTTATATTTAAAATAGCAACCATTTTTTCGTGCGAAAATAGATAAAAATTGCGAATTGAATTTTTTTCATTAAAATCTAAATTTCGCTTTTCATAAAAAAAAATCTGCACCATTTTTATTTCGTACGTTCAAATACTAATCTGCTTCTCGATGTGATGATTGATAAACAAGTTAATTTATATTTACTCAAATTAGCGACTGGAAAAAGCTACATAAATTTATTTTAAAGACAACAGTTAATGGATTCGTAGTACTTTTTAGAATAAAATGCGAAAATATTAAATGCGTTTCACGTTTTGCTTAAGTACCTGTTTCCAACTGTGGATTTAATAACTAAGAGTATTAACAGTTAATCAATAGTTAATGAAGCTATCGGCTCTGAAAATATTTTACAAAATAAAATACATCCTTTCAATGCAGAATTTTGGCAACAAGATATATATATATATATATATATATATCTATTTCTAGAATTATCGATTGTTGCTGTTATGCATCAAGATTCGTCTATCTATTATATTATACATAATCTTGCGTCTTTGAATGAATTCATCTTCTTGTTTCGTTACATGGTTTTGCTATGGCACGGCGGGATGTTTCTCTTCGATGAGCGTCGCGTTGAAAGATTCATCGTCTTGCGCAAACATGAGAAACGTTACGGGCTAAAGTGTAAAACGTTGAAAACCATAATCGTTCCGGCTAAGGTGCGAGCATGGAGAACGCTTATCGAGGATAAAGATGGAAAAGTATCCGTCGTTGCTGCCAGCATCGTCCAGGAGAACGTTGATGAACGGCCAATCGCAATTTGCAGCGTTGAAAAGTCGCGGGATATAATTACGAAATGCTCGCGCGCGTCTCGACGGATATACGTTTGCCCGGATATTTCTTAATTATCTAGGAAGTGGATAATCCCGGAAAGAGATCTCGCTCGGAAATATATACGTCAGATATAAAGTTACAATTAAATACTGCCGATATTTTATGACAATTATTTCTTAATTAAAAAATTACACCAATTTTACAACTAATCTTAAATAAATTTTAACATTCTTTTAATTAAAAAAACTAAAGAGAGAGTGATCGAAATGAGAAATCGGTAAGCAATAAATGTATATATATATGTGAAATCTAGCAGAGTCGAGTGTCATTACCAAAATGATTCATAATGGTTAACTCTAGGAAATTGCTAACCGAAGAAAGTCGCGGGACAGGAAAAGAAGAATACGAGAGAGGAAGTCAGAAGTACGAGCTGGTTAGCAAAAATTTCGAGCAACGTCGCTGGACGCAGATGGTTTGCCGGGGTCAAAGAGTTAACCCAGTCGGCATGCACGCATCTACGCAAGCTGGACGAGGTTAAGGTCAGATTGGATGAATATCATCGCTTTTACAGTTGCTCCGAGGCATGTATATAAAATCACCGGCAACGATTACGAGCGTCGCGTGCAATTGGCGAACGATATCATCTCGGTAAATTAAATCGGATAATCGTATGATAGATTTAACCAACGCTAACACGCTAAGCAATTTTAATAAAATCGGCGATGTATAAATAATAAAATTTTTTCAACATGTCAACAATAATTATAATGTATACTCTCAAAATGTAAATCAAATATTTATATTTTACATAATAACTCTACATTGAGTTTTGCGTCGCGTATGCTTTAGTCATAAATTTATGCTGGATCGCGAAAAGGCGGATTGAAAAATCTACTTGTGAGCCGAACCGGCTCGAAGTAATCATAGCCTTTAAAATTCACCGCGACTTCGTGGTTAATTCAACTAGATTTTTCGTAGACCGAAGACACCGCGAATATAACGGTACTTAATAGTATATGGAGACTCGATCGTTCTCTCTCAGGTTAATGGATCTTCATCCTCGCGTGGGTGTACGTCGTACGTTCTCTGACACGAGCCGCAAGCGTTTGCGGAATTTCCGCAAACACGTCTCTCTCGAATTCGAAAATGGAAAGACACAGATTGCTTTTATTTCGTTTATCCTTATTTTATATCAAATTCGTGCACATACAAAATTCTAGACAATCTTTGCTTTAATTACAATATGATGTTTTATACACACAACGGCCATGTATTCAGCGCGGCAATATTTATAATTAATTAAATTATATATTAAATAAATATTAAAGCATGCCTAAATATGTGATATTGAATTGCCTCTGTCGCGATAACTGATTTTACAAAAATATGAAATTCATAGTGTAATACATAAATCTCCTTGGAAACGGTAAATTCTCAAAAAAAAATACAAATTTCTCTTCGACACTCGATCAACCGCATGTTACGTCGAATACCATTGGCAGTTTGAAAATAAACATAGGAAATGGACCGTGACATGATAACTTGTTCAAAGCGATCATATATCATCTTCATCATTGAGTTTTTACGACCGGCGCTGCAAATCAATTTTCTGGTTGATGGATCTCCGTTACAAGTGTGGGCGTTAATCGTTTTCCAGCAAAATGCGAGATGAGAGGATCGGTACATTTTGCACGGGTAATCTCGCATTTGTAATAATTCCTCACATGGTTTAATGTATCTTCAATGTATTTTTCAAACTCTCAATCATTTCCCAGACAAAGTGTAATATGTATATAATAATTTCCATCGATAAATGAAAAGTTAGCGTTTTCGCAAAGTAGTAATGCGTGACAAAAGAAACACGGCTTCGGTAAATCAAATGCAGTTTCCATCAATATTGTTAATGTAAATAATTATCAGTATAATTAAGCGTGCGTGCACGCGCGCAACGTATAATCTCTTCATTCGGCGGCACGCTTACGATTCTCCAATCTGGACGCATTCGTATGTGAATCACAATATATTCACACGTGTAACACGGCCATAAATCATATTCCGTATTATAGTAGCCTTCATAGTCTCACGATATATCGCGCGATACGCGCTTGAATCGCGGCGATATGAATTTTAATGCGCGTGCCGTGGCGCGGGAGCACGCGAGATGCATTAATTTTCTCCCGGATGGCATCTACCCGAGATGTTTCCCAAAATGCATTTTGATGATTCACGACGTTGTTCCGTGGGCAATTTGGAGCAAAATACGCCTCATCAACGCGCGTTGCTTACACCGCCGCGAATGTTTCAATCACGCACGATGCGAAATTATGAATTAGCGCAGGTTTAGCGCGGTAGTGAGTTAAATAGACGTTTATCTTTCACATCGATCGCGTAGCCGTTCAATTAATGTTAATCATTATGATAATACATGTTAATGAGGAGGCAAAGCGGCACGCGAGTCGCGAACGTTACTTCTCGCCGAAACGGAAATGCGGCAACATACGATGATATCGAACTAAAAATACTTCCATTTAATATCGCAGACTCGGCAACGCGCTACTTTCCCGCGTGTCGAGAAACTTGCGATCCTGTCATTTAATAATATTTATTATCGACGAGAATTCCGTTACTGCTTCAGTTTTTTTAATTTGTTATAATACACATTTATTACGCTCATCCCTTCACATTCCATATCCATTAACTACTTGAATTAATTGAGAAAATACACGTTCAGCCATTAATTGATTTGACACAAGGACGGTCCCAACGATCAGAACGGTATAATCATCCATTTCATCTGTCACCGTATTTTATATTTCTCACTTCACGTGACTTTCTCAAATATCTCCACACGATCTTGACGCTCGACACAATCGCGTGGAAAATGATCGTTATTATCGAAAATTAATTTCGTCTTTAACAAGGCACGCTTTCTCGTGAAACATCGAAGAATGCGTATAGGGAGGATTCGATGACTGTACTTTTTCATCAGATGTGAGAGAAGGAAAGAGAAAAGAGACGAATTCCACGCGAGGCTTTCCTACCGTATTACGTCCGCAGGAATGCACAGCAGTTATAAATTTGTCCCCAACAAATATGCTCGCGATCCTCTCGGAACTCGATGTTTCTCGCGCCATCGGAAGGGACCGAGGGATCCGTTAATCATACGGCGATTATTAGGCCAGGCGTCGCTAGGAATGCGCATGAGATACTCCGTAAATCAGGCGGGACGGAGGCGACGACGCGGCGGCAGTGCGCATCGTCATTATTAATTGCCCTTTACCGCCGTTGGCGTTAAATAATGAGCGAACTCTGCACGCCGAACACACGCGGACGCCTCCCTTCTAATCCTAATCCGTCTGAAATGTTAACCATCAATCGTCGCGATAAAACTTTCCGAAGCCTGCGTTGTGTTGCGAAGTCGCGGCGGCGATCGAACGAGTCGCGAATAAATCGTCGACGTCGCGACGATGAATTATCGTTCCACACGTCGACATATTATCTGCGAGCGCGACTGATAAACCGCCTTCACTCTTTATGATGAAATACTTCTTGTGAAATATATGAATTATATATCGGAAAGATATGAATTATAAAAATATACTTTGTATTTTATATAACTTCCTTATATAAATAATAAAGAAAACATGTATTTTATGTATCAAAATACAAAGGGTACATATTGTAAAATATATTCTCTCTTTTTTGTTTATTAGTAATGTGAAAATTACTTATTTACTTTAAAATTTCGATAACGATAAAAGCTTTAGATAGAAATAAACAGTTGATTAAAAACTTATTACCATACATATTTCTCATCTTGTTAGATCAGTGAAAATAATTTCTTTTAATTGTATAAAAAAAGTATGTATATTAAAGAAGTAGAAATATACGATCATACACACAGACATCTCTTTGGATGCGGTAACTGTCGAAATCGTAGTAATTTGCGGTTGCGATGAAATATTCACTTTGTGCGAGTTCAGCCGCAAAATTCGAGCATATTACTTTGCCACAAACAAATTTTATTTTATGACATAACTGCTCCCGAAATAACTACGCTCAAATTTCTCGAGCGGTCGCTTTTGCGCGATAAATTTGCTTGTATCATAAGCAAACTGCGCTCGAAGTGTCCTGAAAACCGGATTCTGAAAACTTGACGCTGGATCGTGATCAGGTTGGCATTGCATTCGCTAATTTTAATCTGGAGACGTTCTGGCAAGCTATTACCCAAATGTCCATAAATCCCGAGCATTTTTAGGTACTGCGCAATTATTACTTAAAACAAAAATTTCACTCGCGGCAAGGCAAACGATCGTCGAAAATGATAACGATCCGAGCCGGAAGAGAATCCGCGAGAAGTCGCACGAAAGAGAAACTGATAATTTATCGAAAGGGAATCACAAGAATTTTTCACAAGGAGCGTTTATGTTGCAATATCATGTATGTAAAACGTATAAACTTCGCGATTCGACGGCATTAAATTTCGGGCAGTGTACGAAAATATGATGCAATTACTTTGTTACTTAAATTACGTTCTCTCCGCGTCATAATGAAAGTCGAGCATCACTTTATAAAGAGCAACTTGTCGGATGTACTTAATAATATTCATTAATAATATTCAGTGATCGAGATAGTCGGTTAATATGGGATATAATATCGCAAAATTACAATCTCATTTACGACAGTCGTTAAATAATGTCCTGTCAGAAAAGTAGGAAAAATTAAAATTTAAGGTAACAAATTATGCTACGACGCAAACAATAATTGTTAGCAGTGAAAGTTGAACATCTTTATAAATTAATTCTACAGAAATTAACGAACAAGCTTATCCACAGACATTGACAATCTAATTTAAGATATTATTAAGATTATAATTTTTCAAAAATATAAACAATTGATAGAGCAAGAATGTAAATTTTTTTACAAATTAATTGAGTAGCACATGTTGTGTAAGAATTTCCAATAGCAATTATGATAACAATGCAAATGACAATATTAATTATGACATACAATAACATATAATAATAATAATTAATATTACAATTCGAATAAAAAAATTTAATATATAATTCTTTTTTTTTCAGAATAATAATAAATTGATGTCAGTTTAAAAATTTTTTGTCTTTACGCGTTTAAGAAAATTATATTTACAATAAGTATATGTATATCACATATTCAATTTATAATTAATTTCTTAACAAGCGGTATATAACTGGTTATTTATAGTATTTCAATTTCCAGAAATTACATTTTTTATACGTGGAAAGCATGTTATTTCATACATTTATCTTTCATTTTTCAAAAGTCAGTTTCGAAAGATAGTGCCGTAAAAGTCAACCCGCGGACGCGTGATCTACACGACGTGCAAGATTCCGTTCAGCGATAAAACGAAATGGCAAGTCGACGACAGAGTGGTAATCTAGTTAATCGATTGCTCGGAGATAATCGATAATGTCGGCGATCCATTCTAGGTGGTCCAACGAGCAGCGTGCAATCCGTGGTAAATGATGCGAGTAATGGCTGTCACGTTTAGTCACATCTTCATCCGTTATTAATTTGCAGGCGGCTGCTAAAACCGCTAATGAAAAAGTCGCCGGACTTGATAGATTTTATCACTTTCCCGAGAAACAAATGCGACACGTACGGGTAAAAATACTGCAATATTTTTATTATCACTTAACATTAAATCTCGATGTCATACGATTGAATCCGACAAAATATATATATATATATATATATATATATATATATATATATATATATATATATATTTCAGAAAATTATATTTTTAGATATTATTACTTTTTTTTTATTTGATTATGGAACTTCATAATTATTGAACAATATCGTTCTACATTTAATATTTTCCATTTATATTATTATAATAAACTCTAATAAAAAACCGTGTAATATGCATATTGCAAAAAAGTATTTTCCAACGTCCTTTCTTTTCTATCATTCAATATCTCCGAGAAAGATGGCTATAAATATCAAGAGTTGTCGGATCCCACGCATGTAGGCTGTACCGCTAATGAGCGAAGTGGTAGGGCGAGAAAACAGGTGCAACGACATCAACATCGATTCCCTCGCTCGGCGAGCATTTTCATATAGGCGATATACATATGTACGGGCGCGACACGTCGGAAACGTACTCGCTTGCTCGCGGTAGATCCTCTTCTGCGATCGATCGTTAAACTCGCGCCGCGCCGCCTGCGAGATTCCCACAGGCCGCCTGTACGGACCATCGCGCCTCATATGGGGTTGCGGCGGCCGCGGCCGCGGTCAATTTGCGTCCAGTCGCAGGGTGCCCTCGGTTCCCTTCCGCCGTACCGATGTCATAGCTGCCGCATAGAAATGTCGTGCCCAGTGAAGCGCGCGTAAAATAAGATGTAGCGTCACTGATAACAAGCGTCTGGCTGTGCCGCTACCGAGGCAAACCGAGAGGCAAAGAGGCAAGGGTTGTCCGCGAGATCAGCCGTGATGAGGGAGAGGGGGGGGAGAAGGAGAAGAAGAACCGATCTGATAGCGGAACCCACCGCTACGCTTCTTACTTCGCGTTGTAAGACCTTCTCGGACTAAGCTACCGACTTGCGCCCTTCGATCTACCACCACTGCTGCTGCCGCTGCAGCCGGTACTGTCGGCTATCTCTCGTCGAACAGAGCGTCGAGCTTGTAAATTTGTGCTCGCCTTCCTTGATAAAGAGCCGCCGCCGCCGCCACCGCCGCGTTTCTTTCGCGCATCCGCGGCGGAACGCGAGATTTAAAGCGCTTTCACGAGCGAAAACATGTCGGCACACCGATGAGTCTTGTAGCTAGATCTCGCGATACAAATCAATGCGAGGACAACGAATATTACTTTGTAGCTTCTTTTGAAAAAGTATATTGTCTAAGATTTACCAACTGTTGTTTTAATCGGAAATATCACACATAAATTAAAAAAAAATATCTAGTGTTTTAATTGCGAAACATTGATAATTATAAATATTATGTAATAGTAAAAGTTGAACTTTGAATAGCTGGAGACGAATCATAAGATTTTATATATAATAAATTATCATAGTATAATTAAAAATTTAAAAGCTTAAAACTATTTGAGATATTTTTTCTAAAAATTATCTTAATTTTAAGAGAGAGAGAGAGAGAGAAGAGAGAGAGAGAAGATATTCAAATTTAAAAAATATAATATTTAAAATATATTATTGTTAGAATTAATTTGAGAATCTTCTTAAATCGAGTTATATTAATTAATTGCTATTATATCGCAGGAACAGAAAAATTAATTATATATAATAATTAATTAAAATAAATGCAACTGATATCCATGCAATCCAGTCTTAACCGGGTTGTCGGCATGGTTGCAATTTAGTTCAGCGAATACATCGTCACGCATAATGGCATGAATGGAAGCCGCAGCCAATCATCGGGTTAGCCGAAGGAACAAGGGAAATATTAAAAAAAAAAAAAAATTGAGTGAAAAGTTTGCCGTGTCAGATCTGTATTATCGCTCTCGAAGTGTATAGAAGGAAACGATTCTCTCTCTTCCTCTCTCTCTCTCTCTCTCTCTCTCTCTCTCTCTCTCTGTCCATAAATAGCTTGCACTTTCCTCCCTCGATTCGATTGATATCGGCGTCGATATTCGTTGCACATTCATTCCATATTATCGACACGTCGTAAATAAAATGCAACGACACTGAAAAATTATCGTTTGCCTTCTTGGTACAGGTTTCTTTCATAAAACCATGTGTACGCCGCTGAATAAATTACAAATCATTATAATGCACATCTATCTCCGCGCCAAGGTGTTTAAATACGCGAAGCAAAAGATTTTTCTATTGGTTTATAAAACTAGTTGCAAGTTTTCAAAGATATGGTAAAAAGGAAGAGTCACGCGTAAAAGTAATCACCAAAATTATATTTATTTATAATTTAAAAAATAATAGAAAAAACGATATTAAATAGAGAATGTTCAGATGCGCAAATAAATGATTTGCCTTGATTTCTTTTACATTTTGTCTATGTTATTAGTAACAATATATCTCACTGACTCGTTTATACATATAATACATGCATGTTTACCGAAAGACTTCCGCTTGCACGTCGTTAATTTAATTAACGTACGATCGATATATTCGCGGCAGGAAATTCAAGATTGCAGAAATTGTTCAAGAATATCAGCCGACGGCGGGGCTCGAGTCGTGAATCTCGCGCAAGCACTTCTAGCAGAAAGAACCCGAGACGAGGGCGAGAGGGAAGCAGCGGTGGAGGTCGAAGGGTTGAATCGGCGCGATGCGTTGCCTTGAAACTGAAGGAACCTTACCTTGCGCGTAGTAAGAACAGCTCACATTACCGAAGAGAGGAGAGGAAAGAATCGCAAGAAGTTTTAATCCTAGCGGTGTAATCGTCTGATAATGAATACCGCGCAACTGATTATGAATGGCTAAGCATACCCGGCGCGATTTTTACATAAACTTCATGTAGTTGCAGACTTGCATTCTCGCGCGTGTGTTCGTGTACTTTATGATTATTGAGGGGCGTAGCTGCTTACCGCTAGGATGCCCTTTGGGTTCGTCCCTCATAACATTTCCACGAACCAAACTCCCTCGCAAAGCTCGGAAAAAATCCATCTCCGCGCGAACGAGGACGTAAATCCTTAACATGGACCGACGAAATTTGTCTTTTTTTTTATATCTGAATATAAAAAAAAAAAAAAAAAAAAAAAATCGATAAAGCCTGTAAAAACTATAAATTCTCAAATTTGACAAAAATTGTAAATTAACAATTATTTAAAACTAAATTTTTAAGACACTTAAAAAAACTAAATAATCTAAAATACTAATTTTTGTCTCTCTCTTGTTCCAAGATTTTTTTTTCTCCATCTCTTGTTTAATGTTTAATTATTTTTCTTTTAAAATCCTCGAAACATTCTTGTGATTTTATTATCAGCTATCCAGAACACGAAATAAATCTTGCGCTAATCTCGCCCGACGTAACTGCATTTCTCTTACACGCGGGCCAATTAGCGACGCTTAATGCATTCTTGTTTATCTCAGATCGATTCCCGAATTTGCGGAAATCGCCGCTTTCGCTTCGTGAAGATCGATCGTAAACATACCAGCGGCTCAGTGCTTCGTTCGCAGGCATTCCTGTAAATTATACATATGCAGTTGGCATATCGCGCGCATAAACTTCTCCGCGCGATTGATAGGAGCGCGAATATCCGCGCGAATTATTCGAGAGACGAGAGAGGAGTTTATTCATGGGAAGGATAAGAGAGAGAACTGCTGATCTATCTAGCCAACGGCGCGGTAATATTTTGTCAGGATCCACATTCTCCGCGCCAGACAGGCTATCGCTGCCGTTAAATAAGGCGCGAGAAATGCGACAAGTGATAAATAGAGTGATTACCAACGAGGGACGGTACCATACCAGCCACTGCGTATGAAATTGTCCAATCATCATCAGTCTGTTTGTGCCCCGAGTGGGTAATTCTCTCTTTCTCTCATTCTCTCGAGCACTCTCGCACTCGCGAAGTAATGCACGCCCGCGTCGCGTGCATTTATCCACGCGCAGGGAAGGAAAAAAATGCGCTATTACCGGGCATAGAATCATACATTTCCAAGATAATTGACGGCAACCAAGTCGATGATTCGATGGCCTATAATCTAAGAAGAGTCGGAATTGCTTGATTTATAAGTTCATCGAAATTACCGTACATAGCGTAATCTTAATACGCGATCTAGAATAATTTGCGAGATGAGAGAGAGAGAGAGAAAAAAAAAACGATTGGCGTAAGGACGTTACCCATTTACACTCGGCTAACATTCAAACGCTATCAGCTTGCCCCGTGCAATTCAGAATCACGCGACTCGCTTCTTAGCCTCCTTGTTTGCGGTCAACGTAATCATCCAAATCCATCGCATGTTATTTGTTGCAATTACAGACTGCTTGATCAGTTTACAAACATTTATACATTTTTTGTATATTTATTATTTCTAAAACAAAAAAATAATAAAATAATAAAACATTAAAAAACTCTTTATAATTATTTCAAAGCAATTAGATAAACTCGTCTTTACAAAGAGCGAAGAAATTAACTATTAAATAAAATCATTCAACTTGCCAATTTATATCAGAAAACGATAGACGCTGAGTATAACAATAATAATTTGTTACATCAATCTATCATAAAAACACTTAAAAAAATTGCTTTAGTGCTTTACAGTGCTCTTCAGGTAGCTCGTGAGCAATCGTGTACGCGCAATTGGAATAATAAGTGAAAACGCGGTTTAACTGGCCGCGATAACAGCCACCGTGGGAGGGCTTAACGCTTGTTAAACACTCGATTGGATGTATCCACGCGAGTTTTGAAACGTAAACCAGGACGACTTGTGCCGTGCCGGCATAATGAAGGAGATCGCGCATGCGAGATCGTACATATATACATCCCGGGCACTATACGTCGCGCGTGCCAGCACTGCCGCTAGCACGAAACGCAAGACGCCCGTTGATGGAGATAGGCCGTACATGCAAAACATCGTGTGGGATTTCACGGGTTCGTCTTACTCGTTCAAACTCTGGAGACCGCGAGAGTCTCGTTACAGGGGAAAACGAGGAAGTAATAATTACAGTCGGATAATTGGACGACTGTTCTTGTGCGCGCGCGCGTTCTTTGGCTTTAATTAATTAAGAACTTTGCGCAAATTCCGGAATAATGTGACCATGTGTGTGAGAAATTACAAGTCTAATTCTGGTCAATTAATCGCATTAGATTTGCAGCATTTGTTCTTTTCTTGTTTAGATATTTTCAAGCGTCTCGTATCAACGAAGATGTATTTATGTCTAAAGAAAAAAAAAAAAAAAAAAAAAAAAAAAAAAATGAACGAGGGAACAGATATTCCTTTCCGGGTTTGGAAACGATATCTACAAGAATCATTGAGACCGTAAGTTTACCCCGAGGACTTTACTCGCGTCGGAATTCGATCGTTCGGACATGTATCGAATTTCTCTATTTAACTCCGCGAAAGAGTGTCATGCGTGAAAAAATTGTATTGGAAATATATATAAATACGTACATAACGTGAATAAGATATTCTCTTTACTCATCATTCGAATGTTAATTGAGCGTGAAAACAGATTAAAAGTCTACACATGTGTCATTATGTTTTTTCAACTTAAGCAAGATATTTATCATACGTTCTAAAAATTATAATCGATAATGAAGCCAAGGTATAGTTAGATATTAACGCTTTCATTAACTCTCCTCAATATTAATAACCCTTCTCATGTTACCGAGGGAAGGATACCCCGAAATAAAAACGACGCTAAGAGCATGCGAATATACAATTACGTTGTCGAGATTAATGATATGCTTTTGCGCTGTACTACTTTCGTAATTTAAATACATGACGTGCAAAGATATATTACTGTAAACTTGATGTCCGCGCAAAGTACGAAGCATGCGAGTGCGGACTCGCGTGGACCAGGCTTGGTGCTCATCTTCGGTAACATTGGTCACCGGGTCGCGGAATATTAACGTTTTACGAGCGCGGATATTGCCCGGAATGTCGATTACACAGTTCGTTAACTCCGACGCCATTAATATTCCGCAGAATCTTAGGACGGGGTGGTGGGGGCTATACGGTCGCCGGAAAACATCTTCATTACATGCACGCTTATGCGCGTCTCCGTACGTCCGCGATTTAGCCGGGGCTAAAGCGCAATGGCAAAATCTTGTTAACGAAGAATCTTGAGATTCCGTTATTTCCATTTAAATTCCAGAAGCGCATCCTCGATGTATGTATATATATATATATATACGTGCGCACGCGGGGAAGGGAAGAGGGGGGGGGGAGATTTAATTACGCGAAATGGACTACCACCCTGCCCCTTTTCTCTGCGAATAATAATTAAGCACGTCCCGAGATCTTTTAAAATTGGATATTAACACATCTGTTTGTAATTAATGACAGATGAGACGAGAAATAAGAAGTGAATTAGATACTGAATTATATAGAAAGAAAAATTGAAAAGTACTTTTTGTGCAAGCGACACTCAATATTGCTTTGCATTGCTACGCAATGCGAACCAATTTCATTGTTCCTCGCACAAATGCGAAGCCTGGTGCACAACAGATCTCGCGAAACGAAAATAATTCGCCGCGGGGATTGAATTCAGTAGGCACGATGCAGGTGCATCAACGCCGTTAATCATAACCTGGGGAGAGGAAGAGAGCAAGAGCAAGAGCGAGAGTGAGAGAGAGAGAGAGAAAGAAAGAGAGAGAGAGAGAGAACAACGGGATAATAGTAGTCGGTCGAAGATATAAGCGACGAGAAAAGAGAAGAAAAAAGAGCAAAGAGAGAAGAAGAATGAGCGCGATAGAGATAGAGCGGGCGGGAGGGGGGTGAGAAATTGAGAGGGTAGAGTCAGCGTTCACAATCGGATTGTGACGTGTATGTCAGGCAGCTGTTTCCATAATTACAGTCTCCTTAAGATCCGTATCGGTGCTACGGTGGTAGAAAGGCGCATTATCGCTGCTGCTAGCGGGGCCAGACGCCAACGACGACGAATCGACTGGGAAAATGATATGGCATCTGCGCGGCGAAGCATAACGTAGAGAGCGTCGCAATTAATGGCTGTATTAAATTACGATTTTCAAATCCATCTTCCACGAAACCTCTGCATCTCCGAACGTTTTTCCATCTCGCAAAAGATCTCCGACTTCTCTGGCGTAGGCGTCTTGATTTTTTCGTTCAAAATTTACGTTTTATTCGTAATCTCTTTTTAATTTAGAATATTAGACTATCTCACAACATGAGAGATGCACACAATATATTCTTGAAAAATTTGTAAAATATTATTTATACAAATAATTTTTAATACAATGTAATTTTTTAATAAAAAAATTATCACCTTACTATTTTAATAAATATATTTTTTCCTTTTCTTTTTAAAATCTAAATTTATTTAAATTATAATATATATGATAAATTTGACAGAGAATTTATCGAATAAAATATACAGTTTACTTCGTCATTAAGAATGCAAAAATACACAAATAATTATATCACATATAAACGTAAAAAATTGCAACATTTATCTCATCGTATGTTTTAACAAGTCATAACGGCAAGAAGGAATCATTAATCATTGTCACCTTTCTTATCAACAAGCAATCTCCTTTTCCTCTGTTTTGTCTCTTTTTTAGACATTAGAGTTATCTAATTTTCTCAAGCGCGATTTCGATCGTATATGTGCTCGCGTTAAAAAGATGATATCGCTGAGAGAAAAGCAGGCACGAAAAACATTGCCTCACCGACGCGATGATGATGTAGAGCGCGGACAGGACGTGAATTTCGCGACGATACAATACAGAAGACGACGGACGTGACAACGGCGGCTACGGCGAAAAATGCCGGCGTCGGGAATGGTCTCGTTAGCGCGAGGTAGGCGCGGCGAGAGAGAGAGAGAGAGAGATGCGATCGAACGTCGTGTATGCGTTACTTATTGCCCATTGTTGAAGACCGCCTTCGCGCGAGAATCGCGCACCGATCGCGAGCTATTAGCCACGATAGGCGCAATTAGGAACGAGTTTTCCGCGCGAGCCTCGGTCGCCCTGCTTTCCAAAGATAATCGCACTGATGAATGGAAGCATGTAACCCCCGCGGTGTTCCCGGCGGCTCTCGCGTGTGTATTTTCCCATTTGGTACGCTACCGTTTAACACACAAATGGCCAATTTGATGGCGCTCGTGGATATCATTTTATCACTTGAATGTGTTTCAACTATTGCAGTGCACTACATTGTAATGCTTTTAGCGAGAGAAAATATTTATTGTAAATTTAATATAAAATTAATCTGACTACTTTCCAAGATTGATTTTTTCTGTCGAATTCATTTTTAAGAAATTTTGAAAGAAATATAAAGTTAATTTTGCAATAATAAAGCTATGTAAGAGCTATGAAATGCACTTACTTATGTTAAAGATTTTTATTTTTACTTTTTCTTTCAGAAAATGTAAACTATTTAAGAGACTATAATTATTCGCAAAAGATATCACATTACAAAATTCTTGTTGTTTCTTGTATCATAAATAAAACTATTTCGATTCCATGTTACTAGAAAGTTTTATCGCGTCGATCTGCCAGTCGTGTTCTTTCAAGTTGATAGAGAAAATTTTGACTCGAGTATTATTTTATACATAAATCGCTTTCTAACGATCAACGAACAATAACTGGCCATCGGCCGGAGGGCTTAAAAGTCATATTCCGAAGTGGGTGTTTCGTGGGTGGGACAAATCTGAGGAAGTATTCAGTCTCGATCGAGGAAAAGGAAAGAACGAAGGCAGGATGGGCAAAGAGGAGGGGAAAACAGACGGGGAAGCCAAAGGTCAAAGGGGCAGTATATCCGTGAAAGAGATCTAACGGATCGGTTGGAATACGTAAGAACGATAAGAGCCACGGCGGAAGCCCCTGTTCCTTTTGTCGTTGCACCGATGTTGCACCGACCACCATTGGCTTGGCCACGTACACACGCAAGACTTAAGCGCGCCGCGCCGGTCGGCCAACACCGTTCTTCCATTTAGCTATCCGAAAAAAATCGGCCGAAGAACGATCAGCCGGATCGAAGCCGGGCGCCCACGTTCCGCCATTTTTATCATCCGCCCATGGTTAGGTTCGCGTGTCCTACAAGGACGGAAGAGCAAAGAATGCTCCGGATGCTGGAGAATGGCCGTTTACAGTCAAAGAGATCCGAATGAAAACTGCATTCAATCAACATTTTTATTATTTAAATGGTATTATATATATAATAAGTTGCATAAATTATTTGTTTTATTAAATGTGTCAGCAAGATTTGAATTAGATATAAAGATGACAAGATGACAATCATTTTTTTTTATCTTACGTTAACCAAGACGCAAGAAAATCTTTCTTTATTTGTAAGTGAAATTCAATGTAAGAATATGAAAGAGAAGTCGTTTGAAATTAAAAATGTCACTTGAATGAGACATTCGAAATTAAGCGTGAGAATTCACTTAATAAAATTAAATAAAAATATTTTGCTCGCGTGTAATATACTTGATAGTTTTTACAATAGAACAAAATAAATGTAAAATCTCATGTGATAATTATTGAATACAATGAGTCTTAATAGGAAAGAAACATCCCTTCAGGATGAATCATATGACACCTGTGCGCGGGACGGTTTCCTTTTACGTTTATAATAATTGTTTCTCGGCTTGCGTGGGTTGAGTCATTAATTCCAAAGCGTGGCATTCGCAAGGAAACGGACAGAGGTATGCGACGTAACAATGAAATCAGCAAACAAAGCTAACCGAACGAACACCTTCGTACAATAATTAAAGAAAACTGAGTTCTTTATTTAACTGTTAATCGTTGCAATTTATTTCGTGCGACGACGTAATCTAAAAGTCATTACTGTCTCAAATTTCTTCGTATATTATTCACGTAATAAAAAACGTTTCTCTTGTTTTTAATATCTTCAATATTTCGATTAAATATCTTCGACAACGTACAAAATTTAATTTTGATATTGCTTTTTTAAGTAGATATTTACGCTCTTTTTTCTGCGATTTTTATTCATCAAATTCAATCTCTATTGCAATCTGACTCCATTTTCTGAAATTGTATCTAACGCAAAACAATATAGCAAACTTTTATATATAACGCACTTGTTTTTTCTTTCATTTATATACGGATATATCTCACTTGGCTCTCGATTGATCTCTCTCAAAAGACGTATCCTCTCCCGACTGCGCGGTCTAGAAACTGAATTTATCCTCTTCGTAAAATTCAATCTTTCTCTTCTCTACCAACTACAGGATTTCCCATTGCCGTGGCTTTATCGTATCGTCGCTCGTATCGGCTCCCATACTGGCCCGATTATTCCGCAATCAACAAGCGCGACGACGCCTTTCTACACCTGCCTGCGCTATCTCGTCGGCGCTCTTCTCTATCTCCCACTGCCTGCCTTTAGTTTCTTAGCGCCCACGGCAAAAGGACGGAAGAAAGAAAGAGAGGAGCGCGGTGTCGTTTATTCCCGTTTAAGTAAAGTCAAGGCGACGGGACTTTGCGCACACAAATCAGTCAACCCTCGCGAGCGAGAAAGGCGTCCAATCCATCTCGGTGAAATCACCCTCCATCGGCCTCGGACGTTCCCGTCCTCGTATCGCAAACATCCTCCACGTCCTTGTCGACGATCATGCAGGACACCGTGAGAAAACCGCTCGCCGATGCACAGGCGCGAATACCGATACCGATTCCTGTTCCTTTTTACTTCTGATTTGCCTTTTATTTATTTCCGCGCACGAACAATGGCGTCGCAATAACCAGATTGAGTTTCCCTCCAATAATTATTAAAAGAATCTCAAAGGATAAATTTTTTGTTTGATAGCGGAAGCAGATAAAGTATAATGATAAAATACTCGAATAAATTCTCTATAATTTTAATATTGTGTAATTTTTACATAAATTATGAATTATATTAGTAGATGATTATTTTTTACAAGCAAAATTATATTGCAAATTATTACATTCTGTATATATATATATATATATATATATATATATAACAATGTTATTAATTATATACACGTACAGTTTATATTTTGTGTTATATAAAATTTTTTCATTTCCCTTAATATACATATTTTCTCATTATATATAATATTATATTATTACGATAAGAAAGGATAAAGCCTTTGTTTTAGCAAAAGTAATGTTTCAAACTCGTATATGCTAAATGATATTAATTGTAAGTGTAATTCAACGGACATCAACTCTTTTGATTTGTACATTTTGTTCATTGCTATGTAGATACATTTTCGAGAGAGTGTTTATTTACGTTTAAGAAAAAGAAAGAAATATACTCAGAATGCATTAAAAATCAAGCACACTCGCATTAATGTCGAGTGGTGAGAGTTTATCGTCACCTTTTCTCTCTGAACGATCGAAGACCCCATAAAACCAAGAAATTCTGCAGTGACATCAGGTTGTTTTTGTTCGTCTCAGGAAATTATCTTTCCAACGGTTGTGACAGGACTATCAATTTTCAATAATTCCACTTGACTGAACATTATTTTTGTTACATGTTACAACATTTTAATTTTTTACTGCATGATACAATGATATACATTATATATATAGTACAAATTAGTTCTGTTTTTTTAAATTCTGTTTTTTTCTATATTTAACTCAAACTTATAATTTACAAGTTTGAGTCAATTAATTATATATTTAACATATTCAATTATACAAAATATGAAATTATAAAAAGGATAAATCTATCACGAATGATATAATCATTTCTGTTCAAATAACCAGTTATAGTCAGAGAAATCATAATTCACGAATTCAAATAACATAACAGCATACTTTTATCCTTATCTCTCTTTTTCAAGTAAGATAATTTTTTTTAATTAAAAGAGAGAGCTCACATACGCCTATCAGTGAAAGGAAGACTTATTTTCGTGTTCTCGGTCGTGAAGCAACCAAAATCGCGACCGCTAATGCGCCCATCGGCAAGAAATACGGGGAGAACGAATAAGGTAGTGCGATCGCTGGCAGTCGCCAAATTGCTTTGCGATGGGATACTCGTGTACTTGCTACTCATGAAGATAAAGGAACCGTCAGTTACCTGCCCGACGCAAGTTTCGCATGGTTCTACAACCAAGATGGTTGGACGCTAATTACACTCGTAAAGATTAATTAGATTAACGTTAACCCGTCGACTTGTATCCCGCGTGGAATTGCGGCATCGTGTATCATTGAGATACGAGCCGTCATGTCGAGAAAGCTCTTTATAAAGACGTTAGAAAAAATTTAAGAACAAATGAGTTCTCTCTTAAAACTCTCTCTCTCTCTCTCTCTCTCTCTCTCTCTCTCTCTCTCTCTCTCTGAAATTATTTTTAACATTTTTAAAAAAATTAAAAAATATTATAAAAAAAAATTTAATTAAAGAATATTTTATTTTAAAACTGGCAAATATTTTATCAGGTCATTTTAAAAATGGTATAAAAAAATTTCCGAAATTTAATTTAAATATCTTAACAGTTGACATTTTGATCTCTCCAAAAAATATTGGACATTATTAAATTGATATTGAAAATATAAATATCACTGCAATATATTTAAATTTATCAAATCTAACGTATTTCAACATATTAGGTATGCGATTTCGAGATGACATCATTATTACCGAAATCGTTCGTAATAACCTAATTATTTATAATGACGGTTTTACAGGGACACGACGTTCTTTGAAAAAGCCACTCTGGTTTTCAGCTCGTTACGGTGACATGCATAATCGCGCTGCATTATTGCGATGTAATTATGCTAATGGCGACGCATCAGGTAACACGTGTGATTATACGTTGCGCGATACACGTGATCGTCGCGTAGATATCGAGCGTAATGCGGATGCATGTTACGGGAAACATTAATGAAAAGGCCAGAGGAATAGACTCGTGCGCGATATGAATACCAACGACGATTCGACATCTTCGCGATTAAGACACCTACGAAAATCAGAAACATTTTCTCGCATCAGTCTTTATTATTATATAATTCGTCAGCGTAGAATTTATTTTTTGCATACTGCTCGATCCAATTGTTTTCAATTTAATTGCATATTAAATTCTCGCGAAGAAAGAATGATCGATCGCGAGGCGCGTCCGTCTTGATCGATATTTTTACGATTATCGAAGCGACATGATACAGAACGATACTTGACTTCGATACTTTTACCATGGCCGAGAGCGAGTAAAATGTTCACGCAGCCTTGTACCAATTGGGATCGGTATCACGCGCCACACGATCCCTTTTACAATGTTCGCCGCAGCGTGTACACAAATGAAATCGCCCAGGACAGCGGATAAAAATGTGGGTCTCTACCGTATTCGCGCGCTCACCTCTCGCGAGCATATCGAGCAAAAACTAGATCCGCCATATTAAGCCACACGTGCTGCGGAAAAATACCGCTTTATAAACGCGCCTTCTCTAAACGTTGACACGTTTCCCTTCCTTTTCCGCGCATACAGACGTGTGTGTATTCCATTTCGCAGCATTTCAAACCTTTCTCGATGCATAAGACTTATTCGATGTTTCGAAAATTCTTCACAAGAGTATAAATAGAAATTCAATAACAACTCTTGTTCATTAAATATTATTGGTAAGATATATGATGTAGAAATATATGATCGTGTATAAAAATAATTTAAAAAAAAAAAAAAATGAAATAAATAAATAGACGATTGAGATAAGTATCAATGCAAGTATTCTCTTTTTCGTAATCGCATTTTAAGAGTATATTATTTCTTCCGAGATTTTTTCCGCGAAAAAGCGCGGCAGATGGGTCTTGAATTATCCCCCATTATCGTGTCTCTGCTTAAAGACGTAATCTAAGAGTAATCTAAGAAGGCGCGTCCGGGAGTATCGAGTTTCGCAGGCGAATTGTGGATAAAATCAATGACCGAGAGTGTGCTTTTAAGAACGATCGTAAAATCGAGCCTCTGAGTATGGATTCTGCCTCCTTAACGGTATATAAACGCGCGCGTACGAACGTAGGAAAAAGCGCAGTTTCTCGCGATGGTAAACGCATCGGTATGTGCGAACGATTGCGGATAATCGGGGATAGATTGGTGAATAATTGGACAACGTCGATAAATATACAATAAGGAAAACATAGGTCGCTATTTCAAGCGCGATTTCACTATTACACCTGCATCCACAAATCGAACGTAAAAGCCAGAGAAGAGATCAACCAAATGACACGTGCGCGATAATAATTGGACATAATTATAATCTTGTTGCTCGAACGAAGAGCTACGAAACCGAGGGAAAAGCTCGACGGTACATATCGCGATTCTAATCTTGAAAATTACAAGACTGTAACGGCCGTGCTAAGCATTATGACGGATATATGTATTGTACAATATGTATCCGCGCACCCACGCGGTCGAGGCAAGATAGCTATAAAGATACGGACTTAGGGAGGTCGTAAGAGCACGTAGTAAGCGAGGCTTTAATCAATAAACTAATAGTTTCGCGGCCCCGCTACCGTGCGGCACTTTGACCCCCGCGGGGTCGCGTCTCCTCTTCCAGCGAGGAGGGAAAGGAGAGAAAAAAAAAAAAAGGGAAAGAAAAAGAGAAAAACCTTCGCGCGGCGTTCGGGCAATAACCGTAAAACCGGCTTTTAATGTTCCGCACGCATCGGGCTATCGTGCATCGTGATCGGACGTTTTCAGAACCTCTTACCGGGCGTTATGTGCGCGACGGACCCGTAACACGCGCACGTGTATCGGCGATTTCGTTTCACCTCGCGTTTTCTCTCATAACTTCTCTCGACTGAAACCTTTCGATACCTTCGACCGCACGCGCGCAAATCTGGATGTTATAAGTCGGCACATTCTCCCATCACAGGCATTCGCGTATACTTAGAGAACGTATAAGATAAAGCTGGATGTAATGTCACCGTCACGTCAACATAACGTCAAATATTTTCATATGGGTCTCAAGTGGCAGCAATATGTTTACTGTTACAGAAACCGGATATTTGAAACCTATATAAGAATATTTAATGTTGACGTAATAATAATGTTATTATTATGCACCTACCTTAACTCGTCACATCGAATGCCTCGTATAACTTGTTACATCATCACGATATATACAATTATGTTTTAATATATAAGAAATATAATTAAGAAAAAAATTTTATTCTACTTTTAACAAGCAAAAATTCAGAATATAATTTAATGCAATAATTAAATAGAGAATTTAATCTACAATCTAATTTAATAAAAAATTGAATCTCAATAATATATTATGTATTTCGATATGTAAAGTATTCTTTATAGCGTTTTATCAAGAAGGCGAATCGTCGAATTATATCGATGGTTTTATTACAATGCAACAACATATAATACAATAGCATATAGTTTATAAATGTTCCGAAGCCGTGCATTAGACATGTGTGCCTCGCACTTACGCTAACGATCTCTCACGCTCCGCGGTTGCGCGTTTTATTATACGTTCGTGAATACTCTCCAATTATCATAAGTAAATTGCAACTTTGCGGGCACGATAGCTTATGTTCTCCGCTGCAATTACGACGCGCAAACTCGTACGCTGAACGTCGGATTAATTACGATCTCGACAGCTTGAATCTCTCGCGCCTCATTGTTAACGATTCCTACGGATTGCTCCACCTTGTTTAATCGAGAATGCGCAACGACTTGATTATAATAATCCTTTAGACAGGAGACTTTCTCCCCTCTAAAATATTAAGGCTTAATCTTCTAACTTATTCAAATAGCCACTCCTATAAACGATTAATTAATTGAACCATCAATAGCGAATCTTTCGAACTAGTTATGAGAAACATGTTTGGATAACATTAACAATTTAAAGATAAAGTGTTTTTAAATGCAAAGTCGCGTCTAAAAATTTATTAAAAGTATTCATAAAATTTAACATAAAGTATTCATAAATTACTGTGAAGCAAAAATTTTAAAAACATTTTTTCTGTAGCTTCTGTAATACAATCATTGTTCTAATAGTAAATGTTGCAAATTAAAAGTAATTAAAAATAATGACTGAAAAAATAAAATTCGGATGGCAAATTTCTTTACAAGAAGCATGGATTCATATAAATTTAAATACATAATTTTTTGGAACGTATATTGTTTGATTGCAATCAGATAAGAAGGCCACTGATTTTATTGATACTACGTATGTAATACAAAATCATTTTGTAGCGAAGTATTATAGAAAAAAATCGGCCGTAATAAAAAAGTGAGTTTTAAAACTACCTTTCGAAATGTTGAGGTAAAAAAAGAAAAGGAACCGTAGAAGAGGACAGCGAATAAGCATTCTCGATGACAGGCGCGTGGCCTTTTACAGGGTAGTGATCATGTTCATTTACATTTACAACGTACGCTACTACCTTATATGCTGCTCATCTATCTGTTTGATGAAATTTCTCCTTCAGGCTCCTTTTTTCGTCAGTTCCATGAAAATGGCATTTATCTGCCCCCGTCGCTTGTAAGCGATTTTACACGATCTTATCGCGAAAATCGATGTCAAAAATGCATTTGAGAAGTCAATTACTATTACACCTCGCATAATCATAGTAACTGCAATAAATTCTTTGAATAAGTGTAAAATAATTATCTTTTCGAAGACTCTTATTTTTACACTCTTATCCGAATAAATGTTGTTATAAACTATTATGTTAACGATTATAATAGTTAGGAAAGACAACCGTCAATTCATCGGAAAATTAGAAAATTAATCGCAGAAATAACAAGAGTGATACGAAGCATTGTACAAATGAGAAAATGGGTAACCAAGTAGCGTATGATGCATATGAGCACACCTAGTACTTTAGTTGTGCCGAAGAAAGCGAACCGGTTCCATGTATTGTTTTCTTTTGCTATTCTGTAGCCTCTGGATGCATAGGATATAAAAAGAAGCGTGGCGCTGTAGAGGATTAATCTTCTATGAATCTTGCTCAAGCCAATCTTACTCGCGTTATGGCGAAGGCCATCCTTCTTCTTGATGCCATGCATAATGCGCGCTTCTCAATTGAAATGGCTAAAATATAATCATAT
Source organism: Anoplolepis gracilipes (assembly GCF_047496725.1). Classification (NCBI taxonomy): domain Eukaryota; kingdom Metazoa; phylum Arthropoda; class Insecta; order Hymenoptera; family Formicidae; genus Anoplolepis; species Anoplolepis gracilipes. Next base: position 7,873,484 of record NC_132980.1, on the reverse strand, counting down.
ATAGCTTCTTGCGCACGTCTTAGCTTACGGCAGTGCAATGTTGCGTCAGGACATTACGGACCAAATGTAGACCACCCATCGCATTCAAATCATCTATTTGCAATTGAATAATTTTCAAAATGATAAAACTTATTTATTTATTTTTATAAATATTGCTTATACCTACAGCAGACGCTAAATAACAAATTGTTCTAATAATTTTTTTATTAACACCTCTTTCTCTCTCTCAATATATATAATAAATAATATATAAAAATACATTATATCAATTTACAAGCATTTTTTTCGTTTACAAATAGCAACGCAACTCGTACACCGGCACAATGAAACCAACTATAGAACGTGGCTGCTCTGCAATTATCGAGAAAATGGAGATAACTTGCAACGCGTAAATTCTCCCGTGTATCCCACCGCTGTTATACATGATCGAAAGATAATTAGCCGCTAATAACAGTCACTAGAGCCGCAAGTAATTTGAATCATTTTGTCGTGCCGGGATTAATAATTGGTAGACTCCCATGTGGCTTCATTTATTAATTGTACTTTATTGGAATTCGATAATTCATAAGTGATCATTAGTTTACGAGAGCCATTATTAACTGTTATTAGCAATTAATCGCAATTTTTGCGAAAAACCTTATGTAACGTGATGTTTATATTCAAGTCAGATTACTTTATTGCGCGTTATAGCAATTAAATGCAACATAAGTTTAGTTAAATGTAGTTGTTTGATTTTTCGTTTTCTTCGTAAAACGAGAAAATACATACTAATCTGTTAATATGTGATGTAATATAATAACAATTAAATTAACATTTTCTACTTTTTTGGTTTTGTTTTTAAGAGAGTTAGTTTTTATATTTGTATTTTAATTTTATTGCATTACACATTAAAAAATTATTTAAGCATTCTATCGATACAAACTGTTACTACTTATTATTGATGTTTTGATATGATACTAATGTTCCTGTCCAATTTGTATAATTGCACAAATTATGAGCAGAGCATTATATTATGCACAAACTCGGACATAATATTGGCAAAATTCCTGGCCATGGAGCAATGTAATATCCCGCAGGCTTGATCGCGATTCACCACGATATTACATATTTTACGATGTATTAACGGTAGCGAGAAATCGGTAATTGCGCCTATTTACCACGGCGGGCTGGTTGGAATGAGTTACACATTCTGCAAGTGTCGATTTAATGGAAAGCAGCCACGTAATGTTATAGTGGCGAACCGAAAAATTGCGGTTATAATCACTAAAGTTATCAGTGCGTTTTTTAATATCATAAAAGTGGATCAAGGAAACAACATAATGCGTTCGTTTTTATATACGTAACCTAAATAACTCTGAAAAACTTCAGTAGTTTTTATAATCCTTGTATATTTTTGATAAATTCTTTATATAATAATCGCATTTCTAATTTTTTAAAACTTATATCTTCTTCTATAATTTCAGTATTTCGAGGCGTCAAAATCAAATCTCAAAAAAGTAGTCGTTCTCATCCTATTTTTTATAATCGTATTTTATAAATATAATTTTTCCAAGAGATTGTATAATACATTTATTCTCAAAATCTAAAATCATGATTTAAATGTGATTTTAGATTTTGAGAATAAATATGCAAGTAAGCATGTAATATTAGGGAAAAAAAATATCGAGCAGTTTTTGTATTATGCATTATGCAATGTAGTATTAATTGTCCGCAATGCAAACATTGACAGTTCCGTCAAGCGAACTCCGTGCGATCGTAATTTTGAGCATTATGTTAATGTTTATAAAATTATCGAAAGACATTTTGTTTCCGAGAATAAATGTTGTTTGCAGTTAAATGTGTAAAGTAAAAGTATTAAAGAAAAATTTCAATCGATTATCGTATTACGCACACATCATGATATATAATGTGAACGAAGTTCCATTAAATTAATTTCATAGTTCAAAGCACCATTTCTAAAATAAAAATAAAAAAGTTTTAAAATTAATTTATATATGTTATGTTCAGGAAAAAAAAAATTTATGCTTATTCTATAATTTAACCCTCTCTTATTTGTCAAAATTTCTTATTCACTTTATAAATATAATTATGATATGTGTATGAAGAATGTGAAACATGTTGCAAAAGTCATTTGCAGTATGTTTACCCCACCGACATTACCTTGAGAAATATGTATATACATACTTAGAAGGGATAAAGCACTAAGTAAAATGTGTGAGAATTTAAGAGATCGGCAGGCGGCGAGAGTTTCTTGACGAGATTTCACACAGGATCTTGAGTCGACTGCGAGACTCGCAGCGCGCGCAAAGACTTATGGCCTTGGCACTTAATATGCAGTGGAAAGTCATTAGGGTAAATCGACTATTAGATTATCAAGATACGAGGCGGCGGTACAGCGACGTCTCTTTTTCGATAATTTTATCCCCGCGTGCGCGCGCGCGCGCGCACACGCACGATCTTAACGAGCCGCAGATGCGAGACGCGGTTGCGACAGAGAGCCCCGGACAGATATTTATCACCGGCGTCGCCGGAACACGCGGAAAAGTTCGCCGCCGATAATTAAAGCCGGGATTTATTATCGCGCTCTTCATTGTGGCGTTAATCTTTTATCGCGTTTGGATTTATCGCCGGTTGAAACTAGTCGGCGTGCGGTTGCGTTAGGGAATAGCATATATTCGAACGGATATCGAACTTTTTAATCCTTATAATTTCGCCATAAAAATTGTACCACCTTTAATATTATAATAGTAATTAATGTCACATTAATTTTCCTAATATATCTCTATTTTTTATTTGGAATAATAAAATATGAATGATACGAGAGATTCATAAACGATATTATGAACAATATTCGCGCGTGATGCATTTATATACTATACATACTTTTCACATATTAAATATATATATTTTTTAATTTCCCAAATTAATTACATAAACATTTGTCTCTTTTTTAAGATACTAAAAGTTGATATGTCAGACTGTGAAAAACATCATGCCCACGGCTGTAAACGTCACATGGCTTAGCATTTGAGTTCTGTCATTAAATAAGCCTCCAATTGGATGGAATTATTTACATTTATCGCGGACAATCGACGACTTTGTAGACACGCCAGATGATTTTCGCAAAATGAATCTTTCATAATTACACAGAAAGCAGTGAGTTCGTATCGCCGCGGGCTCACGCGAGCTTCGGCATCCATCAACGTCGTCTTCGGCATCGGGCCGAGGAATGCCGAGAGGGGAATTGTGCGCCATCGATAATAACCGTCCCACGATCGGCCGCGACGACGAAAAAGATCTCTTTCGCTACTAATAACGTCTTATTAGTATGGCCGCGGTGACACATGAAAGATGACCATAATGAGGCCCATTACATCTTAACGTGACAAATTGCGATTGCGCATGTTACTTCGCGACTCGCGGAATCGCGACTGCATGCGTGCGTGCTCGCGCGATTAAACGGGAGAAACCTCGATCGCGTTTTCCAACGTGGCGAAACCACCAAGTGCTATTCGAATATTTTTCTAGCGTCGCCTTAATTCGCTATATCATTCTTAGAACTGCCAAGTGTAGTCTATAAAATGACTCTTAATTTTCGATTTATTTTATAAGTGTTAAATATTAAATACCTACTGAGAATTTCATTAAAACTTCTCTCTCTCTCTCCTTGTTTTATTTTTAACACATGCATAATTATATATATAAATCATTTTAATTCTTTTATATTTTCTATATTTAAAATAGAAGCGCTGTCTCATTTTAATTATAATTTTAAGAAATAGAGAGAAAAATACAGATTATCATGGCTTAATCTCGTTTATGTGAAAAATAAGTGGAATCGAATTAGCGAGCTTAACGAGGGCTCGTTCTTAACGAATCGCGGCGACAAGAGAAGTACCTTTTTTGCGCGAAGGCGTGTCCAGCTGCAAGCGCAAGATGTGTGTAACGCCGGACGCAATAATGTCCGGGCCGTGATGAGCGCGATAGATCTCCCGGTAGTAACCGTAACGAACGAGACGTGCGATGGCAGCAGTCTGATAAAGTAGACAATCCGACGATTGCACGTAACTATTTCTCTGCGTCGCTCCATCTACGCGTTGAAAATTACAGGAATCAGGATCGATGTTGAGATATCAAGTTATATTAAAATCTTTACATATATTTAAAATAAAAATATTATATATGAATTATATCTGACGATGCTATGTAAATTTCCATATATATAAAAATCATTTCTGCAAATATAAAATTACGTATAAAAGAGAAAAATTGTGCATATTGAGAGAAATATATATAATAAATAATTTATAATGTCGTAAAATTATTAGAAACTAAAATAAAATAAAATCATAAAATCGAGAATTAGTAAAAGATATTCTTGTAATTATATATCAAATGACACTAACGCAGCAAAATTTCAGAGAGTCGAAGAATCCCTGAAATTTATGTATTAAAATCCAACCAATAAAGATGATAATAGCTGCACGAATTGAATTTCTGCAAGGAAAGTCAAGCCGTGGAGCAACGTCTCGGCAACGGAAGGAATGAAGGAGCCCACCTCTTGATTATCCCCCGGAGGATCGGCGGCGATGCTCGCTAAGGGAATGAACGAATCGGTAGTGCGCCAATGGAGAGGCGTGTATATCCTTCACGTGACACGGGAACGAATGGCTAGCTGGTAGTACCCGGGGAGCAGTAATATACCTGGGTTACACAGTGCTCAGTGACTAATGAACCTTTACAGTCACCTTTACGTCCGACTGTCGACGCAGCGCGACTAGCTGAGTTTATTGCCGATGCTAATTCACGAGTCTCGGCAATTAGAGGCCGCCGCATGGAAGCCACATGGATCCTTATTCACCTGCGGGACCCTGTCGATTCTCAGAGTCAATATCTGTCCATATGGACACGATAACTCGGCAATGCATGTCTCAGAAAGAACAAAATTAGCTGATTGAATAGTAATATTACGTGTTTGTATTATTTAAATGTAAATTATTTAAAACCCGAAATGCCTCGAAAGCATTCAGCTTTTCAAATGACAAAATTCAAGATGTTTGCATTCTTATCAATTAAAAAGACAAAATTAAGAAGTAAAATATAGACAAATATTTAATAGATATTTTGCGGGTTTTTTTTTGCTCAATTAATTCATTATATTTTCGTTGATCAAATCTGTCAACCAGATCATGGTAACTAGTCATTCCTATAATTCCTTAGTCCATATTACATATTTACACCATCGTCGCGTCGTCGTGAAATCTATGTTACTAATTTGCAAGCAGCATCTGTCTGCCTGTCTCGAGACAAGTCGACACGGTACGTCTCTTACACATGTGTCTTATACGCGCGCATGGAAGAACGAAATCTTTTCTTACCAGTGACAGCTCGACGAGAGATACACCAAGGGATTCAGGCTGATGGAGAAGGCAGGGGGAGGGGTAAAGATCGCGCGGAAAAACCGGTACGCCGGTAGCACGTACGCCTAATGACGGGACGCAGCAGCGATCATTAGGATACGCCACAGCAGCAGGTCTTCGGAGGGCCAGGGTGACGAAGACGAACGGTGCGCCTGGACGGGCGTCTTCGTCGAAAGAAACTCGTTGTCGCCGAAAGGAATATTCAACATACAACCGAGCGAGTTTGCCTCGAGAAATCGTTAGTACATTGTGCCAGGGGAAAAATCACTTCGTCGGGATCTTGAAGACGAGGACTGCGAATCCTAATAACGGAACAGAATTGCACTCTCTGTCAGACCCAACACAATGAATAGCGAAAGTGAATTAATCGACATGTAAATGATGGATAATTAACGTCAGTTACTTCTCCAGATTTTACGTATTTTTATAAGCGAAATCTTTAGTTACCTTTTACGATAATAGAGTCATGTTTATTAATTTTTCAATACTGATACTCGCCAAGTATGAGTAAATTTCAAATAACTAACGGTCAATTAATTCCATTTAAATCGATATAAAAATTAGAAGACTCATAAACTCATGTATACGTGATGGGTCTGTCGATATGGAGTACGTGCAGTTCACACGACCGATAGTGATTGATGATGATTAGCCGCCTATTTACCGATAAGAAAATGTACCGCGCTAACGTGTTACCGTGCTATGACGTAGGTCGCGATATTAAACTGTGTAACTATATGTTCATGTCAATCGTTGCACAATACGCAATTACAGCAAAGTACGCATGCACGATCACGTATATTTAATGTATATCGCATTCGTATTTTCCAGCCTGATACGCGATGCATCTCTCAAATTCTACGAATATAATCATTTAAATATATAGTTAATTATGAGACACTTTGAAACATAAAGACTCAAGAACACGTGTGTGTGATCTTTCAGATAAAAATTTTATACTCTGGAATACATAAAGTTTAGTTTACGGACTGATAGCCAAACTGACTTCGTTAAACTTCATGAGCATTAACTTGGTTGAGTGATCGCGTTGAAATTCGCACGACAAGTCAATAGCTCGTGCGAGAGGTTTTACGATCTCGTAAGAACATCATAACCGGAGAGACATTACTCGACCACGTGTGTGTAGCGTGTAATCACGTGCGCGTACGTTACTTTACCACGCATAGGGAATCTTCGGACTTCGTTAGGCGCACAAGAGAGATCACGATCGCGACCGTCGTGCACGCTGCGGCGAAGATACGGATCTACCTGCGTGACAATCGCCGGACAACAGAGCGGGAGCATCGACGAACGCGCGATTCTACCTGCTACCGGTTATGCGATATGTGCTGATAAGCGATATCGCGCGCTCGCGCACCATCTCCGCATTCCTTCCGGCATATTAGTCGCGATTGCCTTCATCAATCTCGCCGAAGCGATGTGTGGAATGAAACAAATCATGAAACCGATTATTCCAATTCAGTATAATGTCTTTATATGAATATTATAATACATTATTATGTTGCGATTGTTATGATTTTATTTTATAGTCGCATTAATCTTGAAAATTTAAACAACTTAAGCAATATTTAAAAAATCTAAAATAAAAGATTAATGCAACGAAAAAAATTCGATCTGTTATTAAATAAATTTTCTAAAATTATTTAACAATGTTTCTAAAATATTAAATATTATTTAATAACATCTTTAATATTAAAAAGTAAATTTATGCACGTATGTTAAAACACATGAAACGTGAAAGATATAATTTTTTCAAAAGAGAAAAAATAGAGAGAGAAATTGAGATTGTTCAATCCATCGACTAAAGTATCGCCTGTATTTTCACGGCAAATCATGATCGCAACCAGGCAGAAGCAAGACACGGACGAGACGCGGATACATTTAAAGATTTCAGCGGATGCTCGAGACACATTAAGGCCCGTATCTCGCCTAAAGGGACGATAGCAGGGATCGCGCACTCGTGGCTTACCCTGGAAGTCGGGTCGTTATGCCACCGATGAAACAACGGTAAATAAAACCCGCCATTTGTCGACAACAGCTGATAATGGTTAAGTGCTCGCCGAATGCTGTAAAAGAGTGAAGTACACGACCGTATAGTTCTACATAAAATATTCGGTAATTAACGATGGAATAAGAAATATATTAATTTCCTACTGCGCTAAGTATAAATCAATTTAGTACAACTTTCCGAGAATAATTGTGACTGTATCGATGGTAAAACTATATTATAAGGTTTATTTTTAAAGTTTCGGAAATATTTTTTCATACGACGATCAGAATTTATTTGGTCGCTTTATTACAGCTCGTTTATACAAGAAAAAATTAACGGAAACTTCGGAATCAAATCTCAGGGTAGAGTCCGGATGTTTACTCTTGTACCGACATTTTACGGCCGCGTAAATTTTCTGCTCAGTCGCCTCGTGCTTCTAAGCGATTTACGATACGATCTTACGAAAAGATATTTCATCGGCATCAGGATGCGTGAGGGATACGCATACTCGGTAAGAACATGAAGTTACATTCTGCGAAATTTATACATAAGACACTTTTCTCTTGCGTAATATTCAAAAAAAGGAAAATGATTTCTATAAAAAATTGCGTTTATAAATTAATCTCTTTCTCTTTTTCTCAATTTATAAATCTCAATATAAAAAATTAATATAAAGATTCACAATTATGAATTATTAATTTATTAATAAATTAATTATAAATTTAGTATAACAAATAAATTATATCATTATTCACGCGATTATAATAGAGCAGTAAATGATACCATTGAAATTGAAAAATCGTCGTTTCGTTGAAAACAGAAAAAAAAAAACTGTTAAATCCTTCTTTACGAAACACCGTTACGTAATCTTCTCGTCGCTCGAGCTTCCCGGACCTTCTAGTTAACGTGATTCAGTCGCAAGTCCCGGGTGCACGTTCTCACACTCTCACGGACCCTTCGAGGGATCTCCAGGTAGTCGATCGGCGATTAGACCGGCAGCTTGTTGTTTCCGATCGTTGTTAAATATCTCGTTTCGATGAACAAAACTCCCGGTTCCCTTAGCGTATCCTATCAGGTCTACATTCTATCGTAAGAATATAATCGTTTTATACAGAATATAATTGTTGTAAATAGATTTGATCACGGTTTTGAAAGTTACAGCTAATGTTTTATATGTTTAAAATACGTGTGTTTTTGTAAGACTCACTGGCACCTTAATAAATTTACTACGTCGACAAATCGACATTGTCACCATGTCAACTTGTCCGTATCCGTAATGTCGAATAACTTCGAAGAACGAGATGCTTCATCGACACACGATTCATAAAACATGAATCTTTGAGAAATAGGCAGAAGAAAATGTCACGCGTACTGACGTACGACATATAGATGACAACGCAGAGGACGCGTGAGAAATCGATCGCGCATAAATCTGTAAACTCGTATGACATTTTAAAATCCACACAAGTCTGTTTATACATTAATATTTAATAGTTTAATCATGCCTCTCTTTATCCTCGACAATTTCGTATGTTCCCCATTTTCCGACTCGTCTCGAAGAAGACAGGGACCCATTCTCGCATGCATAATCAAGCAGGTACGAGCGCAAATTCCTCGCGGATACTTTCTTCGCGCGATGTGTATGTACGCGTCCGTCGAGAGATTCACGCGCGTCAGGACAAAATTACCGCGGATCTTTTTCTTTTTTTTTTTTTTTTTATTTTTATTCATTTTTTTTTTCATCATCACGCCGACCCCTCTAATGCCAACCTGACTTGTCTACCCTCGGCGCGACGGCTGCGGCGGCGGCGGCGGCGACAGTTGAAAATAGTTTCGCGCCGACGAGCCGTGACTAAACGAACGGAAAACGATGGGCAGCCGGACTGACAGCGTCTATGCACGCGTCATTATCCACTCCAGGTGCTGCGCGCCGCGGCGTATATTTGCATGTCAGCGCGAATACCGCAGCCGCGAGACGCGTGACGTCTTGTACGACGAAAAAAAAAGAGAGAGAGAGAGAGAGAGAAAGAAAGAAAAAGAAATGGAGAGAAAAGAAAAATCGTCCCCCGGAGGAGAGACAGATTCGGAACGGAATAATTTCAGTCGCGTTTCCCTTTTCGGAAGTGAAACGAGAGACGCGCCTTCAGATAGAATAAACATAGGCGCGTCATCGCGTGTCGGACGCCAACAACGAGCCCGCGGCGTCGAGATGGGAACAGGTAGATTCTACGTCGCGGCTGCCTGATTACGAGTGCGTGTATGCACGTGATGCACGTGTACGTATACGTGCCTATACACGAATGCCAGTCGCTCGCAAACCGATGCCACCGCCGTCGCCGCCGCGTTTTTACTAAGGAAGGTTCTCGCCAGATGTACGGGCGCGGGATCTTCGCAGCATCTTCTCGCCGGCCACCACCAGGACTTTCGTATAAATCAAAGCTTCGTTTCGCGCGCTCCTCCGGTACCGACCATAGGTAGGTAGGTATAATATCTTATGTTGGGGTCAAGGTGAATGCGTCACGCTCGTTTACGGATTATACACGTGCGTGGATTAAGTACCACTACGGGCCATCGGGTACAAGAAAGAAAACTAATCTTCCCTGATTCTCTGGTTTGACGGCGAGGCCTCTTCGAAAGAGCCCTCTCGCGCCTCACCGAACCTCCTGACGTCCTCCAGACTTGTAACATCGCCCATACATGTATTATGATCCCCCTTTATATAATATAATATATTCGCAACTTTATATATCTAAATAAATTTTTAAAAAACGCTTAGTAACATTTTATATTATCAAATAAAAAAATCAAACAAAATTTATAATGAAATAAAAACCCATGTTGAATTTTGCAGAAAATATATAGATATTTTATTATCAAAAATTTCAGAATTTAATAACAAAATTGGATGTAACTCGAACAAACCATGCTCTATATATTTTTTCCAATAATTTAATAAAATTTAATTGACCTTTTTTAACTGGATTAATCGATAAAAAATATAAAATAAAACTGTATTTTTGCTTCGTTGTTATTTGTTCGGATATTTAATATCCCGCGGATATTTTTTTGATGGAATTGGGCTTGTTTATTGACACGCAGCATTACGCAGCTTCGTAAGATGCCTTTCAGGAATTCGTCTTTCTTTCGCAATTGTTCTAACTAGTATGTACGTAAACATCTGCAGCCTAGCTGCAGGTAGTCTGGAAAAAAAGTTGCTCACCTCAACGACGGTGCTCGTGCTGAGAATAAATAAATTAATAAATCGATCGGCGTGATCGGAATGCACGCGCGCAGAAAAGAAAGGGCGCGTGTACGTCACACATGCCTGCTTAAACGGTACCTTTCAAATAATTCTTGAACACTGAACTCCCGCGGAGAAAACAGAATTAAATACCGATGCACTGATGTTATCTCAGATGCATTTTAATAAAGGTAAAATACAATACGAAAATCCGATGATGCAATCGAATAACGACGTATCGAGCCCATTAAAATTTTGATGTAAAAAAATAAAATTTTATTCTTCGATTAAACATTATATATGTTTATATAATGTATGAAATTTTTATTAAACCCCTAAATTAAGATTTAAATGTCGAAATGTAATTTGATTTAAAGTCAACTTAAAAACTATCAAAATTTAATATATTATACAAAGAATGAACACCATTTGACGAAGATGAACACCGGGTATATCGAAAGCGATTCATTGAAATTTATATATGAATGCTTCGTAAGGGCTCGGCGCGCGATAGTCTCTCGACTGATATGTATTAACATTTAACGCGCCGCCGTTTTCATCGTCAGGCGTGTCATTGTGCGACGTGCGCCACGCAATTTGCTTCATTTCTTTTTTTTTTTTTTTTTTTTTTAATGCGCGCGCGTCTTCTCGTAAACGGGAGTGTCGAGTATTCCATTGCGTTCAGATCTTGAGAAGATGAAAAAGTAGACGCCGCCTGCGCGACGCACCGGTATGTAATCTCGTGATTGACTCGCCTACATTTTCCGCGCTTTTTCCTGCTGCCCTGCTTTTTTTACCCCCTACCTAGCACAAGCTTACCGCGCGACGAGAAAGTTGAGAATGTACACGGAAATCGGACTGGGCGTGACGTATGATTTGTGTTTTAATCTCGACGAGAGCTCTCGCTCGACATTGATGTAAATAAGCAGTCTAGCTTGACGATGAGATTTATAATGTAACAAATTTTATAACGTGTATGGCAAAATTTATTCTATTAATTATAATCATTTAGAATGCTAAAATGAAGATGGTAGAGGAATAAAGGTGATGAGAAGAATAGAGGGAGAAAGAAAAAAATAGGAAAGGAGAAGGTTAAACGAAAGTAAAGTTGGAAAGGTTCAGAAATTCAGTTGGGACTGAGCATTTTGATTTTGATCTTAACTTTAATTTTAATTTTGAATTTTAAGTAAGTTAATTTAATTTAAAATAAGGATTGAATCTTCGGGTTTAAAGTTTTGAGGTTTGAATCTTGAAAGTCTGCAGTGGAAATGTTAAACTTTGAAGTTGTGAGTTTTTGACTTTTCGAATTTGCATTTTGGATTTTGGAATTTTGATTTTAAATTGAGAATTCAAATTTTAATTTTAATTTTAATTTTGATTAAGTTTAATTTGAATTTAATTGTAATTTTGATTTTAATTTTGATTTTAACTTAAAATTCTGGATAAAAATAGATTGACAGGGTTTGTTTTAAGGAATTAGATATAAATTATATAGTTTATGTATGTATATATTTGTATCTATAGATATTTATATTTATATTTAGATGTTTATATATATATTATATTTATTATGTTTTCTATATTTTTATAGAATTATTTAGTTCATTTTAGTTTAATTTATTTTATTTTATAGGATATATTTTTGGATTATATTTGGTAGAATTAGTAAGCGTATTCATATGGTTTATAGAATTTAAGATATAAAATGGTTATATGTAAATACGTAAAACAAGCTAGAAGCCATCCTAAGCCGAAAAGCAAGGATTAAGAATAAATAAATAAATAATATAATCATTTAGAAAAAAGATTTTAATGAGAAAACCTGTATTTTTGTTACAATCTGTATTTTAATACAAAATTGTGTTAATAATTTTTAAATCAAGTTCAGGATGCGATGCGTAGGCCATTGTAATTTCGCCTTTTTAATTCCTTGTCAATTTCCGACTTGTCGATTTTTACTTCATCCACGACCGAATCAGTGCATAACTCAAACGTCACCTAGTACGACGTAGATCTATCAAGCATCGCTGTGAGTCGATAGAAAGAGAATGGAAGCCGACGACGGATTAATCTCGAAGTACAGCGCGTGCAACGTGGCCCCGGCGAAAGTATCGTGAACCGACGGCGTATATAATTCATTATTTTTGTGCTGTCAATACTCACGTATTCTGTTGTCTCCGAAAGACTAAACTGCATTCTGCTGCGAGACTTAAGAATCGCGTGGCACAGCTGACTCGCGGAAATCGAAAGGACGCGGCGGGTGCGTACGATTTTCATTATTATTAAGTGCTCGAAATGGTGAATATTCGCAACGATTTTTTCGCGCTCTCAAACACACCGTCATTTTTATTTTCGCATTCTCGTATCATGGGGTTTTTATTATAAAAAAATGTCCCCTCTCTCTCCAGTATTATTATATTTTAGGATGCAAAATCAAAAAATGACTGGAACGTTTTCTACACATTTTATCATCGAATATTTCTCGCGATAAATTGCGTTGCATCGTACATGAAATATCCCGAAACAATACAAACAGTTATATTCATCTGCGATGTCTACGATGACACACGAGGAAATGCACTTTTGCACTTCGCGATTTGTCGCTGAGTCAGACCTGCCGCCCGTTATGACGACCGATCGAAATCAATGTTTATGGCGAACGGCCGATAGTGACAATACGGTGTTGGGTAACTAGCGGTGTTGGGTGACTCGATGAGTCGGATCGTATGGGAAAGTAGCGCTTGTGTTGACTCTATTCCATGCCATTGTACGCCGTGATGACAGAAACCGGTGAGATTTATTCGCTATGTCGCGGATACGGACAACACCTTGTTCTCGTTCACGTGCTCCACTTTTAACGCCCCTCTGGCGCGCTTTTACTTTATTGTTAGTTTCATAATTTATCTCGGAGACGGATAACGTGGAGATTTTTTGCTGCAACGTATTTTGCAAACATTAATATCGCGTTAGGTAACGTGCCCCGGTGAGTGATAAGAGTTGCAACAATAATTTCGCATAAAACATGATAGTTGGCGTTTGTATATAAAAATGATATTATCTTACATTGTATCATTTTATAATCAAGATATTAGATATTGATTAATGACATGAAATTTCTAATGACGAAATTCTTTCGTCGTAGAAGCAAATGATTTTCCTATTAGCAACAGCTGACAGAGCTGTTATTTACGAATCAGAAAACAAGCGCGCAATTTCGACAAGTGCGAATTAACAACAATAAATACGTATTAAATACCGCTCGAGGAAAATTGCTTGGACAATAAATTCGCGTAGAATCGCGCGGCCCAGCAAACGACGTGAAATTAATAATCCGTCGTTTCTTATGCTTCGTTATCGCGCATCGTCACGTCTTTATAACGCGGCCGACTTCCATACGTCAGATGTTATCGTCGTATATCTCTCGTACAGCTAGCAGCTAGTAAAGTAAGTGCGAGTAAGTATAAACTACGAGCCACCACCACCACCCTCGATGTTCCGCCCCAGCGAATAGATAACATCTTCGTGCATACACTCGCTCCGTCTCCCTCTCTCTCTCCCTCATCTCTCTCTTTCGCCGCATCTCCTCCGTGCGCCTTCCTCAACCCTTCCGTTCAACTCGCGACCGTTCGCCCGGAGGCTTCCCTACGAACAGCTACTTCAGTAGCCGCACCATCTGGGCACCATAAATCCCCGTTAACTGTCTATGCCGCGCCGATACGCGCGGGTATCAACATCCATCGACTTGAATCCCGCTTTTTGATTTCGATTAATAACCAACCAAGAATTTTTGGATTTTATTACGAAAAGGATTTTCAAGAATGTCTTCTCTGTGCGTTTGAATGTTAATTTCAACAAGCAAGTAATATGTTATCATTTTCGACTATTTTTTAAATTTGTTGAAATTAAAGAATTTCAAATATTATACTGAAAAACAAAAATTGACAAAGTATAATAAAATTGTATCTCTCTCTTCTACATATATAACAACAGAATTTATCTTTTTAATTTGAATTTTCCTGAGATATATAAAATAGATGTGATAATAAATTATAAACGGTTTTTTTAGAATTTAAAGATATTAATACGATAATATTGCATAACTGCATTGTACATCACTGATAAATGTATTTCATATGCTTAAACGCAAACGGTTGTTGAATAATCTTATAAGTTTCTTCTCTTTGATAAAACGAGACAAAAGTAATTTCTAAAAAACTTCTTTTATATTGTCGCCTTAATGGCCGTAGTGACATTTATTCTTCTCGAAGGACTCAAATTATGGGATTTGAGAGAGTCCCGTTGAATAAATCGGTGGACATTTAATTCAGCGAACTGTTCTTTCGCGATTATACACATAGATTTTTTGTGAAAGTGTGTGGGAAGATTAGAACGGACTTTATATAAAGTATACAAAAGAATCTTTTACAATACCATCTTAATTACCCAGCAAAAAAATAAAATAACAGACGTAGCAATTAGACGCAGTTTTGCTTTTCTCTCCTGTACACAATTAAATAATAATTTATTCTTTTTCTTTGTCACAGAAAATAATTTTACAAATTATTAATGGCAGAAAATTAATACTTGAGACATTCGCTTTTTCAAAGTTTAATTATATAGCTTAATAATTTTTAATATTATAAGATATAGATAGAAATTAAATTAACTAATATTTTAATCAATAGTTGAACAATCGCCCGTAAAATAATTATTTAATTAACGAAACTCAAACCATCGATATTAGTTTATCTTTATATTATAAAAACAATAAAAATCAATTTTGCCGCTTCAAGTTTTTGAATAACGAAAGCCTGCGAAAGTTTAACCAACTCGACTCGTTAAACGTGCTTTGCAACGGAATTGCTGACTTGTTAGATCGCTCGAGAGCCGATAACTGATAATTGTAGCACCGTGCTCGAGCACGGGTGTATCGGCATCTTTGCGGATGTCGATCCGCCGTTGAAGCCGTACAAGCCACCACCGCGTGGGAGAGCATGTTACAACCCGGTCTGGAGGTTCTGCTCCCGGCTCGTCGCTCCTTCTTCCTCCTCTAAGTACTTGTCTGTTCCGTTTTCTATGGGAAACCTGACGAAGAGATCCCTCTTAACGTTGCAATATATTGCCATTTGTTTTGCCCGCTATAAGGTAATCGAATATGTTTGTTAGTATCGCGGAATCGAACCTTCGAATCTTGCGAGGAAGAGTAAGTTAGTCATGACCGTTATTTTGCCGATGAATATGGTCCTAACCGATAATACCGGATTATATCGCCGTGATACGCCGGCTCTAACTACGATCGCGCCTCCATCGATACCACGTACGCTAGGGATCCTTCTTCGTTTTCTCGCCGCGTCGATTTTTCGTGTATCTCGTGTGCTTGTTATTCATTTGGTGATCGTAGATCTCTTTCCAAGAAACATTGCCTACATCAAGATGTAGCGGATTGGAGATTATGTTAGCGAGATTCTATGATCGTAGAATCTCGATTCTGTTCCATGAGCAAAAGTTTCACTTCAAAGGAGCAATCGAATTAATATGGAAAGTTTAC
Organism: Anoplolepis gracilipes; assembly: GCF_047496725.1. Classification (NCBI taxonomy): domain Eukaryota; kingdom Metazoa; phylum Arthropoda; class Insecta; order Hymenoptera; family Formicidae; genus Anoplolepis; species Anoplolepis gracilipes. Next base: position 7,857,264 of record NC_132980.1, on the reverse strand, counting down.
ATTACTTGAATAATTTTTGACTCTATATATATCTTTTTAAAAAATTCCTCCGTTTGAGAAAAAAATGGTCTCATAATATTTAGCGCCATAAAACTTTGTCAGCAAAGAAACTTTAATTGTTGATGGAAAACAAAAGAAATATTGAAAGTCTTCGTTAAAAATCTGTTTAAAAAGAAAAATAAGGTTAAGTGTTATCTCGAAGAGGTATAGGCAATATATCGCAAGATATATCCGCAATTACCACGCAATATAACTACGCGAAATACACAATACGTTGTCACAAATTTACTGCAAATGGAAATAAAAAGAAGTTAAGTGATAACACATTATCTCAGGATAGTGAAAATTTGCATTTTCACGAAATTATTTTATATAATAAATAAAAGATAATAATTACACACAATTTATTAAAAAAATCAATACTAAAGAAATAAAATAATTATACGTGATCAAGATATGCAATAATTCACAATAATAATATAGATTAAATTGCATTAAATCAGATTTAATCTTTTATTCAGCTTTACTTAATTTAAAAGAATAAGAAGAGAGAAAAAGCATACATTATTTCTGTTTCAATTAAATATTCTCATAATCAATAAAATTAAATTAAATCAAATTTAATATCTTAATCAACTTCATTTAATTTAAAAGAATAGGAAGAGAGATCATATATTATTTCTGTTTCAATAAAATATTCTCCTTTAATTCAATATTTTAACTTCTCTCAATCTTCCTTAACTAGAAAGAATTTTGGCGGGGGAGTATCGTTAAATGAATCATCTTTAGTCCCTCGCTAATATTCGATGCTTATCATTTGCTCTCCGGGGGGGGGGGACAAAGATACTAATCGCGACAGCGCGAGACCAGTATTATGAATAGGAAAATGGTATCGGATATGTCGTCTCGCGTAAACAGGTTACACCAGTAGAGAGCGACGAGAGTCCTGGCAATTCGCGAGGCGATCTATCACGCCGATCTGATCGACGGGAGATAGACCGCGTACGTCGCGAGTCGATGATCGCTTACAAGGCATCTCGGAGACAACCGAGGAATCTCGCTGGTTTCTTTCGCGTCGTATAAAAATGTCGTGCGCGGAACGACTCCTTGTCGACGTCGTGAATTATTATGACGTTAACGGGACGCGCGCGCCTTTCTTGCGACGGTGACTCGAACGTTCGCCGTGTTGCATTATCGTTAATCGCTGACACGAGACCCGTAGAAATCGTTCCGAGCGATGACGTTTGCTCGAAGAATATTCAACGATTGAAAGAAGCATGCAATGCACAGTAATCTCTTTAAGGCGGGATTGAATATCGTTATGGTAAATCATCGAGACGGTTACTCGGGACACGTTATTATATGAAATAATAATGTAATTCAATTTTTTTGAGAATTAATAATATTACAAAATGTTACAATTATTAAATTACTTTCGGCACATCAGAAATCTCGTAAGATAAAATAAATTTCGACTTTTCCCATCGTGACATTTAATCGGAACGCGTAAAACAAATATCGGAGAAACGAGAAATTGAATGAGAGAAGGATTATTGGATTAATATTCGCGGGTTCGACAAACAAACAAACACGTGTGGCACGTAATTCGTTGATATATCGCTGAACACAAGGTGTAATCATCCTGCCCCTCGGTAATTGCAACGTTTCCGCTCGGTTGTTCAACAATGATTTTCCCCGATCGGCCCCAACGATTCGACGAGGCCATCGACGTTCGGCGTACGGAGAAGGTCAGAACGTAATGAGTGATAATGGAAATTGCGTCTTCCATGCGGCCACATTTTCAGCGAAAAGTCTTGACATTCTCACGTGAAACTTCGTGGGGTAAAACCGTGACAGTATCTGCTTCCTCGATCGTGAATATTTTCGTGGCCGTTATATGCGATATTGTCGCGTACAATCTGTCACGGGAAGTAATTACGTAATACAAGTAGATATAATCAATGTCTGCCGAATGTGACGGTATCGTCCATTGTTATCATAATAAATCGCTAAAAATCATTTTTTAATAACAGAATTATATTACTGAAAGAAATCATACATTTATATTGTACCCCGATAATTGTATATCCGACGAAATGTAAGCTCATTAATTTTGCAACGATTTATTTATCAACGACGGTGGATGATTCAATCTGTTGGCAAGAAGAAAATTAAATCCGAATCTGCAATGCACGGGCGTGAGTCGGTTACTATCAGATGCGCTTGCGAGTTAGGTGTTGACACACCAGCGATCGCATGTATACGACATAAAGGAAGGAACGGACAGGAATCGCGCAACATAATACACACTACCGCTGGCTAATCCGCGGGAACAAAGTGAGATGCACAGATTGGTGCATATCCTGCGAGCAAGATCGGTGTGAAGAAAATAACGGGAGACGGGAACAAGATCGTTGCGACAAAAGGAGGTAACTTGAAGGAGGTCTCTTTAACTGAGAAATAAATACTTAAAACTCACTTTATAAAAATTGCATGATTTAAATTGACATAGAGAAATATTCCATTTTCTTTTTCAAATTCAATTTTGTTTTAATATTTAATTTAATATTTATTATTATAAAAATATATTATTAATATTCAATTTTATATTTAATTTAATATTCTGCAAAATCCCAAGTGCTGGATAACAGTCTATGCAAATTGTAAGGATTTACATTCGAAATATAAAGAGTTATATGTAGTGAGATTGATCTTACGACGAGGTCTCGCTTAGCAAGTTTTCTATCAGCAACGTGCACCTGTGGATTACGACGCATACGTTGTTTACGTGTACATGCGCGAGGTCGCGAGATGCGTTATCGCGATCTAACAGTACGCGAGTTTAAATCTCCCAAGAATGTCATTTCCCCGCACGTGATGGTCAACAGATTTTTACGATAGGAGAGCGTGATGATATTTTTTTGCATATAGAGGGACTTTGCTAGTTTCATTCAAATAAAAATATCAATATTGTTTCCTGAGGTGGTGTACTTACACGATGATGTATACTCGGACGTGAGAAATAGATAAGGTATAATACAGCATTTTCTTCTGAAGACTTACCTGAAACAGAAAGCAATAATAATAATAAGTAAGCATAATAAGACATAAAGTATAACGTATCTTAATAAAACGTTTCAGTAATGACGCGCCCACAATCCTGATCGAAGCAATTCGCGATGAAATGGCCCTCGCATCAGTCGTAACAGCGTTGAAGTTTAATCTACAACACGAGAGAGACGATCGAAGATGTTCTTTCTCAACCGAGCGCCTCGGTTGATGTTCGAGGCGCTGGCCTCTCATTCCGTCCATTACCAAGTCCAGTTCCCACGTTTATATCTCATTCACTGCAAAGTTCGCGTCGTAATCGCATAAACGATGCTGCCATCGTTGATAAGCTTATAGATCTTACGATCTGAGAAGAATTTTGTTATGTTTCTCGTAACAATAAATTTCTATGATGATCTGCGTAACGTGCAAAAATTTAGCTGCGCGTTGCTTTTTTTCAGATAACACGTGTCTTCGATTATCGTCATAAGATAAACATTTTAAGTAAAAAAAAAAAATTATTTCTTTTTTTTTAGAAAATCCTGTAGAAATTTTAACACGGATTCGTAAGACAATTAGAAAATAAAAATAATCTTAAATTTTTGTAATCGCATCTTACTCTGTCATTATTATAAAATAATAATTATTATCAATATTAAAATAAAATACGAATCCTAATTGCATAATTTCGACGCTAAAATCATAAACCGTCATTTATGACTTTCTTTAACGTCCGTAGAGTTTAAGAGTTGGTAGATGGTCAGCCACGACAGGGTGGTCCCCGGGGCGATCTAATGACCCGTGCGGTGAATCAGCTACCTTTCGCAATCTGCAGAACTATAGTAGAATCGCCGTCGCCACCACCGCGATCGGCAGGTAGCCTTCATCCTTTCTCAGCGGCAGGAGGATGCGGCACTTCTCCTCTCTCAGGATCCCTAAGCTCACTTTACTCTCCTGCTCACCAATTCCGGTTCCCACGTTTACATTTCGTGCATGCGCAATGGCCAGCCGGCCGGTGCATGTATGTATATAGCAGTGGTAGCTCGTTAACCGGATAACGGTAGGTCGGGTTGCATCGCGCAGTCGACGATGCAAGCGCACACAACCACCGAGAGGCGCACCACGACGGTCGAAGTGCAACGATGGTGAGCTACGGAGAAGACAGGAGGGAAGAGAAACGGAGAGAGACGGAAGAAGGCCTCGACGTGCCTTACTACAGGGTACTACAAGGTACCGGAGAACGTCGGCCCGACCCTCGCGGACGCCCTTAGGCTCATAGTACAGAGCCTACGTTAACGTGTCTATTTGAGATATCAGCGATCGGACCGACCGACACGGCTGCTGCACGACGCGCGACGACTTCCCCTCGGGTCCTGGCTACTTTTAGCCGCGCTGACCGACCGAATGCGCTCCGCAAGATAGCTTGCGAACGACAGGTAACCGTCAATGTTCGTTTCCGCATCGACAGAACATTCTTCGAAATCGAACGGCTTACTTCAAATAATTATATTAGTCGATAAAGATATTCTAGTGCTCTGCTTGATTTTATATTTTGATTCTTATCGGTAAGATCGAGTAAAGAAATATATTTTTTTTTATCAATTTTATCTGCCGAAGCAGCTGATTCAGATGATTGATCATGTGATTAATATTTTTAAAAAATGTAATATATTGTTTGTATTATTTATTTACTGTCTGAATATTTAATAACTTTAAATAATTTTTTGCAACAGTCTTATTAATAGTTTCTCTTTTTAACAATTTTGTGTGTCAAAATAATATTTTAATTTTTCATGATAAAAGAATCATGGAACCACATTCCTTCTGAATGTTGAGCAATCTAACTAAAGTTATCTAGAAAAATCAATGTTAATTTATGATACCTATCATCCGCTAATATTAACGACGTGCGGATGCAAAGAAACTTATCATACGTGATTTGTGCCAATAAATTCATCAATTATTTTTTTTTATAAAATATTATCTATTAGCTTTCTCCTCAACATGTCTGACAGGAAACTGCAAGCATCAGGTGTCTTTTATTCCTTATCGCGCAAATTTCTATCTTCTTCATAAATAAATTCGAAACAGAATGCAATGGTAGATGATTTTTCTAGATTCCTCTACAATATTTTATAAATATTATCAAAAAATTGTCATATATATTGTGAAAAAAATTATTTCTATTCTAAACTTGTTATTTATTTTTTATATAGACATATTTTCGATCTTCTATCTTAAATTTTATTAGTTTTCACTTAAATACACTTCTGATAAGATACTCGGAGCACGATATCAAGAGATGAGTCGCGTTTCCGAGCACGATTCCTTTTTCGCCCCAAAGCCCATTCGCACATAACAGGGTTCGGGAAGCTGAGCAACACGCGCCATACATTTTTCGCTTCTTCGCAGCATTCGTCATATCCGTGTCATGGATGCGGGCGGCATAAAATCAACAGGATTACAGGCTTGCGAGAGCGCTCGTAGCAGTGGTCTACCCATCTATTTATGTAGAAAATATATATACGTCAAGGGAAAAAATCGTGCGCAAGACCCACAATTAAATCGAGTACAAAGTCATTTACAAGACGCGTTCCGCCCCTCGCGCATTTAGAAGACTCGAGGGACTTCACCTTAAATGCGTAATGAACGGGGTACAACACGCATCTCTTCCTCATCAACGGCGCATCTTCCTAAGAAAGCTAATTAACGCCGTGCCGCTGTATTACGTGCGAGAAGTGCAGTTATCCATAAGCGTAATGTGTTCCAATTTGAAGCTACTTCCTTCTTGCAGTATGGTTGTATAACAATCTTATTATTTTTTATAATTTCTTATTTGTTTAAAAAAATAAAATACAGAATAGTTTAGATTTATTTCCAAAGACATTTACGATTTCTCAAATTATATATATTGTATTTCGTATGAATGAATTGTATGTACTTTGTGTCTACGAAATAAAGAACACCTTTCAAAGTAAATTTTACATATCGCATTTTGTCATACTAGTATATAAGTATAAATAGTTTTTCATGAGCTTCGATTATTCTCGCCACCGAGAAATTTACTGGGCGCGCATCAGGAAATCGAAATCATTTGATATGCGCCTTTAGAAAAGTTGATTCGAGATATAAATGTGTTATAGCTTCCGCAGCTGTCGCTGAGGTTTCCTTGCTGCCGCCGGCATTGCGGAACTATATTTTGCAACGTCATCTTAATAATGTGTTAGTTCCTCCCTATAATGGCGCCCCTCTCTCTCTCTCTCTCTCTCTCTCTCTCTCTCTCTTATCTTCTCTCGCTTTCGCGCAATTTTTTTTAACAGCCGTTTTAGAGATTCATAAGTGTCGTTTGCGAGTCTCTGCTTTACACGTGGATGGTTAATTAATTGAATAACTTCCATCAAAAAATCTCTTTAATAAAAATGAGTTTAATTAATAAATTACTGTCTCATATAAATATCAGATTTTCCATCAAAATTCGCGACAAAATGTCATCAAAACGAAATCGAACTCTACATAAATGCTGTCGTTAAGAATGCTATCGTCAATATGGTGAATTCGTTCTTGAAACTCGTAAGATACAAAAACGAAAATGTCCAATCTCAAGAAATAGCTCGTTTCATCCGATCGATCGATCGATCGATCGTTAAGCGGCTCGAATGACCGGCTGAATTCCGAGACACGAAGCTCGATGGTCGGCGGTAGCGTGAAATTTCAACTTTCTTTCGCGATGCTCACGTGATAGAGAAGAACGAAAGGCCTTGCGCGGCGGGAGAAGGATTGGAGGTAATTTACGGCCCCGCATCGTCCATTGCATCGCATCGCATCGCATCGCATCGCATCGCCCATTGCATCGCATTGCATCGTCTCGTCTCGCATCGCAACACTGCGTAACGTTAACAGCATCGAATGAAATAGCGTCCTGAAGTCTACAAGCGAATCGTATATCAGCACAATTAAGAACTCGTACACAAACGGCGAAATAAGGAGCGCAGGGGCCAACAATGCGTTTGCAGAGGTTACCGTTTTTATTTTCCGAACGGATAGAAGCAATTACAAGAGCCTTAAAAGTGAATTATTAGGGGGCATGTGAGAGATCACGTCCTTAGATTTTTGCGAATGCAAATGGGACGCACGAACAGCTGATTCGATGACGTACTGTTTAGACACTGTTCAATCAAATCAATTCAATCTACATGTTAGTTGTGTAAAATTATTTTCTGTGACATTTCCTGGCATATGATTATTAGAATTTAAATCATCAAACTTTTCCTATTCCTTCACCAATAATCGAAATTAAAATTTGCCATTACTGTTTTATTATACGAGAAGCAAAAATATATAAACTCGTGGAAGTTTTTCAAAACTCTTATGAAAAACGAAAAATTACTCATGGGAGAAATACCATGCGTCGTAACACTTATCGTAATCGTGAATATACATATACATAAAACGCCACGTATAACCGCGGCAATCGTCCGATATAGAAACCAACGACATACCAACCAACCCCCCCGAAGAACTCGATGCATCGGAGTCACGTACGCCATCGTCGTAATGACACGTCGCGGCTCGTGCGTGAAATTAAACGACGATTACACGCTCGCTCGCGTCCCATCTCTATGCCCGCTACCTTTTCCTCTTATTCCTCCACCTCTTTCTCGTTTACTCCTTTTTCTCCGTCCGCTGGCCGGCGTCTTGCGCGCGTTTCCACATCAACGACTCAATCGCGCGATTCTCCTTCGTTCACGCGGCAAACACGGCGGGGAGGATATGTTTTACGCAATTGGTGGCCATTATCGAATATCTTTCTGCCCGCCTCTCTCGTTCTAACGATCGCGCTCGCACTCTCTCGCGAGTGTTCGCGCGAGCGCGACGTATCCGCAGGTACGTGCCTAGATAAGATACCTGGGGCCGCCTGCCTACCGACCAAGTAATCACCTGCCGCCTTGCCGGGCGGGACAAAAATCCGCCAATCGCCATCAATCACGGAGAATTAGAGAAAACGGCTCGCGGTAATATATATATATATATATATACACACACACGCATCTTTTCCATCTCTTCCTCTCTCTTTCTCGCTCGCGCGCGCGCGTGCGCGTCCGTCCGTTTTCTGCTTCTCGGATAGCATCGTGACCGGCTCCGCCGCGGGGATTTCCCCCCTTGTCGCCGTTAAACGCGATACCCTACGACCGGGACAAAACATCGGAATCTCATTTGAAACTCGTTATGGCCGTGCCGCGCGATTACCGTACTCCGACACTCCGATCGGAAACATTGGCCGAGGTGCGAACCATCGCGTTCGCAGGAGAGAGAAGGAGAAATTTATTGTATTCTAGTATAATCTCCTCTCTGCTGCGAGAGAATATTATATAAAAAAAAAGAAAACTTAAGAACTCCTAAAGACGTAAAGAACATGATTAAGTAAGAGGAATTAAAGCCATGTAGAATTAAATATAAAATCTAATGCGATAAGAAAATGAAATCAATTTATTATACGAGAGAAAATGAGAAAAAAAGGAAGACGAAAAAGACTGTTTTAAATATCAGTTGTGAGTTTTTAATTACTGGATAAAATGCTTTTTAAGATAATATTAATTAATCCATTCAATCACGTGTCAGTTTTATTTAAATTTAATAAATAACGTACTTCAATGTAAAATAAAATAAACGGAAATAGAGAGGGAGAGGAAGAAAGAGACAGAAATAGGGAGCAATAATTGCGTAATTAGCTTTTCGGTGCTGCGGATGAATGACTTCGGAATTGCGCGACCATCTAGTTTCAGGCAATTCCGATCAAGATTGGGCAAATAACGGCGAGCACATATCGGTTTAAATACTCGCAAACCGGTATTCGCACCGATTCACCGTAATACGACAATACATTCGAATCGCAATAAGAATACGATAATGGTGTAATATCTCTCGGTTTTATTAGTATTCTTAGATAGTTTGGGAGTCGACGTAACGCTCTCTCTATTGATGACTTTAAAACAGCACGGGAATTAAATGACGCAATTTTAATAAAGTCTTAACTTTGATTTTTTTTTGTGCCGCGTGCTGAATGTACGACTTATATTCCTTTTAATCCTTCTCTTCGAAGGCTAAACTAACTCCTATCAACTAAATGCATATATCAAAGATTAGATGAGACAATTAGTTCCTAACGTTTTGTCACACGCGACCACTTTATTTTTACGACTGTACTTTAGTCTGAACGATTTAGAAACCTGTTATTGAATTACACAGAATGAGTAAATTAATTCTAAGTTAGCTAATTAATTATTCAGTCTTACGGTTAGATTATAGTCTTATCTGAGCAGACAAAAAAGTTGACTTTCCTAGTAATTTATAAAAAAAAAAAAAAAAAAATACTAATATAAATATCACTTTACGTATTTATTTTTTTCCTGATTATTTTGTGGAAAGAATAAAAAAATTATTAAATAGAAATAAGAAATTTTATAGATGAAAATTTTTAATAAATTATATGATTGTCAAAAGTTTACTTTTTATCACTTTTATATGTAGGATTGATTATGTAATCTATAGTTAATTAAGATTTTAATGCTGAGTGATGCAAATGGCCGAGTCTTCTATTCGATACTGTGACATCAATTCATTAAACGCTCTCTCTCTCTCTCTCTCTCTCTCTCTCTCTCTCTCAAGCAGCTGCAGCAGATTATTTTTATTATACATCGAATGGGTTTTCAAGAAATGTTTACGACAGCGCGTCAAGTGTGGCGCTTGAGACGACAAGATAGTTTTAAACAGGATAATCAGAAGCAATCTCCATAACCGCGCTCACCAGTGTCGGTTATTGACATGTTGTCGTCGCGTATTTAGCGATATGTCAGCAAATGCCGGAGAGATAATCGAATAGACGCACGCCTTTTTTTTATACATCTCGGCAATCATAAATAACACTGTTATGCGTTTTTATCGGTAGAATTATATGACTTTCACCTAAGCTAGCGTAATGTCGCGCGACTCTTGTCGAGATTTTCGTCATATTGCTTATATAAAAATATAATTTGTAAAAGGGACGTCGCGTTAGAACGGGCAAAATGTTGATAATAAGAAAAGTAAGTAGTACTCAAAAGACTATTTATGCTTATGCATAAAATTACACGATAAGAAACTGGCAATATATATTCTGGAAGAGACTATAAAAAAATCATCATAATTTTGCAGAAGTTAAAATATATAAAAAGTCTGTGGTATGAGGCTCATATCGTAAACTGAAAGAAGATTGCAGATAAAGTTATATGGAATAAAAACGATAGAGAATAAAGATAGAAGAGCCAAGATAACACGGTCAAAAAACAATCACCGATGATAATCACGCGTTTATTAAAACTAAACTTTACTTCGCTATTAATTAAATATTCAGATATTTAAAATATTTGCTTTTCTACAAGAGAAAGGCACGCGCTTTTTCTGATACAATCTAACTTCGTCGTGTTGCTCAAGTGAACATTGAAGCCAAAGTTTACGGATTACTAAACTTTCCTAAAAACCTGAAATGATCTTAAAACTGTCCATTGTACTTTTATAATTACTTTACGGTGTGCGCGTTTATGAAATAATACGGAGAAAATAAGAGCCGATCATGCCTCGACGCGAAATGAAAAACGAACGTGGCGATGGCGAGGAGAGCAATAATTCATTGGCGAAAATCATCTTTCACCTCTCTCTCTCTCTCTCTCTTCTCGTTAATGCCCTAACGAGGGGGAATTAAATGTATCCAACGATTAAGCGGCGGGGCGATCTCGTCGTAGAAATCGGTTCACCTGCGAGCGTGGGAACCGTTGCTGGCGGCCTTGCGGAACCAACCACCGCACGAGGCAGCGCGCGGCCTTATATAAAAACGCTAATGATATCTGATTGCTCCCTATTCACGATGATACCCGGCTTTTGCACGCCCGTCGTGCAGACTCGCGCCTCGCCTCCGGCCGGGCTCCGCACGGCACGGCGACCTTATCTGGGCCTCTTATCAACGCGCCGTCCGACCGTCCGTCCATCCGTGCCAACCATCTTGGCAGATCTCGTCAAACGCTTCAGTCCGGCCCCCGGTCCCATTAAGACACTTTGCTCGCAACAAATGTCAGAACATTATCGTAGCTCGGTTAGTGACAGCGACCGCTCGTTTAGTTTTTTTCTTTTCTCTCTTTACGCGCTCTCTTTGGTCATTTAGTGTCTCGGCGCGTTATGTGGTAACTCGATGTGCTCGATATACCGACGGGATTAGGTCGCTAGATAATCACCACTTTTTTCGGCAAGCTCGAAAAATCAGAGCCGACGACATAATGGATTCGCCACGTAGATCTTATCCGCACATTGGTTAACATCCGGCGAAAGTGACAAGACGAGTTTTATATATACCTTGATGATGACTTGGAATAATTTTGGTAAATATCATTTCAAAGAAATTCGCAAGCGCGTTGTCTTGACGAAACAATAACAATAGTGCGACATACAATAAATAATTTAAGATGCACTATGAAATGAATGTCGAAATATTTTGTTGTTCATTGTTGAAAAAATTATTTAATTATAAAAATTATGAATTCTTTAAAATAGCATCCAAGTTATATAATTATGGAAAAAAGTTTCATTATGCAAAATTATATAATAAGAGTTTTCCAAAATAGAATCTATAAGAAGCTTTATATCAAATCTCTTTTAAAATGTTACTTAAAATTTTATATGATGATGATATTTCGAATTTTCGTACATTTCGCCTACAATATAAATACTTAAAAAATATATTTCGAAAAGCGTGATTGTGATAAATTAGAAATAAATTCAATGTAAATCGAGCGTGCGAATTGAAATGCCGGCTGGACTTTTCGCTCGTGCCGGCGGGGTGCATCTCCTGCTCCCCTCCCCCCCCCCCCTCGTCCCTCGACAGAAATCGTGACGCTGCAAGGCAGCGAATTTGTGGCAACCAGGATTCGCCGTAGGTAAAACAATGGTCGCAAGCTCTCTGACAGGCCGATCGCAGGGACAGAAAAGGAGAAAAGGGAGCGGACCGTCTGAAGCTTGTGGGAGGAAACTGGCAAACTCATTCCCAGCCCGAGAGGACCTCGACATTTCTCGTCATAAAGGTACTCCCCGTCTATTTATCCTTCCGAAACGCCTCGATCGAGATATTTCAAAACCAAAGAAGGAGCAATGGGAGGAGGGGAGCCAAGGGAGAGATTAATGCCGCTGAGAACGGCGAATAGTTCGTCCAGTGATACTCCGATTTGCGCAAGAATGCCGGGGCAAAATTATTATCGCCGACTGTGCAATCAGAAGAATATCGATCGCCGTTTGGTTCGCGCAATTAGAAGATATTGATCGATCCTGAGAAATATGTCGGAGTGTCGCGGGCTTATCGTCGTACTAATTAATCAGCTTTAAATTATCATTCGACAGTTTCCATTAAATCGTGAATTGCATGTAGATGTCTTTAATAAAAAAAATGCTAGGAGCAGAATCAAATCATTCCTTGATAATTTAAAAGTACATGGCAAAAGATTTGAATTCACATATGTACATGTCTAGTTTGATTTCGCACATAAAGTGACAATACTGTGTAGAGATGATAGTGTGAAAATATTTCTATAACATTTTAAGAATATTCTCTCATTTCTCATTTTACACACACATGTACACATATACACATACACACACGTCAGCAGGCTCGTTAAAATGATGATTTGCGACTACTCTGCATTACGAACAAGTTGCAAGCTGTTTTCACTCGCGTGCTTTTCTCTTCCTCTTTATATCTGTCACATATTTGTTACGTGACATTGCGCCTCCCGCAATCGAGATTTAACATTATCTTATAAGCAGATAAAACGATGCAAATATTATAAAGGTTAATTCTGTCGGCTCTAAAAAGCTGAGATTTATATGACAATGCGGAGATGTCATCTCTTTGAGAAATGTCTTTTTCTGTACGTTATTCAAGCGTACAGTTAAAGAGAAATTACCATATCGTTTTGAGAAAGCATCTTTCACTTAAGAGGATATTCTTGAAAGTAGGAAAAAACTTGAATGAGAAAATTATAAAAAAAATTAAAATATACCGTTAATTTTTTCGCAGAAGTAAAGTTTTGCAAATCGCAATAAAATGAGATATTTTAATGCAATTATAGTGTAAAAAGAAAGATTAATTAATCTAATCATTCTCTATATTACATAAAGTCGTTTTTGCTGGCCATTAATGCTGCAGTAACGTTAGATATTAGCAAATATCGCATATATAAATTACGGCTTAGCGACGACGTCCCGCTTAAAAGCGGGCAAACCTAATAACGAGAAAATAATGATTCGCGCAGAAAAGCAGAGGTCAAAGACGGAACGGTACCGGTCCACCGACCGGTATCGCGACGGAACCCGGAGATATCTTTGTCTCCCTCTTCCCCTCTCTTCCCGCGCTTCTATCCAATGTGAATTCGTTATTTACCTCTAAGTGCGGATCTTCTGTTCCGAGCGCAAGAGCGTAGACACTGGGCTAGCGCGCGCTTCTTCTACGAGTGAACAGCGTTTAACCTTAATGACGCGTCTTTAACGATGTACAACGGTCAGCCGAGCGGTGTCGAAGTGGGGCCCGGTTCTACGCTCTCGGCGTCGGGTGCACCGTTTCCCACGAACCTGTCTAAGGGATCGCTTCGCGCGGCGGGCCGCGATCTCTTAATTGTTACTTTGGCAGACGTCATCCTAGCGCCGAGTAAAAGACGAAAACGTCAGGCATAAAGAGGAGATTAGCTGTACATGTCAACGTCCGCAACAATATCGAACTATTAAATGTTACAAAAGGTACTAATAATTAAAAAAATATATAATAGAACGATTAATTTCAATATAAGTAAAGTCGACTTAGAAAATTTAGATTCTCCAGTGGTGAGTTGGTATTTACATTGTTAACTTATTTGCAATTTCATTTTTAATTTCTGCCGAAAGTCTTTGGCACAATTTTGTGGCGGACAATTAAATATGGAATCTAGATTGGTAACAGATCATTGGAGTGATCCAGCATTTTCTTATTGTATTCTTCTCGATGGTTTTCATTATTTATTTTTTTTTTTACCGAAGAGAAATCTAGTTAAAGATAGAAACGTCTGTGTCTTTTAATTTGTTATATGTTTTTTATTTTGTTATTTAAGTCTCATCAATTATTATTAATTTATTAATTTTTGCATCCTCTTATTATTTTGTAATTTGTGTCTCTTTTATGGTTTTTCTCGACGTTTCGTTAACTTATGTTTCAAATTTTGACTTTATATTAAATATCTTAAATTTTAACTTTATATTGAAATCCATTAGCCCTGTTATATTTTGTTTGTCGCATTATTAAATATGAAAAATTTGGAAAAATAAAAAATATCAGTTTCAAGCTTCGAAATTAATCTTTTTTCGATGCATCTTCATAGCAATTATCATTACAAAATAAATTTATCATATCAAATTAATAATGGCTCATTAATATTAAATATAATTACGACTTTCAATTTAAATATAAAAAATATTGAAATTCTACACAAACATATCGGATTTCTCTCAAATATACTCTTACATTGTGGAAAACAACAAAGACTAAAAAGAAAGAAAGGCAGCTCAAGATGCATTGTTGGATGCGTCATCATGCTTGAGACCGATACAATAGCCGCGCTATTCCATCAACTATATTGTTGATCAAGATGGTCCCACAAACGCAACCACAAGCTTTGTTCCTATTAATCTTTAGCGTCGATCTAACAAGACTTTATCATAGATCAGGATAAAAACTTCATGCATCTAATCACGACGAATCAAATGATTTCTCGATTATCTTGCCGCCGTACACAGACACAAATGCGTATTTATTTCTGACTATCACCTGGCAAGGATTAATAACGGCTTCCCGCGTTCGCACCAAAAAACAATGGGCACCGTCATCGTGATCTTCGTCATCGTGTATGCATCAACAACAACGTCACGGTAATCTCACGGGCGGTCGTTTGTTTCATCGTCGTATGCAAATACCGTCAGTTGCAACCGCGGATCGTCCGCGGATCGTCCGCCGATTGGTCGGGTATCCCCTGTTTTTTTACGACGCGACTGATGCAAAACGAGCGCGGCCGGACCGGGACGAATGCGGATTGGCCGGTCGGTCGACGAGACTTTTCCGATTAGAAATCAACACCGCAGTGGATGCCCCTCTACTTAGGAGGAGCCTGTTGAAGTAGGTCATCCTATCTTGCCTTGGACTAGCGGTAAAATAGCCTCTCTCCGCTGCACGAGTGGGGGTGGTGTGGAGGGGTCTCTCCTTTGCCTCCTCCGGTGACTCCGTTATTATCTCGGTCTCTCCCGCCACGATTCTCCGGCAATTTTCATAGAAAAAGCGGAGAAAAGACTCGAAGGAATCACGTCACAATTTGATCGAGATAAAACAAAAACCCCAAAACGGATATCACACATTAATAATAAAATTTAGATTACTATGTATTTTATTATAAATCACAATCTTTCCTATACAAGTATGCAAGAAATGGAGAGCACGTATCAATCACTTGCAAAAGTCTTTTTCCTAAAGAATTCTAAGATTTTAAACTAAAAACTAGACAGATAAAAAGATAGATTCATGCCGCAATAGTTAAATGCCGGCTCGAGGGAATTTAATTTCAAGCGCGGTATACGCGCTGAATCACAGACGAGTCATTTGTTGGAGAAAGAAATCTGCAACCTTCTTAGTGCTCGCCGTCGCGTGAGCAACCGCGTTGTCGCTAATGTTACGAGTTTCAATATTTCTTAATATCTTAATGGGAAAGCGCATTACCGCACCATTTGATGCTCTTACTACAGGTATGAAATTGTATATATCGATCGCGTGATCACGCGCTATCACAAATCCCGTGGCTGATTTTCTTCAAGAAACGGAATGTATTTACTTCGGCCAGACTGTATCTTTCGCGATATGCGACTATGATTCCGAAGCAACATCTATTTTGCATACAAAAATCATCGCATAATATTTAAAAGCATATACTGTTTAAGTAATTTTTCTCGAACTACTAACATTTAATAGCAATAAAAAAAGTATTGATAATTTAGAGGAAATTTCAAAAATTTGCACAATAAATTATTTATTTTTATTTTCTAGTTATAAGAGAAAATTATTTTTATTCCCAATCGCCATTTTTTTGTGAGATATATAAATAGAATTTATTAATTTCGCAATTATTGCAATTTAACCCGTAAAATCTAATTAAAATATTATGTTTTTAAATATTTAGTACACATTTAGAAAGAGCATGCAACAATTCATGCTCGTGATAATGATCTCACAATATATGGAGAGAATTATATGAGAACCGATAAAATTTTCAGTAGCAATACGAAAGCATGTAAACAATTAATTATTACAATTAAATTTTATTAATGCATCGAATGGAATTTGTTGCTAATTAAAAATTAATGTTTCAATCCCAATGCAGAATAAACACTCGCGTTACGTAAATTATTATATAGCGGGCAGAGCTTTCTACTTTGGTTAGACATTTACGACATTTTCGTATTTTTAGGATATTGGAAATGTTTATCGTAAATGTAAATCTGCTGACAATACTGTCAAGTCATATTTAATATGGGTTGATTGAATTTTTCCGCCGATGTTTAATAATATTCTTTCCTTCAAAAGAATTCAATTTTATGCCATAATTTTTCACAACTCCAAAATAAAATTCGATATTAGATATTTTTTCGTTGCAATTGTAAGTTTTTAAAATAGATTTGACACTGACGGATCGCGTGAACTTTCTCCAAAGGTTAATCCTGCGATCGACGATCCCGGATAAGGACTTGTCTTCGACATAAACGTAGGGACAGGTCGCTAACATTCCACGGAACTTCCTGATCTTCGTTAGGCACTCCGATAAAAATTGCATTTTGTGACTGTCGCAACGTCCCGTTAAGCCGGCATTCCAGCCTGTCCGGAGATGTACGCATCGCATTATCGTACGACCTTCATGCGGATTGTAACGTTAATTTCCTCGACCATTGGTCGACGACGAACGAGCCGATAAATACGACGCACCTGCGCCAAACGTATCGTATCTCAGGTATATACACAGCGATTTTATCTTATAATTAGATATCGTATTTATCGTTTCACATCGCGGTGTACAATTATTGCGCGATAAAGTCAAAAGCTTCTAAATATCCTTTCACTACTAAAATAAAATTCTACAACTCGAGAAAGTCTCACGTAAATAAATAAATAAAAATATTCTAGTATAAATTTTCGCAGATCTCCAATAAAATGATGTCTCGACAACATCCGACTCTGTGCGACAGTCGTGCTGTCATCGCCATATCATGAAGGTACTGTCTAAGAAAGCATTTCTCACGTTGAAGCGCAAGAGTGGAACTCCTCGCGGCAATAATTACGTCGCCGTCGGAACGGATAGAAGACGAGGACACGAAGAGGATAGTCATTGCAGTGACCCGGTGGGACGGTGCAAGGGCTCGAGATCCCAATTCGCGACGGTACGACTTGGCTACCGTACAGAGTAGCCGTCTCGTGATGAGTAAAACGAGAAGCCGCGGAAGAGAATGGTGGGAGGGGTAGAACGAGCGAGTCATTACCGAAGGAACACCTAGGATGACTTATGGGAGAGCCCGGACCCGAGGAGGCTACTGAGCAAGAAGCTCGGGGAGCGATCCCGCCTCACGCGATGCATAATTCCTCGACCGGAGGGTTGCACCCACGCTCGAAAAAAATCCTCCACTTGAGATAATCGTTCGCTGTCCGTTGGAAATCGGTTAACTCGAATGGGAAAAATGAGATAATGTTAAACGTGGGAAGCTGCAGCACATAACGAGGAAATTCGTCGCGTTAATTTTTATCGCGTTATCAATTGTTGAGACAGACAAAGAGTTTACATTATTACACTATTTCTTTTATTTTTAATTTTATTTAATTATAATTAATTATAAATTTATTAATATATATATATTATTAATATATATTTATTAATATATATATATATATATTGATGCAATTATATTCGTAATCTTTTTAAGCATTTCTAATATAAAATAAAATTATAATTAATTATAATTAAATAAAATTAAAAATAAAAGAAATAGTAAATAATAAGCAAAATTGACAAAAGCTGGTTGTAAACGTTGGTATACGCTGTTTCTATTAATAATAATATTTCTTTGCACTTGTCGCACATATGATACAAAATTCTTTAAATTCTTGCGGAAGACAATAATGCGCGTGTTAAATCATTCTGCTAACTAGAAAGACGTGAGGAAAAGAACGTTTTACGCTTCGTCTCTCAAACGCGGGATATCGTGTATGTGCACGAAGTTTAAAGCGTTTCGCATTTCGAATTAATTACATCACTAATGAGCCGCGCGTGAAATTGCGTCACGGCGTAATCGTCGGTCGAATGCGTGACGCGTTCCCCACCTTTAACGAGCATGCTTAATCGGTCCGTTTGCGGGGAATTCGCGGATGTGAAGGGATGAAAGGGCGGCGATAAATTATACCTCGGTCAACCTACGCGGACTCGTGCAATTGGCGCATTTTGATATATTCGTTGACTACTGTAAATGTCATACGAGTTAATAAGAATCGCAATAAAAAATGGTCGAAAAACATTGTTCACTGTAATTTTTAAATTTCCACTGAATATTTTATCCTTGGAATCTGCCAAGTAAAATTTAATGGAATTGCTTTTGCTCCCGCCTATTTTCTCGATCTGTTGCGAATCTTTAGCTTGCACAGAGAGAGTTATTTTAGATGATTTTTTTTATTGATTTCCAACGTTGCGAGATTATATTAATAGTCGCTAAAATTTCTCGTCAAAAGTCAAATTTAATCAATTGTTATGATAATTGAAAATGAATTAAGTTTTAAATAAATCATATTATATGTGTACCAAATAGAATTTATTTTACAATTATCAAAAAAAAATAATCCTAAAAAATAAAATATTATTATAAATAGCATTCAACGTTTCAGGCATTTCATAAAAATAGCTTGAATATATTATATTTTCGAGAAAGATAAATCCAATAATAAATATTAAAATATCGAATACTGTGTAAATGTAGTGATTAAAAGGACCTAAGGCGAGGCCGTGTTACACGCGAGTGCGATATCTTTTTGCACGTTGATAAGAAGCCGATTGACTAATATTACACATGTATTCGTAATACACCGTGCTTCGGAAGAGGAGGAGGAGAGACCGCAAGAAGGCTGCTATATTTACGACATTGTGTTGCGGATCTCAAAGAAACCGTATTATTATTCCGTTATTAATCAAGCTTTCTTGCGTCGAGAGGTCTGTCGGCCGAGATGCTCTTCTTCTTGCGTGGCACTCAGAGCAAACACCGCGGCAAGTTATCGACGCAGAAATATGATGCATGGGACGCCACGCAGCGTCAACCTTGCTTCTTGTTGGCGTGCGCACCCGTGGCTAATGTCGACGAGCCCGATTACGCGCTACTGTGCGTGCGTGCGTGCACACATCATCTCGCACACGCGCGAGATTGAAACTTTTTTCCGCGGTATGACAAGACTGACGTAATGAAAATAATTTCAGATTCTTTCTTCGAGAGAAATCTTGCAAATCTAGCATAAATATTTTAAATACGCACTTTTTTAAGAAATACGTAAAAAAAGAATGCATTATTTTTCAAAACGACAAAGTATTAAAGTAATTACGGAGGAAGAAACTGCAAATCGATACTCAAGATTTTATCACAATCTAAATTCTATAAATTTATCTGAAAATATTATTAATTCATAATTAATATAATTGGAAAAAATATTCTGTTATTATAGTTATCTCTCTATAGCAATTATATAGCTAATTAATTCCCTATTTATTTTATATATAAAATAATAAGAAAGAATATAAAATTATAATTTTAAATATATAGATAATTTTTAATCCCTTATTTATTACATAAAAGAATATGTAAAAGGACAGATAATATCGCGAATGATAACGTTAATATAGAAAAAAAACTCTTATAGACTGATAAAGGAAGAGAAGGCAGTAGCAGAGGTATATCGATAAGAACGGCAAGTGCAGAGGACACTATATCAATGTAATTGACGTAAAGCCGTGGCGTTCCTCGACCTTTCACCATAAGCCATATCTACCGTTATCGTCTCCCGTGGTCCTTATGATTCTAGATGTTTTTCCACAGAAATCATTGATCAATGATCATCTCATAAAATACGAAACGCGTGTCGAGAAAGCAAACCTCCTATTCGTGGATATCGATCTTGGGAAATGAACGGTAGAAGGAACGGAATGATGTATATGATCTCGCAACGAAATCAATAAAAAAATCATCTTATTAGCAGATTCCGAGAACAATTAAGATATTCAGTGCAAACTCAAAAATTACATTCTTAGAATTAAAAAAAAAAAAAAAAAAAAAAAAAATTTTAAGAAATAGCGATGCAAAAAAATAAAAATATTAAATTTAAAAACTAAATCTTTAAATTCCATTTTTATCGCGCAAGAGATTGCGCAATAAAAATGAAATGCTTACATCTGTAAATAAAATTAATAAAAGAGATTCTAATAAAAATAATAAATGCTGCTTACGTTTGTAAGTTTCTCCCATCTTACAACGGGGAACGTGCGTAGGGACTAGATTCTTTTGGTGTTGAAATGCCAGAGATAAAAAGTTAATAAAATCAAAGCAACCGGTCCAAGTAAAAAGTAAAGTATTGAGATAAGCTACCAAAACGACCCGCTCATGCTAATGCCGGTATCGTTGCGCAATCGCGTAAGCGCCACGTTCATTAGTCCGCGTATCCGTCAGTAGTTAGCCTTCGTCGCATGTCAGCCGCGTGCCGCGCGCATCGCGCGTTTGCGATGCGGTATCTCGGCTTTACGGTGTTTCGCCCTAGCCAGACCGGTTTTTATTCCAACTTCGCGGTAATGTATTCAAGCACGGCCGGGGCCTTTGCATTTCGTGCACAGGCACACTCTCTTTTCTGCGTCGCGTAATTTCTGATGCCGATTACGGAACTATCCTGCAGCCGTATGCGCGCGCCGTCTCTTACGCAGTACGCGTGCGATTCGAAAATAACCGGGCGCGTACACGCCCCGTGTGTTTAAGGGATCCCGAGCCGAGGAGACTTTACGATCTTGGCGTACGACGCGATGGTTGACAGCGATCGTCATTAGGGCTTCATTGCCGCCGTTGCGAAACAGCAGTGGTGTACGTGTATAATTGGCGTCCCGCGGGGTACCGGTACGAAATTTTATACTGTCGTGTATCGCCATTTACGGCGAGCGCCCACGAGTTTCCGCGTGAATCGGAAGAGACTTAGGTGTACATATCTGCGTGATATTTGATATTCGCATTTCGCATTTGTTATTAATAAATGTATATATGAATTTGATGTTGTAACATTATCTTTGTTTATATTTTTCAGAAGAGAAATAATTTTATTTTCTCTTATAAATTTCTTTAAAAAAATTAAATTTTTTTTGTTGAATTTATATCTTATTGTTATATATATAGATTAGAAGAGATATCATGATTAAAAATGAAACGCAGGATGATTCATCGAGTACACCTTGACATATATTCCTCTGAAGTCCATGACACAGCTGTGTTTAAAATAACATGCGGTTAACAATGAACATACGCAAGTTGTTTCTTCTCTGCGGCAACACACCGTTCAAGCGCGTCAAATCAATCTCTCTTGGTCTTGGCCGGCAGGCATACGCGATATTAATTAATTCCTGTCTAGCTTGTTCGACGGAGGATTTTCTCGCGTGCGCGCATTGGATGCGCGGTTTTTCGTGTGAAAAACAGCGACGAAGGTCAGAGATCATTTTCCGGGGGGACAAGAAAGGAGGAAATCCATGCTTAGAACTTGCATCCACGTTGAGCAAACACACATGCGAAACCATCCGTCTTGCGTGTCACGCGGTGCATCGCTCACGGGTGAGTTGAGGTAAAAAGATAAACGTTATATGTGTACGCGCGTTATGTGAAACAAAGCAAGAGGCAGACAAAGACGGAGGAGAGAAACTCTCTATAGAAACGCGCCCGCGAAATACCGCCCACTCCACTTATTTTCCCGCCCTTTCCTATTATTCCCTCTCTGAACTGCAGAGAATGGAGTATGAAAGCGCGCTCTCGCATCAACAAAGCCAAGCATCAAAGTTGCATCTGGTTAACCCTAAACAGCATCACCAAAGGGAACACCAGTCCCTATTTCCAATTTATAAAATATAATTTTCACATTTAACATATAGTTGTTATGGAAGAGACAAAAATAGTTTTTTTAAATCTTTTTATATTATTTTTATATAAAAGATATTGAGAGAGAGAAAGAACTATAACTTCCTTCAAATTTTGTGCATTACTTTTCCAATGATTACATTTATTTTTATATATACGTACTAAAAAAAAAAAATATATAATATTGATGTATAAAATATTAGTACAGTATTTTGTGAATATATAAATATAAAAGTAAATTATTAACAGATTTCATGATGAAGACAGAAGTCATTTACATACACTTAAGTGTTGACCTCTCTTAAGTAAAAAAAACTAAACAGGATCTAATTTACGTAAGTCTTTTCTGCTTCGCGTTTAATTGAACATATCACGCTACTCTACATCGTTAACTTATCGTACATAATAACTCTCGTTATTACATCTTGAAGGAAATTTGCGGATCGACGGGGCCTCTGTTTCTCTCGACTTGTCTCTCTTGAAAACACGCATATGTTAAAATAAAAAAGCTCGTAAAAGCGACTAAAAGCCGTGTTTGGCGGAAAGAGGAGCCACACGACGCGACTCCTTCGCGATGGGAGGCGTGTCGACGCTAAACACGAGGCGACGCGGCGTTACTTTGTCGGCGTGATAACTATTGAGCATTGAATTTATTCCAAGGATAAGTCGCGGTTATATAAAACGGAAGGAGATAACCGGGGAGGAAAGGAGATGAGAAGCGCGATAAGATCGCGCGGACCGGCATCGGGAGGCTCGAGACCTAGCCTGCGTCGCGGATAAGAGAGATACGGGTCGTAGATAAGGGAGCGCAGGGTGACAAATAGCGCGTGTGCTATGTGCAACCCCTATACTCGCGGCACTTTTTTCTTCTTCCTTCTTACGTCGCGTTTTATACGACGGTTCCCCACTGTCCTGTCTCGATGATAAATGCCCGCGGACCTCGCGCAGCCTCTCGGCTACTGCTCTCGCTGCTATTCGTGTATCCTAAAGGTCTCCGCTGTTCTTAAGCGCAGCGAGAGTTCCAAGTCCAGGACGATTCCGATAGACGACCGAGATACCGACATCGAACAATAAATCGCGTTGTATCGGTGTGTTTGCAGTCGGCTAACAATGTCGCGTAGTAATTACCACAGCATTACCAACGTCAAATCACTATACTTGTCAATAATAATATTTAATGATACGACAGAGGTCAACTTGATTACGGAGATGTAGCAGCCTGCATTAAGAATTGACGCGTGTCTAAGTGATTTCTCGCACTTTGTGGTTCGTGTCATACTTTGTAGACGGACTTTGTAGATGGCAACTGGGCCGCATAAATTTTGCACGAGTTTTCGGACTCTTTCTCGGGACTCACGACAGTTCCATTTCATTTTCTGATATCCAAGTGAATTATGTATAAAGAATTCGATCAGAAACTAAATATTTTTATGCGCACAGTAGTATCCAATTCATTCTCCAATTTCACTTAACAAAATCGAATAAAAATCAGTATGTCACTTCTGATACTGTTGAAGCACATATTGCAAGAATATGCATAAAAAATACAATATATCACATTCCATTATTTTGTAATCAAAGCTTTATCTGATATATTATACATATATAATAAACGTACTGTACTTGGATATCGTGTGTTTGTTTTTTTATTCTTTAATCGAAACGTGATAATTTATATCATTCGATGTTGGATTCGCAGATGCGACACATACGGCTCTCATGACAAACATATCGAATCTCAATATATCATCATCGGACATCGGACATGATTAGTTAAAATTCACGGCACGCAACTCGGTACAAATATGCGTCTTGTCGATCGTTATGCCATCCCGTTCCGGTATTTCCATAATATTGGCCGGTACACAAGAGAGAAGAATCGAAGGATTCTGGAAAGGTACAAAACGTGTGCAAAGAAAGAGAGAGAGAGAGAAAGAGAGAGATAGAGAGGCTCCGTACACGGTTAGAGTTTAACATTTGACGCAGAAGGAATACTAAGATTCTGCATACAAAGTACCGAGAGAATCGGTCTCTCCCGTCTCTTCGATACGCTCACTCCATCCTCGCTCAGCATCCCGCCATCCGTGTCTATCGATTCTCTCTTTCTCTCTTTCTCTGTCACCGAGAGAGGCTCGGCCGAGGCTCCTCCTCTTCGAAGCTGATTTACTTCGTTATGTGAGGGATGTCACCGAGCGCGTGTCTCGTCGTCGAGGAGGGCCCTCCGCTGCCAACTACGGATGGTACGAGCGAGATCGCGGATAACGAATAGGTAACGATCGGATTGTGCTCTTCGGAGATGAGGGCCAATTATGGAATAACGTTTCGCGCACGAGCTACGCGATCTTCGACCGCCGCCGCCGCCGCCGCCGCCGTTAGTGATACAACCCACACGCCAAACTCGCTCGCTCGCACGCGCTGGGACGACGAGTGTAGGTGGATTTGCCGTGCATCTTAACGCTATTCACGCCGCGCACGTATTCCGGTGAAAGTTCCAGCCGACGGAATGCGAAAATCGATGTACCTCATACGGGGAACGTGGCTCTTGTGAGATATGACTGCGGCGTTAGAATTCAGAACTAATACGAGCGAGTAAAAAGTTTCTTTGTATTTTTTTTTTCCGATTGATTTTTATCAAGAGAATTGAATGAAGTTTAATGTGTTAGTACATTCCGTTCAATATTAAATACTTAAAAATGATAGTCTTTCAATTTCGAAACAATGCTGCTCATTTTCGATTATAATACAAACATGCTAGAGATTAAACTACATCTCCATTTTAAATCCTAATTTCCTTTTTTAAGATTAAAATTAAAGAAAATTCAATATACACTTAATATATTTATATGTATGTGTATCGTAAAATTAATTACGTTTTATTAAATTATATTGCACGTAGTTTCTCTCTCATTTTCTTTTCGTACGGATATAGATCTGTCATCTTTATCTAGAGACAAACTGAGGGATGAAGAAACAACGAAGGTTGCTGTACACAATAAGAGAAGGTCGCTGACATCCTTTAAATTTCGCCTGCCCGATTTTTCTGCAAAGATCATTTTGTATCAACGCGAGAGCGCGAGGATCTAAAAATAAACAGGACAACAAAGAGATACATACGAGACGACGAAAATTAAAGAAACTTCAACATACACTTAATATGAGATATATTTATATGTGTATCTTAAAATTAATTACGTTTTATTAAATTATATTGCACGTAGTTTCTCTCTCATTTTCTTTTCGTACGGATATAGATCTGTCATCTTTATCTAGAGACAAACTGAGGGATGAAGAAACAACGAAGGTTGCTGTACACAATAAGAGAAGGTCGCTGACATCCTTTAAATTTCGCCTGCCCGATTTTTCTGCAAAGATCATTTTGTATCAACGCGAGAGCGCGAGGATCTAAAAATAAACAGAACAACAAAGAGATACATATACGAGACGACGAACATACATATTGCACTCGGCAGTTGGAATGAGCTGGGTGCAGCTGGTACACATCATTTCCTTAGCATCGCGCACTCCTCCCCCCTTCCACTCGACAACGTCGCCGTCCCCCTTTACGCCATACGTATAGATATGGCCCGTACCCCGCGATCTCTCTTTCTTGCGGTGGTAGAGAGATGGGTGATTGCGCAATCTAGAAGATGTGTGAGCGATGACGTTGTGCACAAGAGGAGCGGCCCCGGCGTGGCGCGGCCTCACAGCCGTGCATCCGTGCCAGCGGCCGTGCTCGCGTGCCGTAAATTTCGAGCTCGTGCGCGATGCTACGGCGTACGTGTGCCCCGAGTGTGGCACGAAGTGTGCCAGATCTGTATATACGCGAAAGAGAGAAAGAGAGAGAGAAACCCTGTGTCGCGCGGCACGCGGAGAGATCTTTTCTCTTTTGCTAACCGCGCGCGGCCGCCTCTTTCTCGGGAGCGAGCACATTGGAGCGGCTCTCGTCTCGATTCCACTCGTCGCTTCTGTCGGAGGGAAATGTACGTTAAGGCGAATCTGCACGGTACACTTTAAATGATCATCGCGAAAAAACCCCATAAATGTTAATTCTTCATTGAACTCGACATACGCAATTCAATTTTTTATTAATGACATGCCCGATATAAAGTGTAAATTAAGATTTAAAAAATTTGTTTTCCATATATTTTATATATTTATAAATATCGATTAAATTATTCTTGTTTTATAAACGCATCATGATTTTGTTTTTCCAATTTAAATGTCATGATTGTAAGATTATGTTACTCAAGAATATATACTTTTGTAAAATTAAATATATATATTTAACGAGAATGATTCATGAAGCTAAATTATATGAATAATATCTTTCCGAGAGAGAGAAAATCATTTTTTAGAACAAAGTATAATATTATATTTTTATTTTTGCTTGTCTTAATTTTCTTCTTCGAAATAATCATCAAGAGTGTAAATTCACCTTTATCTGAATGCGCTTCTTGATTCGCGGCATTTAAATGCATTCGTGAGCGCACGTGGATATGCGCGAGTGGGCGCGTGTGTACCCGCGATATGTGAGCAGGTATGTAACCGCGCGTTAGGGATCGGTCGGTATCGCTTCCCTTCGGCAGCTCAAACATCGTGGTTACTTCACCAGAATAGCTCTGATAGCTGATCATTTTATTCGATGAATTGCCCTGGTTTTATAGACTAGAATAGAATAGAAATAGAATCGATAACCTTACTGGAAGATGTCGGCCTAACAGCTAAAAAATTATTTTTATTTTTAAAAACTCAAGTTTTTTAACTTAAAAATATATTCCGGGAAAAAAGTATTGTAATTTCTACTTTAATAAATTGATATAAAAAAGCGGTTCAGAAAAATCGCTACAAAATAGTAAGAATAATTTTATAAAAGATAAACAACAGATTTTATTTGGAAATAAAAAATATTATATATAAAATTAATAACATTAATATTTAAAATATAACTACAATTTCAATTATATACATTCATATTTTAAATATTAAAATTATTATAAAGAAAAAAAAAATATTATAAACTCTCTCCAAACTATTAAATTTCTTAAATCGTCAAAAAGATCTGATAGATATTTCTCCAAATATTGCAGCAAATGCTTTAAAAATTTATATAAGACCGCGCAGTATATTTCATATAATACTATAATAATATTAACGTTATACCGTAAAATGAAAAGTCTGAGGAATTCTACAGGATATAGGATAAAAAAAAAATTTCCGTAGAGATCGAAGGATGATCATGTTCGGGTATCAAAAATAAGTCTCGGGAATACAGAAATGGGTATTGCCATGCAATTTGCCCATTCCGGATAGACCGTGTATATACCGGATACTCGCAGCAATCGATTCGTCGAACGACCGTGTCGATGAAGGGTCACCGAGGTGCATTGAAACAAGTCTTCTCGGCTGTTTCGCAACCAAGCGAATCAAACGCGTGCCAGTCGGCAATATGACCCGAGAACGTTAGGTACAGCAAAAGTCCGATAGAAAGAAAGCATACGTGAAGGTAGAAATATTCAATGAGCTGACCTTGTAGTAGTACATGTAACATTGTTGCGCTGACATTAGGCATTTAACGTTTAGTTTTCTTATCTAATCTTGCTCTATCGTTGTAGATTTTAATCAATCCGTTATAATTATATTCATTAAATTTCTTCAGAAATTTAAACTTGTAATCTATCTCTATTAACATATCATATCTATATTATATCTATATTTATTAATTAACTATATTTTACATAATCATTTATATTTATTTTGCAAAAATTCACAGAAAGGCACGAATTTAAACCTGTCAAAAATTACCCGCAAGATATGGCGCAGATTCTAGCAGCTTATGGTTGTTAGCTGGTAGAACCGACGGGTTTCTCCGATCGGAACAGGCGCGGGAGGAGGCCACACATCTCGTGCCGCGGCGAAAGCGCGGAGGAGACAGGTAGGCACTAGAGTTCCTGGTTCACCTGTGTGCCTCACCTGAGAGAGGCTCACCTGGCCGCGTTGCCACTCCCGTGGCTACGGCACCACCTCCGCGACATGCCGCCTTTTCACTCGCGCCGGCGTTATTATCAAAGGTCAGCCAGGAGGTCGTACGGGCCGAATTACCATAGTATAGGTCACGGAAGAGAAGATTCACGGGTGTGTAACGGACGAGGCGGGAAAAAGTACCTCTCGTGCGCGGTAGATGCGTAATTTATTTCGGTTTCTTCAGGAGTAAAGCGAGGATACTGTAGTGTACCTCTCCTCGGGATGTGGTGGACAGTCACGCGGAATAAATCACACCTCACGACAGAGAGATAGATAGATAGAGAGAGAGAGAGAGAGAGAGAGAGAGAAGCGAGAGTCTACCGTACGGTAGATATTCACTCTTCTGACGTCGAATTATTCGACGTGGCATGCGGAATCCGGTAGCGAGAACTTCATCAACAATCGTGGAGAATCTTGGAAAGATGTCTACTAAACTTTGGATAAAGTCAATATTAATTTAATGAGATAAAATTATTACAATCAGATATTCAATGTATATGATATCAATAAAAATTAAAAAAAAAAAAAAAAAAATTGACAGAAGTGCTTTATATATAGATAGAAAACTTGTTCAAGTTTTATAATGTACAAGCGTTAAAAATGCTTATTTTTTTTAGCAAGATATAATTATATATATATATATTTGATATTATAATTATTATAGCGAGCGAGAAAAAAATTATATCGGATGTATGAGTCTTGTATAGGTTTTTTTATTTTATGGCGTTAACAAATTGTGGGTTTGACCGTCGGGGTGAATGACTATCATGGCGATTTACCGCAATGCGGGTACTACCGGGCTGCAGGTAAAATTTTTGCTCGCCCCACGTTTGAGTGAAGAGGTATATATCCCTCCCTTCGTAGAGCGCGCGACACACTCCTTATAGATATATCGAATCATTGCGCCCGCATTGCGGTCGGTCCTGCATGCGAAGGAGGCACAGTTTGCGCTAATAAAAGAATTAAAAAATGAAACAGGTAGAAACCCCGTAACATGTTGTTGCAAACTAGCGTGGCGGAAATATATCGGAGCTGATTTCGCAGCCACTTTTACGGCGTTTGTAAGAACTCACGTGCGCGTTACAGGACGCGTTGTTACAAAGACGCAATAGTACCGGGTATAAGTTCAGAGTTCAAGTCGCGGTACAACAATAAACCGTTTATCGTAGCTAAAAAAAAAAAATTCTCTTCCTTTCTCGAGAGCGTGCGCGGATCGTGTTCAAACGGTCGTTTGAAATAACGCGTCAATGGTGCTGTTGTGAGCTTGCAAGGTCGAAGGGATATCTCGCCGAGCGAAAAACTTTGTAACGAGAGAAAACGATATGGCCGAATGGAGAACGATTCCAATCCGTTGTGTGTTGTTTGAACTCGAATCTGTGTTACGCGGCAACTATTCACGGTAACGTTTACGAATGCGATTGTATTGTGGAGCCAATGACGAAGCACGATGATTAAACGTCCGTCCGCGAACATAGAACGACGCTTTGTCGGGCAATATTGCCACAACTAAGTTGCTGTGGACTATTTCGATGGTCGCAACAAAGTAGTGATGAAAACGTTTACCAAGCAGTTACCATTCATGTACATTTAGAGACATGAAACTGCTCTGATAATAAATGACAAAACAATCGAATAATAAAATATATAATTGCACATAAATTATTTTATAATTAAAACGTATTATGACGTACATATCAGTTTTAGAATAAAAATAGAATATATAGATTAAAAATAAAAATGTTTTAAATATAAATATTATAAATTAAAAATATAATTAAAATATATATAAATTAAAAAATAAAATTAAAAGAAAAAAAATATCTATAAATTGCCAATTAATGTTTAAAGTAAAAAAAATTAATAAAGTATTTGAAAATTCTTACGAATTCTCTCTCCATTTGTTTTTACGATTAGAAAAAGCGCATCTTTAATATCCTACAAAGGAATGCAGAATCGCTACAGCAAAGACTTGTCAGGATCGTCCCGCACAGGTTTTACATTTCTGGTTCTACTCTGCGTTGAACTCCGACCCGCGCGTCGTCACCCAGCGTTACATATGCAGTCCCGCTTTGAACGGTCCTCTACCTCCTCCCTCTCCTCTCCAGCTGCCAACCAAAGAGGTGCACTCTCGCGCGATGTATCTCTACCCTAATGCCATCCACGCCGGATTCCCCACTCCCCGCCTCGCGAGACAGCTTGTCGTTTCGCAAGGATGTACGTATCGTTTTATCTCTCGCGGCTGCATTTAATTCACGTAGGTAAGTAGAGACTAGGAAGAAGAGCAGCACGTGCATATCCCAGTCACTTTCAAAGGTTGGGCATTCGAGATGTTTGCGAAACGCAGGAGCATAACTGCTTCGAACCGTTTTTTGCGCTCTTTTCTTCCTTTCTCTCTCTCTCTCTCTCTTTTCATTTTCGAGAAGCTACATGTGTCGATCGCGAATCATAAATCTTGGCAAGTTGGGTAATTTCGTAGTAGACAGCCGGTGATGATGTAATTGTTCGATATTTGACGATATATTCATACTCGCATAAGCAGAGCTTGTTTCAATCTTTCGTACTTTGAGCAAATCGGAAATCTCATCGCTTAAATCTCCTATATTTTTATTTTCTACCTCAATATTTCGCAATTCGTTTAATGTATTGTATATTTAATTTTTCCAATTATTTTATCTTATATATTCGTATTATTTAAAAGAAGATGCTTTTTTATATTTTTCTTTAAAAGATCGAGGCAAATATATATTTTGCTATCCTCTCCTGCGAGTCCTTTCTTCTATCATACCGTCTCTCACATTATGTCACATTATTCATCGCGTTACGTCATGAAACCTGAACAAGATTTTTTAACGCGGTCGTTTTATCCCTATATTTTGCCCGCAGGTATGATTTTAGCCTAAACCCGCCCCGTTGTGCGAGGTATTTTCGCTCGGAGCACGACCTCGTCGACGACCTTCGTACCGCTGAGCCCGCAAACTCCGTGTTAACGCGCCTCTTGAAAGCGATGCTGATGCACCGCGACGAACCTCGTCACGTTCGCGGCGGCCGTCGTAGAGGAGAGCCGTCGAGGAGAGAAATGGAAGTGCATATAGGATGCGACGAGATAGCATTGTGGCATTGTGGCATCTCCATGAGAGGGGCGAGGGATGCCATAGGTGTAGGAGGATGCTGGATGAGTTGTGCCTTATTGTCGGGGCGGCATAGCATTAGAATACATTAGAGAAGACTCGTCCCTCTCTCTCTCTCTCTCTCTCTCTCTCTTTCTCCCTCCCTTTTACCTCTCTCCAAGTCGGTGCAATCGCATTGACTCACTAAAGCGTTACAGAGAGCGCGGACGATAAAATGAGAGAAAGAGAGAAAGAGAAGAAAAGAAGGAGATCGCGAGAGAGGGTAGGATCGGCCAGGTCGTGATTCTCGATGATTAAACGTTCGCGGGGGCTTTGAATTATGCTGTGATCGTAGCCGGACTTACGAGGGGCGTGATCGATGTTACACCGCGATACGACTAACTAGACTCTCTTCTGGGACAACACGTTATTATCTAATGGCGGAATACTGCTCGCCGACGATCTCGATGTGACGGATGATGGGATCCCTTCGTCGGAGTTGATGCTATTATGTCCAACGAAGTACATTCCGTTGCGCGTGACAGTTCCTAATGGATTTTGCGTGTCTCGGACCAATTTCTCTCGCGAACATAACTCAGATTTGTATTCGAGCCAAGTGTGTTTCTAGTTAACTAGATAAAAATAATTTAAAAGAGATATTCGCGAAAGCGTTACTATATAATTGAATAAAATGAAAATTAATTATACGCTTCGAAAGAGAGAGGAACATCAATTTTCCTAATAATCTTAAATCGATGTAATTGAATAATGTAATATTGCAGCGAAAATTGTTTCTTCTAATCTGAAAATAATCGATGGAGAAATTGATGTGTGTGGTAAAAGTATATGATTTTTTGTATCATTAAAAAATCGAGAATATCAAGGAAACATGCAGAGACAGAGAGAGAGAGAGAGAGCGAGAGGGATAAACGTGCAAACGTGTCAATCAATTACTTCGATAGATAGACGATAATTTATTCTTAGAGCGGCGACTAACGACATTAAAGCAAGCTCTCACATTACAACCAGTCGTTCGGTATCCCGGTCCTTAAATCAGTTGAACTTTCTCTCTCCGCGCTGATGTTCCTTTAAGTGCGATCTAATGCGCGTCAACAAAGCGCATATTTTAAGGCGGATAATTACGCGCCGCGGAACGCGCGCCATCGATCACGCGCATCAAGGTGTATTATTCTACCATGTCATGCATTAAACGCGCCGCATAAACCGTGTAATTCCAAACGATTAAAACATGAATGAGGGAATAAAATTTGTTATAAAAGGGAGGGTCTTTTCTCCGTGTGTCCTTCGTGTGTAGAAAGTCCGATTTTACGACGTGCGCTCTCAGATTCTCAACGGTCGTCGGATTTACGATTATAGTGAAGCAGGGTGATCAGAATTAAGAAACGTGAATGTTCGACCGAGCCGCGTAGAGAGTATCATTAATAGAAATGTTATAACGTTGATTAATTCGTCAGTGTAATTCAATCCGCCTCCTACTTACATAACCGTCCTACGTAATAATTTATTATGTTTGCACACACGGCAAAAAACTTTATGCTGTTTGCATACTGCACACACAATCTGATAAATAAAATCCGGATCTCAAGTTAATCTATAACTTGTATGATTAAACTCTATATGCGATAATGATTGGATTTTCTCTAGTTTATTAAAATTAAGTGTTTGTAATGAAAAAATAATATTAAATTTAATTCTACGTTTCTTTGTCTGAATTTTATTCATAAAATAAAAAATAGAAAAAGCTTCAGAATCAAATAAACATGCTTAAATAATTATATAGTTACGTAGATTTCCATTGAGATAAGTCTATCGGAAAATAGAGTCGTTCAAGTAATATATTATTATTGTTTTCTAGGAATTATATTATATTTAACTCCGCTGTGCGTAACTCAGAGTCGGGTGTAATTAAATAATTCCATTCTCTTTCTCTCTCCCCTTCTCTCTGTCTCAAGTGGCTGATCGAAACAATAGACGGGTCTCGTCGTCGCGCGATTTCCCGCGCGCACTCGGCATTCGAATTAACTCGACAAAGTATCGGCAGGTAGTCCTTAATTAGCAGAGCTAATAGCGCGCCGACTCGCGTGTATGCAGAAAAGGTTACGCGCCGTGATTTATTGACCCCTCGGCCCCGCGCCTGCGCACCCCCGTCCTAATTAAGTGCAAGCGTGCGCTATTGTAGCGGCCAGCTGAACAGAAACAATTACCGATCCGCAAGACAAGCGGAAAAAATGCAGAATTCACGGACACGAGAAACCGACGAGGAGGAAAAGGAGGGGCAGCAGGGAGGGAAGGAACAACGCGTCGCCGACGAAGCCGGAGGTTCGTTAACCCGTTTTGTCCCCCCTCCCCCCGCTGGTTAGTAGTTTCGCGTACATTTGCCTTTTTAGGAGCGCGTTACACACTGCCACTCACGAAAAGGCGCGATCGTGTTTCACGAAATACAAGCGTCTTTCGCGAGGGACAAATTATTCGGATTGTAAAGGCGTAAAGCGCAGAAGCTAAAAAGACTTACGGAAATTAACGTCTTGATATGTGTTTTTGATATAACGGCGCAGTTGCTACACGGAAGTCGGGTTCTACGAGTTTTCATGGTCTGCGTTTGTAATTACGAAATAAAGAATTTAAAATTTGAAGCAAAGTAGTGATATCGCCGACGAGAACATAGAAATTTATTAAAATAATCTGCAACCGATAATTAATAATAGTAATTAAATTAAATGATGAATTAATAATAATTTAATAAATAATAACTAAATAATAATAAAAAAATAATTATTAAGAATAGTTCAATAATGTATCTAATTAGAGACGAATGACTTTGAGTACATTATCATTTTTTAGAACTGATATTGATTGAAGAAACATGTATCGATTAGCTTATTAATCTCAGTCGATAGTCGACAAATGGTAAAATCATGAAAATAACTTAACAAATCGTGTAACTGTCAACATATTCTAATTCTGTTCATCGATCTCATCGTATCGATGTATGTTCAATGTGATTGCATCGAAAGCGCGGCGAGTCTGGCGTTATTATCGAGAAAAACACATAATTAAACTAAAACCGGTGGTGAAAAGCGCGAGCGGAGCTTCGTGCTCTCAAGACCCTGTCGTAAGTTATTGCGCTTCGCCGTCAACAATGCCGATCGTGCCGTTACGTAAGTCCGCGATGATCGCTCTAAAACGCTCGACAATAGAGCCCGTCTCGCTTCGATATTGCCGTATCCCATCGCAATCTCGATACCGCTATCCATGTCGACAAAGAAAAATGCGCGTTTAAATATGTATACATGCGCGTGCTGTGTAATCATTGCCTTACGTGACGTTGTAGCTTACGTTACGACATTTGAAAGATTAAAGCGGGTCATCGCGATATTAATTATTGGATTTCGCCGAGTAATCTTCTCTCTGTCACATATACATTTAGCTCTCTACGACACGTGATACCGTGGATATAATTACAATTTCTGTCCGCGCCGAAAAATCGCGCGACAGTATAGTAAGTAGTGGTTGGATCTCTCTTCGACTCGACTTACGTAAAACTTGATAATCTCAACACGTGATTAGTGGGATGCGATATATAAGCAACATTTGGTAACATATCAAACGTACAAAATGGATCCCACCACATTCGTACGAGATACGGGCGTGTATCTCGAGCGGTTGAAAAAGTATCCGTTGAACCTAGCGCATCAGGAAGGCCCTGCAGGGGAGCGAGGCTCACAAATTACGGAGCAAAAGGCGCCTCGGAAGTAACGCGCTCGAATCAAGAACGGCTCGCGGCCATAACTCTCAGGGACTGGCTGAATAATAAGCCTTATCGCGCCGTTGAAAATTACAAAACCAAATCGCACCTCATTAATCTTGTTCTCAACGCAGCTACAAAAGTTTCCTCGTTTACAATAAACGTATTATTCCCGCCACGACGGACACTTTATAATCGCGTGTCCGATTACGACGGAATTTTTCGAGCAATAAAACGATTAAAGGGGCGAGCGCGTAATCCTGGCGTATCGATCTCTCAGTAGATTCATAATTATCCGCAAAACACAATTTGCGGAATGATTTATGTCATGATTGGCATATTTATTTATTTCTATTTGATTCCGCAAAATGTTAAACTTCGCTGTCCGTTCGCCTTGAAATGCTAATATGTCTGTTCTCATGTCTTATATCGATCGGTATAATCTTTATTGCCGGTCACGAACGATATTGAAATATTTCCGAGCAGATATCACGTAAATCGCAAATATCTGAGCAAGAAAACTCATATATATAATTAAGATTCGATTAAGCAATTAAGATAGGATCGTTTAATTGCCACAAATGCTGTTTTGCCACGCTTAATTAAATTCCACTTTATATTTGGTGCGTATCGCCGTGTTCCACATCGCAAATCTAGTGTCTCGTTCGATCGAGATTGAGGTTTCGTTTAAACATTCCTATTCTCTGATTAGACAAATTTATCGAAACAATACTCGCTTTATCTTTCATCGCATTCCATTGATTGTAAACTGCAAACTTATTAGCTGAAACTTGATATAACTGAGCATTTTAGCAGGCGTTGTTAATTCTCTTATAACGGAATTCTCTCTCTCTCTCTCTCTCTCTCTCTCTCTCTTCTCTGAGAGAAAATTAAATGCTAATAAAGTAATTATTAGTTACATAAAAGAAAATAAAAAGCACATTTAAATATGCAAAATTGAAAATATCACGAATATACAATTAATTGTCAATGTTATCGTTAAAGATAGTTTTTTATATATCATAGCACAAATTCAATTTATCCATAAAAAATTTCAAATAACGATTAGAAGAATTCTATTACGCGAGTAGTTTCAATTGTACATAACTTTCCTTACTTTTTAAGCTTAATAATAAAATAAAATATATACCGTTACATTTGAATCGAGACTCGATTATGTTATTATCAAGACATCGTCTCCCGAAGAGTCAATATATTTTACACGTTTCGTCGCATCCTACTTTTTTCACGTACAAATTTTATCATAATTACGCAATCAGGTGTTGAATTTCAATCGCGCAAGCACTTTGACGTTTGTTTTCGCAATTCGCGCTACGAAACTCGAGCTCTCGTTTCGCCGCTCATGTCGGTACCTATAAAGTCGCTTCGCTGAGAATTTTGCAACATTTCGTTTCTCTATCCTACTCCGCCGGCGAGACGACGACGACGATGACGCGATACGATCGCGAGTGTCAGGTGCAGCGCGATGCAATAATGCATCGGATCGACGCGATGAATAAGAGGATCATCGATCGCCTCACAATATATACGTGACGTGTCGCATAATGCCGTCCATTGTTTCCGAATGGTACCAGATAGACGTTGCTAATAATCGATCGATCT
Organism: Anoplolepis gracilipes; assembly: GCF_047496725.1. NCBI lineage: Eukaryota > Metazoa > Arthropoda > Insecta > Hymenoptera > Formicidae > Anoplolepis > Anoplolepis gracilipes. Next base: position 7,820,430 of record NC_132980.1, on the reverse strand, counting down.
AACATCGATGATCTTTCTGTATAGTCTTCAATAAAATTACAGAATTATTTCACTCGAAGAAGAAAGGAAAGCAAATAAAAAAATGCACTATATATATATATATTAAAACAAAGATCACAATAAAAAATTACGTTTCAACAATGAATATTTAATAACGTAACTTTAAGTGTGGATTGAACTGAATTTAATAGTAATTATTCTACGCGACATACAATAAATAATCCTTTCATTCGGTAGATCCAGAAACGAATATGGAGTGTGCACAAGTACAGGACTGACTGAAATCAATTGATTTGCTTGTGCAGTCATTTTTCAACACGGTCGATTATGCAAGTGTCCGCATCGAGCGCAGCTTTTTCCAAGCCGGTCTATCGAGAATATATCGGTCGAATCGATTGGTAAGTATGCATTGCGATTAACGAGAGAGTCAAATTTGGCTACGACTTTCACGCACAAATTAGTACGACGACGGCCGTAAAGAAAGAGTAATCCTTGCGCAACTGTCAGATTGCTTATCCATCGACGTTATCCCGAAATGCAAAACAAACGTTACGTATACGCTCAGGTGTGCCTTGGCAGGTAGCTATGTATCTTGTATCTTGTCGGTTTACCTTTTGTCGGCGCTTCGCATCGAGGAATCAAAATAGCGAACTAACGATTATTTTTCTATCCGATCCAGATTCGATCCTTTGATTTTTCCCGCGCGGTCGACCTTCGACGGCCGCCACCGTCGAGTATCCATGACGATATTGCATAAGGATGTGTGTTTATATGACGAACTCACGGTGGGCGCGAATGCAATTACTAGCTTAGAACCTTAGCGGGATAAATGCCCTTGGCAGTCAGTGCCGGGAAAGGCGCGGCCGCGATAAATCTCCAGTGACATTTGGAGATCAGGTTTCCACGAGGACCGCATTTTCCTCGACTCCTTTTTGCTAGTCAAAATCTACATACATGGTAACGTACATTTGTCTAGCTAGATTGCACATAAAGTCTATTAATAAAATAAACTTTTTGTAAATTGCAAAAAAGATACATGAAAGTTTTTAATATTCAATTCAACTATTTTATTATAATATCTCTTTTAATTACATAAAAAAAAGGAATCTAAAGTTTACGGTGTTATATTTCACCGAATATATGCATAATTTATATAATTATATTTGACATATATTCTGAATAAATATGTGTAAGACAATTTGCATTTTAGCGCGATATATATTAGCATTTACGTTAGAGAATCGATCCGATGAGGGACTGAAAATTAAGTTCCGCTCGCTTTATCCATTGCCTGGCCTACCAAATTGCTTCATTTACTTTCATGCTCCATCTAATCAAGTAATATCATATTTTATCTTTCGCATCCTGCTTTTGTATCTCGTATTCTTTTATAGAACGACGTGAGAGACACCTCGGCGGGAATTGATTTGCGAAGAAGAGACCGCCGAGTTATAAAGGGGGCTGGTGGGCCCTCGCTCCCTCCGGGCTCACGTGGCGTTAATTGCAAGGACACCGGACAACGACTCCCAGTCGCATCGGATGCAACGAAGTGACGCGCTTGCCAGATGGATGCCTCCGCGCTGCACATAGTCTAGTGCTAATATTATTTAGCGGTGCGAGCACGCGGCACTAGGTAGCCTAAGAACAATTGCTCTCCACGACGACGGTGTGTAATGACGCGACTACCGCGAGACGCCGCACCGTGAACCCCATAATTACGTTTCCGTTCTATTACACACCCGGCGATTGCGCGGCGGCAGCGTGCGAGATTCGTTCGCTCTCCCTTCCTCCTTTTCTCTTTTTCGGGTTCGTTCCTTCTCCGCGCGAGGATAATGAGCTTTTCTTTTTTCCTTTCGCGGTCGGATTTTCACAGCGATCGCTGAAAAGGTCTTTCCGATCGCGAGGGTCCTGATTTTACACGTCGATTATTCTCTAAGATCGTTGACTGGGAGTGACCCGACGACTAACAATCTTTCACAGCGGAGGCGGGCGAAATATGGTAATAATGAGAACTTTATTATCACGCTTTGACGATAAGGGCGGCGAGGTGTGGCCCGAAGCTATTTCACGGTCCAGCCCGGCGATAGATTATGTATTTTATCGTCCGGTATGAAATATAATAAAATTAGACTCGCCATAATTAATAATCTTGAATATTGATAGAGTGAGAGATAGAGAGAAATTTTATACTATTTTTTCAATAATTAAATCTTAAAAGCTGCTAATTGAAAAAATATAAAAATATCTTTAAAAAAACTACCCAATATTGAGAGGATATATTTAAATCTTTTTTGTTTTATATTCTTTCCGTATTTACCCTTAACGCCTATGGTTTCATCACAACTTATTTCTTTGTTATATAACGTCAAATAAATCAAAAACTACATCATCAAATAAGAAAACTTATGAGCGTGTTAACGAGCACATCAAAAAAGCAACAAGCAGCAGAAGAGAAAAGATCGGTATAGCACGCAAGCTGGCGTCTCACTTCGTGAAACTCATTAATTGTTGAATCTGGCAAGAAATGCTAAAAAAATCGTCAAAGAACAAAGTGAGACATAGCGTGAACTTGACGTCTCAGTTTGTCCCGAGCTATTTGTTTTTCAGTTTAATGGTCAGTATTTATTTAATCTTTCAAAGACCTCTTAAAACCTATTAAGTGCATAATTTATCATTTTTATAGTATGTATAATATGCACATTAATATAAACGCGTAGAGATATGAGCGTCTCGTCTCTTTGTTCTTATACGTCCGGCATCTCGATCTAATTTATTTAATTAATGTTTTAATAATTGCAACGCATAGAACTGTTTGTAAAACTATTGTAGAATTTTCAAGCGTTTATATCTAGTAGAAAATGCTAAAAAAATCGTGGACGGACAATGTGAGATAACGTGAGCTTGGCATCTCGGAACAATTTTTTCGATTTAGTGGCTAAAAATATTTATTTAATTTATCAAGAACTCTACAACTAAATGAAGCGAAAATTCTCAACGATTAATGTTCACACACCACGCAAGGTGAATTTCCGTTGTTTTTGTGTCTAATAAGAAAAGCCAGGAAAGAGAGAGCACGTCGTCGTAGCGCGTACATATATACACGTGCGATATCCTACGTACGTGCATGTTACATACGCGGCCTTATACCCGACGCGGCGGCGGGGCTCATTAACATGCATTCACGCAGTAATATTTATCGTCGCCGGTTGTTGCTCGAAGCTTGTGCTATGCACAGACGAGGTGCATCTGCAGATCCTAGATAAATCCACCGTGAAACCCGAAACTTCTCCCCGACTCACCTCAGTTCTCTATATTTTTCTCGTCATCAAAAAACTTAATATTAGAACTAATAACGTTATTTCGCAATATTTTAAATCCATTAACAAATTTTACATTATATAACCAAATTGAATTCGCTAATAAAGATTTTTAATATTGAGAATAAGAAACAGAGAAATTTTATATTATTTTCGAATAATTAATATATTAAATCTCAAGAGTTAATTGAAAAAAACTAAAAAGTATAAAAATATTTTTAAAAAACTATCCATTAAAGGATATATTTTCATCCCTTTTGTTTATTTTGAAAATGTCATAATAATAATCTGATAAAAGCTTTCATATTTTCTTAACATAAAATCTTTATACAGAAATGACTCATAAGTTCGCTAAGCAGTTAAGATGTTGGCTGATAAGATCCTCACAAGTTACACACATTGTTATTTTTACATGTTAAGGGTAAATAATAAATCTTTAATCTTCGGTTCAAAACATACTAATAGAGAACCCTGTATCGATCAGACACGCGCATCATGAAAACTCGTATGCATTCGTTGTTACCACGCTTGGACGATGGTGGTGCGTTTCTACATCAAGCACTATTATACCTTCGATCGATGATAATAAATCGATCTATCAGAAATCAGGTCGTAGGAACGATGGCTATCGTACAAAGACAGATCGTTTTGCTCCTTTGCACTTTTTTTCATGGATACTTTCTTAGATGCAGCGTCGCGATAATATGACGCAATACATTGGTCGATTGTGTTGTATTTATAAGTAAATCAGCACAAGAGATTTTTAATACAATAGAGGTGTACAAAACAAACATAGGATTGATCAGCGATAGTATTAATGATAGCATCTCGTTATTAACAATTTTTATCGCTCAAGATAATTAATTTATGCGATCGTGTGATCCACAATTTCGGTAAATTATGAAAGCGGGTTCATTATTTTAAAAACGTGAAAAATCATGGAAATTTTTGTTTCGTCTAAACATGCAACCTATATAATATATATAGCCTACAAGCTCGGCATTTTATCACATTTGTGTAACTAATTTATTAATCGGAGAAACAGCAATCATGACACGAGAGATCGGGAATTTTTTCTCATCGAGTTTCTTTTATAATATTTAATTACCAAGTTAAAGCGTCAGCTTAATTAATTATCTGATATCACGAATAATAAGAAATACAATGGTGTTAAGCGACTATCGTGCACATATATATATCATATATATATATCTTTCTTTTCTCAATCCCTTTCAAAACATTTAATTATTGCGAACATAATATAACTCGATTATTTTTTCGAGATTTTAAAATGGGTTACAACGCAATATTTTTTTCAATACCTCGGATATCATTTATCAAAATCCATTCAATCAATCACAGTTCGCAGCTGCAATCAATTATTACGAAATTTATCTATATAAAAGCGCTGACGTAAATCGACTGCATTATATTGTACTTGTTGCTCCGTCACTTGGTGTACAAACGGGGTAAGGCATTAATTATGACACTCGCTACGGTAATATCAGTTTTCACAATCTCACTAATGAGATCACTAATAGAAATATATATATTCGCGGATCTAAACCGCACGACCGGGATTCTCATTATTATAATACCGCGTTTGCGGTGAATCCCGCAACGACATTCAGACCACGGATGAACGGCCGTAAGTCTAGCGCGAGCAGATTCGAGGGAACTCGGTCGCGAACGCGAAACGACTCGCGCTCGATTACGCATGCAAATGCGTGGCCATCGCGGCGCACAAAGGCGAGATCGATATCAGTTTTTCAGCCGGTCGGATTTTCTGCGTCCGCGACGTTGGCCGTCGCGGTCGCGGACATCGCGGATAACGATCTGGTTAGCGATGACAGCCGCGAGTCGAGATCAACCGCCGCGCATTGAATTATATGGCCTTATATAGCCGAGGGAGTCTTCTCGAGGTGGGGAAAGGGCAGTTCCCGGAGGGAAACGAGGGGGCTAACGAGTACCCCGCGCGCGTATGCTAATCGGCCAAGGCTTTCCTACGCGCGCACAACAAGCTTGGACCGCTGGTCCGGGTTCGGGGTAAAAGAGCGCGACCGACTGATGAGCGCAGATAAGCTTAGCGCGCCTCTTTATAAGGCGCAACGACGCGCATCCTGTGCGCCGTTGCCGGTCTCTGAAAACGGAACTTTGGTGCAACGAAGATCGAGTTGCATGGCACTCGAGAGTTCAGAGATTCAGGCATTTTGACTTGAACAGTCTAAACGAAATTCGAGGGATTCGTTGAAAAAGCACGAGATATCGGTTTTTAAAAACGATAAATTAATCTTATATCGCGTTATAAATATAGACACGCGCGTTTTCGAAAAAATCAATCCGATGTCTAGGTAGTATACCGTAATCGTAATACTTGTAGTAAAAATATTGAATTAAAAATGACAGCAGTTTATCAAGTTCATGCTTAACCGCAACAAGTACGAGAAACATAGTTGAAGGCTATGGCTTTAAGAATAAATGCATGTTATCGGGCACTGACAAAGCTTTCCACCAGTGATTACGAATAAATGACGGGTAATCATCGTGGAGAATGAGGGTCTATCTATGTTCCAGGAATACATTAATAACGTCATTTCTTCCCGCGAATCGACACGCAGATTTGTAATGATTACGTTACGTGCCAAAATGCGGTTTTACATCTTCGCTACAATGCGAATATCGTACCCAGCGGCAACAAGAGATTCCTGTCTCATTCCATTTCGACAGACTGCTCTCTCTCGTTTACGCTTATGATCCGTGTTTTATTGCGCTTTAAGGAAATTTATTACTTCGCGGTTTTAATGCGCGTGTTATCGGCCACATAAAGAACGCGAGAAATGATTCTAGAATTTCACAATTTCCCAGCAGACGCGCAAAGTAATGCGTAACGAGTCGTTTGTGGGAAATGTACAATAACGCTGCTGTAATTATGCAATGCGAATGAAACTTAATTGCATAATCTTTTACAATCGTCACGCATAAAAACGCGGAACCGTATTTTTTAATTATATCTGCGCGATGTGATTTGGCGAGATAATCAGACCGAGGACGAATCTTACTCTGATCTGCAGATATAAAGTCGCTTGCAATCATAATTCAATTAAAATGCTCACGCACATGTTTAAAGAAATATCTCAATCTGTCGAGAATTGAAACGTCATGGCATATGACGTTTTATATTCCTTTAAAGCCTAATCGGTATACTGTTATAATTTTATTCATGTTTCTAATTAAAATTTCTTATAATATCTCTTTAATAAAATAATGCAATATTTCTAACAATATATTATAGATAACAAATAAAATCTCTAAAATAATTTCAATAACAAGTAAGAGTCTCTGTTGAAACACTCTATCTTTGTCATAACAAAAATATTTTTTCAATTCAAAAAGCAATTAATTCTCTTTGTTCATTGAAAGATCAAAAAATAAATAACATAAACAAAAATAATTGTATCTATATATTTAAAAATAAAATTAAAAATAAAAAGAGACGAAAGCTTTTTAAAACGTGTTAATCTGAAATTTATGATACGTACATATATGCATCATAAAAACGTTTCGATCGCATTTTACGATTGATCTCGCAATCATACTAACTACCGGTAACGCATTCATAGTTGATACAGCAAACGCCTCGACATCTTTGATATCTCTCGTGGTGAACAAGAACGACTACACGATCCGGAATGGGATATCGCGTATCGCAACGACAAAACTATCTCGTTATGCGGCGAGAACATTCGCGAGCATGAAATGAATCTGTCTGACAGGCATATGCGTTATATACGTAACGGAGGGAGTGGAGACACGCGCGCTTTGATCAGGCGGATTAACACGGAAATTTACGTTACTGCGCGAAAACGAGGACGGGAGAGCTATCGTGCTAAAGCTAGGAAACGACGTCTTCATCGTTGGTCCGCTACGGAGGGCATTCCGCGCCTTCCGTGTAGACAATAATTATCAGGCGGCGGAGACTCTCAGGTAGCCGCTCCGGATGCAACGGTACGTCGTGCAGATGCAAATAAAGGTGATCTACGGCGGTGCAATCGCGCTCGGTGGGCAGCTCACGATGGCCAGGCGTTGGGCTCCTCCGTTTCTCACGATGCAGTCCGCACAGGAGAGAGAGAGAGAGAGAGAGAGAGAGAGAGAGAGAGAGAGAGAGAGAGAGAGAGAGGAGGCGTCTAGAGATCGTATCGAGGGAACAAGAAAATCTCCATCGTGATCTCTGAAAAGGACCTCGATCCGCTACCTCCGATACGAGTGTCGTAATCAAATGGACGCGTTTGATATGAGCTGCATTACGAAAACGAATAAGTACGCTATATTCAGAAAAATAGCATAAAAGTGTGTGCGTGATTAGCGCCGTAGCCTCGAGCGAGGTATAATCGACATCGGATTATTATGTCGTTGAAGAAATAATTCTGCGTAATATTAGCAACGGTTTCTCGCAATTTTCATATAATGCGTTTATTAGCTATAGCTAAAGGCAAAGAGAAAATAAATTTAGAAAGTAATAATTAATATAATAAAATGACAATAAAATAATAATTACTGAAAAAATAATTTTTGTGAATTTAATTTAAGATAAAGCTATTTAAGAATTTATGTCGTAAATAATTCATAAATAAACTTGAACTTTTGTAGCGAGATGTGTGAAATTTAGCGAATCATTAGTGGATCATTACTCGTAAGCGGTTTCTTCAGCATCCGTTAACTCTATCCAATTAGCCAATTATCCCTCTATGTATGCCTCTCTGTATCTTTCTCTGTGTCTCTTTCTCTCTATTATATTTTAATATATAGAAAATTACGATCTAAAAATAATCAGAAAAACAGTTATTTGCCGGAGGGCCTGAAGATGAAGAAATCAGACAGCCGATTCTCTTGTAATGTACATTTAAAGTTTAAAGTATTGTCTACAATAACAAATCGATAGAAAACAGTTACTCGAGAAACTACGAAGAATTTCATTGACGACGACGCGGCAGAACGTAACCTTTCTCAACCGAGTGTGCATCAACGAAACGATTTAGTACTCCGGCTGCCGCCTCCTCGTCGTCTTCTTTCTTTCTCTCTCCCTCTCTCTCCCTCTTTCTCTCGTTATCGATTTCGAACGGCATCGTCGCTGGTGCAGCAGAGGGGACAAGTCGCCTCTGGCCTGGGGTACGACGCACGCGCCATGTTCACGTAATGACAGACCACAGTCGTAGCGCTTTCGTAAAAGTGTCAATTCCACGGTTACGACGCGACCTAAAGCCTATGTTTCTAGGTAGGCTAAATTTTCTCGAGGACCTTCTTGCGTAAGAAGAGAGAGATCCTGGCGTGGCCAGCAACGTACACGCGTACACGCCTGAAAACGAGTACGTAATCAGGCGTAATTAGCCTGTTGTGCCGCGGTAAAAGGCCGCATAGAGAGAGAGGAATAGGTGACTGACCCCTCGCCTCGGGCGGGGTTCACCGTGGGGTCTCCGGTAGAGGTCGAAAGGAGTCTCCTTCCACTTTCCTTCCCCTCTCGCCCTGCCGGTCGGTCGCGGTTTCTCCCACCTTTCTATGAGTTCGACCCTTCCCCACGTCTTCTTACCGCGCCGCGCGTATACGTCCTATTCTATCACCGGTAATTTATCCCTCTTCTCCCGGTGTCCTTATCCCTATCTATCGTTCGTTTTGCCATCTATCGTTCTGCGTTTTCTCTCCGTCCATCGCGCGCGCGCACGCCCGCGGGTTCAATAGCCTCGACGCGATTACCTGCGGAAGCCGCCGCGCCGTCGCGAACACTTTTTCGCACTCATTGACGACACTGAATTCTTTAATAAACTCGTCAATGTGTATTTTACAAAGTGTTTTATATTATTTATATACAATATATAAAAAAAAAAATAATTGTATCATTTAAAAAATAACAGTCTTGTGCAATTTTTATCATATTTTATAGAATTATGTTTAAAGTAGCTTCAAAAAAGACAATCTCATCGTCTTTAAATACTGAATATACTATAAAAAATAAAGATATGTAATATGACGCGTATCAAACAATTGTATAAAGCCTAGAAGTTTGGTAGTCCCTTTAATCGATATGTAGAGAGGTATGAGATGTTTTTAATTATAATTTTATTTCTCGCTTTTCCCGTTCGTCGCCGTGTGCAATGCTGGGTGCAACGGCCTTTTGAAAAAGCCACCACCGAAGGAGCCGTGGATTTTTCGACGATCGATCGTGGAAACTTCGTCGGTGGTCGCGGCGAATTATCACGCGACGACCGGCGCGCGGTGGTTGCTCGGTCGCCGCGCACCGGCTCTTCCACACGCGATCGCGCCATGACTCCCACGAGGGAATCTAAGCACCTCGTGGTGCACACCTAGACCCAAACTATCTCCTTAGGTATTAAGCGAGCTGCAATTAGTAGCTTAGAAAATTCTGTAAAGCCTTGTATCCACGATCCGAGAACTCGTGTCCGTTCGAGTTCTAGTTTCGAGAAATGTGCAGCCAATTAGCTTGCAGCTTCCACGGAGAAGCGGCAATTTTATTGGTTACACATTTCTCGGGTCGAGATCTGGGATCGAGTTCTATCATCGTAGACACAAGGCTTTACAGAGTAAACGTTATTTAGGATTAAAATATTACGACGGAACGCACGAACGCGCGAGAAAATCAAAACTTTATATTGCTTATTTTCAATTTTTTTTTGATACGTATTATCGGGTAATATAATGTTCAAGCGAGAGAAGCTCGATTTCACGACCTAGCTCTCGTATACTGCCTCACTCGAGCGCTTAATGCTAGATACGGTCAACCGAGCGGAGAGAAATGGAGAGGAAGGAAACGATACTGCGTTTTACTACTGACTGAGCACGACAAGCGTAAATTCATTTTACATCATTTCGTCGGATTAGTGTAGTAGCATCCTGGCCCGCCGCAGATGAATTAAAAGCAGCATTAGATTTATTTTACATCAAACGGAAAGGTGAAGATTATTTAAAACACGATCCAAATTTATAAAGTATCTTCGTACTTACATATATTATTAATTTTACATATATTATATACAATTTTCCTCAATTAAATTTGTATTATTTCCCTGTTGTACGATATTTCTCAATCCATGCCTATATTAATCGATTGGCTCTGTCAAGTATTCGGTTTAGCTTTTTCCAAACTGGTGACAATATTTTTGCTACCTTGTATGATAATAAATGATGCACGTCGTGGTTTAATAACGATTTATCGTACTTTTTCCGCTCGTCGCGGCCAGATCGCGCGCCAGGAAAATTCAACGCGTTCTTTATCGAGTGCTGTAACCGCACCTGTGCGTTTTTGCCGCGTTTTAGCGCGGCCATCACTTTTTTACACGTGCAAAATTAGAACCCGCCGCCGTAAACTGATCGGCAAATCTGTCGGTTGTTGTAAAGAAACGTGACGCGCACGAGTAAATGCGTCTTCTTACCAAAAAAAAAAAAACAAGTAATCGTTCGAAAAAACGTATGCAAAAAATTTCGTATTCCCGACCCTCGTAAGCTTGTTCACTTATGATCTCTAACTATGCAATCAGTGCAGAATGTCGAGCGATTCAAATTCTCTATTTCTCCATCAACGAAATACGTTACACTTCGTATTACAAAGCGTGAATATGACGGTAGAATAATATACAATATATTTTAAAAGTTGCCAATAGATAAAAAAATTTACAATATATACGAAAATATACATGATTGATTGTTTGTAAAAAAAAAAGTGAGTTAAAATTTAATTGCGTAATGCATCTAACGATAATCCATTATGCAATTGATTCTAATGACATGACGTTCTGATGATTTGACCGATTGATTCTTTATTGTCGATTGCTCAATAACTACGGCAGGGAAAGTGTTACCTCGATAGCAAACTTATAGATTATACAAAATATCTCGATGTAATAAGGCATAATCACACTGGGTGCTTCCACGTTAATTCGAGCACTTCAGAGAACGAAGTTTCCCTCTTACTCACTCCTTCTCACACAACACGGCAATTGCTTATGATATAATCTTATAGCTGATGGTCAATTTCTGTAATCTCAAATCAATCTTCCGTTGCATAAAAGAGACATCAACTACCATAAAAAATTTTATTATCAATTGATATTTTTAATGATTAATATTTATGTTATATATAAACGATGTTTTTTTTTTTTTTTTTTGTTAGAAATTATATCCAAACAAAAACAACATAAATAAAATTTGTACATGTCAGATTATCTACATATGTAAATTGTATATTATTTGTACTTCCGACTATTTGTTTTGCATGTTAATGTGTGTGTGTGAAACATATATAATTCAGATTCAGGAGAAACGTTGATAATCCCGTAAATTTATTCCACCGCCGCGATAATTCCAAAGATCACGTAATAGTATTTATCCGACCCGATTTGCTATGCTCTCGCTAAAGATTATTCGCGCATTATTATTCCGATTTTCTATTGACGCAGATACTATTGATACAACCAGACTGTGTCTCTCTCTCTCTCGTGTATAGTACCACAGCTGCGCTATAGTCGGAACAGGAAACGATTAACCCTTTTAACGTCGAGAAGTATGACGCAGCGTGTCGTAACGCGGATGAAACGCGCGCTCTTCATTGAACGTTTTTCCGTACACGACCGATCAATGCTGACGATTCTTAACGCACATCCTACGTACAACTTTGCTCATTAAAATGAGATTAGATGAAATACAGAATTTAATAAAACTCTGACTTACACTTTTCTTTATTTTTTTTTTTTTTAATTAATGTTGTTTTCACGCAAAGTTTAATAAACAAAAATATTAAAATATACAGCCATTGACAAAATTATTAGGCACCCTTAAATTTTCCGTATTTCTTATTTTGTAAATACTAAAAAGATTAAAAAATGTTTAAAAACTATCGATAGCACTTTAAAGCTGAAATTTCAAGCTTTAAAATGTTTTTTTAATTTTTCGCCCAGTATCGACAACATGTCTGAAAAATATAGATTTAGTTTCAAAATTATGTATCTCGACCAAAAAAATTGTAGGAAAGTTTAAAAAAAAGCATTTTCTAGGCAAAATGTTGTAGTTTATGCAACTTACTTAATTTTTCGAGAAAAATTTTTGTACCGAGTTGCAGAGTGTCAAAAATACAATAAAATCTCTACATCCAAATAAAATTTTAAGAAACAAAACAATGTTCTTTTTTAAAGCACAGAACAAGGAAAATATAAAAATTTTTTAAATTACCGATAGCAACTTTAATGCGTTATCAGTACATTAAAAAATTTTTGTATTTTCCTTGGTGCTTTAAAAAAGAACATTGTTTTGTTTCTTAAAATTTTATTGTATTTTTGACACTCTGCAACTCGGTAAAAAAATTTCTCTCGAAAAATGTAAGTCAAGTTCCATAAAGTCAACATTTTGCCTACAAAATGCTTTTTTTTAAACTTTCCTACAATTTTTTTTGGTCGAGACACATAATTTTAAAACTAAATCTGTATTTTTCAGACATGTTGTCGATACTGGGTGAAAAATTATCGCGAACGAAAAATTAAAAAAAACATTTTAAAGCTTGAAATTTCAGCTTTAAAGTGCTATCGATAGTTTTTAAAAAATTTTTTAATCTTTTTAGTATTTACAAAATAAGAGATAGGAAAAATTTAATGGTGCCTAATAATTTTGACAATGGCTGTATATCGCTTTACAATTCAATTGTATTATTTGTAATATTGTGTATATCACTTATTTAAGAATCTGCACGGGTATTAACCGTTGTGAACTGAAAGGAGATAAGCCGGAAGCAGGAAGGATACAGCGGTAACAAGAGGTCTGCGATCTTGCACCGAGGTGCGAGAGACTATGTATCTATGGGAAACTTGGGATCGTGGTCACGTATGTAGATGGTCGCGAGAGAGGCGCTAAGAGGCCCATAGTGTAAGGCGATCGCGCACGAAGGAGGTGGTCTATTAGTCCTGTGACCTTCTCGAACAGCGAAGAAGGCACCGTATCTGCGATCGGCGCCGATAACGTACGAGACGTTAACGCAAGAGACTTCGCGCGATTCTCACTTGAATACAAGCGTTTCGCTTTAGGACACTTTGCAAGCGACCACCTCGTGTCCATAATGGACCGCTTTTTTATGTGAAAATGTTAAAATTCAAAATATAACTATTATATAAATAAAAGTAGTTATTGTTATTTTTTTGTATCGTTAAATTAAATTTCAATAATTGTCAAACTGAATGACATATTTGTCGAATAAAAACCTCAATTTTATTCGCTTACTAAAATTTCGAAAACGCGATATATATATATATGTAATACAATAAATATAATTAAATTTAATTACAAAAAGTAATTACGATCCTTTAATTATTAAAAAAAATTTCAGAATAAATGGCAAAATTGGACATGTTCAATATATATTTAATAAATTCAGAAACAGAGTTAATTTTGTAATATTATCGCATGGAGAAAAACGTCTTTTGTACGTGTGGCCTCATTGAATTTTACGCAAATGGCGGAAAGTCGGCTTTTCCAAGAACAAAGTTGCGTCTCATTGATAGAGATAAGATCTCTGAAGAAATAATATACGGCTGTCCAAGGTTCTGCTTCATTTGTGAGGCCGGCAGCAAATACGCCTTACACAGAGGATCGCATCAACAACCTCATATCACCCTATTCGACATGCATTAACTTCGAATGCGCATCGACCCGGGCACGCGCGACGATGCGCACAAGATCAATCCGCTTGAAGAGACGCCGGTTTAGCGGCGTAAGATCGTAGGATATCGAACTCACCGCCAAGTACTCCGTGTCTGAATAATGCTAATGTTCACGATAAATATGGGTCGCGAGACCACATAGAGAAAATTCTCGGAAATAAAGTCGAGGTAACGTGACGCGCCTTTAAACTTTCCGTCGTGAGAATCGTGTCGTCAACGAATTTCGTGACGGCATAAATAAAAATGCAATTCCACATACATCCTATATTGTTATCCGTTTATACTTGTCGAGTTTCCTTCTCATAATTATAGTACACGTTTAGTAATGAATAATTATAAATGCACGTTACGATAATTAAGTATAATCAAGAAATTAATAATATGAAGTAAAAAATAATTTCAACTTTAAGAAGCCTTAATTTTTTCATATTTGAATTAATATGAAAAAATTAAGATAATATTGACATTGGTTGCATATTAGATTGCTAATAAAGAAATGAAAGAAAGTTCTGAGTTCACACGAGAACATAGACTTACTTTGAATATAGACATTATTATGTTTAATGAAGAATATGAATCATGAATTATTAATCAATAAAAATTCTCAATCGAAAGATTTGTAAAAATGTTATCCTCTCTAATTTCTCGATTATGCATACAATTCGACTGACACATATTTTAATATTGGTTCGTATGGCAAGTCACGTGAAATTCGTGTTCGCCGCGGCAAAAATATCGGATGAATGAATCTGAGCAGAGAAAGACTAAAAGAAAAAGGTTTGCAGTACGCGATTGTAAGGGGTTGCCGCTGTTCACATCGCAGATTCCAGGGATGCAAATTCACTTTCCTTCGTCGAATCGTGAATCTCTTCCGCAGGAATCTTCGATGTTGCTAAGACGGAGAAGAGAAAGGAGAAGGACAGCGAGAATCGGCCGCGGATATATAACGTGACCCTCCTCCACCCTCTTCCACACACGTACGACACCGCGCGTGTCATTGATACGACACCGTGTGGGTGCATCGTTGCACTTGCATCGCCGCGTCCCGCCGCGGATACATGATGTATAACCGCCACCGGGTTGTGCAGTGGCGGATATGCAAACCAGCGAGCCCGCCCGGGGTCAGATTCTCCCTCCCGCCCCCCTCGTCAGTCCCTAGCGGAGAGAAACGAGACGGTCAATACAGAAGGATGTCGTAAATCATGCATCACGTATATATTCGTGTATTCCATTCACTCACACCCTCTTCCCCCCTTCCACTACGACGAGCCAGGTATACCACTTTCGTATTGCATCGTTAACCCTTTTAACGTGCACAAACGCAAAAGGAAAAGATGCTTCTACTCTCGTATGACCAGAGAGGGACCATCTAACTGTTCGAGGCGCTCGGTTAGATAAACATCGAATAAAGGACTCTGAGTTGTGATAAAATCGTTCGCAAAATATTCTCGAGAAGAAATTCGTTAGATTTATGCAAAATTATATTCAAGCATCTTCAATTTCCCGATGCATTACCCACTGCATTACTACTTTACGTGTAATTACTGCAATAAAATATTCTTAAAGAGAATACAGAACTCATACTCCTTCTTGAACACCCTATGTGCACCGTCGAGCAGAAATACTATCCTCTGAACGCTGACTATGTATGCACTTAGAGAGACATTTGCAACGATCGATCCCCGACGGTCGCGAATGCACGCTACAAGTAAACGTCGCATTTCGAAGCGATTACATCACCAATCGATCGAATATATAATAGCCAGCTCCGCAAGAAGGACGTCTTCTTCCCTAGACCGTATCGCGCAAAACATAGTGCTTACGCTAGGAGGGTTAGAACAACAGACGTATAAGGGTAATGATGATTGCACGAAATAAGTCTAATGGTGTGTCACGTTACGATCGCGGAGTAGAAAGCTTTTTGTATTATATATGTATATTTACCTATACATACAATATATCGAGAGCCAAAAATTCATAAGAAATAAGTTAAATGCTAATTAAATCGCTAATAAACGACAAACAAAAGTTTCGAGAGACTCTTGAGATATATTTGCAGATTTTATCCTATTTTTCTATTAGAAAGTAAATAAACTTTATGCCTGTTAAATTGACTTTTCTCTTCTTATATAATTTAACGATTGAATTGTAAACACGTTTAGATCGATATGACGTAAAAATTATATTACTTTTACAAAATTTTTTTCTAGGCTATTAGAAAATTTAATTTCTGTCAATTATCATGTTTCCTCGAAGCAATTTGAAAATTACATCTCGAAGAATTTTATTAGCAAGCGAGATCTTCCTGGCCGCAACGTTAATAACTTAAAATTCTCCGTCACACACAGCGCATAGCTTAATTAAGGGCATAACCGCAGACGAACATAATGATTCGCGAATCAAAAAACCGCGCCCCGATAGTCGATTCGCGCATTGCGTTTCGCAAACGTTGTGTCGCTGATTTACGTTAATGACCGAAGCCGCGCGGTCAGTCGGTTTTGTTAACTTGGCGGCGGCGCCAATCATAGGCTCTAAGCACGATAAATATAGATTCTGACAAGTCGTTAAAGGTGCGCGCGGCCGATCCCGACGGCGGAGTCGATCAAAAGCTCCGCGAATCGGCCCGGCTGATTGAGATTTATGTTGATAACATCGGTCGAGCTATAAATACAAAATTACATAAATCTATTAGTGACGGCCACGCTGCGAATCGGGCCTCCCTTTGCCTTTCGCTCTCTCTCCGGGATATTCTCTTTCTATTTCCCTCTTTTTTTCACAGTTTCTCGTTCTCCCTGCGATCGAAACACTGAGCAGTTGAAAAATCGTTTATTTGTCGCCGGAGAAACGGCTGGTTCCAAAAATAATTGCAAAAGCAAAAGCAAAATTGACTGTATTCTTTGTTAACGCGATACCCGTTATGCTGAATTTGAATTAAATCTGTGTTTGATATTTGCATACTATCTGACGCTGACGGAATATGCTCCATGTGCAATATATATAATAGATTTATATAAATGTTGCCTATATCTCTTTGAAAATTTCTATATTGAAATCCGTGAAATTCCAACATATTCATGAAATATTAATTTCATGTTATAAAATTAAATATAATTTAATGAATCAGTGATGCGCGGTTTTAATTTACTCTTCTTTAAAATTTTATTTAAATATATTGTATGAATATTTTCGATAAATCCACATATCAAAACAACGTAATAAATTTTTATATAATTACTTTTCCGTCAGTGTTAAAATGTATAATTAATCTTTTCGTTTCGCTTTGCTAATTTATCCTAATTTATATCTTACGTTACTAAGAAAGACGAATAGTTAAGCTACGTTCTTTCTTCTCTTGAATATTTATTCTGCTGGAATGTGTTGAGTATGCACGAATAAAGTTACAGATGCTTGACTGAATCTTTACTACAAAGTAGTAGTATATAAAAACTTCTTTTTCTCCACTTCATATTTTCATGTTTTATAAATCAACTTTCGAATCGTAATTTATGGATATTGAAGTAATCGACAACCGTTATTCTCGCGTTATAGCAAAACGGAGTATTCCAAACACTGTTCGCATGATGGAATTGCAGATGAAGTGCCCCCGACCCCAAGAAATCGTTCGAGATCGAAGAGAATTGACGAGCGTACAGGTGCACAGACACTCAGGTGCATCGTTACGCTCGAGGGGGCGAGGGTTGGACGAGAGATGGGGGTCTCTGTCTCTCTCTCTCGGCTCCGCGTGGTGAAGAAAAGCAAGCATTCCTACACGAGTTCAGGTCGAAGATCCATAATGATACCAAAGTGGAAGAGGTCGATAGAACCAAGATAGTCCTAACGTCCCGCGTTCGGATCGCGAGCGCGGTTGCAGGACTAGATAGATCATCGACTTTGAGTTTGTTTCAGCGATCCCCCGAGCGGCAGTTATCCCACTTGCGAGCTGTTGCAATCGGTTGCGGTGCCTGGCTACCGCCAGTAGGTCAGGCGCCGTTGCCTTCGAGGGCACGGGAACTCAAGTCGGTGCCGCAAGGGTGCCGAGATGATTTTCAAATTGAAAAAAAAAATAATCGAAAAAAATGTCGAAATCGACATGTGCAACGAATATTTCTTGACATGATTGCGAGACGAAAAAAGAACAAGCCGCTAAAATATCTATTTCTCTATCGCATTTACCATAATTTTGTGATTAAACTAATATTCATGTACCTGTCATAAAAGAAGATCAACGTATTTATATTTCTTTTTATCTGGCTGCGAGAATGCTGCAAATTCTATTGAAGTAGAGTTGAATTGTACAAAGTTAGTAAATCTATTTTTATTATAATTTAAACAAATTTTTTTAAAAAGTGTCTCGTCCGGTTCCTACTCTTAAACAATTATGGTAATTAATTTTAAAGTATTAGACGTAAATAACTTCTGCCGCCGTGCATATTAAATTAGACGCACACTATATCGTACATGGATATCACGAATATCTTATAAAAAAATATCGTTCTTTTATTCATCACAGCATAAATTTACTATATCTGTCGTCGGGCATCTTATCTAAATCGGATAACTTTCCACACTTTACGTATATAATATAGGAGCAAATATACCAATATACAAAACGCCACCACATCGCACGAAATAAATACCCATAAAGCAGTCAAATAATATGTTTATTTCAATAGCCAATTTATGATACACTATGTATAAACTGTAGCTTCCCGTATTTTTTTCCTAAATGTGACGTAAAATACATCATCTCGTCGTAATGCAAACGTGTTTCGATTCGCAAGCGCTTGCCGTTCGGAATCGACGTACGTTTCTTACACGCAATTTTATTACACGCCGGTTTAATGGATGTACTTTAGTCACACCCACGAACTGCTCGCGATTCAACGAGATCTTAAACGCGACAACGACCTGGACTAGAATGACGACCGTTAGCGGTTAATCGGCTAACGGACGTCATTCTGAATCGTCGAGTGTAAAATAGAGAAAGGGCGTAAACTTTATTACGCGGCAATTCTGTGCATGTACTTTACGATGACGGCGGTTTCTATACGAGTTCCAAATTTAATGGCTAACCGAGGTTGTTAATTTGTGCAACGGAGCGTTAGCTTATAACACGATAAATGATTTGAATGATAAATTAATATGCGGCACATAGAAATTTAATCAAATGAGTCAGCATCACAAGATGTATACAGTATCTATCGTAGAGAAATCTATGACTTCATCAGATCGGAAAATATAGTAATCACGGCAATAAAGTATTATATATATAGTGATCACATAAATAAAACAAAATTATTTAGAAACTTAATGTTTAGTATTTTGTAATAAATCTAGTTCTTTTTTTTATTATAGAAAATCAGTACCTATTTTACGCTTTTTCAAATAAAAATTGTGAATCAAATGTATTATTAATAAAAGTATAACATATTTTAGAATATGTAATCTTACACAAATACTTTAAGTATTTTTCTAAAAAATATTTTTTTTGTTTGTATAATAATGAAAACATCTAATACTAATGATATGATAACAAAAAGCAACAAAGAGTAAAAAGAAAAATAACTCGTTCCTTTAAAATAATTTTTCGGTAAATTAAAAAAATGTTATTAAAAATTAAATATCATGATCATTGCTTTATATATAACTTCTGTACTAAAATCAGATTCGATTACTTGTATTATTTTTTACAGACACAGAGCACATTTTTTTCTAAATATTACGCATTGCATTTTTTACCGTACGTCAATCGAGATATTACTCTTACCTGTCAATAATCTTACGTGACGAGCAAAAGTCTGGCCGGACCCAAATCTATAAGTACAGTCTTAAAAACGTCACGAAAATCCACGGAGACTCCGGTGGAATCGTCAGTAATATCGCGGTGACGCGCAACCTTGAGCCGACAGCATTATTTATCGGATTAAGCGCTGGCAACGGAGGAGGTAGACAGCCGGGACGTATCGTCCAGACGAGAAAACGGTCCGAGGCCGAGCAGGCAAGGAAGGTGGATGCTGGTGCTAGTGGGGGCGTGTGATAGTTCAAGTCGTGAGCGGGCAGCCCCGCCCGACACGATCGCGGAGCATCTCCGTTCTGACCCCCGCTGACTTACCCGAGAGGGGCCCTCCACGAGCAGCAACCCCCCACCCACCCACTCGCCCAACCACCCCACGAGACGCGGTCCCACGAGAGGATCCTCTCCCTCCTGCCCCTCTGACAATCGGGCGCCTGCTTCCTCCATTTCTCGCGCGTATTCTACTCTTCCTCCCATCTCCTTGTCTACGAAACGGACTAGAGTCACCCTACCCTGGGGCCCGCACGCCGCCAAGGGCACCGCGAAGCACCGTTCGCGGGCATCTGATCGAGGGTGGGGATCGACAACGAAGAGAAGAGAGCCTTTTCCACTTCTCTCTGGAGCAAGAGAGACGAAAAAGCGAAGAAGAAGATGGAATAGATGAAAGACGAAGAGAAAGAAGAAGGAAGGCGGGAAGAGAAAGAAACAGTGATAAGTGTGGGAAGGGCAGGTTGCATAAGGTCTAATATTATGCAAGCACACACACACACACACACACACACACACACACACACACACACACACACACACACACACACACACACACACACACACACACACACACACACACACACACACACACACACACACACACACACACACACACACACACACACACACACACACACACACACACACACAGACTCTCTACTCGAATGCGTTAGATCCCTTGGGTCCTGTAAGTTCCCCGTCCCCGGCCTCCTCTCCTACCACCGCCGTCACCGCGCTATACGGCGTACACGCAGAACATAAGACTCCGAGTACAAGGAACGATTCTCCTCGTCGGGATACAGCATCCGTATGTGTGTAGGTTTACGCTTCTCTCGCGTGGTGCGCGCGTGTCCTTTCCGTGTGAGCGCAAGTGTACGTGTGTATGAGTGTACGGCTCACCCTACCTGCATAGAAATCGCGGGAGCATTGAACCCAGGAAGTGGCCATGAAATAGTCATTCCTGAAAGGTTAACTCTCCTACCGCATCTCGCGGGGCCCCGAGGTCGAGCCTGAAAGTCCGGAAAGTCCGCGGTCGACCGGGAGAGACGGATGGGATGCGAGAGGGTACGACGGAACGACCGTGGAAGAAGAGGAGGAAAGCACGGGGGAAGTCGAAGAGTCTGATATTCGTCCGGAAACTCGTGGCTTTCGCGGTTCGCGAAAAGGACTCGGAAGGTTAATTGACTGTAAAACACACGGGATGGATCACAAGTTACTAGGACGAGTCGTACGATCCGCTGGAAAACGAAATCGCTCTTCGCCAATGTTGTCGTACCTCGCGGTCAAGGATAAACGTCAAGAATTATTAAGCACGAGAAAAGTTAACTTGATCATTTTTAAATATCATCATCTAAATCGTCTTGTCCAGATTATTATTTTTTTATATCATTAAGACGTCATATTCAATGCTTAAAGAACAATACAATATTAAGAAAGAGAATAATACTTATATAATGTTGAGATACACTTGTCACGAGATTAATAAAAATAATAATTATTCATATTTCGCGATACATTTGGACACGCATATACGTGCGATGTAAGTGAAACAGAGACGCAAAAACGAGGAAGAAAAGGCTCTCGTTCCCACAAGCCGCGCTATCGGACTACATGGATTCGAGAGCGCGGGGTCGAAGATCGAGCGAAACGTCGAACGTGTCAAAATTCGAACGGGCCGTACATAGAGTATATATATCCCGACAGATGGGAGAGAGAAGGCCGTTCGCTCCTAACTCGGACTATACGAGGAGAAGTCCGAGGCTTCGCTCTCGCCGTCTCCGTCGCACTCGCTCTATCGTGGCGAAGCGCACGATGCGCTGAGTACCTCTACGAAGTAGTAGTACCGGAGTACCCCGGAGGCCGCAGGGGTCACAGGGCGAAGGCACTTCTCACGCCCCCGCCATGTCGGAGAAGAGCACCCCACTTAGACGAGGCGTACATACCATAACGCGGCCGATTAGTATACGCGCTTAATTGCCGCTAACGTGCGTGCGTGACGGCGGGTATCGATCATTCGCCAGCCGGCGCGCACTAGGAAAGAATTCTGAGGGAACGGGATCGACGGGAAACACAAAATCATTCCCCACATACAGTCTAATTAAAGTTGAATTTAATTCGTGACCCGATAACTTGGCAATTATATTTGTTACCGGTTTCCAATGCCGGAAAACATTTGTAGTGATATCAATGAACGTCTGTATTTTAAATTTTTAATAATATACATATATATACGTAGTACGTGTGTCATTTTTTAAAATAAAAATTCTTAAATACCGGAAGAAAATTGTAATTTGCTAAAAAAAAAGGAAATTTATTCGTTATTATAGGAACGCTATAAATAATCACATCGTTCGAAAAAAAAAAAAAATTGATATGGCCTCCTTTTACCGACTAATCCCATGATATCTTGTGCCGCATTGCTATGATTAATGGGCCGAGCTGACTCCTCCGTTGACGTATAAAGTCGTAGAATTGCGAAATTCATAATTTATAGCCTTTCGTCTGGGAGTTTCGCGATTTTTCAAAGGAACGGGATTATGAATTGATTATATAGTCCTGATTACGTAATTACACGCTGACCGATGTATGTATCGTGAATTTGATTACGCGTACGATCTATTGTGTGCGTCTTCAGGTAATGAATATCTCTTAACGACGCGAGATCAAGGATTCAATTACGGTGTTAATTCCGTCGTAAAGCAATCCCGAAAATTTATTAAAAGTTTACTCTCCGTTACGCCTTTTTTTTTTTTTTCTCGCGCACATCAGGGCGCCTTAAAACAACAAGCGGTGTCGACGTACGAGATTACGGCGTTAATAATGCGATGACGCAAGCAACTGTGCTACGGCCGAAATTTATCACCAACAGAAGTCAATTCGTTACGACGTTTCTCAACTTGGCGTTCTGCGCTTGGCTAATTACAGCGTTAATTATACGATCGCTTACGGATACAAAAATTTATTACTCGCAGAAGCCCATTACGCTATTTTTCTCATTCGTCGGACCGCGTGAAATTATGTGCTTAATGGCCGTGTTAATTATACAAACGCACAGTTACGGATATGGTGAATATTTATTGCAGCCTGACCTCGATTAGTCACAATTTTTCTCCGATGTGATGTGCGAGTCGATACATGTCGATATTAATCGGCAGATTAGCCGTCGCTTCGAGCCGTTTATCGCGCCACGAATCTATTAACTGAAAGCTCGATGTTCAAAGATTCTTTGTCCTCTTTGTGCACACAGATTACAGTCGGTTTCGCGAAATTATGAAAATATTCCTATCGCGAGAACGCGATCGGCGCATCGCGAAGATAATAGAACACGATAAAGCGACTTACACCTGATTCGGTCTGGAAGGCTCAACGATGTGAAACGATCGGCTTCGATCCATGAAATGTCAGCTTGGCAATTGCTCCTCTAACAGAGTGAGTAGAATATACTCGTGCCGAAGAGAAGACATAATGTCAAGGCAACCGCGTCGCGTTATTGTACGCAGCAACGAGTAAAAGAAGCGATGAATCGTTCCGCATCAAAAGGATGGACGGCGCACAATCTCCTCCGATCGATCGTAGATCGACTTGAACCTACTACGGACGTTTACGTAGTTTTCAGCGATTAAATATTCAAATCATTTCATTTTTTAAATATTCAAATGATAGACATACAAGTCGCCAATAAGAAGTCGTGTAAATAAACGACGCATTAAATGTGGCAATCAAAACAAAAGAAAAAAAAAATTGCAGCATAAATAATTCGGAAATAATGTGGCAATTAATTAAGTGGCAATTTGCAATGCTAAATTGATAGAGAACGTGGACACAAAAATGTAGATCAGATAATAGAAAATGTTATTTTCAAAGAGTCTATTAATACAATATTTTTCGCATCACTAATAAACATTGCAGGAACTTAATAATTGAATAACATATTTATAAATATTTAAATTGTTTGAAATCAAAAATCGAATACGGAGACTTTTTATTAAAAAAATTCACGTTTATAATTACGTTATTTCTCGCTTTTGTATCGCAGGTGTAGACGATGCGCAACAGCAATGAGCACGTTTCAATTTTGCTAATCAACCATGATGAGACTTTCTAGATCCGGGGGCACGTCAAGGATACTGACACTTCGCGGGCAGCATTATCCCATCAGCCGTATTAAGCTCTCTATCCGGCGGCCCAATTCAACCGAAATTCGACCGTCTATAATTTTTTCGAAAGTATACCGCCATTGCCGATAATCTTTTACTTGATGCGTCGCTCTCGGCGAATTAATGCCACGGAAAAAAAAAACGCGTTTGCGCTTCACAGATAGTACTATTAATTTCTCTACACACGCTGTAAATTACTATAAAATTTGTTCGACCGGTATCTCTCTCTAAGAACACAGAAAAAAGTGTGTAAAAAGTTAAAACTCTCTCGTCTTCGTCTTTTAAGTAATTACAATGTAATGCAGGATCGATATCGCTCTACAGATTTCAAAGTATCCAAATATGCAGTGATGTCATTACGTTTTGCGATAAGAGCATTCTCGGCTGTATATTTACATATTGAATCGAAGAGTCTTTGACATTGATTGTTAGGTAAATTTGTGATTCTTTATTAACGACGCGAAATCTCTTATTGCACATCAATTCGAGTAATTTGGAGGTTCGTATTTTTAGCAAACATTTAATTAATACAGTCGAATCTGATTTTGAGGTTTGTTTAATTAATATAAAAATATCGCGTTTATCGTAAATAATTAAATAAATACTTAATTGTAACGATGTAGTAACTAATAACAACTTTGGAGACTCCTAAAGTATAAAAAAAAGAGGCGTTAAAAAATGTATTTTACATCTTATATTTTCTCTCCTATCTATAATTTTAAAAGTTTGCTAAATTATTCAATATATTACATTTTTCTGAAAGAAATATTTAGTTTTGTATTAATCTTATCACAGTTGTCACTAATTTGTAATTTGATAGTTCTTACTAATTAATAAATATTTTTCAGAAAAATTATTCTTTGATGTCACTCGTAACAATTGTAAGCTAAAGCATAAATTTTTACAAAGTCGCTTAAGACTATTTTTTCCCTCAATTAGACGCGTTTCTAGATGCTTTATACAATTCGGTGAGTTTAAATGCTCAAAAAGAATCAACAGAAGGACTTCGGACAGGACTGAACAACGGTACCAAGAGATGGTTTACACCGTGACGAAAAGGAGGAGATGGCGCAACGTAACGTCGGCGTTACATAAAAGCGTAAACGGGTTTAAAGATTTCCCTCGTGCCAGAGTCCCTCTCAAAGTCGAACCGAGAAACTCTTCTCTGCCATCGTTCGATCAGTCGTTACACCATTTCGCTGGGACTCTTACAAACTTTCCCGTCAATTCTCGCGTCTCTACCCCTCGCCAAGATCGATTACATATAATAGGCGGGGCTGACAAAGCGGCGCTAGCATTGTTTCGGTTTCTCTAACGAATATTAATTGAAATTGACTGACTAATAAAAGGCAAGTGACGCGAGAGTAATTAATTTAATTACTGTTACGCTTCTGTCGTCGGCGACAAAGCGAAAATTAAACATGCGCTGGTACTTGTTATTTTTAGGTCATGGCAGACTAATAAAAGTTTCATAAAATAGTTCTTCCTGAAAAATTGATAATGTATGTGAAAAATGCTCGCTTTTCTTTCTAATCGATATAGTATTAATTTACTACTAAATAATTATTATAAAAAATTAGAATAAAATTTAATGCTAAAAAATAAAAACAATATTTCGAATGTCAACCTCATGCAAAATATTATCGACTACGAAACATATCGCATCTGATATTAATTTAAACGGAGAGAATTAAGGGAATAAAGTACGTTTCCTTATGAACACACGAAAGACGTATGTGCGTAATACGCACATGTCCATGTACAACTATTCAGTAGTATCTGTGCGTGCAAGTATTCATACGGAACGCGCACAAGAGCGAGAACATCTAAGATCCTATCGCCCAATGCTTCGAGCGCGATATGACCACCGCCTATCGCTACCGGTCTTACTACTAGTCCGACCACCATTCTCGATCATCGTTTCACCATTCAGCGGGGGATTTATCTCGATCGTCGTCGATAGCTAAACCGCGCACCTGCTTCGGATCGCAAATGATTACCGACCTAAAGTATAATAATATTTACGTATGTATTGCTGTCTAAAAACAAATCTTTATATAATTTAATATAATGAATAAATAATAAAAATAATGTGTAGTATTTATATATGACTTATAAGTTAACTATACATAAAAGGAGATATTGTAATTTTTATTTATGTCTATTAGATATTAGGAAAATCGTTACTCGTGCAACTTTAAAGAAAATAAATTATTGTCACGATATTTTTGATAAGTTTTTAATGATATTATCAAACTTGTTACAATTTTTATGAAACGTTATCATTTCTAAGTAATGTGACACGCTGGACCATAATGTTCGTACGCCATGAATTATCCATGACACCTAGCGACACGATACGTCTGTTCCCATTCGCTGTAATAGCGGCTCGATCGTTTTATCATTCAACTAGGATTTATCTCGGACAGCGAAACACGCCTCTAGCTTGCACCCGGTTTCTGATAAGAATAATTTATTACGATAACGTCTGTGTATATACTGTGTCTCTGTCGTTCTCTTCGTGCCGACATGAACGCCGCTTGCCTGCCCGTAATATGTCTTCTCGTTTATCCTCTAATCATTCGCGAAAGACTGCATTATTATTATCCGAATAAGCGGGTGTCGTTCCCACGTGGGCGTTTAACGATGCCGTCATTCAATAGATAGACACTTAATCCGCGTAATCGAATAACGCTTAATCTCAATGTGTCGTTAATTATAGTATTTATCGAGGAACTACTTCAATGATCCCTTACGAACCATCTCTCGGCAAATATCAAGCAGATTGTGATCAAGAGATAATCACGTCGCAATCTTAAATCAAATTGTTCGTTTTGCATCAAAAATTTCGTTTAGAACGCATTATACAAATTATTGATTTTCACATTTTCACACGTGCAGCCGGCAAATTAATATACATATAAGGACGGAAATCTTGTCGATCTATTGTCATCAATGTTAAATAAAAAAGTTGCAATACAAATCAACCCTAGATATCTTTACACAACGGATAGATTATCATAATGATGGCAACAATGACAATTTATATCACTGAAAACGAAATGATTTTTTACAATCTTCGTGCTATCGAATGCTTAAACGTTTTTTCGCCTTGAAAACCCAAAAGATTACGTCGGGCCGGTTTTAATACGGTTACGCATTATCTAAATTGCTACCCGTCGGCTTCCGCCGACCGAGAAACAGCATGAGTAATTAATCAAAGACAATCAAACTCTGGGAGCGTCGGCTTAAGCCGACTCCCAACGGGACGGCCCGCTATCCGTCATCTTTCTCTCCTCCGTTTAAAACCGGGAAAGAAACGGTGATAGTTGCGCGATGCATTTGCCGTTGCTCACCCGGATGTGAATTATACGAAAAGCTCCGAGGAGATATGCGCGCGGCTGACTTTCTCCGCGAGATTCCGACACTTTTTAACGACTGGAATTAACGTCCATCTGTTAATTCGCGCAAAGGACCGCGCCACACGACTTAATTTCAGGCTCATTCGCCCACGGACTGTCCAATTATTCACTGCCGCGAATGAATAAAGACCTCCGTCGTTGTCGGCGCAATTTGGTGTTTTGACAATTTTGCGTTAAAAGCAATTAAAACGTTGTAAAACTCGACCCCCGTCGATTGTGTGACTGTTTCAAAATATCTTTTATTTAGCTTTAACGGTTTATGCGCGCGCGAATATGTCACTTGATAGCTTTTTAATTATACCAATACACAACAACAACACGCTAACATAAATGGAAATATACTAAAAGAAAGAAAGAGAGAGAGAGAGAGAGAGAGAGAGAGAGAGAGAGAGAGAGAGAGAGAGAGAGAGTATTGATTTTACAAATAAATTATTTTATTAAGTAGAACTCTCTCTAAAGGCACTTTTCACGCGAGTATTCATAAATTATGAGAGACTTGATAAAAGAAATAATTAGGCGATAGACAAGTATATTAATTCATATTAAACAAATACATTTTCTCGGCTCTGACAGATTTCAATAATTCTACTTGCTCGACGAGATATCCTTAATCTCATCTATTTTGCGACGATTTTATTACATCAGACTGGAACGCGAAATGCGGTGTCGGACACGATCGGAGCTTAGCACCGGCGACGGCGACGTCATATGCGACCGAGACTCGTGTCTGCGGTGCGTATATGGCGTCCACGCACGATCGGAATTTTCCGATAGCCATGGCCGAAGAGCGAGTTACGATCGCGGACGCGAGAGTCAAGGAAAAGGCCGGGCATACATCTCGGCGGATCTTTAATATCCGTTTTGCGTTATATATCGCCGCGGGCGATCAGCGGAGTTTTTGATGCAAAACAATAGAATGTCGATGTCGGGGACCGTAGGATGTATAACATCCACCACCGACTACTCCCGACCGCGTCTCGCCGAACGACATTACCCGAGCGGTCGCAGTTTCCGTCTCGACGGGGAATGTCACGTGCCGCGGATACATCGCCACGAGCGCGACGCCGCGCCGCCGTTTTTACGCATGACGAGGTAAAGTGAGTTCCGGACCCCGGCCGGACAAAGGTCTTTAACCCGACGTGACGTGACTTTTTATGCGCGTACGATGACGTGAAGTGTTACATATCAAATCTATCGCTTATATCGAGTTTTTTTTTTTTTTTCTTTTCATATAAAAAGGTGACACCGACCTCTCTGCGATTCTATAGCATGTAAAATTTATAACAGAACGTGTCATTAATATGCAATTTTTTGCTTGTTGGAAAAGCTGGCAAAAAGGAAGTGTGTGTCTTGAACGAAAATATTCCATAGATTAGCATGCCACATCGCATCGCTGGGAACGCTGACTGCACAATCTCCTTTCCTGCGCTCATTATTAATGTCCGAGAAAATATCGAGATATCCCCATATATGAACGATCGTTATTTTTTTAATAAGTTAGCAATCATGTTTACGCAATGTCGCGAACCTACGCACGCTTTATAAAATGTTTCTGTCAGAGATTTATTTTCTTTACAATAAGTAAACCCACATTAGGCGCGAAAGGATTAACGCGCTGATAAAACGATCGACCGCTTTCCAACGGCGTAAATCACGAAATCCAAGAGGACAATTTCACGTGGAGAGATTCGCTCGCACAAAAGAACTGATCACGACAAGCGAGCAAACGAGGGATAGAAAGAGAGAGTCAAGTGCGTAAAGGCGCGATAAAAATAAATCCGCTACCGGATTATACTTACGACCAACGATCACGACGACGGGGCCCGCAGGCGAGGACTACGGGTTGCGACCCCAATCGTATTCGGATTCTGCTTTGCGCAGGTGTGCGTGATCATTAATCCAGAAATGGAAGTGAACGTTGCTAGTCCCCCGAACGCGCTCGTGCTAGTCGCGGCGCCGCGTTTCTTTCCCGTCTCGACTCTGCCTCTTTTCTCCGTCTTATTTCTTTTTTCCCCTCCACCCTTTCTTTTTAAGCGCGATAAAAAATAGGCGTGGCGCGTATAACTAACTGCGCGAACGATTTTGCGGTTTAAACTATCGAGCTCACGTCGTCATCCGACATAGTTAGCCCGACACGCTAAAACGCGCGCGCTAAAGCGACTTTTTGCGGTTCGCCTCTCTTTATCGAAACGATTACGGCGTTTTAAGATGATTTCAACGGGCTTTTTTCTTCTTTTTCTCTCTCTCTCTCTCTCTCTCTCTCTCTCTCTCTCTCTCTCTCTCAACATACTCTGCTCGCGCTGCAACTCCGCCCGCGGCGGCTCTCGCAGCCGCCAACGAGACCAGATTTCTCTCTGTCGTGCTTCTTTAATCGCTGGCGAATCGACGATGAACGCATCGACCTTGAAACCTCAAGGCAAATCGAACATCTGTCTACGCGCTTCTCGGATTATTATTTCGCGTAATTACGGCGTGTAAATCAAGGTGATTCCCCGAAAAAATTCACGGTCAGTTGTCTTTCCCATTTTCTACACATACAAGCTATTTTATAACTATATCTCACTTTTTTTCAAATACTTTGTAGAATTTTAAGTCATTAAGAATAATTGAACAAAAAAAAAAAAAAAAAAAAAAAAATCTTCCTTCGAATTTTAATTCTTAATGTCAAATATCTATTATGCCAATTAAATTTCAAGTGATAATTATATAGAACAAAACTGATATAAAAAATGGTTGCAAAATAAAATAAATTCGTTCAAATAATTTTAATAATAATAATAATTTTAATTTCTATTAAATTAGAATCTAATATTGAAAGAGAAGGAAACTTGCATTCGGCAATTAATTGAATACTCGGGACAAATTCGTAATTTATTCACCGGTATTCGTGAGTACCACCTCGCGTAGTAGAAACGACGAGGAAATTTAACGATAGGTCACTCTTTAAATATATGCACACAGATACGCGACATATGAGTTGCCTATTACGCGGATGGATTTTCCATAGAATAGTCAATCAACGGGCTCGTCTGCGCGCGGTATGCAGAAAAAATCCAACATAATTAACCCATAAAGCAACGCAATCGCCGGGGATCTCTCTATGGTTTATCCATAAGCGAGAGTCGAGGCCACAGCTTCGTGCCGTAGTGTTTTCTGCGCGTGCTGCATCTACACCTGTGTGCTGGTGCGCCGCACCTGTACGCGACTGCGTAAAAGCTAAATTACACGGTTCGTTTTTTGCCGATAGTTTTAAAACGCGAGAAAAACGAATCTCAGTCTAGTTTTGATATTTTTAAAAATCATCATCCTCGTTGCAGTGCATAAATAGATTACATTTGTAAATAATTAGTTTTAAATAAGAAACAAATGGTTTGAAAATGTCAAATGAAATATTTACGAAATTAATTGTATTACTGTACGATTCATGTTTAATAAGAGGATTGAATATAATTCACAACATTCGTTTTGAACGATTCAGATTGAATGATTATTAAAAGTCATTGTATAAATATGACTTAAAATTGTTAAATGTACATACGTACGTATATACAGTCAATCAAAGTGACAGCCCGATAAGTAGTTTCGTATATGTGCAGTTCATAATATAGAATTCCGCTGCCTTGTAAAATCCGTGGAATTTTAAACGCGTCTCTCAAATACCGGTAGATGTACATCCTCGAGTTTATAAATTAATCGAGTAGACATTAATTAAAAGAAATTAAAAATTGGCCTCATAAATTTTAATCAGAAAAATAAGAAATTACTCGATTCACTACAAATCAAAGTTTTTCTACACACGCATACGCGGAAATTTTCATAAAATTAATCATAAGGTATCTCGATTTCAAATTTCTCGAAAAAAAAAAAAAAAAAAAATATATATTTTAAAAGCGACTGTATCGCTGGCATACATTACGGAAACCGCAATCATGACATAGTCATGAACGAGAGTTCGTTTTACCAGGCGACTGCAAGTCGGTGAACAAGTGCAAATACATTCTTTCTGTACCCCTAGGGGCAATATATCGTGATCGTATCACTGTCGCAAGATTCGATTTAAATTCCAAGCGTATGCACACGTGTGTACACGGTAAGGAAAGCTAACATAAATTTTCGTAGTAATGGAGTCTAGTACTCACCGGTAGATGCGCAGAGCGGCGGCGGCGGTAGCGGCGGTGGCGTGGGCGTCGTCGAAGGTGACGGCACTCTTCTTGCGGCGGCGTTAATTATCGCTGCCGGACTGTACCGCGGCACCTGCAACACCACCGGAGTTTTCACGGACAGGTCCACTGGTTCCAGCTGCACCGGCGGTCCCGCCGCCTGCAACAAAAAAAAAAAAAAAAAAGAGAATGTGCTGGTCAGTACACAGAGAAAAAATAAACGCCTATAATCTATCCAGTTTTAAATATTTGTAAAAAAAATTGTCAAAACAAAAGGAGAAAATTTGTTGCTCTGAAAATGTGGATAAATGTTTGCTTAAGTATTTGTCCTACTCAACTGCGTTTCACAATTCAACACTTTCATACAAATATAAGTTATGATAATAAAGAATAATATTTTGTTCAATAAATGATACTTGTTGCTTGAATAACGTAAAAAGATTTTGCGACAATTTGAAATATAAAATCACAAAGACCTTATTCAATTTTCTTACAAATTATTATGTCTAATATAAAATGTGTATTTTAAGATGATTGTGTGCTTTAGAGAGTGAATGATTCGTTCGCGTAGGTGTTCCCGTCTTCTCTAACTCTCAGATATTGAGGATAGGTACGAAAAGTAATCTGAACAAGATTTTATATTAAATCGCTCCAAGTTAATTCATACGTATTTCAAAGTGTTGGCGTAAATGAATATTAGTATAATGCATCGTTGCAACATGGCAATTTTGCGGATATTATTTTGCCCAGCTGTGGGATTCGATTTGAGACTTAGAAGCTGCGTGAGTATAATTTCACCCACGCAGCCATCGTCGATTGTCATATCTGAGATCGTCGAGTTAATGTAGCACTGTAATTTTTCCGAAAGCTACGCACGATATCGACAGGCGAAATCAACGGACAAAGGTCTAGTCTTAGTACGTGACTTACTCAGCGGCAGTTTCAATAGTCGATGCTGATAGCAGGCCAAAGTGCTTAAGCGCAATTAGCATAACTAGCGTCGGTAGTGACGTAGACTAATCATGACCAGTTCCCACGAGAGATTCGACCGGCCTCAGTCTGTCTGCTTGTATACCTTGCACCGTCTAATTTCTCTGTGACACACCTCCGATCGTCTAATGACCGACGGAATTAATAGTCAATCACGCGAAGGAATCAATTCTCATAGTTTGCGAACCAATTGGATGACCAACATCGAAAGCGAGACGATTTCACGGTAGCGGTACTTCTGATTTCAAATAGTATAATATATACGATATTATTTATGAATATGAAATTATCAATTATATATACGTGTGTATTTTTGTTGGATATATGTTTGCGCATGTACTTTCTAAGAAATTCTTAAAGATGTATTATATAATAATTATCATATGTGTAAAATAAATAAATTAATTATAAAAAGAGCAATCATATAAATTTTATTAAAACTAGAACAGTTTAAGCGCGCGCTATTTATTTTGTTTATGTTTATATTGTGTTGTATGGTTATATTGTGTATGTTAAAGCTAAACGTTAAAGTTTTTTTCCGCAATGCTAATTGATTGTTAAATATTTAATTTTAATATTTACGGTTGGCTTTAAAAAAGCAACCTTCTTTCTTTTTCTTTATTTAATGTTAATATCCCTTTTACTTTTTTCTTCCATCTCTTCTTTTTTCTATTAATTACACAAATATAAATTACATAATTAATATACTAATTACATAATTAATATAATAATATATAATATCATGGGAAAATTTTATACATAGGTTTTTATCATATACAATACATGCATAGATAATAAATGTACCTTTCAATTGTCTCTCTTTTTCTCTTTTTCGTTTTTTTTAACTTTTCTTTAATTTAAATTTTCTACAAATTGTCACACAAACTGTCAAAATTTGACAGCTGCAGACGACACGCGCGAAGCAAGTCACAATAATGCACTTGACAACGAGACATCGTCGAGACAATCAGCATCGCGGAAAAGCGATGACAATGTCAATAACATGCCTTTTTTAGAGAGGGATGTAAAATATATAAAAATAAAAAAAGTTAAAGTATCGGAAAATCATTAATAAATCGGTTCAGTTTCTTTGTCTCTAAAAGTACAACACATATAATAAATGCAAAGCAATATTCCCACAGCAGTTACTCTACCAATAGTAGACCAAGAGTAGACGATTCTTCTAACTGTATCAAGAGAAGATCATTTTGTAACGGCCAGTGATCGATCGCGCGTCGCGTCAATATCGAGTTTCCGAAACAATCGTGCGGCAGATCAAATTTACAGTATAACGCGATTGTTTCCCCGGCAAACAATCTCTTGACGAAACGTGGGAATACTCGTGCGCACGTCGACAATGAAAAGCTCGCCCTCTTGTCCGCGCCCCGTATACCCGTCATAGAATCAAACAAATGGTTCGTGTCATGAAACACGATACAACGCTAATAGCGCAACTCTTCGAACGACCGACGGTTACATCGGCGGTGAGTGTAACTGTAACACCATAGCGCGATTAACAAATTACACGTAACACATCCGCGCGAGCGCGCAACGACTCTCCCTGCGTATATTACTTAGGCTTCTCGCAATAATTTATAACGGAGTTTACCGGTGCTTTTAAAGAGCAGGGCTATTCAAATCATTGTAAAACTGCAACGTTCAGCAAAGTAACGTCCGATGAATAAGAGGCTTTACAATTCATCGCGTTACACAAACACGTATTATAAAACTAAAATCTAAATCACAGTTCCCGTTATATATCTTAGCATCATATATAATTCATCATCATTTTTCAGTTATGATATTTTTTTGAATAGTTTAGGAATACGTAAAACTGTAAATATATATTTTTAATTAACAAACAATTAAAACATTCTGATTTTTAATGTAATTCAAAGTTTAATTGTATCAAGATATTTAATAAAATTCAATATACGTATCAGGATATATTTATGCTCACATATTTTTAAGTAGTTTATAATAGATATGTTTATCGTACGGCTTATTTCACACAAGCTTGTTAAAGAATTAAATTTTCGCAAAAACAAACATTCTTGAATATAATTTTCGTTTACATTTAACTCAATGTTTCGAAACGAGAGAAAATGGTTAATAATGTACCTTGTTATAAATAACGTTGCAAATAAAATACGCCAGCAGCAAAAACGAGAGACACGCCTGCTGTTTCTTATGACATACCGAAATCACGGTTCCGTCGATTCCGAAAGTAAAGGCACTCGGCACGCGAAACACGCCTAACATGCGGAGTTCAGGTTTCTGGAAATCGCAATACGTGCACTTGTTATTCATGAGTCGTGAGATGAACAAGACGACAAACAAGACAAATGTATTTTTCTGCCCGAGCAATAAAAGTCGCAAAAAACAAATATGCGCGGCACGTGAATTAAAACCAACATAGTCCAGCCGTAGTGATAAATAATTAAATCTAAATATAACACACGCGACAATAATCCTTCATAAATTGTGTAATCCGTACTGGACAATAAATAATTATGAACTGATAAATCTTAACGAACTGAGTCTGCGAAAAGCAAAGGAAATAATCATCAAATAAACTACACGAGATGCACTTGGTGCATGCAAAAAAAAAAAAAAAAAAAAAAAAAAAAAACGAAATGGAAAAAAATTATTGGCAATCCATCGATGGTTGAAATCAAACGACGCATTAAATTGTCGATGACTAATGAAAGACCGAGTAAACTGTTCTTAATGATTCTGATCTGTACACCGCGAGGGACGTACGTAAGGATACATATATGTACTCCTGTATGTCTAAATAAGCGTATATAAATGTAATATAGATGGGCGTGCTCTTACTATCTATGTATTACGTGTGTTCTCACAGTAGCGGCCCGTAATGAGAATATAACGTTCATCAATCATTCGTTGAGCAATCCGCGAGACCAAACGAGAGTCCCGGCGGAATTAATTTAATTATTACAAATGTTTCAGGATAAAAATTCTCCATGTGCGATCGATGCCGCATCGTCGACTTTATTATTCTAAAGCACACGATGATCTACGTATAGTCTTCTCGAAGCAGTCGAAAGTAAAGAGAAGTGGAGAGAAGAAATAAATAGAAACGTTTCTTGACATTCTAGAATTTTGCATCCAAAATGATTAAAATACAAAAAATATATATATGTATAGAATAATACGTTTTACACATCAAATCTTGATTTGGAAATCAAATATTAATTGATAAAATGAAGCAAAAAGACAAATCTATAAAAATATAAACATTGAAACTAGGCGAGAAAGAAAAAATGTTAATAAAACGACATTTTAATTGTTCGAAACAATTCATCTGATTAAATGTGCTGAGAAAAAACTAGTGTCAATAGTAGCATTTTTCGTTCATTTATAAACATTTAATAAAACGAGAATTCAATTATTTCCAACAAAATATATTTAATATATTAAAAATAAGAATTAATTTTAAACTGAATATACAGTTTATTGATATATTAAATTATTATTCTTTATATTATTTTTCACATTATATTTCACATTTAATCGATCAATCAATTTCTAAGTCTAAACGTATTAGTGTCATGTTTTCTCGTACATGTGCGTATTATTACTCTTATTTTTAACCAAGTATTCCGCGTTTTCTACTTTAGAACATCTTGTCGGACGTGTCTTTCAACGAATCAGATCACCGACGTTAATATATTTCCGACGCCATGCACACACTCTCTCACCCCATTAAATCCTAATAATAATTTCTTGGTGAATATAACGACGTTAATTATGTCATTTCCGTAACGTATAATGGCGGAGGTTAGGTTGGGTTATACATTAGAGTATGATGTTACGAAAGGATCATTCTAGATGTTAGCATTTTCTTGTCAGAGGTAGTGTCATGTTTGTACGGGGCCGCGAATCTTCTCGCTCTTCCTCACGAGATCATCGCGTGTACGTAATGTAGACACATAGACCGGTCAACTATGGCGCATACGTGACGCTTTGTCTTCGAAATTATCGGTAAGATCTACCGTAGCCGAAGTAACTGC